>NC_081422.1:74250330-75744497 GCF_949786415.1 Peromyscus eremicus
TCCCAGGTTTCTGGTCTGGTGCCCACATTGACTGGTAACTTACTCTTCATACTCTATTGTTTGAGAACCCAGAAGAAACTGCAGGTCCCTCTTCCAGGGTAGATACTCTCCAAGAATCACTAGGATTGATTGTTATAGCCAGAAATTTATAGCAAATCTTGAAGTTTGAAGGTTAATGGTTGTTAGAAACAGCTTTGTTTGTGAATAAAAAATTTGTCCCCGGGGCTCAAGAGATGGCTCAGCTATTAAGAACACCAGCTGTTCTCTGAATCCCAGCACCCACATGGCCTCTCACAGTGGCTTATAACTCCAGTTCTAAGGAATCCAACAGCCTCTTCTGGCCTCTGCAGGCAACAGCACTCTTGTGCACATACTCCTACCCCCCCCACACACACACACACTCACACGCACACACACCCACATTAAAAAATTAGAACTAATCTTTTAAAAAATTGTCCACATACTAACAAATGTATCCTGATTTGTGCAGCTTTCATATACATTAATGGTAAAGGACGTTCCAAAATTGACTTTAAAAGAAACAACAGGAAGTTGACTTGGAAAAGAGGAAATAAGTATAAGCATAGGAATTCATGGAAGGTGGCGTTAGGAGCCTGACAGAGGAGCCCACAGAAGAAGCCAGCATGGAGAAGGGGAACAAGGCTTGCACACAGAACCGGCTGTGACACATCCATAAGAGCACATACCAGAGGGAGACCAGGGATTCAAGTGAATTTCCAGCTCTCTAGTAAGTGCAAGGACACAGGACACTCAGCCTCAACCAAACAATTCCCACACATCACAATGTGACTCTTCGAGGGAGACAGCAGGAGACAGTACACAGCACAGCTTGAGACTGTTAGAGACAAACTCCTTAAAGGAAAGGGACAGAGTAATGAGATCATTGAATGAGGCATGGCCAGCTAAATTGGAGCAACTGCTGTAGAAGGAAGGGGCAGGCTATAACTCCAATGGCAGATACTTGAAACTGCTGATCATACCACACAAACCCTACAGACACTGTCTGCCCTTTGCATGCTTAAGATACAGCTTAATTTGTAAATTAGATACCAACAAGAGTTAATAGCAAAATGTAATAAGTATAACAATATATTATAGTAAAGCCATATCAACTTGTTCTCTGTCTGTCTCCCTGTCTCTCTGTCTCTCTCATGTCTCTCTCTCTCCTTTTGAAAGCACTTCCTGACTTGTCTTTGCTCTTTACTACTCCTGTGCTTTGGGAGCATTACTAAGTAAAGTAACAGTGCCTTGAACACAACTCTATGTACCATACAGCTAATCTGATAACAGAGGTGGCTACTGACGACGACGACGACGACGACGACGACGACCTGGCCAGAAGCGTGGACAGCCTGGGTGATCCACATCCCAGGCAGGACAAAGCTGGGGGCACAGTAGGTCACATCACTCAGAATAGTACTGAACATTTCAAACTGATGAACTGTTCACGTCTGAAACTTTCTAGTTAAGATTTTTCAGGTGCCATTGTGTGAGATGCAAAGTGTCTGAAAGCAGAGAAAGCAAAATGGTACCTAGCAAGTACAACTGCATCTTGTCTGGCAGCCACCAGCAGACAGAAGGTGGCAACAAGCTGCAGTTAACAGAATTACATGTGATACTCAGTCCCAGCCCTCACGTGTGGGTATAAGAAAGGTCAAAAGATCTCGGGCTGACAAGATGGCTCAGGGAGTAGCCGTGCTTGCCTGCTGATCATGCCTGGCTACGCAAGTTCAATTCCTGGAATCCACCTGAACATGGAAGGAGAGAACCCACTCTACAACGTTGTCCTCTGACCTCCATATGCAGACAAATCACACACACACACACACACACACACACACACACACACACACACACACCAGGTGTGCACACATAATGTATAAACAAGTATAAATAACCTTATCACTACACTCAGAATAGGAAAAGTACATTTTTAAAGACAAGGCAAGCACACCCCACTACTCATCTCAGCCGCAGAATCAAACAGCAAACAAAGATGGCACAAATGGCAGGCTAAAAGTGCCTAGCTGCAGGAGAGGCTTTTCTCAAAGCAGGATCCCCGCCCGCACCCCACCCCAGGGAAAGCAGAATGTGAGCACGAAGGTCTCAAGGGGGATTCCATACACATCCTGGCCCCATACCAGTCCACTAACCGTCAAGCATCTGGGAATCATGCACCTCCCTTATGGAAGGGACTCCCCTTATGGGGAACATCTACACTAGAGGACACTATATAACGTAAATCAGTTTATGTTTAAACAATAGCATTACTCAGGAAACAAGATGCCACCAAGATGTCCTTGCCACTTCAGTGATGACATAGAACGGGCAGTGAGGCCTGCTTCAAAACTCCAGTCCAGCAAGCCCCTTCCTAGGAAATCCACCAAACAACTGAGCTAGAAGTACGCTGACTTTTTTAAAAAAATAAGTCTTTAGGTCTGCCAAATTTTTAGGAGTCGACGTCAGATCTGAGAACAATGGGAGGAAAAGAAAACAATGTGCTCTCAGAAGCATCACATGTGTGTGGACTCTCCTGTTTTTTCAGATTGAGAATATGCTTATTTTTCTTCTGATTATAAGCATTTTGTCACATATTGTTGAACGGCCTTTCAGGAAGCTGGTCCCCGTTGCATTTCCCACCGAAATATACAGCGTCCATTTCCTACTTACTGCCCTTACCACACTAATGTCAGAGTTTTCGAGTCCTTTGTTAATACGCTGGCTGAAATCATATCAAATTCTTTTAACTTGGAGTTTTAATTCCCAGTAAGGTTAAGCAATCTTCCACCAGCTTGTTAGAATTATTTATGTCATTTATACATTTCTCTATTATGGAGTTTGCTTTATTTATTTAAAAGAACTTCCTATTTTAAAGATATTGATCTTGATTACTAAATCACAAATTTTGCTATTTAAATTTTAACTTGGCTCATGAATGATGTTGTTATTTTTTGTTTCATTTGTTTTGGATGAGACAGGGTTGCAAGTAGCCTAAGCTGGCCTTCAACTCATGATGTAGCTGAGACTGGCCTTGAAGTCCTGATCTTCCTGCGACTCTCTCCCAAAGCATTGAGTTTACAGGCATCTGCATCCACGTCTTACTCTGTTGTTGGTATTTTTGGTGTTTGCTTTTATTTTTCTGTTTCAGAGTTTTCTTCCATTTTTAACAGAGTTACATTTATTCGACTGTTTTGTTTCGCTAGGTTTTTCAAGCTTTCTGTTTTATCTTCACTTACGTACGTGGAGATGGTACTGGGGTGTGCATGCGTGCTGCAGAGGGCACTGGAGCTCAGAGGACAACCTCAGGAGTGGACTCTCTCTTCTACCATGGGGCCCCGGGATCCAACTCCGTTCATTGGGTTTGGCAGCAAGCTCCTTTGCTCACTGAGCTGTCTCACTGGCCCAGCTTCCTGGAGTGTTTTTCACTTGTCTGTCTGTCTGTCTGTCTGTCTGTTTGTTTGTTTTAAAATCTAGATTAGGAAGGTTCCCAAAAACAATCTATCTACTTCTATGTACATATTTGAGGATTTTAAATTCTCGTTCTATCCTTTTTAACTTAAATTTCTGGTCTATTTAATATGTATTTGAGTGTGACACAGAAATTTCATTTCATTCTCCAGAGTCTTTCCACACTGTTGGTTAAATGACAGTACCACGGCAGGTTTGATAGGTCTGCTCTCCAACCCTGAATTTTTATATAGCAAGGTTTGGGAGGTTGTTTTGTCTTTATTTTTACTTTCTATAAATTTTTCCTTAGTCTCCTCATCCGATGAAAACTGATTTTGATATGAAAGTGTTTCTTTTTTTTTTTTAACTTTTTATTGGTTCTTAGTGTATTTCATGGCATGTATCCTGATCCCATTCATCTCCCTGTCCCTTCATATCCATCCTCTTCCCTTGCAAACTGCCCCCTCCCCGGCAAAAAAAAAAATGAAATTTAAAAGAAAAGCAAAAACAAACAAAAAGAGAAAGAAAGAAAAAAGGGGGAAAGTATCATAATGAGTCACACAGTATACCCTTCAGTCTATACTTCCTTAGTTCATTGCTATGAGTCATTGGTCTGGTTCAAGGCCTCTGGCTTCTGCTATACCCTGGATACTGGGCTCTCACCGAGGCTCCTCTTAGATGTCCTGTTGTTGCTCTGTGCTGTAGAGATCCTGTAGCTTTGGATCTGCAGGTCTCACCCTTTCACGTGCTTCAGCAGATTGTAGATGGGGTGGATGTTGGGGTGGGCCAACTCACAGCCCTGGTTCTGGGTCTGAGTTTTTCCTTAGTCCCCTCATCTGATGTAAACTGATTTTGGTACCACTATTAAAGTGTTTTAACTTGTGTGGTTTTACTTTTTTAAAAAGAGTTATTATAGGATTTATTTATGTGTATATCTCTGTGTATACATGCATGCAGGGGCTCACAGAGGCCAGAAAAGG
The DNA here is from genome assembly GCF_949786415.1 of Peromyscus eremicus. Classification (NCBI taxonomy): domain Eukaryota; kingdom Metazoa; phylum Chordata; class Mammalia; order Rodentia; family Cricetidae; genus Peromyscus; species Peromyscus eremicus. The sequence continues at coordinate 74,254,779 of NC_081422.1, forward strand.
GTATATATCCCCTGGAACTGGGGTTACAGGCAGTTGTAAGCCACCCAAAGAAGAGAGTGCTGGAAACTGAACCAGACTCCTCTGCAAGAGCAGGAAGCTTTCTCCCTGAGCCTTCTCTCCAGCTCCTTGAGTTTTATTTTAATATGTGGTAAGGCAACTTGTGCTTCAAAGCTTTCTCAGCTGGTGCTGGGGTTTACAGCCTCCACATAGTCAGGCACTTGGAGGATTCGATATATGTAAGTATTTTGTTAAAGTGCACAAACTTATAAAAGACCAAAAGCAAACACTTTTGTAGGATGCCTTCATCACCCCTTCTCAAACATAGTGAGAGTGCTCACCCTTCTGCAAGAATACAAGCAGTGTGAGTGCTATGGATCAGGAATTTTCCAGTCCACAAATGCATATTTTCTGGGCTCGTTAAGTTCACTAGAGTCTAAAGTGTGACTAAATTTGTGTGTATAGTGGATTCGCTTCACAATATTTTTAAGACATTAAAAGTATCATGTAGGGGAAAGAGTGCAGCTTCCCAGCTCCCCGTTCGTCAAGCTGTGTGGACTCATCCCAATGATTCTGGTGTCAGTGCCTTTCATTCATGTTCATTTCTGCTGTGTACCCTGTGTTCTTGTCCACCTGGCTCTATTTCCCTTCCAGTTTCATCATTCCTGCTTTACTGCAGCAAGAATCAATTTACCACATGCATCACTTGACATCCCCAGACTTGGAAGTGGTCCTGCTTCTGGGATCCCACAACACCAAGTGCTTACCGGTGACATGCAGTTGTGTTTTCTCCTGGACCCCTGCGAGAGGGTACAGACAGTGCAATACTATCACAGCATCTCAGCCTTGGTTCCTGTCGTGCTCTGAATATGAAATGTCCTCCTTAGGCTTACGTGTGTGAACACACGGTTGTTAGCTGGTAGTGCTGTTTGGGAAGGCTGTAGAACATTTAGGCGGTGGATCCTCACTGAAGCAGTCCTGGGGGCAGACCTTTAGCCTCACTTCCCATCTATCCTCCGCTTCCTAGATGTAGATGTGAGTAAACAGCCAGGCTCCCCCGCCTGCCACCATGCCTTTACTATCTGGTGCCATATCTTCCCTGCCATGGTGAACTTTATCTCCTAAAAAATAAGCCAAAATAAACCCTTTGACCCTTAAGTTACCATTGCCAGAGTATTTTATTACAGCAATGAGAAGGTAACAAAGACAGTGCCTAACATACACGACCTTACCAAATACTACGTAAGGAGTGAGTGATGCCTACTGAATGGGAAGCAAGAGACACAAAGACCTCCAGTTCTGTACTTGGACTTGGTATCACTTTGTCATTGTATTCAAGTTGTGGCACTCCACAGTTTCCAGAATTGCCTCTCCTCTGCAGCTCCATTGTTCCTGAATCCCACCTCCCAAACCTCCTTCCTGCTCCTTCTGACATGCTTTCCCACATGGTGCAAGAACTCAGCTGTGCTCCACCCAGAAGCACATGTCAGACCCACATAGGCCAGCTGCCACACGAGACCACTGTTTGTCATCTGGTGCCATGCCATTTGGATCCTGTGTTCTATCCATCAAGCTCCCAGTTCAGCATCTGTCTAGCCTCGTTTCTGGCCATAGGAGTCTGACTGGACCCCAGGCCATTGTTCTTCAACATGAGCTGATGGAAGAGATCTTCCTCTAGTCACTCACTTCCACATAACCCAAATCCTTTTAAATCTCACACAGTAATAGAGACAGCCCTCTATATAGGGAAATCCAACTCCTGTGAAAATGTCTAGAAACAGAAATTGAAATGATAATGTAATCCTGCTAGGCATCCAATTGTAGGATCCTAGTCTTTCATTAACACTATGTGGGAAACAAGAGCTCTGTCTTCTGTCTAATTTGCTTCTCAAATGAACAAAATTCTTCACTTTCTGAGAAACCACAAGCCACTTTCATCTGGCTGCTCCCCACCCCTGTCCTGTCTTCTGTTTGAGCTCAGAGTTCCACGTGCTCGTCTTGGTAAGAGTCCATCACAGTGCATCACCAGGAACACATTGTGTGCACTGGGACTTTATTCCCTGGAAGCTGGGAATGCTGATGCACATTACAGCATTGTTAAAATCTGGAGGAAGTGATGCAAGGGAGAAGAAAAAAAAAAAGCTGTGGTAAAGAAGGCAAAATCAAGCAAGTCCACTCGACACTTCCTCTAGGAGCCACACAGGGAGCATGCACACGGGTGGGGAAACTCGGTGGGATTCACCAGCTGGAACTGTCAGCAGGAACGTTCACAAAACAGCTGCTGTTGCTGCACCACTTGTAGGGGAGTGGAGCAATCCGAACTCCAAAATAGATTTCAGAGGATGAGAGCCTTTCCAGCTAATGACTGCAAGAGAAGCCTGGTTGTGGGGTTTTGTTTTCATGAGCTTGTGTAAAGAGATGAGGAGCAAACAGTTGCCATTAAGCCTGTGTGGATGGTTGAGCCTTGGGCTATGGTATGAAGGTATGCCAAATCGCATTCTAGCTTGCTACCAGAACTGCATCTGTATATCAGTAGTCAGAGTGACAGTCCGCCCTCACTCACCTAGTAACATCAGCTGCTCAAAGAGTGTTCATTGATTTTAGTTTTCTATTTAGAAAAGCAACAATATGATCACTAGGGGTGGGAAGCAGGAGAAAAACTCATAGTCACTGGCTATCATTTTCCTGGTTTTGGTGGGTAAGGAGGCGGAGCCTTTCGATGATAAAAAAAACTAATCAGGAGTATTTTCTTAAATTCATGATATTTAATGAGTTCAACTTAACATACACTTGTTCAACACTTGTAGATGATTCTAAAACCAGTCTCTAGTCATAAGTGAGCCTATTTTTACATGCATTTATTTATTATAAAATAATCACAATCTCTCACTTCCTATTTAGTTTCTACCGTTTAGAGAAATTTATGATACAATGTGTGTGTTTTTATCTTAAGAAAGGTTTTTTATCTTAAGATAAGAGGATTTTTATTTTAAGAAAGCTTCAATTAACCAGGTAATGTTTCTAAGTTTTCTTATAGGTATTCAAATGCCTGTTCTGTGGAACTTGAAACTTACAGAATCTATCACAAATTAGTTCCATACATACTACCTAAAACGGTAGATTTTAAAAGTTCTTCAGACTGCCTTGACCCACTGACCTGTCAATCTCACATGACAGAGCAGCTTGCTTCCAATGCACCTGCTGCTGTAGAAGGGAACTGATTAATCCCTTCCTGTTGGTGTGGACCTTGTTTGAGAAGCTGGGGTGTGGTATGAAAGCAGAGAGGGAGGACTCACAGGCAGAATGGAAGGGACGAGCCAGACTTACAGGGCAAGGAAATGTCAAGGATCTAAACAGGAGTAAAATTTGTGGTTCCAATGCCTGGGAAAGTAAAGAGAACACACTCCCTAAAGAAAAGTGTAAAGTATTATACCGACCACAAGAGAAGGAAAGGCTGGATCTAAGAAGCAAAGTCACTGGGAGAAGCCTTAAAGGTAATAGGGATCCTCAAACCAGATTATTCACTGGGGAAAGAGAAGGCAAGGCACAGACCTAGTCCCTAGTCAGGCAAAAACCCGGGCGTGAGAGCTGACTGCGCCAAAGCCAGCTGCCACCAGACTCTGACACTGAAATGGGCAGCAGCTGCTACTTAACACCTTATACTCTCAGAGCAAGCTCCAAAATAGCAGAGTGATTAAGAGCGGGTGAGCCCAGGCTGGGGAGTGCCTGGACTCATGTCCGACCTGCCACCTGCTTGCTGTGGGTAGGGAGGCAGATGCATTCTCTCAGCCTCCTTGTCAGTCAAATCAGGGTACATGAGTACCTACCTCATTCACCTACTCCCCAGAAGGCATCCACAATCGCTAGCTGCTGTAATGTTTATTAGACCTGTGTGATAGAGATGAACTCGCTAGGGCTCGAAGGCCTTAAGTTCTGGTCCTGGCTCGGAATCTAAGCTACCTTTGTGCCACGTCTCTAGAACCAAAGTGCAATCACAAACATGAACCAGGGAGCTGTTACTGATCCCCAGTCAAGACCCTAAAACCTAAGTCAAGTTATGATCCTGGGGTCAGTTCACCTAAGACAGAAATGCAGCCGCTAGGAGGTATGAGAAGTGCCCACTACCAAAGCCTGGGTAAGCTCTGCTCCCAACCCAATTCTACCTTGAGAGGACTTGGAAACTTCTGCTGAGTGACTTCCCTTTTGAATGCTCCTAGATAACTGGTTCTAACACATGAACACAAATTATAGTCACATGGGAAAGCCCCCACATGGGTCAATTTGAATTAGAACCTCTGAGGCCATGGTCTAGGCACTAATATTTTTGAAGTACTCCCAAGAGACTTAGATTCATAGGGTCCTGCTGCCATTGGAATGTAAAATGTCCTACATGGGCTTGTGTGTTTGAACACTGGGTCTTTAGGTGGTAGTGCTAAGTGCTGTCTTGGGAGACCGGAACCTTTGGGGCTGTGGCTTCACTGGCAGAAGTGGGTTGCTGGGGCTGGACCCGGAAGATGGTATCTACTTCTGGTTTCCAGAGTGAGTGCTCAGCTGTTTGATCTACCATGCTGTAAGCTCCCACTGCCACTCACCAAGCCACTATGGCCGCCATGCCTTCCTGGCCATGATGGAATGTTTCTTCAGAAACTGTGAATCAAAGAAAACCTCTCTTCTCTTAAGGTGATTCTGTAGGTATTTCTTCACAGGGACAGAAGCATAACTATTACAAGAGTGTTGAGACACAACCAAATGGATGCTGTGATGGTTCTCACTTGAAGTGAGTCTACAGGTACCCATGCTCTTCTGTATCTCGGCCCCAGAACCAAATCTACAACGTCATTTGAGTGTAAACTCAAAGCCCCCATTCCTACTTGCTATCTGACCAGGCGCAGAAGTGCTGAGAGAATTAGCAAATCTTACAGAAATCTCAGTAACTCTTAAGTCAGTATGATAAATTGTTAATATCTTCCACTTAAGAGGCATTCACTAAAGACCAGTATGGAAATTATCACTCAGTTTTGTTGCCAAAGGAATTTAGGCTAATTGACTGATAGGAGAAAGCTTCCGGAAGCCACCCAGTCAAGCCCTTCATCTCCAAAGGGTAGAACACTAAGTAGTCTCCTCCTTTGACAATGTTATGTCTTTTAACGTAAAGGCAGGAGAGGACCAAGGAGGAATTCTGAATTTGTCATAAGGGGATCTACAAATGAAGCAGAGAGCCTTGATGAAAACAATCACTATCTCCGCCTTTTCTTCCCCATTGCTCTGTATTAAGCAGGTCTATGCCACAAAGGAAGCAGCAGCTTTGCTTCAGGAAGCCGTACAGCCTGTAAGGCATGGTGAAAGTCCTGTGCTTCAGCTAGGAGAGCAACTGTGAGTGGGTGTGTGTGTTGGGAAGAGGCACTCAGCGGTGCTAACACAGTTGCCAAGACACCGCTTTCAACTTACAGAACTTCTCGGAAGGCAGAAATTAGTTCTAGTATGCATCTTCATCCTATGCGAACCGTTCTCTTTGGGGGGAATTATTTGATTCACTGGGAAAATGAAGCATTTACAGACTCTGGCATAAGAAAAAGCGAAGCACTATATGCTTTATCAAAATTTTACTAGGAACATGGAGAGAGGACTCGGTGGTGAGGAGTACTTGCTGCCCTTGCAGAGGACCTGAACTCAGTTCCTAGCACTCATATCGAACTGTTTACAACTGCCTGTGACTCCAGCTCCAGGGATTCCAACACCTTTGGCTCCCATGAGCACCTGAAGTCACATGAACATACCTACATACAGGTGTATCCATATATGCATAAATCAAAATAATAAAAATAAATTGCCTTATCTTTTAAATGAAAACTGCCCCCCCCCTTTTAAAACTGTTCTCCTTTTATTTCAAACAATTCAGAAGTTAAATGCCAACAAGTGAACAAAAACTAAAAATTTCCCAATTACTTCTGAATGGCCAGACATTTAGCATCATGTAAGGCTTGTATCAAAGAGAGAGAATGAAAAAGGTATCCAGTAAAACGTCTTGGCAGTGATGCTTAGTTGACAAACACCAGCTATAAAGTGTCAGGTAGCGAGGGATGGTGGTCATACCTTTAATCCCAGCACTCAGGGAGTTGAGGCAGGAGAATCACTAGCTCAAAGCCAGCCTGGGCTACATAGCGAGACCCTGTCAGCTAATTGTTCTCAAACTACAGCAGCCTGTCCGCTCTGTCCTGCTTTGTTTTGTCTTTTGTTTGGTTTTGATGGGACCGCCTGCTGCCAGTTGACCCCCTTTACCCAACCATCTTGGAAAACCATCAGTAACGAAGACTTGCTTCTGTGCTCTGTGCCCGGCTCTTCTACCTCTTCCTGGGTTATCGAACTTCACTGGCCATTGAAGCTTCTTGCTCTGCTTTGGGGACCCTGGCAAGGGGCCCTTCAGTCTGTTTATTCTTTGCCCTTGGTAAACCTTCAACCTTCTCTAGCTACGGGGGCAGTGAAGCCCTTTAGTGCTGACTTCTACACTCTCCCTAAAACATGGCTCAGCCACTGGGGGCAGGGATTACTCCTTGAGCAACTTCCTGCATTTCAAAAAGACGGTTAAAAATAAGACATAAAAAACAGTCACATCCCCTGAGTTTGGATTTTACATCTGCCACCGGGCAAATTACTTAGCATGTATAAACCTCATTTTCCTAATCTGTGAGATAGGGCTAACAGTGGTAGATCGTTTGTCCAGTATGTTTGAGGCCCTGAGTTCAAACTCTAGTTGAGGGTGGCATCATAGAGTTGCTATAAGAAGAAAATAAAGTCATTTACATGATATGCTTGGCATAAGGCCTCCCACAAGGCGCTTCTGAGTGTATATTGGTTGTTATTAACATCGTTTGCATATATTCCATACAGTTACACATAAATGGAAATACATATAGCTACTGATATCCTTATATTATGTATACTGGAAGCTTAAGTGTCCCAGTTACTGGTAAACTCCTGGTATCCTGGGCAATGGTCTGTTGACCGGGCAGAGTTTTGAAGGTGAGAATGTTCACTCCTTAGGGGAACCCCTATAAGGAGTGAACACCACCAACAACACAGCTAGCTTACTTAAAAGCAGAACAAGCAACAGGCTGTGAATAAAGCCTTTAGTTTGGTGGTGCCCAAACCAGTAGATGATGTCTAAAAAAGACAGCATGTGAACACCAAGCTTATGTGATCCAAATACCAGGCTACTCTTCCAGAGCATGTCCCTTACTAACCAGTTAATGGAGCACAGAGAGCCTTGAATACCTCCAGTGTCACGTCTCAAGACTTATAGAATGCTGAGGAAAACCCTGAGGCTGGCAGAACGTGCTGGCTGTCCTGGTGAGCAGACCATCCTTGTTTTCATCTCAGTGTGATGCTGTCGTCCCAGTAACTGCAGGCTCCAGACACAGGCCCGGGGTGTCATTTCCTCATGCTCTTCTATTGCCACACTGAAATAGCATTATGAACTCAGCAAGGCCTCTTCCTTTCCTGTTGTTCTGTCACACTCCAGCCCAAGCAGAAAGCTCTAAAGTGAGTTAGTTGAGACATAAGTATATTAAAGAAAAAGAAAGTTAATTTATCCCTATTACTGTGTTGCCTGTGACTCATGCGCATCTGTGGAGGGGGTGGGGATTGTTTTTGCAAAAGTCTTGCAGATACACAAGACAAGCTAGCAGTAACTTGATTGTCTTGGTGACGTCAGCAGTCTACTGTTTTCAATCAAATCATCTTCTGGTGTTGAATCTTTAGGAAATTACTTTTTTAAAGAACGCATTTGACCAGTCCTCCTATGTCCATGTCATGGCTTCCCTATAGATTTTCTTTACAAAAGTAAGGAGTAGATACTTCATTTATGGGAAGTGCCTGGGGAGGAGTGCAGTTAGGATGAGGGCAAAAAAAAAAAAACCAACTACTCCTAAGTGTAGACAGTCCAGGTCCTCGGCCACAAAGCAACAAGAATTATTTTCACCATGTCTAAGACAAAGCAACAGATAACAGCACTTAAACAGGAAACTCAACCCCAAAAAAAATCCTTAACCTTAAGGGCTCAATTAAAGTCAAATTACTCCAGATAAGTTCTGTCCTAGCTTTAAGATATCCTTTGGTTTGTCTTTCACAGGCCTCAGAAACATATAAATCACCCAGGATTACACACTGACACCATTTCCCAAAAAGGAAAAGCAACACAAACCTACTCCATGCCTTGGTGTCGCTGTGGCTTAAACAAGGCCCTCGGGGGTGGGGGGGTGGGGGGGGGCATGGGGCGCTGGTGTAGTCTCATTACTTCATGTCTCTGCCCAGAGTTTCTCAAGTTGTCGATCAGATGTTTAACAGTAAAACGACTCAATTCATGTTTGACTTTCCTCCCGAGTTCTACCACAACAGGGTGCCTGGCCTTCGAAGTTAAACTGCCCCAGCTACTACCAGAGACAGTTGTATTCTGCCAACAGCCTTTCCCTTTTCTCATTAGGGAAAGAGTAAGATTGACCATTTAAGGAAAAATAATATACCTCAGTATGTTTGCCTGAAGTTCCTATATTTTTGCCTTAAAACCTTTGCAGTGTATCTGCAAAGCCAAGAAAATGGCTTTTCTCTCTCTCTCTCTCTCTCTCTCTCTCTCTCTCTCTCTCTCTCTCTCTCTCCTTCTTCCCTCTCTGTCTGTCTATCTATCTATCTATCTATCTATCTATCTATCTATCTATCCCCATCCTTCCTTCTCTCCCTCTTTTTCACAACTAGGTTTTCACTGGAGAATGATAGTTCTCAAACTCAGCTTACAGACTCTTCTTGTCAACTAGGGACATGGAATAGAATTGACAGGTCCAAACCATAGTCACCCCATACAAGGTTTCCGGCTACTCTAACTACTTAGAAACTCCCCCCGCCCCAACCACCACCAGGAGAATGCTTCCTATATTTTGTTAAATTAGGTGTACACAATGTGCAGCATATGCATCAACATCTTTGTAATGTGACACCGGTTTTGTTTGTCTTGTGGCAGACTTTCTTATCATGTTTAAGACTGACTAGGATTAAGAGCAATGAATAGCAGGAATTCATTTCTACTTGATAAAGTTGAAGTTAGCCTAAGACGACCTTTTTTGGTCTTTTCATGTTATCTGTTACTAAGTTAGTGAAACCAAACAAATCATCTAAGGGAAGAAGTAGAGAATAATAAATTCAGTATCATCCCCTCCATGGAAGTCTGCATTGCTATGCATTACCCGGCATAGCTGGCTGGGAAAGAGACAGCCAAGCCCTAAGTATAAAGACATTTTATCTCCAAGTGCAAATATAGAAACGAGAACAGTCTATCCTGTGGGTGATTTCTTAACCTTTTTAGTAATGCCTCTAGAAGACACAGGACTGCTGAGTGATAACGGGGGAGGGGGGAGAGGCAGCAGCCTAAATTCCATCGGGAATTATTGGCTGCTGCTCAAACTGTGTTTGCTTAGGGCGCCCAGCAGCAGTACTCTGTCCCAACCCAGATTCCAAGGTAAAGAATGAGTCCTCCCTTGCTTGCCATGGTGTGTTTCAGTCTAGAAGCCATCTGAGAACTTGGTGTGCAACTAGAATTAAAATAAACAAAACACTTAAAATGTGACAGTAAAGGTGAGACTGAATTTATTCGACAATGTATCAGACGCATACCTATGCTATTAGCTCTTCGATCTTCAAACAACGCTACGAGGACAAAACACTGTAAGTCTCAGGTAAGGAAACTGAAGCCAGGGAATCCGCCCAAGGCCACAGTGAGCTGAAACCTGAGTCTGGGTCACCAGGCTTGCCTGTTACTTGATGTTCCCAACCCCTCTTCCATGACTATATCCTTACTGTTAGAACTTCAGTCAGATTCAAGGAAACAAACATTATTTCATTAGCTCATCTTTTATTATTTTGTTGACACATATTAAAATGCTATATAAATTAATTTGTAGTGTAGATTTTTATATGATTTTTCTAAGTTGTTACCAATAATTTTTCTCTTAAGCATTTTTGTTAAGAGATATATTAACCTAAGCTTGCCCATCAGACCCATAGCTTTCTATTTAAAAACACAAGGTTAGAGAAGTAAGTAACTTGTGTAGATTAAACTCTGTAATACTCTTAAGTCTGAGGCACATATTATACCCATTATTGTCTTTTTTTTTTTTAAGTGCTTATCTTAAGACTGGAGAGAAGCCCTATGGTTAAGAGTACTTTCTGCTCTTGCAGAGTTCATTACCAACACCCAACAGTCAGGCCTCCTCAGGCATCGTCACACATATGGCACACATTCACACAGATACAAACACACACATATAAATAAATCTGTGGAAGATCATATATTTCTCCTGCATTGGATCTGAGTTCAATTCTGAGCACCCACATCAGGCAGCTCACAGTGGCTTGCAACTCCAGCTCCAGTGGGATCCTATACCTCTGACCTCACCAGGTATCTACACACACACACACTCTTACTCACACACACATTAAAAATAATAAAAATAAAAACATTTCTAAAGAGAAATGCTCATTTAAAAGGAAAACCACAATGTACACTGCTTAGAATGCATAAACCCCAACATTTCATAATTAAAAACTATAAACATGTGGAGACCATTGCTTAATGAGTACATTAATTACTTCACAAATCCCAGTAGAAAACCACCTTAGATTATTAAGCGAATGCTTTTGTTTTGGTGAATACAGAGCAAATAGCTTCAAAAGCCTTGTGCATTCTTGCTGTCTCTCAGCAAGGCTGCAGGTTTCAGGAGTGATTGAAAGTAGTACCAAGAAACATCTGTGTTTCAAACATCTAGGGAGAAAATATCTAAAATGACCGTGATATCTTAAATGTTTTATTGTTCATGGCCAGATTTTCATTCATGACTCATAAATAGAAAGAGTCATGATTTAAATAAATTGACCAAAGGTACCCATATAAGAAATTTGGCCCTAAAAGATGATTTTAAAAAATATGAATCACAGAATTTAGAGGTTTAGAAGTCTAGGTTCATATACAGGAGTAGGTAGATCCATGTCCTTTGGTTTCGTTTGTGAGGCATGCAATATCTTCTCCACAGTCAGACGTGTAAACATGGTTAAAAGTGGCAAAACTATGAAGATTTTCACGAAGAAAATTTTTAGGTAAAACACTCTTAACCATACTTCTAGTTGGTTTTTTGATTTTATACACTCTCACATATTCATATTAGGAATCTTGAACCTAAGAAGTTAATAGATTGTCCACAGTGTACATGGGGCCAAGAAGCTCCAGCGCACTCCAGAAGATTTCTCAAAACAGTCCCAGCTTTAATGAGGCCACGCCCATCATGAGGAACCCTAACATAAACAGCATTTTTCCAAACTAAGGAGTCACTTCGGAATCTCTGTGAAGATGGGAGGCGATGGTCTGCGTCCGAAAGGATAAACAAGGAGCAGAGTGTGTCCCAGGCAAGGTGAACAGCATGAGGAAGGGCAAGGTCTTAAAGTACCCACTGTTCCTGTGTTTACAGAATGGTCCATAACCTGAAGTACCTGAAGCCAAGGGACCTTGCTGCTGAGTAGTGGGAATGAAACTGGAAAAGTTAAGTAGGTGCCAGATGATGGAAGGTTTTCAAAATGTTGGTGTTTGGCAGCAACAAGGAGTGCCTCCCCCCCCCCCCCCCCCCCGCCCCCGGGAAACCAAAGTGTAGACAGACATGCACAGCAAAGTGGAGAGAAAGTTAGTCCCTTGATCACCAGCGGCGTGGTTTGGATGGTAATGAGGCTGAAAGTGGGCAGCAGTGGCATATCCAGACAAGAGCTAAAGAGAACAGCAAGAGTCCAAGCGCTCCCATAGGGAAAGGGAAGAGGGGGCGCTTCCAAAACAGCACACAAACACGCACTTAAATCAATCAGGGGATGGATCTGTGTATTCACAGAGTGTGCTATTCTGTTCAGACAGTGGAGGGAACCACGTGGTTTAATTTATCACCTTTTAATTCTCGAGGGGAAACTTAGAACCATGAAAACAATTAATGAGACTCAAAACTCCCCTTCAGCAGACATGGCTTCCACTCAGGGCCAAGCACTGTGCTGTTATCCAAAAGCTGTCTCACTGAGCCAGAGAAAATCGAATGCCTCAAACCAATGGGAGATTCTGGCCTTCCCCAGGCATGTGGAAGCCAGCAATGTGACCCTTCCTAGGATTAAGACAAGAAAAATGTAGAGCATCTAGTTCTGACTTTTCATAAGTCTTTCAAGACAATGATATTTTATCTCCAGCAAAGTACCATAAGTTCCCTCTCCCACTCAGAGGCAACCAGCATGCACACTCACCATTATTTGTATATGTTGATTACATTAGATTAGCTTCATTTACTTTGCAAACTAATCATGTAATCAGAACTATGTACATGATATACATTGAAATAACAGTGTTATTTCTTTTTCCTAAACACAAACTGTATACTCATCCATCGACTAGTCTTAAAATAGAACATTTACCAAAAAGGCTTACATATTCTCATTTGTCATAGAAAAAAAAAATTTCCAAACTGGTTAATGGAAATTCTTTTTTCCCATTGACAAAGTAGACACAAACAGGTTTGCTGTTTTGTTTTGCCTTGTTTTGAAGGTGGAGTCTCACTCCATAGGCCAGGCTGGGCTAAAACTTGCTGTGTAGCTCAGGTTGGCTTTGCACTCACAGCAGTCTTCCTGCCTCAGTCTCCCCAGTGCTGGATTACAAGCAGGAGCCTCCATGTCCAGTGTTAAAATACTTTCTTTTAAAATTTTTTTCTTCGGTATTTTCTTTGATATTATCCTTAGGTTTATTCATCCAAACTCTTTGGATTATTTGAAGAAATAATCCATCCTCTTATGCAAATTTGACCCCAACTACAGACCACCAGGAATCAGTATTGACTACATCAGCTGTGTATGTAGCCTCAAGCTGTGAAACTGAACATGAACTTGTTCACTGTAAGCAATTCTGATTAAGGTGCATGTCACCTCGTGGAGAGGGAGACAATACACTCTCAAAGGCTATGAGAACTTCCTTCATACTACTGGAAACACACTCTTACACCCATGCAGCTTATGGAAGGATTTTTTTTTTTTCTTCCTAAAAAAAATTCGGTCTAAGTTTCTTAAAGTGGAATCCACCATACTCGCACAAAAGCGGTCACTCCATTTAATTAGTTTAATTAACACAACATTCTCCTGAATATTCAACTACTGCAAAAGCAGCGAATCAGCAGCGGGCATATTTTGTTCGAGTCAGAAGCCTTTGGGCAACTGCAGGCAAATGAGGTCAGACCCAGCACAAGGTGTCCCACGCAATCAGAGACTCCGGCAAACCCAGCAGCGGCACAAAGAAGCGGGTCAACAGCGCAGCCACAGGAACACCAGACAGGACTCTCCTCAGTTACCACACAAGCTGCTTAGCTATTTTCAATAAGGAAAAGCTATTTTGCCCCGGAGGAAATGTCCCCTCCATGGCTTAGCTACCCTGGTTGTGAAAGGCACTGGACTTTCATCATATTCCTATTACCTGCAAGAACATGAATCAGGGCTAGCTTGACCGCTATGAAGACATCACAAAACGTTGTGTTTAAAAGGGAATCGCTGTGACTGAGAAAGAGAAGAAGTTTCTGATTTTTTTTAATAATTCACACAGATTCTAATAATTTCTACATGTGCTGTCCCATCATAGAACAGGAGAAGTCCAAGCATTAGAGACAAAGTAGAATTGGAGCGAATTGTCTTCTTGTGGAAACAGATTTCTTAACAGAGTAAATATCTTCTTGGGGAGGGGAAGGGGGGTTGCAGGGGGTTCTTACCTGCTGGCAGCTCCTTTAACCAAAGATGTATCCTTTCTCGGAGGGTGTATCCCTTGAAGAACCCAGTGGCTTGCCCCACAGCCCAAGACTGAGTCCTGGAAAACTAGCCAGCCCAAAAGAAGGCTGAGGAAAACGCTTTTCCCACTCTGCTGGGACTAACTAGCCAGTCGCTGAAGTCATACAGGAAACGGCACAGAATAGCTGCAGCTTCTCTCTCCTTCAGTCGGGATCAGCAGGAATTGGAAGCCGCCTATCTCACACCCCGACTTTTGTTTCAAAGTTTTTTCAACTGTTGCTAGGTGTTGTTGGGTTCTGAGATTAGGTTTCTCCTCTGCTGCTCCCGCACACTGTCAGCGCGGTGACTTTGTTGGGGAGCTGAGCTGCGCGTGCTATATTTAACCAGTGTTCTCAGCGAGGCCGGCCTGTCAACAGCTGAGGAGCTTGCAGCCGGCCCTGCTCAGTTCCTAAGCAGCTGGGTTATCAGCCCCGCATCCCGCTCACCCCGGAAAGATCCCGGGAAGCCGGCAGACTCCTTTAAGGACCTCAGCTCATTTCACAAGAGGTAATTACTGTTTGCAGACGGTGAAGCGGGACTTGGGTTTTTAAATCTGAAGAGAAACAGAGCGGCAGTTGTCTTGGGCAGAGCAATTTCCCAAGGCAATATTCTTCTCAATTAGACTCTTAGATAAGTGTTGTGATTTTTTTAATGCATTTAATAGTGCACTACAACGGTCGAGAAAATTCATGGTAAGAGATCATTTCCAAGCAGCTTTCATCATTGGAGTGTTCCATTTATAGCTTGATCACTTACTCTTAAAAGATGTGCCCTGCTACGTAAGATGAGTGTTTTTCAAATAAGGCTACCGTAAAGGAATGTCGACAGCGCTAGGATTCTGAAAGAAGTCAAGTCAGGAAGGAAACTCTTAATATTCCCACTCAAGTCATTCATTCAAAGCAGCACATGGCAAACACCCCAGAAACACCAGGACTCCAGACATCTCTAGTGGTTGTCAAGTTTGAGTCATCGTTAACCCTCCATTCTCCAAAATCAGGGAGGAAGCAGCTCCACCTTAAACTTCATTCTGTATCACAGAAAAGTAGGAATCTGCCACGTTTAAGACTCATAGAAATGTGTGTTTAGTCCTCTGATTTACTAAGCACATACGGGAAATTAATGGTGATTAAGGGCTGCCAAGAGCCTTTCAAAATATTGCCCTGACAAAAATCTCAACAATATCCCTTTAAATATTGACCCTATTCCCAAATCAAGTCATCATTTTAATAATAACCATCCTTTTAAACTAGGTTCAGGGGAATATGCCTAGGATCCTAGCCTTGGGGAGCTAAAGTAAGAGGACCTGGAATTTGAGACAGCCTGGGCTACACAGCAACATCCTGTCTCCTCAATAGAATAATATAAAATAAAACAAAAAATAAGTGGAGTGGTGGTGGGGGTGCATGCCTCTAATCCCAGCACTTGGTAGGCAGAGACAGGTGGATCTCTGTGAGTTCGAGGTCAGCTGGTCTACAAAGCAAGTTCCAGGACAGCCAGAACTGTTACACAGAGAAGCCTTGTCTCAAAAAACAAAAACAAAAACAAAATTAAAACAAAACAACAATAAACAGATGGAGGCAGGAAGATCAGAAGTTCAAGGTCTTCCTTTGCTACATAGCAAGATGAAGGTAGCCCAGGAGTGTAAAACCCTTTTGCATACAACATAAAATAAAAATATAAAATAAAGATGCCTTCTTTTTGACATGACAACTAAAGGTGGACAAAGAGACACAAAAAGACAGAGGTGCTGTATTTTAATAGTTGCACATGTACAGTACATGCCTTCTGTGCTAAGTAACCCTGCTGGCCACTTTACATAGTAGAATGTGAATATAGTATTGCGTGTCCTTATTCTTAAAGACACTTCACCTCCAAAGTTAACTGTTACCTATGTCCCAACCCACCAGAAAACAGCCCAGTTATCACTATCCTAACAGCATACAGATAACACTAAACATACATGAAATTTCATTTGCTTAGTTTTTCTAGGTCTGGACTAACCTTAATTAAGGGGAAGGGGGAATGAAAGATGGTGAGGGGGAGGGACAGAGATCACATAGGTGAGCTGATTGGACAGCAAACGCATGAAAGCCTGATGACATAAAACCCCCATAAAGATGGCGGGATCACACGAAGTTGCCCTCTGACCTCTACTCATGTGCCCTGGCATACATGCCTACATACCATATATATATATATATAATAAATTTTAAAATGTTTACAAGGAGAAACTGCTATTAAGCTTTTATGTGAAGCTAGCTGTGTCTTATAGAACAATATTGGATACTTCATTCACAGTCCCTACAATGGACTGTCTATTCACAGTGTCGGAAAGTGGGTTCTGATAGAGGTGGAAAGTGTGAGAGTAGGTTATGAATGAGTCAGAACCATCAGGAGAGTATTGGTTGTATTATTATTATTATTATTATTATTATTATTATTATTTACAAAGGTGGAGATAACTTCAAAAATATATAAACCTGGTGATATTATTATTATTATATTATTGTTATTATTATTACAAAGGCAAAGATAGCTTCAAAAAATACACTCCTGACATCTATACCACACAACAGTTCCAAGTTAAAAACCACCAAAGAGAACTCTGGGAATGTATCATTTCACCTCTACAGAGTTTCTTTATGAATGGCTCCAATCCACAATGCAGCAATGAAGAGTGGAAATAACCCACTGTTCCTTTAAGAGCCTAGATCATTCCAGCTAAAGAATAATGGGCTTATTTCTTCTGCAAATATCCAGAAAGAGTTCTCAGGTTTTCTTTTAGGTTATGGAAAGTGAATCCCCTGCTATTAGTTACTTTAGCCTTTGGATTAGCTGTCCACTATTGCGATTAGTTTTAAACAATGTGGTGATAAGCAAGACCATACAGGATATGGCTTATAATCAGATACTGTTGCTACCTTCAAAATATGTTCTTTTTTTTTTTTTAAACCTCCTAAGATAGGGACTCTGTAGTCCTGGCTATTCTGGACATGTAAAGCAGGCTGGCCTCCATCTCACAGAGCTCTGTCTGCCTCTGCCTCCTGAGCTCCTGAGTGCTGAGAGAAAAAGCATGAGCCACCACACCTAACTGACTAAACTGTTCTTAGTTGTACTAGGCACGTATACATGACAGTCTGTCTCTCTTTGTCCTGTCTCTGTGTCTCTGTGTGTCTCTATCTCTATTTCTCTGTGTGTCTGTCTGTATCTGTCTCTGTGTCTCTGTCTGTCTCTATCTCTATTTCTGTGTGTCTGTCTGTGTCTGTCTCTGTCTCTGTCTCTCTATCTCTCTGTCTGTGTGTCTCTGTCTCTCTGTGTGTGTCTCTGTTTCTCTCTCTCTCTCTCTCTCTCTCTCTCTCTCTCTCTCTCTCTCTGTGTGTGTGTGTGTGTGTGTGTGTGTAAAACATGAATTTATTCTGAAGGCTTCTCCCTCAGGAACAATTATTCAGACCAAAGTATTTCCTACATAATCCACAGAGGAAGCAGAGCCATTAAAGACTACTAGAAATTTGTGATTTGTCCACAATCAACGAGGAACTGGCTTTCAGCACATACTGTTCATATATGACTGTTCAGCTGCATCCTTTCCCACAGTCTTAAGTGTGAGCACTCTGGGAACCTCTGGAAAAGTAAGCTCAATTTCCCAACTTCCACAATGAGTCATGGGGAAGGTTTTTTTTTGTTTTTTCGTAGATTGCTATCATTTGGAGAAAAGGCAAGTAAATGAAAGAGCTGTCAACAGACTATCTCCAAATCCGTTTCTAAGACCATACTGCTCCCCTTGTTTGTTTTAAAATCCATAGTGATTTAGAGACTTTCAAAAGCAGAAAGTTATTACATTCTTCAATATATTAGTGAATGACTGGTATGATGTTTACATGGGCAATGTTCAAGACTGGAGAGGTGTCATGAACAATTAATTATCCATACAGACACGCCCTGTTGGTATTTAGTGCTCAACCCTGAGATTTGAGTTTAAGTTTATGAGTAGCAGACAATATTTTTTTGTTGTTCCTTGCTGAATATCCAAACATCATATTCAATAGTAGTCAATAAAAAAGAATGACTAGATGAACAAATTAACATATTGAGTTTTTTTTTTAAAGAAAAAGGAAACTTTACAGCATGCAGAAAGTGCTTCCAAACTCTGCAAACACAACTGGATCATCATAGAGACACACGAACATGGTGGACAGAAAGTGAAGTGTTATGGCACATGACTGTCATCCCAGCACTTGGAAGGCAAAGGAAGTAGGATGAGGAATTCAAGACCAACCTTAGCTATATACTGAGTTTGAGGCCAGCTATGGCTACCTGAGACTTGTCTCAAAACAACAACAAAATAATAATAATAATTAAAATGATAAGAAGAAACTCTCAGATCGTGAATTGATCATTCTGCATTTTGTTAAAAATTTCCTGCAAAAACAGTAGATTCCAGGATACAAACAAAAGCATCTTAGTCACCATGATGGTTATTTTTAATTGTCCTCACGGCATGGTCTAGCACCACCTGGAAAAAGAATCTCCATGAGGGACTATCTAGATAAAGTTGGCCTGTAAGCATATATGTGGATAACTGTCTTGATTATGTTAATTGACGTGAGAAGATCCAGCCCACCGAGGAAAGTGGCACCCCTGGACCAGTGGTCCTGGCTTGTATAAAAATGCAAGCCAGGAGCTGAAGAGATGGCTCAATGGTTAAGAGCACTGACTGCTCTTCCAGAGGTCCTGAGTTCAATTCCCAGCAACCACATGGTGGAGCACAACCATCTGTAATGAGATCTGGTATCCTCTTCTGTCCTGCAGGGACACATGGAGGCAGAACACTGTATACATAATAAATAAATCTTAAAAAAAAAAATGTAAGCCAGTAAGCAGCATTCCTCCATGGTCTCTGCTTCAGCTCCTGCCTCAAGGTTCCTGCCTTGAGTTCCTGTGCTGACTGCATGATGGACGACAAGCTATAATCAGAAATAAACTCTTTTCTCCTCAAGTTACTTTTGGTCATGGAGGTTTATCACAGTAATAAAAGGCAAATTAAGACAATCATGTGTACCACCACCCCCCTAAGTCCCAAGGAATATTTCAGAAGATGGGGTGGGAAGTACGAAAGATCTGAAAGATAAGTGAAAGGCTATGAAACACCATTCCATAGACTTGATACAGTCATTGTAATCAATAACTCACAACTCTAGCTACCTACACTGGGCCCCCAGGACACCAGCCTCACTAATAATCAGTTAAAGAAGGGGGAGGGGCTCAAGGGTCCTTACCCTTTACCTCTGAACCTATCTATAGATTCTAGGAGAGGGAAGAATCACAGCCATTAGTTACCTATCTTCTGCTGAGCCCACCAGGTCCCAACAGATAGCTCCAAACCCTGGTCACACAGATGTGTAGCCCAGATTAATCTTAGTAGATCACAAAATGGAGAGACAAGTACTTGAAAAAGAGAGACCAATTTGTGGGGAAGGAAGGGTGGATGGGATGGTAGGATAGTAAGAAGGGAGAGTGGTCAGAATACAAAGTGAACTTCTGTGAAATTCTAAGAATATACATGTAATAAAAAATAAAATTAAAAAAATGTCCTGGAGCTGGGCACGGTAGTGAACAGCTTTAATCCCAGCACTTGGGATGCAGCAGAAGCAGGCAAGTGTCTGTGAGTTTGAGTCCCAGCCTGGTCTACATGATGAGTTCTATCTAGGACAGGCAGGGTGAACCCTGTCTCAAACAAACAAACAAAAATACATCCTAGGCTAAAGAGTTGGCAGCAGGTAAAGGTACTTGCCGCCAACACTGATGAGCTGAGTTAGATTCCTGGAGCCCACGTGGTGGAAGGAGAGAACTGACTTCAGTAAGTCATCCTTTGGCTCCTACACCTGCTCTGTGGCACACACACACACACAAACACACACACACACACACACACACACACACGTAAAATCATAAAAAGATAAAGTTTTATTTCTAAAAGCAAAAGAAGAAGGAAGAAAATGATTATCTACCGAATACTTACTACAAGCTGAGAAGTTCTGAGAACCTGACATGTATTGACTCGCTTAATTCTCATAGCAACCGTACAATGTAGGAATGATTACCTAAAATTGGTAGGCAAAGAAACCTAGGTCCTAGGACATGAAGTAAGTAAGCCAAGGTCACAAACTGCTTATTAGGTAGTAGAACCAGAGCTTAAGTCAGAGAATATGGTTCTGAAAATGTATGGTTTGAACACTTAGCTCCTCCTGTATTTTGTAATTAAAGTAAACACAGTAATTACTTACTTGATCTCTGACCACTAAACCATACAGACTTTACTATCTCTGAATGCATATACTTTTGACCAAAAAAAAATGTTTTGTTTCATTTAGTAGTTCTGGGGCTTGAGTCCAAGGCCTTACCTACATTAAACAAGTATTCTATCCTAAGCTGTGTCCCAAGCCCTAAAGAAATACATTCAAAATCCCATAGTTTTGAAGACAGAAAATGAGATAATTTCATGATGAGCATAGTAAAATAAAGCCTTGCTGTAACTGCAATCCTATTGAATACCAAAGAAGAGAAAACTGGATTGAAAAGAAATAATTGTCTTAGGGGGAAAAAGTCTATTTTTAAACACTGTACTCATGAGCTGTTTAGCACTTTCTCTAAAAAGAGCAATTCGTGGTGGCTCAGTGATGAACTAGTTTACTGCTCAGTGAAATTCTAAGATTGACTTTTAGAAATAGATATTGGGTCTGTGACTTGATAAGAATTTTTAAATGTCTGTGAGAAACATACTCATAACCAAAACTTCACGAAGACACAAACCACAACAAGAAAAACAAAAGAGCATCAGAGAGGAATTCATATTGGGTTATTTGGGGTCTGATTGATGCTGTTTTTACTGGATATAATCAGGTTTTCCATTTTCTATTAATCTGGTTATAGTTGTATTAAGATTTTACAGAACTTGGGGCTGGAGAGATGGCTCAGAGGTTATGAACACTGGCTGCTCTTGCAGAGGACCAGGTTACATGGCAACTAACAACCATTTGTAACTCCAGTTACAGGGATCTGACTCCCTCTTCTGACTTCTATGGGCACCTGGAACACATGTGATACACATGCATGCATGCACCGCAATGCTCATACACATTAAAATGGCACAGCTAGTGCACTTCTTACAAGTGCAAACACTAAGATTAATCAAGGCCACTTATGATCCATGTATTTTCTGTTTATAGGCTGTAATTCAATGAAAAACCCAGACACATAAAATATATAATACCTGAGAACACTTGCCTTCTGAAATACTCACAGATGAACAAGATTTTTGTCCAAGATTTGCTTCTAAGCATTCCAGAGTGGGAAGTGGAAACAAAATGGCCAGTTCACAGATACTGAAGGCAGGGAGCAGCTAACCATGATGCTGCTCCATGGACTCTCATAGAGGCTTTACGTTTTCTCTAATAAAATGCACTTATACACTGCTGGCTGGTGGCACAAAAGTACACACTCAACAAATGTTACTTATCTTAGCCATATTATCTTTATGACTGTCAGAGAGAGGTGTGATGGTGCACATCTTTAATCCTTGCACTCAGGAGCTGACCATAGGAAGAGCAGGGGGTCATTCAAGACAATCGAATTTGAAGCCAGTGAGTCTCAAAATAGCATCCACTAGATAGATGAGTGGATAGATAGATAGATAGATAGATAGATAGATAGATAGATAGAAGACAAAAAACATTTATGAGCTGAAATCTTTGGGTCCAGCTGAATCCTTTCACAGAAGGCACATGAAATTTCACTGGTGTCTTTGGTTCTTAAACACTAAAAGAGAATTAGATTTATAGTATTAATACACTACTAGTAATTGAGGTTAAAAAAAATGACAACAAAAACGAAACTAGAAAGGCCTGCCTGAAGCAGTCAGTTTACAAATCACTGGAAAAGATGGCCCTTCCTGTCACTTACAGGGCTCATGAGCAAATTGTTCACCTTTTTGAAACTACAGAGTAAAACATCAAGGAAGTTCTATCACTGCTTGGGGGCATCAGTGCATACTAGACTTTTCTGCCTGACGGGGTTAGAGAAAAAGACACCCACACACTCTCTTGACGGTTTCCTTCAGACCTTTTCTTTAATCTTCTTTTGTATTCTCTATTCTTTATTTTCCTGGTGATTTTCTTCTCTCATTCTTGATGTTTTTCTTCTAACTCTATCTTTATTCTTGATGTTTCCCTTCTAGTTCATTTTAACTCTATTCTTTTTCTTACAGCTTATATACCCCAGCAAAATCTTTCAGGCAATATAGGAATTGCAATGTAGTTACATTCCATTTTTCAAGTGAATGATTACAATGAATACAGGTAAAAACATGTTTTTCATCTCCCTTATGTGATTATACATTTTATGTATTACAGGTGAAAAACAAATTATCCCAAGAACTCATATATTCATACTCAAGTAACTTGTTATAGATTAACTGTGTAGGCAAGCAAGGTATTCTTCTCAGTCATGTCTTTTACTGGCAGGATGCAGTTTTGCAGTTATAAAGAATGGGCCAATTACTTTATTTCTTACCTTGAAAGGTAATCTTATAAGGAATTACAAACCTAAACTTTTATATATGAAAAAGAATCAGTCAGCTTTACTTCAAATCTTTGGGGTGCATACCCACTCATCAATAGTTTCTTATATCAGGAGATCGAGGGCAAAAATGAGCACAAGGAATTAATCATCACCTTTGATCATCAACAAAACCTAGCAAGAAAAGTACATCAGCTAACAACAATTGGGCTGCTTTGTATTTTTGACCCTAACCTAATGAATCTATAACTCAGCTATGTGTCCTTGTGAACTTTAGATTGTTTTCTGGGGTTATTCATCTTAAAACTATTATCAAAATATCTGATCTAACCTGAAGTTATTTTAAGGATTTGTTTCACCTAATGATGCATACCAAAACCTGTGACTGCACTGTTCAGCATTAAGAGAATTAGAGGCAGTCTGGCTCCTGGGGACTCAATTCTTTTCCTTAATCATTAACCTGAACTGTGATCTATGTAGCTCCTTAGGTAAAATTCATAAGCCCCTAGCTACATAAAATTTCCTTGTATTTATTTTTATTCATCCAAACTCTGTATAAGCTAATATTATTATTATCAATTAGACAGTACAACTTTGGGATGAATCATCTTCATAACAATCTGTGGGTAAAAATGCCCAGTAAAATGGGATGTTTCCATGAGATAAACATACTACATTACAAGCATTAGGGATCTCCCCACACTCAATCACACCTTGCCAGATACCAGAGAAAAATAGCAGCAGCAAACATGTAAAGGCACAGCAGAGGCAAAAGACATTCCAGGGTCCATGGTCTCAGGGGCCTTGCCTGTCCAGGATCGACCCATCAGAGAGTTTTCTCCTGGTGGGCTGACACTTTGAACTTCAATTGCCACCTGCTGCTCCTCTCACACGGCCACCAACAAAGTTGTGCATCCAGGAACAAGAGCTGCTGCATCCCAGCCTGTGTATCACCACCATCATCATGAGGTCAGACACTCAGTTGAAAACAGGGGAGACACACAATTTCTGAAGGTGAAGAAGAAATTGTGAATTTGGCATTCATTTTATGGCTGAGCAAGCCTTCATGAGCTTAATATTTGCATTTACTGTATTTCCTTTTTCTGAAAGTGGGGTAGTAAGTCACCTTCTAAGGGAAATGAAATAAATATTCAGGAATAGCAACATGTTTCTAGATGATCTGAGAACTTTGTGGCTCTGAGGCGGTCCTCTTGGTTACCCATCTTGAGGACTATGAGGCAAGTCAACAATGTATTGAAGTAATGGAGAAAGTTCTCTTGAAGCCTGTGTTAACTAAGTATAATACAAGTAGGCACATGTAAGTTAGAGTCACTCAGTAGAGTGAGTACAAACCACAAAGCACTAAATACTTGAAAACAAAGGTAGTCTCTATAATCACAAGTTCCCTGACACTTCCTTAAAAATAACATTATAGGTATAAGGCTATAGCTTGGTGCAGAATATTTATTTACACTGTAAAGATGTGTCTTTGCCAAGCTGCCTTCTGATTGGCTTAATAAAGAGCTAAATGGCCAATAGCTAGGCAGGAGAGAATACGCAGGACTTCCAGGGAGAGAAAAGACTCTGAAAAGAAGAGAGGCTGGGATGTTAGCAAGAAGTAGAACAAGTCAGATGTGCTGTACTGAGGACAGATAACTGAGCCATGTGGATTAAAAGTGTGGGTTCATTAAGTTATAAGAGCTAGTTGGAAACAAGCCTAAGCTAAGGCCAAGTTTTCATAATTAATAATAAGTCTCCATGTCATTATTTGTGGGATGGCAATCCAAGAAAGTCTGATGAGAAAGTACTACTACAGTAGCTCGGTTGGTAAAGCGATTGCCTAGTTAGAACAAAGTTCTGGGTTTGATCTCCAGCACCATATAAATCAGGTATGGTTCATGCCTTCAGTCCCAGCACTTAGGAGGTTCATTCAGGCAGGGATATTTGAAGGTCAAGGTCATCCTATGCTAAATAGTGAGTTCCAAGCCAACCTGGAATGCATTAGACCCTAGCTTAAAAAAAAATAAAACTTTTAGGGCTGGAGAAATAGCTCAATCAGTAAAATGTTTGCTGTGCAAACATAATGACTGAGTTTGATCCCCAGAACTCATATGTTGGACTCTGAATTCCACACATGTGTCATGACATGCACACCCAAACACATATACACAAATGCACACATGTGCACATACACATTAACAGACATATACATAGATAATACAAAACTTTAAAAATTAAAATAGCACTACAGAAGAATATTAAGTTATTTCATGAATTAGAAAGAACTTCACTGAAATCTGGGTGAGAATGGCAACAGGTAAGAAAACACAATTAAATAGATTATTGCAGCTCTCGGGAGTTAGTTGTAAGTATATATGCTTTTTCTCTGTGCATGCAGATTATTCTGATAGAAGCCCATGAACATATTGGGATGGGTGGGGTTTATCTGTGCTCCATATACCATAACAAGAACACAAGATGGATATCTTCCCAATGTCCTCTAAGCTTCTAAACTCCATATATTCATAGACTTCATGATAAGAGGATAAGATCACTCATGTCTCAGTGGGATCATTTTCAACATGTCACTGAAATGGAGACACGAAGATTCATACTTAGCTGGAGAGATGACTCCATGGTTAAGAGAACTGAATGCTCTTCCCGAGGACCCTGGCTCAGTTCCCAGCACCCACATGGCTGCTCACAACTCTCTGTAACTCTAAGATCTGACACCTTCACACAGACACACATGCAGGCAAAACACCAGTGCACATAAAATAAAAATAAACTTAAAAGAAAAAAATTATTTTAAAAAAAGATTCATACTTGGACCAGGTGTAGTTCCTGTCTGTAATCCCCACACTTAGGAGGCTAAAACAAGAGGATGCTAGCTCCAGACCAGCCTGAACCACATAGAAAGAGCCCGTCTCTAAAGACAGGAGCTCTTGAAGCATAGCTTACCTTTCTTGTTACTACTCAGGATTTCAATGGGTTCGCCTCAGAATAATTAATTAGGCAAATGAGTACCAATTTTTTTTTTCTGGTGTGAGTGAATTCTTGATTCAAGTTCATTAACTTAATCCCTCTCATTTGCTACTTTTTGTTCTCCGAGATAATCTTCCTGTGGTCTCTGGCTGGCCTCTGCCTCCCAGGTACAGGAATTACCGGCTTGCACTGAGAAGCCAAGTTTATTCTCTCTGCTTTTTGCCCACAGAAAAAAGAAAAAGGTCATCTCAGAGTTTTTGTTTTTGTTTTTGTTTTGTTTGTTTGTTTGTTTTCCAACAAACTAAGCTTCTTTGGATGCACAGAGTTTGGGTTTTTTTTGCTATTTTATCTCCATAATGTTTTAATTCTCATATCACATCCCTATGCCTTTCTGCTGTGTCCCCTCCTGTGACATTTCAGCCGTAGACTGTGTTTGGGATCTACACAGAAATTTTGCATGGTTCAGGGAGGAGATAGTTTCTCCTGTGGGGTTTACCTTAGGAAAGAGTGTAGCCATTCTGCTGCAGTTGACCTTAAGAGGACAGAGAAATTCTTTTTCCTTTTCTTACCAAGAGCTAGAACATGACATCATGATCTGAATATGCCATGTGATTACAAAGAGCCTTGGGAAGAGGAGACCATCTGACCCCACTAGTGGGATGATACTTTTGAATGATTTAACCCCTTTCAGTCTATTTCCCCAGTTGTCCAGGAGTATGATGGCGTTTTACCTCCACAACTCTGCCTTCTCTCACACCACTGCCTCTGCTCCTAGTCATGCTTTTATGGGTGACGGGGCACTAGTGCCCGGAGATTAGGGAAGCAGTGTGAGAAGCGCAGAGGGCAGTATGCTGAGGGCCAATTTTCATTACCTAAAATGTGTTACTTGTTATAAGCTTTGCTTTAACATAAACATCATCGTTTGCAAAACATATTTTATTGCTTAGGTCTTATACATAATTCTAAACTGTTGAAAACACTGTCAAATACGTGAACATAAGAAAGCACGAATGTTTCTTTTAAAAAATTGCTGACTTAATTATCTGTAACTTTTCTAAAGGGGGAAAAAATGCTAGAGTTCCAGGCCCAAAGATACTATTAGAGTCTTTAAGGTCTCTGCATGCTTGGAAACTCAGTCATCTGTAAAACAGGTGCATTGGGGTGCAAATTGACCCACAACATTTGTCAGAAAATGAATCGACATGTTATAGAAGCAAGGAAGCTTTCTCTGCACACCAACACTGTAAGCCTCCAGATGTTTTCAAACTATAAATAAGTGGACGAGAATGAGAGAACAGGCTTTGAGGGGGGAAGCTGGCAGCGAGTGACGACAGGAACACAGCTCATCCCATCATGTCAGTCTGGATCTGCTGACAGGACTAACCCAAGGCCAGACCAGTTCCCCCTAAACCACGTAAATCCCACATTGTCTTCTTGTGGGATTCCATGAAAATCTGCCTTAGAAATCGTGTCGTAACTAGATGTGAACGCTAACTTAACACAAGGCTCTCAAAGGCAGTGCTTCTCAAATCGAGACAAATGTCACCATCCAGCAGATATTTGGCAATGTCCAGGAGCATGTTTTCAGTTTCACACGGAGGGTTAGACTGGCATCCAGGGCCAGCACTGCCCCCAGAGAGGAATTATACTGCCCAAAATATCAGCAATGCTGAGGCTGGTTAACGCTGCCCTGGAGGACTAAAGCAGTAATAATAATCAAAGTGACCAGCAAGAGCTTAGAGTCTGACAGCAGCAATGAGAGAGAGACATCAAAAAACCAGGCAAAACACAAAGAACCACGAGAAACACAAATCTGAGGTTGCAGATGGGACGCAGTGGCAGAGGTACCCGGCACAGAGGAAGCCCCAGGTTTGATCCCTGGCACCACCACCAAGGAGGGGGAAAGTTAAGCAGCAGAGAGACTTAAAAATTACTTTTAGTTTTGAGGTCATGGAATTTTTAAGAAAAATAAACAATATCCATCTTAATATTTTTTAAGTAAATTTAGACACCAGTTGGGGGGGGGGGGGAGTTTTCGTTGGTGGTTCAAATGGTGGGTTTTGTTGTTGTTTGTTTGTCTGCCTGTTTGTTTGTTTGTTTGTTTGTTTGTTTGTTTGAGACAGGGTCTCCCTATATAGCTCTGGCTGGCCTGGAACTTGCTGTATAGACCAGACTGGCCTCAACTAACAGAACCATCTGCCTCTTCCTCCCCAGGGCTGGGATTAAAGGGGTGTGCCACCACACTAGGCATGGTTGACGAGCCTTTTGAGATGGAATTTTGTTGTTTATCCCAGGAGGGCCTGGAACTCACTGTGTAGTCCAGGCTGGCCTCAAATTTGCAATGATCCTCTCACTTCTGCCCCAAAAGTGCTGGGATGTGAAGCCTGTGTCACCATGCCCAGCCCAAGCAGCTAGTGTTAGTTGAAGTTCTTTTTAATATAAATAAACTAAGTAAGTGCAGAAACATTTGCTCTGTTCTACAACGGTACTGAATTCTGGGGGATGCAAAGGCCCTGAGTTCCATTCTAGCAATACACACTCACACTTACACACACACATACACACACACATTAACATGTATGGGCACACACACACACACACACACACACACACACACACACAAAATCCGACTCTCAAGCTACAATTTCTGGATACATTAGGATCTTTGAAGTAAAAGAAGAATTAAACTGATAAAGATCAGAAACTAAGAAGGAAGCCTGCCTATCTTGCTCGGGTTTTTTATATGGAAGAGGATACACTGAAAATTCCTTAGCACAAGCCAGGTTTCATCAAGTTTGGTGAGCACATGAGCATCACCATGTTTCCAAGAATTCCTAATGCAAAATGTTGCAGTAGGGAGCTCATCATTGTTAAGTGGCCCAGAATACCTAGCATAAAAAGAAATGTTGGGTTTTATTTTCTTTTTTGAAATATTTATTTATTTTTGAAAATCTCATACATATGTAAAGTGAAACATGATCATATCTTCCCCCATCTCCCCATCCAATTTCTCCATATCTCCCCCTCCCCCCTACAATGTTGGATTTTTGTTTGTCTGCCTGTTTTTGAGACAGTCTTTCTTTGTTGATCTCTGGTTGACCTTGAACTCAGGATCTTCCTGCAGTCACCACACCCACACAGGTCAAAATTTTCTTTTGGATGGTCAGAACCATGTAAGAATTGTGTCTCTTCATGGATGATCCTGAAGTGGCACCACACAACAGGCCTTTCACCCTCCATCACTCTCCATTTCCTTGGTTTCTCTGGTCTTCCTGTTTGTAGATTACATTTCCCAGACAGCAGCTCATAATGAATAATCATCACCATCTTGGTTCTGCTTCTGCTCTCTAGGGTGCCTGAGCTAAGTTAAAGATGTCTGTTTGAATTTCTGCCATCCACAGAGACCTGCACAAGAAAGAAGGCTATGCAAATTGTAGCTGGACAGAGGAATTCTGGCAGAGGGAATAATCTGTCCATGGGTTGCATTGTGGGAGAGCACAGAACCTTCAAGAAACACGAAGAAGCCAATAGAAGCCTATGGAAGAGAGAAGCTTGGAGCCCTTGTTAAGAGCCCATTTGTGAAGAATAGAGTCTTAGACCTTGATCTGGTCCACAGTCCTTTGTGACAATTCCCAAAACTACATTAAGTTTTCCCAAAACTACATTGGTTTGCATAACTAAAGTGGCTTATTTGTCTACACTCTTGTCCTCCCCAGCCTCATAGCTGACTCAGACAGAGCCTGACTCATCAATCACATGGCATGAAATGTGTCTCCTTCCTCTGACACCTGTAAAAAGGGACACACACATACACACACACAGTATGACATAGGCCTAAACTCTGCTCAGAGCCCATGCCATGCTGCTGTCTGCTTGTCCATGGTGTTATTAGCTCTTCCAATAAATATCTTATCCCAAGTGACAATCCATGTCCATTTCCCCCTTGAATCTCAAACTTAAAAACTTTCACAGAATAAGCTTATTATGGCAGGATAGAGTAACAGGGCAAGCCAAAACAGAGAACAGGCCTACTGGTCTCAACCATCAACCATTAGCTTGCAAGTTTCACTCCAGAAGTTCTGGGGACTTCTGGGTCCTATTTAAGATTCAGGAGCCGGGCAGTGGTGGTGCACACTTTTAATCCCAGCACTGGGGAGGCAGAGGCAGGTGGATCTCCGTGAGTTCGAGGCCAGCCTGGGCTACAGAGTGAGTTCCAGGAAAGCCTGCAAAGCTACACAGAGAAACCCTGTCACCAAAAAACAGAAAACAAACAAACAAAAAAGTTTCAGGGATAAGGCAAGGTCCAACCAAGAAAGTTAACCCTTGAGAATGCCTCCTGGTCACACCGCATGGTCAAGTTCACTTTGCTGTGGATGAGACCTGAGTTGTTCAGGGGTCACCCAAAAGGCATTACCTTTCTCATACAAAATTGATAGAGCTTTCCACACAATCACTTGGCACATCTCTTGCCTTTCAGGCCAAAGCCCTGAGGGGAAACTATCTAGAAACCAGAGGAGAAGTGGTACCTCCTCTATGGAGAGCTCCAAGCAAGTTCCCCAGACTTTCCCCTGGACAAAGAAAGTCAGTATCAAAAGAGGTGGAAACAGCTCTCCAAACCATTAAGCCTGGCTTTCAACCTTGTGGCCTTGTGATAGGGACTCATGGTCTTCCTTCCTATTCTTGAACCTATATAACCTTCAAGACTCAGTTCAGAATTCTGTGGTGGGATATGGTGCTCAGGCCTGTAATCCCAGTGCTCGAAGCAGGAGGGCTGCTGAAGGTTGAAGACCAGCTTACAAGGAGTCTGGAATAACAAGCGATTTAAGGGAGGGGGTGGAAATAAAAAGCATGTTTAAAAAGTTGCAAAATAGAATTTCTGCTAACACACCAGGAACCATCCATCCTTACAGTCTGCCAACAGTGAAACGACATTCAAAACTAAGATTTTTGACATAGTCTCCTTTGATGTTTGCTTTTGTTTGTTTTGAGAATGTATCTGACTCTGTAGCCCAGGCTGGCTTGGAACTTTTATTTTGGGATAATCTCAGACTCACAGTGGTCTTTCCAAGTGCTAAGATTATAGGTATCTGCCACCATGCTGTGGTGATATTTTATGTATGTATTGTATCTAACAAATAAAGCTTGTCTGAAGATCAGAGGGCAAAGCCAGCCACTAGTTAGCCATAGAGGCCAGGCAGTGGTGGCACACACCTTTAGTCCCAGCACTTGGGATCTTATGCCTTTAATCCCAGCACTAGGGAGGTTGAGACAGGAAGTGATATGGAGAAAGGAATATAAGACAGGAAGAGATAGGAGTCAGATTTTTCAGGCTGAAGATTCGGTAGAGGTAAGAACTCTTGCGGCTGGTTGCTCTGCTTCTCTGGTCTTTCAGCATTTATCCTGATATCTAACTCTGGGTTTTTATTATGAAGACCAATTAAAATTCCTGCTACACCATGCCCAGATTCTTTGTGATATCTTTTAAGACCAGATTTTCTTTTTTGATTATGGGTGTCTGTATGTGGGTATATGCATGGAAGTGCAGGTGCCTCTAGATGCCAAAGGCTGTGAGTCCTCCTGGAACTGGAGTTACAGGTGGTTCTTAACTTCCAACATAAATGCTGGCAACCAAATTTGGGTTCTCTGCAAAAGCAGTAAGTGCTCTCAACCACTGAGCCATGCCCCCTGCCCTTTTGTGGCCTTCTAAGCTTGTTTTCATTAGGATAAGTAGTTAGAGATGTCTTGCAGAACTAACTGTACTCCCATGCATTTTTGTTTTGCTGAGTCCCGTCTAATCTGGATGTGTAATAGAAGCTGTATTTCTGGGAATATGCAGTTGTGCAACACAAATTCCCAAGACGTTATCTCGGAAACTCTGGGACTCGAGTTTGGAAGGAATAGCTTAATGAGTGAATAGAAATGTGTTTAGCATGTTGAACTTGGCTTTTTATTCTTTTCTGAATAACATGTGTATATGTGGGGAGGGGTAATGAGATCTGTCCTACCTCCATCCCCGATGTGAACCTGCTTGAAGATGTCTACTAGTCTTTGAAAGACAATTGTCCTGCAAGAGTTCATTCTTAACACTTCAGGGAAGCTTCTCATATTTGACTTCAGTTTATTAATCATAAAAGCATGATAAAAAAAAAACTTTCCAGGGAAACCCTACCTGGCTTCTTCTTGGTATCTGAGCAGCCAGGCCTTTCCACATTTGGATACTTGTTTAGAAACTGCCTAATGCTATGTAGAAATTCTTCTGGCTACACTTATTCAAAAACAATTGAAGTAACAATGTGCATTTTGTCTGTCTGGCACCACTAACTATACTAAATACAATGTGAATCCATTAAAATGTAAAGTATTGCGAGCTTTACAATCCCTGCTCACTATTGAAAAGGCATTTCATACCACTCTAAAACATTAAGACTCACAGTTCTGTTTGAGGCACTCTAAAGAGCAAGCAAAGTCCTAAGTGGAAATCTGAGATGTAATAGTTTTCGGTCTTTCAGAGATTAAAAAAAATCACAGAACCATACAACATTGAGAACAAAACTTTCAGAACTATAAGAGCTGACCTTCAACTTCTGGTCTAATAATTTTGACTGTCTCATAAAAGGGAGCTGTTTATTTAGCTTACCAAGAACATGTAGCCAGATACGATAATCAGAAGTTCAAAGTCATCCTTGACTAGATGAAGAGTTTGATAAAGGCCAGCCTAAGCTACATGAGACCTTGTCTTTAAATAAGAGAGTAAACCATTACTATGACACAGTCTTGAGGACCAACATGAGCAAGGCTTGTTCTTAGGAATGAAAAGAATTATAATGTCGTCCCTCACTTCATCAAATATCATTTAGTGTATATAACAAACACATAATTGGAATTTATACAAATTATATTTAAAACAAAATAAAATAAATATAATGATGAAGAATCAGAAGTGCTTGTCCCCAGTGCAAGAGTTTATTAAGAAGAGAATCCTTCTCTGAAAGGGTCTAGATAAAACAGAGATACAGACAATAAGTATATGACATACAGAAAATGGAAACTAGTCAGTTCTCAATTATCCATGATTACAAGGACAGAAATTATATAAGTGATTTAAATACATCTAGAAGATATATATATCATACATTAAATTTTCAAACATTCCAAACTTTCATATATCATGTATCTACCTAAAACAAAGGGCCTAAAACAAAATCTTTTAAGTCACTTGACTAAAATCATTTGGGCTCTCACAAGATGGTAACATGTACAAGCTGTTGTCTATAGACAAGAGGGCCTGGTCTCCATCAGAACAGCAAGCCGTGGACCATTCACTCCCTTTTGTCTGTAGCCTGTAAATTCAGAAGCACCACTACTAGTATTTCATAACTGACAAAAGTCATAAACCTGAAATAAAATTCTACAGAAAAACAGAACCAATTAACCAATTACATAGAAGGGACAGACGATAGGTAGATAGATGATAGATGGATGGATGGATAGATAGATAGATGATAGAAAGATAGATAGATAGATAGATAGATAGATAGATAGACAGATACATAGATAGATACATAGATAATACATAGATACACAGATACATAGATGGATAGATAGATAGAAGATTCATATGTAGAGAGGAATAAAGCCATAGGAAGGAATAAAGGCATTATTATGAAAATTGGTTCACATAATTATAGAAGCAGAGACATCTCCAATCTGCTGGCTGGGGTGGAGAACCGGGAGAGGTGGTGGTGTAATTCAGTCCCAGTTCTAACAACTAAAGTGTGGGAAAGAAATACTGTAAGCTGGGCCCAACCCCAAATTCTGAGAGCTGGGAGTGTTTTTTGGAAGGAAAAGATGGAAGATCTAGTTGGCTGGCAGTGGGGGTCAGGAAGAGATTTCCCCTGAGCTTTGTTTCTACCAGGGGTGGGGGTTTGGGGAAGACTCATTATATTAGATGGTGCTCACCCACGCCAATTGAGGAAGACCTCCTTTACACATTTTACTGACTCAAATGCTAATCTCTTCCAGAAACACGCTCAACAAACACACTGAGAAATAATGTTTTCCAGACATCTGACATCCTTTAGCCTATACAGTTCACACGATTTGTCATCCCCAGGCAAATATAAGACCCCATCTCATCTATAGTCTTTTTGTTTGTTTATTTTTATTAAGAAATTTTTTATTCATTTTATATACCAACCACAGACCCCCCTCTCATCCCTCCTCCCGCTCCCCCCACATCCCACCCCACATTCTCTTCTCCAAAAAGGCAAGGCCTCCCATGGGAGTCAGCAAAGCCTGGTACATTCAGTTGAGGCAGGTCCAACCCCCGCACCCCCCCCCCAAAGGCTGTTCAAGGTGTCCCACCATAGGTAATGGGCTCCAAAAAGCCCGCTCATGCACTAAGGATAGATCCTGATCCCACTGCCAGGGGCCCCTTAAACAGACCAAGCTACACAACTGTCTTGCTCATGCAGAAGGCCTAGTCCAATCCCATGTAGGCTCCACAGCTGTTGGTCTAAAGTTCATGAGTTCCCACTAGCTTGGTTTGGTTGTTTCTGTAGATTTCCCCATTATGATCTTGATGCCCCTTGCTCATAGAATCCCTCTTCCCTCTCTTCAACATCATAGAGCCTTCATCCAGTAACTGATGGAAGCAGATGCAGAGATCCACAGCCGAGCACCAGGCCGAGATCCAGGAGTTCAGTCACCTATAGTCTTACATTGAAGACCCACACTCTTGAAGATCCTTATTTACCATCTGGTTTACTTAAATACAGGGCAGGGGAGAAAACAGTATTCAATTAAAATATATTTATAGGTAATATATTATGACATATCTCTGAAAATAGACTATATGTATATGCTGAGGACCTTCAAACATTGCATTTTTTGGTTCTATGTTTTGAGGAAAGGTCTCAACACAATGAAGACTGGCCCAGACTCATGAAGTTGGCTCTGATTACTGATCCAACCAAGGCTGGTCCAGGACTCATGGAGCTGACTTCTGACTCCTGATCCTCTCCACTTCACCTGTCAGATCAGACACTGCTCTTGTGAAGTCACTGTGTGTGGAAGGTGGGACTTCCCGCGGTAGCTTTTATTCATTCTCATTTCACTTCTCTTTTTTTTTTTTCAGTGAAACAACAGAAGTTATTCAGTAGAAGATAGAGGAGGGAGGAAATCAGGCAAGCTTCAATCTGATTAAAACATTAAAATGTACAAAAATATGAGTGGAGTAGTTGCATTTCTTGGCATGAATGTGGTTGGGTGAGGATGAAAGATGAAGTAAAATCCTAGAATATCCACTAGTACATAAATAGCTCTGGGACTTGATTGAAGTAGGAAGATGCCAGGCAAGGTGACAGTTTCATCCTGTCCCTCTTTCTGTGGTAAGATGTATAAGAACCTGACTGAATAAAGCCTAAAATAGGTTCTAAAGTACGAAGATGTGGCTCAGAGTGACAGTTGTCCACCAAAGCCCAATTCAGTTTTGTTAGGCACTCAGTTCTCTAGCTAGCCCAAACTCATTGCAATTATACACAGCTTTGTGGCTAAGGTCTGTCCTTTTGAAGAGATGTGTTATGTGCCACTCAGGATCTAGGACCAGGATAATGAGAACACATTCCTCTCTGTTCTTTTATTCTTCCCCGGGACTGAATCTTAAATATGGAACATGGCATTTTCCCCAGTAATACAAAAACATTGTCCTTGCAGATCAAGCAAAAAGGTAGAGAACCCAAGGCCCTGAGTCACTATGTGGAGCAGATCTGCCACACTGATCTAGGCTGTTATATTCAGATCTTTATTCTTTCATCACTGTATGAAGGGTATCAGTTATAGCAGCTTAGCCTTACAAGGACTAGCTTGGAAGAAGAAACATGTTATGAAGGAAAAGTTATCTTCAGTAACCATGTCTTTCTTTAACAATTTTTTTAAATTTTAATATACATTGAGCATCCCTTCTCTGAAATGCTTGTAACTAAAAGATTTCCCTTTTTTTTTCCTTTTGGGATATTCACATATATGTAATGAGAAAGTTGGAGGACAAGACCCAAGTTTACATATGAAATTCATTTATGTGTCATATACATCTTGTACACATTAGGCTGAAGATCATTTTGTTTGTTGTTCTTTTAATGTCTGTGCTTTAACTCATCACACAAGATCAAGTATAGTATCCTGTCAGTGCTCAGGAGTTTGAACACTTGGTGCTGGTGGTGATGTTTGGAAAAGTTATGGAACCTTTAAGAGGCAGATCCTCACAAGAGGAAGTGCGTCACTAAGGGTGGGCTTTCAGGCTTTACAGCCCTGCCGGCCCGCTATTCTCTCTGATTCTTGTGTTCAGGTGCAGTGTGGTCGGCAAGCTTCTGATTCTTGGCTTCATGTCTCTCCTGCCTGCTGCCAGGATGGACTCTAGCCTTCTGGAACTGTAAGCCAAAATAAGCCTTTCTCCCCCTTTCCCCCCTAAATTGTTTTTTGTTGGGGTAATTTATCACAATAACAGAAAAGAAGCCAGAGTACCTTCCTTACCATATGTACCAAACTACCCGATAATCTACTTACCATCAGATCCGGGCATCAAAGGCAGTCTCTGGAAAAGTACAAATCTTACCTTTCTTCAGCCTAAACCAAGTCTTAATATAGCCACCATTACAGATAACATTAGCTACTACTATGAACGGACAGTTAGTTATAATTTCTAAGGTTAATTAACTTGACAAGGCTGAGTGTCAGGGTGAGAAACAGCACCAGTTACTATCTCAGAAGTTTCCACACCCTCCAAAACAAGTGGACTCCCTATCCAAAGCAGAAGCTTTCTGTTTTCTACAGAGGCAACTCTGTCAGGAGCAAAGCTGACAGTTTCATGGGAACTAAGACAAAACTGACCTGCATTAGCCTAGAGACAGTGTACTAAATAAAACTTCTCAGATCACATGCTTGTTCGGCTGAGTTTTTTTTTTAAGCCAGAAAAAGGGGAAAGGGGCATGTTTAGGCCATTTGCTACCACAAATTTAGTTTACATTATTTAGTCAGTCAACTCCTGACCAAGGCTAACTTTGTTGAACTAGTCAACTTATAGATTTTGATTTTAGAATTTCGAAGATTAGTCAACAAATGAAATGTAAAGATTCTTAAAGAGACAAAGTTACCTATCTTGTGGTTTTTAGTTTTATTTTTTAAAAAGCAAATATACTTAGAGGACAACAGAAATCTTTATCCTTATTGCAGTAACAGTTTAATCTACACAGTTTTCATAGTTTGTGGTAATAATGTGGCTGGAAAAAGCCTGTGAAGCTGTCACACACAGGGAATACTCTGATAAAATAATGATCATGGAGCCAGAGAAATGGCTCAGTGGTTAAGTTCCTATTGTTCTTCCGGAAGCCTCCAGTTCTGTTCCCAGCACCCACACAGTGGCCCAGAACCACCTGTGACTCCAGCTCCAGGGGATTCAACACCCTCTTCTGACCTCCACGAGTACCAGGCACTCGTGTGATACACATACCATACATTCAGGCAAAACACTCATAACATTAAAAAACAACCTTAGAAACAGCATAAAAGCGTGTGAAGATCTTAATGGCGTCTGGAGCGGCTTTCTGTTTACTCTTTAGCACCTTTGATAGACTTTAAAAATCATATTCCCAAGAAGACACTCAGTGTCACTCACACGCAACCCTGGAAATTGCGTCCCTCCGTTGGTCAGCTGAACAGTGTAACACGATCTTAAGCACTGGCTATTTGAAGTAAAGGAACCCCATCTGTGGCCATGCCTGCTTCAGCTGAGTCTGATGTCAATGGGGATGGGCACGAGGGAGAATACTAAAGCCTGAAACTCCAACTATCTTTAGCAGTGTCACGAGCCAGTTCCCACCCTCGCTGATGTAAGGTTTTTGTAAGGAGTGTTACATCACATTAAGCCTGACCAAGGATGAAGGCAGATCAGTAATAAAATACAGTGTACAGATTAGAACTACGCACTCCCCCAACTTACAAGCAGAGATAACTAAACTGGAAACACACTTATCTAACAAAGTAGAATACAAATATCACATACACGTGAGAATAAAAGAGCTTACTCTGTCTCCAGAAACACATGATTTTCATCTCTCCGATGTTCTGCACATGAGATAATATAGTTATATAAAGTTTAATTAAATAACGAACTGATGAATATATACACACAGATCAGCTTTCACCTTTAAAACCTATTTAGTGCATACTCTTATTTTAAAGTTTCAAGATTGAGAGCCTTTCCTTGAGGATCCCAGCTGCCCAGCTGAGCCTCAACTGAGCTGCTTACTCTATGCCCCAGTGACAGGACTGTGAGTTCTCTGTTTGCTACACAAACTTGAGTATTTACAAACAAATACTAGTAGGTCCTACTAGATTTTCTTTTTAAAAATCAAAGGGAAAAAAGCCTCCAAATACTTTTGGGAAATTAAGATTAGGGGTCATAGGTGGAATAGTAACACTAAATGTTGATATCACCAAAGCTGACTGATGCTCATGTGTTCCCTCTTCCTTGGTGTGGATGTAGGATATCCTGTAATAGAATTGCAGTTAATTTTCAGTAAAGACGGTGTAATTTTGATTTTATGCTTTAAAATTATCATCTTAGATATTTTGTGATATTAATTCTTAAGTCTAAAAGGTTTTAACTGCCTAGTGAAGTTACAAATTTTTCTTCATTATATGAAGAAGCTATCTTGTCTTTTTTAACTTTCTTTTTATTTATTCTTTGTGTCTTTCACATCATGCATCTCCATCCCATTCATTTCCCTGTCCCTTTGTATCCATCCTCTGCCCTTGCAACCTCCCCCACCAAAATAAAGCACAATAAAATTTAAGAAAAAAAAAGAAAAAAAAAGAGAAGGAAAAATCAATCTCATCACGGAAGCTGTAGTGTGACACAGTGAGTCACACAGTCAACCCTTTGTCCATATATCTTACTTGCAAATGTTCATTGCAAAGAGTCATTGGTCTGGTTTGAGGCCTCCAGTTTCTGCTCCACTCTCAATGCTGGGCCCTCACGGGAACTCCTCTTGGTTATCCTGCTGTTGCCCTGTGTTGTGGAGATCCTGCAGCTCCAGCAGATCACAGATGGGGTGGATGATGGGGTGGGCCAACACATAGCCCTGGTTCTGGGCCTGGACAGTTGCAGGGTTGGTCAGCCCACCAGCTCTCCCTTGTCCTCACCACCAGGTGAGCTCTCCAGAGTTGCCCTGGCTAGTTCACCCTTGCAGTGATGAGCGAGGGGCTGGGCCAGTTTTCCTGCTTTCATGTCCTCAGGGTCGGTTCTCCCACACCTACACATGAAGATGCTATCTTAAAGTAGGTATTAGAGATTGGGGCAATCAAGGATGTAGAGCAAGGGAACACTTCTCCATTGGTGGTGAGAGTGCAAACTTGTACAGCCACTTTGGAAATAAATATGGCGGTGTCTTGGAAAATTGGGAACAGACTTTCTTCAATACCCAGCTATTCCACTCCTGGCATACACCCAAAGGACACTCTACCATATCACAAGGACACTTGCTCATCAACTATGTTCATAGCAACTTTATTCATAATTGCCAAAAGACTGGAAACAACCCAGATGTCCATCAACTAAAGAATGGATAGAGAAAATGTGGTACATTTATAAAATGGAGTATTAAAAATGTTAAAAAAATGACATCATGAAATTTGCCAACAAATGGATGGAACTAGAAAAGATCATCCTGAGTGAGGTAACTTAGATCCAGAAAGACAAAAAATGGTATGCACTCATTTATAAGTGTATATTAGCTATAAAATAAAGAATAACCATGCTACAATCCACAGACCCAAAGAAGCTAAGTAACAAAGAGAGCTCAAGGGGCAACACCTGAATCTCACTTGGAAGGGGAAGTAGAACAAACATCACAGGTGGATGGGGAAGGGGTCTGAATCGGGGGATGGGCATTGGAACAGGAGGCATCAGGTTGGGGAGGATGGAGGGAGAGAATACTGGGAGAGACAACTGGAATCTGGAGCATCTCCGGGATGAGCTAGAAACCTAGAGCAATGGAAACTCCCAGAAATCCATGAGGGTGACCCTAGCAAAGACTCCTAGCAATGGAGAATATGGAGCCTGAACCAGCCATCTCCTGTAATCAGGCAAGACTTCCAGTGGAGAGATTGGGACCCCAACCTAGCCACATAACCTTTGGCCTACAATTTGCCCTGCCTACAAGGCGTGATGGGGTAAAGGTGGCATAGAAATTGTGGGAGTTGCCAACCAATGGATGGTCAAACTTGAGACCCATACCATGAGACAGAGCCAACCCTGACACTGCCTGGAGGGCCAGGACCTAGCAGGCCAGAACACCATCACCATCACCCAGCGACTGATGGAAATAGATGCAGAGAACCACAGCCAAATATTAGGTGGACCTCGGGGAATCCTGTGGAACAGGGGCAAGAAGGATTATGGGCACTAGAGGGGTCAAGGACATCACAAGAAAACCCATAGAATCAACTAACCTGGGTTCACAGGAGCTCACAGAGACTGAACCACCAACCAGAGTGCTTGCCCGGGACTGACCTAGGCCCTCTGCACACATGTTGCAGTTGTGTAGTTTGGTCTTCTTATGGGACTACCTCCTGAGTGCTGGGATTAAGGTGTGCAATAATACCATGCCCAGCAAAAATGGTTACTTTTAATTATAGTATTCTTTTACAATTCTTGCCATTTTTCTACGGAGAAGAGGTTTTTCCTTCCTCCTCTTTCTCTTTCTTTTGCTTTTCTTCAGTGTGCCAGGCTCTGCTGACTCCCCATGGGAGACCTTGTCTTGGAGGAGGTGGGAATGGAGGGTGGGTTGGGGGGGAGGCTGAGGGGCAGGAGGAGGGAGGTGACGGGAATCTGTGGTTGGTATGTAAAGTGAATAGAAAATCTCTTAATAATAATTTAAAAAAAAAAAAAAAAAACACAAGATCAGCTCAAGCCCTGCTCAAATTCCCAACCGTCCAGCCTCAGGCTCTCAGTTACTGAGATTCCAGGTGGCCGTTTCCACCTCGCCTGGCTTCTCGTTTGGGTACCTCTGAGGACTCTGTGTCTGATGTGCTGTCATTCTTTGGTGTCTGCAGGCTTTGTTCCCTCTTTTTCTAGATATGGGGTCTTGCAGTGTGGCACTGGCTGATCTTGAACTCAGTATGAATACCAGGCTAGTCTCAGACCTGTGGTGATCCTCCTGCCTCTGCTTCCAGAGGCTGGAATTACAGGCATGAACCACCAGCTCAGTTTTTCATACTTTGGAAGATGTTTTTAAGTTAGCCAGCCTCTGGGGAGAAGAAGCCCTCCAGGGACACTTCCAGAGGACGCATCTAAGCAGCAAGCAGCCCTGCCCTCAATTGCTCACTCATTGTATAATACTCTCCTCCCTCCCTCCCTCCCTCCCTCCTCCTCCTCCTCCTCCTCCTCTTCCTCCTGCTCTTCCTTCTTCTTCTTCTTCTTCTTCTTCTTCTTCTTCTTCTTCTTCTTCTTCTTCTTCTTCTCTCTCTCTCTCTCTCTCTCTCTCTCTCTCTCTCTCTCTCTCACACACACACACACACACACACACATACACACTTTCTGCATGCAAGGGGAAACAAAGCATGACAGACAACTGATGAAATTTTATTTTGATTTAGATGGAGTCTAATAATGGAATTTGTTTAGAGTTCATCCACACTGATATTAAAATTAAGTACTTTTCCAGCAAAATCCATTTTGACACCAGTGTACACTAGTACACTAATCTGCATCCATTTGCTGCTGGTGCATCAGTGGGTGACATTTTAGTGCCACCTGGTGGCTCTTCTGCTCTGTGTAGCATGGGTCTGATCTGCTATGACATCTACGGCATGGGTCCCTCATCAGCCTGACACTGCAAATGCCTGATGGAACACCTGCTCAGAGGCTGTAGGATCCTCACAACATGACTACATACGTAACATACGCTTTGAAATATGCAGATGGTTCTTTTCTGCTATGCTCACGTACTCTAGGATATACTAAAAATTGAAACTAAAAAAGTGAAAAAAATCCAAAATTGTGGATGTAGCTTAGCTGGTAGAATGCATGCCTAGAATGCATGAAACTCTGGGTTTCAATATCCATCAATATCTAAAATAGGGCATGGTAGCACACATCGGTAATCCCAGCATTTAGGATTACAAGGATCAGAAGGTCAAGGTCATGTTGGCTGCATAATGAGTATGAGGCTACCCTAGGTAATATGAGCCCTCTCTCAAAAAAAAAAAAAAATCCAGTAGTGCTTCATTAATTTTTAAAAGTTAAAAATAGAAACAAAATTCTCTATGGCATTTTCATAGACATTTTGTTCTTATTTGCGCCCCTGTCCCATTTCCCTTCCCCCTGCTTTTCTCTGCTAATCTCTCTCCTTTACCCACAGCCTCCTTTCTGCTTTCATGCCACATGTATTCTCTCTCTCTCTCTCTCTCTCTCTCTCTCTCTCTCTCTCTCTCTCTCTCCTTCCTCCCTCCCTCCCTCCCTCCCTCCCTCCCTCCCTCTCCCTCTTTCTCCCCCTCTTCCTCCCCCTTCACCCTCCCTTAGGATATCATCTTCCAGTAGGAGGGCAGCAGGTCCACACACAGGGGCATGGCAGGTGCGGGACTGTGGGCACCAACTAGGTGCTGGCTGTTGTGCAGAGGCCATGGAGGACCATGGACCACCTCGTCCTCACCCTCCTGTTCTGGTTGCTGCCCACTGGGTCTGGACCCCACTGCACCAGCACCCCACGCTAAGCACCCACAGGACACTGCTCGGAAACTTCAGCGTGCACTTGTGGGCTGGGACACGCAGAAGCTGGTGCACGACCTTCTGCCCCCTGCGGTTGGCAGCCTCCTAAACCCAGCAGCCATCTATACCAACAATGAGATCAGCCTGAGTGATACTGAAGTCTATAGCTTTGACTACCACTCCACAGTGGCCCAGCATGAGGATGCACCACACCCTGAGATCTTCAATGCCGCCCAGGGACATCCTGATAGAGCATTGTAAGTATAGTGAGGGGATTTGGAAATATGACTATGATCACAGCTTTGCCATCCATGGCCTCCACTATGACATTCAGAAAAGCCCTCTGGTGAAAATGGATGCTTTTCATTATGTACAACTAGGATCAGCCTACAGAGGCCACCAGTTTATGCCAGAAGATGAGGTGACTGACCTACATGTTCATGCACCCCTGCACATGAACTCACTATACCAGACGAGTGGCTTCTATGGCAAGAACCCTTCCATCAAGCAGTTCATGGACATCTCACCTTCTCACTACCAGAGTTGGCATTGCTGCCTGGTGTGGTAGACTACTTTCTGGGCCACAGCCTGGAGTTTGACCAAGTACACTTCTCTAAGGATATGACAGATGCCATCTTGGATGTGAGTGTGAAGGGCCTCTTGTACTAGTGAATTGAGCAAAACATGGAGAAGTACATCCTGAGAGGAGTCCTGAGCCACCTGGTGGCCCCTCATCACCAACAGTCCCTTCGGCGTTATGGACAAAGGACTGAGGCACATGGTAGGTCCTGATTGCCACCAACTCTTTGATGTAGTCATCGTTCAGGGTGACAAGCCCAACTTTTTCACCAACCAGTGCAAACCTTTTACGAAAGCTTGTTGAGAAGGGCTTCCTCACTGGGACCACATCACTGGCCTGGAAGAGGACAAGATCTACCAGCAGAGAAGTCTGTTTGACTTCCTTTGTCTGACAGAATGGCAAGGCTGTGTGTGCTCTATGTCGGTGACCACCTCTGTAGTGACCTGGTGGATCTCATGCAGCGGCATGGCTCGTGCACAGGACCGCTCATCCCTGAGCTAGAACTCGAGATCCACATCATCGACAAAGAACAGTACATGCACTCCTTGACCTGTCAGCAGGCGCTCTCGGGGCTGCTAGAGTGCATGCAGGCTCACCAGGAGGCAGGTGCTGGCTATCTGGACGAAGGTGCCACAAGAACTGAGTGAGATGTGTCACCAAGGCCTATCCAGTGCTCCGTTTGGGAGCATCCTCCACATCTTCCACAACCTACCTACTTCTCCAGGAGCCCCATGCGCTTCTCCAACCTCTACACAGCTGCTGTCAGCTGTTTGCCCAACTACCATGTGGATTTCACTTTCTACCCATGCTGCACACCCTTGCAGCATGAGGCATCATTATGGATGGACTAGCTCTGCACTGGCTGCATGAAAACACCCTTTCTTGGTAACATGGCCCACATCCACTGAGGGCACTTTTATTGTACTGGACAGACCCACTATTCTTTCAGCTCCAGCCACCCTGACAA
This sequence comes from Peromyscus eremicus, assembly GCF_949786415.1. Classification (NCBI taxonomy): domain Eukaryota; kingdom Metazoa; phylum Chordata; class Mammalia; order Rodentia; family Cricetidae; genus Peromyscus; species Peromyscus eremicus. Next base: position 74,298,516 of record NC_081422.1, read on the forward strand.
ATAATAAAAGTAGTCTCTGTCTTCAAAACAAACTCATCTTTCTCTCCCATGGTCAACTCCAAGTTTCATCATACACACACACACACATTAAACTTAAAAGAATAAAAATAAAATAAATGCCATTTCAGGAAAATAGATACACTGGAAGTCATCATGTTAACTGCAATAAACCAAGACTCAGAGTGATAAATACTACCTATTTCCTATGAAGTGAGTGTCCGTGTGTGTGTGTGTGTGTGTGTGTGTGTGTGTGTGTGTGTGTGTACATGCCATGGCACATGTGCAGAGGTCAGAGAACAGCTTTGTGGAGTTCATTATCTTCTCCTGGAAATTGCTCATCAAGCACCTCTAACCACTTAGCCATCTTACCCAATTTAAATTTTCTTTACATCTGAATAAAATTCCATGGTGTATGTACCACATTTTCTTTATCCATTTATTTACTGATGGACATCTGGGCTAGTTTCATTTCCTAGCTACTGTGAATAGTGCAACAATAAACAGCAATATACAGTATCTCTGTTGTAGGACTTGAGAGTCTCTTGGGATATACCCAGGAGACCTGCAGTTGGATCGTGTGGTCCTTCTATCCCAATTTCCATAGAGGCTGCTCGAGTTCAAATTCACAGCAGCTTTAAGGATACCTCTGTCACCACATCCTCATCAACATGTGTCATTTGTTTTCTTGATAGTAGCAATTCTAACTAGGGTGAGATGTCATTGCAAAACAGTTTTAACGTGCATTTCTCTGATGGCTAACGATGATAAGGACTTTTTCAAATATTTATTGGCCATTTGTATTTTTTCTCTTTAAAAAAATTTATTAAGTTCATTAGCCCACTTCCAGATTAGATTATTGTGAGGGTCCCATCCCCACCTCTTTTACAGGGTTCCTGAGGAGGAGAGAGGCATAAGGAATTAGTAGAAAGAAAGATAGCGGAGATAAGACAGACAGAAACACACGATAGCTTCAGAGGAACTAGACCAAAATCCACCGGCCCCTTCTGTTGCTTCTAAAGGGCTTTTTAAAGGAATGCCAAGGGGTGGGGCAAAAGGCCTCCCCCTTGCTAGGTCAAAGCACACTGCACATCCAAGTGCAGACCCTTCCAAACACCTGGTAGCCACGCATGTGGCCAATCCATCCCCTTATGCAGCCCTGCTGGTAAAGCAAGCTCAGATCTCACAAGGAAACCTCTGTGGTCTCCCACAGATTATTTGTGTTGTTATTATTATTATTTGATGTTTGCTTTTTACTGTTCTCCACATATTCTAGATATTACCTTCCTGTCTATGTTTTTCACCTACTGTCTCTTCAATCTGTTTGTTTTGCCTTAACTGTGCAGAAGGTCTCTCTCTCTCTCTCTCTCTCTCTCTCTCTCTCTCTCTCTCTCTCTCTCTCTCTCTGTGTGTGTGTGTGTGTGTGTGTGTGTGTGTGTGTGTGTGTGTGTGTAGAGGACAACTTTGTGGAGTTAGTTCTCTCCTTCCACTATTACATGGGCTCTGGGGATTGAACTCAGATCTTTAGGCTTGTGCTGCAAGCCATTTCACCATCCCAGAAACTTTTTAATTTCATGTGTCTCATTTGTCAATTCTTAGGATTTTTTTTTTTTTGTGTGTGTGTATGTTATTGAAGTCCTTTTCAGTAAGTCTTTGCCTATGCCTATATCTTGAAGTACTTTACCTGTTTCCTTCTAGCATTTTCACATTTTGAAAAGTCTTCTATTAAGGGTTTTGATCCATTGTGAAATGATTTTCATGTAGAATGAGAGATGGGGATCTACTGTCGTTCTTCTAATAGTAGATCTCCAGTTTCTCCAGAACCATTTGTGAAAGAGACTCTCTTTATTCCAATGCATGTTTTTGCACTTTTTTCAAAGATTAGGTAACTGTGACCCTGTGGGTTTACTTCTGAGTCCTGTCTTCCACTCGTCTATGTGTCTGTTTTTGTGCTAGTACTACCAAATAGTCTGCTTTTGGGAATAATTTGGCATCTTCTTTTCCCATTTCTTTCCTGCCTGTGCCTTTTCTACATCTGTTGAGATGATCAAATGAGTTCTGTCCATAAGTCTGTTCATGTGCTGAATTACACTTATTGATTTGTATATGTTGAATCAACACTGCAGCCTTGAAATGAAACTAGCTTGGTCATAATCTTCTCAGTATGTCCTTGAGTTCAGTTTACAAGAATGTTATTGAGAACTTTGCATCTGTGTTCATTGTGGGAACTGGTCTCTAGTTCCCTTTGTGTTATTTGTCCTCATCCAGTTTGGGTATCAGGGTAATACTGGGATCATGGAAAGAGTCTGATAGTGTTCTGTGCCTTTCTGTTTTGTGGAACAATTTAAGAAGTATTGATGTTAGATCTTTCTTAAAAGGTTTATAGAATTCTGCACTGAGTCCATTTCTGTCCTGGACTTTTCATGTGTGTGTGTGTGTGTGTGTGTGTGTGTGTGTGTGTGTGTGTATGTGTATGTGTGTGTGTGTGTGTGTATGTGTGTGTGTGTGTCTATGTTACATGCATATGGGTGCTCCCAGAGGCCAGAAGAGGGTGTTTGCTGTGGATATTGCTCTGTATAAATAAACACTGATTGGCCAATAGCCAGACAGGAAGTATAGGCGGGACTAACAGAGAGGAGACCTGAGGAATCAGGAAGGGAAGGGAGAGATTGCCTGGAGCTGCCACCAGGACAAGGAAGATGTAAGGTACCGATAAGCCACGAGCCATGTGGCAAAGTATAGATTAATAGAAATGGGCTAAATATAAGAATAAGAGCTAGACAATGATAGGCCTGAGCTAATGGCCAAGCAGTTTAAATAATGTAAGAGTCTGTGTGTTTATTTTATAAGTGGGTTCCTGGACTGGCGGGACTTGGCAGGAGCTGGAGAAATTCTCCAGCTACAAGTGTTGGATCCCTTGGAGCTGCAGTATAGGAAATTGTGAGCCACTTGAGTGGGTACCTGGAACAGGACTCTGGTCATCCGTAAGAGCAGCAGGTGCTCTTAACTGCTGAGTCATCTTTCCAGCCTCCATTCACTGTCTAAATGAGCATAGAAAAGTTTTCCTGCTTTGTATGGATGAAATGTTTTTCAATATTCACTTTGTTTTTTCCATTACTTTTTATGTCCTTGTATTAATCAATAAGGAAGTTGTCAAGCATGTAAGGATTAGTCAGTTTTCAATGTGTTTTTAGTTTACTTCATGACTTAAAAAGAAAGTCCTGAATGAAGTACCACATCAATTCACTGGAAGCAACTGTCAGGGCAACATGAGGTTCTCCTGAACTCTAAGGGACGTGAGCTAGCAAAGTTTAGATCCAGTGATTTATAAATGTCCTTACACTGACCACTGGGCTTTGTTCTTCCCCATTTGGAAATCAGAAAAATACTAGGGAGATTAGGACAACTGCTATCTGTTCCCAAATTTACACTTTTTCTGTTAATCCATCATGTGAACACAATTCCCTGTTGTGATATATTTGATTACACTGTGTAAAGATATGTCACTGTGGTTGGTTTAATAAAAAGCTAAATGGCCAATAGCTAGGCAAGAGGTATAGATGAGACTTCTGGACAGAGAGAGCTCTGGGAAAAAGAAAGGGGGAGTCATCAGCTGGATGCAGAGGAAGCAGGACATGCAGGTAAAAGCCACGAGCCACATGGTAGCATGTAGATGAATAGAAATGGGTTAATTTAAGTTTTAAGAGCTAGTCAGAAACAAGCCTAAGCTAAGGCCAAGCTTTTATAATTAATAAGAAGCCTCTCTGTATCATTATTTGGGAGCTGGCTAGTGGGACAGATAAAGACTCATTGTAATTCCATATTATTCTAAGTAAATAAGATGATTTTCTGTCTCACTGTCTCCATATACACTGAGTCCTGTGTGCCATGAACAGCTCAGTTGTTCTTGCCCAGTTTTTTATGGTTGTCAAAATCATTTTTTTTTTGTTTTTTTGAGATCAAAATCATTTTACCTTGTTTGTTTTCCCCCTGAGTATTGGGGATTGAATACAGGAACACATACATATTTGCTAGGCAAATACTTTACCACTGATATGTCCCCAGCTTTTAAAATTGTTTTTGTGTTGAGGCAAGGTCTAATGGAAACCACTGCAGAAAATCACACTGGTCAAAATACAGAGATCAATTGACTGTGGGGAGCCCAGCCCCAACAGATATATCGACACACCACTCCTGCACCTAAGGGCTCAGGGAAGATTGCAGAATCACATACACACATACAAGCAACACCAAATGGACTCAGCAGGTTGTATTTATATATTTATGTGCATATTCATATGTAACAATAATAATCAAAGAAAATGAAGCCATCAAAATTGAGAGGGAGTGAGAAGGTTGGGGAGGGAAAAGGGGGTGGGGGGAGAAACGGTGTAATTGTATTTCAACTACAATTTAAAAAAAATAATAATTTTTGATCCTTCCGTAGCACCCCATAGCAGAGGTTACAGGCCTGTGCCTCCCACATGTCAAGTTCAAGGCTAGCCTGGGACACATGAGATTCTGTCTCCAAAATAAGGGCTAGGGAAAGCAGTTGCCTTGAAGCATGAGGACCTGAATTCCATCTCCTGAGTCCATGGTAAAGACAAAACAAAACAAAAACCAGCTGGTTACAGTGATGCACTTAGAAGCCCAGCTCTGGAGAGACAGAGACAGGTGGGTCCCTGGGACTCACTGGCCAGCCAGCCTAGCCTAAATTAGCAAGCTCTGGGCCAATTATAAACCCTATTTCACAAAAAAAAAAAAGTTGGGGACTGGAGAAATGGCCTAGAGGTTGAAAGCATTTGCTGCAATTACAGAGGACCCAGGTTCAGTTCCCAGCACCTACATGGTGGCTCATAGTTGTCCTTAACCACAGTTCCAGGGAACCTGGTGCCCTTTTGGGCCTCTGGAGGTACCAGATATACATGCAGTGCACTTACGTGCATGCAGGCATAAATGCTCATACACATAAAATATAAATAAATTAATATTTAAAAATAAAGTGAATTAACTCCTGAGATTATCTTCTAGCCTCCAGAGGCACAGGTATCCTCACATGTGTATCTACACACATACACACACACACACACACACACACACATTCATGCACACATACACATATACACATACACATATACACACGTACACATACACACACACATACACACATATACACACACATACACACACTCATGCACACATATATACACACACATACATATACACATGTACACATACACATACATACACATACACACACACACACACACACACACACACACACACCACAGAAATTCAATTGCCTAATTAAATAAATAAAATATAACCATTCAGCCAGACATGTTGGCTCCTACCTTAATCCTACCACTTGGGAAGTACAAGCAGAAGCTCAAGGTCACCTTCATCTATATAACAGGTTTGAGGCCAACCTGGGTTACATGAGATCTTGCCTTAAAGAGAAAATTGTCTCTAATGTAATTACATTAGGTATGGCTGCTCCTGCCTGTTTTCCTAGCACTTAGGAAGCCAGGGTTCGATAACGGTAAGGTTGAGACAAGCCTAGACCACACAGAAAGTTCAAGGCCACCCCGAGCCACATGTTGAGGGTGGGTTATAACTCAGTGGTAGAGCACTTACTGGCATGTGGAAAGCCCTGGGTACCATCATCACCAGAAAAGAAAGGGGGTGCGGGGAGGAATGGGCAGTACTGTGTTCACATGGTCTTGAAGAATGACCATGAAATGCTTATCTATCCCAAGAGAGAAAAAAATAGCAGGGAAAAAAAAAACCCTCTTTCAAAAGAGAGCCTCCTGCTGCATGACCTCACCTAAAGGAGCCCACAGCCTCGCTGGTTACTAAAAGCCGCCTTCCCCAGTCTCCTAGGGAAGTGCAATGAGCTAAGAATCAGCCTTGCAGACATGTTACCTAGATCTAATCAGAAGGAAACCTGAGACACAGCCAGATGCACAGCATCCTAAAGAGCAGGAATTAGAACTGGGCAGGTCCATCCCTGGTTTTTCTTTACAGGCTTTCATTAAGAGAAGACCAGAGGTGGTGGTGGCACACGCCTTTAATCCCAGCACTCGGGAGGCAGAGCCAGGCGGATCTCTGTGAGTTCGAGGCCAGCCTGGGCTACAGAGTGAGTTCCAGGAAAGGCGCAAAGCTACACAGAGAAACCCTGTCTCAAAAAAATCAAAAGAAGAAGAAGAAGAAGAAGAAGAAGAAGAAGAAGAAGAAGAAGAAGAAGAAGAAGAAGAAGGCTATCCACAAAGACCTAATCAGCTATATAACATATAAGTTTTATTTATGCATATGTATAGAGACAAAAAAGCCCCCAAAAAAAGTAGAAATGTCCTCTCTTCACCTGACCTCAGTGACCTGTGACTTCTTTTACAAACATCAAGTGACTAACTCCAAATGACCTGCGGCATTTTACCCCAAATGATCATTCTCAAGAAAGACAGCTGCTGGATAAAATGTACTACTTCATGAGACAGTGAGAGCCCACTTACACTTCTAGCTATGAACCCCACACAAGGGGGCACATGAGATAAGACCAAGAACCAAGCCTTAATTGTTACAAAAGATGCCCAGTCCCTCTTTGAGAGGTGACCCCCCCTCCCCTCTCTGAAAAGTCATGATTGTCTCTGTCTGACTTGCCATGTGTTGTCTTTGTTAAATCTTTCTTACATGTGCTCTGGCTTGGTACATATGTTTGCCTCTGTGGTTGGTCACTGTCCTTCCTGCCATGATAACATTTATGAGTCATGATAGCAATTTAGAGAGAAATAGGAGTTCTTTGTACTCATCCTTCAAGTAGCTATAGATATAAAAGTTTGCAAAATATGCTAAAGAACAGCAGTACCAGCTGGAGAGATGGCTCAGTGGCTGGGAGTACATAATGTTCTTCCAGAGGACCAGAGTTAGATTCCTAGCACCCATATCGGGTGGCTCACAGCTGCCTGTGTCTCCAGGTCTAGGGATCCAACACCCTCTTCTGCCTCTGTAAGTACCACACTCAGGTGTACAAACCCACACCGAGAGGCATACATATAATATAAAAATAATAATAGAATATTTTAAAAGAACAAAAGCACCTTTATTTGTGAAAAAAATAATATAAAGCAGAAAGATTACATAGGCCAAAAAGCAAAGCACACCACAATCATGACTTTCAAATGGCAGAGGCATGAGTCTCTGCTGTGGTAATCAAACCATCGTGTTGGGAACTGCATTTTAAAGAGTAAAGGCAAAAAGACAAGTATGGCAGCACTGAGGAGCAAAGGGAAGGAGAATTGCCACAGTTTGAGCCATCAAGGGTTACAAACCCAGAAAAATAAAGTAAACACAATGTAAGGCATTGAAATCCTCTAACTCAGCCCTCTCTCCTTTTGTAGATTAAAAAAAAACTGACTCTGAGAGGCTAAGTGATTTGTCCCAAGTCAACAAACACAGAATCCACTATTATTTTTCACTAATCTGTCTATTTAATCATTATTTCTTGGGCACTTAGGCTTCCCAAAAGCCTCACAAGAGCTTTTGCTTCTCATTTGAGACAGACCCAGGACACACCAAAGAAGAAGATGCATGTAGAACTCAGTCATTACAAGTTTCAAATGAAAACTGTTGTGGTTTTGTGGTGCTAGGGGCGGAGCCCCGGGGCCTTGCGCATGCTAGCCAAGTGTTCTACCACTGAGCAGTACTTGCAGCCTTCCAAACACAGTCTAAAAAGGATTGAGTAATGCAGGCAGAGTGGTTGCTCGTTATGAAAGTGGAAGGAACAGGCTCTCAAAGCGGAGTGGCCCCAGTAGGAAAAGACTTCATTCCTACCACAAGGAACTGAATTCTGACAACTACCTAAACAAGCAAGGAGATGGATCTTCTTATGGCCTCCAGAGAGTTACAAGGCCCTGCTGATACCTGGTTTTAGACCATTGAGATACATATTGCCCATCCCACTACAAAACCATAAAATAATGTTTGTGCCATTTTATTATTTAAAAATTATATTTATTTATGTGGAGGAGGAGGCAAACATATCATATGGCATGTGTGTGTAGAAGTCAAGGGAAAACTTTCAAGAATTGGTTCTTTGCTTCCACCACGTTGGTCCTGGGGATTGTGCTCATGTATTCAGGCTTTATGGCAATCATTACTCACTGAGTCATCCCACTGCCCCCTATTTGCACTATTTTAAACAACAAATCCATTGAGTAAAAAGAGAAGTCAAAGATTTATTGACTCGTGTAACTGAGAATAAGAGGGGTGGAAAATGAGATGTGTCCCACTGACATCAAGGAGGCAGAACTCAAAGTACTTTTATTATTTCTCCTCAGATTGTGCCTCTAATTCTCATTGTATGTGGACCTCTGTGTTTTTCTACAGAAAGATTTCCTCCATATTACAGAAGATAGATGCAACCATGGAAAACTACAAAGCTATGTTTTTCCATTCAGCAGCCACAGAAAAACATGAGACTTACTTCTCTCCTTGGTGTTCAGATTGAAGCCCCATGGAATATTACCCATTAAGCAAATTAGACCATATAAATGCTTCCTGATCTAGAGGATACAGCACCATATTTGACCAGGTAATGATCACTAGAGGCCCCAGAGCCCAGCTAGTAAGTACAGCATTTAGCTAACAACAGCCTTGCTGTTATCCCCAATAGAATGAGGAAGGGGCAGATCCCCATCAAGAAAGGAGAAAGGGAAAAAGAGAAAGACGAGAACATTAGGTGACCACAATTATAGTAGGGACAAATTGTAAAGGTGTAGGAGTCCAGTTCTGACCTTCTCCCACCTTTTGAAGAGTTCTTAGGTGGAGGAGAGAGGAATTAAGAAAATATCAGAAAGAGAGACCCAGAAGAAAGACAGAAACACAGGATAGCTTCGGGAGAGCCTGAGTCAATACCCAAGAGCCCCTTCATTTATTCAAAAGAATTTTTTAAACAATGCCAAGGGGAGAGGCAAAAGACCTCCCCCTTGCAAGATCAAAGGACACCATACAGCCAAGTGTAGACCCTTCAAAACACCTGGTAACCACGCCCGTGGTCAAATCATCCCTTTATGCAGCCCCACTGGGTAAAGCAAGCCCAGATTCTCTGACCCTGAGTAAATTCTCACTTGGAAGCCCCTGTGGGTCTCCACATAAAGGGAAGTGCTATCCTACTCAGAGGCGACCCAGCTGAATTCCTCTCTTGTCCTGATCTTCTTGACCTTTGAAGACAGGACATCCATAGATAGAAATCCCACTTCGGGTGTGCTAGCTGAAATCTGCTGGATATAAGATGGCTGCCAGAGTGACCAACCTCTACCCTCATTATAATGAATCTGCGTGCTCAGTGACGCTGTTGACGTTGCCATGAATACAACCAAAAAGAACTGTAACAGGAGTAAAAATAGGTAATGTCCCAATTTCTGGAAAATTCCTAGTTTCCAGAAAAGGATGAATATTTCTCTCCACCTCCTCCCATTTATTATTTATTTATTCATTTGATATTTTTGAATAAGTTCTCATATAATCCTGGCTGGGCTTGAACTCACTGCAACCTAGCATGGTTTTGAGTTCCTGATCTTCTTGCTTCAATCTATTTGGTGCTGGGATTACCACCATGCCTGACTCTCACCCCTCATTTCTTTTACCTTAAATCTGTCACTCCAAGACATATACTCCCCCAAATGGACCAAGAGGCTAACTCACTAATTCATCTCCTAATTCTCCTATTTTGGGCAGAGAGTTACCGTCTTTGCAGTCCACTTGGTCTTGTTGCTGGTTCCACAGTACCAGGAAGAAAAAAGGCCCGTGGTTGGGGTCCAAAGTTGCAAACACAAACTGCTCAAAAAGGTATAAAGGGTCAATTTGGGTAAGGCTGTAGAGCAGCTGTTCTCAACCTGTGTTTTGAGACCCCTTTGGGGGTCAAATGACCCTTTCTCAGGGGATGCCCAAGACCATCAGAAAACATCATTTACATTACAATTCATAACAGTAGCAAAATTAGTTATGAAATAGCAACAAAAATAATTTTATGGTTGGGGGTCACCACGACATGAGGAACTGTATTAAAGGGTCACAGTAGCAGGATGGTTGAGAACCACTGATCTAGGGAATAGAGAGAGAAAAGGTGCTTGTGGGGGTCAGTAAAACGACTAGCCTCAGGCAGGAAGTTAAGGCCACTGGCTTTCTTTTATGAACATTAGTGTGATGTGACCTGGAAAGAAGGAAGGTTACCAGTTATCAGTGTGCAAATTCTCAGTTCTTGAGCCACCGATGTCAAAAATCACCTGGATACTTTGGTTAAAATGCAAATTTCTGAGTCCTCCCACCCAAACTTAACAAATAAGCTCCTGTGGTGGGTGATAGGAGTTTTGTTTATATGCATTACAGGTGGTGGGTATTTCCACATTCTAAGAAACTAAGAACAATACAGTGAATTTAATGTAAACATGTCTTTAGCAGCAAACACGTAATTCACTTCTAGTATGTTTTCATTGAAAATGGCATGCTTAATTGCCATGCATCTTATTAATCACTACGTGACCCAGCAATACTCCGTCTGCTCTAAGCCACAGTCGCATACACGGTGAAAAGAGAAAACTGAGGCATGGCATGGTGGTGCACAGCTTTAATCCCAGCAATTGAGAAGCAGAAGCAGGCAGATCTCTGAGTTCAAGTCTGCCTGGTCTGTATGAGTTCCAGGCCAGCCAGGGATACACAGTAAGACCCTGTGTCCAAAAAAAAAAATTTTTTTTTTTTTTTTTTTTTTTTTTTTTTTTAGTAAAAGAAAATAGGTTAATATTACAAACTTTTTCAAACACTATGACATCATGATGTTTGGTTTGGTTTGGTCTGGTTTTGTGTCAGGGTCTCAGTCTGTAGTCCAGGCTGCTCTGAAAATACGTATGTATTGAAGGCTGGCATCTGCCTTCTTCCTGCCATAGTTTCCTCAGTGCCAGCATCACAACTGCATGAAATCACAATTTTTAAATCTGGCCTCTTAAAATAGTCTATACCAGTATTGAGTAAAGACATAATCCAGAATTTGAGCAAAGTGAATGATGTATATGCATGGACATATAAAAATGAAATCCATTATTTTGTATGCTAAGTTCAAAGTTTTTGGAACTCAAGTGACTTAATCGAGCAGGACTTGGCTTCCCAGTTCCTGCACAGTAGAAAGGATTGGCTCTTAACCTCATCGTGGGAATACTCCGTCTCGTAAGAGTGCTGTATGCCTCAAGCTTTTGTACCGCTCTGTAGTGCGGCTTTTGGAAGGCTGGGAATCCTAACAAATGTCTTACAAATGTCTTGGCTGCTAAGGCTTGAGAGCGCATCCTTGCTCTGCAATAGCGCACACTTTGCTGGGGGAAAATGGCATGCCTCCAACCTCACAGGAGGCAGTGCCATCAAGCTTGTGCCAGCTTTCTTCTCGACTTTAGCTCTATACCTTCTCCTATTGTAGATTTTATCTTTATCTGTTTACTATCTTAAGCCATAACCATGTGTGGAGCAGCTTGGCTGAGTTCTGTGAATCCAGTGTGTGGTTGAGCCCAAGGATAGTATTGAAAACCCCAACACAAGAGCAGCCCAACATTATAATACTTAAAATAGGATTTCCAGTCAGCCTTAAAATTGTACTTAAAATGTTAACTACAATGTATTAATTTTTTTTCATTTTTATGCTCCTTCAAACCTTATGGGAATGGTTTAATGAGTGCACATGGGTCCTCTTAGTGGAACAGCATGTAGTTATGAAAATGTTTAAGAGCACAAAGCTGAGCATGGAGGTTCACAGCTGTAATCAGGAAGTAGAGACAAGAGGATCCTCACAAGTTCACGGCCAGCCTGATCCACACAGCACATTCCAGGCCTCGTTGGGTAGGTAGCAAAAACCAAACACAAATTATCAATGCATATGGACAAAATCTAAAAGAGAACATGCATGAAAGAAGAGAGAAACTGATTTGTGGTGGTGTTCGAGTGGCTTTAACATTTTGCATTTGAAATAAAGTTGTTGTTCAATAGGTAATGAGATGGGATCTCACGAAGCCAAGGCTGACCTCAGAGTCATTTGCAGCTGAGGCTGATCCTGACTTCTTATCCTCCTGCTTCTACCTCACAAGCAATGGGAACACAAGTGTGCACATCTGGCACTAGGTTTGGGCCTTGCATTCAAACGCACCTAGGTTTGGCACTAGCTTTACCTGGTACTGTGTGAGGCTTTCACCGCTTTCTCGCTCCTTGCACAGGCTGTTCCCTCATTGTACAATGAGGAGAATAACAGCAACTGCTTTATATGGTTGCTGCAGCCAGTATCAAGGCAGAGCATTGGCTCTAGCATTGAAGATCGGCTGAGTGCATATGTAGGATTGCAGATGCTAGTCTCTGTATTTTTAAACGGTTTCTGCCTTGTTAGCTCTAATTCTAGCCACATGTTCAGTACGAAGCAATGCAATCTCATGTCATAATCATGATCTGAAAGGTCTGAGAAGAAATCTCAGTTCTGAGGTGAATGGTTTGGGGAATGATAAATGTACATGTTACACCTTTTCTTTTTCTTTTAACCAAGTCATAAATCTAATTGCAAAATCAAATCGTCTCATTCAGACCTCTACAATAAATTATCATATACAAGATGGAGCAGCACTCATATAACACATATTTACCAGCAACTAACAGCAACAACAAGTTGGAGAAATAATGTAATAGTAACGAGTAGAAACTCTTACCACAGCCACTGTCACTGCCTTCCAGAAGCTTCTGGGCATTGCAGTTCGCTAGAAACTTCTAAGATGGAAAATTGGAGAAATTGTTTCTCTATTTTCAGATCTGCAGCAGAAAGTTGTTTTCAAATGTCTTTCTTTGGTTAGCTCAAAAGCAAAATAAAGCATGATAGTGTGCAAATATCTCCCTCTCCTCTGCAGTGTTTCATTATACATTTAACCTATCTCAAAACGCTGCTCTAATTATACATCTGTGTAGGAAGCACTGTCTTCCACCAAGGCATGCTCTTTATTTGGTCAGATAGGAGACTCAGGGAAAAAAAAACTAGAAAGACATTTTTGTTTTCCTAGGAGTGGGAGTCAAGTACGCACTGAGGAAATATTTGTCATTCTTGCCACATGTTTGTCATATCCTTGTCTCACAGCACCAGTAGACAGCCCAGAAGAGAGAAGAATGGCTTCTGTGTGCAGTACCAGAGAAGTTCCCCCTGCTGCTGCCTATCTCTCCTCCTCCAGGACTGCCGGGACAATCCTTGTAAACACAGCTTTGCAATTCTGAGTCACAGTCAGGATTCCTTGTTAGTTGTCTGTTTGGTGTTTATTTTGTTGTTGTTGTTGTTGTTGTTTTCTTTTTGAGGCAAGGTCTCTTGATGTAGCCTAGGCTGGCCTAAACCTAAGAAGCTCCTGAGTCCTAGGTATACCAGTGTGTACCACCATACCCAACTTCCAATTTTCTTAAGTCTTTGTACCCGGCTTGACATTCATGCTCTTCAAGCAGCCTCTAGTGTCCCTCCTCCCAAAGCACCCCAGTGATAAGGCCAGTCTAGTCCAATCCTGAACCTTTTTTACCTGTTGGCACTGCTTACAATTTACTTAAATCCTCATTGTCTCTCATGTGGTGGTCTGGATGGGAAATGTCTCCCACAGGCTGAGGGATTTGAAGACCCGGTTGGTGGTACTGTTTGCTGGAGGAAGTAGTCCCTGGGAGTGAGATTTGAGAGCTCATAGTTTTGCCACATACTTTCAGTCCACTTTGTGTGTCAGATAAAAATATGTGATCTCTGGGCTTTCTGATTTGGCCACCTGCTAACATGCTTCCCCTACCCTAACGGACTCTCCCTCCAGAACCATAAGTCAAAATAAACTGTTTCTCCCACAAGTTGTTTTGGTCATAGTGTTTATTCATAGCAAGAAAAAGTGATGGGTACATATCACAAGCAGTCTCTCATTTGTGAAAACTCTCCTGGACTTAGTGTTCATGGTCTCTGAATCCCTATGACTCCTGTCTGAACTCTTATTTAGGCACTTAATAAATACTCTTTTCTACTTTTGACATTTCAAACCTTAGGGCTGAGGATAGAATCAGTAGTAGAGTGCTTAGCATCCTTGCCACTAGGTTCAACTCTTAAGTACCAGAATGTAGATGTAGCCGTCTTTTTAAATAAAAAACACAGAGCCGATTCAGAGATGAAAGCCAAGAGGTCAGAGCAATAGCTAAGAGCTGAGATTAAAAACCTTACCCTTCACTGCCACTGCTGTCCTACCTCTCCGCAAGAGAGTTATTTCCTATGTGTTTGTGCTTTTTATTGACTTTCTGTTCTGCCTTCTCATTGGTTGTAAACCCAACCACTTGACCTCCTCGTCACTGCCTGTCTGTACAGACCTCCAGGTCTTCTATGGTTGGTATTGAGATTAAAAGCGTGTGTCTCCATGCTGTCTGTATCCTTGAACACACAGAGGTCTGCCTAGCTCTGCCTCCCGAGAGCTGGGATTAAAGGCGTGCACCACCACTGCCCAGCTTCTGCTGTGGCTTGCTATTAACTTTGACCCCCAGGCAACTTTATTTATTAACATACAAATAAAAGCACATTTCAGTACAAATAAAATATCACCATACCAGAAGAAGAAGAAAATATGATTCAATAAGCTATGTCTTCTTTGTGATACATTTCTTCCAGTTGTTAGAGATAGCAACCATGGTATCATAGGAACAAAAATTATGAGTAGAGCTGTTGGAGATTGTTCTACTGTCTGCAGTTAATCATTTCTTCCCTTTGGCAAATATGTTGACTTTGGTCTTGACTGCATTACTTTGCACATGGAATATTCACTACACATCACTTCTAAACAGAAGCTGTTAGAGGCATCCCAAGATTCCCAGAGTCCCCTAGTTCCTGGAGCCTCTGCCATAAGAAAAACATGCAAAGGGCCAACAATGTGGCTCAGTGGTAGAACATGTGCTTAGCATGTGCAAGGTCCTAGGCTTGTTCTTCAACACTAGTGAGGAAGGAGGAGGAGGAAGGAGATGATGAGGAGGAAACCCTCAAAGTGAACCCTGAGATCAAGTATCAAATATAAGTAGCTTAGAAAGCATGTTTGATGAGGCTGGAGACATGGCTCAGCTGTTACAAATACTCACTGCTCTTCCAGAGGACCTGTATTCAGTTTTCAGCACCATGTCAGGCAGTTCACAACTGCCTGTAACTCCAGCTACAGAGCATCTGTAGATCTGCAGCCACAAGTATCACAACAACTCACAGACATGCACATATACATAAATAAAATAAATCTTAAGGAAGCCTGGGTAAGGAAGTGAGACAAAGAATAAGAAAAGCCAATGGGATAATCAGGTTCTGATCATGGAAATCAGGCTCCATTGCACTTAGATATCTTCTGGGAAAGCCTCTAATGGCTACATAAGATCTTACTAGGCTGAACCCTTTCTCAAATAAGAAGGCATAATTCTTAAAAACAATAAAAATGCAAGCAAGTAAATGCAATGACCTGAAGTCACTACAGAGTGAATACAAGGCATACATATTCCAGAAGAACCTAAACCTAAGGACCAGAAAAAGGTGAATTTCTCATAGCTCCAGGTTTAGCTGAGGGCGGCATGAAATTAGTCCCATTCCATTTGACCCAAACTAATAGGACACAGTTTTTCTACCTGAGCAAATAGAGAACAAAGTTCGGAACAGCAACAGACCCTGGAAAGTGCAAACAGAGTCTAAGAGGAGATCCAGGAAGGGAGACATTCAAACTCTGTTTGTAAAGCTACCCAAATCACTGCCCTGTGCAGGAAGAAGGCCAACTAGAGAATCTCAGCTAAGGAGCAAAAGAAGGAATAGACATCTGAGCTGTGGTCATAGAGAGTTCACAGACCCACCTTAACAATGTTAACCTCTTCCCTTAAAAAAAAAAAAAAAAAAAAATGGAGAGAGATGCTGCCAGCCACCGCCATGAAAAGCGAGATGTAAGGTACCGGTAAGCCACGAGCCACATGGCAACATATAGACTAATAGATATGGGTTAATTTAAGATAGAAGAACTAGATAACAAGAAGCCTGCCATGGCCATACAGTTTGTAAGAAAAAAAATCCTTAGAGAAATAGAATCTAAACTCTTAATTGTATAATATTGAACAGCACCCAGGATATGGCCATAATTGTTCCAACTCTGGGTTTAATAAAACCCAGAAAATGTGGCCATTTTCAAGATACAAGACCAGGAAACAATATCAACTCCCAAATAATCCAAATGAAGAAATTAATAGGCATGAATCTATCTGTCTATCTATCTATCTATCTATCTATCTATCTATCTATCTATCTATCGTGCATAAGAATCAAACCCAGAGCCTTACACATATTAAACAAGTACTCTATTATCAATCCACATACCCAGCAGACAGAAATTTTTATACTCTGCTTATTGAAATATAAGAAAATGTGTTTCTATTAATGAAAACATAAAAGAATCTTAGTAAAAAATAGAAACTATAAAATAAAATCAAAAGGAAGTTTTTGTGGATTTTTGAGTTAAGGTCTCACTTTGTAACCAGGGTATTTTGAAATTTACTCTTTAGTCCAGGCTGGCTTCCACCACACAATACTTCTGCCATGACTGTTTGAGTGCTGGGACTATAGTGTAGCTAGAGTTTTCCTGCCTGGCCCACAATCAGGACAAATCTTTCTCACCCACCAGTCCCACAGCCGCTCAGACCCGACCAAGTAAACACAGAGACTTATATTGGTTACAAACTGTATGGCCATGGCAGGCTTCTTGCTAACTGTTCTTAAGCTTAAATTAATCCATTTCTATGTCTATACCTTGCCATGTGGCTTGTGGCTTACCGGTATCTTCCCATGCTGTTTGTCATCGTGGCAGCTGGCAGTGTCTCTCTGACTCAGCCTTCCACTTCCCAGCTTTATTCTCCTCCTTGTCCCGCCTACACTTCCTGCCTAGCCAATGGCCAATCAGTGTTTTATTTATTGACTAATCAGCAACACATTTGCCATACAGAACATCCCACAGCACTTCCCCCTTTTTTTTTTCAAAAAGGAAGGTTTTAACCTTAACAAAGTAAAATTACATATAATTTGGGAATTTGGGCGTAGCTTCTCTTACTACTTCCTACTGGAGGGGGGCGCTGTATCTTATGAGGACACAAAGAAAATTTTAGGATTATGGAATAGTCCATGAGGCTGTATTGTCTGAGCCAGTTGCCTTCAAACCATTCTGGATGTTGGATCATCTGGGCCATGGTGTCATCAGAGACCTTTCAGGGGGTCTTGGCTAGTCAGACCTGATGTATCTTAATCTTGAACAAATCCATAGCCTCTGGCTTTCTGTGGAAACAAAAGCAGAGTCTCTTTTTCAAAGTAATATATCCTTACATTCAAATTTTGAAGTCAAGGTACCTTTAAAATATACATTTTGGCATAACTCAACAGCTTTTACAATCAAATGTTTTTCTGCAGTTAAAAATCCCAAAGACAACACAATCCAGATTCTCTGTGTAATATTCATCTTTACGTGGCTTATTTTTTATACTACCTTTACTGTCTCTTTAAAGGCTTTATTTTTAAAAACTATTTATTTCTTTATATAACTGTATATATTCCTTTTTCTTTCTCTTTCAAGCCTACGTACATTTTTACACACATTGTGAACTATTACATCTGAATCTGTCTTATTGTGAATCTATTGCTTTAAACTGCAGCAGCTGTGGCTGCTGGCTCCGCCCACCTCAGCTTTCCAACATGGCTACGTTTACCACCAGCTCTGGGAGCTATCATGGGTCTATGCTTTTATCCAAGCAGCGTGTAGCCCAAAAACCTCTTTTTTTGTTTTGTTTTGTTTTGTACTAGCAAAGGCTAAATCCACCACACAGCTTAATGTGCCACTTGCAGAGGCCTCATTCCCGCCATACTGCAGGTCAAGCATGCATGCACGCTAGGAACCTGCCAGTAGCTCAAACCAGCAGCTGCCGCTCATTTGAGAGAGACAATTAGGAAGCTGTTTTTAGCTCCATTTTAGAATCTTTTTTTCTCAGTTTTTAGGTGGAAACTCTTGCCCCACGTTGGGTGCCATTTGTAGCTAGAGTTTTCCTGCCTGGCCCACAATCAGGACAAATCTTTCTCACCCACCAGTCCCACAGCCGCTCAGACCCGACCAAGTAAACACAGAGACTTATATTGGTTACAAACTGTATGGCCATGGCAGGCTTCTTGCTAACTGTTCTTACAGCTTAAATTAATCCATTTCTATGTCTATACCTTGCATGTGGCTTGTGGCTTACCGGTATCTTCCCATGCTGTTTGTCATCGTGGCAGCTGGCAGTGTCTCTCTGACTCAGCCTTCCACTTCCCAGCTTTATTCTCCTCCTTGTCCCGCCTACACTTCCTGCCTAGCCAATGACCAATCAGTGTTTTATTTATTGACTAATCAGCAACACATTTGCCATACAGAACATCCACAGCACTATAGGTGTGAATTGCCATGCTTAGTTCAAGAAGAAATTCCGGAACTTTTTTTTTTTTAAAGCAGATTTAAAATAGAACAACTCAAGACTTAACAGCAAATCAGTTTGATTTAAAAGAACTCACAAGTTTAAATAGCAATCAAAATAAAATGAAAAGACAAACAGAAGGAATTAGAAATTATGTGATCTAGTAGACAAGTTTTTTTTTTAAGATTTCAAAACGTCATTAAATTGCTGAGATAATAACAGAAGGTGTTAACATACATGTAGTTAGAGAGTAAGGACAAAAATATTTAAGATATGATAGCAATTTTTTTGAAATTTATTGGGATGTAATGTATAGATAGGTTCAAGATATTTGAAGATAATATACAAAGAAAACTACACTTGGATACAAAACATTTCAGCTGCTAAAAGTAAGCTCTTGAAAGCAGCCAGAGAAAAATGATGCATTGCATGTGTATTCAAATATACACAGATTTCTCATCTGACACTATGTCCATCAGAAGCTAATGGACTATCTAAGATGGGCTAGGAGATGGCTCAGCACTTAAGCTCAGCCCTTACTGCTTTTACAGAGGACCTGTATTTGGTTCCCAGCACCCAAATGGCCGCTCACAACCACCTGCAACTTCAGTCCCAGCGGGTCTGATACCCTCTTCTGGCCTCTTCAGGCTCCTGCACACATTTGGATACATTTACAACCACTTTAGCACATACTCACATACATATAAAAAGTTAAAAATGAATAAATACATAAATGTGGTTTAAAAGTGAAATTTATCTCTGTAGTTCTTGGGAGAAAAAAAAAGTTATCAACTTGGAATTTACATTCAGTGAAAATATTCTTTCTTAAGATGCATACCAAAGGGCAGGCCTGAATCCCAGCAGAAGGGAGGAGGAGGATTAGGAGTTCAAGGCCGTCCTTGGCTATGTATTAAGTCCAAGGCCAGTCTGGGCTACATGAGACCCCCATCTCAAAACAAACAACAAAAAGCTGCAACAAGGATATGAAAAACAAAATCACCATGACAATCAAATGGTCTGAATCCATCTGCAAGTGGACAAGAATAGACTTCGAAACTCAGCAGACACCAGCTCTTTTGTTAGTCACAAAAGCGTTCAGGTCCCATAACTGTAAACCTGCAGAGAGAGTGTGTCTTGCTTCTTATCTATTGTCTAAGGCCCTGTTCAACTGGAAAGAGATTACCTATCCTAATGATTTTTTCTGTTGTAACAATAAAAAAAATGGATTTCTGGTAAGAGAGTCTGGATGTTCAGCATGTTGGCTGGTGTATGTACATGAATCTTGATTTGGTTTGTGTTAATATGACCTCTTCTCCCTCCATCTTTCAGTTCTTTTCTATTGGCTTTCATCATGAAGATCTATTCCACGTGATAGCAAGGCAAAGCATATACAAGGTTATGTTTTTTTGTTTTTTGTTTTTTTGGTTTTTTTTTGGTTTTTCGAGACAGGGTTTCTCTGTGTAGCTTTGCGCCTTTCTTGGAACTCACTTGGTAGCCCAGGCTGGCCTCGAACTCACAGAGATCCACCTGCCTCTGCCTTCCAAGTGCTGGGATTAAAGGCGTGCGCCACCACCGCCTGACAAGGTTATGTTTTTAACTGCTTCTTTTCCAGCAAATAGGAAAGCTTTACTTTCTTTCTTTTTTTCTTTTCCATGCTTGAACAGAAGTACTGGGTATGATTCTAATCAGTGCAAATGAGATTGTGTCTCTACTGCTAAGTCAATTACTTAGGAAATCTAATATTCTGATTTTCCAGTTAAATCATGTTCTCATCCTGGAACACAAAGTGAAATCAATACCAGTTCACTCCCGAAACAGACTCTGGTTCCCTGGGCTCCATGCCCTCATGCCACATCTGCCCAGCTGCTGCATCCCACTCACCCACTCTGGGAATTTCAGAGTATTCAGCAACACTCCAAACTTTGATATCTCCAAAGTTTCATATTCTTTCTATTGAGGTAACCTCCTCTGCAAGGAAATACTTGCATTTAAAAAGGGTTAGTCCAAACCCTGAGGGCATGAAAGCAGGAGAACAGGCCCTAGCCCCTGCTCATGGGTACCAAGGGTGAACTAGCCAGGGCAATGCAGGAGCGCTCCCCCTGGTGGTGAGGACAAGGGAGAGCTGGTGGACTGACAAACCCTGCAATTACCCAGGCCCAGAACCAGGGTTATGAGTTGGCCCACTCCAACATCCACCCCATCTGAGATTTACTGGAGCACATGAAGGGGCTGGTCCTGCAGACCCAAAGCTGCAGATCTCCAAAACACAGGGCAAAAGCAGGATAACAAAGAGGAGTCCCAGTGAGGGCCCAGAAATCAGAGGTCTTGAACCAGACCAATGACACTTTGTAAGTAAAGATATATGGATAAAAGGGTTGGACTGTGTGACTTACTGTGTCACACAACAGCTTCCATGACAGGATTGATTTTTCCTTTTTTTTTCTTCCTCTTTTTTCATCTTTTTTTTTTCTCTTAAATTTTGTTTTATTTTATTTTGTGGGGGAAGTTGCAAGGACAGAGGGTGGATAGAAGGGATGAGAAAATGAATGGGATGGAGGTGCATGATATAAAAGACACAAAGAATAAATAAGAAAAGTTAAAAAATAAATAATAAAATAAATATATATAAAAAAATAAAAAAATAAATAATAAAATAAAAAGTAGTCTTCCTTTTTAACAACAACAACAACAACAAAATAACCATCTCTTTCCTGTGTACATAGTTTTATATATTATCTATATATTCTAGATCACAGCTAGTCCATCATAGGCATATGAGAACACAGAATGATGTGCCCACACTGGTCAGGTACTAAATCAGCCCAAACTGTCCTCTCAAAAATACTTGGACTGCTGGTTTAAAAGGCATCCAAAAGCCAGGTGGTGGTGGCGCATGCCTTTAATCCCAGCACTTGGGAGGCAGAAGCAGGCTGATGTCTGTGAGTTCCAAATACAACAATTCAATGCTAGTGTGATTATATCTTATTCCTTAAAAGTCCTCATGGACCCAAGTCTCATTCCTGGCATAGAAAACACTTATCTCTAGCAGCATTGTGAGGTAATTCCCACTGAAGCCATTCCTTGAGGTAAATATGTACTAGCAGAGCCACAACCCCCAAATAAGGTTTCCCTGATTAAAAAAAAAACAAAAAACAAAAAACAAAAAAAAAACCAAAAAACATTACTCAGTGCAAAAACAGACAAACTGTCTTAGTTAGGGTTTTTATTGCTGTGAAGAGACACCATGACCACGGCAACTCTTATAAAGGAAAACATTTAACAGGATGGCTCACTTACAGCTCAGAAGTTTAGTCCATTATCCTCAGAGCAGAAAGCAAGGCAGCATGCAGGCAGACATGCTGATGGAGCTGAGAGAGTCCTTACATCTTGATCCAAAGGCAGCAGGAAGTGAACAGAGTCACTGGGTAGGGCTTGAGCATATATGAGATCTCAAAGCCCACCCCCACAATGACACACTTCCTCCAACAAGGCCACACCCACTCCAACAAAGGTTTTGTGTGTCAACTTGACACAAGCTAGAGTCTTCAGAGAAGAAGGAGCCTCGGTTGAGGAACTACCTCCATGAGATCCAGCTATAAGGCGTTTTCTCAATTAGTGATCAATGGGGGAGGGCTCAGCCCATGATGGGTAGTCCATCCCTGGGCTGGTGATCCTGGGTTCTATAAGAAAGCAGGCTGAGCAAGCCAGGGGAAGCAAGCCAGTAAGCAGCATCCCTCCACAGCCCCTGCATCAGCTCCTGCCTCTAGGATCCTGCCCTTTTTGAGTTCCTGTCCTGACTTCCTTCAGTGATGAACAGCAATGTGGAAGTGTAAACCAAATAAATTCTTTTCTTCCCCAACTTGCTTTTTGGTCATTGTGTTTTGTCATAGCAATAGAAACCCTAACTAACACACACACACACACACACACACACACACACACACACACACAAAACAAACAAACAAACAAACAAACAAACAAACAAAAAAAACCTTTCTAATTTACTGGGATACACTGGGACAAAAAACAAAGAAAAAGAGAAAAGAAAAAAGAAAATGGTGATAATCAGTTTAGAAGAAAAGGAAAAGCACAGGCACATACAATCAATGATGGAATACAATCAGTCAACATAAAAGCAACCAAGAATGCTAAACAAATTTACCAAGAGATGCAAAGCCAGATTACTGGCTTCTAGTAAAGAGAGCTCATTAGAATTATTATGTTTTCTGTCATTTCATAATTGAGAAGTAGCTCCATTACAAAAAAGGAAGGACTGAAAGTGTACCTCAGTGGCAGAGTTCTTACTTACTATTGCAAGACACACACACACACACACACACACACACACACACACACACACACAAGTGCCAACACTATAAAAAAGAAAACTTGGGCTGGAGAGATGGCTCAGAGGTTAAGAACACTGGCTATTCTTCCAGAGGTCCTGAGTTCAATTCCCAGCAACCACATGGTGACTCACAACCATCTGTAATGAGATCTGGTGCCCTCTTCCGGTCTGCAGGGATATGTGCAAACAGAACACTGTATACATAATAAATAAATAAATCTTTAAAAAAAAAAAAAAGAAAGAAAGAAAAAGAAAACTTGAGGGGCCCAGTGAGAGATGACTCAGCAGGTAAAGGCACTTGTTGCGAAGCCTATGACCTGAGTTTAACATCAAGGACTCACACGGTGAAAGGAGAGAACTGACTCCCTCAACTTGTCCTCTGACCTTCACACATATAAACAAGCAAACAAATAAATGTAATTAATTTGTATTTATTTTATTTATGTGTATGTCTGCTTGTCTGTACATGCACCATATGCATGCAAGTGCTAACAGAGGTCAGAAGTGGGAGTCAGAAACTGGAGAACTCCAGTTATAAGGAGGTTGTGAGCCACCCAATATGGGTGCTGGGAACTGAAACCTGGGTGCTCTGCAAGAGCAGCAAGTCCTCTTACTGCTGAGCCACCTCTGCAGCCCCAGTAAGTAAAAAAAAAAATTAAAAATTAAAAAAATTAAAGAGAACTTGGAAAATTGCAATGAAATTTTAATTTTCATTGAAAATTAAATGCAGTTGTTCATGATACCACATACCTATAACCCCAGCATCTGGGAGACAGAGGCAAGAAGGCCAACCTTGACTATGTAGCAAGTCTGTGACATAGTAAGTCTGAGGCCAACTTGTAACTATATGATTGGATACTGTCTGGAAAAAAAAAGAAGGCTAGGCCTGTAATCCTGGTTACTACTAAAAAGGCTGAGGCAGAAAGGTCATAAGTCCAAGGCTTGCCAGAGCTACAGGGTGAGTTCAAGGACAGGCTCAGCAACTTAGTAATACCCTGTCTGAAGATACAAATAAGAAGAGAGGCTGAGTTTAGAGCTCAGAAGTGCAGTGCTTGCCTAGGATTTGTGAGGCCCTAGGTTTGAACCCAGGACTGTGAGACAGAAAGAAGGCTGTAGAAAAGGCTCAGCAGTTAAGAGCAGGTACTACTCTTGCAGAAGACCCAGCACTCACATGGGGCAACCTACGACTGTTGGTAATTCCAGCTACATGGGATCCCATGCCCTCTTCTGACCTCTGCAGGCACCTGGATTCATGTACACACGCACACACACACACACACACACGCACGCACACATGCATGCACACACTTAAATCAAATCTCTAAAAAGAGGGAAAAAAGAAGGAAAGAAGAAATGAAGAAAGAAGGAAAAATAATCTTTTTGGCCATTTCCAAAGCTTTCACAGTTTTGTTTTGTTTTTGTAATCTCCCCACACGTTTCATGGAAACACCTTACAAATAATCTTAATACACATGAAAACAAGAATGTTGTTCCTTAGTTTGGCCTGACTTTCGACTTCGATGCAGCACATGTGAATTAACAAATTCACATTCTAGAGGCCAGTCTGTGAATCTAGAACTGTAGTTGTTAAACAAATCCTAAGGTCATCATATTAGCTTTTGTCTGAAAGTCTTCCTAAGGAATCTTGGTCTTGATCTCTAGGAAGATCTCATAGCTAGCCCAAGATATGAACCAGGCTGAGAAACTATTTTCACAATGTATCTGTAAATTTGGGCACTTCCTCCCCCACCCCCGGAAAAAAAAAAAAAAAAAAAAAAAAAAACACCTGAGAATAGCCGTACAGCTAAGCTGATGATCCTTCTACATCAGCTTTCCATCTAGATTTTCGATCATAATCTAGTAAAGCAAGAAAAAAAAAGAAGGAAAAAGAAAGGAAGGAAGGAACAAAGACAAGACACACATTCTTACTGAACATGTGCAAAAACTATTCTGCCAGGAGAAGTAAGTTGATTCTTGTCCCAGGACACTTGTCTTATTTTTTTCTGTCTGCCGACAGGCAAGCATCTGCTCAACCACACCCTTCCACCATGATGTTTTGCCTCACACGGACACTGACCCACAATGGAACCAGCAACTGTGGGCTGACACTGTGACTCCAAATATTTCCCCCTGCGAACCGCACCTGCGGTATTTTGTCAGAGGTGGGGAAATTGACTAGAACACCAGGTAAGACTGAGTACCTCTTCTGGTTGAAAATATCTCCCACGGAATTACCGTGCTCATAAAGAACAAGCCGTCCAGTGGTTTTATATACACTCACTTAAAAAACAGAAGCATCAGGGGCCAGAGAGGTGGCTCGGCAATTAAGGGTGGACACAGCTCTTGCAAAAGGTCCAGGGTTCGGTTCCCAGCACCTGTTTGCACACAGCTACCTGTAACTTCGGTTGCAGGGGATCCACCATCCTCTTGAGACCTCCACAGGCACTGCATTCATGTTCACAAAGCCATCACAGACACACATAGACACATAATTACAAATAAAAAATCCTTTGGAAAAAAGTGTAGCCAGGCATGGTGGCACATACCTTGAATCCTAGCATTTGGGAAGCAGAAGCTGGTGGATTATTTTTGTTTGTTTCAGGCCAGCTGGGCCATAATGAGACCAGCCTCAAAAGAAAAAAAAAGCACAAAAGAATCAAATCAATTAGTGATGTTCATCTTATTCATCCATACTGAAAGATAATATACAAGGAAAATTGGTGATTATACTATTTTATTGTTTTTTCTAAGCTATTCCATTTTCTTCACGCTCAGCACAAATGAAACATAACCCAAAGAAAAAATTGTCCTTGGTATTATTGACACTAAAAAGCTTTGCTGCATTCCCACAGGCCTGGGACTGCTATACAGCAGGCAGCACTTATGGCCTAAGTGGGTCAATGCACCATTTGACTCTGATCCATTCCCATCCGGCAACCGCACTAGCTCCATGGAAGCTGTAATACACCAACCCATTTTCGTGGTATGTCCAGATCTCTCTAAACAAGAAAAGACCACAAACAAATTTACAGAACATTTGACGTGACTGTATACCATATCTCTGAGCTCATTAATAAAAGGTGGGGAGGGGATTTTTTCTTGAGTATATAGATAAAAGTGTTACAGTGGCAGCTGCTGGATTTATACTGTGTTGGTATAACCCATGTCAGATTAGCAAGCGTCCATAACTTGTGTCAGTTTTTCAGATGACAGAACAAGTCCCGTTTCTAGGTTTACCATTAGCTCTGTGTTGGCATCGCTGCTGTCTGTGAAGCTTACCACCAGGAGAAATGATTTGACTGAGCCAGTGATAGAGGTTGCATTGACAGATGTTTTTCCTATTTATTAATTACGTGTGTGTGTGTGTGTGTGTGTGTGTGTGTCCTGGGATGGCCTTTAACTGTTTTTTGCCATGATGCTAAAAACAGATTTGAACTCCTAATCCTTCTGTCTCCACCTCCCAAGTGCTGGGATAGAGCTATGGATCCCCAACCATACCTGATGCTTTTAATTTTGAAAATCTAAGTTGGCTCTTGTCTTGGTTAGGGTTTCTGTTTCCGTGAAGAGACACCATGACCATGACAACTCCTACAAGGAAAACATTTAATTGGGGTAGCTTGCTTACAGTTTCAGAGGTTCAGTCCATTATCATCATGGTGTGGAGCATGGAGGTGTGCAGGCAGACATGGTGCTGGCTACATTTTGATCAGAAGGCAACAGGAAGTGGACTGAGACACTGGGAGGTATCCTGAGCATAGGAGGCCTCAAAGCTCACCCCTACAGTGACAAACTTCCTCTAACAAGGCCGTACCCACTTGTGGAGGCCCATGGAGGTTTCCTATTGAGATCTGAGCTTGCTTTACCCAGCAGGGCTGCGTTAGAGAATGGCTTGACCATGTGAAGGTGATTGGAAGGGTCTGCATTTGGCTATGCTAGGGGGAGGTCTTTTGCTCTGCCCCTTGGCATTCCTATAAAAAGCCCTTTAAAAGAGACAGAAGGAGCCAGTGGATATTGACCCAGGCCCTCCCAAAGCAATCCTGTGTTTCTGTCTCTTCTCCACACTCTTCTTTCTACCTAATATTTCTTATCCCTCTCTCCTCAAGAGTACCCTGGGGAAAATGTGAGAGCAAGCCTCCCACACCCACTCCAACAAAGCCACACCTCCTAATAGCACCACTCCCTATGAGCTTATGGGGGACAATTACATTCAAACTACCACAGCTCTCTTGATCTTCTGTGAGGTCAAGAGGAGATAGGAGACCAGGTATCACTGGCCACTTTAACAAGTGCCCATCCATCTCCATCTCACACAGCAATGGCATGGAGCTCTTCAACACTCATATTAGCTTGAGCTCATCCACCGTGATGAACCCCTTTCTCTCACACTGTCAATCTCCACACCTGAGTTTCTTAACTGCCCAGTATCTCCACCATACTTCAGCTGCAGCTTCTCTGCCAACTCTTCTTCAGGCATGATTCCATGATTCCTGACAGTCTGACTCCAGGAAGCATTTGGCATGCCTTCTACCACTGGTGATTCAGAACTTCTGGGGAGGCCCTGCAGAAACTGCAAGCACCCAAATCTAATTGTTTCTGAAACCTTTAATTAGTATGGGTGAAAGAACAAACCTCATGACTTTTTCTGGGAACCTTCAAGAATAGTTTATAACAGCCGGGCAGTGGTGGCGCACACCTTTAAACCCAGCACTCGGGAGGCAGAGCCAGGCGGATCTCTGTGAGTTCAAAGCCAGCCTGGTCTACAGAGTGAGTTCCAGGAAAGGCTCCAAAGCTGCACAGAGAAACTCTGTCTTGAAAAAAAAAAGTTTATAGCATCAAAGAGATCTGGATAACTTATTTTATCTTTCTGTGTGATGCATGTGTGCTTGGACATGCATGCATGTGACTGCAGGTGCATGAGTGCCTCGGTGTGATGTGGAGTTCAGAGGACAGGGTTTCTTTGTTCTTCTGCAGCAGCATACTCTAAGCTAGCTGGCCTGTGAGCCTCCAGGGAGACCTCTGCTTCTATCTCCCATCTCCTCGTACAAGCACAGAGATACAGAGCCACGCCATTGTACCTGGATTTGCAGGGCCCTGGGAATTTGAACTCCTGTCTTTAATGCTTGTTAAGCAAGCACTTTACCCACTATCCCATCTCCTTAGCCTGATCATTTTATTTGCTTTTCTTTTATTTAGGATAACATTTTAGGAAGGCAAAAATCAATAGATGTCAGAAGAAATTTGGGCCCTTGACTAAGACTGAATCACGGGGGCGGGGAAGGGGGCAGAGGCAGGAGCTGCAAATCGATGCCTGGCTAGCTATTTAATCAATGACAATGAAGTATTCTAAAATAGACAGAAAACAGCACAACAGTACAGGACCTTTGCCTTTTGGTAAATGAAGAATGTGGTTTTCTATTTTTAAAAAGGGCATACAAAATCAATATAAATTACAGAAAAATAGAGAAAGATTCTGTAAAAAAACGTAGAAGCTGGTGGCACTCACATAGCTACAGTCCCAGCACTTGGAAGGAAGGTCAGTTCAAGGTCACCCTCTGTAACATAGTGAGTCCAAACCAGCCTAGGCCATAGGGGCCAACCTGGGGAATCTCTCTGTCCCCAGGCCCTTCCTCTCCCTCTCACCCTACTCTTGACATCCATGAGGGGCAGCTTTGCTCTGCCATGCCCAGCAGGCAAGCTTCGCTCTACACTCAACATTGTAAGAACATACACAGTCAATACAAAGCACAGAAGATTATTCTGGTGAAGGGAGAAAGAGACAGTGGGAAGGCTACCCGGGCAGATTCCACAGAAGATAAAGGATCATAGGCTTTATTTATTTTTCAGTGCTCAGGGCTGTGGTCCACATGCTACTCAAGCTAGACAAGCACATTCTATCCCTTCTTTTTTGTTGTTGCTCTGGATGGGGTCCTCGCTCAGGCTAGCCCTGAACTCAAAATATAGCTTGGGTTTGTCTTACTTTTGAATATCTTGCCTCCGTCTCCTAAATTTGGGGGTTATGCCTGGATGTAAAACTTCATATTGAGCTGGGCAGTGGTGGTGCACGCCTTTGATCCCAGCCCTCGGGAGGCAGAGCGAGGAGGATCTCTGTGAGTTCGAGGCCAGCCTGGTCTACAGAGCGAGATCCAGGACAGGCACCAAAGTTACAGAGAAACCCTGTCTCAAAAAACAAAACAAAACAAAACCAAAAAAAAAAAAAAACCCTTCATAATGTACAGGTAAAGGCATCAATTAGCAGGTCAAGGAGGCAAGACCATGAAAATTGAGCCAAGTCTGCAAAATTTTAAACTACCACATGCCTTCTTTCCAGATTGATGTGTCAGAACCAAAATTCATTTCCAGAGTGTCACATCCTAGAATAAACACTTCAGAACTGACTGCCTTTTCTACTCTTGCCCTTTACAAGTGTGTAATGAAATTTCAAGCCCTATGTGGCATGTAATATTACATATTAAAATCAGATACTAAAGCTCTAGGGTTTTTTTTTAACCAAAATATGAGTAATTTACAAAACTTTAAAGCAATGCAATTCATATAATTTTCTTTAGAGGCAGGGCCTCACGATGTATCCCTAGCTGGCCCAGAACTGATTATGTAGACCAGGCTAGCCTTGTACTCATAGAGATCTATCTGCCTGAGCCTCCACAGTGCTAGGACTAAAGGCATGTGCTACCATATCCAATC
Organism: Peromyscus eremicus; assembly: GCF_949786415.1. Lineage (NCBI taxonomy): Eukaryota > Metazoa > Chordata > Mammalia > Rodentia > Cricetidae > Peromyscus > Peromyscus eremicus. The sequence continues at coordinate 74,328,076 of NC_081422.1, forward strand.
TACAGTTAATATAATTTTATTTTTTTCATTATTGTTTGTGTGTGTGTGTGTGTGTGTGTGTGTGTGTGTGTGTGAAAGAGAAAGGGGGTGGGGAGAGGGATATATATATATATATATATATATATATATATATATATAGAGAGAGAGAGAGAGAGAGAGAGAGAGAGAGAGAGAGACACGGGTGGGGAGCGTACATGCTACAGCAAATATGTGGAGGTCAAGTGAACACTTTTGGCAATTGGGTCCCTCTTCCCACAGTGGCTTGCAGAAACTGAACTCTGATTGTCAGTTTTGCTCCACAAGCACGTTGGGTTTTTCTTGATTTTATTTGTTTGTTTGTTTACCTATTAGGCCATCCTGCCAGCACACACTTTTTACAATATAATTTATTTTTACTAAATATGTTACTTAGGTTAGCATGCAATCAGTTCACCATTGCTACTTCACAGAAGAATCAATTGCTTCAGCTTGATTTCCATTTCTAATACAGTAAATGATCAATAAACCCCATGTAAACGAGAGCTCTATGTTTGTAAATTTTGAAATGCAATTACATTGCTTCAATAAATTTTTGCTTTTGTATGTTTCTTTGAGACAGGTCTCCTATAGCCCAGCTGGCTGCAAATACACTATATAGCTGGGATCATAGGCATGTGCCATTCTGCCAGCATATATATACATATATATGTATATATACATATATATGTGTATACACGTGTATATATACATTTTTTTTCTTGAGACAAAGTCTCACTATGTAGCCCTGGTTGGCCTCAAACTCTCTATACAGATCAGGCTGGTCTCAAACTCATAGAGACTTTCCTGCCTCTGCCTAGTGATGGTATTAAAGGCATGTAACACCACTCCCAGCTACAAATAAATATTTTTCCCTTTAAAGATATTTAAAAGACTTATTTTTAATCACATGGGGTGTGTGTTTGGGTATGTGAACATAAGTACAAGATTGCATCCCCTGGAACTGGAATTACAGGCAGCTCTGAACTGCCTTACATGGGTGCTGGGAACCAAACTCAGGTCCTTTGCAAGAACAGTACACACTCTGTCTTTGGGTAACTATTAATGTGATGAAACACCATGACCAAAGCAACTTGAGGAGGAAAGAGTTTATTTCAGCTTACACTTCCAGATAACAGTCCATTGCTGAAGGAACTCAGGGCAGGAACTCAAGAAGGGAATCTCAAGGCACTAACTGATACAGAGGCAGTAGAGGAGTGCTGCTTACTGGCTTGCTCTCCATAGCTTCCTCGGTCTGTTTTCTTATAGAACCTAGGACCACCAGTTCAGGTGTGGCCCCACCCACAATGGGCTGGGCCCTCCCACATCAATCATTAATTAAGAAAATGCCCTACCTAAGATCAAAAACATTGAAGACAGCTTATGTTGGAGAGGATGTGGAGCAAGGGGAACATTCCTCCACTGTTGGTGGGAATGAAAACTTACACAGCCATTCTGGAAATCAGTATGGTGGTTTCTCAGAAAATTGGGAATAAGTCTTCCTCAAGACCCAGCTATACCACTCTTGGGCATATACCTAAGAAATTCTCAATCATACCACAAGGACACATGCTCAACTATGTTCATATTAGCACTATTCATAACAGCAAGAACCTGGAAACAACTTAGATGCCCCTCAACTGAAGAATGGATAAAAAAAAAAAAAATGTGGCACATATACACAATGGAATACTACTCAGTAAAAAAAAAAATGCTATCAAGAAATTTGCAGTCAAATGGATGCAACTAGAAAATATCATCCTGAGTGAGGTAACCCAGACTCAGAAAGATAAACATAGTATGTACTCACTCATAAGTGGATACCAGATGTGAGGGAAGGGATGGCCAGACTGTAATCCACAGCTCCAGAGAGGCTAGCTAACAGGAAAAGACCCTAGGAGGGACACATGGATGATCCTGTGAAGGAGAAGTGGATGAGATCTATATGAGTGGACTGTGTGTGTGGGGGGGGTGGCAGAGGGCGACGAGTGGGGAATGAGAACATAGGGAAATGGGAGGGTCAAGCTGAAACAGGGACAGAGTGGGAGGGCAGGGAGAGAGATACCATGATAGATGAGGACATCATGGGAATAGGAAGAGGCAGGGTGCTGGGGAGGCTCTCAGGAACCCACAGGGATGACACCACCTTGGACTGCTGGCAGTGGTCCAGAGGATGCCTGGAATGGTCTACTCTGGTGACCAATCTAGCGAATAACCTAGCTGTCATCATAGAGCCTTTGTCCAATGACTGATGGAGGCAGATACAGAGATCCACGGCCAGGCACCAGACTGAGCTCCGGGAATCCAATTGATGAGAGAGAGGAGGGATTCTGCAGGCGAGAGACGTTGAGATCATGATGGGAAGAAGTACAGAGATGACTGGCTACACTATTGGAGGCCCATGAACTGTAGACTAGTGGCTGTGAAGCCCCCAGGGGACTGGACTAGGCCCTCTGGATACAGAAGACGGTTGTTTGGCTCAAACTGTTTGGGGAACACCCAGGTAGGGGGATCCGGATCCATCCCTGGTGTATGGACAGGCTTTTGGGAATCTAGTGTCTGTGGTGTGGCGCCTTGCACAGCCTTGGTACAGTGGGAAGGGACTTGGACCTGCCTAGACTCAGTGTGCCGGGCTCTGCTGACTCCCTATGGGAGACCTTGATTTGGGGGATGTGGGGATGGGGGGGGGGGCTTGGGTGGTCTGGTTCCTGTGGCGGTCAGAGGAAGGAGCTGGATCCCCTGGAACTGGAGTTGTAGATGGTTGTGAGCCACCGTGCGGGTGCTGGGAATCAAGCCTGTGTCCTTTTCAAGAACAGCAAGTGCTTCTAACTGTGATACCCTCTCCAGCCCCTTGCCACACCGTTTTAAAGAATACCTGGTGTTGCATAGGCACCCAGATGAGTTGTTTCCCTGCAGTGGATCTGACTGAGTCTCTACTTCCTCCCTTTCTCTTCTGTTGGGGTGTGAATCTGAAGTGTTTCCCATGAGCCTGTGTTTGGAATGTTTGGTTTTCAGAGGGTGGTGCTATTAGGGAACACTGTAGAAACTTTTTTTTTTAAGATTTATTTATTTTAATTTTAAGTGTATGAGTGTCTTGCCTGCTATATGTAAGTGCACTGTATATGTGCCCGATACACAAGGTCTGAAGAGGGCATTGGATCTCCTGGAACTGAACAGTTGTAAGACCCCATGCGGGGAGCTGGGAACCGAACCTTGGACTTCTGCAAGTGCAGCAAGCACTCTTAACCACTGAGCCAACTGGGTATGGAAACTTTTGCTAAAGGAAGTAGGTCACTGGGGGCAGGACCTTGGAAGAGAATTATCCCTAGCCACTTCCTGTCTTGCATTCTGCCTGCTGGCTGGCCACGGTGTGAACAGCTCTCCTCGGCACCTGGGACAGAGCAACCATGAACAGAGTTTTCTGAGAGCAGGACCAAAGTCACTCCTTCCTCCTTTGATAGTTCTTGCAGGTATTTATTTGGTCACAGTAAAAATCTGATTCATCTTCCAGTCTGGTGGCAAATGCAGTTAACTTAAACATATCAGAGAAAAGAGAAACATTTCTTCTCTCTGATTTCACAAAGACCATAGTCATATTCTTTTTTTTTTTTTTTTTTTTTTTTTTTTTGGTTTTTCGAGACAGGGTTTCTCTGTGTAGCTTTGCGCCTTTCCTGGGACTCACTTGGTCGTCCAGGCTGGCCTCGAACTCACAGAGATCCGCCTGGCTCTGCCTCCCGAGTGCTGGGATTAAAGGCGTGCGCCACCACCGCCCGGAGTATATTCTTAAAAAGCCTTTAAATGGGGAACAAAATCCTTAAAACTCACAAACAAACCTTAGAAGCTTTCCTAAGCTAACTAAGGTATTCAAACAGCACAACCCTGACACCAAGTGGTAAAAAACGGACATAAGAACCAATGACAACAGATGTGGAGTCAGCATTGTTAGGGGGCATCTGACGGACACTCAGAGCCTCAGTCCCTGGGATTTTACCCTTAAGACTCATTGTCAAGGTCATTTCTCATTTAATACTTTTTTTTTAATACATTAGACAAGGTGGTGGAGCTTGCCTTTAATCCCAGTCTTTGGGAAGCAGACAGTGGATCTCTGAGAGTTCAAGGCCAGCCTAGAGTAAAAAGCAAGTTCCAGGCTAGCCAAGGCTACATAGTGAAACTCTGTCTCAAAATATATAAATGATTTTTAAAAAATAAAAGTAAACTGCACTAGCAATGCTCCATATAGAGAGTTGTTTTAATAATTAAGCAAATTAAAAGAAATATTAATGCCTGATATAGTATTAAATATTAGCTCTTAATAGCCCCTACTGCTGAAGACACCATGCGCTTCATTGGCCCCTGAGCATGAATCGACCTGAATGCCTCCTCCTGAGGACTAGCTTTAATGGTACCAGGAGGTGTCAGCAAGCTTCCAAAGGAGGGAATCAATCAACTGTCTCGCCCAGCTATGACATCTCTAGACCACATCGCCAACCAGCAGGGTAAGTTAGCCCTAAGGGTAAAGCAGTGGCATGCATACGCTGATGGGAACATGGTAACAGAAGCTCTCTCACTGGATTTAAGCTTGTTCAACCAGAAGGAACTCATACAAAAACAAAAACTCTAGACAGAGAACCCCAGGTAACTAAGGAATGCTGAGAGTGGGAAAAATAGTTTTATCCAAGGAAGAGCACACCAACTGGCTATCCAACAGCAAATGGTCAGCCATGAAAATATGCATATACATATACAAGTAACATTATACAGACTGAGCAGGTTATAGTATGCAGAGAGAGACACTGGGAATTGTGTGGGGTTTTCAAATGTCAAAGCCCCGCATCCAGTGACACACGTCCTCCAACAGGCCACACAGCCCTTCTCAAGTAGTTTCTCCAACTGGGGACCGACTTTTCAAATATATGAGACCATGGGGGCCATTCTCATTCAAACAATCACAAAAGGGAGGGGGAAACTGTGTAATTATATTATAATCTCAAAAACTTATATGTAGCTCTAATACTTTTTTCCACTATATAACCCTAGCTGACTTGTAACTAACTCACAATGTGGACGAAAGCTGGCCTTAAATCCACAAAGATCCACCTGCCTCTGCACCCTGAATGCTGGAATTAAAGGAGTGTACCGTCATACCTGACCTTGATATCTGTTTTCAAATTCTATTTTTATTTACTTAGTATGTGCATGTGGAGTGGGGTGTGTGTGCTGCGCTGCAGGTGGAGGTCAGTGAACAACTTTCTCTTCTTCCAGTGTGCAGTTTCAAGGGATAGAACTCAAGTTGTCAGGCTTTGAAGCAAGTGCCTTTACCAGCTAAGCCATCTCATGGGCCTGAAGTCTTTTTCACATTGGCCTTCAGAAAAACCTAGATCTAGAAATTTTTACTTGTTCTCACAGATGAAAAAGAAAAATAAGCAAACAAAAAAAGGAACCAGCCTAGAATTCATGCATGTTTAAAAGTACGTTTCAAAAAAGGATAAAGAGGAAATGAATATTTAAAATAGGGCAAATCAGGGGCCCTTGATGTCGAAAAAGTGGAGTCTCTGGGAGTGATGGAGGATTTCTCCCTCACCTCCAGAGCTAGGTCCTGGGCACATCAACAACCACCAAAGCAACCCCAGGCTACTGGCTTTGGGACCCTTTGTCTGACCAATGGGAAGAAGGAAATTTATGACAACAATGAAAATAAGTTTTATTGTAAGTTTGTAAGTAGGAGCTTAAGAGGAAAAGGGGGGTGGCAGAGCTCCCACAGAGGAGAAACAGGTCCCCCAAACGAAGTGCTGCCAAGCTCAGCCCAGAGGCTTTTTATAGGACTCGTTGCAGAAAAATTAGGTAAGGAATGGGGGTAGGGCACGGGGTTGGGCATGGACAATTCTATAAAGCAAGTACAGAGGGTCACTCTAAAGGTTCTTTGCCACCCTCATGCTCAGAGCTCATGAACAACGACTGAGCTCAGTATTTACTCAGCAGTCGGAAAAAGCATAAAGCTGATAAACTCTGCCTAGCAAGCAGGATGGATCACTTCTGGGGTGCAGTGTGATGTAACCTCAGCAACTCAGTGTGAATGTTCCAGCAATTTCACTGGTGGAATTTACCTTTCAGTCGGATTCATTGATTTTCAAAATAACAGCTACCCAAGATTAATCCCAGTAATATCTCTGTCATATCAATAGTTTTGTTGGGTTTTGTTTACATTTTTTTTTTTTTTTGGTTTTTTTCGAGACAGGGTTTCTTTGTGTAGCTTTGCGCCTTTCCTGGATCTCGCTCTGTAGACCAGGCTGGCCTTGAACTCACAGAGATCCGCCTGCCTCTGCCTCCCGAGTGCTGGGATTAAAGGCGTGCGCCACCACCGCCCGGCCTTGTTTACATTTTTGAAACAGGGTTTGATATACCTCAGGCTGGCCTCAAACTCTATGTAGTGGAAAATGACCTTGAACTCCTAACCCTTCTGCCTCTAGCTTCTACATGCTAGGATTACAGGTGAAAATCATCATACCTGGTTTAGTTAGTATCAAGTTTTTGAAAATAATGCAAATGCCTCCCAGTAAGAGTGGTTAATAAGGGAGCTGGAGAGATGACTCAGAGGTTAAGAGCACTGACTGTCCTTCCAGATGTCCTGAGTTCAATTCCCAGCAACCACATGGTGGCTCACAACCATCTGTAATGAGATCTGGCGCCATCTTCTGGCCTGCAGGCATACATGCAGACAGAACACTGTATACATAATAAATAAATAAATAAATCTTTAAAAAAAAAGAGTGGTTAATAAACTATGGTGTATTCATATACTGGCAGGCAAGGCATCTGAAAAAGGGCAAGTTCCACCCCATGCAGAGCAGAACATCTCACGTACAGTAGCTAAATGAATACATTTCTGAGTGGAAAGCAGGACAAAAGGGAGAAAGGGAGGGAGGGGGATTCGTTCTGTGTACTCTTTAAGATAAACATTGTTAAATGGAGAAGATTCAGAGCCCTGGCCCAGTATGCTGCTTAAACACGAGCATGGAATAATTCTTTGTTCTGCATGTGACCTCTAGAAAGCCACATAAGAACTGATAGCAGTGACTGCCTGAGGAGGGAACTTAGGAACCCAGGCATAGGAATAGAAGAAAACCTGCTCACATTTTGAATTTTTAACCCATAGACATGTATTTCACCAAAATAGCAAAATCCAAATTGTAAGACTTAAAAATTATTTTTGGAGCCAGTGAGATGGCTCACTGGGTAAAGACTTAAAACAGAACCATGCCAGGCATGATGGCCCATGCCTATAATCCTAACACTCGGGAAGTGGATTGCCCCAAGCTCAAGGGCAGTATGATCTACCAAGAGCAGGCTATAGAGGACTGACAGAAGAGTGAGATACTCTGTCTAAAAAAAAATGAAGATAGAACTTGAAAGAATTTTCCACCAGCAAATCTATATTACCAGAAATGTTAGAGCTGGGCATAGTGTAATTCCAGCACTTGGGAAATGGAAGCAGGAGGATCAAGAGCTCAAGTCCAACCTGGTTTGAGGTCAGCCTGGGCTGCATGAGACGCTGTCTCAGAGAGAAAGAGGGAGAGAAGGGAAGAGAGAGAGAGAGAGAGAGAGAGAGAGAGAGAGAGAGAGAGAGAGAGAAAGTTTTTTGTAAGTGTCCTAAACTGGCCTTATCAAGCTCAAGTATTCCTATCTTGGCATTCCAAATGCTGAAATTAATTATAAGAAAATTCCTCAGGATGAGAAAAATATACCAAATGGAAACTCTGTGTGTGTGTGTGTGTGTGTGTGTGTGTGTGTGTGTGTGTGTGTGTTGCAAACAAACCTATAGATGATGGCAATCTTTAGTTCAAATGTGAATTACAATTGTATTTGGAAGATGTACACTGCACAATGTATCCAATGATAGCTATGAAGTCCAGGTGGCCTTTGAGCAGTCCTAGCTTTTCATTTACAACACTGATCAATGTTTAGAAGAGAGGAACTAAACAGCTGTGACATTTTACCCACAGCCAAAGAATAATATTACTATACTAAACTTTAAAAGTTCAATAGAAAACCTAGAAGGTAGAGAAAATTATTCATAGTGTGGAAGGAAAAAGAAAAGACCAATGGAATGTGGAAACAAGGAGTCACAAAATCAAAGGGTCAGTGTAGAAGATTCAATTGTCTAGCAGGAATTGTTCCAGAAACAAAGGAGACAGAATTTTGAGGGAAGTGTCTTAGTCACTGTTCTTTTGCAATGAAGCGACACCATGACCACAGTCATTCTTATAAAAGAAGGCAGTTAACTAGGAGGTTGCTTACAGTATCAGAGGCATTATTACTATTATTATTATTATTATTATTATTAATTATCATCATGGGAGGGAGAATGGTGTCAGGAAGCATGGCAGCAGGCAGTGAAGTACTGGAGAAGTCTCCAAGAGCTACATCCTGACCTACAAGGAAAGACAGAGAGAGAGACAGAGACAGAGATAGAGAGACAGAGACAGAGAGACAGAGAGAGAGCGCGCACCTGGGTCTGCCATGGGCTTTTGAAACCTCAAAGCCAATCCCAGTGACACGCTTCCTCCAACAAGGCCACAGGTCCTGATCCTTCTAATCCTTTCAAACAGTTTTCACTCCTTGGTGACGAAGCATCCAAATAAATGAACCTATGGGGGCCATTTTTATTCATACCACCACAGGAAGAATTAAATAAAATATTCAAGATTCTAAATTGAAAGAGCCTGGCACAGCTCTAGCATAACCAAATAAACAACATTCAAACTAAAATACGTCATCACAAAATTCCTGCGAGGAAAGGAAGGTCCTAAGCCACTATGGTTAAAGCACAACATGGTGACCCATCCCTGTCGTCCCAGCACATAAGAAGTGAAAGCAGGAGGATTAGGAATTCAAGACTACCTGAGCTTCTTGAAACTGTCTCAACAAAACCAAAGACAGGGAGGGAGGGAGGAGGACATTCTGGGAGATGATGGAGTGCCTGAGTTTTGTTTCTATTACTGTGAAAAAACACTGGCCGAAGAAACACGGCAGGAAAGGGTTTCTTTGGGTTAAATGTGCTGGGTCACAGTCCATTGAGGAAAGTCAGGGCAGGAACTCCAACAGGGCAGGAACCTGGAGGCAAGAACTGAAGCAGAGCCCATGGAGGGGTGCTTCTTACTTGCTTGTTCCTCATGGCTTGCTCGGCCTGCTTTCTTACAGCACCCAGGACCACCTTCCCACAGGTGGCACTGCCCCACTGAGTGCCTCCCACATCAACCATTAATTAAGAAACTGCAGACGTGCTGACAGGCTACTGTGATGGGGACATTTTCTCAATTGTAGGTCCTCTTCGAGGAACCCTAGCTTGTGTCAAGCTGACAAAAAACAACAAAACAAACAAACAAAAACAAACCAGCTAGGACAAGGAGCAAATGTATAAAACTCAAAAATCAAGATGACTCCTGGTTGTTAACTGCAGTGCTTCCAAAATTATAGTTAATTTATATCTCAGAATTGCACCCAGCCAAACTTATAAACAAGTATGGGGATTAAAAAAATTCAGACATTAAAGGGCTCTGTATGTTATCTAGTACTATGTAATAATTTCCCTTAACATGTAGCATTTTTTTGCCATTTTGTTTTATTTTAGTCATAGGGCCTTTAAAAATCTTGTTTGATAATTCCATGCATGCATATATGTTGTTCTCAAACCCATGCCTCATTTCTTCTCCTCCAAATCCTCCCCGTCACACAGTTGGAGCATCTTATGCTGTAACCCAAGCCAGCTTTGGAACTCACTACCCTCAGTCTCCACTTTTACCACTTTTTCTGCCCAAGATTCCTCTTCTCAAGACACCTTCAAATCATCCAGGTCTTTTAACTGACATGAGCTTCCATACATATAAATATTCTGCTTACACGTTTATTTACCTAAATTGATACTTCCACTGATGTGAAACTGTGAGATAGGATGGTACTTCCCCTACCCCTTGTTAAATACCCCCTTTGCTGTGTAGTGGAGAATGATCGTGAACTGATATTCCTGCTCACACTTCTGGAGCGCTGGAATTATAGGCATGCATCAGCAGACCAGGGTCTTATATATATTAGATAAGCACTCCACCAATTGAACTGTATCCCCAGCCACAGAGATAAGATCTTGTTGGACAGTGGAGATTACAGATTCCTTCCTTCCTTCCTTTCTTTCTTCCTTCCTTCCTTCCTTCTTTCCTTCCTTCCTTTCCTGAAATAGTCTCATGCATCCCAGGCTGGTCTCAAACTTACTATATAGTCTTAAAAGGCCTTTAATTAATAATGAAAATATGCTACACAGAGAAACTCTATCTCAAAAAAACCAAAATAATAATAATAATAATGAAAGTATGATAACAAATGGAAAACTAACTTTTTCTAACCTCCCTCCCTTTTAAAATAGAGTCTCATTATGTAGTCCTGGTCTAGTACTTGCTATGTAGACCAGGCTGGCATCATATACTAAGATCTGACTGTCTTTGACTCCCAGGTGGTAGAATTTGTCAGAGTTGGAAAAATTATCTTAAGTTAAATTGTATTGTTTGAAGTGAATCCCAAATGCAGCATGATCAAAAGGTTGGAGTTCAGGGAGGACAATGGGGCAGATTATCCCTTGGAAGTGGAGATTTATTATAAGAGTTATTAATGCTGTCATGGCTCAACCACAATGGAGGAGCATCACAAAACTGTGCAGCCTTGGCCAACACTCCTGACTTGTTTCTACTAGATAGGTAGAGAAGGAGACATGGTTACTCTTGCAGTTCTTTCCTACTAAACAAGGGTAACATCACCAAGAGAGTCTTGAGACAGTCTCTGGTAGAAATTTTGGAGGAGACACTGATAATAAGTCTTTTGGCAGTGTCCTGGACATGAGTTTAGTCTCTGGGATACAAGACTGATTAGGCAGTTTAAAAAGACGAGGCTCAAAAGATGAGCCATTTAAGTTACAGTCCAAGTTCACAGGCAAGTTCATTAAAGGGAGTCAGCCAACAGCTACAAGCAGCCACGTGGTAGAAAGCAGGGGAGCTTCAGAGAATGAGTGAAAAAGCACAGAGTGTCAAGGAAAGCAAGCAAAATTCATGAGGGAAGGGTTATTCCTTAAGGGCCTCCAAGCCTGCTAATATCTGTGTAGCTACCTAACAATTTTCCCTCATGTGTTGAGACCCTAAAATTATTTAGGAAATGGATGTCAAGTAAATCTAGCTGCTTCTCCCTGAAATTTGGCACAGAAAGGTTTAGGGTATCCATTTTTGATGACTCTCAAAAATGGAGGGTGATCAAGGGAACCAAGAAAGATGGAGTTAGAAAGTCACAGGATCATCTGTGTATGGATCAAGTGTAAATGAGAGTAGATAAAATTAAGACAGCAGTTGAGTACACAAGGTCCATAGATTAATAGCACAACTACTAAGATCATGATAGACAAGTCCATTTTCACTATGAAGGTCTAAAGATCGGATTTCAAATGTGTTCACCAAGAGAATAGTGGTGTTTGGCATGATCTCAGTCTTATGATGGCATTTTGAAGCAAAGAAGAATTATCAGGAATATACAAACAGTATTTTGTTTATGTTAGGAAAAGTAGGGGCTTCTAATCTAATCACAGATGGGGAGGCTGCAGTTAGCCACCAAGCATGCCAATACTCGGGGCTTATTTAATGGGGAGGCCTTTATGGCCCAGGTCAATTGTTCCTTTCAAAATCTAGTTCACTTTTGTTATTGTTTAATTTCATCAGTTGTTTTACTCTTTGGTTGGGTGTTCCTTTTGTGTGTTTAACACCATGTGATCAAATGAAAGAGCTCTATAAAATGGTGTGGCTCTGCCTAGCAACTGTAGCATAAACTTTCTTTAAGAGTGATTGTTTTGATGGACTGGAGAGACAGCTCAGAGGTTAAGAGTACTTCCTGCTCTTCTTCAGAGGACATGAGTTCAGTTCCTAGCACCCAAATCGGGTGGCTCACAATTGCATGTAACTCCAGTTCCAAGGGAACTCATATCTTTTTCTGGTCTCTCTCTCTCTCTCTCTCTCTCTCTCTCTCTCTCTCTCTCTCTCTCTCTCTCTCTCTCTCATACACACAAACACTTCATAATTTTTGTTTTAAATCCTTAAAAGTACTTAACAATGTGAACATAATTTACTCAGAGGATTCACTGAGTAGAATATAAGCCAAGCTTTATACTCTTCCCTAAGTGAATGCTCACTGAGGAAAAAAAAAATCCTCAAATATATCTTCCCTCTGGTGTTTATCTGTTTTGTAGTGTTCAGTGCGTCTGTTTCTTTTCAGCTGCTTGGCTGCCAAAGCTAGGGGCAGAGTCTGCCTCTGCTTCTCTGCCAGTGTCACGACCAATGTACAAATGTATCTGCTTCAGGGAGCCTTGAATACCACACTATCTCCTTTTTCTTAATCTTGTGTTGGACATCCTTTCACCTGTTTGTGAAAAGAAAATCCTCACTTTCCTCCACTTTTTCACTCTATAGAGCATGAGACTCTTAATCTCAGGGTTGTGGGTTCATCTCCCATGTTGGGCACCAGATGTAGCATGAATCCTAATTGGTCTTAATAAAAACCCAGAGCCTGATACTGGGGAAATGCTGAAAGGTTAAAGAGATAAAGAAATACGCCATAGCTACCTTTCATTTTCCAGGTCTGATGACAAGATGCACAGACTGGGCACTGCCCAGAACTTCCAGAAATATGCTTACAGGGAGCCAGTGGTCAGAGCTGAGGACAGAAATAACTTTTTTCCTTTTGTGAGCGACCTCAAACTCTCAAGTAGTCCTTTTACTCAGCCTGGACTACAGTTACAGATGTGAACAACACCAGTCCTCTTCCCTTCTTTATAATACCTCAAAGTTTGTTGCTGACTTTTTGAAATAGCTATGCTTTTGGCTCATCTACTCGGATGCAGGATGCGAGGGGGACCTGGCTGCACTATCTGTCACCCCACTGATCCCCAGTTTTGTTTAGATGCTCTAACTGGTTAACCCCTTCCTCTCTCACCTGCCCTTGGTCTCCAGTCTTGGTACGCAAGTAGCTGTGTTTCCCTATTAGAGCCTCCAAACACGCTCTCATCTTCTTGGAGGTAACAGAATTTTCCGTTGATTTTATGTAATGGTTTGTGTAAGAAATATCCCCTTAGGAGCTCAGGCATTTGAAAACTTGGTGCCCTGTAGTTCATGGCACTGTTTGAGAAAAGTTGTGGAACCTTTAAGAGATGGAGCCTTGCTGAAGAAAGTATATGGGATGGGGTGGGGGGGGCCGGAGTTCAAAACCTTGCCCGACTCCCAGTTCACACTCTTCTCTGTGTTTGCTGTGGAAGATGGGATCACTCAGCTTCCTGATCCAGCAATATACCATGCTCCTCTGCCCCTATGAACTCTCGCTATAGAACCACAAGCCAAAGAACACTCTTTTCACAAGTTGTTCATGGTCATGATGCTTTATCACAATAACAAAAATCAACGCATACATTTGGATATTTTCTTTGTCCAATGTATTTACTGTTCTATTGCTGGGAGGAGACCTCATGATCAAGGCACCTCTTAGAAGAAAGCACTTGATTGGGAGATAGCTTACAGCTTCAGAGGCTTAGTCCATGGCCATCATGGCAGAGAGTATGGCAGCAGACCGCCAGGCACACTGCTTGAACAGTAGCTGCCAGCTCACTTCTGATTTGCAAGTTGCAAGCAGAGGCAGAGGCAAAGGCCTTGAGGTGGAGGGAGTGAGGGGGGGGAGGGAGAGGAGGGCCCAGACAGACAGACAGATAGACAGACTGGGCTTGGCATGGGCTTTTGAAACTTCAAGGCCCACTCTCAGTGACACACCTCCAACAAGGTCATACCTATCCGAAGAAGACCACACCACCTAATCCTTCCCAAACAGTTCCACTAACTGGGCACCAAGCATTCAAACATATGAACCAATGGGGGCCATTCTCATTCAAACCACTACAGACACACAGATTTTTTTTTCAAATAAAAGTCGAGAGAGAGAGAGAGAGAGGGGGGGGGGAACCTGGTGTGGGGGAAGAGAGAGAAAGAGACAGGAAAGAGAGGGAGAGTGGGAGGAGAGTAGGAGGGAGTAAATTTCAGAGACTATACATTTGAGAGCATAGGTCAGTTCATTCCCAGACATAGTTGACCAGGCCTCTCTGACAACCTGCTTTAATCAAGCCTCATCAAATCATAATTCATGCAGAAACCACTAACCAGGAATAAGAAGGATGTATATTTCCCAAACACTTCCCTGGAACAACAGAGCACAGTCATGTAATGTAAGCCACCACATTTCAGGCTAAACTGCTGTGGCTAGAGTTAGGAATCCTTGGGGCCCTGGTTAATAATCAAATCATTCTGCCTGCTGTTTTTTTTAAAATTCAAAAGAAGACCTTGAGTGCTTCTGCCCCCTTCTCCTTTCCTGTCCTTCCTTGCTCTCAGGGTGCTGAGGATGTGGAAGGAATGTTGGCCAGGGTACCTGAGTGGGCCAGCTCAGGGATTTGGGAAGGGAGGGTCAGCAAAAGTTGATCTGCGAGGCTAGCTGTCCTTGAATGGGAGCAGAACTGAGATATGAGGTGAAGAGATTGGGGTTGTTGAGGTAAGAAAATAAGCCAATCGGCTGAAAGAATGAATAGTTCAGTGGGAACTAGTGAGAAGCAGATGTTGGAGAAGACATTCCCATGTACAGAACGGGGAAAGCCTTGATGTGCTCATGGTCAGTACAGAGGCACTGTGTTATGATTTCCTTCTAAAGGGATGTCCTCATGATGTACTCAGGGAGCCATTTGGTATTTAGGGTAATGTCTACAAATATCTTATAGTACAACAGCCCCCCCCCTTCTCTTAAAGACCACGGAACATAATACAAAATTTAAAGAAAGGGACTTTAAGTAAAAAAACCTTAAAAAGAAAAAAAAAGTCCAAAATGATTACAACTTATTCAGTGCATATGTAATCACATGTAGTAATTTTGTGTCTGTGCAATATGCAATCATGTCTCAGTATTCCTCTCAGGCTATGGCAAATGTCATCTAAAATAGCCTGATTAATGTGGGGAAAAAAACACTCAGTGGAAGCTGAAAGCAATATTCTGGCTGGAAGCAAAATCACACAGCTGGCACCATTTGGGGAATAAAAAGGGAAAATATTTTTAAAGCCTAGTGATATTTTTAGAAGGCTTTAAAAATTCTTTACAATATTTTTTGTTAACTTGAAATTTTCCCCCATAGGTTGAATAATTTCAATTTTCTAAGGGGACTTTTACTTTAAACTTCAAAAAGTAAAATGCTGAAATTCTGTAGTATAAACCAATGGTAATGGGGGAAGAAATAGTGACAGTCAAATGGATTATTAAAAAGCTATGATCTGGGGCTGGAGCGATGGTTCAGCACTGGCTTCTGTGGGAGGAGGACCTAGGCCATCAATGGAATAAAATGTGGAGCATAAAAATCTTGTAGTAGGATTAAATGTAAGACAAAGGAAGAGTCAGAAATCAGTGAGAGAAAAATTACTAAAGAAATAATGACAATTAGCTAGGTATGTAACAGTGGGTAGACTGTTTTCCTAGTATGCACAGTGTCCTGGGTTTCATCCCCAATGTGGTGGTTTGAATGACAAGGGCCCTCATAAGTCCATATATTTGAATGTTTGTTTCCCAGTTGGTGGAACTATTTGGGAAGGATTAGGAGGTATGGCCTTATTGGAGGAGCTATGTCACTAGGGGGTGGGCTTTGAGGATTCAAAAGTTCACCATATTCACAGTTAGCTTTATCTTTCTGTCTCCTACTTTTAGATCAGGATGTAAGCTCCAGCACCATGCTTGCCTGCCTGCTGCCATGCTCCCAACCCAGGTGATCATGGACTCACCCTTTAGAACTCTTTTATAAGCTGCTTTGGTCATGATGCCTCTTCACATCAATAGAACAGTGACTAAGACACCCTACATGGCAGAGGTGGTTTGGTAAGAATGCTGCTCACCCCCATAGGCTTTTATGTTTGAATGCTTAGTCACCAGAGAGTGGAACTTTTTGATAGGATTCGAAGGATTAGGAGGTGTGGTCTTGTTGATGTGTGTCATTGGAGGGGGTGTGTGCTTTGAGGTTTCAAAAGCCCATGCCAGACCCAGGTGCGCCCCTACCCCCCTGCCTATGGACCAGGATGTAGCGCTCAGCTACTTGCTCTCTGCTACCATTCTCCCTGCCATGATGTTAATGGACTAAGCCTCTGAAAGTGTAAGCAGGCATCCAACTAAATGCTTTCTTTTCTAAGAGTTGCTTTGGTCAGGGTGTCTCTTCACAACAATAGAACAGTGACTAAGACAATGACATAAACCAGGGATGGTGGCTCATGCCTATAATACCAGCCGAAAAGGCAGAGGATCCGGAATTCAAGGTTGTCCTCAACTACACATTGAGTTTGAGGTTAGGCTGGGAGACAAAGAGAAAGGAAGAAAGGAAGGAAGGCAGCAACTAGGCTGTGGAAATCTCTCAGTTGGTAAAATGTTTGTTACACAATCTTGAGGACCTAACTTAACACTGAAAACTTAGGTGAAAATCTGAGTGTGGTGATATGAACCCAGTGCTTCAAGGAGAGGCTGACAGATCCTTGGGGTTCACTCACCAGCCAGCCAATGAGAGAACCTATCACCGCCCCACCCCAAAAGTGGAAGAAAAACACTTAAGATTGTTCTTTTGTGTATGAGTGTGTGTGGATGTGTACACAAGAGGACACGGACACATACACACTGTGCATGCACACTTGTGCAACGGCAGTTCAGGAATTTTGAAAACAAGTCAATTCAAATGTTTATCTCGTTCTATAGTTTAAAATTGTGATGGCAAGTCTTGGTTGTTAATTTGACTATATCTGGAATTAGCTCAAATCCAAAAATGAAAGGCACACCTGAGAGGACCTTTGGCTTAATTTGATGCAGGTAGGTCTACTTCTAATCCGGGTCTTTGAGGTGGAAAACACACCTCTGGGCCACATAAGAACATTCTTTTGCTGGAAGCCTATATAAGAACACGGAAGGAGAAGAAGGAGGAAGAGGAGGAGGAGGAGGAAAAGGAGGAGGAGAAGGAGAAGGAGGAAACTTTTATTTTTTGCCTGCTTGCCCTCAACTTGCTAGCATGTCCTTTCCTTCACTGGCATTGGAGTCTACTTCTTTGGGATTCTGGCATATTCTGAAGACCAGATGAAATATCCAGCTTTGTGGACTGAGCAACTACTGGATTTTCTGTTCACAGCCTGCCACTGTTGGATTAGCTGGACTGTAGCCTGTAAATAATTCTAATAAATCCTTTTCTACATATACAGAGAGATTCATTCTATAAGTTCTGCTGCTCTAGACAACTCTAATACAAAGATAAAAACCAAACATAAAATAATAAGGACCTTAAGATATCAAAACCTAAGAAGAAATTAAAAGTGAATGTTTCTCAAATGTGATGAAACTTATTGATCTATAGTATTGATGATAGAAAAATGCTACACATAAGCACCAAGAAGGACTATGACATGGAAGAAAAGAAATGGTAGGACTCTAAAGTAATACTATAGGTCACAGGGATGGAGCGAACTAGGATATCTTTAGTGTAAAATCGAGTGAACAGACTTGTTTGTGAGATTCCCCCAAAATATCAGAGAGAGGAAGGAGGCCTTATCCAAGGTCATATACAAGCTTTAACACTGACATATTCAGGCTTTATGACTAGCTTAATGCTATTTAACATTTTAACATTTTTTTAATTTGAAAATATTTTCACATAAAAGAAATATGGTCTTATATTGGCAACCTGTGCAGTAATTTTAGTGGAATTTCTGACTCTCCGCAGGCTCAACCAGTTGCTGCAGTGACGGGCTCCCTTTCCCTCCCACACCCCCATAAATTGTATTGTCTTTCTAGTTCCCCTCAAATCTACTAACACAAATCCTGATGCTTCTGGCTGGGTGGTGGTGGCGCACGCCTTTAATCCAAGCACTTGGGAGGCAGAGCCAGGCAGATCTCTGTGAGTTCAAGGCCAGCCTGGTCTACAGAGCAAGATCTAGGACAGGCACCCAAAGTACACAGAGAAACCCTCTCTTGAAAACAAAACAAAACAAACAAAAAAATCCTGATGCTTCTTATGGTCATTAAGAAACCACTGGAGGGGGCTGGAAAGATGGATTATCGGTTAAGGGCACTGCTTTCCCAATGGACCCAGCTTCAAATCCCAGCACCCACATGGCAGCTAACAACTGTCTGTAACTCTAAGATCTGACACTCTCACACAGATTTACATGCAGGCAAAAATATGCACATAAAATAAAAGTAAATAAATTTAAAAAAGAAAAGAAAAAGAAACCACTGGAGACTGGAGAGATGCCCCAGTGGCTAAGAGCACTTGCTGCTCTTACAGGAGCCAGGTTCAGTTCCCAGCACCCACATGGTGCTCACAACCTATAACTCCAATTCCAGGAGATCCAATGCCCTCTCTTTTGGCTGCTTTGGGCACCAGAAATATACATGGTGCACATATATATATGTAGGCCAAATACTCATATACATAAAATAAAAATAAATGAATCTAAAAAAATAAGAAAAGAAACCTGTAGTGGGTAGCTGTTCCAGCTTTGACCTGGAAGTACTACCCCCATTGAGGCTTCCAGCAACTGTCACGCCTGCTAGGTAGGCTGAGAGAGGAGCTCTTAAGACCCAAGATCTGGATGTGCCAGCTCTCTTGGTTCCTGGATCCTGGATGCTGGAGGTAGACCGAGCAGAGTTCTCCAGAGAACACCACTGGACTGTACTACACCTTTCCCGGACCCTGTAACCCATCCCTTTACTTGTAAGTTATCCCACAAAATAAACCTCCCTTTTAACTACGTGGAGTCACCTTAATATTTCCACCAATAGAAACCACTAAAGCCTGAAGCAGTATACACCTTTAATCCCAGTACTCAGGAGGCAGAGACAGTAGGATCTCTGTGAGTTCAGGGCCAGCCACAGCCACGTACTAAGACCATTTCAACAACAGCAGCAGTAGCACCACCACCATCACCACAACCACCACCAAGAATAATAGTAACAAAAGAAACCTGGCGGGCTGAGATTATAGTTCAGTGGTTGAAGACCTGCTTAGCAAACACAAGGCCCTAGGTTCAATCCCCAGTACAAGAAAGATAAAGAAATGACTGAGCTGGGTATGGTGGTGCACACCTGTAATCCCAGAACTTGGGAGGTACAGGCAGGAGGATCAGGAATTCAAGGTTATCCTCAGCTATATAGTGAGTTTGAGGTCAGCCCAGGCAATGTGAGATCCTATCTCAAAAAGCCAAGAGAGGCTGCGCCTGATGGTAGATACCATTAATCTTTAGTACTCGGGGAGCATAGGTGGGTCATCTGTGAATTTAAGGGGGCCTGGCCTACATAGTGAGTTTCAGGCCAGCTAAGGCTACATAGTGGGAGCTGTCTCTGAAGAAAGAAGCCATGAAGTAGGGAGGGAGGAAAAGAGGGAGGTAAGAAAGGAATGGGGAGGGTGAATATGGTCAAGTACATCATACCCTTTGTATGAAAATGTCTTTATGAAAGCCACCACTATGAACAATGACTATACACCAATTAAAAGGGGTGGTGGTGAGATGGATTCATGGGTAAAAACACTTGCTGAGCAAGTCTGTCAACATGTAGAGGGAAAGCTGGTGTGCCTGCATCTGTCTGCAATCCCACACTCCGAATCTGAGACAGGAGGCAGAGATAGGGCATCACCCTGAAGCCCACAAGCCAGCTAACCTGGAGTACACAGCATGGCGGGAACAAGAGAAACTGCCTCAGCAAGGTGAAGAGAGAACGGACTCCTGTCCTCTGGCCACCATACATTCACTGTGGTACACATGTGGGTGTGTGCACAAACACACACACACACTACACACTACACAGTAATAACAGATGCAGAGGCCCACACCTGCAGTCCCGGAACTTGAGAGATTGAAGCGGGACTGCTGGAAGTTTGAAGGCAGCCTGGGCTACACAGTAAGACTTTGTCGGGGGCGGGGGGGGGGGGGGGAGAAAAAGGGAAAGAAAAAAAGAAGATTCTCAGTGGGATGGCTCAATGGGGAAAGGTGCTGCTTTCAAATCTGACAAGCTGAGTTTCATCCCTGGGACCCACATGGAAGGAGAGAACTAACTCTCACAAGTTTTTCTCTGCCCTCCACATGTGCTACTCACCACCAAATAAATAAACGAAATTTATTTTGAAAAAGAAACTACTGAGTACTGATATAAACTTCAGAGGATTGGGGCTGGAGAGATGGCTCAGCAGTTAGGTGTGCTTGCTGCTCCTGCAGAGGACCTGTGTTCCATGGTGGCTCACAGCCATCTGTAACTACAGTTCCTGGGGAAGACATGCATACATGCAGACAGAACACTGACACACAGAAAATAAAAATCAATTAAAATATATAATATTGCTGTGGATTATGCTCATTGTTAATAAAAAAACTGATTGGCTGATAGCTGGGCAAGAAGAGATCGGGCAAGCCTGACATAGAGAGAATGATGGGAAGAAGGATGGAGTCAGGGGAGTCAGGACAGGTTCCAGCCAGCTGCCCAGCAAACAGGATGTGTAGAAAATGAGCTAACAAGCTATGAGCCACATGGCAAAGCATAAACAGAAATATGGGTTAATTTAAGTGTAAGAGTTAGGCTAATAACAAGCCTGAGCTATCAGCCATGCATTTATAATTAATATAAGCCTCTGAGTGATTATTTGGGAGTGGGGGTTGGGACAGGAAAATGTCCAATTACACAATATCTAGAAGAATTTTTAAGGAGTTTGAACAAATTATAGCTATGATAGTGTGCCCTTATCCATGAAGGATGTATTCCACCATCCCTACTGGATGCCTGAAACCACAGGTAGTACCACACTTGTGATAGTTAGGGTTTCCATTTCTGAAACCAAACACCATGACCAAAAGGCAAGTTGAGGAGGAAAGGGTTTATTCTTATACTTCCACATTGCTGTTCATCACCAAAGGAAGTCAGGACAGGAACTCAGACAGGACAGGACCCTGGAGGCAGGAGCTGATGCAGAGGCCATGGAGGGGTGTTGCTTACTGGCTTGCTCATCACAGTTTGCTCAGCCTGCTCTCTTATAGAACCCAGGACCACCATCCCAGGAATGGCTCCACACACAATGGGCTGGGCCCTCCCCCACTGATCACTAATTAAGAAAATGCCTTATAGCTGGATCTTATGGAGGCATTTTCTCAACTGAGGTTCCCTCCTTTCAGATAACTCTAGCTTAGGTCAAGCTGACATAAAACTAGCAGGACAGCACCCTACACATACTATTTTCCCCATAGTTACATAACTATGAAATCCTTTAATTTGTAAATTGACTACTGGAAAAGGTGAATAACAGTAACTAGTGATAAAACAGAACAATTGTAATTGCTATAGATGGTTCTTAAATGTACCTGCAGATGCATGTGCTAAGGGGTTGGCCCCCAGGGTGCTGCTATTGGGCAGTCATCCGGCTTTTAGGAAGTAGGGCCCAGTAGGAGGTGATTGAGGGTATGGCTTTGCATGAGACTGTGTGACCTTGGGAGTGTGTCTTTGGTCCCTGACTAATATAAAGCAAGTTTTTCTCTCCAAGGTAGTTTTCTCATCTTTTTCTGATTTGGGGGATGCAGGAGGGTGGGTGCTTGCAATTGACCCTAAGGCCTTATGCGTGTTAAGGAAGTGCTCTACCACTGCACAATAGTCCCAGCTGCTTTCTCTTGTTTTCCTATTCCAAAAGACCACAGTCCCATAGTGGATCTAACACAAACGCTGGAGTTCTCTTCTCTCTTCTCTCCTCCACCTCCTCCTCTCCGTTTCTTTTTGGAGATAGGCTGGCCTAGAACTACGGAGCCCAGAGGTCTAGGATTATAGGCTTAATTCACCATACAGAGTTCAGGTTAACCTTTCAATCAGTTTGTTTTCGTGGGTTTCTTTTGTTTGACTGACCTTTTGAAATAAGCCCTTAGCTACACATGATGATCTAAACCTGTAATCCTAGCTACTCTGAAGTCTGAGACTGGAAGATTGCAAATTCAAGTCTGTTTGGGGTACGAGTGAGTTCAAGGCCAGTGTGGGCAACTCAGTGAGATCCTATGTCAAAATAAAAGTCAAAGCCAGGCCTGTAACCTGAGCTCTCTGGAGGTGAAGGCAGAAGGATCAGGAGTTTGTGGGCAGCCTAGGCCATATGAGACCTGGTCTCTAAAACAGAAAAAAAGGGGAGGTGACTAAAGAGATGGGTCAGCTGGTAACGCTCTTGTTTTACATGTGTGAAGACCTGAATTCAGATCTTGCCAAGTCCCTGTTCTATTGCTGTGAAGAGACACCATGACCACAGCAACTCTTATAAAAGAAAACATTAATTGCAGGCTTTACACTTTCAGAGGGTCAGTCCATGATCCTCATGGCAGGAAGCAGACAGGCATAGCACTGAAATAGTAGCTGAAAGTTTTACAACCTATTCCCACAGGCTGTAGGCAGAGACAGCAAGATTGGGTCTGGCTCAGGTTTTGAAACCTCAAAGCCTACCTCCAGTGACACACTACCTCCAACAAGGTCACACCTCCTAATCCTTCCCAAATAGTTTACTAACTGGGGACCAAATATTCAAACATCGGAGCCTATGGTGGGCTATTCTCATTAAATCTACCACAGAGTCCCAGAATCAATGTCAAAGAACAAAACAAGGTGGGCAGTGGTGGCGCACGCCTTTAATCCCAGCACTCGGGAGGCAGAGGCAGGCGGATCTCTGTGAGTTCGAGGCCAGCCTGGGCTACCAAGTGAGTTCCAGGAAAGGTGCAAAGCTACACAGAGAAACCCTGTCTCAAACAACAACAACAACAACAACAACAACAACAACAACAACAACAGCAACCAAAGACAAAAAACTCAAGCATGTGACACATACATGCCTTTAATACTGTGGATGGCAATTTGGGAAGCAGAAAGGCAAGATGAGAGGCAGAGACAGACAGATCCCTGGAAAGTCATTAGTAAAGTTCCAGGTCAGCTATAGATACCTGATGACCAATATCTAGGTCCTCTGACCTCTACAGTATGCAGACCTGGAACCACATATGCATTCTCCCACCCAGAGAGGGGAAATAAAAATACGTTAGAGTGCTTGTCTCACATGGATGCACTGGATTCCATCCCCAGAACTGGGGAGACTATCTCCACAAATCTGGGAAGGAGGGAACACAGGAGAGTCTTGATAGAAAATGGTGGGGACAAACTGGTCCATATTAACAATAAAATAGCATCCTGGTTTCAGTACACATATTTTTTGAGAACACAGTTATCGATCTTGGTTTTTGTTTCTTTTCATCTTTTTCAGACAGGCTTTCAGTAGTTGGACAGCCTGGAATTTGCTACGGAGACTAGGTTGGCCCTGAGCTCCTTGGGTGGTTCTCCTACCTCTGTCTCCCAAGTGCTGGTATTACAGGAATGCAACACCATACCTAGCTTTCATGCGTGTGCTTAAACCCTTGAAGCAGGCCACAGCTAAGCGGGCCAAAGTTGGCAGAGCTCTGAAGTGGACGTGGTGACAAAACATCCTAAGGCTACAACAGAGGGGTCAATGCTTTCTGGTACACAATGCTTTCCGGTACACAATGCTTTCCCATAAAACCTAACAGATTGTGGAGAGGGAATTGTCACTGTTATAAACCAGGATAGTAAAACTAGAGTAGACGTGTGTACAGGCAAACATTTCCGGTAAATTAGAGGACTGCTCAGTTTGCAGCGGGTGTTTTATTCTGTAATAAGCAGTAAGGCTGAAGTGGAGAGCACAGAAGTGCCCTGTGGTAGGGCTAGAGCCAGGCCAGGCCTCACATGTACCAAACCCACACATGCCTTATATACAGTTGAGCTCCATCCCTAGCCCCCCAAATTTTCTTCAATGGAATAATCAGATAAAACAAAACATCCTATTATTTACTGTTAATTACCCACTCATATAAACCGAAAATAACCTAACTTTTCTCCTTTATATTTTATGCCAAAATTAAAATTTCCTAAAGTTGGCTGATAGTTGAATGGCATTTGCTAAATGTATATGATAAAGACATGGTACTAAAAAGGGTTAAGATAAATTTATTTTTTTATTCTGAATTTTATTACTATAGTGTATGTGAGTGTGCGGAGGTCAGAGGACAACTTTCAGAGATGGTTTCCTCCTCCCACCTTACTTGGGGACAATTCTCATCTCATTGCTTCTCATCTTGTGTAGGAGTGATGGGATAGCAGAAACACACCACCAACTGGGGCTTTTAAAAATAGTTTATTCACTACTATCTTTCTCTGTGTGTCTGTGGATATGAGTGTACATGTGGAGGTCAGCAAACAAACTTGTAGAGTCGGTCTCTCCTTTTACCTCTACGTGGGCTCCCAGGGTTGAACTGTGGTCATCAGGCTTGTACAGCAAGTGTCTAGCCATACTTTACCTTCTGAGCCATATCAACAACCCTGCACTGGCTTTCTTTTTAAAATAAGATCTTCAGGGGTTGAAGGCTTGCCAAGCAAGTGCCTTTTCCTGTTGAGCCAACTTGCTTAGCCCATGGCTGGCTTTTAATCAAAATTGAATAACTACCATAACTGCGTTTGAATTAGTCATCAGTAATTGTAGCGATGTCCACAAGCTTCAAAAATGTATGCATCAAGAAGGACTAATGTAGGCATAGTGGTGCACACCCATATACCATCCAGCATTGAGGAGGCTGAGACAACAGGGGCTTGGGTTTTATAGGGAGACCCTCCCTCAGAAAAAAGGGGAGAAGGAACAGGAGGAAGAAGAGGAGGAGAAGGGGGTCGGCTAACTCAGTAGTTTTGAGAATATACTGAATATATAGTTACAGAAGTATCTTCTAAATACAAAATTTTCTAGGCCCTGAGTGCTGAATAAACACACAATACTACTGATTCTTGGTTGATCATACACATTAGGAGTAACGGTGATTTTAGGGAATATCACTACAATATGCCTGAGTATGGAAAGGCTTTCTAGTTGCAGGCTCAATATGAGAATGACTGAACTAGGAAGGAATTTAAAAGAGAGCTGAAATCTCACTCTGGAAGTATAGCCCCCAATGAGCTGTGACTGTGTCTTGGGAACCTGTTAGAAACAGTTTCTCTAGTCTCACTCTAGACTCATTACATCAGAAACTCTGGGGTTTGGGTAAAACAGTGTTTTGTAACAAGCCTTCAGGTGGTTGGTTTAATCCAAACTTCTGCTTTAAGATAGGAATGATGGTGCTCCACAGACACTAACTGGAATTACTAACACTTAAAAGTAAAGCAGATGGTGGCACATGCCTTTAATCCCAGGATTTAGGAGGTAAAGGCAAGTGGATTTCTGTTTATTTCATGCCAGCCTGGTCTACACTTAGGAGTTCCAGAACACACAAGGATACATAGAGAAATAATACCTCAAAAAACCAAAATAGTCAGTTGGTGGCGCACGCCTTCAATCCCAGCACTTGGGAGGCAGAGCCAGGTGGATCTCTGTGAGTTCGAGGCCAGCCTGGGCTACAGAGGGAGATCCAGGACAGGCTCCAAAGGTATACAGAGAAACCCTGTCTCGAAAAACCAAAACCAAACCAAAACAAAACAAAAAAAATCCCAAAATAAAGAAATAATGAAACGGTAGCTGTTGTCTGAAAAAGCCCAATTCAGTTATCTATCTATCTCTCTATCTATCTATCTATCTATCATCTACCTACCTACCTACCTACCTACCTACCTATAGAATCTCACTATGTAGACCAGGCTAGCCTTGTACTCACAGAGATATGCCTGTACGTAGATCCTCTCAAGTGCTAGGTAGGACTAGAGGCATGCACCACCACAGCTAACTTAAATTCTTTTAAAATGACAACACTTTCTAATTTCCCACTCTGTGTATTAATTTCCCATATTTTTGTTTTGAGGCAAAGTTTTACTGTGTAGCCCTGGCTAGCCTGGAACTCCCTATGTATACCAGGCTAGCCTCAAACTCATAGAGATCTGCCTTCCACATACTAGGATTACAGCTTTGAGCTACCACAGTGGGATAAATCACTATATTACTAAGTTGGCAACTTACCACAAATTTATCATAGTACAGTTCTGTAAGGTCAGAAGTCAACAATCTGTCTCACTGGGCTAAAATCAAGGCTCTAAGTTCTTTCTCTAGACTCCAGGGAAGACTCGATTTCTTCACCTTTGCCATCTACCTGCATCTTTTGATTCCTGGTACCTTCCTTCACAAAGCCAGCATGAATTTTTTAAATGAGAGGCATACTTTCTTTACATTTTGTAAGTAAGACTAGTCACCCCTTGTCTACCTATTTATCGACATGCCTCAGTATTAAACCGAGTCGTCAGCACAGACTATGTCTTTCAAAGACTATCCCAACAGGATCATCTGTTTCCTTAGGCAATAAAAATACAAATTATAACACATTACATTCATTATGTTACTTTTATAAAATCAGTATAGATTACTGATGTCACTATAACAAAAGATATTAAGTTATTGTTTTTTTTTTTGTTTTTTTTTTTTGTTTTTTTTTAAAGATTTATTTATTTATTATGTATACAGTGTTCTGTCTGCATGTATCCCTGCAAGCTAGAAGAGGGTGCCAGATCTCATTACAGAGAGTTGTGAGCCACCATGTGGTTGCTGGGAATTGAACTCAGGACCTCTGGAAGAACAGCCAGTGCTCTTAACCTCTGAGCCATCTCTCCAGCCCCAAGTTATTGTTTGTTTTTGTTTTGAGACAAAGTTTCACTGTGTAGCCCTGGCTGGCCTGGAACTCCCTATGTATACCAGGCTGGCCATGAATTCAGAGATCTGCCTTCCTAGTACTAGGATTAGAGGTATGAGCCACCACAGTGGGATAAGATAAAGAGTTATCAAAAGTTTCCTACGTGAGTCTTGGTTAATAAGCAACTGGGTTAGAAGGTAAGTGCTTAGAGATTTACTTAACAAGTATTTTTGAATCATTTTAACTGCTATTGAGTTTTCACTGACATACAGTATGGATTTTTGTTTTTTAAAGATGGATACCGAAGGATTTAAGGAACAGGCTAGGTGGGGTGTGATGGTGCATTCATTCCTGTAATCCCAGCACTTGGTATGCTGAGTCAGGAGGATCAGAAGCTCAAGGCCATTTTTTGCTACAACTCGAATTCAGGGCCAGCCTGGGATACTCCAAACCTTGTTTCAAAAGCCAAAAGGTGCTGGATATGGTGGCACACACTTTTTCTCGCATCCCTTGGGAGGCAGAGGAAGAGGCAGAGGCAGGGGGTGGCAGATCTCTGTGAGTTTGAAGCCAGCCTGGTCTACACAATGAGTTCCAGGCCAGCCAGGGCTATATAGTGAGACCCTACCTCCAAATTAGGGGGTAGGGGATTGTAGAAACAGCCTCAGCAGTTTGGTTCCAAGTGCTCACATGGAGGTCACAATTGTCGCTAACTGTAGTTCCAGAAGATCTGAGATACCTTCTTCAGGCCTCTGAAGGAACTGCAGGCATCAGGGTGCATAAATGTAAACACAGGCAAACACACACACGCACACACACACATTATTATTTTAAAGAAGAATGCTTATTAGCAGAGGACACACCTAAGGGACTTGTATTTCAGTTGTGATATTACAGGGTAATTTTTTTTTCATGTCTGCATTTTTTTTGGGGGGGGGGGAGGGGAAGGATCTCAGGTTGGCTTCCAACGGAAAGAGATCCACTTGCCTCTGTCTCACCAGGTGCTGGGATTAAAAGCCTATGCCACCACACCCAGTTTGTAAGAAAAAAACCAAAAAGCTCAAATATTATATCATTGTCTCAGCCATAGCCTGGTATGGAGGCCGGTGTTTTAGGTCTCAGACACCTAGATGACAAAGGTCTTCTCTTTCTCACACACCCAAAGCGTACCGGCTCAACCTTACACATTGTTCTGTAGAGGGATGTGAACACAAATTATCTTCCAAAGCGATTGCATTACCTCGCTACGTGTTTTTGTTTGTTGTGTTGTTGTTTTTTTTCTTCACATGGCCCACGTTTTAAATTCGAAGGCCTCCTCCAAGACAAGACCTCTGAGCTGTTTCTTTCCCGTTCGTGGTGCCACGGGATCGCAGAGAATACCTCCAGCAGCAGGGCCTGGAAGCGCTCCCGGGCCGGGTCTGCCATGGGGCCTTCCGGGGAAGGGGTTTTGTTTGCACCGCGCCTAGGCCGGGCGGCCGCCACGCTCGGGCCTGCGGGCCGAGAGAGCCCCCGGGCTTGGGTTCGGCCGCTGCCGCGGGGGGGAGAAGCCCAGGCCCGCAGGGAGAGGCGTTGGGGCGGCGGCGGCGGCGGCGGGGCGGGCCCGGAGGCCCGTGGGGGAGGAGCGGCGACGGGGCTGCTGTGGCGACCGACGCTCGGCGGCGGCGGCGGCGGAGACCCACCCCCGTCCACATGGACAGTCGCCGAGGCCTGGGCTTGAGGCTCTGACGCCTGGGCGGGGTGGGCGGGCGGACGGTCAGGCGGGCGGGCGGACGGGCGAGCGGCGGCAGCGGCGGCCACTGCTGGAGCAGCGAGGGGTCGCGGGCGCCTGACGGTCGCGGAGCCCTCGCTCGGCGCGGCGCTTGCGGCCATTTTACGGCCCGGGACGCGGGAGGCGTGTGCGCGTTCGCCTCCTTCTCCGTCCCCGGGGCCAGCGGCGGAGCGGAGCTTCTCGGAGGCCCGGCGCGGGCGGTGGATGGGGAGTCGTGGGCCGACGGCAGCCGGGCCCGGGAAGCAGCAGCAGCAGCAGCAGCGCCGCCGCCGCCGCCGCCGCCGCTCGCGGTCCCCGGTAGGAGCCTGAGGAGAAGCGGCCCAGGCCGCGGGGCCTCCCCGCCTCCCCGTCCGCCCGACACAGGCCCGGAGCGCGTCGGCCAGCTTTTGTGTGTGGTGTGTGTGTGTGTCGGGGGGACCCGGCCGGCCGGGCGGCCGGCGGGGAGCGTCGCTCGCGGACGACCGAGCCCGAGGCCCGCCAACCTGCGGCTGCTACCCTCCCGCCGCGCGGCCCCTGTTCCCCGCGAGCACCGCGGCGGTGCCGGCCATGGAGTAAGGAGGAGGCGGCGTGGGAAGAGGAAGATGGCGGCGGGCAGGAGCGGCGGCAGCGCGGGGAAGGCTATTTTTCTGGAAGGTACGTTCGTGTCTCCCCTCAGGGGAGGGTGTTGAGGACGGGGGGGGGGGGGGAGGGAGAATATTCGCGACACCGGGGTCCCCCGGGCCGTGATACTCAGCCGTGTGCTCCAGGTGGGCCTGGGGCCGCGGGGGTCCGGGAGGTCGATGGCGGGCAGGGGAACGCGCCGCGGGCGCGCCGAGTTCGGGTCCGCCCGGGCAAGGGCTCGGGCAGGCCGGCGCGAGGCGCGGAGAGCCGAGGCCCCGGGCGTCCTGCGACGGGCACGCCGAAGGCTTGCACTCGTCCCCATCTTATTTTTTTATTTTATTTTTTCGATGGTTGCTCCAGCGGGTGAGAGCCGGCTGCACTCGCGTCTTGCTCAGCGTTCGTGGAAAGTTTCAGACGGCTCAGCTTGGTTGGAATCGACTGACCCAAGTAGGCAGGGCAGAGAGAGAGGTAGTTGTCGTTTGCCGGCCTCCTGGTTAGAAGCTCCCAGGCTGGCCGCTGCCCCTGGGGTGCAGGTTAGACCCGAGAGTCTAAGGAGATGTGTTTGGTGATACTTTGTAAAAACAGTTTATAGGAAGAAAAAAAAAAGAGAGAGAGGGAGAGGGAGAGAGAGAGAGAGAAGGAGCTTCACGGTGTCAGTTTGGGGACAGGCAGGGAAGCTAAGAGAGTTAGGGTGTTTCCATTTTTAGTCGCTTATGAGGCAGAGTTCACTCTTTTTCAGTTGGTGGACTAAGCCGGTTAAAAGGTAGGTTTTGGTTTGGGGGTGTTGGTCAATGGGTAATGGGATTGGCTCTTGTCTGGGTCTGTATAAAGACCTTCACAATACAGCTACATTTAGTTACAGTTGTGGACCGGGGACGTAAACGTTCACACGACTTATTTAATTTTTCTGGTAATTGAGTTTATGAATTTGTTTAGGAAAATGAGTGCATTTAGTGCTTGTTAAGAATAAATACTCTTGCCTGACAGTGGTGGCGCCCGCCTTTAATCCCAGCACTAGGGAGGCAGAGGCAGGTGGAACTCCTGAGTTCGAGGCCAGCCAGGGCTACACAGAGAAACCATGTCTCGAAAAACCAAACCCCAAAACAACAAAAGAATAATTACTCTTTGAGTAATTTGAAGTGTTCTTTTTTCCCAGATGAAATATATCCAGGGCATGCTTGAAGAAATGATTCAGAAGCATTACTGGATTGCAAAAATATATTTTAAAATTAAGAAAGAACCTTAGTGGTAACAAGTTCTGTAGGAGGGTGGCTTAATGCGTTGTTTACTGCTTCAGGAGCAGAGTAGGTCTAATGAATGGAGACTAAGAGAAGAGCAAAAGTAATTTTCTTTATTCTTTGTACTTGATAATAGGGAAGTGGGGGGAGAAAAGCTTACCTTGCTTTGCAAGCCAGACTTTATATAAAAAGTGATGAAACCTTTCTATGATTTTCCTCACAAGATAAAGAAAGCTTGTGTGTTTTCCTGAGTTCATTTCATATGACCTCCACACTAACACTAGTTTGACCACGGTAGGTAACCTGCCAACAGGCGGAGAGAGGAACGGCTTGTATCGCAGGTAGTGCTATGCCTGTTGGTTTTTGTTTGGAAGTTGGAAACTCAATAGATGGCTTTCTGATGTTTATATTCACCAGGAAGAGGATTAGACTTGTAGGCTTTTGTAAATTTTGGGCTTCTGTAGGCTTCTAATTCACAGGGTGGATAAGCACAGGGTGGCCAGAAAAAGCACCAAGCCATCACTAACAGATTGATGCCATTGTTGGTGGCTTTAGTTTATCCTAACTTAGTGTCTATAAATGTACGGATGTGAACATTTGATTTCCACCTTGTCTCATTCAGTAATTAAAATAAATAGTTTTGAGATAGGGTCACATGGTGTAGACCAGGCAAGCCTTGAACTTCTGGAAATTCTCCTGCCTCAGCTTCTCAAGCACTAGGATTACAGCTACGAGGGTTTTTAGGATTTATTATTTTTAAACCTTTTCTTAGCATTTATTTTCTGTGTCTGATTCGTGGCCTGCATGTGTGTACAACCTGTGCAAACCCGGTGCCCACAGAGGTAAAAAGATGGCATCCTGTCACCTGGAACCTCAAGTTTTGTGGTTGTGAGCCACTATATAGGTACAGTGAGCTGAACTTGGGGCCTCTGCAAGAACAGCAACTGGTATTGACTCATGAACCATCTCTCCAGCCCCTAGGTTTAATATTTTAAAGATCCCTATATTATGCTTTGGTTTCTCTGACAGTAGTTTTGAAAAATGTAGGTTTTTCTTAACTCATCAAAAATTTTTGGTGCCTTAGTCTACTTGGTTGGAATAAAACAGTGAATGAAGTCACTGCCTTCGTAGAATGTTTATTTTAATGGAAGACACTCGCAACCAGTAAAAGAACCAAGCAATGCATTTAGAACAGTCTTACCCTCAGTTTTCAAAACTTCCAGCAGCTTACTGAGGTCTGCTCAGACTTGACATCTGTCTGTAATGTCCTGGTGCCTCCTGTGCTCAAAAATCTGCACATGTGTACATGGAATACTGTTTTATGTTCTTATCAATTTATCAAATGATTTCTTTCTACTTTTCAGCCTTTTAGAAATAAAAGCGCCATTGGACCAATTAACTTGTAGTTTTACTGTCATATTCTTGTATCTAGAACACCTTTGCTGTTAATGAATAAACTAGATCATTACGATGTGATCAAAGCTGCAGAACAAGCATGGAGAGCATCGCAGGCAGATCTCTGAGTCTGAGGTCAGCCTGGTCTCCAGAGCAAGTTCCAGGACAGCCAGGGCTACACATAGAAACCCTGCCTTGAAAAATCAAAACAAAAAAAGAAAGAAAGAAAGAGAGAAGGAAAGGTAGTAAGAAAAGAAAGGAATGTGTCTTTAAAGAGGTGATGCCGAATAAACACCTTAATCATGAGATGTTTCAAAGGAGGTGATACACATGAGGGTTCAGAGGTGGTGTGTGGTTTCACTGCTTAGAGTAAAGGGAGAAAGAGAGTGGTAGAAGGAAGCTCTGTGGTACAGGATTGTAATTATGTCTCATTCCAAGTAGTAGGAAGCCATTGGCGAACTGGGAGCAAAAAAGTGTCCTAATATGATTTACACATACATGTATGTCTGTGGTACTTGCTTAGTAGTAGAGTGCTTGCCTGTTCCACACAGTCTTGGGTTTGATCCCCAGCATGGCATAAAACAGACGGGTGGTGAGCACCTGTAATCCCAGTGCTAGGGAGGTGGAAGCAGGAGAATCAGAAGTTCAAGGTCATCCCTGTGGGATACATGAGACTTTTTTTTTTTTGAGGTCACTTTGGCTGCCCTGTCTGCAATAAATTACAAAAGTGCAAGAATAAAAGGGAGATGAATTACAAACAAAACATTGTAGCAATCTTGGTAGAAGTTAGCCTGGCTTGAAAATTGGAAAAGGAGAGTCGGGAGGTTGAAGATAGTTTGGTATAGAGTTTATAAGTATATTTATTCATAAATATCTACTTAAGATGAGTGTCAAGAAAGACTCCAAGATCATTCTTTGAGGTATAGTATGAGGTACGGGCAACTAGTGCCATTTATTGTGAATGGACTGAGAAGGGGGGAATGCTCTGCTGGGCCCCAAGTCTCAAGTGAATGTTTACTATCTTTGCTCTAGAATATGTTTTATCTATTAAGGAGAATTCTATCTAATTCTGCGTTGTTTTGTAACTTCTCTAGAGAAAAGTGGCTATTGGACCTTCTTTATTGTCCTTGTGTTGAATTTTCTTACCACCTTAGACTTTCTTACTTATATTCTTGTACTGATGTCACATATCCTTTTCACTTGTCATAATTTCAGCAAGTTTCTCTGTTCATTTAGCATGCTGTGTTTAGTCACTACACAGAGGCACGTGGTGATTTCTTGAGTCTCCTAAATAGTAAGGAGACTCAATAATCAAAATCATAATCATAAAATTACAACTGTCATGTACAGCAAATGTGTTGTTTACAATAAGAATTTTATCTGTCAGGTTGCTTTAAAGGGTGACTAGGAGGAGTGGTGGCGAGACAGTAAAACTGGAAGGAGCAAGGCATGTTTGAGGGAGTGAAACCAGTGCCACAGGGAACAGTGCAGCAAGGTGAGGCTGACAGCCACACCATCGAGTGAGTATGTCTCAGAAAGATGCGGAGTCCTGGGGAGACAGCGTTAGCAGATCATTAGGGGAACCATTTGGGAGATAACTGCTGTGTTGGGCAACTACAGCTTGCTTATTCCACCTCCCTTTTGATATTCTCTCTCTTCTTGTTTCCCTGTGGCACTCTAACAAGTTCTCTCTCTCTCTCATTTGTTTATATGTATTGCGCTTACTTATAGCTAGTTTGCTTTCTCTACCTTTTTTCTGCAATCTGAATTACTTTCGCTATTCCTTTCTCCTGGTGTGTGTGTGTGTGTGTGTGTGAGAGAGAGAGAGAGAGAGAGAGAGAGAGAGAGAGACAGAGAGACAGAGAGAGACAGAGACAGAGACAGACAGAGAGAGAGCACGAGCTCAAAACCGCATGGGTTCCTGCCTATGTATGCAGAGGCCAACGGTCAAAGTGTCTTCTATCACTCTACACTTTTTTTGGAAGTCTTAAAAACAAGTTTATCTTATTTATGTGCACCACATACATGCAGGAGCCTGCAGAAGTCAGAAGAGATATTGGAGCCACTGTATTGGGGTTACAGAAGGTAATACCTGGGTGCTGGGAACTGAACCCAGGTCCTCTGCAAGAACAAGTGTTCTTAACTTCTAAGCCATCTCTCCAACCTTTAAGTGTGTTTCTTCTTTCTTTCCTTTTTTTTTTTGGATGATGCATGTATTTGCTCCTGTTTATGTGTGCAGATGTGGGCACATACTTGCCACAGTGTACATGTAGAGGTCAGAGGACAACTTCAGGTATCAGTTCTTGTCTACTACCTTGTTTGAGACAGAGTCCCTTCCTTTTGTTGTTTGCCTGAACTCTGGGAACTGGCCTGCTGGCCTGCCTGCCTGCCTGTAGTGGAGCTGGGATTGTATAGCACTGGCTTTATGTGGGTCTGGAAATTGGAACAGTTTCTCATGCTGCCCATGAAGCTCCACCCATTGAACCATCTCCCCAGCCCTCCACTTATTTATTCATTTTACTGAGCCAACTATTTGTTCATTTCTTGCATTCAAAGTTCTCTTTGATAAAAGCCTTAGCCTGAGATTCTTTGCTAGAAATAGTCCTTAACTATCACACAACTGCATCCAGCCATTTCCCATTTCCTGTCACCAGCCTTAATTAGGTTGATTTTGTTCTCAACACAAAGTGCCTCCACCAACTTGACGTACATAGGCTCATCACAGTTGTATTCCAGCGCATAAAGATAGGTGTGGGGCTTGGTCCAAGGCTTTGGCAGCTTCACAAATTCCACATGCTAAGCCGTCATGGATGAGGGAGGTCTTTATCATCTCTTGTAAAGTAGTACTAACATCCATTCAGTCTCCAGCAGCAGTGCCTTCCTAGACCATGGTTATTTGGGAAGCTGAATGTTGTACGCACCTGAGCCTCAGCACCGGGGAAAACTCCACTTTATTTTCCAACACAGAGTCTCTCACTGAACCTGAAGCTTGTGATTCAGCTAGACTGGCTGACTTGGCAAATCCCCTCTGGGATCCTCTTGTTTCTCCCTTCCAGTGATGAGCATACAGGCATGTGTTGTTTTACATACAGCATTACTGATTTCTAATTTAATTGATTTGTAGCTACAGAACATCCTTTACATAATTTTAATTAAAACATTCTTGAGACTTATTTTTATCCCCCATAATGTATTCTGTCTTAGAGAATGTACTTGAAAAAAATGGCTGGGTGGTGGTGGTACATACCTTTAATCCCAGCACTTGGGAGGCAGAGGCGGGCAGATCTCTGTGAGTTCAAGGCCAGCCTGGTCTACAGATCAAATTCCAGGATAGGCTCTAAAGCTACACAGAGAAACACTGTCTGGGGGGGTGGGGTGTAAAAAAGGGGGCGTGTTCTGTAACAGCTGAGTGTTCATGTTCTGTAAGTGTCAGGTACATCAGTAAGTAGATGGTGTTTAAGTCTTCCCTTTTAGTGCTGGCGTTATACTCTGGAGATGACCTTGAACTTTTGATCCTCCTGCCTCCACCTCGTACTGTACAATCACCACACCTAGTCTAAGTGGTGTTAGGAATTAAACTCAGCATTTCCTCCATGCTGACTAAGCACTCTAACTGAGCTACATCCCAGCCTCCACCTGGCATTTTATGTGGGAGATACACCGGAACTCTGGTCTTCATGCTTTTGCAGCAAGCATGTTATCCAGCCATTTTACCAATCCCCCATTTTTTTTCCCCCTTGAAATAGCTTTCCTACCTTCCCATTCTTCTGGAATTTGCAGCAATATTTATGCTAGGGTACACTACGCCCAATTGTCCCTTTCTAAGGTGTGTGTGTGTGTGTGTGTGTGTGTGTGTGTGTGTGTGTGTGTGTTGATGTCTTCTAAATTTTTAGTCCCATTTATTTATTTACTATATAGGTCAGAGGACAATTTCGTGGGAGTCGATTCTCTCCTTACTGTGTGGATCCTGGGGACTGAACTAAGGTGTTCGGCCCTCTGAGCATTCTCCCTCCCCCCCCCTTGGCTCTAAATCAGCAAAATGCTTCTGTCGCCAGTGAGAAGTGATTTCTATTATGTTTAGCCATACTTTAAATGTGAATTTAGTTTAGAACTCAGTCAGTTTGCCAGTTTCATGGGACAGCAACTATTTATAATGATCTGTTAAACTCAGTTTGTCCTTCCATGGAGTGTGGGCAAGGCCTTTAGCTTTAGTTTACTCAAAA
The DNA here is from genome assembly GCF_949786415.1 of Peromyscus eremicus. NCBI lineage: Eukaryota > Metazoa > Chordata > Mammalia > Rodentia > Cricetidae > Peromyscus > Peromyscus eremicus. The sequence goes on from NC_081422.1 coordinate 74,364,107, forward strand.
ACCTCTCCAGGTTCTTCACTTAGTATTGCTTTTCTTTGTTGTTTGTTTGCCTTGTGTGTATGTTGAGGTAGGGGGATTCTCAGTGTATAGCCCAGGGTGAGTCCTCTAACTGATGGGCACTTTACATCAGATAGATGTAAATGGAAGCCTCAGCTTCCATTGCTGGGAATGTAGGCATCTGCATACCTGGTTAAACTTGTGTTGATTTCCTTTTAGGAATTGCTTCCTGATGCATTTATTCCTTATTTACGACTATTTCCTGTTTTAGTTCAATCCAAGTGATACCTTTTATTGCTTGATGAAGCAGGATGCTCTCGTGAAGCAGGAGAGTAGAATTATATTTGGTCTTTTTTTTTTTTTTTTTTTTTTGGTTTTTTGAGACAGGGTTTCTCTGTGTAGCTTTGTGCCTTTCTTGGATCTCGCTCTGTAGACCAGGCTGGCCTTGAACTCACAGAGATCCTCCTGGCTGTGCCTCTTAAGTGCTGGGATTAATTAAAGGCATGTGCCACCACTGTCCGGCTATAGAATTATATTTGTATAAACATAATTCTTAGTAGACATGCATTTAGAATATGAACTTGGAAGCCAGAATGCTGTGATCCCACCCCTGGCTATATTATTTAACAATTTATCTTGTCTGGGCTTTCTCAAACAAAGATAACTGGGTTGTGTCAGTGAGCTATCTGCCAGAGTGACAAAATACTGAGAAAACCAGTTTAAAGAGAAAAGGTTTATTTCAGTTGGTAGTTTGGAGTCTTTGGCACATGATTAGTTGGTCTGTAGTTTTTGTGCCTTATGGTAAAGCAGTTTATCATGATAAGAGCACATGGTGAAGAAAGTTACTCACTTTGTGAGTGCTGAGACATGAAAAAGAGAGGGCAGTGGTCTGATAACCTTCAAGGGTATGGTCTTGGTGACTTAACTTTCTTCTCTGAGACCCCACCTCATCATGGTGGCTTTGATGAGCATGACCTTCATAGCTCGTATATGTGAATATTTGGTTCCCAGTTGGTAGAACTGCTTGAGAAGGATTAGGAGGTGAAGCTTTGGGGGAGGTAAGTTACTGGGAACATGGTTTGAAGTTTCAGAAGATTTAATGCCATTCCCAGTGTGCCCTCTCTGCTTCCTGCTTGATCAAATGTGAGTTCTCAGCTGTTTCTGCCCTCATTCCTTTGCTCTATCGTGAACTTTACCCCTCTGAGATCGTAAGTTCAATTAAACATTTTTTTTATATATTGCCTTGATAATGGGTATTTTGTCAATAGAAAAGTAACTAGGACTTCAGTATAGCCATTGTACCTTTAACACATGGGAGGATAGTTACCTGTAGCAGTTACTTCCTAAGATTACTATGAGTATTAAGTGAGTTTTTAATGTGTTATATATGTAAAACAATCCTAGTCATTTAATAAGCACCGTGTGTGTTCAGTGCTATTATTTTCTTTTTCTTTTTTCTTTCTTTTTTTTTTTTTTTTCCGAGACAGGGTTTCTCTGCGTAGCTTTGGAGCCTGTCCTGGAACTCACTCTGTAGCCCAGGCTGGCCTAGAACTTATAGAAATTCACCTGCCCTTGCCTTCACCTCCCGAGTGCCTTTAATCCCAGCACTCGGGAGGCAGAGGCAGGTGGATCTCTGAATTCGAGGCCAGCCTGGTCTACAGAGTGAGTTCCAGGAAAGGCGCAAAGCTACACAGAGAAACTCTGTCTTGAAAAACCAAAAAAAAAAAAAAAAAAAAAAAAACCCAAAACAAAAAACCCAAATATATTGAATATTTGAGGAACTCAAAAGGTACAGATAGAATGGTTCTATGACCCAGAGCAAGCAAGAGATCGGATTGGAGCTTGGGACCTATGAGAGCCATAGCTTTCTTCAGCGCTTATTTTTTCTTCTCCCAGTGCTTTGTTCTACACGCCTTTCCTTGAAACCCTCCAAAAGGAGGAGGGGCACTGTAGAAGAGAAGGAAGCATTAGGTAGGTATGGGGCATTGTCGTTTATTGTTAAGGCAGTACTGTGCGAGGGCAGAAGGAGAGGCTACTTTAGAAGGCCACCCAGACTCAAGAAGAGGACAAGGGGCCACCACTCAGTGGCAAGAGTGTCAGGATGCTGCAGTTCTTGGAACTCTACACAACTCTCTCTCTTTATCCCCAAATAGTTTTTTTAGCTTCCCAACAAAGTCATAGTACAGTGGTCTTCTATGCACAGTTTCTCTTTGCTTGGTTTTATTTGCCCATGATCACCTACCTACAGTCTGAAAAGATCAAATGGAAAATTCTAATAATGAACAAGTCATGGTTTCAAATTGCACTGCATTCTGAGTAGCAAGGTGAAATCTTGGCAGGCACCCTCTCTATCCAGCCTTCAATGCCCCCCCCCTCGGTGGTCATTCTTTGTAGCCCTGGCTGGCCTGGAACTCACAGAGACAGAGATCCACTTCCCTTTCTGCTTCAGTATTGGTATTCAAGGCATATGTCCCCAAGCCCAGTTGTTCCTGTCTTTTATATAATTTTTATATCCGTCACTTAGTAGCTGCCTTGGTTATAAGATTGAATGTTGTGCTATAACATTTCTTGTGTTTAGTTTTATTTAATAATGACCCTAAGGTTCAAGAGCGTAATGCTGCTTTTGACCTGAGTGTGCTATAGTAGAGAAAAGGTCAGAATTCTTTAGTTACTAAGAGAGAAAAACAGCATTAAGTGTACAAAATTTGAAGACAGATTTGTTGGCAATTCAGACTAAGAGTTATAGCCACAGTGTATGATATGTATGTAATCAACTTGGAAAAGACATTAAGTTACAAGGCTTGTGTCCACTGGAGTTGAACGTGGTAGATAAGTGAAAGATTGCTACTTTTCTCAAATTACAAGGGACAGATTTTATGAAATCCAAGTTTCCAGATTCAGAACAGTTTATGAATTATAAAGAACAACAAACCAGGGCTAGGGATATAGCTTAGTGATAGACTGTTCGCCTAGCATGTATTGAGAGCCTATATCCTAGTCCTAACACTGAGGTGAAGTGGAGTACATGGGAAGATAAAGTGACATTATCAAGTTATTAGGCTTGCCTTGATAAAAAAGTAATAGAGGATTTTCTGAAACTAGGCAAAGGAAAGTAAGAACGAAAGTGAACAGTACCTGGGTTATCATGAGGGAGAGAATCTTGTGCATTTTGTGGCTATAGAGAAATCTAATTTTTTTAAAGATTTATTTATGTATTATGTATATGTATTATGCAGGCCAGAAGAGGGCACCAGATCTCATTACAGATGGTTGTGAGCCACCATGTGGGTGCTGGGAATTGAACTCGAGACCTCTGGAAGAGCAGCCAGTGCTCCTCTGAGCCATCTCTCCAACCCCGAGAAGTCTAATTTTATGTTATTCTCATGGGTATGTTCAGAGGCTTGATCTTCAAGTACTGCTCTGTTTTCTTTACTAAAAGATAAACATTCACATAGATCTGGGGATTTACAGGAGGCTCAGCTGGGTGATTTGGGGGAGGTTCATGAAACTGTTGTGGGGCTGATTCTGCCCTGGCTTGGCTACTCTGATTGCAGAGTAGCTTCATTCTGGAGTCTGGCTGGCTGGCCTTCTCCCTCTCCATGTAGTCCCAGGTATCTTTGGGTGGTGGTGTCTGCAGCAGGGGCTGAGACTCACATGGGAGCGAGAGGCTCCACAGAAACTGAGAGTGACACAGTGCCATCTCAGATTGCTGCTCTTTTGTAAGGTTTCTGTCATTTTTATCACCCCACCCCCACCCCCACCCCCACCAGGAGCTTGCTATGTATATATACCCCTGCCTGGCCAGATATTTACTACGTAGCCTAGGCTGGTTTTGAACTCATGACAGTCCTTTTGCCTCAGCTTCCTGACTTCTGATTATAGTTTTGTCCCATTGTACCTGGAACACCTTTCCCTCCCTCTCTTTCTTTCTCTCTTTCTTTCTTTTTTGGTTTTTCAAGACAAGGTTTCTCTTTATAGCCTTGACTGTCTTGGAACTCACTCTGTAGACCAGGCTAGCCTCGAACTCACAGAGATCCATCTGCCTCTGTCTCCTGAGTGCTGGATTAAAGGCATGTGCCACCACCACCCTGCCATTTTTTTTATTCTTTATGCATTTGGCATCGAGCTACAGACATATACCTATATACACATATATCCATATGCATTCTTATATAAACAATACCCACACTTTTTTATTGTTGTGCCTTTTTTTTTTTTTTTTTTTTTTTTTTGAGACAGGGTCTCCCTACATAGCCGTGACCAGCCTGAAACTCAGAGGGCCAACTGCCTTTACTTCCTGAGTAAAGGAGTAGAGCTGGACTGAAGGCGTGTGCTATCTGTCATACCTGGCAGCTTAAGCGGTTTATAAGAAGCAAGCCAGATTCAGCTGCATCATAGTTTCCTGCACCTGGCCTATTGTGTGCTCAGTTGGAATAACTAGGTCCTGTGTGAGTAAATTCAACTTTACTGTCCAAATTGATATCTGAAATCACGAAGTTTTCCTTTTTCTAGATATCATCATCCTCTTACCACTATTTGATTTAATTTTGTCCTCTGATTGAGAGTCACATGTGACTTGAAGTTACAGTTCTTTATGCCATACAGTTCTTTATACCAAGGCTGAATATTTTTATCATTGTATAAAAATTGTTTATTCAAGATTCAAAATTACTTATTGTGTTCTAACCTAGTGCTAGACAATTGTCATAGTTAGCTTTAGTTGTTAACTTGGTGTATATGGGAAGAGGGAACCTCAATTGAAGAATTGTCTCTATCAGATTAGCTTGTGGGCATGTCTTTGGGACATTTTCTTAATTGCTGATTAATGGAGGAGAGATCAACCCATTGTGAGCTCTGCCATCAGGAGGCAGGTGGGCCTGTATTGTATCAGAGAGCAAGCCGAGCAAGCCATGAAGAGTAAGCCAGTAAGCAGCATTCCTCCTTGGTTTCTGCTTCAGTTCTTGCCTTCAGAGTTCTGCCTTGAGTTTCTATCTTGCCTTCCCTCAAACCACCATTGCTTTTGGTGATGTTTATCACAGCAACAGAAACTATGAGTTTTAAGATTCATTTTATTTTTAATTGTGTGTGTGTATATATATATATCTGTCTATGTCTGTTTGTCTGTGGTAGAGGGGTCTGTCTTGTGTATGGTGGTGGTGGTAGTGGTGGTGTATGTGCATATGAGTGCTGGTGCCTGTGAAGGTCAGAAGCATTGTGTTCTCTACAGTTGAAGTTTTAGGTGCTTTTGAGCTGCCCCATGTGGGTGTTGGCAATCACACCTGTACTTAATCGCCAAGCCATTTCTCCAGCCCCCAGTGTCTGTATTCTATATGTTTATGATGCATTCTCTCTATTCTGGAGAGTAATCTTTAGATTGAACATGTCCTACTAAAATAATTTGTTTTGATATTTTTATTTTTTGAGATTATAGTATAATCACATCATTTCTCCTTCTGTTTCCTCCCTCCAAACCATCTCCTGTACCTCCCTTACCCTCTTTCAGATTCAACTAAATTAGTTCCTACCCATCATTAAAATTTAATCTTTCGCTCCTTTAAAGTAAGTGTGTGTGTGTGTGTGTGTGTGTGTTATTGTAAATATGATGGGGGGATGGTCAGAGTCCAGAAGAGGATGTTGGATCCTCTTAAATAACATGTGGTTGTGAGCCAGCTGATGTGGGTGCTGGGAACCAAACTCAAGTCCTCTAGAAGAGCAGCAAGTACTCTTAATTACTGAAGAGTCAGCCTCCTTTTGCTATTTTGTTTGCATCTTTCATTTACTGTTATCGCCTCTCTGTTTTCCTCCTTAAATCATTGTCACTTGGTGGAAAATATAGAAGAAAAAAATGTATGTATTGAGTTGGAGGGATAGCTTAGTGTTAGAGTACTTGCCTAGTATGCACAGGGTCCTAGGTTTGATTCCCACTGCTGGAAGAGACTTTTGTTATCTAATGGAAGTCTTTCCTTAACTTTTTCTTTTTTCTTTTTAACCCTAAATTTCACTGGAGTACAGTAGTTATTTCCCACTGATAATTACCAGTATTACTCATAACTGTGTTGATATGTAAATACTCAGGGACTTTTGAGGATCTTAAGTTTCTGCCTAGCATACATGAAGCCCTGGGTTCCATTCCCCAGCACCACATAAACTGGGCACATTGCTGCATGCATATCTGTAATCCCAGCACTGTGGAGGTCGAGATGGTAGAGTCAGAAGTTCAAGGTGATTCACAACCACCTAGAAGTTTGAAGCAGCATAGGCTATAATGAGACCCTGTCTTCAAAAAGAAGAAAGAAAAAGAAGCACTTTAAAGGGGTTTATTCTGTTTTACAGTCTGGGAGATTTCATCGAGTTCATTATAGTGGAAGCAGGATCTGGAGGCTGGTTGATCACATTGCTTCTGTAGTCAGGAAGCACTGAGAGAGCAGGAAGTGTAGCTTGGCAGTGTAACCTCAAGACCTGCCCCCAGTGACCCACTTCCTCTAGCAAGTTTCCACATCCTAAAGAATCTGTAACCTTCCCAAACAGAGCCAAAGAGCTGGGAACCAAGCATTCAAACACATGAGCCTAGGGGGGACATTTTTATTCAGACCACAGTAGTTTGCAGCCTAGGCTTCACTTTCACAACTTCACACAGGGGAGAGGACTCTGAACCTACCTCACATTGTGTGGCTTTTGTGGTTCTCTGGAACCATGGAGGTAGACTGCATGACCCACTCATTCTTAAGTCTTTGAAAGCATGCCTGAAAAATCACTACTACAGGAACAGAGCATAGACAATGCCAAGTTTTGTTACCAGCTTCAGCTGGCCCCTGGCCCCTTGGGACCACAGTTGTGTCAGCCTCTGGATGCTTTCCAGGCTGACCCTAGCAAAACACTTCCCTGGGTGGTACCTTTTCAGCTGTATTCTGAGTTCAAGCTCTCAGATAAATTTTGTGTTTTCACAATGTGGAGACTTTGGTGAGAACTTGCACCTCAGGCCCCTTTGCTATTGTCTCATGCAGAACAAGAGGTTTCCCATGAACACTTAGAGCCACCAGCTGCCACCTTTCAGTGTGGACTCTAGATTGATACTTCCACATTTTTTGAGGTGGGATGGGAGAGGGGGAGAAGGAGAGAGGGAAACACAGAGACTGGTAAAGTAACTCTGTCTCTAGGTCTTGCTGCATAGCAATGGCTAGCTTGGAACTGACTTTGTAGACCTCCATGGCATCATATTCACAGTGATCCCCCTCCTGCCTCATCCTGTGCCACCTTGTCTGCTTCCTTTGTTTTTTGACAGTTGCTTAATCTCTTTTTGAAGGAGTTCTGATTAGGGATTTTATGGAATGTCTCATTTGTGGCCTGGTCTGATGGCTCTTGATGGTTAAATTGGCATTAGGAGTTTTAGAGCAGAAAAGCAGAGAACTGAGGTGCTTTTAAGTCTCATACTGTATTAAAGGTTGTATGCTCTGAATAAGACATCACTATTAAAAAAAAAAAAGACATCACTATTGATGGAACCTTCAACACTTGAGTGTAGAAGTGTTTGTTGAATTTCTCCATTGCCCATTTTGTTTGTTTGTTTTTGTTCTTTTTTTTTTTTCCAGACAGGGTTTCTCTGTGTAGCCCACTGTCCTGGAACTTGTTCTGTAGACCAGGCTGGCCTCAAACTCTGCCTGCCTCAGCCTCCAGAGTGCTGGGATTGAAGGTGTACGCCACTACCACCTGGCTCTCACCTTCTAAATCCTCTATGGCCTTGTTTTGTTTCATTTTTATTTCTTTGGAGTGAGTTAAGTCTAGCATATTCTGAAGAAATTCTCTCGGCATGTACATAACATTATTTGAAATTTTTTCTAAGGAAAATGTGTCCTTTATCCTTTGAGAGGTTATATCTAACCAGTTCTGTAGTTGGTGATTTTGTCTTACTTATATATTTATATATTTGTATTGTGCCTGCACGTGGCTGTATGTTCCTGTGTGTGCATGAGGAGATCTGAAAAGGGTATTGGAGGTCTCCTCTATCACTGTTTACCTGTTCCTTTTGGGGGCAGGTCTCTGCTTGAACCTGGGGTTCACATTTTCTCAGCTATGTTAGAGTAGCAAGCCACAACAATCCTCTTTCTTCCCACTTAAGAGTTTGGGGTTCAGGTATGTCAGGGATGCCCACCTTGTTACACGGATTCTGAGATCCAAATTCTGGTCCTCAGGATTGTTCAGCAAGCACTTTTAACCACTGAGCCTTCCCTCCAGCCTCTGGTTTTTTAAACTTGGAGCATTTATTGTTTGGTTCTTGACTGAGTACTGCCATGTTGTCCTCTTAGTTTGGATAGTTCATTCACAAAACAGTATGGAACAGGAGTCTGATGTCCAATATTTAAGTGTCTCTTTTGACTGGCACTCCAGGTTAGTTTGGCTTTTAGCATTGGTGTTCCAGTTACACTTTTCTTTTGTATTTGCTAAGTGTCCCAGTTTAGTTTCTGGTCGCTGTTATGAAATAACATGATAAAAGTAGCTTAGGAGAAAAAAGCGTTTAATTTAGCTCACAAAATTACAGTCCAATATTGCTTGAAGTCAGGGAAGCAGGAAATTGAAACACATAGTCACATCCAGTAAAGAGCAGAGAGAAAACGAATGGATCATGCATATGCTCAGCTTGTCTTTTCTACTTTTATGTAGTACAGGACCCCAAAACAAAATGGTGCCATCTAGAGTGGGTGAGTCCTCCCCAGCTCAGCACAATCAAGACAGTTCTCCACAGATACGTCCATAGGCCGACTGTATCCCCACAGGATTCTAGAGTCTGTTAGCTTGATAACTAAAACTAGGAGTCACAGTAAGGCGGTCAAATTTGCCACAGGCCCACTTCTAAAGAATGCAGCATGCTGTGGATGTCTAGTTGCAGTGCTTCCAAATACTGGTGACCCTTTGTCAGCTCAGGTATCAGAGACCAAACAGGAAGTTGTTTTAATTATGGCCTTCTATTTCACATAGATTGTAAAAATTCTGGTCTCAACTCTTAGTAATTGAGGGTTTGTGATTAAGAATGTTCTGCTTAGTCTATGTGGGGGGCTGTTAGGAAGTTTCACAGGTTACATAATTTGTTGACTTTTAGGGGGTGGCGTGGAGTCTTTTACTCTGTTAGCTAAGGCTGACTTCAAATTCTGTATAGCCCGGGCTGGCCATGAACTTGTGATCCTTCTGCTTCAACCTCCCAAGCACTGGGATGACTGGTATGCACCACCATGCCAGCTCTAGATGAATTTCTCAGTGCTAGAGGCTGGGAAGTGAAATCACGGTATCCAGATTCAGTATCTGGTAGCATTTGCTTTCTCACAGATGGCAGTTTGTGACTCTATCCTCCCATGGTGGAAGGGTAAAACCAGCTTCCATGGGTCTCTTTTCTAGGATTTATCCCATTGCTATGGATTCTGCCCTGTATCTCCCAAAGTTCCTACTCTTAACACTGTTATCTTAGGGGTGTGATTTTTAAAAATCTGAATTTGGGACAGTCCCCACAATCCTTCAAGAGAGGTACAGCCGGTCCTGCCTTTCTGAGTCTTGAGTTAAGAAAGAATAACTTTCCCTTTTTCGTTTCTGCATGCTTTTTCTGGAATTTTATACTTTCTTATTCTTTCTCTAAAGTCCGCCTCCCTGATATTTGGCTGCTTTTTTTGCACGTGGCTGTCTACATGCTGACTTAACTCAAACAGCATAGCTTTTTTCCCCTTCTTGTCTCCATTTTTCTTCTCTGGGACAATGCCAAAATTTACAAACAAAACAAAACCAAACCAAACCAAGATTTACAAACAAAACAAAACAAAACAAAACAAAAAAACCTCTAATAAGATAAAAATCCTTAAGTTAAAGAAAAAAATCTGAATTTTGGAGGGACACAGACTTTTAGATGGATGCCTAGCCTTTTGACATTGTAACCTGAAATTGTTACTTACTGAGGTAATGCTTGAGAACCATGAAATTAAGTAACAATCTCTTTTTATCTCATATGTTTTAAGTAAGTTTACAATTTTGTGTTAGGCTGCATTCATGGCTATTCTGGGCTGCAGCCAGTGGTTGGATACACGTAGAAGATACACTTCGTATTTCCACTTTATTTGTTTATGTTTTATGGTGCTGGAGGTTGAAGCCAGTGGCAGTGGCATGGTGGGCAAGCACTCTATCACTGAGCTCTTCCTCCCCAGTAGGGCTTGTAGATAGATATGCTTTGCCCCCAGTGACAAGTCCAGATCCAAGGGTAGGTCATCACTAGTTGCATTTTTCTTTTTCCTGTCCTTGGGGTCAGTCTGCCCTCTCATAACAGCAGGACCCTGAACTTAAAGCCCAAAACTCTGGGAAGTTTGTCTGTGGCTCCAGGTCAGATCCTAGCTTTTGAATGGCATTCCTTTCACCCTTCCCGCTTTGTTCTGTATTTCCTAATAGCATCTTTGGTGATCTAGAGGTTTCTGGTTATCAAATTAACTACCTTGCCAACGTACAAGATCTTGCTTTGTTTTTCTTCTGTTAAAGGCAGAGGTGATTGAGTCTATGAAAATGTTAGTGGTCTGGATGTAGTTTTCATGAGTAAAGCAAGCAAACAAAATTAGAGGGACTAATTCCTGGAATCAGTGATGAAGGATTGAGAGTAAAGCTGATTTTATATATTTCATATAAACATGCATGCTCCTCCCCATTTTATTATGTTTTAGTAATTTAAGTTTTTGTAGTAGACACATACTCGTCTCATTAGAAAACCAACTTTTAATGTGTTTTTTCCTCCTGAGGGAAGTAAAATGCTTACAAAAAATAGTTTAAAAAATAAAAAAGCATCAAGATTAAAAAAATTGGCCAGGCAGTGGTGGCCCACGCCTTTAATCTCAGCACTCGGGAGGCGGAGCCAGGCGGATCTCGGTGAGTTCGAGGCCAGCCTGGTCTACAGAATGAGATCTAGGAGAGGCACCAAAACTACACAGAGAAACCCTGTCTCTTGAAAAAAACAAAACAAACAAACAAAAAAGACTTTAAAAAAATTTAGAACAATCAGAGTTTGGGAAATGCTCAAATTTCTTTTATATTCAATAGTTACATTAATGAATACTTATTTCAGTTTGTTTTATTTCAGCTTTGGCTAGATCAGAATCTAAGAGAGATGGAGGTTTTAAAAATAATTGGAGCTTTGATCATGAAGAAGAAAGTGAAGGAGATGCAGATAAAGAGTAAGGATATTTCCCTCTGATACTTTATAAGAATGAAACTTTTCAGTAGAAAATCAATTTATATTTTGTGGAAAGTTTTTTTTAATATTATGGTATCTTTTTACAGTAAGGAAAGATAAAGCAATATTTTATTGGTAAATAATTTTGCTTATATTTCTTAGTCTTTAAAATGTATGTGTATGTAATACATGTTTTCTAATGATTGAAAAATGACTAGTCAATAGTTTTCCAATTAAGTCGTCTTGACTCCTCCTCTTTTTAAAAGGCAGCCTTTCTGGAAACAATTTCAAAAGCCACAATTTATCAAGCCTCTGAACTTTATATGAAAGATTAAGTCTTCCATTTTCTTTGTCTTCTGCTTGTGAACCTGTGATCAGCACATTCACCTTTGATCAGATTTCCACCAAGGGAAAGCAGCAGCAGTCTAGATGGTATGAATAGGCATTGTCCAGACAGAAGGAAAAGCAGTGTCGTATTTTGTTATGTTCTTGGAATCAATCCTGTGTGAAATTTTACAGAAGAGGTGTAGGTTTTGTTTTGTTTTGTTTTTTGGTAATACCATAGATCAAGTGCAGAATTAACTAGGAAAGTGCTCTTCCATAGTGTACTTCCATTGCCTTTAATAAGAGTTACTGTAGTACTTTTGCATACTAATAATCATGTTGCAAACTCAATACTATTTTTAAGTTATTGATTTACTGACTGCCTTTTCCACTGGCCAAAAGAAACAAGTTTGGGGCCATGCAAATACACAAAATTTTGGCAGAGCTATAAATATATTTTTATTTTTTTTATTTATTTACCTTTTTTGTTGTTTTTTTGAACAGAGTTTCTTTGTATAATAGCCTTGGCTGTATTGGAACCTACTCTTTAGACCAGGTTGGCCTTGAGCCCACAGAGATTCACCTGCCTCTGCCTTACAAGTGCTGGGATTAAAGTTGTGTGCCACTACACCTAGCTATAAATATATTTTTAGAACTTTTGTTTTTCTGGTTCCCCTCTATAACCCAGGCTAGCCTTTTACTCAGTGTAGCTCCGAGAGGCCTTGAACTTAGCTGCCCTCCTTTACCCTCTGTAGTGCCAGATTGCAGGTATACTTCACCACACTCAGGTTCTTACAAAGAAATCTTTGCACACATTATCATTCAAGTATGTTAGCTGAATACTTGAGGAATTTCATGTCCATTATTTTAGTTAATTTTATTTGAAAAGAACTTTGAACTGGCACATTTATTTCAAGGAAGTCAGTGTTTTGTGGTCATCCTTCTCCTTTTTTTCCTGGTTATTTGAAAAAAACTTAGATATTTGGTATTTATAGAGTTTTGAAAAAAATGGGACTAAATATGAAATTACGACAGATATTTTACCTTTCAGACATTCTAATACAATTTTTAGAAAAGAATTTTTGTATTAACAATGTTGATAGAAAAAAGTAATGAAGCAAAACATTACATTTTTATTACAAATAGCTTGAAGTTTACTGTATATAGCAGAATTATCTAAAAGATATATTTGATTTCTGTTCTGGAAGATTTCCCGTGGTTATCTTTTTAAAATGATTTATTAAGGAGATGCCATCGTGTGCATCTCTTGTATGAATTGCACTTTGCAACATTGTGTTCCTCAGGGATTTCAACTTTCTGATCATGTTGAGGTTGCTGGTGAGCTGTTAATGTAGTAGCATGATGAACATTGGCTTTAAGTGAAAGGTTGATGTCTCCAAGGGTGGTGTGTCACTGTCATTGTGCCACTACCATTGGAATTCCTTTCGTCTCCTTAGCTAATTTTCCTTCCCTTAATGGTGCTCTGCTTTTATTACTTCTGTTCTCTAAATGCCAATTCAAGACAGAAGAGGAAGTAGTGAGCATAACTAAATATAAAATATATAGCCTGAAAAACAAGATCATATGTTCATTTAAGGGAGGGGTAAATGGATTATCCTTTTTGCTCACTGCCTAGATTTGTTCATAATTGTGTTAAAAAGCAGCCAGCTGTATAATGTTGTGGTTATTTCATGTTGCCATGGCAAAGATGTAACAGAGGACGTATATTTCCCTGGGCTTTGCAGAAAAGTTTGCTAATCCCCCCAGTTAGATGAGCAGTGAAAGTAAAGCAGATGCATTAATGTGTGGACTGCAAACTGTTGCTCAAGGTTTTTTCCTTTATTTTCTGTATAGTGGGGCAAATCTACTCAGTGTAGAAGATGAGGATTCTGAAACCTCAAAAGGAAAAAAGGCAAGTGTTGCTCTAAAAATATTTTCTTTTGTGTTATGTACCCAAAAAAAGTTATTTAAAAGATTTGTTTGAACATAATAATCTGTACCTTGTAATCCTGGCACAAGGTCAAAGCCAGTAGAGCTATAGTGTGAGGCTGTCATTTTTAAAGAAAAAGGTTTATATGTTCTTTATTGTAAGTCCCAGTGCTCCCATTCCTGACTCAAGACACAAACAGTTCGGATTTGTTGTTTATCTCTGTAGAAATGTGTCTTAGTTGGGTATTAAGAAATAGCTAAATAACTTATTAGAGGAAGAATGGTTTTGGTTCACGTTTGTTTTTATTCATTGTTGCTTGGGCGTACCAACATGGTAGCTTCATACGGCTTCTGAAGCTTCTCATCCACTGGCTACTAGGAAGCAGACAAGGAGTGGGGGCAGACCTCTCAGTAGGACCCCAGGCCCTGCTCACTCATGTGGTTGGTAGTGTGCTTACTGTCTGTCTTTCCCTGGGAACTTCTGGAGGCCATCTGTAAGCTTCCATAGAAATAGCTCTGGGACTGGGGAGATAGCTCAGTGGGTAGTGTTTGCTCCATGAACATGAGGACCAGGGATCTCCAGGGCTTTGCTCATGCCAAGCAAACAACTCTACAAACTAAGCCTCATTGCCCTCCATCCTCAGGAGCTTTCGGCTTGTATTATTTGGGAAACTGACTTGAGCCAAAAATATTCTGTTGATTTTTATGAACAGGAATGTTCTAACCTGTGAGATACTCCTTCATAAATGGCTCAGTTTATACTTGTTACTACTATATTTCCCACCCCTCAGTAATTTGATATTCTACTGACTAAGACCATAAATATTAAAAATTTCTAGGGGAAAAGAGGTAGATAGATATTCCAGATATCTAAAATAGTAAAATAGTGTTTATGTTGTTTTTTTTTTTTAAAGAAACTGTGTGGGGGGGGTGTGGGTTGGGGGGATTGTATATGTGCTTGTGCTCCAAAGTTGAGTGCCTTCTGTGACTGATCTTTGCTTTATTATTGAGGCAGAATTTCTTGCTTAACCCAGAGTTTGCTGATTTGGCTCTTGTAGCTAGCCCGACTTTCCTGGGTATCCTGTCTGCTTTCCAATGCTGGGATTTCCAGTGGCCACCATGCCTGCCCGGCTTTTATGAGGGTTCTGAGAATCCAGACTCCACTCCTCATGCTTGTGTAGCATCGTGTCTTACAGTTTCATACTTGTGTGACAAGAAAACAATTTGTAAGCTTATATTTTGTGATTCTCCTATAGAATAATATATTTATGGGCCTGGGGTATGGTAAAGTGCTTGCCTAGAATACATGAAACCATAGGTTTGAACCTTGGCACCATATAAACCAGGTATGGTGGTGCATAAAGCAGGATCAGAGGTTCAAGTTCATCCTCAGTTACATGAAAGTTCAAGGCCAGTCTGGGATGCATGAGACCCTGCCTCAAGAAAACATTAATAAGCCAGGTATGGTGACCTTTGCCTTTAGTACCAGAATTGGGGAGGCAGAGACAGGGTCTCTCTGAGTTCAAAGCCAGCCAGGGCTACACTGAATACCTGTCTCTAAAACAGCCAAACAAACCAACCAAGATAATAAATAAAATTCTTCTAAAAAAAGAAAACAAAAGAAATGATAAATTAATTTTCCTGGAACTAAATACTAAGTGTAACAGATAGTAAAAGCCTTTTTAAAGGGAATTGACAATGTAATAAATGGTAGTTTCCGTGAGATCCATAGTTCCTAACTGTATTAGTTAATATCCTGACAAAAGGTGAATTAGGGGAGAAAGGGCTTCTTTTTCCTGACAGTTCAGAAGGTGCAGTCCAGATGGGGCAGGCACTCCACAGGAGTGTGAGGCCAGCCTGGCAATCAGGAAGCAGTGATCACATTGTATTTGCACAGAGAGAACAGGAAGTGGGGGCAGATTATAAAAACTCATAAACCTACCCTTGGGGACATATTTTCTTTAGCAAGCCTATTCCGTTTAGAGCCTCCACAACTCTCCAGGCATCACAGCCTGGAACCAGGGGTTCAAACACATGAGCCTATGGGGATAATTCATATTCAAACCACAACATCATGAAACTAGAAGTACTGTTTTGTTGCTAGCTGAAATGATTTATCTTATAAACAACTTATAGGCAACAGAAGTAAGAAATATAAGAATTTTTCTTACATATATACTCTTGCTTTGATGATGACATTGGATTGTTGGTAGATATTCCCTCAAATGCTTTCTCAAAACAGATATTCATTCATTTGAGACAGAGTACTGCTGTGTAGCCTAGGCTGACCTTGAACACTCCATCCTCCTACCTCTTCCTTTCCAGTTCTGGAGATTTAGATTTGTACCACCATATCTGCCTTCAGAAGGAACTATTTGAAAACACACAGTTCTTTAATCAGAAGCATGGTTGAGGGCCTGGACAGACAGCACAGTGGTGAAGTGCTTGAGGACTTCCAATTTCAAACTCTCAATCCTGCCTCTGGCTCCCATGTGTTCACAAACAAGAATGTGTCTCTTTGTCTGTGCCACTGATTCTACTGCAGGTTTTTAATGTAAATCTTTTGCTTATAGCATTCCTAACATGATAATATATCAGAATCACCCAGGAAGTAACCTCAGATGCAGCTCTCAGAGTGAAGACATCTGTGGGAGTCTGATGTTGTTTTGTTTTGCTTTTTGGCTATGCCAGGAATCCAACCTGGCCTTTGAACACAGGAGGCAAGCATCTACCTCAAGAAAAATGAAAGAATGTCATTATCTTTATCTCAGTTAGCTCTGTTCTTTTTGCCAGTTTATTTGAACTTAAGAGACTTGGTTCTGTAGAGCAAATAGATGTACATTTACTTTGGGCTAATGATGAAGACTATTGCCAGTTTTATCACTTTATCCCAGTCTAGATTCCATAGTAAGACCTTGGTGTTTTGTTTTGTTTCATTTTGTTTTTTAAAGAAATTAAGCTGGGGCTGGAGAGATGGTTAAGAGCACCAGCTGCTCTTCCAAAGGTCCAGAGGTCAATTCCCAGCAACCATGTAGTGGCTCACAACCATCTCTAATGAGATCTGGTGCCCTCTTCTGACCTGCAGGAAGGCATACAGGCAGAACACTATACATAATAAATAAGTAAATCTTCAAAAAAAAATAAAAGAAAAGAATGAAGCTAGATGTGGCGGCATATGGCTGCTATCCCACAGGAGTTGAGGAGGCTTGTTCTGAGTAGTAATCCTGTTGGGCTCTATACCAAGACTCTGTGTCTACAAGGGTGCGAAATCCCACTTCAAGGAGGTATGGAAAGGGAGTAAATATGATCAAAATACATTGTATGATAGTCTCAAAAAATTAGTATTTCTTAAACAGAGGGAGAAGGAAGAAGATATTAAAAGAGATAGGAAGGCCAAACTGTGGGTAAAAGTTGCTACACGTGGAGGAAGAAGAGAATTGCATACATGAAATAAGTACATCGATAATGTAAAAAATAGTAAAATAAATACATAGGTTTCTTTTATATTGGGGCTGGAGAGACGGCACAGTGGTTAAGACTACTTGCTATTCTTGGAGAGGCCCTGGGTTCAGTTTCCAGCACCTACACCCACATGTGCTCACAACTGTCTGTAATTCCAGTTCTAGGGGATCCAATGCTCTCTTCTAGCCTAAGACACCAGGGACCTACACAGTACACATATATACATTTGGGCAAAACACTCACACCCACTTTAAAAAATAAAGAAGAACTGAGGACCGTCGAGTCTGAAGCAGCTTTTGCCTTATTCAGTGAACGGTACCAAAGATAGGTTGGTTAAATATTGGGGATCTCCTCAGGCTCTTCTTGTCAGTATGTTTATGTTAACATTTATATCTGTGAAGGCACAAAGACATTATCTCAGTTTGTGTTTGTGTAGGAACTTTGATACCGAGGCAAAGGCACATATTTTGCAGTGTTATCCTACTGATGGCAGCAGGTCTGTTAAGCAGTGGAAATGTTAGTTTTTGTTACTATTTTTTTTGTGGGGGGCTTTTGGTTTGCTCTCTAGAGAGGAAACTAGCCTAAGATTCATTACCTTAATTTTTCTAAGTGTTTTGGGGGAGATTTATATGAAAAGAAAAACAATATATTCCCTGTTCCTACACATTTACATTGTCTTTAGGAGAAAGAATCGAACCGTTTTCGCTCAAGTCTGTCCTGCTGCTGTCTTCTCACCAAACTCCATCCCCTCTGTCCCCAAAAGCTGTGTATAATGTATCTTGTCCGTCCCCTCCCACCCTTCCCTTTTCTTTGTTCTTGCCATTCCTCTTTCCCTTTCTTTGAGACATCTCACTGTAATAAGCCTCAACTGGCCTGGAACTCGCTGATAGACCAGGCTGGCCTCAAATTTGTGCAGTAATCTTGGCTTCGCCTCCCCATCTCCAGAGTGCTGAATTTAGGCCACTATGCCCTATTGACATTTACATTTTTAAATAACTGTGTGTGTGTGTGTGTGTGTGTGTGTGTGTGTGTGTGTGTGTGTATGCATGCATGCGTGCGCGTGCGTGTGTGTGCGCGCTCATGTGGAAGTCGGGGAGAACTTGAAGCGGTCAGTTCTCTACTTTCACCATTGTGATTCCTGGGGATCAAACTCCCAGTTGCCAGACTCGGTGACAAGTGCCTTTGCTCACCTAGCCATCTTCTGGTTTTCTAAATGTGTAGCCCAGGCTGGCCTTAAAATTGTGATCCTGCTGCCTCCACCCTGTGTGCCATCCTAGCTGACTTGTTTTTAACTGAGTTGCAGGTGCTGTTGATAGATGACCGACCATGCACACGAAGTCCTTTATTGACTCTAACATCTGTGGATCTTTTTGCAGTTAAATCAGAGATCTGAAATTGTGGCTACTAGTTCTGGCGACTTCATCTTGAAGACTTATGTAAAACGAAACAAAGCCGACAGCTTTAGAACTTTGAAAGGCAACCCAATTGGACTTAACATGTTAAGCAACAATAAGAAACTGAGGTACATGTAAAAGTTGGATAAATTCTCTACAGATACAAAGATTGATGTGTAGATGCTTCATTATGGAGAAGGGAAAGACAGAGTTGGACACTGTGGCCAGAGGCCTTCCTAACCCTTTCTTTTGAATTTGTCAGTAAGGCCAGGACGTTGCATAGATTCTCTGAATCTTTAAAAAAATTTAAACACTCATTTATTCATTTATCTATCTATCTATCTATCTATCTATCTATCTATCTATCTATCTATCTATCTATCTATCTATCGTGTGTACACGTACATACATGTGCCATGATGTGCACGTGGAGGTCAGAGAACAACTTGAGGGAGTTGAGTTGTTCTCTCCCACCATGTGGGTCCTGGGATTGAACTCAGGACTTGGCTTGGTGGCAGTTGCTTTTACCTGCTGAGACACCTCTTTAGGAGATCCAGTCTTTAGAAATTATTTTTTATGTATTTATTTATTTTTGTGTATATGTGTGATGCATGCATGCGTGCACATGTGCACTCTATGTGGAAGCCAGACAGAATTCATTGTTAGGTGTTTTCTATTTCCAAACTTTTTTCTTTTTTGAGACCTGGTCACTGTGTGACCCTTGGCTAGCCCGGAACTCATTATGTAGATCAGACTGGCCTCCCAATTCAGAGATCCAAATCTACTGCCTCTTTCCCTGATTGCTGCTGGTTAAAGGGATGCACTAGCACGCCTGACCTACACCTTTTTTTTCTTTATTTTTTTCTTTTGAGACATAGTCCTCACTGAATCTTTAGCATGCTGTTTGAGGTAGACTGTTTACCAGAGAGCCCTGAGATGTCCTCACCATGGCAGTGTTGGGGCCCACATGAGGTTTTGCACAAAGATGCTAAGGATCTGATCTCAAGTTCTCATGCTCACACAGCTATCCTTTACTCCCTGAGCTGTCATTCAGTCCCTTTTGAGACTTGAATTAGGACTTAATTGTAATGATTTCTGAATAAAATGTGTTGCAAGAAACATTTTAGTGTATGACATGTCATACATTTTCTTTTATGTAGGTATGGAAAAAAATGAGTCACAACATGAGAAGTCTAAAGCAGTATAATATAGGTACTCACATTCACATACCTCCTGGTTCAGATCATCTCAACAAGGGTCTTGTTTTTCTCTTAGGATTTATTCCACTTCTTCAGATAAAACATTCCTTTCCTAGAGGCTATAGTAGTAAACTATTGTTACCCTAGGACTGAGCTATTAGTATCAGTAACATCCCATAAATGGAGTTGAAAATCACTCTTGTTAGAAATAGAAAAGCTATTCTATCACTATATAGATAGCTAACTAATATCTGTAAACAGCAGGTAACATTCGAGTTAGAATTAAAGTTTAGACTTTGGATTTCTACTCTAGTATCCTAGTTATTCTTTACCCTTGAGAAGGTTGGAAATACTTGAAAAGATATTAGGAAGTCTCCTAGTAGACAATTTTAGATGTTAATTTGGTTTGTCTTGTTTCAAAAATTATTTTAGTGCACAGTTTTTATGTGTGTGCATGCTCAGATTTTAAAGGGTTATTTTGTCAGTGTGTGAGCAGGTTTTTTTTTTTTTTTAATTCTGTTCAAACTGTTCTTTGTTTTTGAATGTGCAGTGAAAATACACAAGCTACAGCATTATGTTCTGGAACTGTGGTTCATGGTAGACGCTTCCATCATGCTCATGCACAGATACCAGGTGTCAAAACAGCGGCTCAGAGGTAAGGACCTCATTCTCTTGGACTATCATTCCCTCTTTTTAAGTATTCTTTTAATCTTTTAAAGATTCTTTTTCACCCCTTTCATGTGTAGAACTTGGCAGTTTTCCCTGTCTTTGAAGAGTTATACCTCCGAAGTAATTCATGACTTATTATACTTTTTTTTTTTTTTTTTTTTTGGTTTTTCGAGACAGGGTTTCTCTGTGTAGCTTTGAGCCTTTCCTGGAACTCACTTGGTAGCCCAGGCTGGCCTCGAACTCACAGAGATCCGCCTGGCTCTGCCTCCCGAGTGCTGGGATTAAAGGCGTGCGCCACCACCGCCCGGCTATACTTTATTTTATACTTGCTTTTTAGGAAGTCACACTTTTGTGGAGAATTTAAGATTAGAACCATTTGCTGTATTTCTTTGTAGATCTAAGAAGATATTTAATGAAGCTGATAAATATTGAT
The DNA here is from genome assembly GCF_949786415.1 of Peromyscus eremicus. Lineage (NCBI taxonomy): Eukaryota > Metazoa > Chordata > Mammalia > Rodentia > Cricetidae > Peromyscus > Peromyscus eremicus. Next base: position 74,384,705 of record NC_081422.1, read on the forward strand.
CTTACTGTACTAACTTGAACTAAATTGACTTAAGGAGCAAAACTAATTTTTATTAGTTCTCTTGTCTTACAAGATTTCAGAGTATCAAGCAAATCCCATTAGTTTTAAGTGTTTGATCATATTACAAATTTAAGAGTTTACACTGATGTTGGAAGTACTGTTTCATCCTTAAAAAAGTGGTTGGGAAAAAGATTGATCTTTTAAAAGATTTTGAGCTTTTTCAGAATCTTTTAGAGTGTTAATATCTCCGTTTAATTGATTCTTAGGCTCTAGGATGTTAAACTATAAATACTTTATTATAACTGGTAACATTTATTTTTTATACACAATTTATATAGTGTTCTTTATTTTTAAAGTTGTTATTCATTAAAAAAACAATGTTTCAAACCTTAGAAACTTGCTCTATATGATGTTTATTTAGATTTACTACTATATATCTTTGACTTAAAATCTTTAAATGTTTCTCATAGTTTAAGATGACTACATGAAAACTTCTGCTTTTCTTAAATATGTTACTGTAGTTTTCATACAAGATTCTTAAGAAATTTAGTTCAATAGACAGAAGTTACTGCTCACTCTAAAAATTTGCTTTGTGTAATACAGGGTACACAAACAAATCAGACTCTCTGTAGACGAATTTCTAAACAGTCTTATTAAATAAGAAATACAGAGCCAAATATAGGGGTGCAAGCCATAGAGGTCATAGCAACAGCTGCCAACTAACCTTAGCACACCACGTTGTAGCTTCCCAAGAGAGCCTCTTCCTGTCTAACCTGTGCCTTTATTGCCTTCCTGTTCTGCCTTCTCATTGGCTCTAAGCCCAGACACATCACTTCCTCATCGCTGCCTGTCTATACAGACCTCCAGGTCTCTATGGTTGGTACTGGGATTAAAGGTGTGTGTCACCATGCTTGGCTGTATTCTTGACCGCACAGAGACTCTGCCTGCCATGTGATCGGATTAAGGGCATGTACTACCAATGCCTGACTTCTGTTTATGGCTCGCTATGACCTCTGATCTCTAGGCAAACTTTATTTATTAACATACAAGTAAAATATCACATTTCAGCACAGATAAAATATTACCACAGCTCTTTGGCCAATATGAAGCACTAACATAAGGATAAAAAATAAGACATGGTTACACAAAAAAATTAAAGTCAGAAAATTGAGTTGTGTTTTATACTAGGTCTTTACCTTATTGTATCTTTTTTTTTTTTTTTTTTTTTTTGTTGTTGTTGTTGTTTTTTGAGACAGGGTTTCTCAGTGTAGTTTTGGTGCCTGTCCTGGATTTTGCTTTGTAGACCAGACTGGCCTCGAACTCACAGATGTCCGCCTGCCTCTGCCTCCCGAGTGCTGGGATTAAAGGCGTGTACCACCACCACCTGGCCGCCTTATTGTATCTTTTATGTGTATTGCTGCTCACTTCTGTAAATGTTAAGATTTAGTTTTTAAGAGCTAGTGTTTATTGGTAAAAAAGTTGTTTTCTAAAAAACAGCAACCAGAATTAATTCATATTCCAAGACAATCCTGAGTCAAAATATCTTGCCAGTATGCTTAGGAACAGTAAAGGAAACTTTCAAGGTTCAGATGATCAGGACAGAGTCTGTCTGCTCGTGTTTGTCTCAAATTCCATGTAAGAGTGAACATTTCTTGTTCTATGACCAGTCTTCTAAGGAATTTTGAACCCCAAAGTCAAGTCATTGTAAGTTCTCAGTTTTATTTCTTCAAAAACAAAGGGATTTTTGTTACGTATGTTACGAAACAGGTATAGATGAAGAATAGTGTATTGGAAGACTAATATGGTCAAGTCCCACCCTCTAAGATCAATGAATAATGGTTAAAGACAGGAAGGTGAATAAATGAATCAGATGTAGTGGCATATGCCTATAATCCCAGCACATAGAATCAAGCCGAGGCAGCAAGAATGCCATGGATTTGAGGACATCTTGGGCTAGAGAATTTTGTGAGGGCTACTGTAGAGGGAGGCCCTCCACTACCACCCTGCCCCAGTGATGGGCTTAGGTGGAAGTTCAGTAGTTCGGATATGCAAATTGGCTGTGGAAAGAGCACAGCATAGAGCTGTCTTGTGGAGGATAGGACACAGCAGCCTTTGAGAATGTTCACAGGCCCTGAGTACATTGACAGGCCTGAAGGAAAAAGAACTCTTGATGATTTCTCTTCAATCTTACTTTGAAATTTAAGAACTGTTACCAGTTTGGTAGTTCACAGAACTTTTTTTGGAGAGAGTGATAGGGCTTGTTTTTGAAGTCAGTCTCAGACACTGTATTCTAGTAATTTGTAGTTTTTAAGGAAGATGGATAGTTGTTTTGCGGGGGAGGTTAAATATTACATCAGATTTGTATCATTTAAGGGAGATATTAACTTTATAATCTATTTTCATACTACTATTCCAAAAGTTATTTTATACATAAAAGATAGGCTCATACACTAACAGTGCTAAAGGAAATTATTGGAGAAAAATGAACTGCAAGTTTCAGAAACCTGATTACATTATGGCTCCACCCCATTTTTAAGCAGACTTTAAAACTTTTATAGTTGTTTTATTTATAATTTCACTTTTTAATCAATTTTTTTCTTAGCTTTCTTTTAAGGGTTGGTTAAGACATCTTATAAGGGGAAAATAAATGTCTTTAAAAACATGTGTAATCCAGTGTTGTGTGGCACATGTGTGTAATTCACCATGTAGGATCATGAGTTTGAGGCTAGCCTTCATTGAGACTTTTCCTCAGACACACACACACACACACACACACACACACAAACATATAAACCATACAGGAGAAACTGGGTCCTAGAATAAGCAAGATGCAATTATTAATGGATGGCTCAACCTTGGGAGACATTTTGAAATCCTAAATCAAGTCATGAATATCAGAATTAAATCAGTGTCTTATTTTCCTCCTTTTATTTTTACTGTTTTGTTTGAAGATTTATTTTTATTTTTTAACTATGTGTCTGTGTGTAGCTGTGTGCACATGAGTCTAAAAGTGCTCAGAGGCCAGAAGAGGGTGTTGGACCCACTGGAGTTAGAGCTGGAGGAGTTGTGTGTCCCTGACCCAGGAGCCAGAAGTCAAACCTGGGTCCTCTGTGTGAGCAGCCTCTGCTCTTAACCACTGAGCCATCCTTCTAACCCTCCTTTTCTTTTTAAGACCACCAGTACAGTATTAGTTAAAAGGAACTTTTCTTTGCCGTGTTGTATGAAATGGTCAAAAAAGAGTATATGTTGACACTTTCAAAGTCCTGCTTTATTAATAATAACTTCTACATGTGTAATCTATTTTTATATATACATATACATCCTCTGGTGTGAAACTTGATAATGCATACATTGAAGCTTCTTGTGGAATGCTGTGACTTGTAAATTAGTGGTGTGTGTGTGTGTGTGTGTGTGTGTGTGTGTGTGTGTGTGTGTGTCTGAGGATGGAATCCGGGGCTTCCACTCCTATTGAGTGGCATCCTCTGTCTCTAAAATGTACTTTTCTCAAAGATAAGGTGCTGATAATTTTACTTGCTGCCTCAGTTTATTGGGAAGAACCAAACCTATTTTTTTAAATCTTTTTTTTTTAATTAAGAAAAATTTTTCATTGATTTTACATACCAATCAGAGATCCCCCTCTTCCCTCCTCCTGCCCCCCAGCCTCTCCCTCCCAACTCACCCCACAAAACCTATTTTTTTTTTTTAATCTTTGTTCTATGTTCTACACTTTTTGTATTGTTTACAGGTAAGATTTAAAACTTCAAAGCAGAGTGTAAACTCTGTTCTCCTCTTGGGATCAGCAGTATGACATTAGAAGTGTCTCACTTGCCGGGCGGTGGTGGCGCACGCCTTTAATCCCAGCACTCGGGAGGCAGAGGCAGGCGGATCTTTGTGAGTTCAAGGCCAGCCTGGTCTACAAAGCAAGATCCAGGAAAGGCACAAAGCTACACAGAGAAACCCTGTCTCTAAAAACCAAAAAAAAAAAAAAAAAAAAAGTGTCTCACTTAGGTGTTCTAACGATTCCTAGGGCTGTAGCTTCCTGAGTGAGAGAGAAGCTAGGCTATGTTTGAACTTGGGTGTTTATATTTCCTTGACTTCAACAGGAATGCAATGTTAGCATTTTTCTGTCATCTGACAGATAACTTTTCTATAAGTTTTTAGTAGCAAAGAAGCTTTCAGATATATTAGTATAGAAAACAGCTTTAATGTGTCTTTTGCTTATAGGAAAGTTTCTGTCCTTTTTTTTTAATTTGTCAGATTGTACTTTTGGCTTATTTGTGTGCCCCCATGAAAGGAATGTAATACTGTACTTTTGAAATTTTGTTAGTTAAGTTTTACTTACAATTTTGAACATCTAATCCTTTATAGAGAGCAAGAGTTTCAGAATGTGAGTTTTGTTGTATTCTAAATTGAAGGCTATAATTTTACTCGAGTGACTGATGTTTTCTTGAGTTTCCATGAATTGTGGAGAAATGTAGAACTTTTATATGTTGACTTGTGATAAGTGATTATAAACCTAGGTTTTGTCTTGTGTCCTAAATAACATACAATATTTATTCTAAGACTGTTGTGCACTAAGAAACTTTTTGTCAAATATAATAAAACTGAAATTATTGGAATTTTTTATAATTTCCAGGAAATATCATTATTTCTTGAAAATGATATCTATGACTGCTATAAAATAATCTGTCATCAAATGCTTTATAGGAAACCCTTTTGATAATTTTTGGTTTTATGCATCCATATCTTCCTTCCAGTTAAATGTTTGGCTACTTAGACTAATTTATGTTGACCAAAATTGGGGGAAAAAAAAGCAATAGTTAACACATAGTATAATACAAAATAACACTAAAACAAATTGCTCATATTAATAGCTTTGCCTTGTTGACTGCGATAATTATAGCTGCAATGACATTTCAACAATCAGTCTCCTATCTTACATTTCTTTTCTTTTTCATGTTTTAAGCAATCAGGACCGAAAAGAAAGGTAAGCTTAATGTTGATGAAATTAGAACATGGGTGTAGCAGTACAATATCAATTTATATGCTTTGAACAATAGCCTAAATTGGAGTTCATCACCAAAAGCTTACTATTTTAATGAAAGGAAACCTATTAATAGTACATTGTGATATTGGGTGTGTGAATAATGTTTCAGTATAATTCTCAATGCATATATTATTGCATGGATGGTTATTGCATATTTATGTAATATCTGACTAATTTTCTTTAAAAATAAAAATTTCAGTGTCTTAATTGTAAAGTTGCATACAGTTAAAAATCACCAAAATCTTTCCAGCAGGACGACTTGAGTAGGCTGAGACATGAAGAGCAGGCGATCAAGGAAAGGATGAACTAAAAAGCAAGACCTGTCCATAGCCTGGAACTCACTATGTAGACCAGGCTAGATTTGCTAATACAGTTTTTGGTTTTTTGAGACAGCGTTTCTTTGTGTAGCTTTGCGCCTTTCCTGGAACTCACTCTGTAGCTCAGGTTGGTTGGCCTCAAATTCACAGAGATCCGCCTGCCTCTGCCTCCCGGGTGCTGGGATTAAAGGTGTGCACCACCACTGCCCAGCTGCTAATATAGTTTTACATGCTCTGTGAAATGGACTGGGAGACAGCTTTTTCTCACAGAATAATTCTAAATAAAATATGTAGATATTGCTGTCCATTGAGAGTGGGCTAAATTTGTTGAGTAAGGGGGAAAATGGAAGTTTTAGAATAGAGAAAACTGGTAAAGTTTACGTTAGGTAAGAGGCCAAGGTTGCCCATGAGTGGTGGTTGACAGCCTGTAATCTCAGTATTTGGAAAGCTCAGGCAGTAGAATCCAAGTTGTACAAGCTCAGTCTGGGCCACAAGAGACCTTTACGAAAGGAAAGACAGCCATCACTGCACAGAGAAACTGTCTTGGAGGACTGGGGAGGCTGGGAATGGGAGTGCATTCCTAATGCAGCAGTCAGGAGTGGTTAGTTGTACTACCCCAGAGCTATGACTCCAGCCTGAAGACTACAATTTAAGGAAAGTAAGATTATGGGTGGTAATTCGATTTTCTTATCAAACAGAAATACTTTTATATAAACAAAAAAGATCATTCTTGTGGGCAAGTGAGGGGGCACAGGGATAAAGGTGCTTGTCACTAAGCTTGACAACCTGAATTTGATATCTTGACTGCATATAGAAACATTTTTATATTAAGCGTAAGGGATTTTTTTTCCTTTGTTTTGTCTTGTTTTGTTTTTGAAGACAAGGTTTCTTTGTGCACCCCGGCTGTCCTGTGTGCCCCTGCCTTCTGAGTGCTGGGCTTAAAGGTGTGTGCCACCACCACACAGCTAAGGAATATTTTTAGGTCTGTATTTTAGTATCATTTATAGCAGCCGATTTTTCTTATTTGTGTAGGAAAACATGCAGGAAAATGTGAAAACTGTAGCTATAAAGTCTAGAATACAAACAAATATGTATAATACTGCAACACATTTTAGCATTGTGGGAATTACATGATATGTATGCATCCTCATTAGCAATGCATGGTAGTACAAACATCAAATTCTGAAGAGCACAGTTCACTAATGCAGTATATATGATTTATTTTTCAGAGTGTTACATAATTGTGGGGCTTTTGTTAATAATATTCAACATTTCACAATACTTACTGTTTTTGTTGTCCATAATTTAAAAAATAGGAAGCACAGAATTACAGTGGAGATATTACTATATTTGCATCAGGCTTTATTATAGCTATGTAACTATATGAATCATGAATATTTTAAGCTAATATAGTATAGTTAGGAGCCCAAAACGTTTTTTGAGGTGAAGTTTCATGTAGTCCATGATGACCTTTAACTAACTGAAACTGAGGTTGACCTTGAGCTTCTGATCCTTCTGCCTTTCCAACTGCTGGGATTACAGGCATGTGCCACCATGCTGGGCTAGAAGTTGAAAACATGCCCTTTCACAATTTCATACATATGAAGTATGAACTGATCACCCCCTCAGTATCTTCCCGTTTCTCGTTCCCTTCCTCTGAAACCCTGCCTCTTCCTAACAAGTGCCTACCTGTGTCTCCTTCCTTTCGTCCGTCCTTCCATCCGTCCTATTCCCTCTCCCCCTAGCATTTAATTAGAGTTGCTTGCGTGAGCATGGGTGAGGGATTTCTTACTTAAGCAAGGAAAACTTGCCACTGGCTGTACCACTAAGAAATATTACTGCCCGTTCCCCCACTAACCATTAACTGCTTATGGCTCCTCAAGGAGATGGGACCCCATGAGCTTCTTCCCATCCATGATGGAATATTGATGGGCCCACTGCTGTGAGTTCATGAGTGCCCTCTTAGAGCTAGAAAATAACATTTCACACCACTAATCCCCATTCTCCAGTTCTTACAATCGTCTACCATTTCTTCCACTATGTTCCCTGAGCCTGTGTGTGTGTGTGTGTGTGTGTGTGTGTGTGTGTGTGTGTGTGTGTGTGTGTATGGAGAAAGTGTGTGTGTAGATGTCATGTTTAGAGCTGAACACTCAACAGTCTCTTGTTCTTAACACTTGTTTCATTTATAAGTCTGCATTAACTGTCATCTACTTCAAAAGGAAACTTATCTGAACAAGGCTGAAGTTAGCAATGTCCTGTGGGTATAGACATAAATATTTAGAAGGCAGTTTGATACTATGTTTATTTGACAAACCAGCAGCAGTAGATCACCTACTATGACCTATGACCTCCCCAGTCAAGGGCTTTTGACCAGGTCTGTAATAGCAGGCATGAATTCCCTTCTTTGCAGAGGACCTCAGATCTAACCAGCAAGGAGTTGGCTATCCCAGCTTCATTCACCATTAAACCAGTGGGCATGTCTTGCTTGACAGATTGGTATTATAGCTCACAGGTTCATAATAAGATAGGGTCATTGATAATTTTATTCCTAGCCTTCTAAGAAGATAATACTTTCCTGTACTATGAAAGCTAGCTTGCAGGGCTTCTAACCCTTCTTTTTCTTTGGTCCATTGTCTTCATATATCCCAGACTGACTTGGAACTCTGTGTAGCTGAGATGACCTTGAACCTTTTTTTTAATGATTGATTATTATTATTAATTGTTTGTATATGTCTCTTCCTGTGGGTATGGGCACATGAGTGCTGGTGTCTTTGGAGGTCGGAAGCATTGTCTCTTTCAACTCTTCCAGGAGCTGGAATTATAGGTGACTCTGTGTGTGTGTGTGTGTGTGTGTGTGTGTGTGTGTGTGTGTGTGTGTGTAAGTAACAGAACTTAGGTCCTCTGCAAGAAAAGATTGCTTTTAACTGCTGAGCCATCTCTAGCCCTGACCTTGAATTTCTGATCCTACTGCCTCTACCTCTTGAGTGCTAGAATTACATACATACACACACACACACACACACACACACACACACACACACACACACACACAAAATACAGTTCTGGAATCAAACCCAGGTCTTTGTGCAGGCTAAGCAAACACATTCCATTCACTGAGTTAAATTTCCAGTTTTCTGTTTTCATAGTACCATTGCTACCACTGCATGAAAGGCGGGTCCTTTTCCCCACCCTCACAATTTATATCATCACAGATTTTAAAATCTTGGGAGAGTAGACATTGTTCACATGTTCCCGCTACTGCTCCAGTTAATGTTGCTGACACAGTTTGCTGGGATTTGATCCAAAAATTGTCATTTAGTAATTGTGGGGCTTTGCATTGGTTAATCAACTTTATTGTGCCTCAGTTTTTTCATGTATAAAAATGTTGATATATGTAGCTTGAAAGGTTATGAGAATAAGGAATTAATAGGAAACATTTTTAACATTAGTATCTGGCCCATAAGTATTCAGTGTTTGCTGATTACTCTTTCAAATCATTGCTGTCGCCTCTTTTAATAGTATTTTCTTTGTCATTTTTATTTTACTGCTTCGACTTTTATGTGGAAATATGAAACCCTTGAAAGAATATTCACTTGTGATTTATTTGATCAAATGAATTACACTGCTCTGAACTACTGAACACTAGTGTGAACATTTATAAATAAATGCTTATATAAAACAAGAGTATTTTTAGACACTCTTACCTAGGGTTGAAAAGTGTCTCTTATATCTCCTGAGTTAGTGCTTCTTTTTTCCTTATGTAGTGATTTTTCTCTCAAGGCTAGCTACAGAACATTTTTGTTCTTTCTCAAAATTAGTATACTTAGATAGATATACTATTTAGGGCACTTATACTGAAATTATATTTACCATGGTTGTATGTTGAGGCAATTGTGGTAGCTTATGATTGTATTCCCAGCACAAGGCAGGAGGATTGCCAGTTTGAAGGCAGCCTGTACTACCTAATGAGACTCCTTTTAAAATAATGATAATTGTGTATTAAGTTTGACAGAGTAGTTTAATATTTTAAGACAAGTGTATTTGTAGCCATAATGTCCTATGGCAAGATGTCACTTGTTCTATAATTGACTTGTATGACACATTTTTTGCACTGAGTTTAGCATTGTCAAATTCAGACTTAACATTAATTCCTTTTGGTTCAATATTCATTTTACTCATTGATTACTTTTTAAATAATGAAAAACATGCAAAAAATAAAAATTGAGTTGTATTCAGTTGGGTAATTTATTCAAGCTGATGTGTGACAAGTCTTTTAATGTGATTTTTCATAAACTGGTTAAAACGCAATTTCAAGAGAAAAAGGTCTAGATTTTGCATTTGAGTAGTAAACAGGTAGTGTCCAAAGTTATTGCTTTAGAAGCCAGCTAAAGGTAGTTAGTACCAGTTACTGGAGGCTCTCTTCCATCTGGCAGTTTGAGACCTTAAACGAGGCACTTTTTCTAAAAAAATATAAAAAAAAAATTCAATTAAATGACTGCCTTGAAAAACCAATAGTTTGAATTTGTTTATTGACTGTGTATCCGAGCAGTCCACTATTGTGGCTCTGGTAGATTGACAACTTTATAACGCCACTGCTCTCTAGCTGTAGTTTTATTTTCGTAATGCAGTTTATTTTATAGCATCACTTTTTAGCAGGACAAGGTATGGTTTCTCTGAATAAATTATTGTAAGTAGTCCTTTGACTTTGTCACTTTGAGAACTACATTATTTCCTATTTGAATGAAGTCATACAAATTTCCTTTTGTAGGAAAGAATATCCACCTCATGTCCAAAAAGCTGAAAACAACCCTGTAATGTTAAGTCATGTCCAAGGTGTAGGTAAGTGTACAATTTTGTTTGTTACCCTGGGAAGGGCTTTGAATTCCTAAATGAGGAATACAAATAGAGAGAATATAGATACTAGCTTTAGAATAGTGTCCAACATAATAGACATAATATTGAAAACCATACTTTATGACAGATTTGAGATTTTTTATTTTAAACTGTGGTCTTATATAGTGAGGATGGTTGCACAATTAGGTGTGTACAGTTTGAAATCTTTGGATTATGTTACATTTTTGTTAAAATCCAATTATTAATTATAGATTATCCATAGCTTTAACATAGTTTTATATTAGATTATATCAGTTTTTATTAATGCAAAAAACAAAAATGTATTTCATCATCAAATTGGTTTTCCTTATGTAAAATAGTGATTTGATTTGATTTTATTTGAATGGGCACATGGGGACGCATGTCATTGGGCCTGTGGAGGTCAGAGGACAGCTTTGGCGTGTCTTCTTCCCCTCTCTCCACCTTGTCAAGGCAGTCTGTTCTGTTGCTTTTGCCGCACTGTGCACTCCAGAGTAGCTGGCCCCTGAGCTCCCAGGCAGCTCTCCTTCCCACTGTGTCCGACTGTAGGAGTGCTGGGATTACAGATGGACACACTCAGGTCAGCTTCTCTTCTGTGCAGACCCCGGGTATAACTCCAGGGTTGAGCTTGCACTGCGAGTGCTTTTACTCTTTGAGCCATCCTGCTAACCCAGCATTCTTCTTCTGTTTATTGTTTTGAGATCAAGGTTTCTCTGTTGCAGGCTATCCTTTAAGTTAAATCCTCCTCCCTTAACCCCTGAGGGGGATGGAACTTACAGGTGTGTGCTGCTAATTTAAAATAGATGCTTTTTTTTTTTTTTTTTTTTTAAGAATTGTTTTTGTTAATTTTAACTGGGGTGGGGTTGGGAGTGGGGAGGCATATGCAGAGGCCGGAAGCTTCAAATCCTTAGAACTGGAGTTGCAAAATTTGTGAACTTCCTAACATGGGTGCTGGGAACTTAGCTGTGGTCCTCTTCAAGAGCAATCTCCACAGCCCCTCTAATGGATTTCTTAACATGTAGCCTCCTTGTTTACAGACAAGGCTTTGCTTGTTTTTAAACATGATGGTTCCTAGTGCCGAACTTTTGTATATGCATTAAGTATACCTCTGTTGCATAAGTTTTTTAACGTTTTCATGCTCAGTTTCATCATTTCTCATTATCTTGTATTCGTTTTAATTTGGATTATACTTTGCAATGCATTGTTATGTTAATCAATTGAATTTAGCAATAATGACCATCTTCAGTGTCCACCCTGTTATACTTTTATTCTTTATTGAACACTGACTCCATTCTACTTAACTAAGTCAAATACATTGTATTTGTTATGTACCTATGTCCTATTTCTTGTGGAAGATCCCTCTAAATTCAGATTTTTACCTCCATTTTGTACAGAAGAACAAATGGTGCCATCAAAGCATTGAATTATTTGCCTAGACTTAATAGAGCTAGCAATGGCAGCTGGCTTGAAACCTGGGTCTGTTTAATGCCAAATCTCTTACTCAGTACAAAGTTGCTTTGACCTTCAGAGAAGAACAATACAAATACTATTTCCATTTGACAAATGCGTTACAGAGAGACGAAGTGATTAGATCCTCTAGCAATACTTTAGATGCCATTTAGCCAGTCTGTTAGAATACTTAATGTTTATCCAACGACACTCGGTAATATGCAACAATATTCATTCAGCTGGGCATTGTAGCATACACCTTATATCTCAGCACTCTGGAGGCAGAGGCAGGTGGACCTCTGTGAGTTCAAGGCCAGCCTGGTCCACATAGAAAGTTCAGGCCATCCAAGGATACATAGTAAGAGCCTGTCTCAAACAAACAACAAAAAACTACCTAACAATATTCCTTGGATTTCTTTGTTTTTCACTTTAAAATAATTGTAGATATAGTTATCTACTATTATTATAGAAAAATGGCAAAACTAATATAAAATGGTTCCTATTTATTCTTTATCCTTGTGACACCTTTTAAGTCAATACTTTTGTCAAAGTGAAGATTAGTATAAGGTGCTTGCCTGTTTGATTATTGGGGTTTTGTTTGCTTTCCGACACAGAACCTCATTACATAATTCAGGCCTGCATAGTCCTCTGTATAGTCTGAATTAGTTCAAACTACTGATCTCCTGCCTTAGCCTTCTGAATGATAGGATTAAAGGCATATGTCATTATAGGTCTGTCTTGTTATAAGACTAATTGCTAAGCTATTGACCTTGTTTAGAAATAACCTGTTTTCCATTGATGCCTTTCCCACATTGCAATTAGTTGTTTTCTTAGTTTCCTGGATTATTTTGACGACTACAGGGGAGTTGCTTTTGTAATGCCTCTTGGTTTATGTTTGATGATGATTTATATGATGAAGCTGCATCTCTGCTGTTTTTGACAACACAGAAATGACGTGCCTTTTTTAGTGCATTCTATCAGGGATTGCATGGTTTTAATGTGTTTGGTTACTAGTGATGTTAGTTATGATCACTTTGTTATATATAGTAGTTTCTCTAGGGTTTCATCACTATAAAATTTGGTACTTAATAAAGTTCCCTGATAATGTTGAGGTAATGATTCTGTTTCTCCTCAACTTTTCACCATCTGATTTTATCATCCATTGGTGATGGTTGGGGGTACAGTTGAACTTCTCTGACAGCCTCATGTGGCTCAGCCTCAAACTGGCTATAACCAATCCTGGCTTTAAATTCCAAGCCCCTCTGCCTACACATCTGGAGTGCTGGTATTATAGAATTGTACTATCACCCATAGCTTCATTAGTGGGTCCTAATGAACCTGTTACTCATTCACACAACAGTTACTACTTGATTTTTGTCTAATGATAATTTTCTGTTTTCATTTATTTTGCATTTATTCTTCTCCAGGATAGATATACCCTTTGATATTTGTAAGTTCTTACAGGCAGTACATATAAATTTTCCGACAATATTTGCTATTGAAATTCTAAGCTTTGTCAAGGGGAGAAGTGCTTTTAAGAAAGTCTTGTATCCCAGATAGACTTTTGGTTTCTGTAGTGCTGGACATCAAACCCAGGGCTTTGTGCATGCCAAGTAAGCACTCGATCAATTGAACTACTCCAGCCAAAGCTGTAACTATTTTGAGAGTAAGAAAAATTATGTTGAGATACTACTTTTTATCTTTAATTATATTAAAGGTAATGAGGCCTTCCATTTTCAGCTACTTTTGTGTTAGGCGGGTAGATATATGCCTGGTTATAGGGTAAACTACAGTACTAGCATAATATTGCATATGATGCTACATGAAGATCTCATTCAATTTTAGTATTTCCTTTGGAGATCACATGTCATTAGTGTCTAGCATAGTTCCTGGAATATTTTTGCCTTTAAAAGAAGTCACTGTGGTACTGACAGGATGGCACAGTTGGTAAAAATGCTTGAGCATTTGTCTCTCAGAACCTGAATTTGATCCCTTGAACCCTCAAAGGTGGAAAGAGAGACTTGACTCCAAAACTACCATCTAACCTCCACATGTGCACCATTGTATGCACATGCTTGCACTCAAACACATTACACGGTACCACCACCATCATCAAATGAATTTTAAAATTTAAATGAAATTTACCTTCCTTTTTTTTTCCTTTGGTTCCTTTTTTTCAGACAGGGTTTCTCTGTAGCTTTTAAAGCCTGTCCTGGAACTCATTCTGTAGACCAGGCTAGCCTCAAACTCACAGAGATCCACCTATCTCTACCTCCTGAGTGCTGAGATTAAAGGTATGTGCCACCACCATCTGGCAAAATTTAGGTTCTTGATATCAAGATGATTTTTTTTTACATTTATATATTTGGTTCGTTAGGTATGCACATGTGTGCGTGCGTGTAGAGTCCAAGTGCCACATCCCACTGTGGATTTCAGAAGACAACCCTCCTGACATGTGTTTTCTCCTTCCACCTTGTGGGCTCAGGGGATTGAATTTAGCAGCACACACCTTTACTTCTAAGCCATTTTGCTTGCCTTCAGTCTTCTTTATTATTCTGTTTGCTCCCTTTTTTGAGTTTAGGATGTATTTAATAGTGAGTTTCAGTAAGTTATAACCATAGTCTTCGCTAGCATTGATAAGCAGTTTTGTAATAAAAAGTTAAAGCTTATGAATTATTAAGTATAATTTTTTTAGGTTTTTGTCAAAACACATTTGTTGTTTGCTTTGTTTGACAATATTTTAATTTTTCTAAGCATGTAGAGTAGCATTTATATAATGATACATTAAAATCACCAATTTTCCTCCGGCTTTTCATTTTGTTCTTTAAGCTTCCTTTTCTTTTTGCAACTGTTTTTAGTATTCCTCTAAAAGTTTACAACTGCTTGACATTATATGCTATCTTTTAATATGTACACATTTTAATTACATTTTCATGCAATTATACCTTAGGATTACAGCAGTCAGCTGATAAATCACTCCTTAATTCACATGTACAGAAGAAAAGTATCCTCTCATATTCAGCCAGTCCATTTTATTATCTTAAAACTTAATCTCACCTTTCTATCCCTGTGCAGTGAGCCTCTATAGCTTTGGAGTATATGCCTGCAGATTCAGCAACTATGGTCAATTGTATTAGAAAAAAGAAAATTGCATCTGTCAGAATTGTATCTGTATTGAACATATACCCTGTAGCCTCAGGGCAAATGTATCATTAGCATTGGTTACTCAGAAAGAAATTGATCAAAGATTAACAGATAAAATAATGTCCGACAAATAGCCATTCTAAATATGGGGAACAAATTCAAAATACTAAGACATGCTTAACAACATCATGTCATGCTAACTATAAATGTAATTTTGTTACTTCTGCCTTTTAATGGTTCAGAGATGTACTGAGAACAAGTACAAACATACCTGAGAGAGAGGTGTCTGAAATAGTTCCCAGCTTGCTATCAATATAGATACTCTTCATTCTCAGATTAGCCATTCTAAGCTACAGATATCCTCTACAATAGCAATGACTAATTACTTCACTCATTAGTTACAATATTTTTGTTCAAAATAAAAATAACTATAGTGTCTTTTTATTACTTTATAAATCATTGGAGGATTAATTATTCTTCTTCTAGTCATCTTCAGACTTTTAATTATCCACAGCATGCCCATAGAGAGATTAACACACCAATTTAATAAACAAAAAGGGAGGAGATTGCTAGTAGCCACATCAAAAATATAACAAGAGGCAAATGAAGTTCAGGTGTCAGCCCACTAGAAGAAAAACTCTCTGATGGGTATGTCTTGTTTAAGCAAGGCTTACGAGAATACAGACTCTAGAATGCCTTTTGCTTCTGTTATGCTTTCACATGCTGCTGTCACAATCTTTTCTCTGGTATATTGGATGTAGGGGATCCCCCGCTACCTGTATTGTAGTGTGTTTATCTCATGAAAACATCCTGATCTTCTGGGTATCTATTCTGTGGATTGTCAAACAGATGAGTTCTCCTTAAGCTGTATTCTCTAATGGACACAGTTTTGATGAATAAAAATAATACTAGGATATGTTTCATAACTAAGGCCTATTGTTCCATGAAGCCCGTGAGACACTTAGGACCTGCTTTAGATCACAGCTCAGATTTATGATTTAGGAAAACATTTGTGTCCCGGAGCCAGGCAGGTTCAATTACCTTTAATCTTTTTGCTAAGATAGGAAGTCACAGATTTCTTGTACATCATTAGATGAAATAAAGCTTCAAAAGAGCTTAAATTAGACCAGATGCCTTGCTAATGGTTTTTTAGATAAGCATTCTCAGTCTTGTTCATAAGGACACATAACTGTGCTGTCTGGCTAGGTTGTAAATACAGAAAAGCCCAATTATTGCTAGCTGGCAGATTAGTCCTTGCACTCATTCCTGACCTCAATTTGTGAAAATATATTCTGACTAGTCAAGGCTACAGAGAATAATTTGACTCTGTAGCCCCTAGTGAGGGCTGCAGGTGTGTATTGCCTGAGAGATTCTGTTAGAGTAGTTAATCGGTGGAGGGAAAGGGAACAGAAGAGCATCTGGAGAGAACAACATGAGAGAATAAAGAAAAGGAACTGTTAAGAGTATGTGTGAGTTTTTTCCTTCCCTAAAATCTCTCTGAAAAGTTACAGCCTTGCCAGTGCCATGGAGTCCTTGCAAGCCCTGTGTGCAGCCTTGGGGCTGGTTTCCAGAGTCTGCAATAATACCCTTTTTTGTTTTATTTTTATTCACTAAACAGCACAGTAAAATACTCATTTTAAATATTATGCATATTGTTATATTTACTTGTATTTTAATTAAATATTACTGGTATTTAAGAAGTGTTTGGCAGAAAACTGATACATATTTGAGTGGAATAATGTGCACAGATCTTGTGTTCAATTTATAAGATCTAATGAAAAATTTGTTTATTTTTATTGTAGATTTTTCTTTATGTCCATAATTGAGTTTAGTTTAAAAAAAAAAAAAAAAAAAAACTTGTGTAGGGCCTGGTGTCACAAGACTTTAACCCCAGTACTTGGGAGGCAGAAGCAGGTAGATCTCTGTTAGGTCATGGTCAACCAGGGCTGCATGGTGAGACCCTGTCTCAATAAAACAAACAAATCTGAAGCAGAATGTTGTTTAAAGGGATTGAGGATTTTCTTGGAGGCACACTCTGTGTTTGTGAGGCACATTCAGCCTGTTCTGTTTACTCCTAAGCTCAGTTTTTCTGCCTTGGTCTTTCAAGTACTCAGAACCCATATCCTGTTGAAGGCCATATTTTCAGACTATTGTTCTTTAAATTAATTTTACCAGTAATTTCTTATATTCTGGACACCTGTGTTTATGTACTTTCTGATTTTAAAAAATGTCTATGTTCTTTTTTACTCAAGAGTAGAATATTATAGCACTTAGTGAACATTTGTTTAGAAATAGCAAAGTAAACTATCCCATATAAAGCCCACTAACATCTGGATGCTCTAGACTAGCATGTTTCTCTGTGTAACCTCAGGGTAAAACTTTGATACTTTGGTGTTTTTTGTTGTTGTTGTTGTTTTTAAGTCTTTTATGTCCTTTGGCTGTAGGCTAAGTCTTCAGATTCTAAGTTTATACATGACTCATTATCTTTATTTTAAAGGGTAAGTCATTTTCAAAGATGAGTTACAAACATCATCTCTTCCCCTAAATTCCCCTGCTACTGCCTCCCGAGTACTAGAATTAAAGGCATGCACCACCACACCTCACTAATTTTACACTTAAATGCATCATATAGTTTTATCTTTGTGCAATTCATTAATCTGGTAAATACTAGTTCAGTTTTTGTCTTTTGTAGTTTCTGTGTGTTAAAAAAAATATGTGACTGCCAGGCAGTGGTGGCGCATGTCTTTAATCCTAGTACTTGGGAGGCAGAGACGGTGTGTTCGAGGCCAGCTTGGTCTACAGAGTGAGTTTCAGGACAGCCAGAGAAACCTCGTGTTGGAACCCCCCCCCCCCAAAAAATATATATGTGTGTGTGTATACATACAAACACATATACATATATATACACTCACATATAGAGAGAGACTAAAACCTTATTTCTCACAGCCATATTGGCAGTAATAGACTAGTACAAACAAGTATTTTATTATTAAATGAGGACTAATAGAAATATAAATTGGGTGCCATGGCAACTATGGATTAATTAAATGACTAGGGTGGGACAAAGGCAGCTAGCTTCTTAGCAAAGAAGGGTATGCATTCATCAGATTAATTGAGTAGACTTTGCTTGTATGGAGAGGAACATATGGAAGAGAATAAAAAAAATACTCTGGATGAATGAATCTCTGTGAGATGAAATACAGAAACAAGACTGGCTTGTTCATGAAGTTTTGAAGTCAGAAGAGAAAAGGAAGCTGGGTGTGGTGGTCTGTAGCTGTGCTAGCATTTGGAACCCAGAAGCAGGAGGAACCTCACAAGTTTAAGGCCAGCCTGGACTACATAGTGAGTTCATACTAGGCAGTTTAACAAAGTTGGACCTCATCTCAAAAAAAAAAAAAAAAAAGAATAAAAGAAGAAATATTAGAACTATTTAGCAAAGGTGGGAGTATGCCAATAGAGAGGTTACATTGAAACATAATAAAGACAATTCTCTTATTTCTTGGGGAAAGATACATATCTAAACAGCTACTACCACAAAAAAAAAATCCACGAGTAGCTTAATGGTTAGTTTAATTTTACTTTATATAAATCTTTGTACCAAATGTTTGAATTCCTGTGTTTTCTTATTAGTAATCTAAGAACAAAGCTAAGTTGGAGAGAAAGGGGCATATGTAGTTTAGTACGGTGTTTCTGTTGCCTTAAATGAAGTAGTCTGCAGTGTGGAAATCCTGCTGAGAAGGGAAAACCAGGTAAGAGTAACTTGGACATTATTACTGCCTTAGTCTTAAAGGTTTGTGGTTTTTTTGTTTGTTTTTTTATTGTGTGTGTGTGTGTGTGTGTGTGTGTGTGTGTGTGTGTGTGTGTGTATGAGTGCGCACACGCACGCACTTGTGCATGTGCTGCTGTATGAATACACAAGTCATTAGTGAACAACTTTCAGGAGTTCTTTCATCATGTGAGTTCTGAGAATCAAATTCATGTCGTCAGTATTGGTGGCAAGCACCTCTGCCCACTAGCCATCTGGTTATTCTTTATCATACATGTTTATGCACTATACCATTTTAACTAAAAATTAATGTTGAAAATATGGACTTTAACTCTGCTATAGCAAAGATCATGAGTAACTTACTAAATATAAATTCAGTATTTTACCCCCTTCTTTTAGACCGTATAATGAAGAAGCCAGAAGAGTCGGAATCATATGTAGAGCCTGAAATTAAGAGGAAAGTACAACAGAAACGGCACTGTAGTACTTACCAGCTGTCTCCACTGTCCCCTGTCTCAAAGAAGTGTTTGACTCATCTAGAGGTAGGTAGAGAAGTTACTTTTCTTACTGATCACATAGCATTCTTATTACTATTTTAAAATCTAATTTTATGACTATATGTTTGTGAGAGTGTGGTCACATGCATGCCGTGTCATAAGGTGGAAGTCTGTGAACAGCCTTTGGAAGTCAGTTCTTCCACTATGGATCCTCAGGATCAGACTCAGGTTATCGGGCTTGCAGGCTTTCCTTGCTGAGCCATTTCACTAGCCTGTTCACATTGCCTTTATTGCTTATTACCTTCTAGGTGACTTTGCATCATAGGACCCAAAGGAACCTAGAGAAGTTATTTGAGTAAATGTTTCTGGCTTAAATAGTCCATTCTACTTGTCCAAATATAGAATTATTTTCTGTAAGTAATTTTATCAGTGCATCCCTGAAACATAATCTGGCATATTGTACTCAGCTAAAAACTAAAGAGACAAAACATTTTTTAAAAAAATTTGTTTTTATTTGGTTGGTTTTTGTTTTGGGAGACAGAGTCTTATTCATTACCAGCTAACCCAAAACTCACCTTGTAGCCCAGGTTAGCCTCCAGTTCATTACAGTCTTCTAGCTTTAGCTTTCAAATTGTTGATTACAGGCATGAGACATCATATGTAGCTATAAAATTTATATAACCTAGGGCAGGAGAGATGTCTCAGTTAGAAAAACACTTGCCAAACAAGCCTGAGGACCTGGGTTCAAATCCTCAGAACCAGTGTAAAGCCAAGTGTGATAATCCATGTATGTAATACCAGTGCTCCTAGGGCAAGATGCGGGGCAGAGACAGGAGAATCCAGTGGCAAAACAAGGCACTGTCTCAGATAAAGGACTGAAACCCAAGCTTGTCCTCTGACCTGTTTGCATTCATTCTTCTCTCTCCTTCCCTTACTCCTCCTCATCTCTCCCTTTTCACATCTCTCCCTTTCCACATCTCCCCTCTTTTCCTTCTCCCTCTCCTTAATTTCATCTTTCTCCCCCAACTCCCATCCCCCCTCTCTCTCCCTCCTTCCTCCCTTCTTTTCCCCATAAATACTATATTACACACAAAGAAAAAAAATTTTTTTAATTAAAAAAATACTAATTTGGGTCTGCTCAATGTTTAAGAACACGTACTGCTCTTACTGAGATTGGTTCCAAGCACCCAACTTAGGCAGCTCACGAGCACCTGCAACTCCAGGTCCAGGGCATCTGATGTTTTCTTCTGGGCTCTATGGGAACCAATGCTCGTATATGCACATACTGCCCCAACATAGACATACTTTAAAAATAAAAAAACCCTCATGTTAAATACTGATTTTAAACTTACTATCTGGTCCACAAAACGCAGTCCTTTTTTTCTTTCTTTCTGGGAACCTAGGACATTGGCATGCTGGGCAGGTACCAGGTTACTGACTTATATATCCTCATTCAGATTTCATGTAAACAGTGCTTGGGTTTAGGCTTCATTCCGCTGTCATATGTTGCATTTATTTACCACAACTCTTCCATCTGTTGTTTTGCCTGTATGTATGTCTGTGTGAGCTGTCATCTGGGTGCTGAGAATTGAACCGGGGTCCTCTGGAAGAACAATCAGTGCTCTTAACCACTGAGCTATCTCTCCAGCCCCAACTTTGGTGTTTTGTAAGGTGCTTAAGTCATTATTACTTCATGGTTCATACTGCATTTATCTGTTGTTTTATCACAATTATATATTTTCAATGTTTATCTGAGAAATAATGTGTATCTTCTCATTGTGCAGCGTATTGGGAGCCGCATGGTGTTGGTTTTTTACCTTAGTTAAGACGTTTTCTTACACATTTCTAAACCTGTCCTCTCCCTTCCCTTTTACATGGGGTCAAATCCTGAGCCTTCTGTATGTGTGCTAAGCTTATACTTGACCATGAACTATAGCTATATTCCCAGGTCTTTACTCATTTATTAGTAAGAGTTTTTAACACATGGTAGAAAATTGATTAATTGATTGGTTTATTGTGTTTATATATGTGTTTGTGTGAGTATATGTTCACCAGGGCCAGGAGTGTTGGGTGTTACACAGACCTATGTTGACACACACATACACCAAAAGAGATGGTCAGATATCCTTCTTTATCACACTCTACCTCTTCCTTTGAGACAAAATCTTTCTCAGGAACCTGGGGTTGGCATTTTCGTGTCTAGGCTGGAAGCCAGCAAGCCCTAGTGGGAATACCCAGTTCTTAAATGGGTCCTGAGATGTGAATTTCTGGCCTGATAATAGAGTAGCAAGTACTAGCTATTCTGCCCATATTTAGGTGTGTATCATGAGCACATGGATTCTTATTTTACTTGGGTTATAGTCTTTAACTTTAATGTGTTTTGAATGAAGCTCAGATGATTTCTACTATTGTTTGTGGACCATCCCTTCAAGCTGGTCCCTTTCTTTTAAGGGCTTCTTTATTTGGTATAACAAGGTAATCTATACTTACTCGTGTTTTTTCAATCTCAGCCCAAGAGTCATACTTCTCTCCAGGAAGTCACTGTTTCTATTCATTGACATTGAGCTTCTGTTTGTATTCCTTACCATTAGACAGGGCTAGGAAATAGATATGTATGTGTAGTAAAGCCCTTGAGTTTATTTCGGTGTTTATCTTTTGCCCTTTTTAGGATTGTAATTTATTTTGGCCATAGAATTCTGATTACCGTCATCCCTACTGTATTTTTATGTATTTGTTCAGTTTTCCCTTATTTACCAATCTCCCAGCTTGCCAGCCTAAAGTTGGCTCAGACCATACTGGTGTCTCCTAAAAGGAGGAAGGGGGAGGAGGGAAGTTCCTTCTCATCACAGCATCCTTCTTCCCTGGGCTGGCTGCCAGCTTAGAGCCTCAGAACTGCTTTATGCCTAAAGACCTTCTTTGACTCTACTTCTGTGCCAGTTGATCCTGTTTCCCTTAGAGGGAGGACAGATTGTAGACAGTCGCTTTGTAACCTTTAATTTACAAACAAGATTAGTGGTTTATCTTTCCTTTTAAGACTGTAAGACTCTACACTGCACTGCTTTTAAGAAAACAGGGTGGTGGTGGTGGTGGTACACACTTTTAACCCCAGCACTCAGGAGTCAGAGGCAGGCAGATCTCTGTGAGTTTGAGTGGTCTACAAAGTGAGTTCCAGGACAGCTAGGACACAGAGAAACCCTGTCTCTAAAAACAAAAACAAAAACAAAACAAAAAAAAAAATGTGGTGATATATTGTGTATCCTAATAAACTTGCCTGAGGATCAAAGGACAGAGCCAGCCACTAGATTAGATATAGACGTCAGGCAGTGGTGGCACACATCTTTAATCTCAGCACTTGAAATCTCATGCCTTTGCTTGGGAAGCACACACGCCTTTAATCCCAGGAAGTAATATGGCAGGGCAGAGAAAGGTATATAAGGCCTGAGGAAACAGGAACTCACTCTCTTTAGGCTGAGGATTTCATAGAGGTAAGAACTAGTGGCTGGCTGTTCTGCTTCTCTGATCTTTCGCTTTCACCCTAATATCTGGCTCTGGGTTTTTTTTTTTATTAAAAGACCACTTAAGATTTGAACAACAACAAAAAAAAAAAAAAAAAAGAAAAAAAAAGAAAGAAAGAAAGGGAAACTTTAATATAATTGAACATCTTTTGGATACATAATAAGAATGACGCCGGGCGGTGGTGGCGCACGCCTTTAATCCCAGCACTCAGGAGGCAGAGCCAGGTGGATCTCCGTGAGTTCGAGGCCAGCCTGGGCTACCAAGTGAGTTCCAGGAAAGGCGCAAAGCTACACAGAGAAACCCTGTCTTGAAAAACCAAAAAAAAAAAAAAAAAAGAATGACATTGTTTGAGACAGGCTTGTTTTTTTTTTTGTTTTGTTTTTTTGTTTTGTTTTTGTTTTTTTTGAGACAGGGTTTCTCTGTGTAGCTTTGCGCTTTTCCTGGAACTCACTTGGTAGCCCAGGCTGGCTTCGAACTCACAGAGATCCGCCTGGCTCTGCCTCCCGAGTGCTGGGATTAAAGGCGTGCGCCACCACCGCCCGGCCAGGCTTGTTTTAATTAAGGTTTTTCATGTATAGAATCTTAGACATAGTATGCAATATTAAATTTGTAGTATTTTCTTGTTTGTTGGAGTTTTGAGGATCAATCTTTATGTTGAAAGAACCTATCAAACTACTCCCCTAACCCTGTAATTTGAAGTTATTTAACTTTATGAGTTTTTTTTTTTAATGACCAAATGGAACAAAATTAGGTTTTAATCAGTTTTTCATAAAAAATTATAATTATGAAAGTTTTTACTTTATGTGAATAAAGTAAAAGTTTAAACTGTACAAGACTATAATCCCATCATTCATCAGGGCGAGAGAGGCAGGAGGGTTGCTCCAAGTATAAGATCAACTTGATCTACATAGTGACTTCTAAGGCAGCTGGTGATTCATGGTGAAACCTTTCTCAGAAAATAAAAAATAATGAAGTGAAGGAAGGGAGGTTACATATACCTTAGGAAAACTAAATAGTATTTCATTTTGAGATTTTTTTTTTTTTTTTTGGTTTTTCGAGACAGGGTTTCTCTGTGTAGCTTTGCGCATTTCCTGGAACTCGCTTTGGAGACCAGGCTGGCCTCGAACTCACAGAGATCCGCCTGGCTCTGCCTCCTGAGTGCTGGGATTAAAGGCATGCGCCACCACCGCCCAGCCGAGATTCATTTTTATTAGTTTCTTTTGGGCTTGGGTTTCAGGAGCTGCACTAGGGCTGAGCTTTATTCCCAGCTGCATTTGCAGGTGGGGCGTGTGTATGTGCTACATGTCTGTCTGTCTCACTGAGCGGCCCAGGCTATCCTTCAACTCCACTCTTCTTCCTCAGCCTTGCAAGTGCTGTGCTTACAGGTGTATGTCACAATCTTTGCTTGGAATTATTTTTATTTCCTTTTTAATATTTATTTTTAGTTTTGCATATATGTCTGTGTGTATGTGCTTGTGAGTACAGGTGCCCTCAGAAGCCAGAGGTGTCAGATCCCCATAGAGCTAGACTTTATAGACTATTTTGATCTATATGGGAACTGAGCTCAGATCCTCTATAAAAGCAGCATGTGATCTTAACCACTAAACCATGGCTTGAAATTCTTAACCTCTCGTTTTTATCATTAAAACTTTAGTGTCTAATTCGGTTCATTAATTGCATTTTGTTTCTGATTGCTGCAATTAATTTTATGATGTGTGTATGTCTTAGGTGATGAAAGGTGGAGTTATACTTACTGTTTTAGTATCATTTTTCTAGAAAGATTACCTAGAATTGCTGTTTTTCCATGCACTTTTCTTTTAAATATGTTTTATTTACCTTTATTATAGACAGTAAAGTTGAAATCAAGTACTTGGGGTGTTTGTTTTTTGTTTGTTGTCTGGCTTGTTTGTGGTACTGAGAATCAAACCTAGCTCTGTTATATGCAAAGCAACATCTCTACCTTTCCTAGTTTTTTCCATTTTGATTCTTAAGGATAAAAATGAGCTTGTGATAGCTAACTGCTGGACAGGATGGCCTTGAAATTTTTTCTAGCATTCTGTTGCTGACGCCCAAATCTTGCATGACTGATTCAGGATCTTAGGGAGGCCTTGGGAGTGATGATGGAAAAACAAAGACTTCATTTGGAGGCTTTTGATGCTAACTTAAAATACCAAAGTGTTTTCTCTCTGTCTCCTTTTTTTTTTTGAACATAAGGTATCTGAACAGCGTGAACGTTGCCCAAAATGTGGAAAAGAAAAAGAAAATCAGACCAAATGCCAAAGTTGTGGTATGGTTTTTCATAATGATTTGCAAAGAAATTGCAGACAAGCTGTAACTTTGAATGAACCAACTGGACCATTATTAAGAACGTCAATTCATCATAGTTCTGGAGGACAGAAGTCACAAACGACAGGATTAACAGCTAAGAAGTTTTATGGTAACAGTGTGGAAAAGATTCCAGTTGATATTTTGGTGACTTGTGATGCTAGTAGACATAACTACATACAGACTAATGGAAAAGTCATTTTACCTGGGGGGAAAATACCTAAAATCACAAACCTGAAAGAGCGAAAGACAAGCCTGTCAGATCTAAATGATCCAAGTAAGTATCCTCTTCTTGTTTCCTCTCTCTTCCTGAGACCCAGAAACCCGTGGGCTCACTCCACTGATCCCCTGGCCTTCACTCCTGAAGTGCACCACCATGTACACTACCATGCCTAGATTAACTGTATTCTTCAGTAACAATCCAATATTTTAATTGTGTGGTTTTCAATGTGAGCATATTTTAGAAGCAGTTTCCAGAGGTATCTATCTTCTTGTGGCAGATAATGCAGCATTTGGGGAGCATGTGATTAAAACATGTCCATGTAGTTGTGCAATAATAACTGACTTTGTTCCCATTCCCCTCATGTTAAATAGTCAATAAGAAAACAGTAGCTTGGCCCCAGTCTTTGCTCATGCTAGTTATTGCTTATTTTGACTTAGTCTGTATCTCTTGTCTAGACTTTTTGTATGTATGCTTGCTGTGTAGGCTAGCCTGGCTGGCCAGTGAGCTCCAGGGGTTACCCTGTCTCTTCCTTTCCAATGCTGGGGCCAGAAATTACCATGCCCAGCCTTCTTATGTGGGGTTCTGGAGACCAAACTTGGGTATTGGATGCTTGCAAGGGTTTGCCAACTGAACTGTCTCCCAACCCCTTTGTTATTGATTTGAGGAAATAAAATAACATATAAATAACAAATAATCATAGTTCAGTATGATATTTAACACATAGCAAGGTCTCAGGAAATAAGTTTTCTTACCACAAGGCAAGATAGTTCATGGATATTTTTAAGCCATGTTAAAGAAAGTGCACACACAATTTAAAAGTTTATAGGTACCAATCACTGTAATAGGATTTTACATACCTTTGTAACAATCCTGTGAAATAGATACCATTGTTGTCTCTGATTTCATAGAGGAGAGAAATTGAATCAAATAACCAGCTTTGAAAGTAATAATAAGCCAGTATTTGTTATGAAACTAGATAACAAAATCAAAGAGATAATGGATATTACTGGAGTGATGATCCTCTGAGGCATGTACATTACTCAGTAAGTATTAACTGAGCATGTATGTGTGGGGTGCTAAAACGACAAACGCCCATGTAAGTTCATACATCATGCCTTTAAAATCCAACCTCCTTTGTTAAAGTTATTTACTAGGAGTAAGTAATTCACAGTGAGCAAGACATTGTCTCTGCTCTTAGAGTTAGTTGCAAGTCAACTTTTACAACAAAGAGTGATACAACATTGAAATCAGTGAGTACCTGACTGTCTCTGTGCTTGTATTAGTTTAGGTTGTCCATCAACAGTGATATTCAAGCTAGTGCTTTATGACAAACTATGAAGAGTGTTGAAGGTAGACTAGTCAACAGAAATTCTTGCTAGTGTTTCAGGAGTGGGTAATGGGGATTTTATTCAGTACAGTGCAGTTAACTTATGGATTATGAAACAGGCATAGATCTGATAAGGTATAGAGTAGTGAGTACAAGACCTAAGCAAATTGTCATTACAATTGTCTTATTCATGTTTATAAAGCAAGACTTATTGAGCATTAGATATTAGTACAGTTTTTATAATTTTAGTGCTTCCCAGTGTAAGGCAAAAATATTTGGTCACATACTTAAAATGTAGGTTATTTTGAACATAATTTGGATATTTTCAAACCATAAACTTTCTTTAATTCTGAAATAGACCTCTGGATGATTATTGTTATTTTAAGTTACTGGAGTAGCTGTGTGGGTTAGTGGTCACTATATCATGCTTTATTTTTTTCTTTGGCAGTACTGGAGATTTGAACCCAGAGCCTTGTGTATGCTAGACAAGTTTTCTGCCATTAAGCTATATCCATAACACGGTGGTGGTGATTATAGAAGCTAAAGCTAAAGAGTTGATTTCATATTTATCCAGTATTTTTATAAAGATTATAAATCATGTGCTTTTTTTTAAGACTTTCATGAGATACAATGGATTATATCTTCCCTCGAGTGCCTGTGTGAGATAGAGAGAGAGATCAGTTCTTTCTTTCAAACTTTACATGGATTCCAGTGATCAAACTCAGGCCACTGGGCTTGTGCAGCAAGCAATTTTACATGCTGAGCCATCTCATTGGCTTATCCTTTATTTGCTTTTATTGGTCTGTGGAAAAGCTTAAGACAAATTTGGTATATTTCCCAGTTAAGTTTTTTACAGACAGAAATGAAATATATGGGCGGTGGTGGCACTCGGGAGGAAGAGGCAGGCAGATCTCTGTGAGTTCAAGGCCAGCCTGCTCTACAGAGCGAGATCCAGGAAAGGCACAAAGCTACACAGAGAGACCCTATCTTGAAAACAACAACAACAAAAACAAACAAACAAAAGAAAGATTTAAAGAAAAGAAGAAATGAAATATAAATGTAAAAATTTTCCATGTCAATTTTGGATTTTCTTTCTGATTGTAGTCATTTTGTCCAGTGATGACGACGATGACGACAGGACTCACAGAAGAGAGAGCATATCCCCACAGCCTGCTGACTCGGCATGCTCTTCCCCAGCACCATCTACTGGAAAAGTAGAAGCTGCACTAAATGCAAATATTTGCAGAGCAGAGCAGGAATCTAGAAGCAATCCAGCAGAATCGGAGTTAAATACAGTTGTCATATCAAGAAAAGCGAGAATGAAGGACCAGGTACATTCCGATTGAGGTCTTCCCTTTGGGGTGTAACCTGGCTTTCAGGAGTAATTTGCTAATGACAGCAAGAGAAGATGGCCTATTCACTAATCTGTCCTCAAATACTGTTAAAAGATTCTTTTAGAAGACCATTAAACTATATACAAAAATAAATTACAATTTAATCAAAGGCTTAAGTTACAAATCCAACAAGAAAAAAAGCCAGTATAAGGTGGTAGTGGCACACGCCTTTAACTCCAGCACTCAGGAGGCAATGACAGACAGATCTCTTGAGTTTGAGGCCAACCTGGTCTACAGAGTGAGTTCCAGGACAGCCTGGGCTGTAACACAGCAAAACCCTGTCTCCGGGGGGGAAAAATCCAGTATTATTCTTAACAAAATGTCAGTATAGATTCCTTTTTCATGATTTCTGTGACCAGAAATGTTTTAAATTTCAGTTGTTTTTTTAAAATTTGGAATATTTGCACATATTATAAGTAGATACTTGGAACTAGGACTTAAGTCTAAAAGGAAATTATTTATATTTGTCACATACAGTGTTAATCTTGAGGTAAGTTTTGCACAGTACTTTTAGTTCATTGCGTTTTCTTTCATTTTGTAAAATTTTTTATTTTTATTTATGTGTATATGTGTGAGTATATGCACATGAGTGTAGGTACCAGCAGAGGCCACAGGCCATATCCTTTAGAGCTGGAATTGCAAGCAGTTGTGAGCCACCTGATGTTGGTGCTGAGAACTGAACTCAGGTCATCTGGAAGAGCAGTATGTGGCCTTAACCACAGAGCAGCCATCTTTCTAGTACTTCACTTGCATTTTTTACTGCAGCCTATCACTTTAGTTCAGGTGTGCAGTGTTGGTGCTCAGAAAGTTTCAGGGTTTGGAGTCGTTCAGACTTTAGCGATGATGTGTGTGTGTATGTGCATGTGGGTATGTATATGTGTGTTTCTAAGAAAACCTTGTAGGCTAGTAGTTATTTTAATTTCAGTCTATGTCACCATAGTATAGTTATATCTTAACCATATTATAATTTGCTTAAAAATTTCAAAATATTCAGACGAAAAGATAGTGATGTAAATAAAAAGATTCATAGAGATATTTATAATGCAAATGATATACAATATTGAAATAGACCAACTGTTATTAAAAGTGAGAGAGAGACTAGGGCTGGCGAGATGGCTGTACAAATAAAGGTGCTTGCTGACAAGACTGATAATGTTATTTCAGTTCCCAGGACCTCCATGATGGAAGAATAAAACCAACTCCTACAAACTCTGACTTCCATGTGCATACTATAGCACTGCCTCTCCCCATAAATATATAAATGTTTACAAAAAGTAAATAACTAACACCGAGGATAAAAACCAAAAGAATAAGGACCAGATGTGCCCAACCTTTTGTAAGGTGATAGTCACTGTAAGGTGGTGATGGTCACTATAAGGTGATGGTCTTTGAGATAAACTACAGAGTTCATGCTGGAGACTTGAACAATCAAATTATTATTGTTTGTTTAAATCTCAGTGTTTTAAATAAGTTTACAATTGTGTTCATAGCTGTTGTTGGCTACATGTGGCCATCAGAACATAAGTTGGACATGCTGTCAGATATAAACCACCACCTAAAAAGTATAAATTAGTAAGGAAGAACTGCTTGGGGAAAATGAAATTTAATTGCTTAACTAAGTAAACTTTTAAAATTAATACAAAGTAGTATGTGTTCTTGATAAGAATTCAAGGGAATAGGAGGGTACTTTCTGTTTTAGCAATAGAAAGGAAAGTTAAGTAAAAAGAAAAAAGAAAAAACATACCTTAAAATTTTAAATATTTATCATTTGACCCCATAGAATTCTTCTCAAAGGAATTCTTCCCTCTTTCCCAAGGTATGAAGTATTTATACAACAAGATTGCTTGCTGAGCATGGTGCCTCATGCCTGCAATCCCAGCACTTGGTAAGCTGAGGCAGAAGGATCATTTCATGTTTGATTAAGACTATTCTGGGGTAGAGTGAGTTCTATGCCAACCTGGGCTACAAAGTGAGACCCTGTCTCTTAAAAAAAAAAAAACAAAAATTAAAACAAAACAAAACATTAGTAATGAGAAAAATCACTGTCCACTAATACAGGTATGGCTGAAGAATCCTGGTTTAATAATAGGCTGGACCAGTACAACCAATTGAAGATAGAATTACAGATAAATCAATATATAGAACTCTTTAGAGGGGATAACAAGATACAGGAATATATGAATTTATAAAGTGAACATGTTTTACAAAATGAACATTTTTTTAAAGCAGAAGTTTAAGCAGAGTAACATAGGTTTACTAAGAAAAAAAAACTGGAACCTTAAGAAATGAGAAACAATACAAGCAATTCAAAGATTACTTTAAAAAATGGATTGGTATTTTTACATAATCTTAGTGCCTTTCTAAACATAACAATACAAGCAAAAATAAATAGCAGAGATATAGGTACATTTTAAAAAAGAAATACAGATCAGTGTATGAAACATGATCAGGATTTGATAGGTTAGAGTAAGTGAGGAAAAATACCATCAATTGATACTGTCAGTTGATTCTTTATATATTTTTTATTCATATATATAAAATTTCTTTTTTTTTTTTTTTTTTTTTTTTTTTTGGTTTTTCGAGACAGGGTTTCTCTGTGTAGCTTTGCGCCTTTCCTGGAATTCGCTTTGGAGACCAGACTGGCCTTGAACTCACAGAGATCCGCCTGGCTCTGCCTCCCGAGTGCTGGGATTAAAGGCGTGCGCCGCCGCCGCCCGGCATAAAATTTCTTAAAGTCAAGAAGGACTAAGGAGAGGAGATAGCTGTTATTAACATGCCTGCCACACAGCCTGAAGACCTGAGTTCGATACCTAGCACTCATGTAGAAAGTCAAGTGCGGATCATAATCTAACTCTGGAGAAGCAGGCACAGATACATCCCTGGATTTACTAGCCCCTATGGCCTAGTGAGACTGTGGCCACTGGCACATGCTGACATATGGGTGCTTACACACTGGTGCACATGTGTATGCATGTGAGCATTGAAAAGTGAGTAAAGAAAATGAGTAAAGTTCAGGAAAGGTGGTAATCAGTTAGTGAGTATGAAATGAATTGCTCCTTGCTAGCTGTATTGATTGCCAGAACGTTTTCTAACTGTGGTAGTGCTCCAGTGGTATTTGGAAAGATGAGATGTTAGGGATGAAAATTGGTATAACTTTGCTGGAATCATAGGTATGAACTTCAGTGCGAGCTTGCCCAATTTCTAATTCAGTTGTTTCTGTCTTCATTGTTGAGTTCCTTATGTAGTCTAGATAGTAACCCTTTTTGGGTATATAGTTTGCAATTTTTTTTTCTCATATCCGGCTTTCTTTTAGTTTTTATTTTGTTTTTTCATTGTCTTGTATGAAAAGACCTTTGCGTTTCCATCATTTGGAAATATCTCCCCTGTATTTGTTTGTACATATTTCATAGTTTTTAGATTGTATATTAAATCTTTAATCCATTTAGAGTTGTTTTTTTAATATAGTCAAGAGATAGGAGTCTTTTTCATTATTAATTTAAAAATATATTTTAATTTTTCTATGTGTATAGGGGTTTTGCCTGCATGTATATATGTGCATCACTGGCTGCCTGATTCCCAGAGAAGCTAGAACTGGAACTGGAGTTATAGATGGTTGTGAGCCATCATGTAGGTGCTGGGAATTGAAGTTAGATCTTCTGTAAGAACTGCAAGTGTTCTTAACCTATGAGCCATCTCTCCAGCCCTGTTTCATTCTTGCGCCTGTTGATACCTCATTTTCCCTGCATCATTTATGGGAAAAGACTGTCCTTCCTCTAGTATATATACCTAGCACTTCTGTCAAAAATATGTTACCTGTAACTGGGCACTTGGGATGTTGAGGCAAGAGGATCCTTAGTATTAGGGCATCAAAGTCGACACAAAGATCCAGTCTCAAAAAAACCTAAACGGGCTGAAATGATAGCTCTGTTGTTAAAGATCAGACACAAGAGTTCAGTTCCCAGCACCTACAGTAATCCAAACCATCTCTCAAGCTTTCCTTCCTCTCCTCCAATAGTGTGCATACATATACGTACTCGTTGGTTAAAATGAAGAAACACACACACAATGGTTTGCCTGTAGAATGATGGATTTAATTTACTTCCAGGTTTCTTATTCTGTTCCATTGGTTGGTCTGTCGGTCTGTGTTGATTTCACTACCGTGCTATTTTTATTACTATGGCTTGGGAGTATATTTTGAAGTCAGATGATAGCTTTGTTCTTCCTCAAGAAGACTGTAGTATTCAGGGTTTTCTCTCTCTTTTCTTTGTGATTGCATAGTTGCATATAAAGTGTTAAGATTTGTTTTAGGTTTTGGTTTTTGTCTTTTTTTCCCAGTTCTTCAAAAAGTGGTATTGGTACTTAGAGATTGCATTAACTCTGTAACTCTCTTTTGGTTGGTGTGTGTATTCTAACAATACTGATTCTTCTCCATGAACCTGAGATGCCTTTTCCTCTGTTTGTGTGTCTTCAGTTTCTTCATCATAGATATGATTAACTTCTTTGCCTAATTTAATGCCTAGGTGTTTTATTTTCTTATAGTTGTTGATTTTTTTTTTTTTTTTACTTTTTATTTCAGATAATTGACTGTAGGTATATGGCAGCACTGTTGATTTTATTGATTTATTTCGTATCCTGCAACTCTGAATTTGCTTACACTGATAGCTTGGGGTGGTATTTGGGGGACTTTGTATACTTCCTGCTTTAAGTGTGTACTGTTCTGTGGCAGGTCTTAGAATTATCTCAGAATGATAATGGCTGTCCTGTATAGGATACATGGCTTTTGTTGTTTGGTTGGTTTGGATTTTTTTTTTCCCCCTATCCAGATCATGTTTTATTCTTTGTGGGTTTTTTTTTTTCATGTTTTATTCTTTGATGGTAATATAGTTATTGCAGGTTACAGAAAAATTTATAGAGTCTGAAGTGCTCCAAAGAGCAAATCTTTGTTAGGTGGGTTTGGATTTAAGACTTGGAGATTATGGATGTTCAGCTAGTAAAACCTATGCAAAAATATTCCAAAGTCTGAAACACTTCTGATACCATACATTCAGATAAGGTATATGTAATTTATATAAACACAATTAACTTTAATTAAAATTATAAAATGTTTATATTGTGATTTGTTTGCATTTGTGAATATAAATTATTCAGGTGTTTTTAAACATGTATTTATTTAGTATGTGTGGGGGTGCACATGCCACAATACAAATGGGAGGGTTAGAGGACGGCTAGCGGAGTCGCTTCTTTCCTTCATCCATGTAGGTGTGGCACTTTGAACTCAGGTCTCCGGACTTGACAGTAGGTGCCTTTACCTACTGAGCCGTACCAGTGGTTCCAGGTCAAGTAACTGGTCTGCGTGAATATATAAAATATCCTTTTAAATAGTAATATTCTTTTACTTGCTTTCTAAAGAAACAGTGCTTTTAAGTTTTACCGCCGTCACTCATCACTGGCATCCATCCAGGCAGCTTTTCTGTGCATCAGTTACCTCTGACCTGCTCTGGAGACATTGCTCTTTTGAATAGAGGCATTCTTAGACCTCAGTGCTTTTCATTTTAGGAAACTAAAGCTTAAGGAAGTTACTGATTTTTGCAAAACCATTAGTTGGTATTTTGGTTGTGATTTGAACATATCCAGTGTGACTTGTGAGTTTAATTTCTGACCACTGTGCTTGAATTTCAACTTACAACTTGTGAATTTACTTTATATTATAGCCATAATTTCTATTTCCTCTCACACTGAGGAAGGACAGTCAGTCCATGTAGTCAGTGCATGTGTGTTTGGTTTGCAGCCTTCTTACAGCACCTTAGTATGTGAAATTTTCTTTTTCTTTTCAGCTGGGCAATCCCATCAGCACACCTCTAAAGCGTCGTAAAATAAACACTCACGGAACTTTAATTCACACTCTGTCACTGCCACACTGCCAAAACTTTGAGAGTGTCATTTTAAACTGTCGGAGTATACGAGTTGGAACACAATTCCGACTGTTGGTAGAGCCTGTAATTGTAAGTACTTTCTTAAACTGTGACTGTACTAATAACAGGATTCAGATGCCTCTGACAAAGTTAATCAATAGTATTTAAAGTTCGTCACATTTTTGAAGTTAATTGAATATCAAAATTATTTTAAAGATTTCAGATTGCTTTACGATTATATAAATAGTAATCCATTAAAAACTACTGGATATGTGAGCCAGGCGGTGGTTGTGCACACCTTTAATCCCAGCACCCGGGAGGCAGAGGCAGGTGGATCTCTGTGAATTTGAGGCCAGCCTGGGCTATAGAGTGAGTTCTGGGAAAGGCTCCAAAGCTACACAGAGAAACCCTGTCTCAAAACAAAACAAAAAAAACCAACTACTATATATGTAAATATAATGTAAATTCAAAGTAGTAGGAGATGCATATGACTCTCATACATACATTTAAGTTCTGTCATTTAGTATTTTACTATACAGGGTTAAATACCCCTAGTCCCAAAATTCAAAATTTTCTGAAGTCTGAAATGTTGAGTGATGACCATAACTTAAAAGTTTTGTGTTGCTGGATATGGTGGTATATTCTCTGAGCCAGATATGCTAATGTGTATTCCCAGCCATTTTTGGAGGCTGATGCATCAGGATCACCAGGAAGTTGAGTATGGTGGCAGAGTTACAAGCAAGCAAACAGAAGAAGCCAGCTTGGATGATATAGTAAGAGGCACATCCTTCAGTTTCCAAAAAAGAAAAAAGTTGAGTTGGTTGTAGGGGTGGAGCTCAGTGATAGACCTCAAGTTTAGCATGCTCTAATCCTTCTCTCTTCAGTCCTCCGTGCTTTTTGGAAGAAGGGAGTTTTAGATTTTGAAGTATTTCAGTTTTTTTACTTTATTTTCCAATTAGGGATATTTAAGCACTAAAGTCTAAGTAAATACTCCACGTGACTGTCTCCAAAATCTGAACCCCTCCTGGTCCTCAACATTTTAGAATTTTGGATGAGGAACACTTGGTCTGTGTTTACTTTTCATGTATCTGTTTACTAGTGTTAATGTGTTATCTGTCCTTCAGTACAATTCAAAATATATGCCTCTTTTTGATTCTCTAACATTTCTAAACATGCAAAGTAACTTCATTCAGGTTTATTAATTAGGCTTAATGTTAAGCGCTCTTTACATTGAAATTAAACCTTTTTTTCGGTCTTTCGAGGCAGGGTTTCTCTGTGTTGCTCTGACTGTCCTGGAATTCACTCTATAGACCAGGCTGGCCTTCAACTCAGAAATCTACCTGCTTCTTCCTCCTGAGTGCTGGAATTAAAGTCATACACTACTACCACGTGGCTAAAATTAAACCATTTTATAACCATCAATAAATGATTCAAGGAAGGAATGCCAATGGATGCTAAACAATTGGATAAAAGATAGCCATACACTTTAAGTGTCTTTGCTCAGATTATCGTTGCAAGTGGGCAAACATGGAAACAATGTGAAAGCCTAACAGTTACTGCTGAGGCCAGGTGACTAAGCTTGCCATTACCAGTGAGACAGCTGGACTCTTCAGGAGGAGAGTGTGGGGTTTGAGTACATCACCCTGTGCTGCTTGTACTGAAAATGTATGGCCTGGATTTGGAGATAAGGAAACACCCCTCTAGGAGATTGCATGTTTTGTATAACTTGGATTTCATAAAAGCCATGTCATGAAGAATAGAGAGGCAAGTTTCTAGTGTAGGGTAGACACAGTGGGTACATGCTATGTAATATTGACAGAGTAATGACTGAGGGAAAGTAAAAACAAGGATCAGTTGATAATTGTGAGCATTTTGGAAATTTAAGCATAAACCATATGTTGAAGAAGTTAGTCTTGATTTGTTAGATGTGCTGATACTTTAGTTGCGTATTAAAATGTTTTTGTTCTGAGAAGATTCATGCTGAAGGATTTGAGGATGAAGTAATGACTGTGGCCTGCTTTGTGGCTTTTTTTAAGTAAAAAGATAATCTATAAAAGGTAATGTAGTTAGATGTGTGAAAATATTAACTTAATGAATCTAGGAAAGGAATGTTCAGGTAGGTTTTTATTGTTACAGTCTGTCAACTTCTCTAAAATGTTCAGAATATCTGAATTATTTATTTATTTATTTATCTATTTATTTTTTTTTCGAGACAGGGTTTCTCTGTGTAGTTTTGGTGCCTGTCCTAGATCTCACTATGTAGACCAGGCTGGCCTTAAACTCACAGAGATCCGCCTGGCTCTGCCTCCCGAGTGCTGGGATTAAAGGTGAGTGCCACCACTGCCTGGCCTGATTTTTTTTTTTTTAGGGGTGGATAGTTCATCTTAGATTTAAGCACATGGTATCTGACTCAGTTTTTCTGCCCTTTGTATGCTTATGGACCGTATATGCCATTTAGAGTATTCAGAACAAAATCTCCATAACTCTAACATCAACACTAATTTGTCTTTTTCTTTTTTTAAAGTTTTCTTTAGAGTCAATCAAGATACATCTAGATGGTAAGCTATTTTTTTATCTGTACATGGACTAAAGCTTTGTCTACACTGACCCATTTTTTATAGTAATAAATATTCATAGAATTCAATAATTAGTTCATCTTATAAAGGGCCTGGGTGTTTATGTAATTTCTGCAATGTAACAAAGTCTAACACTTTTTATTTGGGAAAAATATTATGTTTTATAAATGAAGTTTTTTTGTGTATTTGTTTGGTTTTTGGATTTTGGTTTTGGTTTTGGTTTTTCAAGATAGGGTTTCTCTGTGTAACAGCACTAGCTGTCTTAGAACTTGCTCTGTAGACTAGGCTGGCCTCAAACTCACTGTCTCTGCCTCTTGAGTGCTAGGATTAAAGGCATGTGTCACCGTTCCCAGCTTGAAATTCTTAATATATATAGAGTATAGTAAATGATTAATTTTAAGCTTGTATTTCCCGTTTGTGGTATGCCAGCTTAAACATTTACTCCTTTTTCCTTTCTTGTTATTTCCCTCTAGGACCAGAAAGTGATCCTGTAGAGATTATTTTAAATACCTCTGATCTAACTAAATGTGAATGGTGTAATGTCCGGAAATTACCAGTAGTGTTTCTGCAAGCCATACCAGCAGTTTATCAAAAGCTGAGCATGCAGCTGCAGTTGAATAAAGAAGATAAAATTTGGAATAATTGTAAAGGAGTGAACAGGTTAACAAGTAAGTTTTGTAGACAAATTACAGCTAAGATAGAAGGTCTCTTGAGTTAGCAGGATAGGAGTGTTTTAGAAAGTGGAAAGTTTTATCAGTCCATCATGAGAAGTTGAAGCAGTGATTTCAGGTCAGTCATCACTTCATTTGGTACCATCTGAAATGGATGTAGCAGCCTCTGAGGAAAAGCCCACAGAAAGTAGAAGGATTGAAGATAAAACTTGGATTTATCTAAAGCATTTAGAAAGTTTGCAAATTGAGTTAAAACTCAAAAGATCTGAAGTCCGTAATGCTAAGTAAAATGAATTTAACTGATGTGACCAGTTAACTGATGGAACTAGGACATTTTGAAGTCCTTGGAAGAGGTCTTTATCCTTTAAATAAATGCAGTTCTTTATACAACTATTCACAAAATAGGTACATTTTGGGCTGGAGAGATGGTTCAGTGGCCAAGAGCACTTACTGCTCCTGCAGAGGATATGGGTTTGTTTCCCAAGCGCATGGCAGCTCACAGTTATCTGTAACTCCAGTTCTAAGAGGTGTAATGTCCTCTTTGAGCACCAGGAACATAAGTCCTACATGACATACATGAAGGGAAACGCATGTACGCACAATTTATAAAATAAATTATGAAAACTCGGTACATTTTAGCATTAATTGCAGCTTCAGCTTAGCAGTCAGTAAACGCTAATATGACTGTAAAAACTGACACATCAGTGAGCACCAACTTTGCAGGTCTCATCTGGAGATAATACTGTGTGCTTGGCATTTTCCTAATCATTCTTGGCAGAAATGCTAATTGATACTTATTTATAATTATGAATTAGTTTTAATCCTTTTAGAACTGTGGATTCTCAACCTTCCTAATACTGTAACCCTTTAATATAGTTCCTCATGTTGTGGTGACCCCCAACCATAAAATTACTTCGTTACTACTTAATAACTGTAATTTTGCTACTGTTAGGAATCATAATGTAAATATCTGATATGCAGGATATCTGATATGCGACTACTGTGGGGATCATGACCTACATGACCCATGGGTTGAGAGCTGCTCTTTTAGAAGAAGCAGATTGCATACATTTTTTTTTTAATATCTCTGTTAATGTGCTACTGCTAGATCTGGTTCCTTTGTTTTGGTAACTTAGTTAACATTTCTAGATAACACTCCTCATTTTTCCAGTATTTAGTCTGTGTCCCTATGTACTAAACACTGTTATGGATATATATTCCAGAACTGTAATCACCTAGGAAATAATTAGTTGATACTCTTCTTATTTGTATGTGCAAATGCACATGTGTGTGCAAGCACAGATATGGAAGCCCGAGGTCAACCTCAGGTATTGTTCAGCTTTTGAGACACTGTCTTTCACTGCCCTGAGACTTATCATATAGCTAGACGGGTGGGTATGCAAACCACGGATCTGCCTGCTTCTGTCTCCCCCACTGGGATTACAAGCCTGTCCCACCACACCCAGCTTTTTGTGTGGGTCTGGGAATCAAACTGAGGTTCTTTCTCATGCTTGGGTGGCAAGCACTTTACTGACTGAATTTTCTCCCCAACCCTCCAACCCTCTTTGCCTTTTTTCTTTTCTTTCTTTTTTTGAGAGAGAGAGATTGTTTCAGTATTCTCTGTGTAGCCCAGGCTTTCCACAAACTCTGGGCAATCCTGCCTTCACTTTTCAAGTGCTGGAGTTACAGACACGAGTCACCACACCCATCACTTGTTGGTATGCTCTAAAATTGTTTATTACTTATTTTTTTTCTTTCAGCCTTATAGTTATATTTATTTCTTTACAGGTTTAGAAGAACAATACATTATTTTAATTTTTCAGACTGGCCTTGATCCTCAGGCAAATGTGGTCTTTGAAAGTATCATTACTGACATTGGTATAAAGAATAATGTTTCCAACTTTTTTGCGAAAATTCCTTTTGAAGAAGCCAATAGCAGACTTGTTGCCTGTACAAGAAGCTATGAAGAGAGCATCAAAGGAAATTGTGTGCAAAAAGAGAACAAAGTGAAAACTGTAATTATATTTACAAATCTTACAGTCATTTTAATGATGGGTAATTTTGTTTGTATTTTGTGATGCTGGGGATCAAACCCAGGGCTTTACATATTCTAGGCAGATACCTTGCCGCTGAGCCACACCCTCAATAATAATGAGTAATTTTAAAATGAAATGTTTTAATATTGCTCATTTTAATGTTAGACTTCAAAAAATCCATTTTAAAATTAAAGATATTTAAATTTTAAAACAGTATTTGATACAAGTTTTGGGATCTTTTTTTAGTTCCTTTCCACACTCGGTTCTGTTCCTTTTTCTCCTGTCTTTCTCTCTGTACTGCGTTCTGAGCATACATATACAGACACAGCTCATTCATATAGATTGTTACCGTGTGTCCTAGAGCTGAGGGTTAGGTCCCCTGTGCATAGCACACACTTGTTTTAACGTAATTGACAACATTGGAAGTAAAGGATATACTCTGACTTCGAGAAAAAGTGCATGCAGTTATATAGAAATGCCTCAGAGTTAGGTAAGTCTCAAGCTGTGTGAGCCATAGGCCATGGTAGAAGTGTGCCGTTTCTACAGCTTTTCTATTAGTTTTGAGGTTTACTTAGTTTATTGGGAATAAATCTCTCAGCCTGGCTGCAAACTTAGAAATGTAGCCTATTCAAGGCATAATTTGATGGGGTTCGTTCATATGTTTCAGGGTCTTGGCTTTATAAGCTGACCACAAACTGGCTGCCCTGCTTGTATGTCTTAGGTTCTGGGATACACCTATGCCCACCAAACCCAGCTGAATACTTGTTTTTTCTCACTCTGTAACTCTGGCTAGCCTAAGACTTACTGTATAGACCAGGCTAGCCTCAAACTCACAGTAATCTGCCTTCTTCCCACTCTTACTTCAAGGGGTAGTATTAAAGGTGTGCACCACCATGCCTGACAAACTTTTTATTGCTCTCTTGTGCCATTATTCTTCATCTCCAATGAACTGTATATCTACCCACAAGACACAGTCTTACTAACTAACCTCATACTTGTAGTGGGAGGCAGGAGAGGGGAGAGGGAGAAATCCTGCCTCTTTTGCAGAGATAAAAACCACAAAGCAGGTGGCATGGGCTCAGGGTTCCCTCTAGTAACTCTTAAGCTCACTAAACTGTATGTTCTCAGTCCCTGTGCCCCCACTTCCTGCAGACCGCCTAGCCTTTGAACTAAGGTAGGTTTCCACTGCTGTCAGAAAAAAAAAACAACTTTGGGGTTTGTTTACTTTAGAGGGTCTTTTCCTAACAGTCTGATTTAATAGGAATAGTAGAAATAAGAACTGGAAAGCCATTACTATATTTTGTCTGGAAGTGAAAGTTACCCTATTCCTGGCTTTTTTTGTTGCTTCTCAGTCATATATATATGTTTATATGTATGTGTGTGTATATTATATATATTTTATACATACTATATATATATATATATAATTTTTTTTTTATTTATTTATTTTTTGAGAGGCAGGATCTTGCTGTATAGCCCTGGCTGCCCTCAAAGTCCCTTTGGAGACGAGGCTGTCTGAAGCCTGTCTGTCGTGAGCCTGCCCATGTCTCCTGAGTGCTTTTTCCATTTTCCATTGAACACCTTTTCTGCCTTGCTCTTTTTATTTAAAAAAAAAAAAATTCCCAATTAACTTCACAAATTGGTTATTTTCTCTACCAGATGCCCTTTGAATCTAAAATACAACTTAGAAGCAAACAAGAATTGCAGTTTTTTGATGAGGAGGAAGAAGCTGGAGAGAGCCACACCATCTTCATTGGCCCTGTAGAAAAGTGAGAAAATTCTTTTTTGTATGCAGTACTTAAAAATGTCTGTTCCTGTGTTTAGTAATGCTTTCTTCTTCCTTTGTTATAGATTGATAGTATATCCACCACCTCCAGCTAAGGGAGGCATCTCTGTTACTAACGAGGACCTGCACTGTCTAACTGAAGGAGAGTTTTTAAATGATGTTATTATCGACTTTTATTTGAAGTAAGTTAGCTAACGTATTAGCAAACTTTTAAACATCCTGCCATTGTATATCTTTTTAAATCCTTGTTTTCTAAAGTCAGACTATTCGATTGAAATTTTTATCGCTGCGATATACTCTGACACTTAAGAGTAATCCTCTACTCAGTATTTTATTGTACCTATGTTTCCACGTTTTAAAAATGAGAATAAAGGGTTGTAAGACTTGAATGAAGTAGTAATATATGTGAGGTAGTAAGGACCATACCCAGCAAGCACAGTTTTCATAAATACTAGCTTACCATGTGTAATGAAAGGGCCCACATACATGAAACAAAATAGAACTTACCCTCCTTATATCCAGGCTGTTGTTTTTTAGTTTATTTCAGTGTATCTCATAACTCAAAATGTGTTTTGAAACCTGACTGTTGAAACCTGCAAAATTGCTTTAATAGCTTAGTAGTGGAATTCACTCATACTTTGGAAGGCGAAAGACATGTAACTCTAGCTGCAGGGGTCTGATACCCTCTTCCGGCCTGCACTGGCGCCAGAACTCACATGCACACAAAACATAAGCATGAAGAGCATATTTTTAATGATGTTTTGGATGGAGTTATAGCTCAGCTTGGCTTGGATAGGAACACTTGGCTAGCATATGTAAAATCCTTAGAGATTTTATGCCTAATTATTCTATAAAATTATTACAAAGGATTGTTGAAATCTCCAGCTGTGTTATCTTTAAAGCCACCTGTATTTTGAAGTTCTATTGGTAGGAAAATATGCTTTTATATCTTGTAGAACTAATCTTTATCACTGCGTGATTATTTTTCTTATCCCTAATCTTCCTGTTCTTGAGTCTGCTTTGTTGACAGTAGAGATTTTTTTTTCACTTTCGTGGCAAGCATTTCTTCCTTTTACTTTTAACCCTTTAAGTGGGTATTTGATATTTTGGGGTTATTTATTATTAGGCTGTGTAGCTGAG
The DNA here is from genome assembly GCF_949786415.1 of Peromyscus eremicus. NCBI lineage: Eukaryota > Metazoa > Chordata > Mammalia > Rodentia > Cricetidae > Peromyscus > Peromyscus eremicus. The sequence goes on from NC_081422.1 coordinate 74,426,703, forward strand.
GATGACCCTTGGACTTCTGATCTTGCTTGCTGGTGGTACAAGAGTGTACTACCACACCCAGCAAGGAGCTGAAACTTGCTTATATGAGGTTTGGAGAATAAACCTAGGGCTTTATACATGCTAAGCAAGCAATCTGCCAACTGACCCTGATATTTTTGTTATTGTTTGTGCTTCATACTGAAATCTTAAGTTTTTATATTATACTAAAAATTTAGTTTGTAGTCCTGACTTTACTCAGGACTCATATTTATAGTTTCCAATTAAATTTTATATAATAAATGTTGCTGGACTTTCTTTGAACTGCCAGCTCCCAAATAGTGACATGCAGACTCCTTATTAATTATGAAAGCTGGGCCTTAGCTTAGGCTTGTTCCCAGCTAGCTCTTAAAAATTAAATTAACCCATTTATATTAATCTACGTTCTGCCATGTAGCTCATTACCTCTCCTCCATATAGTATGTCCAATTTTCTCTGAGTCTCACTGGCTTATCTCCACCTCTCTGATCCTTCCCAGAGTTCCTATCTCTGCCCAGAAGTCCTCTGTATCCTTTCCTGTCTAGCTTTTGGCCATTCAGCTCTTTATTAAACCAATCAGAAGGTGACTTGGCAGGACCCATCTTCACAGTGTACAAAAAGATTATCCCTTAACAAATAAATCTCTGATGTAAAAAGTATGCAGTTGATGAAGGAAGTCTAGGAAAATACATACATGCTATAAAATTTTTATTAGTATCTCTAATGTTTTTAGAAGTGAAATAAAAGGGCAGCAATTTTTCTTGTTCTGTGGGGTTTTGTTAGAATTTTTTTAAGATTTGTGTGTGCGCGCGCGCATGTGTGTGTGTGTGTGTTTGTGTGTGTGTGTTTGTGTGTGTGTGTGTGTGTGTATAGGCATGTGCACAAGTACCCACCAAAACCAGAAGAGTGTCAGATCCCCTGGAACTGGAGTTATGAGGAGTTGTGAGCTGCCCAAATAGGTGCTAGGAACTGAACTAGGGTCCTCTGGAAGAGCAGAAAGAACCTTTAACTGCTGGTGTCTCTCCAACTTCTTATTTTACTTGTTTGAAAAACGCTTGAATCCCCAGCCTTTGTGTTCAAAGCCCAGGTGCCTGCACTTGCCTGTGACCTAAGCACCAGTGGAGGGTGAGCAGAGACAAGCAGATCCACAGAACTTGCCGGCCAACTAGTCAGGGCCATAATAGAGTATGGTACAGGAGAATTAATGTCTTTTAAAGGTGTGGATTTAGAGGCTGGAAAGATGCCTTAGCAGTTGCTGTTTTTGCAGATGACCTAGGTTCAGTTTCTAGCACCTATGTGGTAGCTTAGTGCTGTCTTTGACTCCAGTTTCAGGGGATCTAGTACCCTCTTCTGGCCTCCCTGGGGCCCAGGCACACACAAATACACAAAAATATATGAAATACTTTTCATTGCCTAAAGGTATTTTGGTGATTATTGCATCTAGTACATGAAGTAAACTGCATTTCTTAGAGATAGGGATTATGGTGGCCAAATAAATTATATCACTGCTTGACTGCTGTCTATTGAGTGAACTGTGATCCATTATATGATAATTGTTTTTGCTTCAAATAGATACTTGGTGCTTGAAAAACTGAGGAAAGAAGATGCTGACCGAATTCATATATTCAGTTCTTTTTTCTATAAACGCCTTAATCAGAGAGAGAGGAGAAATGCTGAGACAACTAACCTATCGTAAGTCAGATCTTAACAATTCATTCAGTAGTTATTCCTTAGAATCTGTGGGTATTAGTTCCCCATGTCTCACATGTGATAGCACATTTACAGACGTTCATGTCTTGTAGATGAAATGTTGCAGTATTTGCATTTGACCTGCATATATTCTTTCAGATACTTTATTTCTAGCATACTCGTACTAGAGTGTAACACATTAAATATTTTTTAGGCTGTGTTTTTCAATGGGTAATAACAAGGAAAAGTGTATGTGTCTTACGGGTATACTTTTCCTCAAAAATATTTTCTATCCTCAACTTGTTGAATTCATTAATGCAAGATGAAGGGCTCTTGATATTTGAAAACAAAGCCCAGCAAAAGCCTCAAAGATCTCTGTATTCACCTGCTTGTTTCTTGAGTGAGCCACCAGGAAAAGCACACCAGGTCAGATTTGTTGTTTTTCTCATGGATTTATGTTCAGCTGCCATAATAATCTTGCACTAGTTTAAGGGATAACTTTTAAAAATCATTTTTCTTTTACTGAGCAACATCATTTATTTGTTTCTACTCTCTCAAAACAATGTCCTTGATTATCTTCAGAGGTTGTAGGTTCAGAGGTTGTAGGTTTAATGCCTAGAACAGTGGTGCCCAAATAGGACTTATTTGTATTTCTTAGATGGTTATGAAGCCATCATTGCTGTGCTAAGCTCTTAGAATGATTGTTCTCAAAATAGTTAAGGAGATTCTATTCTGCTGTCACACCTAAGTTCTTTACAGGTCATCTCTGTATAGTGAGGGCATTTAGGTCTTAATCTTAGATTTAATCAAAAGGCTCAAGAGTTGGGGCTGCTATGTCAGATAAAACTCTATTGTCTACTGTTTATGAAGTTCCTAATTTTATATCATAGACTTGAGATAGATTTCTGACATTGGCCATAACTTATGGTGCTGCTTTGTGTCTTGACAAACAGTGCGTGTTTTACTTGCTCCCTTACTTTCATTTACCAGTAAGTCATGCTCTGTTAAGTATCTCAGTATAGTTACCAATAGCAACACTGACTGCACCAGTGAAATGGTAGAGACGAAAGAAATTCATCCAGGAGAAGCACTGAAATTCCCAAAATATTGTAAAATGAACTAAATACCCTTACCTGCAGATTCAGTGATGAGGTTTCATGCCTCCCCTATCTGGCTTCATTTAAAATACTCTGTTCATGGGGCCAGAATGATGGCTCAGTAGTTAAGGGCACTTACTGCTCATGCAGAGAGCTAGGGTTTGGTCCCCAGCACCAAGTGGCAGCTAATGGCCATCTGTTACTCCAGTCCTAGGGAATCCAGTGCTCACTTTTGACTTGAGTGCACCAGGCACACATGCGATACATATACATATGGTCAAAACACTCATACACATAAGATAAAAATAAATAGGTTTTTAAATTTTTTTTTTTTTTTTTTTTTTTTGGTTTTTCAAGACAGGGTTTCTCTGTGTAGCTTTGCGCCTTTCCTGGAACTCACTCTGTAGCCCAGGCTGGCCTCGAACTCACAGAGATCTGCCCGCCTCTGCCTCCCGAGTGCTGGGATTAAAGGCGTGCGCCACCGCCGCCCGGCTTAGGTTTTTAAATTTTAAGATACTGGGTTCTTTTCTCAACTTGTTAAAGCATCAAGTGAAACTGTGAGGTGTTAGAGCCGGATGTTCTAATTTGTAAGTCGCTATATATAAGCCATAACTGTAATGACTCTTTAGAAAGTGATTATCTGTTTCTTACAGAATACAACAAAAAAGACATGGGAGAGTGAAAACTTGGACCCGGCATGTAGATATTTTTGAGAAGGATTTTATTTTTGTACCCCTTAATGAAGCGTGAGTAAAAGTCTTTATGTATTAAAAATACGTATTTTATGAAAGTAAACACAGTTCTCTGTTGGCTCATAAGATACAGAATTTTAGCTACACGCCTTTAATCCCAGCACTTGGGAGCCAGAGGCAGGTGGATCTCTGAGTTTGAGGCCAGCCTGGTCTACAGAGCAAGTTCTTGGACAGCCAGGGCTACACAGAGAAACTGTCTTGGGGAAAAAAAATACCTGACAAAATTTTGTAGAGTATATTGGACAACTTCTTCTAATTTTATTTTATTGGACAAAGTATAAGAAAGTAATTTTTAAAAATGATGCTTGTGTGGTATAAGATAGTTTGTGGAGATTACCTTGTTTGAAGAAATGACTGGATCACATAGAAGAATTTGAATCTTTTGCTTAAAATTCACTCACATTTAATAGGAAAGGAAAAAGTGGATGAATTTGTGCCATTTCCTCAAACTAAAGCATGCTATTAGAAGCAGTCTAAGAGCTTCAGTAGAAATGTTCAGATGATATATTGTGCAGCTTTATCATGTGATTAAGATTGGAGAGTTTGTGTTTCTTTGTGTTTGCTTTTACTTTAAAGAATCCACTTGAAAGAATGGTCATTTGTTGTGATCTGGGGAGAGTGAGGTAGAAGTGTGCATGAGTGAAGAGGTACCCTTCCTATTGGCGGAAGATCTGTTTTATGGCATGCCCTGTGACTTAGTACTGTACTCTGCTTAGACACATCAAGAAATGCCTTACTCTGCCCCTTTTTTATCTCTTTATAATTGGAGGAATTATGGCTGAAATTAGTATTACGTGGGATCGTTTATATGTAATAAGCCTTACTGTGTCACACTAGATTGTAAGTTTCAACTGTGTACTAATTATCCATTCTTTTTTGTAAAGTAAATTCACTTTGTAATATGAGCAAACCCTTCCTTTAAGATGTTTTTGACATGTGTGGCTGTAGCCATGGCTTCTTTGAAGAGTAAGGCACAAGGATCACTTCAACACAAGAATTTGAAGTTAATTTGGACGACATATTAAGATCCCCTCTTAAAACAGATAATAAATACTACGTTTTGGGGACTAGAAGTGTAGCTCAGTAGCAGGCTGCTTGGCTAGTTTGTGGAAGGCCCTCGGTTCTATTCCCAGCACTGCTGTCCCTTCGTGTGTGTGTGTGTGTGTGTGTGTGTGTGTGTGTGTGTGTGTGTGTGTGTGTATGTGTCTGATGTTAATTAGTAGACCTTAGCTCTCTTTAGGGTCAAAGCATCAGTTATACAAGACTGTATTATTATGCATAACATAATAAAATTCAAAATCAAGTTTAAATTTATTCTGCATAAACTAAGGCTTCTTAGAATTTATCATAAAAAGTAGCACAAGCGTCTTAGGAGAAAAGAGGAAAGTTGTTTGTAAGAAATAAATAACAAAAGTGTTAAATTGAAATATTATCTGAGTCATATATAAATAATTTAGAGCCACTATAATCATTTTCTTTGTCAATAGAAGTTTCCATTAATCTTCCAGTCATCTTACATGTGATGGAGAACCAATACAGAGGTGCAGGCCAATACAGAATTCTGCAGGAAGGCTACACCCATGAGGTGATTGATGGAAACAGTCTGCAAGTGTCTAGATCTTACTTTTCATTTTTTTAAGAGGTGAAAGCCACAGATATTTGATATGTGCCAGTTACTAGATAGGCCACCATTGGTTTGTCATCTGCTTCATTTAGTAATGATGTTAATTTTTTGTTTTTTGAGATAGGGTCTCATGTAGCCCTGGCTAGCCTAACTCTATGTAAGCCAGGCTCCTTGGACTCAAAAAGATCCACTTAATCTCCACCTCCTAAGTGCTGGGATTAAAAGCATGCACCACCATGCCCCGCCTGATGTTAAGTTTTTAAAGATTTATTTTTATTTAATATGTATAAGTGTTTGCTTACATGTATGTGCAACACCTAGAACTGTAGTTAAAAATGTTTGGAAGGTGCCATGTGGGTTCTGAAACTGAACCCTGGGATCTCTGCCAGAGCAGTAAGTGGTCTTAGCCAATGAGCCATCTCTCTAACCTCATGATGCAGTTTTTTGTGTTTTTTTTGTTTTTGTTTTAATTAAGTTTATAAGTTGTTTGTTAGAAATTGTACCAGTATTTGCTAAAGAGCACAAACCTAGAATTTGGATATGATCCAGCCATAATAAAATTACCTATTTTAGCCTCTTCTCATACTAGCGATTTATATAGTTATTTGGCTAGAGGCGGATGTCTGAGTTCTAGGCCAGAACTGGTCTACATAGTTGAGAGCCTGCTTTTTTGTTTTTGTTTGTTTGTTGTTTTTTTAAAGCTACAAATTTAAAGCCCTGTATTCTTGAGGTTAGCTTCTCAGCACATGTCCTTTCAGTCAGGAGAAAAGAAAGGTATTTTGCCTAGTTTTTAGTGAGGTAACAGAAAGTATATGGCTTCTTAAATTGGCATGATATCAGGATGGTAAAGCTGTTAGACTACTATCACCACAGTGTAGGTTGAAAATCACCACATTACACCATAAATACTGTTTTTCAGGATTTTATGTAGTCCAATGCTGTCCTCAGACTTGATATGTAGCCAGAGATGACCTTGAACCGTTGGTTCTTCTTCCTCTCAAGTGTTAGAGGATAGTCTTTTGCCACCTTGCCTGGCCACAGCATCAGGTTTTGAAACACACTTTTTGTCATTTCAACATTTCTAAAACTGATTAGTTATCGAAATGAGGATGTTGATACACTATTTTTGCTGCTTAAACTGACCTAAGTCCATTGTATACTGAGAATGAGAATTATTAAGAATAGGAAAGGAGTATTCATCCATCTTGCCTTATCTATATTTATATATATATATATATATATATATATATATATTTATATATATATATATATATAAAATCCCCCATCCCCAGACATAGTCTTACTGTGTAGCTCTGATTTGCCTAGAACTTGCTATGTAAACCAGAATGGCCTCAAACTCATAAGAGACAGCCTGCCTCGCCTCTACCTCTGCCTCCTAAGTGCTGGAATTAAAGGTGTATACCATTACACCAGGCTCCATTTGACCTTTTAAACACTGAGACCAAAACCAGTTTTTATGACCTTTGTACTGAATGTTGTCAGATGAAGAAATAGCACTGTTCCTAATAATATCTTGGAGTCATCTAAGTCATACAGAAAAAGAGTTACCTAATGATGTCATGCTGTTCAGGTTGGGGGTGTAGGTCAGTGGTGGGGTACTTGCCTAATATGCTCAAGGCCTTGGGTTTGATCTGTAGCAGTGGATGAAAAAGTGTTTTCTACTGAGAAAATATTTATTCGACATCCTACTACATGACAGATATTATACTCAGCTAATAAGTCTTCTTTGATCTATAGCCTACCCATTACCTGCTGGCACATAACCCCGTGGCTAGTAAATGAAAAGTTGTTAGTGACTATTAGGCTATACTATATGTCTTTTTTTCTGGTGGACTATATAGTTGATAGCTGAATATAGTGACATCATGAACTTGCACTTGATAGCTAAAACTCTTTAATTATACTTGAGATTTATAACAATGCCCAGATTAGATATACCATTTCCTTTTGATATTAATGTATTTACATTTCAGCATAGCAGAAGACTAAGGATTATTTAGATACATACTTTTCATAATAAGCCTTTCCGAACAAGAGAAAGAGACATGATAAAAATTTGAATGGATCTTTTATTCCAAAAACAAAGATTAAGAAGATTGTTTGTAAGAGTGAATATAGGGTACATAATCCTAACAACAGCAACAAAAATATTAGTGGTCATTATGGTATGCTAACCATTGATAAAATAAACAAGTGAGAATTGTTACAAACAATACAAGAATTTTAAAAGATCAGTGTTTGTTCACAAACTTGCAAAAACAACATTTCAATTGATAGTTATTGAGAAGCATGATGAGCTTTTCCAATGATATGTTTAGTAGTGTTGTTTGTTTTTACAGTGCACACTGGTTTTTGGCTGTTGTTTGTTTCCCTGGTTTGGACAAACCAAAATATGAACCTAACCCTCATTACCATGAAAATGCAGTCATGCAAAAAAGTTCAGCTGCAGAGGACAGTTGTGTTTCTTCTGCCCGTGAAATGGACAGTTGTTCACAGAACTCTTCTGCCAAGCCTGTGATTAAGAAGATGCTAAACAAAAAGCATTGCTTAACTGTAACTGAGTCCAGTGCTGGACAGGAAGAAAGTGAGCCTTGTTATCGGAGAAACACATACAGTGTGAAATGTAGTGTGAAAAAAAAAAATCATGCTATAAGTGAAAACGAAGAATCAAATAATGGAGAATCTGCATGCCAGGAAGTTACTGATAGAACTAAAAGTGAGAATGGCCTACAGGATGAGTGTTTAAATTCTGTACGTCATCCAGGTATGTACTGATATACTATGAAAGAGTAAAAGTTAAAATAGAATTGTTAAAGCTACATATTTTCTCTTGTCAGGCTTACTGAGGTAGAATTTACTTACAATAACATTAACTCACTTTATGGGTGTCACTCAAGTTTTATTAATGTATTCAGTCATGTAACTACTATGACAACCAACATTTAAAATCTTACATTACTCGAAACCCCCAGTGTCTCTATTGCAGTCGGTCCCATCTCTTCACCCCTAGAAGCAGAGCTAGCAGCTCTAGTCTAGAGTTTATGGCACCTCTGAAAAATTCTTGTGTAACAGGTTGTAGACACACGAAAATTAGTATAATACTACCTACGTGTAGTACATATACGATAAATGAAAAGTAATTTCATGCTTAGGCTTGAGTTTTACCTGCTTGATATTACATGTATTAAATACAAATAACTCAAAATTCAAAGGAAAAATAAACCTTGAAATTTATAATTCTGCCCCAGATATTTCTGTAAGAGATACTCAATCTAGACATGGAAGCTTCACGTTTTCCACTTATAAGAGTTTGGATTCATTTTATTTCATAAAAAAACTCCCTAGATTCAAAATATATAGTAGTTTCATAGGTTTAACTTATAAGACAAATATGTTCAGTCTTCTCAATTTTTAGATTGGTGAATTGAGTTCAAATGGCCAAAGGCAGAAAGTAAAGCTTTCTCCTTCAAATAAAGTGGGATCCCTTTTCCTCGTTCTCCTTCACTCAGTTCTGCAGGAAGGGGATACTAATACCTTTTTTTATTTCCTTTCAGCTCTCATGAATTGGTTCTCATTTCCTTCAATTAGAAACTATTGTTTCTAACCTCTTTAATAGAAATCTAAAAGTTATCAAAATTCTTTGGTATCAAGTCACTTTCCTCTCCAACCCACAAATACTCCATGTGTTGACTTCAGCCTTATCCTAGTCAGGGTTACTATTGCTGTGACAAAACACCATGACCAAAAGAAACTTGAGGAGGAACGGACTTACATGGCTTATGCATCCAGATTACTGTTCATCATTGGAGGAAGTAAGGACAAAAACTCAAGCAGGGAAGGGACTTGGAGGCAGGAGCTGATGCAGAAGCCTTGGAGGGGTGCTGCTGACTGGCTTACTCCTTATGGCTTGCTCAGCTTTCTTTCTCATAGAACCCAGGAGCAACAGCCTAGGGATGGCCTCACCCACAGTGGGCTGGACCCTCCCCCATCAATCACTAAATTAGGAAAATGCCTACATGCTTGCCTACAGCCTGATCTTATGGAGGCATATTTCAATCAAAGTTCCCTCCTCTCAGATGACTATAGCTTGTGTCAAATTGACATAAACTAGCCAGTACAAGCCTCATTCAAGCACGTGTACATCAAAACATCTTACTCTACCCTTTAAGGTTTTACAGGGTGGCCCCTCACACCTGTTGCAGAGTATCAAACACAGGGCCTCACACACACTAAGCAAGCACTTTGCCACTGAGCTTCGATCTTCAACCCCAAGAATATTTTCAGGTATTATGTGTCAATTAAAAACTTAATCTATTCCGTAAAAATCCATAATACTCAGTGTAGTCTCTGCCTTGCAAACATTAAACCATGCATAGACCTATATAAGTTTTTGTTAGGTAAGGTAGGCTATAGAAAAAAAAGGAATTAAAATTATGGAAAATTGCAAATAAAGAACATATTTTTGGTGCTCTACCACTTTGTATTGGTGAATTAGGAGGTTCACATCTGGCATGGCAGCACATGCCTCTAATCCTAGCACTTGGGAAGTGGAGACAGAAGAATCAGGAATTGATGGCCAGCCCTGCCATATAACAAGTTTACAGTCAGCTGGATTATGTTGAGACCCTGTCTCAAAAAGCCAAGAGAGACAGGTATGGGAAGGAGGACGTTGCTGAGCTTTTGTAAGGATAGTTTGCTATAATAAGCTTCATAAGGTCCTGGAGCCATGAGATGAGCTGGAAAGGGAACAAGAAAAACAAAATTGGTCATTAAAAGCCAAACAGATCAAATCTTTGTCTACAGTCTAGTTCATTAGGATACAGTTAAGCAAATTATGTAAACAAGCAAGTATTTAACCTGTAATTCTTTCGATGTCATTATTGTAATTCTTGATTTAAAAAAAAAATAATAGTTATTTGTGTGAAATTTCCAGAACCAGAAAATGTATAGAATAGTGATTGATTGCTTAGGGGTTTCAGCAGGAAAAGATAAGCGGTAGGGGAATATAGAGACAATGTTAATATGGGATTTCTTTTGGAGGCTTTGAAATTGATTTTGAGGGCTGATGGTGGAGCTCAGTGGTAGAGATCTTGCCTAGTTTTGGTGAGACCCTGGATTCAATCCCCAGCACCACCTAGATGATAATATCAAAAACAGTATTGTGATGGCAGGTAGTTACGCATTCTTGTGAATATATGGCTAGTTTTGAGAATTTGTGGAAGATTGATTCCACCCAAAAAGGTACCCAAATCCATGGGTGCTCAAGTTCCTCATGTATATACTATTGCATAGTATTCACTTGTGGTGTGTTTGCAGCCTCCTTACTCTAAAGCTTCTCTAGATTACTTACATCATCTAATTTGTTGTAAATACGTAGTTTTAAATAATACTTCTGCTTTTCTTTACTCTTAGTTTTTATTTATGGTGCTAGGGATTGAACCCAGGACCTATATATGCTAGGCAAGCACTCTCACTTAGCTGTATTCCAAGTCCCTGTACTGAATTATTCGGAGAACTAGAAGGGAAAAGGGGCTTATATTACATGTTGAGTACAAACAAAAATTTCCTCCAAATATCTTTTTTATAGAATGGATCTCACTGTGTATCCTTGCTGGCCAGGAACTTGCAGACATCTGTTTGCTTTCCTTGTGCTGGTATTAAAGGTGTGCACCACCATTCTATACCCCTTGCCCTCCAATATTATTGATCCATACTTGGTCGAATCCACAGACAGTGCCCATAGATAGAGAGGGCCAACTATATACTAAAAACCACTGGATTGTGCATTTGAAATGGGTGAATGTTATGAATTTAAAAATAAGACTAAGGAATATAGCTCAATGAATAGAACACAAGGCCCTGAATTCAGTCAGCAGTACCACTAATAGTATAACATGGTTTCTTTTTGAACAATAATCTTATACACTTTAATGTGAGGTCAAATAAAGAAGTGAGAGACTGTGTATTGGAGCACAACTTAGGGCTTTATGTACACCAGCTACAGAACTTCCAAGTGCCCCCTGCAAGTTGTTGTTTATTGAGTAGACAATTTTGTTGGAAGACAGTCTCAAAACCCTAGTGGAGACCAAAGTACAAAACAATGTTTTATAGAGGTTCCATGATTAACAGGTTCATTTGTCTTTTTCTTGTAGCTGTGTGTTTGTTTTCCTTTCATATGTATACACCTACATCAATTATATCTATAATTAAAGGGAAAATCTGTGAAAGAAGTGTTTCACAAAACAATTTCTTGTTGTTTGTGTGAGTGCTAACACTAATTATGTTTTTTTTTAATCTTATTTTAATTCAATGCTGGCAGCATCCCACAGTTTGAGAAGTGGCGCTCTAAAGTGAGGTGGTTGTTGTTTCCTCACCCTACACACACACACACACACACACACACACACACACACACACACACACACACACACACACACAGTGGTTCCTTAGCTTTTATCAGATGCTTTGAAGAGCTCATTGGCTCAAAAGTACACTAAGTAAGGGTGCTCTCTAAATGTCACTTTCTCACCTGCAGGAGTATGACTAACCAGTCTTAGAACGATGGCACATGAAAAGTTAGGAGCTCATTAAAATGTTTGTACCCTAATTAATTAATGCCTAAGTAGCTAAATTCTATTTTTGGCCTGGCTATATAGTTCAAAAGATGTATTTTAAATAGTTCACATAAGTTTAACTCAGATCCATGTAGTTAACAAGTGTTGACTAATAGTGTCAGATAACATGCCATAGTAAATAAACAGGATTATGTCTACAGCTTTAAGGCCAGCTGTTGGAAGGTAATATATGATATCACTACTTGCCACTTTGTTTTTTCAGCTGGACATCATGTAAAATAATTGACCAGATTGAAGACATGAGGAACATGTGGGTTTAAAAATTTGCCGCCTCCCCCCCAAATTATTTATTTATTTTCAAGATGGGGTTTCTCTATGTAGCTTTGGAGCCTGTCCTGGAATTCGCTCTGTAGACAAGGCTGGCCTTGAACTCACAGATCCACCTCCTTCTGCCTCCCTAGTGCTGGGATTAAAAGCGTGCCTCACCACCGCCCAGCTGTAGATTTAAAATTTACAGTCACACTCAAATAGGTAGATACTGGTCTGCTGAGATGGCTCATTGAGTAAAAGTGTCTGCTACCAAGGCTGGGTAACCTGAATTCAGTCCTCAGAACCCAGATGTTGGAAGGAGAAAACTGGCTCCTGAAAATTACACTTTGATCTACACACACAGAAGTGTGTGTACACATACACACACACAGTAAATATATAAATGTTTGCTTTTTTATAGGATACTTTTGTTTTCACTTATTTTAAAATAATTTTTAAATACATATATGTGTTCTGGGTATGTGCAGGTGCCCCCAGAGGCCAGAGGTGGAGGTATAGAATCCTCCTAGAGCTGGAATTGCCTCATGATGTGGGTGCTGGGAATTGAACCTGGGTTCTTTTTAAGAGCAGTAATATGTTCTTAATCTTAACTGCTGAGTCTCCTCTCCATTCTCCCCACCCTCCACCTTGTTTTAGACAAGGCTTTGCTGTGTAGCCCTGGCTGACCTAGAACTCACTGCCCAGACTAGTTGGCCTCAAACTTAGAGATTCCCCTAGCATCTGCCGCCTGAGTGCAGGCATTAAAGATATGCACCACTGCGCCCAGCCTAAAAGAAAGATATTTTTTGAAAGCTGAATTATTTAAACTACTTTCTCCTGTTCAAGTACTAACCAAGCCTAACCCTGCTTAATTTCTAAGTTCCATTGAGAATCAGACACATGCAGAGTGGTCTGGCCATAGACTATATTTTTTTTCGATGATTTTTGAAATACTTTAGTTGGTACAAGGTAAATATTAATGTAATAATACTTTATAGATAGGAATCTGATTGTGTTGACTTTTTAATTGCCTGGGGATGTATACAGATTTTTAGATTTAGACAAAGTTAAAATACTTAATTTCTGAAACAGATATATTGTGTGTATAACAGAAGGTTTACAATTGTGCTTGATTATTTTAAGTAGTATGTTTCTGATTACAGCATTTTGATTTATATATATTTTTTTAGGAGTACATTTTATTTATCTTCTTTCTCAAGATACCTTGTTTATTAAAAAAAACAAAAACAAAAAAAAACACTTTATAGCTTTGTAACCTAGATTGAAGTAAACTTTTCTACCTAAAATACCTAAAGGTCATTCTTTATGAATTTTTGAAATGTCATACATTCTTTTAAACAATATTGGTATATGTGGTATTAAAGTCTCTGATTCAGTTTCGTGGAGATTTAAAATTTCTGTTAAATACTTGGTTTGACAAGCTTCTTTTAGCAAAATGATTGACTTTTAACAGTTCTGATTCTTAGAATGAACTTTAAAGAATATCAATTCAGTTTTACCCTGTGAACCATTTACTTTTGTGGTACCAACCCTTATAGTTGGTTTGTGGGGTTTCATTTTATTGAAAAATAGTAATATAACCAAACTTAAGTAAACAGTTGCAGGATCTTGTTTATAACTAGTATCCTAACATGACAGTTATATTCATAATTCTTCACCACCACCACCACCCCACCCCCCGCCACAGGGTTTCTTTGTATAACAGCCCTAGCTATTCTGAAACTCACCTTGTAGACCAGGCTGGCCTTGAACTCAAAGAGATTTGCCTGCCTCTGCCTCCTGAGTGCTGGGATTAAAGATGTACACCACCACTGCCTGCTATGTTATTATTCTTCTGATATGTACAGAAGCAAGTCTATTTATTTGTACTGTTTTTTACCCTTTGTTTTTTCCATGTTTTCATAATTTCAATCTTAAAGCTATACATTTTTATCTTGTAGTCTATTCTGTGGCTTATAGTTTTGTTTAGGAATTACTGTTTTTGGGCTCTTAAAGCTTTCTATTCAGTATCTGGCACACTCTTACACACAGAAAGATTCGTACACAGATTTATATAACCTTGTTTTTATTTTTTTGTAAGTTTCGGGTAATAGAGTAATAGAACAGTTCTGTAATTTGACATCAATCCATGTTTTTATTTTAAAATAACCTACTTTATATTTGTTGTATTACACGCTGTAGCAGATTTTTGTACCCTCAGCTGTCTTATATTATTAGCATTCATTTCAGTATTCTATTCGCTGGGTTATAGGCCTGAGCTTTTTATCATACTGTGTTTCCTATTGATACAGATGCCTTAAGCAAAATCAGACTAAACTACGGTGATCAGTCAGCTGAAGGTGGTAAAATGCTTGAAGATGAACTCATTGACTTCTCAGAAGATCAGGATGACCCGGTAAAATCAGATGCTTTGTGAGAATCTGTTACAGAATCTTAGAAACTATTCCTTCAACCAGCGACAGAGGCAATATGGCTTCTGGATTGGGGTTGTATTTCAAAACAAAACCAGTTTTCTAGTTTGAAGTTCCTAGGACACATATATTAGTGTTGTTGAAATTGTGATATAGGGTTATATATATATATAATGAAATTGTGATATAATACTGCCTGAGAAAGTTTTAATATAAAGTTAATTCTCTTGGAGTGGGGAGTGTATAGCTCAGTGGTAGAGGGCTTATTTACTATGTACTAGGCCCTCAGTTTGATGTCCAGCATTGGATAAAATAAAAAATTAATCGTGTTTTCTTTGAAAACATTTATACGCTATACTTGACCTTTGGTCTAGCAATATCTGAGAGGCAAGTAGTAAAATATTCAATTATGTAGTACACATAATTGTAGTATACATAAGAATAGCAAAATTATAATTTTTTTTCACTTTCCCAGTACCTTTTTTCTTTTTTCTTTTTTGGTTTTTTGAGACAGGGTTTCTCTGTGTAGCTTTGCACCTCTCCTAGAACTCACTTGGTAGCCCAGGCTGGCCTCGAACTCACAGAGATCCTCCTGGCTCTGCCTCCCAAGTGCTGGGATTAAAGGCGTGCGCCACCACCGCCCGGCCAGTACCTTTTTTCTTATCCAGTGGCTATTTTCTTTTTTTTCCAATTTAATGTGCATGTATTATAAGAACAGATATTTAATTAGCAACAGGTGAATTATATTATTTCCTGGATCTTATTTGCTCTAATAAATATCATAAACACTTACATATAAATTATAGTTTTGGAGATAGTTTATTTAAATTATAAGAAAAGTTAATGAGAAACTGTAACATACTGTTTCTTAAATTTTCTGTTTAAAAATTATATTTGTTTTGTGTTGGGACGCACACCTGCACACCCCAATGGGCATGTAGGAGTTAGCATAATTGCAGGAATCTTTCTCCTTTCTCCATGTGGGTCCTTGAGATCAAACTCGGGGTTCTGGTTTTAGTACTAGGGAAGACTGAGTTGTTCACCTAGTATCTTCATACTTTATGCTGCACAATTTTCCTTTTTGCTCAGTCTGGTTGGGGGGGTGTTTAGTTTATGATGAATAACTGTAAGATTCTCATTCATTACTTTACATAACAGGTAACTGCTCTTACCAGAGGAGACTAAGGACTCACTGTGAGCCATGACTACGTGCTGCAGGCCTCAGGGTTCCTATTCAGATATGTGGCCTGAGACAGGATTAAGATTGTGAAGTTTTTATATTTAAACAACTTATATAGGCTTTACATGATGGACGATATAATACAAATATCAGAAATTTGAAACAAATTTCTTAGCACTACTTTGCACTTCACATTGGAAATCTCTTGTGGTAGAAAGGAAAATAACTTTTATTTTCCAGCCATATATTATAAGCCAATGGATAATTGAAAAATGACCTTTTATTTCACAAGATTGCGTGGAAAGGAAAAAGTACATAAATCCTCCTTCACCATATGTAAACACCTGAAAGCTTATTCTAACACTAAAGGCCTGGTGAGCTGGCGTATTGGGCAAAGGACTCACTGCACCTGCTGACAACCTAAGTTGTATCCAGAACCCACCTAAATTTGGAAGGAGGGAAAACTGACTCCACAAAGTTGTCCCCTGATCTCCACCTGCATGCCTGCATACACACACACTTCATACACACATACAGTAGTGAATAAGTCTTCGATGTTAGTGTTTTAGCATTGGATAAATTTAATTGAATAGCATGCTGAATTTTCTAGGTCAGTTTCCTCCCTGGGACTAGAAGTGTTGCCATTTATTTGAAGGAGTTTTGTGTGTGGGGCTGTTTCCTTAGATTATTAGTTATTTCAATAGCACGTTCTTAATAACCAAAGGCTGTCTTTTACAGGATGATAGCAGCGATGATGGCCTCCTTGCTGATGAAAACTACAATTCAGAAATAGGACAGTGGCACCTAAAACCCACTATCTGTAAACAGTAAGCATTGACTACATCCTGCAAGCTGTGTGGTTTTTGTTTTTGGAGTCATAGGATGAAACACAACAGAACAGTTCTAACTTAAGCAGAATTTACAAGTGCTCTCAGGATCATGGAGGAAAAGTGGGTATGCTGTCCAGAGATGGAACAGGGAGGCCATTTCTGGCTTCCACTTTGCAGTTTTCTCAGCCCCTGCTCCCACAGATGCTTACACACCTTTATAATGAACCACTATAACTTTGTAGATAATATTTTTGAGGAGAAAACACCATATATAATCAAAACAGTAGCATGAAGTTGGCAGTTAATGTTAGGTGGTCCCACCCTGCAGACCTGTTTTCTACTTAGAGACTCACTCAGACTTGACAGGATTCTAAGAGAGGAAGTTCAGTCATGCTTCCTATCCTGGTGTATCTGAGACTGTGTGCATTACTGAAGGGACAAGGTGCAGGTGGGAACTCTGAAGATAGAGTAAGTCATTACCAATTTCCAGAAATACATGTGTGTTCTAAAGTATCCCCAGAGACTCCCAAACCCGTTAAGTGAATCAGTACTGCCTAGTACTACACTTACCTCCTTTTACTTTGCTGTGGAAAATGTCAGCAAAAACTGCATTAATGGGCCTTGAAAGGCAAACTTCACTTATAAAAGAAAATATAGATATTTAGAGGGAATGTAACTCATAGTTAAGAGATCTGTAACAGGCCTGATCAGTGTAGCTCAGAGTTAGATGTATGCTTAGCATGTTCAAGGCTCTGAGTTCAATCTTTAGCAAAGAGAGAGAGAGATGGGGGAGGTAGAATGGAGAAGAGAAAAGATTAACATTTTGGACTACTTTTGCATATTAGATTTCCTCATTTATTTTGAGTTTACAACATACATCTTTTTTTCTTTTTTTGAGTTTTTCGAGAAAGGGTTTCTCTGTGTAGTTTTGGTGCTTGTCCTAGATCTCGCTCTGTAGACCAGGCTGGCCTCGAACTCACATAGATCCACCTGCCTCTGCCTCCTGAGTGCTGGGATTAAAGGCGTGTGCCACCACCACCTGGCTTGAGTTTACAACATTCTTCTACAGAATTAAAATTCTGAAGATTAGATCTGGGTTGCATAGAATATTCTAAAATGAAGTCTTGCCTAAAAAATACATTGTGTCATAAACAAATTCTTGGGATTACTTGTTTGGTTTTCTCTAAGAAGCTGTAGTTCAGTTAGATAGTTAGCAGGTAAGGGCATTTGCTGGCAAGCCTGATGATACCCAGAACCTATGTAGTGGAAGGGGAGAGCCAGCCCCTTCAGCTTCTTCCTTCACATGCATGCCATGGCACATACATGTGCATATGATACTTAACTTTTATAGGGCTCCTTTTTATTATGCTGGAGTTACATTACTAGTCTATAATGTAATTTTAATATTACCATAGATACCTAAATTTCTGTCTGTGAGGTTTGCTTTCCTTCCTGAGTATTTACTGAAACAAAAGAAAATTTCTAGGTTTTTAATAGTATTGATGCATTATTTTAAATTTTCTTGTGCGTATGTAACATTATAACTCATTTAACTTTTATTATTTCTATCCTGCAGACCTTGTATCCTACTTATGGACTCACTCAGAGGCCCATCTAGGTCAAATGTTGTCAAAATTCTAAGAGAGTAAGTTCAAAACTGTAACCTGCTTGTTTGATACACTGTAGCCGAGGCAGCTTTACATGTGTTTTGTTGGTATCTGTGCATTGTTGTAGGTATTTAGAAGTGGAATGGGAGGTTAAAAAAGGAAGCAAACGAAGTTTTTCCAAAGATGTTATGAGAGGTTCCAACCCAAAAGTTCCACAGCAGAACAACTTCAGCGACTGTGGCGTGTACATACTGCAGTATGTAGAGAGCTTTTTTGAGGTGAGTTTCAGTTCATGGTTATCTGTGAAATAATGAAATAGGTATTTGTATTTCATGTAATGAACACAATAAGAAAATAATTCATCTTAAAAATGATTGTAAGCCGGGTGGTGGTGGCGCACGCCTTTAATCCCAGCACTCGGGAGGCAGAGCCAGGCGGATCTCTGTGAGTTCAAGGCCAGCCTGGGCTACCAAGTGAGTTCCAGGAAAGGCGCAAAGCTACACAGAGAAACCCTGTCTCGAAAAACCAAAAAAAAAAGAAAAAAAAAAAATGATTGTAAAGAACAAAATCTCCCAAGTTAGACACACACACACACACACACACACACACACACACACACACACACACACACCTTCCTCTCAAGCCTTTAGAATCTAATCTCCTCCCTACCTTTACATTGAAAGCTTTCTTCCCTCCAGCACCCTTTCTACTATTCCTTCCTCACTCTCAATCCTGCAGCATGGCTTCCACATGCCTCTCTTGGAACTCTTTACGTTCCCTTGACTCCTTCTTAACCACTGTTCACTGAATGAACCCCTGAATCCCTTGTAAAGTCACGTGTATTCATTACTACATTCCTGCTGCCACTTTCCAAGTCCAGCATGCTAGTGTCTTTCTGAGCTGCTAC
Organism: Peromyscus eremicus; assembly: GCF_949786415.1. Lineage (NCBI taxonomy): Eukaryota > Metazoa > Chordata > Mammalia > Rodentia > Cricetidae > Peromyscus > Peromyscus eremicus. Next base: position 74,445,741 of record NC_081422.1, read on the forward strand.
ACCAGATTCTCATGCCTTCTGCCTTCTGCTCATCACAGTCCTTTTCCAGAAACTGATCAGGTTACTCTCATCACCTTTATACTTGGTGGCTCCCTGGTGCTCTTGAGCTAAAGAACAAACCCTTCTGGTGGCCTACACTGTACTTTGGCCAGTTGAAAATCAGTCTGTTTCTTGCTGTGCCGTGTCTCCAAGCCTTGAAGCTCACTCCCCGATGCTCTGTCAGTCTATGGCTGGCTAACGACATTTAAACGGCAGGCCGATGGTGTTTGTTCTCAGTGCACTGCCTACCTCCTGTCACAGTGTTGGCTGAGGTCGACTGTCTTTATCTAGCATGGTGCTGGCCTTCTTTCTTAGGCAGGGCCTGAGAGGAAAGGCTTGTGTTTTGCAGCTGTGGAGACTCTTAGCAACTCTCAGTTCTGCTGTTGCACAAACAACTACAAACTGTGAATTTGTTTGCTTCTGCTTGAACAAGAACTTTATTGCAGAAATAGGGTATGGGCAGTTCTCAGCCCAATAACTGTAGTTACCAGCCTCTAATCTAGACAGTAAGCTTCATAAGCCAATACTGTTTTTATCTCTAGTGCCTAACTCAGTGAATAGATACTGATACTTAACTTCTGAGTGTTGTAGTTGAAATTAAAATGTCACCCATTATAATTTTCTAACAGGCTTTTAATCCTATTTTCAGAATCCAATACTAAATTTTGAGCTACCTATGAATTTGGTGAACTGGTTTCCTCCTCCTAGAATGAAAACAAAAAGAGAAGAAATCCGAAACATAATTCTGAAGCTTCAGGAAGAGCAGAGTAAAGAGAAGCTGCTGAAGGCCCCTTCCTCAGCAGAGACAGCCTTCGGGGAGGGAGCCGAGCAGTATTCCAGCAGTGTCTCAGAGTGACCAGGAGCTTCAGAGCTCACGTGGCGTGCAACTTTGGTTACAGACAGTAAAGAGCCGATGTGCTCACTACTCAGAGGTTTGGGGATGTTAATGCTGTAAAAATGTCACATAAATAATTTCCAAAGGAGTATGTATTAAGTAAAAGTCTGTAAATATGTTAATGAGGCCAATTTTTCCAACATTTATAATTATTTTTTCCACTTTTAGGAAACCTTTGTTATGTATTTTCTGTTAATAGTACTAAAACTGCAACTTCTAAACACAAATAAAGTATTTATAGGAGGAAATGATTAATTTGATATTCTTCAGTGAACTTGTATAATTCCTCAGAGTGTGATTTTATTTCCTGGGAATATATATGTGTCTATGTTTTGGTTTTTTTTTAACCTCTGTTCTAAAATACTCAAAAATGTGAAAATATAATTGTCAGAGACATTTTAAACTAAAGATGCATCTTTATATGCTTGCATACAAGAAAAATTAACATCTTTTCAACTCATGCTCGTTGAGTGTGTTCAGAGAAACCCCAAAATGTAATAAATATTTATATTGTACACAGATACTTAAACACTATTAAGAGCAATCAAAGACAATGCGCCTTGACTTCTCCTAGTGAAGTCTGACTAACTGCACTGGCACACACTCTGCGACTCAGGTGAAAACTGTCCTGGCAAGTGCAGCTGGAATCTCAGATACCCAATACGACCTTTTTATTATCTTACGGTATGCTGCAACCTGTATGGTAGAACTAGGTAAGAAACCGTTTTAATCTGGGTAAACACAGGAATTCAAATAGGAACTTATTTTTTGTAACTTCTGCTATTTCTTCATTATTTTGTTCTCATTGTTTTGATAAAGTATCAGACCTTTAGCTTGAGTTTTTCTGTGTAAATTACTTTAAAATGTAAAGATCCTCTCTTTAATTGCATAGTGCAGCAAAAGCTCTTATTTTGAGTTTTCCATTTAGGTTGAGAAAATATGAGGCTAGGCCTGTAGTTCAGTAGAATGCATGCTTAACAAGCTGGAGGCCTCTTGTTTCAACCCCCAGTAGCAAACAAAAATAGAAAAATGTGAAGCTTTTAAAGCCACATTTGTAATTCTTGTAGAGTTCACTTGTATATGTAGAAACTATTATTTTCTCAGATGAATGGTATCTATTTCTTTCAGGTTAAGTGCAATGACTTAATGTTTTAAGTCATTTTTGTTAGTGAATTTTTAAATGCCCATATAACAAAAAAAGTGATAATAAAAGGTCATTTTATCATCATCTATTTTATTTCTAATGTGGCCATCTCTGGCACTGTAAGCCACAATTTAGACTGTTAATGAGTTTAGTGCAGTACTGGGAAAGATTTGGCGTGGGTGAGAATGGTAACAAGTAACTTGAGACTCTAGTGACACATCAAAACAAGTGCAAGGAAAGTCACCATTAGTGCCATCAACTATGTGTGTCTGTTTTACTTTGGCCTAGCTTAACTCTTATTTCTGATTAGCTCACATATGTAAGACAAGAGTTTTCTAAAATTTTATTCCTAACTGAAAAAGCCAAAATGTTTTTGTTCTCTAGTGAAGACCAAAAAACAAAACAAAGGAATTAAAAAACAAAATCTTTAATAGAAAGTATAAACAAGATTGGCAAACTTTAGTTTTTAAATGAACTCTATTTTGCCAAAATTTGAGGGAACTGGAAAAGTTAGTGTAAGGACCAGGTATACTGGCACATGCCAGTTAATGCCACCTGCTTAGGGGCTGAGGTACTTTACCACTTGACCCTGAGTCTGGGAGTTCAAGGTCAGCCCTCAGTATGGTGAGACACTGTCTCAAACTAAAACTATCCTAAAAGCTTGTGGTGGGTTTTTTTTGTTTTTGTTTTGATTCTTAATAGCTATATTTTATAGTGTTAGATAACTTGTTAAGGTAAAATTACAGCTTGTTCCTAGGGCTAATTCTGGTCAATATTTTTTGTTTCAACATGAAAAATAAAGATTGTATAAATAGTTTAAAGTGGAGATCTACCTAAGAATGTGTGATTAGTACAAGCAGTGTGACAGAACTTCGCAGTCAGAAGTCTGTCATTGACACCAGAACTGCATGAGGCTATCTGGTGACTTCACTAATTAGATAGAGCTGCTGTATTGGTTTTCTTGTTGGATAGAATAACAGCTAATCAGTTTTAGAAGAGTTTTAGATTACTTGCCATAAAATGTGTATGTGTCTGAGCTCCTGGTAGTTTAGGAGGGAAGGTGGTGGTCAGCCAGGCCCGTCCTTTGGCGTCACTGACATGCTTTCTTCAGACAGCCGAGAACGTGATGGAGTGCCTTCAGTTTCACTCACACCTGAAACAGTTAGCTTTTCTTTGCATGCAGCTTGTGCTTAACTGAGTCAATTAAATGTGGAAGGTTTTATTTGAAAGCATAAAATGATTTGCTTTGTGTTTTGTCTCCAAAATGAATTTAGTATTTTTCTCTGTGAAGCCTGTTTGTAGTCTCTGAAGGCTGTGTTCAGATAGAAAGTACATAGCTGCTTTGTGGAGTGAGGGCAGGAAACAGGATTGTCAGGGCATTCATTCTGTAGAGCAGCAGTTCTGTGTCCAGGATCAGCTGTGGAGAGCAGCTTCAAGCAAATTAAACAGGTTTCTCCACAGGACTTCTCCAAGTCTTTGGTGTGGATATGTAGGATTATTAAGTAAAATTACAGACCACTATATATAATTGGCCATATCTTCTGTTCCAAGAACTCCTAGAGTAAACAACTTAAGATATTTTGTGAACTGACTTTAAGAGAAGATTGTTTTGAAGCGGATTTGAGGATTTAAAAACAATTTTTTTCAATAGTTGAGTTTATTATTTAGAATTTTGAAAATAAATAAATGGGCATTGGTGAAATAAAGTTTTATGAGAAGCTTTTTTTGTAACCATTAGGAAAATAACTTTGTAAGGAAAAGGTTACAAATTAATTTTTTCACGTTAATGAGTTCATTTAGGGAGAAGAGAATTGATTATCTTTTGTAAAGTCATCAAATCCCAACAAACATGAGAATAGAAATCCTGTAAAGCTATGGAAGTGAATTGAAAGGCTGTTTGCAGGCTACTCCCTTACCTCTGAACCTCTTACAGAAGGTTGAACTTCCTTTTGACTTCCACTCCATCTTTTATGTTAGAACTAAATTGTAATTGGTGAACTTCATACCTAAAGACATGTTTTTCTTCCATCAAAATCTGTGCAAAAAAGTATTCTTTTGTAAGCTGGAATCATTTTATTAACATATTTTGAATATTTTAAACTTGTCTTACTGAAAGTTGTTCAAAGTTATAATAAAACATGTTATCATAATTAGCTTTATACAAGTAACAGAAGACTTTAATTAGATTGTAAAAGTCTTTAAACATTCAGTGTTTTGAGCACCTAGTACATAGTATAGGACCAGATAGATACCATCTTCCTGCTTTACAGTGTGGTGAGAAACAACAGTCATTGGCTTCACAAATGAGTACCAGCTATGAAAGAGTGTGTCTAAAGAGTAATCTCGGGGTCGGTCTCAGAAGGTTAGAGACTTCCTGAAGGGGTAACATTTGAACCACTGGTGGTGGTATCTAGAAGAGGAAGAGTAAAGTCTGTGAAGTAGAAAGAAAGATGCTTTGGCTTAAAATGATAATCACTTCACTGATAAAGCATGTACTGAATGCTAGACATTGTGTAGAGCATTTTAGATAAATGAATGCACTTCCTTAATGATCTTAGGAGATTCATGTACTGCTAGTACTTCCAGTTTGTGAGACAGATAAGTCCCCAAGAAAGTCTCTTGAATTCACAGCGTTAAACAAAGTTGCTAGGTTAACCTGTACTTGATAAAATTAGGTACAAATAAGATACTAGTGATTTTGTAGAGATGTACTGTGGTAGAGTCTTGATCTCTGAAGTGGCATGTAAGGGGCTGCTCTGAATAAGCTATTTTTAAATGATGTGTAAACATTTGTATAGTTTCTTAGAATGCCTTGTGCAAGCTAATCATGCAGGGCCTTGTAGCCATGTTCAAGATCTTGATCATTACTGTGAAAAGTTACAGAAGTATTTCGGACAGGAGTAACACAATCAAATGTGCATGCAGAAAAGAGTGTGTATTAATGAAAATGGGACCAGAATGAAAGCAGTCTTGTCATGAAACTGAGTTCTCAAGGTGAGATGGAATAATACATCTGTGTGGTAGGAATGTTGGAAAGACACAGTGGCCCCATTTGAAGTGTTCCTCTTAGGAACGTGCAACAGGAGCTTGAAAGCTGTTCTTTATCCCAATCAGAAAAGATTCAAAGGCCACACAAGCATATACTGCTGAAAATAGAAAAAGTGATTAATGTTAGACATTACTAACATAAGTGGTAAAAGCCAAATCATTCCTAAAACTTGAGACACTACCAAAGAGATAGAGCATTAATTTTTTAGACAAAGCTTTCTATTTTTAAGTACAAACCTCATGAAAAGAAGGTGTAAAATTAGAATTAAATACCAACGTTCCTTCACAGAAAAAGACCAGATGGGTCTAATTTGAGAGCAACTCATGCTTGATCTAGTTATGAAAGATCTCCAAACTCTAAGCTACCCAAGTGCTTGCATAGTTCTATGCCCTGACTTGGCGCTCCCTGTCCTCTTCTGTCAGCTAACTGGAAAGAACCAAGGAAAGAACAGGCAAAGGAAACAAAACAGGACTTAGTGGAGCAGATCTAAGTATTGGGAATTTAGGTTGAAAATAGGGAAGAATTTGCATATTGGAAGAAAAGAAGATGGTAAGTGGCAGTCTAATAAATGGCCTCATTTCTAAGAAGGATTTCCTTATTTTAACCTCTGAAATAAGACTGTATCTTATCAAATAAATTTGACTTTGTCTCAAAATTAATGGAAATGATAAATGTAAGTTGCCAAGCCTGGTCCCTGACTCGAGTGTGTAGTGCAGTCTACAAATTTACAACCCTAACAGATTATAGGCAAGAGCACACTTGAGGACCACTGGTACGCATGACTTCTTAGTGACGTTGCAGTCAGCTGTGGAAGGCTTGATGCACCAAGCATCCCCACACTGGCTTGCTGAAGTACTGTATGATCTTGTCTTCTCCTACCTGTGTTTTATACCTGAACTGAGACATGTAATTAAAGTTTTGATTTTTTTTATTATGCTCTGAACTTTTCTTTCCTACCTCTTTTGTGGTTTCCCCATATTCATAATATTTTTCTATGCATTTATATAATAAATGTATTAAAATACAATTTTCTTATAAAACTAGGATACCTTTTGTAAACACTTTGTAGAATCTTGTCTCAGCAGTGTCTCATGGAAATTATTTAGCCTTGTCTCGCTCTGTTCACCACTCTAGTTTTGCCTGTGCTATAGCAACATTTCCAGAACCTTTACAAAAGCGTCACCTTCCTTTGATCGTGATAGCAGTCCAGAGATGCGAAGGGGAAGGAGGGGAGCTCTGCTTATTTGTTGTCGAGCTCTGTCTGATGCAGCTCCTTTCCTTCTTCAGAATGGTAAGGGGAGCTGGTGGGCAGCAGGTCAGCTCAAAGCTCCCACCTACCCAGTAGAAGCCGTGTTGCTGCCCCTCACAGTCTACACACATCTGCACCTTCTAGCTTCCGTTGAACAGCAAAGCTTGCTTTTACCATTTCTCCAGGAGAGGAAGATTGTTTTGTGACTTCCACAGTAGTGGGCATTCTGTCTCTAGTTTTTCCCTAAAGGTGTTCATTCTTTATCTTCAGGTCTTGTATGCAAAGCTCCTCTTTGTTGCTGCCATTACTCTCCTCTGTCACTGGTTTGGATGGTCTTTGCCGACAGTGTCTGACTTTGTACAGAGCACATCGCCATTTGTTACAGATGTGTAGGGGCTTGTTGTATAGGGGCTGCACTAGCAGGGTGTCCTGCCCCAACTTCCCAGCTACTGGTATCATAAGCCTATATAACCCATACCTGGCCACAAATGTACGTTTTCATTCATTATCATTTATCTAGTAGATTTCATGTATTTTCCATAGCAGAATTTTTTATTTTTATACATTATTTGATTTTTAAAACTTGGTTAAGGAGCTCCTTTTTGACTTGAGGTAGTGCACATGGCAAATAAATCATAAAACAATTTTAAATTGTAAGTAATGAAACTGAAATTTATTTCTGTATATGGCAAAAGATATGGTTGTTTTATTCAAAAAAGTTTCTTGAAGACTTTAGTTTGTGCCAGCACCATTATTAAATATCCTGCTTTACATTTAACTGTTACAATTCTCATGCTAAATTACTGAGATTTCTAAATTTCTACTTTTTAAAACTTGGTCTACTCATTTCATTAAGCCTGGTCTATAGGACAATGAAAATGCAAAAAGAGGTTATAGATTTAAACATCCTATTAGACAAAGAATGAAAAATGAGAGGTAAAAACTAGTGTTAAAATAGGACAACCAAGGGGTTGGGGATTTAGCTCAGTGGTAGAGTGCTTACCTAGGAAGCGCAAGGCCCTGGGTTCGGTCCTCAGCTCTGGGAAAAAAAGAAAAAGACAAAATAACAAAATAGGACAACCAAGCTGGGCAATGGTGACGCATGCCTTTAATCCCGGCACTTGGGAGGCAGAGGCAGACAGAGCTCCAAGTTTGAGGCCAGTCTGGTCTACAGAGCGAGGTCAGGACAGTCAGGACTACATAGAGAACCCTGTTTTGTTTTTTTTGTTTTTTGTTTTTGTTTTTGTTTTTAAAAAGAGAACCATCAAATATTTTGATCAACAAAGAAAACACAATCGGTGAACTGGAGTTATTTCACCATGTTATCATACTCCCTCCAAAACTCACAAATATAGTTTTTAAAAAGATAAATACATAATAAATTCTTGAGCCTAATGAAAAAAAAATTAATTTCAAAGGAAAAGAGTTGTGTCTAAGACACAAAAAAAAGCTTAAAAAATGAGACATCAACTTATAACACTGTGACCACAACTTGAAAGCATCAGAACAGGTTCAAGAAGCAAGAGTTTGGCTAGAATATCCACGCTTAGAAGGTGCTGGCAAGAATGTCAAGAGCCTATACCAGAAACTTACACCAAGTAGATCAGTTCATCTGTTTGATCTTTGAGGCAACATCAAATTGTTCCAGGCCATAAAAGCTCTTGAAAGTATGACAATTCATCTATGAAACCCATCTAACTAACATAAAAAGTTATAGAGGAGGTGGGGGTCAAAAGCAAGGAGACAGGACGAGGGTGTAGCTCAGTTACCAAGCATGTGAGAAGTTCTGGACTTGCTCCCCAGCACTGGATGGAGAGAATGTAAAGAAGTAACAATGTACTACATGTAAGTGTTGTAAAACACTTAAAACCATTTAACTTAATGTAAAATTAGGTACAGTCTTTTACAGCAAATGTACTAAGAAAATTTCAGGGAGAAAATGGAACATTCCTATTTGGACTTTTTAAAAGATAATAGAACACATAAGAGAATCAGATACAGTGCCTGGATAAATACACCCAAAGTTAATTCTGACAATGAGAATGTAGAAAAATAATTGGAAAAGAAAAAACTGTAAATGCGATTATGAATAAAACTAACATGTTGCCTGGGGTTGGCAAGGTGGCTCAGTGGGTAAATGCACCTGCTACTAAGCTTAACAACCTGTGTTTGGTCCCCAGAACTGACTCCTGAGCACTCTGATCTCAACATGCATCCCCCTACCCCCACACAAAACTTCTTTTTAAAGAAAGGTTTGTTGCCTAAATGAGAAAATACAGGATTTTATTAACAACTATAAACCATAGCCTTACAAAAATTGAAGGGCAGTTTTTAAACAGGAAGGCAGCGCTGTAGAAATGCTAACATCTCCCTACCAGTAAACCTTCCTAACACAATTAGATTTAACAATAGTAATTTGTATTAGAGCTCCAGGAGTCCGATCGATTAGAGAGAGGAGGGATTCTATAAGCAAGGGACATCCAGATCATGATGGGAAAACGTAGAGATGGCCAGCCAAACTAGTGGAAACCCATGACCTGTGAACTGTGGACCAATAGCTGTGGAGTCCCCAAGGGACTGGACTAGGCCCTCTGGATACAGTTGTTTAGCTTGAACTGTTTGGAGGGCCCCCAGGCAGGGGGATTGGGATCTGTCCCTGGTATACGAGTGGGCTTTTTGGAGCCTAGTGCCTAAGGTGTGACATCTTGTGCAGCCTCGGTGCAGGGAGGAGGGGCTTGGACCTGCCTCAACTGAATGTGCCAGGCTCTGCTGACTCCCCATGGAAGACCCTGCCTTGGAGGAGGTGGGAATGGGGGGGGAGGATTAGGGGGAAAGGTGGGAGTGGAGAGGGAGGAGGGGGAATCTGTGGTTGGTATGTAAAATGAATAGAAAATTTCTTAATTAAAAGGGAAAAAATTAAAAATTTTTTTCATAAAAATTGGAAGTTTGTACAGGAGGGGAAATACCAAAGAGCGTCCATAAAAAGAGATGAGGCCAAGTTTGGCACTCATCCAAATTGTGTAATTCCAGTGCAAAGGAGACTGAGGCAGAAGGATAACAAGTTAGAGGCCAGCCTGGACCACACAACAAGAGCTCTGAAAAATGAACCAACTGGGTGGGCAGGATGGCTCAGTAGGTAAGGGCACTTGCCACCTAGCCTGAGCTGAGTTTGACCCCTTGGATACCATGTGATGGAAAAAGAACAGATTCCCATAAATTGTCTATTGACCATACATACGCACACAGGGATATACACAGTAAATAAATGTTAAAAATAATGATAAAGATTACACACAAAAAAAACTAAATTAAAAGACCTTCATATATGGCAAAGCCACTGTGAGTGATATATGGAATCCAGAGAGGATTATGATATGAAAAATGACATGCATTAAAAGGAAGGAGCTGGGCTGGAGAGATGGCTCAATGGTTAAGAGCACTGGCTGTTCTTCCAGAGGTCCTGAGTTCAATTCCCAGCAACCACATGATGGTTTACAACCATCTGTAATGAGATCTGGCGCCCTCTTCCAGCTTGCAGGGATACATGCAGGCAGAACACTGTATACATAATAAATAAATAAATCTTTAAAAAAAAAAAAAAGGAGCTAGAGTAGAGGAAAACGGAAGAGACCACACCTAAAGGAGCTATCAACTACACACAGAAGTGAGCCCTGAATGTGGGTTGTAGGGTTGGTGGGGGAACTCCCTAGGTAGTTGAGGATGGCCTTCTGATCCTTCTGCTTCCATCCCAGAGTGCTGAAATTGCACTACCATGCCCTCTATGCGGTGCTGGGAACCTTCTGGGGCTTCCTGCATGCTTGGGAAAGCACTCAACTGAACTCCATCCTAAACCCTGTAGGGGGCTTTAGAATAAATTTGTTACTACTGTTAGAAGTTGAAATGCTAATTGGTAGATTATTATAACAATTTTTCAATTTTTATTCCTTGGATCTTGAGAGATTTGGCTACAAATAGGATAACCTGGAGAAATTATCCTCTAGATACAACCACTTGTCATAATGTCAAGTTGCTAGGTAACCAAAAAAGCCCAGGGCAAGACTAAGTTCATTAGCTGGAGTTTAGTGTAAGCAATAGCTTCAGGCTTGAGAAACAATGCTGACATTTACCCTCCTAGAAAAGACAGTTGTTCCTGCAGCTGCTTTTCTTAGCCACTGACCTCTTCTCAGCACACAGCTGAGAAACAATTCTCATTCTCTTTCTGAAGCAATAGGATTTTTTTAAATGTTCCTTTAAAAATACATTACATAAAAGCTGGCTGGGGTGGCGCATGCCCGTAATCCCAGCACTGAGGAGGCAGAAACAGGAGGACTGCTACAAATCCATGGCCAGCCTGGTCTACATCATGAGTTTCAGGCCAGCCAGGGTTACATAGTAAGATCCTGTCATAAACCAACCAACCACCCAACTAACAAACATCCATTACATGGTATTACTACTATTCACAATTTCAATAATGCCAATACTAAGGCTTAACCTTAAATGCTACAATATTTAAATGTACTAAGAGTAATATTCTGTCTAGGAACAACTTGGATGCATTGATGATATACCCCTGTTGCATAAACTATAAAAGGTATTTTTAAAATTTCCAATGGGCCAATGAGACGGCTCAATGGGTAAAGGCACTTGTGAAGTAACCCTGTAACCTGCCTTAGATCCCTGGAACCCATATAAAGATCTATAGAGAGAACTGATTCCATAGAGTTGTCCCATGACCTTGACATGTACACTGTTGCGCGTACACACACACACACACACACACACACACACACACACACACACACTCACCCCACAATAATAAATATTTAAAAATTCTCAGTGTTCAGTAAACAATAGAAGTTTTGTTTTGTTTTGTTTGTTTGTTTGCTTATGAGACAGGCCTTCTCTGTGTAGCCCTGGCTGGCCTGGAACTCACTAGATAGACCAGGCTGGCCTGGAACTCACAGAGATCTGTGTGGTGATGCATTGTGTCCCCCGATATACTGTGTCTCCCAATAACATTTACCTGAGGATCAGAGGAAAAGGCCAGCCTAGTAAACAGAGGAGTCAGACAATAGTAGCACTTGGCAGGCAGGGATCTGTCTGGATCTCTGTGAGTTCAAGGCCACACTAGGAACAGAGCCAGGCGTGGTGGCACACACCTTAAATTCCAACACTAGTTAACTGTGGAGGTCTGTAGGTCTGTACAGACAGACAGGAAGTGACAGAGCTGGGCAGAGAGAGCAAATCAAATGGCAGAACAGGCATATAGGTGTGGGTAGACAGGAAGTAGCTTGTCTTTTGGAAGCTGCGGAGTTGGTGAGGTGAGGTTAGCTGTGGCTTTCCCTATTTTCCTGTTCTTTTTGGTTTCACTCCTATATCTGGCTCCGTGTTTTTTATTTAATAGTACCGTTTAGAAATTCGTCTACAATTGGCACCCAACGTGGGGTTATTGAATCTACTTTTAGATCTGCCTGCCTCTGTCTTCCTCCAAGTGCTAGGATTAAAGACATGAATCACCACTCTCAGTTTAGGAAGATATTTTTGAGCTCCGAACCATTCAGAGGGTTTATATTGAGGTAGGGTGCTTCCCAATTCTCTGGTTAATTTAAATGTTGCTATCGGTATGATCAATTTTTATTCTTCATTGGAGTTTCGGGATTTGAATCCAGGGCTTTGATTACCTTAGGCAAATGCTTTTAACACTGAGTTACACTCCCAGTCCCATGTAAAATCAGACAGAAAAATCAGATTATCTCAGTGTTGCCCACTCTTCTACTCCAAGGCTTCAGCGATCATGCTGCCTCAGGCTCCTGAGCAGCTGGGATGACATCTGTGCCTCACCACACCTTTGCACAATTAAACACATCTCTCTATGAGCATTTGTTTTAAAACATCAAAAAGAAAACTTTTGAAAGTTTATTATACCCAGAAAGAACCTTAGATGTTTTTTAATTAATTAATTTGTGTTAATTTAGTTTGCTTATCTTAACATTATTAATAAACATTCTGCTAATTTATGTCAGGAATTCATGTACAGTACATTTGGAAAAGCACAAGGCTTCCTACAACAGTTTTTAAGATTTATTTCTTTTTATGTTATGCATATGAGTACTTTGCCTGCGTGTGTGTGCTGATTGGTGTCTGAGGAGGCCAGAAGAGGGCATCAGATCCTCTGAAGCTGGAGTTACAGATGGCTGTTGGCCACCTTGTGGATGCTGGGAATCAAACCATTGTCCTCAGGAAGAGCAGCAAGTGCTCTAAACCACTGAACCAGCTCTCCAACCCCTCACAACAATTTTTTTTACTGTTAGTTTTATAAGACAGGATCTCACTATGTAGCCCTGGCTGGCCTGAAACTTGATATATAGACCAGATGGCCTTGAACTCAAAGCAATCCACCTGCCTCTGTCTCCTGAGTGCTAGGGTTATAGGCATGTGCTATCACACTTGTCTACACAACAGTTTCTTGTAAAGTAGTATTTATAAAAGTGTACTGTGTGTGTGCTCTGTGTGTATGGGCACAAGTACCATGCACAGCAGATATGTGGAAGTCATAAGACAACTTTGTGGAGTCATTTATTGCACCCTTATGTGGGTTCAAAGGATGGAACTCAGGGCCTGTGGATTTGCTCAGCAGGTACCTTTACCTGCAGAACCACCTTAGAGGCCCCCATGCCAGATTTTTCTACATCTTTTTCTCAACAATCCAACAATCATGTCAGTTATTTTAATGTAACTCTTCCAAGAGAAACTCATTAAACATTCAGAGACAAAACAAAACAAGACTGCACGAACCTGGCTCTGCCCCTAGCATTAGGGAGAAAGAACAACAAAAAGGGGGTGGGGTGGGGTGGGGTGGGGGAATGGCACAGCAGGTGAAGCTGTCATGAGGCCTGACTGTAATATCTGAAACTCACATGATGGGCAGAGAGAACTGACCCCTGCAAGTCATCCTCTAGTCCCCACAAGTGCCCACACTCACACAATAAATAAATTGTAATTAAAATTGAAAACAAAACAAAAAATCCAGAAGAACTAGAAAAAAAGAAGCATTGTCTGAAGCGTTAGAGGTTCAGTCCCTGACATAGGGTGGGGAGCTTTTAATGGAAGTGTAACATTGTGACACAATAAGGAAATATATTTTCCAATGGAGAGATGGTTAAGAGCACTTGCTGCTTCTGCAGAGGGCCCAGGTTCAATTCCCACATAGTGACTTAGAACCATCTGTAACTCCAGTTCCAGGGGATCCAACAAACACCCTCTTCTGAGTTTCAAAAGCACTGGATATGCTCATGGTACACACACACACACACACACACACACACACACATATATATATATATATATATATATATATATATATATGCAGGTAAAACACTCAAATATAAAAGAATATATAAATATATATAATATGTAATATGTAAATATATTAAGTTATGTTAGTATAATATTTTAATTTATTGTTCTATATAACATATAGTATATAACATTATTATATGTACATACACACATACATGCATACATATTGATCTCTGTCCCTAGTTTCTGGCATGGAGGTTCTAAAACATTTCTAACTTCCTGAATGGTAGGAATAAAACAAACATCTCTTATTGTCACAATTGGCCTTCTTGGTTTCCTCTACTGTTTTATTTTTAAAAATGACTACATTTATTTATTTGTGGGGTGGAGGGAGTGTACAGAGGTCAGAGACAACTTGCAGGAGTGACCTGTGGATCCCAGGACAGAATTCTGGTTATCAGGCTTGCACAGAAGTGCCTTTACCTGTTGGACCATGTCACCAGCCCAGCTTCCTCCATTCCTAATCAGCTCAGCAGCAATAAAGCAGAAAGGAGCTTGTATGCTAGGGTGATTAGTCAAGCCGTAGCCTGAGAGGGCTGGGTGCCATATCAACAAGCAAATTCCTTGTCTAGCAAATCAAACAGGAAAGCTTTATGTAAAATTGCTTTGTTTGGAACCAGGAACAGCACATACCTGTGATGTCAGCACTTGGGAGGTGGAGGTAGGAAGATCAGGACTTCAAGGTCATCTCTGGTTACTTAGTGAGGTAAAGTTCATCCTGGACTATATGAGGCCTTGTCTCAAAACAAAGTGTGCAGTGACACACGCCTTTAATTCCAGCACTTGAGAGGCAGAGGCAGGCAAACTCTGTGAGTTTGAGGCCAGCCTCAAACAACATAGTGAGTTCCAAGAAATCCAGAGCTACATAGTATGACCCTGTCTTGAAAACAGCAACAACAAAAGACAAACAAACAAAAAACACAGATAGCTCTATATTAATGTTTCTAGATTAAGGAGGCAGCAAGTAGAACAGATTTCATTATGAAGCAATGAACATCCCTTTGCTGGAAATGTCTACTGAATGTTGGGTAAAATCAATAGCCATGTGCTAGGAACTATGTGACTGGCAGAAGAAACAGAAGAATTATATACCTAGTGTCTTAGTTAGGGTTTCTATTGCTGTGAAGAGACACCATGACCATGACAACTCTTATAAAGGAAAATATTAATCGAGGTGGTGGCTTGCAGTTTTCAGTTTAGTCCATTATCATCATGGCGTGGAGCATGGCAGCATGCAGGCAGATATGGTACTGCCTACATATTGATCAGAGGCAACAGGAAATGGTCTGTGACACTGAGCAAAGCTTAAGCAAAAAAGACCTCAAAGTCCACCCCCACAGTGACACACTTCCTTCAACAAGGCCACACCTCCCAATAGTGCCACCCACTCCCTATGAGCTTATGGGAGTCAATTACATTCAAACTATCACACCTAGCAAGTATTCACAATGCAAGCATAACCTCCTGCAGGCATCCTGAGCATCTGGACACAGTGTGGTGATCAAAACCTCCAGATGCCTGCAGTCAAGGTCAAGGTGACCAAAGCTCACACTGGCTTCCCCTCTATCTTTAAATGTATTCCTGATGTTCACTGTGACTTTCCTTTTATTCTTACATGTCAGACCCAGACCTCCAGAGAGGAGGAAATGGCTGGACACCATCATCAGTGCCTAGTGACCGACTGAATTGTGCCTATGAAATGAAGCCTTCACAAACAACCAAACTTCAGCTCCCAGAAGCTTCTGCACTGGAAAAAGAATTTATAAGTCACAGAGGGCATGTGCCACACAGTTTGAATGTGTCTCCCCACAGGCCAAGTGTTGGAATTCACACTGAGAGAGCAATAGGACAGAAGGGTCACTTAAGCCCAGGAGTAGGGATTAGTCTGAGCAACAGAGCAAAATCCTGTCTCTTTAAAACATAAAGAAGTGCCTGTGTGATATAGAAATGATAGGATAAAAGGGTAGATGATTGAATCTACTCTGATAAGAAAAAAGGGAGAATATGGATATGATAAGATTAAAAAGGTAGATTATTGAATCTACTTTTGAAAAAGCAACTACTAATTTTAAAAATTTTATGTTAGATTGGATTTTTGTATATTGTATACAAATTTTGTATATTGATACAAATTTGAGATTATTTTTGTTGGAACATACTGTACATATATTTCTACTCTTGTTCAAGGTATTGTACCTATACAGCTCATTTAACAATGTAATGCAAATTTCTAGTCCTTGAAAGTTATTATTACCAACTAATTAGGATATAAAGAAATGCAGGTTAGTTGTTAGTCACCTATTATAATGGAACTAGTCAGGTTAAGTATGTTTTCAAGGTCAAACAGTTATATTTTAGATAGACAGGCCATCTTCAAACACTTCAGAGATCTTCAGAATATGGCATTTAAGATGTTTGAATGACATAGATTTTTTTTTATGACTATGAGACATATCTGCTCCTGGCAGCACCAATTAACTTCAGAGAAGATGATGGGCATTGAAGAAACTCCTTATGGAGTTTACTTTCTTTATGCCAAGTTAGCCACTAGGCAAGAAAGTGCCCTCGCCTCGACTGCTGACAGTATACTGTCCAAAATGGACAAGCAGGACACAAAAGAAAGGACTGAAACCTTGCCAAGACAAGTTAGGAAGGCCCTTCAGAAAATCCTCCTTCTCAGAAAAGTCTGTCAGATATGCTAGGCCTGTAGGCTGAAGATGGATGTCCCAATGTTGCAGAGGAACCTTAGGTGGCTGTCCAGGCAGCCAGCTGTTTCTGTCATTTCTCACATGTTTTTGGAAGTCGTTTGTTTACACTTACTGCTTACTTAGGTAATATTTCCTTCTCAGGTCTCTGAGGGAGTTGAAGACTAGATAGTTATAATTTTCCTTGTTATCATATTCAGAACAGAAACTCACTAAAGAGGTGTAAAGTGTATAAGTTTGAAAGACATCAAAAGATAGTTTTCGGTTGGTAATACAAGTTAGGATAGAAAGTGAATTAGGTACAAAATTTTGGATTCACCAAAATATGATAAATAATGGAATATTTTCTCTTAATTTGTCAATTCTTAATGGACTGGACATTGTTAATGTAATTCTTGACTATATATATTATATATACTTATCCTATATAGCTTTTCTTACATTAGTTATAACCTTTTATTATTTTAGACAAAAAAGGGGAAATGTGATATATTGTGCACCCTAATAAAATTTGCCTGAAGATCAGAAAACAGAACAAGCCACTAGATTAAACATAGAGGCCAGGCAGTAGTGGCACACACCTTTAATCCTAGCACTCAGGAGGCAGAGATCCACCTGGATCTCTGTGAGTTTAAAGCCACCCCGGACTACATGAGATTGACTCAGTCTAGGAGAGAAACAGAGTCAGGCAGTGGTGGCACACACCTTTAATTCCAGTACTTGGGAAACATATGCCTTTAATCCCAGCACTTGAGATCTCATGCCTCTGCTACCAGTATTTGGGAAGTCATATGCCTTTAATCCCAGCACTAGGAAGGACTATGGCTGGGCAGAGAAAGGTGTATAAGGCACAAGGAGACAGGAACTAAAGGCTTTTTGGATGGAGAGCTTTCAGCTGAGGACTCAAAGACATTCATTCAGAGGATTCGTGAGGTGAGACATGGCAGTGGCTTGTTTCTTTGTCTCTCTGATCCTCAGGAAAATTTTATTAGGGTACACAATATAT
The DNA here is from genome assembly GCF_949786415.1 of Peromyscus eremicus. Lineage (NCBI taxonomy): Eukaryota > Metazoa > Chordata > Mammalia > Rodentia > Cricetidae > Peromyscus > Peromyscus eremicus. The sequence continues at coordinate 74,463,190 of NC_081422.1, forward strand.
CACCACATCTGTGTGGTGGCATGCGCATTTAATGTCAACACTAAGCATGGAGGCTGGCAGATCACTAGGAGTTCCAGGCCAGACAGGGCTACACAGCAAGACTCTGTCTAAACAACAACAAACAAACAAAAAGAAAGGGGGGAGAAGGTTCAGGGAAGGAGGTATGGGAGGATGGAGGGAGAGAGAGAGACAGAGACAGAGAGATAATATACAGCGCAATGAAAAGTCACAATGTGAACACACCCATGTAACATATTGCTAGCTTTAAAAAAAATAGACCATTATCAGTATCTAGTGTCTTAGTTATTTTTTTTTTTCTTCAGTGACAAAATGCCTGACAAGGAGCAGTTTAGGAAAGACAGGAGATACAGTCCATCATGGTGAAGAAGTCATGACCACAGGGTAGGAGGTGGTTGGCTACACAACATCGGCAGTCAGGAGCTATATAGTCAGAACATGGGGCAGGACTATAAAACTGGAAGGCCTTCCCCCAGCGACCTCCTTCTCCAGTGAGTCTCCACCTCTTAAGGTTTCCATAATCTTCCCAAAAATTGTCATTGGCTGGGGGCCGGGGTTCAAAAACATGAACCTGTGGGGGAAATTTCACACTCAAACAACATTTAGAAAGCCTTCCACGTGCCTTTTGGAAATGTATCGTACTCTATTTATTTGCTTAGAGTTTATTTTTATTAGTAAGTGTGTTGGTGAGGGGGAGGGAGAAGATATATGTTGTGTTGTTACAGGGATGTGTGTGCCATAGCATGCCTGGGGATGTCAGAAGACAATTTGGGGGCATTGATTCTAGCCTTATCCCTTACGTGAAGCAGAGTCCCTCTTGCTGTTTTTTTTTTGTTTTTTGTTTTTTTTTTTTTGTTTTTTTTTTTTTTCACTATGCAGTGTACTCCAGGAAAGCTAGCCCATGAGTCTCCTGTGTCTGACTCCCATCCCGCTATAGGGGTGCTGGGATCACAGCTGCAAGCCACTGCACCCCACTTTATAGACGGGTTCTGACTCATGTTTCCAGGCTTGCAGCAAGTGCTTTTTCCTCGATGAGCCAGCTCCCTGACTCTTTGATTTTTCAATTTTCCGGGTGTGTATGCACATGTGTGTTGGTGTATGTGTGTGCACCCACATTCCTGTGGAGGTCAGAGGAGGACCTCAGGTGTCTTGGTGTTGCTCTCAGCCGTATGACCTTGAGACGAGGTCTTTCTGTCTGTCTTTTTTTTTTTTTTCTGGAGCTGAGGACTGAACCCAGGCCTTTGTGCTTGCTAGGCAAGTGCTCCACCACTGAGCTAAATCCCCAACCCTGAGACAAGGTCTTTCAGTGAACCTGAAGCTCACCACTGAGACTAGCCTGGCTGGCCAGCCACCTCCTGGGATCTGCCCATTTCTGCCATCATCACCCACAACTCTGGGGTTACAAATTATAGCCAATTTTTACTTGGGCACTGGGGATTTGAACCCAGGTCTCATGTTTCTGCCTGCCTCAAATGCTCTTACCTTCTGAGCCATCTCATAGCTTGACTTCTAACCTTTTAAAAAAATCAACTTGAATTTTATATATACATACATATATGATTGCTGGGCTCTAATTATTTGGCAATATTTGATCCCCACATACCTTTGATATGAATTTTTATCCTGCCTTTGGTCATCTGACTTTCTCTGACTTCAAAACGGCACCACAAGATCCCTCCCATATAGCCACCGTGTCATTACCTTGAACTCTGGAATGAGACACCTAAAACAGATGGGATTGACCAGTAACTTGAACTACAGTTTCCCCAAGTGGTCCAGGAGAATAATGAATGCTTGTTGTCTACGTCATTGAGATTCTTATTTTATTTGTGCATGTAAAGTGTAAAAAGAAATTTTAACGGGGTAGAAAAATAATGTTAGGAACTTAGGAAAAACACATGTACACATATTATATATGTGATTAGAGGGAGACAGGGAAAAGGAATAATGAAAGAAGAGAGGCATGCGTGAGTATGGTAAAAGTATATGACACACTTAAAGAATTTCTCCTTATGGAACCCATCACCATGTGCAATGAATGGATGCCATAAAAAGCAGAAGTATCTTGAAATAGATCAAGGAAGTATCAAGGAGTCACTGTCCCGGAAGTTCCTAATTGAATATGTTGGAGTTAAATATTATCCTCTAGTTGATAATAATGTGAAGTTTGAAGCGAACAAAGCATTTCTTGATTTCACAGAGTAACAACCTGAATTCATTCATAGACGTCACCGAGACTGAGCCCAGCGTCGTGTTTGTCAGCTTTGCCGTGACGCCCACAAACTCTCAGCACCACAGGGCCAGTGGAGGACCAGGTGGGCGGGATGTCACTGTTGCAGTCATTAGCAACCCTGGCTGGCACAGCAGCCCACACTCCCGTGACTCATCTGTCCCTCCCTCGGAATCTTTGTATTGCTTTGCGCAGGTTTCCTGATGGCTTAGGTCGCCCCCAGCGCCAGGCCTCTGCTCCAGCAGCAGGTTGTGAGAAGGACTCTAGCCCAAATCATTTTCCCAGGCGAGGTGGTCTCTGCTTTGCCAAGACACAAACATGAAGGATTCTCCACAAATGGGATGGGAATTCAGAGAGCTGGTGGGCGCATGCTCACTGTAGTCCTGACTATAATCATCTCTCTAAAGTGCTTAGCACAGTGATGCCATGTAGTGAATATGCAGTGTGTCAACCTTCAGGGACAAGAAAACAAAATGATATAATCTGTTTTCTTTTTTCCGTCTTTTTTTTTTTTTTTTTTTTTTTGAGAAAGGGTCTTGCTACATAGACCTGGCTGTTGGCTGTCCTGAAATTCGGTATGGAGACCAGGCTGGCCTTGAACTCACAGAGCTCTGCTTGTCTCGCACTGCTGGGATTAAAGGTATGAGCCACCATGCCTGCTAGCTCTGTTTTCTTAAAATTATATTTTTAAATTTATTTATTTCAGACATAGAGTGTGCTAAGGGTCATGGTGCTAGTCAGAGGACAATGTGTGGGAATGTTTCCTCCTTCTGCCATACAGGTTTTGGAGTCTGAACTCAGGTCATTAGGTTTGGAACGGGCACGTTTCCCCACTGAGCCATCTCTCTGGCCCTTGCTCTGTCTTTGCTTTGAGGTGGTCTCATTATGTTGCCGAGGCTAGCCTGGAATTCCTCTTGCCCTCAAGCAGATGGAATTGCAGGTGAATGCTGCTGAAACTAGACAGCAGAGTGTTGTGGGTTGGCTGGAGCATCTCAACAGTAGAATGTATGCTTTATATGCATGAGACCTTGGGTTTGAGTCCCAGCCCTTCAGAAGCTACGAAACAACTTCAGTATTTTGAACCGTCATTAAATTAAAAAGTTTAAAGGCCCCCCCCCCCCCCGCCTTTTTTTTTTTTCTTAGCAAGGCTGTGAAATGGGTGCTCTGAGAAAAGGAGAAAAGAAAAACTACTGTGCCAGAAATCAGGACAGAGACAAGAGAAGCTTTTTGTCAGACAGATGGACAGTCTCACAATGTGACCCAGGCTGGTCTGAATTCACAATATTGCTCTAGACTAACTCTGAAATTGTTTCAGTCTTCCTGCAATGACTCTCCAATAGGGCTGGCTTTTGAGTTTTGGAAGACTGAAGAACTCCACTAAATGTCACAGCATCTAGTGGGTATCTGTGGATTTCTCAGAGTAACAGCACCTCTTCCTGGGGTTGATCCAGGATTGTGAAGGATTCCATAGGCCTGTCAGCAGTGAGTTAAGTTACTTGGTATCAAAAAACAAAAAAACCAAACGTATTCAATGGTTTATTTGCTGTAGCATAACTGTGATTTTATTCCTGCCAGTGATGGCTGGATCCGGGGCACTGGCAGTGGAGTTTTGTCGAGGAAATGAGAGATTTGGCTCTGCCCTGAACTCACCGCAAGTGGGAACTTAGAGCCAAGATCAAGGTGAAGTCAGTGGGCACAGGATGACTAAAAGACAATGTCAGGGGAAAGAAGATGTCAGCGGAGGGCAAGCCAGGTGATCAGACATCGGCTGAGGGATGGTGGAGGCTGAGACATTGAGCGCAGAGCTTCTTGCTGAAGGATTCAGCAGGGTTCTTGCCAAAACTTTATTTCACAAGGAAGTACACATTTGGGTACGCATTTTAGAAGACAAGATTGGTTAAGCAAAAGAAAAAAAAATTGCCGAAGGTACAAGGACATGGTAAATGGGGTGATATAATCAGTTTGGAGAGGAGGTAGCTCTATGAATGGAGGAGAAAATGGACTGGGATGAGCAGAAACAACGTCAGGAGTTCACATAAGAGAAGATGATGAGCCAGGCGGTGGTGGCGCCCACCATTAATCCCAGCACTCGGGAGGCAGAGTCAGGAGGATCTCTGTGAGTTCAAGGCCAGCCTGCTCTACAGAGTGAGATCCAGGACAGGCTCCAAAGCTATACAGAGAAACCCTGTCTCAGAGAGAGAGGGGGGGGGACAGAGAGAGAGAGGAAGAAGAAGAAGAAGAAGAAGAAGAAGAAGAAGAAGAAGAAGAAGAAGAAGAAGAAGAAGAAGAAGAAGAAAAAGAAGAAGAAGAAGAAGAAAAAGAAGAAGAAAAAGAAGAAAAAGAAGAAGAAAAAGAAGAAGAAGAAGAAGAAGAAGAAGAAGAAGAAGAAGAAGAAGAAGAAGAAGAAGAAGAGCCATCTCAAGATGGAATGAAATATCAATATGGGGATAATTTATGATATGGAATGAACTAGATTTGGTGACTTTGAAAGCAGAGGAAGAGAAGAGCCCTGGATGATGCAATCCTACAGCTTCTGGGCCCAGGAGCTGGTAATGCCAGCCACAGCACAGTCTGTCAGCATTCGTTGAGGAAAGATAATGAGTTTCTGCAACACACCTGCAGATAGTCTGCCTGCGCTATCTAGAGTTGGCAACACAGATGCAGGCCCTTCACACACCTATACTATCGATTTTTGTGAACACACACAAAAAATCGAAACTCAAAACCTTTTGCATATGGTTGGGAGGGGGCAGTTTGTGGAATACCCATCTATGATAAGATATCTAGAGATCTCCGGTTAAGAATTCTTGGGGGTATGAGCCAAGTGTGTTTAGTGATAAAGGTGCTTGTCATCAAGCCTAGGGACCTGAGTCTGAGAGAGAACCAACTTCCCCACATGCTCACAAACACACAAAATAAGTAAATAAGTGTCAAAATAAAAAACAAAATAATTCCTGGGATAGTGTCAAAACACCCAGGCTGGAGCTCTATGTAGCATGGATGGTAGAGTACTTGCCTAACAGGCACCAGGCCCTTGGTTTGATCCCAGCACTGCACACACCAGTGTTCATGGTCTCAGCACTCTAGGAGACAGGGGGAGAAATTCAAAGTCTCTAGAATGATTATATACATGTTGCTGAAGGACTAACTCCAGGCCTGCCTGTGATATATAAGAACATAACTAAAACAGGGAGCTGGGGAGGGTCAAAGCAAGCTATAGAACTTAAGACATGTAAATGCTGGTGATAGCATATGCAGTTTCCAGAATTATCATCTGTTCATCCTTCCATTCCATTTTATTCAATACTACTACTTATTATTATGGTAGGTACTATTTACTTACTTAACATTAAGAACTTGACCAATGACCTATATCCCGGGCCCTGTAGGCACTACTCAGTGAGAAAGCTACTGTGCTTGACACTAGGAATCCAGAGAAAAATCTACTGTACTCTCAAAGAGTGTACAGGCAAACTAGAGAATATATGTAAGTAGATATAGGTGGTTATTGTGCAGTATGTATTGTAAGAGATATTTGTACAGCAGATGTTAAGTGAAAGATGGGAAAAGACCTGAATTATGCCTAGGATTTACCACCAGGGGGTTTAGGGAAAATTCTTGGGGAGGACAAGCAGGCTTTGTTCCGAAGGAATAATTAGGTTTAGCCTGGCTGTGCTCCAGTGTAGTAAATAGCATAGAGTGTGTGTTTGGAGACACAAAAGCCCTTCAGAATGACTTGAATGTAAAGTATGAAACACGGAGGCTGTTGGTAGAAATGAAATTGGGCAGCTGAGCATGGAGAGGACAGTGATTCCCAGGACAGATACCTGGTACGGCTCAGCTTGTGGACTTGAGCTCAGTGGTGAACTGGGGATCACATGACCAGTAAAAAGGCTTTAAAAATAATTGATAAGAAGACAAGAGAAATAATACACTACACTAATCACACAAGAACAACCCATTTTGTGAAAGGTGGTTAACTCCAGGATCTTACAAGGTGTTTTAGGACTGATGTAGCTCAGCTATGGTGGGCTGGCCTAGGATGCTTCAGCCCACAGACTCACTCTCCAAGCACGTAAGGGTCCAGGAAATGACATGGTAAGGGGTGTAGACTTTATTCTAAGGGTAGTGGAGAACTACTCACTGTTGGATTTTTAAGCTGCAATGGTGGTTATGATTATGTAAGAACTGCAATGATGGTGGCCTGAAAAAAAAAAGATAATGGTAGTAGGTAGGAAGATGAATTGGGCAGAGAGATATGGAGCTAGAAGCAAAGGGAGAAAAGACTCACGGACATCATTAGTCACAAGAAACTGTAAACAAAATGCCTTCTACTGGCTTGCAAATAGATTTTTTTTTAAAATGTGAAATTCAAAATTAGGCAAAGGCAGTGAACAACATACACAGTGATCTTCATTTTTTCCCTTTAAAGAGATTTATTGTTTTTATTTCATGTGTATGGGTACTGTGCTTGCACGTATGTCTGTATACCACATGCATGCAGTGCCTGTGAAGGCCAGAAGAGGGTATCAGATTCTTCTTGGAACTGGTTACAGACCATATTAGCCACCACACGCTAACTGCTGAGCCATCTTCCAATCCCATGAGCCTCATTTTAAAAAGACAGTTGTTTCTGTTTTTTTTCTTTCTTTCTTTCTTTTTTTTTTTGCCATGCACAAGTGAAAGGCACCCTGTGCGCCTGCCATGTGTTTGGGCCAGAGGTCTATGTTAGGCATTGTCTTAGTCTGCTGTCTGTTACTATGATAAAAGACCAACCAAAGACAGCCCAGGGAGGAAAGCTGTTCCTTCCTCTCTCAGATTACAGTCCGTCATCAAGGGAACACAGTGCAGTAACCCAGAACAAGAACCCGAAGGCAGGGAAAGATGCAGAGGGAATGGAGAAGGCCTGCTTGCTGGTTTACTCACCCTGGCTTGTTCAGTTTGCTTTCTGCTGTACCCTGGGACCACCTGCCCAGGAACGGCACTTTCCACAGTGGACTGGGTCCTTCCACATCAATCATCAATCAAGAAAATGTCAACAGGCTTGCCTACAGGCAAATCGGATGGGTGATTTTCTTTCTTTCTTTCTTTCTTTTTTTTAAAGATTTATTTTATTTATTATGTATACAGTGTTCTGCCTGCATCTTCAGGCCAGAAGAGGGCACCAGATCTCATTACAGATGGTTGTGAGCCACCATGTGGTTGCTGGGAATTGAACTCAGGACCTCTAGGAAGAATAGTCAGTGCTCTTAACCTCTGAGCTATCTCTCCAGCCCAGATGGGTGATTTTCTTAACTGAAGTTCCCTCTCAGATGACTCTAGCTTGCATGAAGTTGCCAAAACAAAGCAACCCTAAGCAACACAGGCATCTTCTTCTGTCTTTCACCATTCTATTTTTTGTAACAGGGTCTGTCGCATCGAATCTGGAGCTATTTTTACTAGAATGGCTGGCCAGTGAGCCCAAGGGTTCCATTTGCCTCCATCTTCCTCTGTCATCCCAGCACCAGGCTTATAGAAATGAGCTCTGCCCCTGGTTTTAGTTCATTCTACAATCTTTTATATATTTGAGATTTACCTCTTGGCAATCTGGAGCTAAATTACCGTGATTGCTGTAAATTACTTCCTTTCTTGGTTTTTCTTCCTCTTTTTAACTTCCCCATTTTTACTTACTGTTTTATGAATCTCAAATGTCCCCACTGGACGGTAGCTTTTTCTTTTCTTTTTGGTTTTTTGAGACAGGGTAGAGATCTCTGCGTAGTCTTGGCTGTCCTGGAACTCGCTCTGTAGATTAGGCTGGCCTCGAACTCAGAGATCGCCCTGCCTCTGCCTTCCGAGTGCTGGGATTAAAGGTGTGAGCCACCACTGCCCGCTTTTTCATAAAGGCAACTGTGTCCTCTCTGGATGTCTGACTCTCCCCCACCATTTTTTTTGTGATGGTGTGGACTGAACTTGCATTCTCCTGAGTATCTGGAATCACAAGCATGAGGCACCAGGCCCAGTTCGAAACTTCTCTAAGAATCTTCCAGACAGCGCCTCTGTGGTCAGAGGACAACTTGAGGAGTTAGTTCTCCCCTTCAGCCGTGTGAGCTCTGGGGATCGGAAGCTGGGCTTCAGGCTGGGCTGCAAGTGTCCTTACTGGCTGAAACATCTTGCCAGCCCCTTATTTTGTTTTCTTAGTAGCTTCTTTTCCTTATAAAGACGATGTTTGTTTTCAAATTTGCAAAGGAATGTAATATTTAATTTAAAAAGATGACTCATATGACCTTATAAAGACAGTAAAATGAAACAATTGAAAAGATAAAGCGGGGCAGTTGGCTCAGCCCTATAAAACCAGCCCGCAAAGATTATCATTATTTGAGGCTAGCCCAGGCTACAATGCAAGTCACACACTGAGACTCTCAAGAGTGCAAATAAACAACAAAAGGGGCGGGGTGGAAATACAGGGGCTCTAAGAATATGACATCGGCATGGGAGGCCAGTCTGGGGCAGGGAAAACTTCCTTCCGTGGTCCAATCCTCCAAGGGCCGAACAGGAAGTTGACGCGGGCAGGTGGAGAGGGGCGTGGGGAGCGCAGGCCTGGCGGCCAGGCTGTGCCACCCAGAACCCTCCGCAATACGCCTGTCCCCACTCACTCTCAACTTTCCTCCAACTGACTCTGCGGTGCATCTGCAAGACTTTCGCTGCGGGACTGGAAACAGCCTTTACTGCGACGAAGGGAACTTCGTGCCGCTACGTGCAGCGTGCTCCTAGCAGGGATGCGCCCAGAGCCTCCCCGGCTCTCTGCTCCTTCCCGACCCTGCGGCCCCGCCCTTCCCTGGCCTCAGGCCATTAAGCTCCGCCCCTTCCTTGCACGGCATTCCCGAGTCCTGAGGCCACGCCCCTCTCAGCGCTAGTTCTCGGAGGCCTCCCCTTCCTAGTCCGCCCTGCCCCGCGTCCAGGGACCCCGCTCTTCTCAGCTCTAGCGCCCCGCGACCCCACCACACGTCTTGAGGCCCCGCCTCTCCGCTCCTTCGCTCCTAAGACCCCGAGTCTTCCAAGTCCGCCCCGCCCTCCTCCCTTGGGCTCCGCCCCTCTCAGCCATCGCTCCTCAAAGCCCCTCCCCTTAGGTTGCCCCGCCTCTTGCCCATGAAGACCCGCCCTTTCTCCAGCCGCCCCGCCCCTCTCCCTCGAAGCCCCGCCCTCGACCCCGCCTCCCGCCCCCTTGGGCGCTCCGTAGCAGTGACGTGCGCTGCAGGCTGGGCACTCAGCAGGGCTCTGGCCGGCGGGAGGAGACCGATCCGGGATCCGTCCCAGCAGGAAGCGAGTCCCGGCGGCCGTCGTCTCCGGTGCTCGCTCTCGGCCGCGGCGTCGCGCTCTCCCTTCGCGCCTGCAGTCCGGCAGCCTCTCCGTGGCCGCGACCTCTCGCGCACCTGCCTCGCCGGGTGAGTGTGGGCTTGCCTGTCCGCCTGTCCTCGCCGCTTGGCCTCTGCTCGGCCGCGCGCGGACCGGAGCGCTGGCTTCCCTTTCCCGGGCCGGCGGGGCGCCTGTCATCTGACGCGGCTGCGTCCCCGGTCCCAGGAGTCCCACCCGACATTGCGGGATGGTTTTATTTTCTCCTTTGGAAGCACACTGAAAATTCTACACAGGCTAGTTTGTTGTCAGAAGTAACGATCAAGTGAGACCATTAATAATTTAGCCGTGTCGAAGACCATAGTGGCATTCTACAGAGCTGGAATTTTAGTTCCTGAGCCGTCTAGGATCTTGAGTGTGAGTTTTACGGATGTGTTGCTGAAAAAAAAAAAAAAAAGTAATTCCAAAACTCCTTAAACTAATTTAAATACGCTTGTATTTTTAAATAGGAAATAATTTGATAAGGCCGTTCTTAGATTATCTATGTCAGGAGTATTTACACAGAGTTACATTTTATCTGGCAAAAAGTATGTAGGGCAGGGCTGTTTAAATCCTAATGTGGAGATGTTGTTGGGGAGCTACACAAACGCTGCTCCGATTTCATATGAGCTGAATAAAAGTTTCGTTTGCTCTCTTGGTACAGTTGTAGGATGTTCGAATATAGTCAGCTTAAGACTTTTAACAGCTCCTGAGGCTCAGCTGTAACTATCTGCACACCATAAAATGTTAGTCTTGATGGTGGTCATGGTACAAAGGTTGGCCGCCGAACAGCAGCATTTCTGTACAAATTAACTCAACTTCAAGACGTCTTGGCTTGTGGTTTTCCAACTGGGAAATGTTTAGTGAAAAAAAGTTACCTTAGTGCCCTCTAGCATTAATTTTAGAAATAGCCACAAATGTTACAAGGGGGCCAGAGGAAGAGCCAGAAACAATGCAGCTCTTCAGAATAGCTCATTGACTTTTAAATGTCCCTCAGTTTTGGTGTTTTCCGTTGCGCAGGAGTAAACATGCACAGTGGTAAGCAAGTCATTTCAGTCTGATGCTCATCTGCCCATAGTGTTTTTATTTTGTGTGCGTGTGATCTGTTACCTATTTTTTCTCTTTTCAAGTTATGTATTGGTTTTCAAAAGATAATTGTAAATGACAGGGACCCAATACTACCATTAAGAAAAGATTATTGTGATTAAATGTATAGTTAAAAAGCTATGTAGTATAGAATATACATATGCCCTTTATCACCTAGAGTAAAAAAAAACTGAACAACTATGACATTTAATGGAAACTACAAGATATTAAAAACAAAGATGGTAAATTATAGTCCATAGGGGCTTATCTGAAAGGGATTTTCCCCTGTTTATGTGATCAAGTTTTAAAATAACAGTGGCCAGGAAATCTGAGAGAGGCCAAAGGCTCTTCTCTCATCCTGTTGTGACTTTGCCTGGAGTCTGTGGTGGATCATTTATTGTTTAGACAACTGGTCTGTATCTGGGTTCTGAAAGGCACTCTCCTTTAGATAGTTTTAAAGATTTCCACCATGCAAGCTCTGAATAAATATATACGTACTCCACATTAAAAAAATTCACTAGTTTTTAACTTTCTTTTGATACTTAAAGCTCCACTTAGCATACATAAAGTGTCAGTTTAAAAAAAGTCAGGTTTGGAGCCGGGCAGTGGTGGTGCATGCCTTTAATCCCAGCACTTGGGAGTCAGAGGCAGGCAGATCAAGGCCAGCCTGGTCTACTATGTGAGTTCCAGGACAGCCAAAACTACACACAGAGAAACCCTGTTTTGAAAAACCGAACAACAGCAACAACAACAAAAGTCAGGGTTCAGAGTATATTTCAGTGAGTAGAGCCCTTGCCTAGTATATGTGAGGCCCTGGGTACTTAAGTTTTCATTTTTCTGTATTAAAACATCTTATCTAAACATAAAAGAGTGATAAAACTATTACAATTTGACTACGTCTCACACAATACAATGAGGATTTCCAGAAAGAGATACTTTGTGACAGTTTATGAACTGTCAATTTAGTACCAGTGTGACACACACAAGCTGAAGGTTTGCTTTATAAAATAATTTTCCAGGTTGGTTGTCTTGTTCTTTTATAGAGGAGAAAAACAGAGGCTCGGAGAAGTAAATACTTGCAAGTAGCTTTGGAGAGGCAAAGTCCAGCCTTTGAATACACATGGGAGTCTTCTGACAGTGAAGTCCCCTGCCCCGTTTCACCAGAAGTTATCTTGGATTTCTGTTCACTTAGTGAACTATTGAGAGACCTTTGTAGAACTGGTCTGGAGATTTCAAGACGGTGATAGTCCATGCATGGAGTCTGGAACTAATTGAAAATTCTGAGTCTTCTTTCTCAAGGCTTTGAGCAGTGACCCGATGCTGCAGCAGCATTTCTGCTGTAGTTCCAGCATGTAATAAGTATTATGTGCTTTTTCATTTTGATGGGCTTATAGGAATTAACACTGCGATCTAATCCTGGATTGATTTCATTATAGCTGAGCAGTATATGATGTTTCTGTTTAGGATAGAACTTCAGTTTTTTTTTTTTTTTCTTCATGTGAGCTAGACTGTTGCTCCCAAACACAGTAGCTCTCTCTTCAACGTTATTCAGTTAACTGTAGTCTTGGGGAAACACGCTTCAGGATTGAGATATCTAGGCCTGTGAGATGGCTCAGCAGGTCAAAGGGCTTGTTTAGAACGCTGATGCCCTGAGTTTGAGCTCATGAGAAACAACTTCTGTGTATTGTCCCCTGATTTCCACACATATGCCGTGTCACAGAGCCATAAGCAAATAATTGTAATTTAAGAAATGAAAAAAATAAAGATTAAAACGTCCTCCTCCTTCCACCTCCTGAGCGTTGGGATCACAGGCTTGCAGCTGTGCCCGTGTGTTTGTGGTGCTGGGCTCAGACCTACTTCCAAGCTAGGCAGGCAGCTCATCAGGGAAACTACATCTTTAGTCCAGGACAAATTTTGTCTGTTTGTCTGTCCATCCATCTATCCATCCATCCATCCATCCATCCATCCATCCATCCATCCATCTATATCATTTGTGTGCGCACACCTGTGGCACACTTGTGGAGGTCAGAGGACAGTTCTGTTGTTGTGTGTCTATCATTTGTGTGTGCACACCTGTGGCACACTTGTGGAGGTCAGAGGACAGTTTTGTGGAGTCAGTTTCTGTCAAACTCAGGTCATGATGTTTACATGGCAAGTGTTTTTTGCTTTTTTTTTTTTTTAACCTGCTGAGGCATCTTGCTACGCTCTCCCCTGTTTTTTGAGGTAGGGTCTCACTATGTAGCCCTGACTGCTCTGGGCTATATAGTGTAGACCTCTAACCCACAGGGATACACTTATCTCTGCCTCCTGAGTGCTGGAACTAAAGGTGTATACCATCACACCTAGCTTATACAATCAGTGTCTTTTGATCAAAATGATTTATGTTTTTTTTTTAAAGAAAATTTATTATTTATTTGTGTGTGTGTGTGTGTGTGTATACACATAAATATGGATGCCTGTAGAGGCCAGAAGAGGGTATCACACCACAGGACCTGGAGCTAGAGGTGGTTGTGAGCTGCTTGACTTGGGTACTAGGAACCAAACTTGGGTCCTCTGGAACAGCAGCAAGTGCTTTTAACCTGTGAACCATCTCTCTAGCTCCCCAAATCTTATCTTACCTCTCTTCTTTTCTTTCTCTCTCCCTCCCTTCTCTCCCTCCTTCCCTCCCTCCCTCCATCCCTCCCTTCCTCCCTCCGTCCTTCCTTCCTTCCTTCCTAACTTCCTTCCTTCCTTCCTTCCTAACTTACTTCCTTCCTTCCTTCCTTCCTTCCTTCCTTCCTTCCTTCCTTCCTTCCTTCCTTCCTTTCTATAGGTCAAGCTTCAAGAGTATCCCTTGAGCTGTAATTCACGTAAAGGAATGGAATGGCAGAGTCCTTTTGGATAGATGTGTAGGAAAACAGGGACAGCTGAACTGGGGACACCTGTATAGGGGTGTTTTCTTATGGGAACTGTTAGCAATTTGCATCCAAAGATACTCATATTCTAATGTAAGTGAAAAACCATCCAATGGCTTAAATATGAATCATTAATGTTTGATTGGCAACATGGTTTGCTTTTCTCTTGGGAGGAGGTGAGGATACAGATAATTAAAAATTAACCAGAGTTAAATAACTTAATTTTAAGTAACTTAATGTAAAATAACTTCTCGGGAGGCAGAGGCAGGTGGCTCTCTGTGAGTTTGAGACCAGCCTGGTCTACAGAGTGAGATCCAGGACAGGCTCGAAAGCTACACAGAGAAATCCTGTCTTGAAAAAACCAAACCAATCAACCAAACAAACAAACAAAAAAACCACACACAGCAACAACAACAACAACAACAACAACAACAACAATACTCCTCGTTTTTGAGACATTATATAATGTTTAGAGGTACCAGGATCTTTTGTGTTTATAACAGTATGCTTTTCTTTGATAGATTTTAGTGGACTGGTGATCTTAAAGCATAAATATTAGTATAGCAATAACAGAAAGGTTTGAGAAATCACCGCAAATCCACCAAAATTTTCTCTGTGTGTACCGAAGCCTAGGAAGTGGAACCCAGGCTACAGTTCCGGCATCTTTAGAAATCTTGGTGTTAAATAGAGAGGAGCTAATTGGCTATACAGAAAACATGCGTCAAGTGAAACCAAAACACCGAAGCACATTCCTTCAGTGTGTATTCACATAGGGCGAATACTGACATTCACGCTGACTAATGGGCACCAGGGAAGCTCCTGGCAAAAACACAGGCATCTTTTGTGTGTGCATGTTACATCACTTGTTATTGTATTTGAAAGTAACCAGGGGTTGGAGAGATGCTTCATCAGTTAAGGGCACTTGTTGTTCTTCCAGAGGACCAGAATTCGGTTCCCAATATCCTTGTTGGGTGGCTCACAATCACCTACAAATCCAGCCCCAGGGGACTTAGTGCCCTCTTCTAACCTCTGCAGACACCCACCATATGTAGCATATACTCACACAGATACCTGCAAGCAAATAAAACTATATATTTTTTATTTTAAAGAAAGTAATCAGCTGCTTAACATTTACAAGTTGGGCTCCTTTGTGTGTCAGAGTTTTGGTTATGATGGATCTTTGGATCTGGGAAATATCAAGATTGGTAGATATATAGGAAGATAAGTTGAAACCATACATTTAAAATCTACCAAGAGATTCACTGACAGGGCCTGTAGTTGAGGTACATGGGAGGCTGATTGAGGGAGGAGATTGAACTCAGGTTTTTGCAGCCAATCTGGGTACTATGACAAGATCCTATCTCAAAAACAACAACAACAACAACAACAAAATCCCAAAACAACTGAAAAACAAACAAAAACCCTAGTCTGTGTGGAGTCCTGGATTTGATTTCTAGCACTGTGTAAAACTGGATGTAGTGGCACTTGTCTATAATCCCAACATCCAGGAGGCAGAGACAAGCAGATCCCTGTGAGCTTGAGGCCAGCCTTGGCTATGTGAGATCCTCCCTTATGCCTCCATACAGGTTAAAATACGAAGGTGTTTATGTCAAAAGGAATACCTTCCTTTGTATCAATATCATACTCCCCCCCTCCACAGAAATAGTTTTAAATATATTTTTCTCTTAAAACAACTTGATAAAACAGGCATAGCAAATTTATTCTTGTTTTGCCGGTGTGAAAATAAAGACTCAAAACCGCAAACATTACTTAAAGTTAACTAACTTGTTTAGAAGCATCTCTGAAGATGGAATACGTCTGTATTCCTGAGGTGGTAGGCTCTCTCTCCCTTGCAGTATTTCTCTGCTTCCTAGTGTTAGGATTAATCTGTTAGCAAGTCACTTACTTCATACTGTGGTTTGAATCCAGATACTTCAAATTCTGAAAAATCAAGGTCATTAATTAATTAATTAATTAATTATTTTAAGAGAGTCTTGTCAGATAGCCAGGCTGGTCTCTAATTTGCCACTCTCCTGCCTCAGTCCCTTTTGGCGTCACTTTGTGGTTGCAGGCTCGTGTGTGTGTGTGTGTGTGTGTGTGTGTGTGTGTGTGTGTGTGTGTGTGTTGTTTGTTTGGTTGGTTTGGTTTGATTTTTTTGAGAGAGACAGGGTTTATTTGTGTAGCCCCAGCTGTCCTGGAAATCTCCTCCTGCCTCTGCCTCTCAAGTGCTGGAATTAAAGGCATGTGCCACCATTACGACTCTTGTGTGTTTTTAATGGCAAGTAGATGAACACAAAGCTATAATACTTGTGATATAGCTATAGACAGGTGGATAACGAACTTCACTAGTTAGAGAGTGTTTCAGGAAAATAAACAACTGGTTAAAAATAAAGGAGAAAAATGTTCTGGAGAAAATTGGAAAGTAACTTATTATTTACTGTATTGGTATTGATCTAATGGTTATGATTCTTTTGATAAGGAATCATTAAAGACTCTCTCTCTCTCTCTCTCTCTCTCTCTCTCTCTCTCTCTCTCTCTCTCTCTGTGTGTGTGTGTGTGTGTGTGTGTGTGTGTGGTGGTTCCCTTATGCCTTAATTCATTTAAAAAATATTTGAGGGGCTAGAGAACTGACTCAGCAGTTAAGAGCACTTGCTGCTTTTTCAGAGGATATAAGTTCAGTTTCCAGCACCCACATTGGGCAGCTCCTCAAGTCCCTACAACTCCAGTTCCAGGAAATCCAGTACTGTTTTGGCCTCAGGGCACCTGACACACATAGTCTCACACACACACACACACACACACACACACACACACACACACTCTTGAAAAAGTTGTGTGATTACTAGAGACCAGGCATTGTTCTCAGTCCTAGGGATGCAGTGACTATACTGAGGCCAAGTCGTCATGCTGAGTGACATTTCATTGTTGTTTTTAATTAAGGTAATTATAGACTTTTCTTTCCGGTATGTAATCAACAGGGCTGACTCTAAAGTTGGGAAACACACAGTTGTCAAAGCAGTGTAATTTGAGGGCTACTGAAAGACTTATTTGCCCTAAAATATTCTCCTCCCGGAGACGCCCAGTGCACTGGGTTATAGTACTGTTTCATCTCTGCTGCGCATAAATACCAGGATGTTTCATTACTCATCACAGTATCAGGACACAAGGCCATGAAATTAAATAGGACCCAGGGCCCATGTCTTGGTATAAGAGAAGTTGGTGTAATTTAAATTGTAGCTGTTGCTTATTGGGCTTTTGCTATGTGCCAGATACCATGCCACAAGAGTAACTGAGTCACATTGGTTAGTCACAGTGTCACCATTGGGGGTTGGCATTGTGACTCGTTTTACATATTGGGAAACTGAGACAGAAATAAGGGATTTGCTCAAGCTCACAACCAACAGTCACATCCCCTTAGCATATAGTAGGTTCTTGTGTGGACAGAGTGCTTATACAAATGCACTGACTTCGGTTCTGCTGTGTGTGGCAGAAGGTGGAAAGCAGAGAAAGCCTTGGGGAAGGGAAGGAGGAGAGTGGGGAGAGGAGACAGGTCTGGGAACTGGTGGGCAGATAGGAGGGCATTCCTTGATTACTGCCTGCCCCTAGGCTTATGCCTCCCTGTGGAAGCCCTGGGACTTTTAAACATGAGTGTTTATGGGTCTCCTTCACTGGTAAGAGGCCATAGGTACACCCAAGAGGTCTTGGTTTTTTGCTAATCGTTAACTTGGTCACATTAATTTATTTGGGTTTCAGTCTTTTCATTGTAAAATGGAGGCAAAGCTGTTTACCTGGAGTGCCTGTTTTTATTTATTTATTTATTTGTTTTTACATCCCAACCAAAGTTTCCCCTCCCTCCTCTCTTCCCAATTTCTCCCCCAACACCTTCCCTTTACTCCCCCTCCCCCCCTGCATCCACTCCTCCTCCATTGTTTCTCTTCTGACACAGGAGGGGCCTCCCATGGATATCAGCCAGCAAAGGTATATGGAGTTGCAGTGAGACTAGGCTCCTCCTCCTCTTCTTTTTTAAAGATTTTTAAAGATTGACTTTACTTCTGACTCTTTAATTGGCAGCAGTCCAGACACAGAATGGTTCAGAATGTCCCCATGTTGATCATGGTCTCTGCTTCCTTTGGTCATGTGTAATGGGGGACTTTTCATCCAAAAGAAAAAGAAAGGAATGTGCTGGAGTGTTGGGTAGAATCTTGAAGGTAGCCACTGTTCATTTTGAAATTTAGCTGTGCAACAGAATTACCTTGGGAGCTGGTAGAAACACAAAGAAGGTGAGGGCAGGGCCCGAGTGCCAGCATTTAATAAGCTTGTCTTTGATTTATAGGCATACCAACATTTGAGAAGTGCTGGCTTAAAGCTTTTCCTCCTCCTGTTCTTAGGAAGGGCTTCAACAATGAAAGCAAGTGGTTTGGATTATGCAGGAGATGTGGGGAAGAAGGAAGTGAAATTTCCCCTGCCAGAATCCTTTCACTGATTTTTTTTTTTTTTAAATCTTACTTGAAGCTTACAGCGTTTACATTGAGCCAGAGCAATGCAGTGTTAAATTTCATAACTAAATTAAACCATAATGATTTTTAGCTTTAACTAGTGTTGTTTATAAGTGAATTACTATGTCACATTTAAACTGTCATAAAAATAGCAGGAATAAATATATGCTTGTATAGGTCGTAAGAAAAAACATTTTTTAAAGCCTTAATTAGATTTCTTTAGCGTGGACTGCTGAATAAGCAGAGTCAGTGGTACTAGTCATATCAGGCAAATACATACGAATAGGAAAGAAGATTCTCCTTGATGATGCAAATGACAGGCGTGCTTGCAGCAGTCAGGGAGCAAACAAGGGTAGCTAAGCGTTGAGGGACTAGCAACAGCGAGAAGGCCGCCATTCTCCGGAGATCACTGGAGCTGAAAGCTGGCACTGTGGAGGAAGGCCAGTGGGAGCTGTGGCTTTGAGGCAGAGCTAGAGGAAGGGAGGTTCCCTCACTTCTGCCTCAGGCCTTGGCCAGTGACTTCCATTGGCAGAACCCAGCTGGGGAGCTAAGCGATGCGCTCCGCAGGCTTACCCTCCCCACAGCAGCGGAGTAGGTGGTACAGCTGTGGGAGAGCTGATGGAGAAGAGCTGGGAGATTAATTAGAACCCTTGGGAATTAGCAGCATTCTCTTGGTGAACTTTAAATAACTCGTTAGCGTTGTGATGTATCTGTAAAATGCTTGGGATTACTTGTTGTATATGACACAATGAGAACAGTTCATTCACTTTCTCATTTAACTAAACATCTATCTGTCATCTGTCTGTCTATCTGTATGCATTTCCCAATGAGAAACATAATCTATGTATTTTAAAGATTTTATTAGTATATCATCATGCCTTTCTACCTGCTAAAGAATTTTCATTACTATACCTATTTTTCATCATTTGGTATTCTTGGCTTAGTTGAGTAAATGGGTTTCAGTAAAAAAAGAAATCTTTAAATAACTAAACAAATTATTTGCAAAGTCCTTTGCACTCTGAAGCTTGTATGTCTTACTTACCTGGTCAGTGTTCCTTTGAGGGAGGATTTCACTGTGTAGCATGGGTGGTCCTGGAACTCCTGGGGTTTCTCCCTGCTGGTGGAGATTACAGCTATGAGTCGTTGTGCCTGGCTTTACCCGGGCTTTTCTGATAGCAAAACACCTGATGGAGCAACAGCTACTGGAAGTAAAGTAGCAATGAGTTATCCCTCCTGCTCACTCCAGCTTCATTCAGCCAGTGAGTCTATTCTTTGTGTGTCCTGGAGATTGAACCCAGGGCACTTGCTAAGGGCAACTGTTACCCCTAGTCAATCTTAATTCTAGAAAAGTTTGTTACCTTGGCTGCATTGACTGGA
This sequence comes from Peromyscus eremicus, assembly GCF_949786415.1. NCBI lineage: Eukaryota > Metazoa > Chordata > Mammalia > Rodentia > Cricetidae > Peromyscus > Peromyscus eremicus. Next base: position 74,482,659 of record NC_081422.1, read on the forward strand.
GGTACTGCAGAAAGTTTCTCCACTTAAAGAGATGGTACAAAAGTTATTAGGATACACACAATATTCCCCTCCAAAATAACAGATGACTCACATTTTCTTTCTTTTCTCCAGGGATCCACTGAAAAGGAAAGAGAAGCTCTGTCCCATAGTATCAGAAAGCTGCATTAGATATTTTTCATACTGCTATGCCAGAACACCAGACAGAAGCAACTTAAGGGGAGGGTTTATTAGGGCTCCCAGTTTGAGGGGAGACATTCCGTTGTAGGGAAGGTGTGGTGGTGGGAGCATGAGGCAGTTGGTCATGCTGCTTCTGCAGTTAGGAAGTAGAGGGATGGTGTTCAGCTGGCGTCCTCCACTTAACCCTGTAAATCCTGTCCCAGACCCTTGTCCATGTAGCTGTGCTGCCTTATGCAGGGTGGGTTTCCCTCCTCAGTGAAACCTTTTGGAAATGTTCTCACAGACACACTTGGCAGTGTGTCTTCTAGGTGATTATAAGTGAAGTAATAAATAAAAAAATGTGTTTTCCTCCACTTTTATGTGTATGGGTATGGGTGTTTTGTCTGCATGTGGTTCTGTGCACCACATTCATGGTGTGCCCTTGGATCCAGAAGAGTGCATTATATCCCCTTGGACTCAATTTACAGACTATTGCAAGCCACCTTGTGGTGCTGGGAATCAAACCCTGGTTCTCTGGAAGATCAGCCAGGTTCTTAACCACTGAGCCATCTCTCTAGCTCCCAATTTAGTCATGTTTAATGAAGGCTAGCCATTTTAGCCATATTGCCTAATATTGAGAAAATTAATCAGATATCTGTCTAGGAGAATTTTGCATACAAATAAAGGTTACCTTTGATTGTAAGTACTGTAATTGAGGTTTTAAAAAAATATGTTTCTCAGCTTTTTTTTTTTCCCCTAGACTGTATGATGAAAAGGAGAAAAAGGTTTGGGAATCAGCTCATTAGCACAGCTATCTGGAATATTCGGGTGTTTTCTCTGAAAGTGGTTTTCTTTTCTTTTTTTTTCTTCATTTTGAAGAGGTGATTTCAGATGTTTGTAACAACTTCTAAAAGTCTGCTGTATTTAAAAAAATTGTTAATGCACTTATTTTGTTTGTGTGTGGAAGAGTGTGTGCAAGTGTACTAGTGTGTTTGTGTGTGGTAATCAGAGAACAGTTTATGAGTGAGGCCCGGGGGATCAGACTCAGGCTGTTGGTCTCAGCAGGGGCACCGTCACTACGGGTGCAGTCTCATAGGCCTACAGTGTTGATTTGATTCTGATAGAATTAGTATCCTCTCCTCTCCCCGGCCGGGAGAGAATGGGGGTGTTGGTTTACCAGCAGCTCTTTGAATTTCCCTGACTTGAGGATTGGGTTAATCCAGAGAGGACTTTTCTCCTCTCCCTTGTTTATTTGTTTTATTTTTTCTAAAATTAGATGAAGCATTTGTGTTTTGGTTTGTGGGCACAGTTTACTGTCTGTTATCCTTTTGAGGTTAGCATTTGGTGAAGGGACAAAGAACATGAGTGTGCTGGGGAGGACTGTGTGTGTTCCTCTACTTTTCCTGTTCACGTTTGATCTTGCAGGTTAGAAGAACAAGATGATTCTTCTGTCTGTTAGGAGGGTGTTCAGACTCCAAACAAAAGCAGGGCTTGTGTTGACCCTGGGATGACAGAGGAAACACATGAGCAAAAAGCATACAAGCCGTCACCGTTTATTCCAGTGGCTAATTGAGGAAGCTGATGTTATCTTAAGAAAGTTTCTCTGTTGGGGAAGATGGGGAGGAAGGGATGGGAATTGAATGAGTTTGACCGTATGACTAGACCTCACACAAATATTTAAAACACTAGAAAATGTTTATTTCTGTCAGAGTTTGATATTCCATTTAGTAATAGATTCTAATTTCCTTCCCTCCTTCTTTTTTCTCCCTCACTGTGTTCCTCCCTTCCTTTTTTCCTTCCTTCCTTCTCTTTCAGCAAGGAAGGCTGCATAGATCAGGAATTTAGAAAGGAGCTGTTTATTTGGCAGTTTTAATGAGCTGTTAAAAATAGAGACCATGCAGTGCCGGCATGCATGATGTTGCATGGGAATGCAGGCCACTCTTGAGTAAAGGTGTGTTTCTGGATCTGGACCAGGATGCATGGACTTTGGTCCTTCGGGATCTTTAGATCCTGGCTCCTTGGCATACAACATTAAAGGGATTAACATGTACTTTTGAAACAGAAGAACACACAAGATTTATTACTTGCCCAAATGGAAGACTGTTATGCTCCTGGGTCAGCTTCAGGACATACGGTCAGCACAAGAACACACTGCCAAGTGTATTTCAGTGTGTTCACATTCTCTTCTTGCCACGGAGAGCTGAGGTCTGAATAACTTGCTGAGGGACAGTAGTGAGGTACAGAGCTATATATGCTTTCAACTGATCTGACTGCAGCATCTTTGTCTAATTACAATGTTAAGTTCCCCTTTCTTTGTGTTCTTTTAAAGACACAGAGCTTTGAAAAATTCTTTAAGGTTTTTTTTTTTTATTATTTTATTTTTTGGAGAGTGTCTCACTGAGTAGCTTTAGCTGGCCTAGAACTTGATATATACATCAGTCTAGCCTCAAACGCATAGAGATTCTCTTGTCTCTGTTTCCTGCATGCTGGGATTAAAGACATTTGCACCCTAGCCCCTGGGTTAATCTGTTCCTTACACATACCCAACAAGGGATGGTCACATCATGACTCCTGTGGCTGCTGCCCGCTTTCAAGTTCAAGGCCTCTCTCTTCAGTACCCATGTTCTTGTTGGGTCTGGACTTCCCCTAGGTTTCCATTCTCCAGCCTCCACTGCCAGCTGGTGAGACAGGGGAGAACTGGCCATGCGGAAACAGAGCCGTTCCTCCCAGCTATCGGTTTTAATATGGACGTGGTGTACCTCCTTTAAACAGAAGTTTTCTTGTTTCTTGTGTATTAATGAAATGATGAAATGGTTGATAATAGTTACTACTCTGGGAGGCTTCTGGTTTCTGACAGGACTCAGCAGGGCTGACAAGATGCTCTGCGGCGTGGGAAAAGGTGCTTGCTGTGCAAGCCTGGTGACCTGAGTCCCATCCCTGGAACCCCCGTGAAGACGGAAAGAGAATGAACTCACCAAGTGCCCTCTGACTTGCACCTGGCTCTTGTACTCCCCTCCCCAAAAGAATACGTTTTAAAAAGGGACTCAATAGTAATTTATTTTATAAGGGGAGGAATCTTTTTGGAAAGGAATCATTGTTCTCTAGACTATACTAATAAAATGCATTTTCCACACCTTACTTTTGTATAGTCATAGTTCTAGCTATATTTACATTTGGTTTAAACGTGCCAATGAAATTTGATCTCATTTTGCATTGTCAATAAAGAATGGTTGGATGATATTATACACTGAAGGCACTTTAGTAGGCTTATCCATGGTAAGAACCCCTCCTTTAAGCAATAGTTTGAGCTTCAGTATATAGTACAGTAGTACATTATTTTTGTGTTGTAAAATTCCTGGGCCCACAAGATGGCTCAGCAGATAAAAGAAAGCCTGACAACCTGAGTTCAAACCTTGGATTCCATTTGGAAGAATTGGGTCCCAAGAGTTATCCTCTCACTCCCTATATTTGAGGACACACACACACATACACGTTAAATAGGCTGGGCATGGTGGTGCTCACCTTTAATCTCAGCACTCAAGAGGCAGAGGCAGGTGGATCTCTAGGAGCTCAAGGCCAGCCTCATCTACATAGTGAATTCCAGAACAGCCACAATTACATAATAGAGACAACATGTCTAAATAACAACAACAATAATAATACCAAAGCAAAAATAATAAGTAAAACAAAGTTAGGTTTTTTTTTTAATTCATAATGTATAGAGTTCTGTTTATGCGAAAGCCACTGTTTCCCATGTTGAAATAAATTTTCTGAGAATAGATAAGTTTTAGAAGATAATTTTTTTGAAGTTATTAAGTTGAAAAGCAGATAAACTGTTGTCTTGAACACATTCTCATATAGCCGTTGGTAGAATATTCTCTGTACCTAATATCTTGCTAATAAGGCCTTGATCCCAGATTCATTGCACTCTCTATTCTGCCCTGAACACTTCACAATGCCTACTCTGTAAGCTGTTAATTAATAGATCCTGTGGCCCCATTTAGACTAGTTTTCCTTTTGGAGCTCTTCAGCTGGTAAGCAGACTCCCCCTCCTCCTGCCCTCTTGCTGGCCTCTAACTGCTGTTTGTTCCTCCTTCCCAGCCCATTACTTCTCATTCTCTTAGCAGTCTGTACTTGGCATTTTGTTCTCTGACCCTTTTCTTATGGTCTTCATGTCAGCCTCATTGTTCAAACTCTCATCCTATTATGTAGAATTTTCCAGAATTTATTTTGGTATCATCTTGACAGTATTTTCAAACTGATGAGTCCTTCAAAGTTGTACATTCTTTCCAGATTACTCTTCTGTTTCTGACGTGGTACCACTCCTGCCTCAGAGCTTCTGTTCAGAACTCATATTCATTCACCCTTCCCATCATCACTTGGTAGATTTCGTTGGTTTCTCAGCACTGTTCTGCCTCTGGAAGATTCACCTTGGCTTCTGATCTGAGTGCCAGCATCATGAATTTTCCTTCCAGACATGTCTTCCCCTGTTGGCTCTTTCTCTCACATTGGTCTTATCCTTAGAGGGTTCTACATCTAAGTGGAACTGATGGTGACAGTCCCCTGCCCAGTAAGAGTCCCCAGCGGCTACTCATTAACCTTCTTTACAATCCATACTCTCATTGGAGGATTTGGGTTTTGTGATGGCTGATCTTGGTTGTCGGTTTGACACATCTGGGAAGAATGTTGATTAAGTGCCCACATCAGTTGATTACTTGCCCACATCAGATTGGCTTATGGTAATTTTCTTGATGCTAGTAGATGTAGGAGGGCCCAGCCCAGTGGGGGCGGTACCATCCCCAGGCATGTGATGGACTCTATAAGAAAGGTAGCTGAAGGTGAGCCTGGGAGCAGACCAGTAAGCAGTGTCCCTCTGTCGTTCCCAGCTCTGCCCAGTGTCCACCTTGGGGATGATGGTCTGTGACCTGTACACTGGCATGAGCACTGTCTTCCTCAAGTTGCTTTTGGTCATGTTGTTTATTCCAGCAACAGAAAGCAAAGTTTTCAAAGCCTCTTTGTTTCTCTGTGACCCTTGATCTACTGTTCCACCACAGCATGCATCACACCCCTGCCTGTATGTGGTCTAGCTCTATGGGCCTATTTTCCCACACATGCTCTCTTCCTATTCTTGCACAAGCTGACCCTTTTCTTGGAATGGGTCAGTCTTACCCATTTTTTTAGGACTTGCTTGATTTAACTCTTTCAAAGTAGACTTTTGGGTTAGTTTAGTGGTAGAATGCCTGCCTAAGGTATGTGTCTTAGGTAGGGTTTACTATTGCTGTGAAGAGACACCATGACCATGGCAACTTTTATAAAGAAAACATTTAATTCAGTGTGGCTTGCTTACAGTTTCAGAGGTTCAGTCCATTATGATCATGAAGGGGAACATGGTTGTGTGCATGCAGACGTGGTGCTGGAGCTGAGAGTGCTACATCTTGCAGGCAACAAGAAGTTGACTAACTGTCACACTGAGGGAAACCTGAAAAAAATGAGAACTCAAAGCCCACCCCACAGTGACACACTTCCTCCAACAAGGCCACACCTCCATAGTGCCATTCTCTTTGGGTGCCATTTTCTTTCAAACCACCACAGTATGCAAGTCCATGGTTTAAATACCCAATATTGAAGCCAGGCGGTGGTGGTAGTAGTGTACACCTTTAATCCCAGAACTTGGGAGGCAGAGGCAGGTAGATCTCTGTGAGTGTGAGGCTAGCCTGGGCTACAAAGTAAGTTCCAGGACAGCCAGATCTGCTACACAGAGAAATCCTGTCTCGAAAACCTAAAGAAAAAAAAAAAAAAAAAAAAAAAAAAGAAAGAGAGAAAATCCTCATTATTGAGAACACACCTCCAGTATTCTTTAAAAGCTTGCATTTATGTTATAACCATATTACAGCATCAATAACAATTATGTATTATTCATTTCCACAATCACTCCTACTTTTACTAGATTGTAACTGGAGGGTGTGAGCCACCTAGGTCTCAGGGGTCGGCTGTGGGATGTCATTCTGTGGGATGTCATGCTGTGAATATGTGATGCTCTGATTGGTTGATAAATAAAGCTGCACTGGCAGCAGAGAGACAGGAAGAAAAAGGAGAGGCAGAGAGAGACACCAACCTGCTGCCCAAGGAACAGCATGCCAGCAGACTGGTAAGCCACGGAACACGTGGCAAAACATAGATTAATAGAAATGGGTTAATTTAAGTTATAAGAGCCAGCTAGCAAGAGGCCTGCAATTTGTGATTGATAGAAGCCTCTGTGTATTTACTTGGGTCTGAGCAGCTGCAGGACTGGGCAGGACAGCTACAGGAAAGGAAAGGACAGCTACAACTAAGGAAAACTTACAGCTACAGGGGTCTTTTCCACTCTTATAAATTATTGAGAATGCCACAAAGATTGGAGGCTGTCTGTAATATTTACTGCATTAGAAGTTAAAACTTAGAACATTTTAAATTATTTAATGTGTTAAAATTTCAGTGATAGAGTATATTAATGAAAATAGCATTGTATGAAAAGTGGCTTCTGAGAAGTGGAGGAGATGGCCTTGTTTTCTACCTTGGTGTGTCTCTCTAGGTGTCACCCATGCTCAGGCTCTCAGTTGGCTGAAGCATGCTGCTTCTGTTGATGTACTCAATATAAAGGAAATGTGCCCTTACACATGCGCATTGCTGGGAAGGGGAGCTTTTTACTTCAGATAACCGCTTCCTTTTTGATCCTTCACCAAAATCTACCAAGTGGAGCTTCGTCTGTTCCAAGAGGGACTCGCACAAGCAGCAATGGACTTTCTGTGCCGCCACAGTGCTGTCCGTCAGTCTGTTTGGCACTTTGAATGCTCTTTTCCCCAGGGCTAATTGTGTTGTGGATGATCATCTGGGAACACGATGTTGCGCTCCGCATCATGTAAATTTTTCTCAGGTTGTGTTGTATGAAAAACTGCTGTTCACCGTCTGGAACGCTTGAATTTTGTCATTGCCAGTAAACACAGCCATCTGTTTTCCCTAAAGTGACAGGCTTTACTCGGGACAAAGAGCAGAACAGTGAAAGAGTTCTAAGTTTGCCAGGTCTCGAGGTTGACCCGGCATCATAGGTCCCAGTCAGCATGGTGTTTCTTGAAATAAAGGGCAGTTCCTGACAATCACAACTCAGAACCTCCTCAGTAGTCCTTTCCTCAATGCAGATGTGCTTCTGAGTGCTTCCCATTTCATCCTACAGGATAGTGAACACAGGTCAGGATATGACAACTCAAGCTTTCGCTGCTTCACCGAGGTCATTCTTAACACGCAGTGCTCTCTTCTCTCCAGGTGCCGACCCCTGTCGCAGCTTGGTGGCACTGCCTTGCTAACAGCGCCAGGAGTTTTTACCACCGTAGCTGCTCCATCATTAGTTCAGAGGGAATCACAGGGAATGAAGCCAGTGTCTCAATAGTGCTTCGAAGACAGTTTGACTTTGCTGACTCTGAGGCATAATTCAAGTCCACTTGAATTGCGGTTGTGTTCAGGTATCGTGAAGGCTAGCTGTGTAGCCCACAACAGTGGGATTCCACCTTGCCTCAGAATTCACTTCAGTTCTTCCTGGGGGCGATGGAACAACAAACTTAGAGAGGCTTGAGGATGGCCGGTGGCCCAGTTGGAGACTCGGAGTTCATTGATTTCTGTCACAACTGCGTAGTTAAAATACTTTGAGGCAAAATAGCTATGGTGGTGGGTCATCTCTGTAATCTCAGTACTTGAGAGGCTGAGGCAGGAGGATTGCTGTGAGTTCAAGGACAGCCTGGGCTACAGAATGAGATCCTATCTCAAAAAACAAAACTAGAAAAAATTAGAGGTAATTTCAGACACACTTTCTCTGACTTAGCCACAGCTAAGACTCTGTTCCTGTGCTGTAAGGTAGGCAGTGTCCAGAGTCTTTTGACCTCTTATCTGGAACTCGAGGGTCAATGTCTATGTTCTTCCACCTCTAGCTAGTTGATGTGAATAGCTTCTGCTATTAGGTGAAAGATTAAGTGATAAGCTGGGCTTACTGCATAACCTCCACTGTAGAGAACATCAGTGTACACCGGGTGAAAGCAAACGCCATCAGCTGGGCATTTAAGAGCAGTGAATATGTCGATACATAAAAGTGAAAATTATTTGAAAAAAAGTGTTTTAATGTTGGAGATTTAACTCAGAGACTTACCAGGGCTTAGCACTCGACCACCTCCACCCTTCATCAAACATTTTAAATAAGGAACTTCTTTTTTTTTTTTTTAGAGATTTATTTTTATTTATGTGCGTGTGTGTGTGTGTGTGTGTGTGTGTGTGTGTGTGTGTGTATGTGTGTGTGTGTGTATTCATATGCTTGGGTGCCTATGGATGTTAGAAAAGGACACAGGATCCCTTGGAGATGGAGGTATAGGCAGTTGTGGGCTGATGTGGGTGCTGGGAATTGAACTCAGATCCTCTGGAAGAGCAGCCAGTGACTTTAACCATTGAACCATCTCTCCAGTCTCAGGAGAATATTCTTTAAAAATCATTTTACTGTCAAAAGTTTTAAGTATATTCTGAAAAGGAAAGAAGAGGATATGCCTGCTGTATTCTCCTTACTGAGTCTCAAGTTGCCAACTTGAGACACGCTTGCTTTATGTTTTCCTTAAAAAGTTTTCTATTCTAAATTCTTTGATGCCTGGTAGTGGCAGTGCACACTTTTAATTGCAACACTCAGGAGGCAAAGGCAGGTGGATCCCTGGGTGTTCGAGGCCAGCCTGGTGTACAGAGTGAGTTCCAGGACTGCCAGGGCTCCAAAGTGAGACTCTATCTTGAAAAAAACTAGACAAAGTTCTTTGACAATTTCATTTGTGTAGATAGGGTATTTTGGCCACTTCCACCCCACATTACCCTCTTCTACCCCACATTACCCTCTTCCACCCCACATTACCCTCTTCCACCCCACATTACCCTCTTCTACCCCACATTACCCTCTTCCACCCCACATTACCCTCTTCTACCCCACATTACCCTCTTCTACCCCACATTACCCTCTTCTACCCCACATTACCCTCTTCCACCCCACATTACCCTCCTCCACCCCACATTACCTTCTTCTACCCCACATTACCCTCTTCTACCCCACATTACCCTCTTCCACCCCACATTACCCTCTTCCACCCCACATTACCCTCTTCTACCCCACATTACCCTCTTCTACCCCACATTACCCTCTTCTACCCCACATTACCCTCTTCTACCCCACATTACCCTCTTCTACCCCACATTACCCTCTTCTACCCCACATTACCCTCTTCTACCCCACATTACCCTCTTCCACCCCACATTACCCTCTTCTACCCCACATTACCCTCTTCCACCCCACATTACCTTCTTCTACCCCACATTACCCTCTTCCACCCCACATTACCTTCTTCTACCCCACATTACCCTCTTCCACCCCACATTACCCTCTTCTACCCCACATTACCCTCTTCCACTCCACATTACCCTCTTCCACCCCACATTACCCTCTTCCACCCCACATTACCCTTTTCCACCCCACATTACCCTCTTCCACCCCACATTACCCTCTTCCACCCCACATTACCCTCTTCTACCCCACATTACCCTCTTCTATCCCCTCCCACTGTGCCTGCAAGCCTTCTTTCCAACAAGTCTGCCTTCTACTTTCATCTCTTGGTTTTGTTTTGTGACTCACTGCATGTGGTTGGGGTACTTTCATGACCATGGTGGGGGATTGTTTACCATACCCTGTACAACTTCCCAGTGGCTACAGCACTGGAGGGAATGACACCCCCTCTGCCAGCAACTGCTCGAGGAGGGGTGGGGCTCAGGAATCCCCCCATCTGTGATGGGGTATTGATGGTTCCATCTTGTGCAAGTCTTCGCAGGTGGCCAGAGTGGCTGTGAGTTCAGGAGTACAGTCGCCACGTCTCCCTTTTTCTTTATAATTATTTCTGCTTTTCATGGATGAATTTGAATCAAATCTCAGATGTCATACAATTTCATCATCCATAACTGTTTTTCCTTAGGAGAGGGTACTTAGGGTACTTAAAACTTTCTTCCTAGCTCCTCACTCTTCCTTAAAGCTCGTGTGTTTTAGAGTTTTACTGCTACCTGTTGATTCTGTCAGACCTGGTGCTGCCTTTCAAAAAGATTGCTTTATTATACCCCTTCACGCTACTGAAATTAGTAGTCAGTAAAAGCTGCATGTGTATCTTACATGTTTCTGTGCACATATGTGTGTATATAATCCTAAAAATTGATGACGTACCGAAGGAAGTTATTAAGCTTTACATATTATTTAACTTTAGTGATTAAAAGATGAAATGATACGTTTCAGTAGATGATGGCTCCGGCACACCCATACTGCAGGGCAGAATAAAATAATCAGATGTTACATCTATTATGTGGAATCATCACACATGCGGCATCTTCAGATTAGAGAACTGGAGAGGTGTGTCAGACTGCTGGATCAAACACTGTGATCAGCACCGCTTTGTAGCATGGCTTTTCCAGAATGAGCAGCAGCCTTTGAATCAAGTGCAGGCATCTTTCGACATTTGTGGACCACATGACTAGAAAAACAGAGGGCATTGAAACAGGGTAGAACATGGCGATATGTGTCCACAGGTGATAGCTGGGGTTGCAGGTTCAACTGTCCTGGAGTCTGCTTTTCATTTCCTGTCTATGAATAATCATGGTACCAGAGTGACTTGAAAGTTTGAGATAAAAAAACAAAAATGTTGGGCGCTCCCTCAGTTTGGCAAGTTTGCTCATTTGTTTTGGCTAAAGTATTTTTATTGAGTTCTCTTCCTCAGTTTGTTGTGGAGTGGGTTGTGTGACTTTTTCTTTCCTTTTTTTTTTTCCTTTTGAGATAGAGTCTCCTGTACTTCAAGCTGGCCTACAAATCAATATGTCATCCAGGCTAGCCTTGAGTCCCTGATTGTCTTTACTCAATCTGCCATGCACTGCCACACTCAGCTGTATATTATATGATTCCTCGAGTGAGATATCAAAGCTTTAAAAGCTGAGTGAAATACAGAAAATAAACAAAACAGCAAAAGCTACTTCGATAATCCTTATGTAAACTAGAAACTATTAATAGTATGAAGTTCAGGGTTGGACACATGGTTCAGTGGTTAGGAGCACTTGCTGTTCTTTCACAGGACCTGGGTCTGATTCCCATCACCTACATGCTGGCGTACAGCCACTCAATAACCAGGGATCCAGCAGGTTATTGGATCCCTGGTTATATGACAGCAAAATATTCACATACATAAATTAAAATAAATAAATATAAACAATTTAATTAGTATGTGGTTCATTTTTAATGTATGAACTTTGTTTTAAAAACCTCAATGTACACCCTGGTAAAAAAATAGGGCATCATCATTTGGGGATGTAAGAGGGATGCACCTAGTTAATTATACACAAAAGCAAAAACTAATTGAAAAAGAATAAAATGATTTATAAGTTCCATCCCTAAACAACTGATGGACTTTTTTTTTCATCTTAAAGAGTGAATTTACTAGGAAAATCATAGTTAACTTGCTCAAACATATTACTGTTAATATATATATCTGTTGCAAAAATACAGCCATATTTCTGCTTTTTGTTGTTTGTTTTTGAGACAGGGTCACATTATGTACTTCTAGCTGGCATAGGGCTTTCTGTAGAGATTGGGCTGGTCAGGCTGGCCTAACAGAAATGTATCTGCTCCTGACTACTGAGTGCTGAGACTAAAGTCATGCTTAGCCTTTTTTTTTTTTTAATCTGCAGTTTTAGCATATATGGTTTCACTAATCTGGTCTAGTTGGACATGAATTTGAATATGTGAGGTTTTCTTTCTTTTGCAAAGTAGAGTTTCTTTCCAACTATTAAAATAAATCTATTTTTAGACGGTCAAAGGATTGAGTTTGGGAGTGAGCAAAGGGTGGAAGCAAATTATTGCTATAAAACGTATAAGTTGCTTTGCAATAGAATGTCATAAATGCTGTAGAGAGATATGTGTTTGAAGATGTAGATATTTTTCTACTATTTCTTGATGGTAAAAGTTTATGTATTATTGTCCAGATTTTTTTTGGTTTTTGGTTTTTCGAGACAGGGTTTCTCTGTGTATCTTTGCGCCTTTCCTGGAACTCACTTTGTAGACCAGGCTGGCCTCGAACTCACAGAGATCCACCTGCCTCTGCCTCCTGAATGCTGGGATTAAAGGCATGCGCCACCACTGCCCGGCTTATTTTGGGGTTTTTAACTTTAAGTTGAAAATACAAAACTTATGAAGAAAGTGTGTCTGTCACATGTTCAAATGAGCAGACCACAGCTGTTTGATCCTACCTAAAAGTAGCCAGAGAACATGGGGACAATGGATGAGACACATTCCAGCATGATATTATCGACAGACCTGATGGACTCACGAATACAGGCTCCATTAGAATTCTTCTATAGAGAACTGTCTGCAGAGAAAAGTACTGCTAACATAAATGCACACGTTTTATAACTTCATATTTACATTGATTTCTTTTTGTTTGGTTGGTTTTTTGTTTGTTTGTTTTGTTTTTGTTTTTTGGGTTTCTTCAGTTTTCTGAGATAGGGTCTCACTATGTAGCTCAGGCTGGCCTGGATCTCACAGAGATTGGCCTGTCTCTGCCTCCCAAGTGCTGGGATTAAAGGTGTACACCACCATGCCTTGTCTCCATTTATTTTCTAAGGAATGCCATCTATACTACCTTGTCAACAACACTAAAATCCCTATTATACATCAAGACTCAGCTAATTTGTTAGTTTGACAAGTTTAACATCAAATAATCAACAAAGTCAAAACAATCCAAAACATCCACTGTTATAGGATGTCTTTCTGTGTGCTGTGAATATGTGTTGTTCCCATTGGTTAATAAATAAGCTGCTTTGGCCTATGGCAAGGCATCTTAGAGGCAGCGGGGGAAATCCAAGCAGAGATACAGAAAGAAATAGGCAGGAAGGAGAAATACCAGCCCACCAACAAAGGAGCAACAAAGTGCCAAAAGACCGGTAATGCCAGGATAACGTGGCAACATATAGATTAATAAAAATGGGTTAATTTAAGATGAAAGAGCTAGCTAGCAAGAAGCCTGAACCATAGGCCTTATAGTTTGTAATTAATATAAGCCTCTGAGTGATTATTTTATAAGTGGCTGCGAGAGGCCAGGTGGGAGAGATTCTTCTGGATCACAGGGCCCGACAGGACCACAGAAACCACTGGCTACAATCCACCTTTCAAGTGGATGTTAAACACTACCAAGAGTTATTAGAAAATGCTTATAAAACTCAAGGCATGAGTGTACTTTATTTTATTCTTCAGAGATATAGTTCCATCTGAGCTGTAAGTCCATTCTTTATAATTAAAATTAAAGGGAAAATAGCTATACAAAGATAGATCCTGAACAATTAAAAATACTAACAGATCTGTAATCCTATTACTTGGGATTCAGGAGGCTTGTCAGCTGGAGCCAGGCTACATACATATTGTCTCAAAAACCAGCTGACCACACACATGTGCTGCACATACATGTACAGACAAATATCTATACACATAAAATAAAAAAAAAACTTGAAAAAATCTTATTTTAACTATCCACCCTTCCCATATTGAATGAGAGAACACGAAGTCTTTACTTATTCCTCCAATGTAAATGAGAATTTGGAGTGATTTTTCCAAATAATTACTGTACAAATGTAAGCACAATAGAGTTGACATTTTCTGCTGTTATAAGTCAGAGAATAATGCTGGGTTGTTATGCTGCACCATAGGCCGACTCATTAATCCCAGTTCTCTGACGATGAGAACTTCCATGTTAGCACTTTCTTGAGTGGCCTCATGTAATTTCAGCCTGTGGGACAGTTGTTTCCTTCCCCATCTCCTGCTCTGCTCCTTGCTTTGGCCTTCACTGGTGGTGTGACCAGGAACCTGTGCATGCCAACTGAGTGTTGTGCCATATGCCCCAGCTCTCTCCAATGCTGGTGGTGCCACCAGGAACATGTGTGTGCCAATCTAGTCTTCTGGCCTGTGCTGTACTCCAAGCTCTTAAAGCTGTTTAAAAACTCTGTGTAAATGAAACTTCCTGTTAAGTATTAAGAAAACCATTGGTGACCAGAATGTTTAAAAAATTCAATTTTTATAGATAGCTCATATCCCAAACCTTATCGTCAATTATTTCCCCACCTCTGAAATTATAAATTCAAACCAATTTTTTTTGGCATAACATGTCTGAGGAATGTAACAAACCTTCAATAATAACTGGTAATTATCAAAATGTGTGTTGTCTCCTGGAAGACCATATTTCATGTTGGAGATGAAAGAATTATTAAACTTATTTAGATGGTACACTCAGAACAAATCATTAGACCAGATGCCCACTGTGGCAATGTGGCTCAGAATGACCTTGACCTCCGGCCCCCACTGCCTGCAGTGTTGGGATTCCAGCACGTACCACCACACCTGCTTTCTGTTATTCACTCCCATCTCTTTCTGGAGATTTCATAGGCCTGTCTGGGTTGGAACCTGCGATGTAGTTCGGGATCCCTCAAACTCACAGAGATCTGCCTGCTTCTGCCTCCTGAGTTCTGGTGTTTGAAAGTGTGAGCCACTGTGCCTGGATAGCTCTGCTTGTCTTGTAATTTTAAATGCTATTTTACTTTTTAAGATTTATTCGTTTTGCTTTATGTGTGTAAAGGTTTTGTATGTATACATCTATGGGCACCACATGCATGCCTAGTGCCCTCAGAGATTAGAAGAGGGTGCTAGATTCCATGGAACTGCAGTTATGATTGTGAACCACTATGTGGGTGCTGGGAACTGAACCCAGGTCCAAGAATTTTAAGTGTTCTTCACCACTGAGCCACCTCCCTGCTTCTGCTCTTCTTATCTGGAGTTGCTGATGTGACATTTCTGTAACTTCCTTTTAACACCTGCTCATAAAAGTTCTTCACGTCTGACCTGTAGATCGCTTGACCATTGCTAAACACATATAGTCAGACTTGAGCCTACATGACCAAACATGTTTTAAATTATTTAAACAAATTAAAATTACATTTATTATTAATTAACTAATTAATTAATGTACATGTGTAAGTGTCATGGTACATGGCGCCAGTGTGGAGCTCAGAGGACAATTTGCAGGAGTCAATTCTTTCCTTCTACCATGTAGATACTGGGGATTGAATTCAAGTCAGCAGGCTTCACCAAGTGCCTTTACCTACTGGTCTCACATTTTAAAATTCTTATTCACATATTTACCAATGGAAATAATTGTTTTTCTTGTAACAACAGCCTCATTTAAATATTCATTGAACAGCCATAAAAATCTCCATTTGGAGTGCCTAAAGTTTTTTTTTTTTAATTTTTAATTATTTATTTATTTTCAAAAAATTTTTGAGGCAGGGTTTCTCTGTGTAGCCTGGGCTATCTTGGGATTCTCCCTGTCTACCACAATGGTCTTGAATTCACAGAGATCTGCCTGCCTCTGCCTCCCAAGTGAGGGGATTAAAGGTGTGCACCACCACGCTAGGCCCGGCTGCTTAGATTTTAATGTCAGAAACATTTTGTTTTAAGAAGGTTTTTCTAACCTTACCACCAAGTACTTAATTAGTACTTACTACTCAGTGAGAAGTGCTATCCAGGAAATGACTAAGACAAATTTATGTGGCACAACTCATCCAGATGGACAGGAAACAGAACCCAGAATGTGACAGGAATCAGTTCTGAAGGAGTTTTGGGGTGCAGTCATCTGTGGATGGGTCAATTACACATGTCTTTTCAGTAGGAGAGGTAGAAGCTTAAGGGATTTTTTCGCTTGATTGATGTGGGGGATCCTACACCTGGGCTGGTGGTCTGTGTGCAATAAGAAAGCAGGCTGAGCAAGCAATGAGGGGAACACCAGTAAGTAGAGTCAGTCCATGGCCTCAGGTTCGGTTCCTGCCTGCAGGTTCTTGCATTGAATTCCTGCCCTGACTTCACCTGGATGGTAGACTGTAAGCTGTAAAATGAAAGAAACCCTTTTCTCCCTAAGTTGTTTTAAGTCATAGTGTTTTGTCATAGTAATAGAAACCCCAACGAAGACACACACACACACACACACACACACACACACACACACACACACAAGAAAATAAAGTAATAAAAATAAAAAGAATATTTGGCATTTTTTATGTAGAGATAATCACTATTTTTTTTTGTAAGGCCTTAAGAATGCAATGCACTTTTCATCTTTATTGGATTCTCTTACTTTCACTCTTAGGTAAAGAAGAGATACTGTACTTAGAATGCTTCTAGAACACCTTCCATAGCTATATTTGAGTCATTACTTGATGAATGATGTAGTTGAAGATATAGCTGTAGCTCAAAACAAATATGTTTTTGTAGAGGTATTATCTATCTCTTATCTGTCACAAGTGATATAAATATGTAATTTTTACATAATAAAATGGTTATGAATTATGTTTTTCAACATGGAGTAGAATTTGAAGACATAATTTAGTATTTGTCTATCAAATAGGTGTAATAAATTTGTATTAAATAATAGCTCCTTACAAATTTAAATAACTGATGGACTCATACGGTAGTTTGAATACCTTTATCATTTATTTTTAACATTTTCCTTATGCTTTCTTAACTTCCTTTAAAACTTTTTTTTCCTTTTTTCTTTTTTTTTTCAGAGCTGAGGACCGAACCCAGGGCCTTGCATTTGCTAGGCAAGTGCTCTACCACTGAGATAAATCCCTAACCCCCCTTTAAAACTTTTCAAAATATTCATTTACTTAATTATCTACTTATTTGTTTATATGTGGGCATGTACATGCAATGTGTGCAGGTGGAGTCAAAGGACAGTTGGTGGGACTTGATTCTCTTTTATCATGTGGCTCTTGTGACTTGAACTCAGGTCATCAGGGCTGGCAGCAAATGCCTTTATCTGCTGAGCCATCTCTCTGGCCTCCATTCCTCCCTTTAATAATTTCATACATGTATAGAATACATTCTGGTCACACTTGTCCTTTGACCCACTCTCTCCTCTTCCCATTCCTTGCCCCTCCTCTTCTCCCCTCAAGTCCCCAATTTGGTGGACTCTTTCTTTTTTCTTTTTCTTTTTTTCTTTTGTTGTTGCTTTTGCTTTGTGAACCACTGAGTTTTAATCAAGGTTGCTTGCTTAGGCATAGATGTGAAGATATTCTCTGGTACAAGAGTAACTCACCAGTCAGCTAATCACTCAAGGCAGGGAGTAACTCCCTTTATTCTAGCAGGGCTGGACTGCCCTTTGCTCCTGTGGGCTGCGCGGGGCCTCGTGAGCCTCTCTCCCGCTATGACTGAGTATTTCCCGGCTTTGTCTTGTGTAAGCTGTATGTAGGCTACTGCATACAGTAGGCTACTGTTATGAGTTCGTGGATGCCTTGGCCATCCCATGAACATAAGGCAGCATTTCACAGCCTTCTCTGTCTTTGGGTTTTTACATACTTTCTGCCTCCTCTTCCCTAAATCTTGGAAGGGGGTGATATAGGTGTCATTTTTAATGCTGAGCGTTCAACAGTCACTTGATCTCAGCACCTTGAGCAGCTATGAACCTCTGCACTAACCACCGTTGGTTGCAAAGAGAAGTTTTGATCAAGGCTGAGGACAGGACTAGTCTGAGTATAAATATTTAAGAGGCAATTTGACAACACATCCACTTAGCAGAGCTGTGGTAATTGGTTCACCTCTAGTGCCTAGAACCTTGCCAGCCACAGGCCTTTGATCAGGTCGGTAGTCCTAGGCATGAACTCTCCTGTAGAGTGGATCTCAAGTCTAATAACAACCCAGCTGGTTACCTCTATAACATTTGTGTCACTGTCGCATATTAGCGAGTTGGTATTGTAACATGCAAGGCTCAAGCTGGGAAAGACCATTGCTGACTTCTCTCCCCTCGCTGCCTGTATAACAGCTTCCATCACCATGGAGGTTATTCGGCAGGGCAGAAGTTTCTAGCTTAGAATAAATTACTGACGCTCTTAGTTTCCATTGGACTCCCCCCCACCCCATCAGAGAATGATGTAGTGTTTTATGTGACGTTTTATTTTATTTTATTGAGGACAAAAAAAAAAATGTAGCCCTGGATCGGGAACTTGCTTTGTAGGCCAGGCTGCCCTCAAAGAGAGCTGCCTGTGCCCGCCTTCTAAGTGCTGGGGTTGCAGCAGTTCAACTGGGTTCTTAAGTAATGTTTAAAATTTTATGGTATGTTTCTTAGAAACTTTCCTTAGGAAAACCATGGAAGTGAATTCTCCTAATCTTTTAACCCCTTCACCTTTTGTGAAATGGTGCTTAAAATCATGGGTTGGTTAGGTAGAGTTATTTGTCTTACATGCAAGACTATACTTTGATATTATTGTTTACACACTGAAGAAGGCAGTACTCTGGCATTGCTTAGTCATGTCCCTGCAGACCTTCTGCTAAATATGATCCTCTCAGACCCTGAGGCTGCGCGGTGGCTGTGCTGCCACTGGTAAGGTTAGAGTCTGCTTAGTAACCGGGCTCCAGTTCTTTTGTGTCTAGTAACAGGTGTGGGAGAAAGATCGCAGGTCATCTCTGGGTCTCGGGAACACATCCACAGGGTGATGCTGCATTGGCTCCAGTGTGGGGTGCGGGGCTGGCCCTGGTGCCTGGGTGCTTTGTGTGAGGCGTGTTGGCAGATGTCCAGATTGGAAATACGCTCTCTCAGGTTGCAGAGGTACCTGGGCTTGTCTGAGGGCCGTGTATGGAATAGCAGCACCCACGGGCTTGTTGTTTGCTGAAAGATCAGTCTCCAGCCTGGAGAGCTGCTTCTCTGTTGACAGTCCGGAGCAGGCTGTCAGAGATGAGTCAGGATATTTGCAGACTTTCAGCAGAATTCTTACCTCTCCCAACGAGGCCATTCAAATCTTGAGGCTTTTTTTTTTTTTTTTTTTTAGCTATTTGTTTAATATTATGTCATTGTTACTAATTTTGGTGCCTATCATTAGTAATGTAGTAGAGGAAATAAGGCCTAAGTCAATGGTCATAATGTTCTTTTAAAGGAACAGACTGTAGCTTTTTAGTGGAGGTGGCGGGGAGAAATTAGTAACATTGACAAGACAGTTTGAATGCTGCTATGCAAAACATACAGTGTTTTATATTCATGGAGTGTGTAGCCTGGCATGGCTTTAAGAATTCACCCTACCACCAGGCGGTGGTGGCGCATGCCTTTAACCCCAGTGCTCAGGAGGCAGAGGCAGGTGGATCTCTGTGAGTTCAAGGCCAGCCTGGGCTACAGAGTGAGTTCCAGGAAAGGCGCAAAGCAACACAGAGAAACATTGTCTTGAACCCCATGCCCCCACAAAAGAATTCACCCTACTAATCAATACTCTTAGTCCAGAGCAATTCCCTTATCATCTGTCCTGGTCCTGTGTTCCCTGCCCCCAGCATGAGTACTTTGTGTCAGCATTTTAGATTTCATTTATTATTTTATGTTTATGTGTAAGAGTGTTTTGCCTACATGTATGTATGTGCACCATGTACATGTGCGGTGCCTATGGAGGTCAGAAGAGGGCGTTTTGATCGATTTTCTGAGACTGGGGATACAGACAGTTGTGAGCCACCATGTGGGTGTTGAGAATTGAACCCAGATCCTCTGAAAGCCACAAGTACCCTTAACTGCTGAGCCATTTTCCTGTCTCTGCATCAGCATTTTAAATAATGCTAACCACACTGTAGTGAACTTGCTCTGCAGCTCATGAAGATTTTATTCTTGTGTCATTGGGGCCTATATATACTTTACCCTGCTATAAAAGATGCTCCGTAAATGTCGACCCAGTAAATGATCTTATCATGCTCAGTTGTGATCATAGCATCAGTTTAGTTAAAAATAAAATGTCTTCTTCAAATGTAAATTCCGGGCCAGGCTAAGGCAGAGAGCCGTCTAGCTGCCTGTCAGTGCTGCAGGGTGCTCTGGAGTCCAGATGCAGTGCACTTATTAAACCTCCCCTTAGATTTCTTCTGCCTTTCTGTTTCACCTTGTGGTGATGCAGGTGCTGGTGTCCAGGCTTCACCAGTCTCTTGTTCCTAAGAGCAAGAACAACTCAGTGTTCACAGTCCTTTGGTTCTTATTACTATGGTGGAATAAAAAAGTATTTAATTGTTACAGTGATCGTATATATTTATATGTATACACACACACATATATAAAACTTTCATAAGGGGAATATCAGAATTTAATAATAAAGATGGATAAAGCATAGTTTAGGGTCATAGTCTACATAGGCCTTGTTGGTTCTTTAAAACAGATTTTGTATTTGAAAGGTTCAAAATAAAGTTGTTTTTTGTGATGTTTATGAAGAAACATTTAATTCCCTTTCCTACAAATCATTTTAGTTTAGTTTTAATTAGACTTGTGTAATAAAATTACCTGAGTAATCCAGAGAAAAAAAAGAATCTAATGCTCTTCAGTTTCCAGAATCAGATGACTTGAAGGCTAAGACCTTGGAGGAACACTCTGAAACTTGATAAAAGAGTTTGTTTAATGAAATAGGGAACAAAGACACCATATTACAGTTCTGAGTCATTAGTTTTTATAGAAGTACAAGTTCCAAAGCTTTGGGGAAAGCCGATGAATGGTGGATTAAATAGAACTCAGAGACACGTGGGAGTGTGTCTGCTTTGGGCTTAAGTGTTGTGCATTTGTGTGGCTAGTTAAAGCATCTTGATGCTGGTCTGGGTTTATCTCCCTTCTCTCTCATCTCTTACCTCTGCATACAAGGTTACGTTATCTTATTGTTGCTCCCATGAGGCTTTTTTTTTTTTTCTATAGTTAGCTACCATGAAAGTAGAAAAGATGAATGTTTTCCTCACTTACTGTAGGACTCTCCACTACCTGCCCCTTGCCGCTGCCCTTGGTGCATGGCCTCAGGGCTGTGTGACTTCCTAACCTGTGCCTGGTCGGGCTGGTTACTCTTTTCATCCCTGAGCGGTTAGTATCCCATCCTGAGATTCACATTACCTCCCTCCCCCGCCTTTTTCCTTCCAGGCTGTTTCCATTGGTGCTTCTTTCCATGGCCCATATCAGTTAATTTTGTGCTTAGGATTTCTGAAGCTGAAAACAAATTCTCTCTGTTTGGCCAAGAGTTCTGCCTTCATGGACCTCTCTGAAATGCACCCACTGCAAATTTAGCTTTTCACAAGAGAACAAACAATAGTCTTTGATATCCCCAGATAGCTTTTAAGCCACCTTCTTCAGCTTTTCTAGCTTTCTTCTACGGTTTTTATTTTCTGTGTCCTGGCAGGCAGAAGGTCTTGTTTTGATTTGGGGTGGGAAGCATTACAGGAATCACATGGTTGGGCTGCTGAACCAGAAACCCAGCCCGTAAAATTAGGACCTAAAAGCCAGCTTGTTAGATGGAAACTCCAGCCTTCTTCTCTGGATGCAAGTGAGAGCTTGCAGATTGCAGTTCTTTATTGTAGTAATGAATTGTTTTATAGAGGTGTTGAGCAGTTCTTACCTCTAAGATGGGTATTGGGGCATTTTTAGGAGTCAATCAATTGACTGTTTTGACATGAAGTCAAGAACCCTCTACCAACATCCTGCTTATCTCCTGTGATCATTTTTATTGTCATCCAATGTTTTCTCTTATTAGAAGGATTAGAATTTTATCATTTAAACAGAAACATAGCTACATTAATTTTGCTTTTATTTATGACTCCCTTTTTGTTTGTTTGTTTTGAGACAGGGTTTCTCTGTATAGCTTTGGAGCCTTCCTTGAAACTCACTCTGTAGCCCAGGCTGGCCTCAAACTCACAGAGATCCACCTGCCTCTGCCTCCCAAGTGCTGGGATTAAAGGCATGTGCCACCACTGCCTGGCTATTTATGACTCTTGAACATTTTGGTGGAAAGACAAAAATATAGGCAAAAGTTTTAGAGACAAGTCTGATTTCTGCCTTAAGGTTAGAGATGATTAGAAGGTTGGATATACTATTTACTAATTACTATTTTTAAATTTATGTGTATGGGTGTTTTGCCTGCATGTTTGCCTATGCACCATGTGTGTGCACTGCCTGAAGAGGCTAGAAAAGGGCATCAGAGCCCCTGGTTCTCAGGGATAGCAGCAAGTGCTTTCAATCACGGTGCCATCTCCATAGCCCCTGTTCCATTGCTTGCTTGCTTGCTTACGTGCTTGATTCATTCATTCATCTATCTATCTATCTATCTATCTATCTATCTATCTATCTATCTATCTATCTATCTATCTATCTCTATCTATCTATCTATCTATCTATCTATCTATCTATCTATCTATCTATCTATCTATTTATTTTTGAGACGAGGTTTCACAGTATTCCTCTGGTTATTTGGAACTCACTATGTAGATCAGGTTAGCTTTGAACTCAACAGAGGATTCATCTACCTCTTTCTTTTGAGTGCTGGGATTATAGGTATGAGCCACCACTCCTGGCTCTTGGGGTAGATTTATTCCTTAGAGTTTGTTTTCAAAGTACTCATGGGATGGTCTTTGTGTGATGGCATGAGAGATGCCAATTAGAGAGACTTTATGAAAGAGCTAGGTATGGGAAGGGAAATGTGAAATAACCAGAATTCCACACAAAGCAAGGTAAAAGCAGCTTTTCTGTTCTGTGGAATGGAACCAGGTTGCAAAATGTGAACAGACCATTTATGGCAGCCAAGTGGAGCAGAGCAGAGGAAAAGGGAAATTTGTATTTCCTCCGCCCCAGCTCCACCTTCACATCCTTGGCTGTGCCCTTCTGCATGGCAGAAAGTACCCTGTATTGACAGGACAGGCCCTGGAGAAATGAGGACAAGGAAAAAGGAGAGTAGAGCAAAGGAGTAGAGTACGTGCCCACTGGCAATGGTGGCTGCTGCTGCCTCCAGCTCTGCTACCTGCCATCAGGAAGTCACTTGCTTCCCTGTAATCCCTGCAGTTAGCAGAGTAAGGCCCGGTGCAGTGGGGCAAGGGGCCACTCTGTAATTCAGTCACGTTTAAAAGTCACACCTTTTACTTGTTTCAACTTTATAGGCTTATTTTGTGTACTCTCCTTTTCATGAAGTATTGGTAAATTTTCTCTTTCTCATTCAGCCATTCATTCACTGGATATTTTATTGGGTGCCAAGTCTATATGAGTCTCTTTGACTCAGGAACAGAGATTGTTGTAAATAAATACAGTCTGTGTATTTCACATAGACACAGGGATGTATCCAGCATAATATACAAGTTGCATTGGTTCATATGGGAGTTTTCCCCGGTTAATGGTTTCAAGCACAAAGCAGCGAGCTTTCTCATATCAAAGAAGTTTTGTTAGCAAGTAAGCTGTAAGTGAGGCAGGCATTTCTCCTGAGGTGCATTCCAGTGGGGAAAGCAGTGTATAAATAAGAACACAGCACCAAATTTGTCAGTTTAATATACTCCCACCTTCTTTCCATAATCCCTCCCCTCCCCCGTCTTTTTTTTTTCTTTTTTCTTTTTTAGGTTTCTGGGACAGGATTTTCCTGTATAGTCCAGATTGATGGTTTCAACCACACAATCCTCTTTCTATAGCTTGCTGTGTGCTGGAATTAGAGGTATGAGTACATACCCTGCTTTGAATTTTCTTTCTTTTTCTCTCTTCTCCTCCTCCCCTCCTTTTCTCTTATAAATTGGCATACACTTTTAGTTCTTGAATGGATGTACACAGATGTAGTTAGCATTTCACCTTCTTAGATGTAATTATTTCTATGTATTGGGAAACTTTGGATTCTCCAGTTATTTTGAAATGTATAGTCATTGTAGTCTCTAGTTATCCTACTGTGCCGTGGAATTGTTAGAAGTGATGCCCCCTTTTTAACCCACTTTGGATCCCTGTTCATCTCTCATTCCTTCCCATCCTCCTAACCTCTAGGGATTACGAATTTGTTCTATATTCCTATGTGGTCATTTTCTGACAGATGAGTGAGAACATACACGATCAGCCTCTCTGTAGTCGACTCATCTCACTGCACATGCCCACATGGCCATAGTGATAGGACTTCCTTTTCTCTCCCAGTTGTGCACTACCCCATTGTGTTAATGTACCACTTTAAAAAAAGTTACATTAACTGAGCAAAGGAAGGCGCTTCTTGATGATGTTTCCATGCAGGTATATAATGTTCTTCAAACACTTTTCCCCCATTACCCATCTCACATGTCTGTCTCCTGCCACACGCCTTTCCTTTCTCCCAGACGCCATGTGTGAAAGAAGACATGTCATACTTGTATTTGTGAAACTGGCTTATTTTATTCACTATGAGAATCTCCAATTACACATATTTTCTGGCAAATGACATGATTTCATTTTTCTTTATGGATGAATAAAGCTCAATGCTCATTTTCCATCAGTTAATCTACTGATGGGCACCTAGGATGGCTGTTTAACTTGGCTATTGTGACTGCGGCATCGATAAATGTGGGCAGGGTTAGGGTTTCCTTTGAGTATAAACCTGTACCCAGTTCTGGAACACTGTAATCATGGAAGCTTGGAGTGGGTTTTTTTTTTTCCCAAATCATCACATCAGCATTTGTTATTTTATTTTATTATTTAATTTTTACTGTAGCCATACAGTAAAAAAATACAGTGAGGTAATGAACTATTACAAGAAAACAGGAGAGACCCTTCAGATGTTGTTATAAGCAAAACTTCTTTTGGACAGAACCCTCCCACAGCACAGGCAGGAAAGGAAAAACTAGACCAATTAAATACCATCAAACCAAACAGCTTTTGCTCAGCACAGGAATCAACCACCTGAGTAAAGAGACAGCCTAGAGAATGGAGAAAACACTGGCTGGCTGTTGTTCACAAGGGGTTAATAGCCAACAGTGAAAAGTCAAATAAAATGGCTAATAACTAGATAAAATGGTCCAGACAGACATTTCTTAGAAGAACACACACACATAACTAGCAAGTGTATGAACAGCTCAACTTGCTCCTAGAAACATATATCTAAAAGCTACTGTGAATTATTTTTCTCTTTGTGAATAATGTTGTTTTAGATCCTATTTTAATCTCTCCAGTTTGAAATCATAAAGATAATGTTCTGTATGGATTTATGGAGGATTTAATTGTCTTTTTTCTTACATGTAGGCTTATAAGCCATTGATATAACTGCTGGGTGCAGTTATATGACTTGGGGCTAAAATTTGTTGTCTTTCTACTGAACGCATATCCAATTTTCTTGGCAGCATTTGATGGCAAGTTTATCTTTCTTCTTTATTGTGTACTGCCTGCTTTTGTTGTCAAGCAGTCAGACACTTTCTGTGTGTGAATCCTGTTTTGTTGGTCTGTCCATACATCACCAGCACACTGTCTTATTAACGTCCAGTTATTCTGTAAGAACATCTTGGCTATTGTTGACTTGCATTTCTGCATAATTTTGGAACTTTTATGTTTTAAAAAAAACAAGATCAGTTGGAATTTCAGTGGAATTGCTAGGAATTACTTTGGAGGATGCTGACATACATATACATGTGTTATTTAAAATAATAATTTAAAAATATGTAAAGGTTCGAGAGGTCCTCCTGCCTCACCCTCCAGAGTAACTGAGACACAGGTATTTGCTGTCAGGCCTTCATAAGCTGGTTTCAGAGATTATAAGCTGGGAGAATTTGTAATTTAGACATTTACTCTTTGGAAGTGGAAAATTTCCTGTCTGTCTGTCTGTCTCTTCGCCCTTGTTTCATTCAGGTCTGCATACGTATCACCAAGTTTCAATATGGCAATCTCATACATATATGTCCTCATACTTTGATACAGTGTATCCCCATCCACTATCGTCTCAATTGAGAAATGTCTATTTTTTTGACCAGATCTTTTTTTCTTTACCCCTAAGTCAGATTCATTGGTAAAGGACAATTATGAAAAAATAAAATAAATGTGATTTTCCCCCAACCGCTTTGCTGTATTACCTAAGGCTACTTGAAGATTTTCATGAAAATTACATGTATAATATTTAGTAAGTAGGCATTACTGTTTACCTGTTAGTTTCAATGTCTGTTTTACTAGATAAAATACTACCTTTAATAGCAGTCTCAAAAATCTTTTCAGCAAGGGAGGCCATTGTTTCATAATCACAAACTATGTTAGTAGAAATAAGGATAACTTTATAACAGACTTTAAGAAACTCCCAGTTTCAGATTATATACAACAAAAGGGTATATTAAAATAGTAGTGTTAGTTACTTAGCCATTTTCTTTTGGAAAATATATTGGCTAAAATATATATAAGAAAAGATGAGTTATGTCCATGCTTTCTGGCATAAACATACAGGACTTAGCATGTGTTTCTCTGCCAGTATTGTTTTTCTCATCGTGTGTGGCTTACTCTATAACCACTGGAGCATGCAGCACTTGTGGGGAAGTTGCTGTGTCCTTGGCTTGAGAATGTATGCAGGTTCAGATCTCCCCGTGGCCAGGGTACTTCTGTGTAGTGGGAAGAATCTGGCTAAGCAGTAGTAGCAACATCTTCTAGGCTCTGCTGGGTATATATGTGCCGTAAAGAAGGAACAAAGATGAGAAAGGGTGTTGTGGAGAGGTTGGGCTGGCCCAGGAGAAGCTTGGAGAAATAAGATGCCAGAACTGGTTGGAGAGTGATTTTTGTCAGTGGAAGTCATTTGAGCTCAAGTGGAGCTGAGCTCATTCTGAGGTACTTGGGATAACTTGTACTGGTTAAGTCAGGGGAGGGTGTGGACTTCAGAAAAAAGAGAAAAAAAATATAAGCATGCTATTACATGAATTTTAAAAAAGACTTGGACTGGTGAGATGGCTCAGTGGGCAAAAGGGGCTTGCTGCCAAGCCTGATGGCTTGAGTTCAATCCCCAGGACCCACACTGTAGGAGGAATCAGCTACTGACTGGCCAAGTTTCCTCTGACCTTTACATATCCTTTCCCCAAACACATATATAGATGCCAGCAATTAAACAAACAAAAATTCAGGGCTGGTATGGTGATACAAAACTATAATCCTAGCACTCAGGACACTGAGACAGGAAGATTGTGAGTTTAGGCCACCTTGGGCTACAGAATGACACCCTACCAAAAAGGGACAATGTGATATTATATGCTGTTCTTCATATGCAACCTATACCTTAGCTAAAAATGATAATGCTATTCTGTACTTTACAAGCAGGCATACCGGTAAAGTAAAGGAAGATGCTAAGGAGTCTCCAGCTTACTTTCTCATTTACTCCTTCAGGTTCCCATCCACAAAGTGTGTTGTGCCTTTCAAATCTGGGCTGGTCTCCTTAGGCCACTGCCACATTCCACTGAGTCTAGACACAGTCAATACTCAGGTACACGGTAATGTGCTTTAGGAGAAAGAATCACTGCCAATTAGCTGTTAAATGCAGCCGAATTTTGAACATGTTAACTTGAAAAAACACATAGTTGAATGGCTGAGACAGGTGGTGGCCATTTTTCCCTCAAAGAGTTTTGTATAGGTGCTGCCCACCCTATATCCTGGCTTTTCAGAGAGGCACTTACTAATGAAACTTTTATTTTTGATCCCTCAAATCTGAATTGCTTGGTACTGTAGGTTTTTGTTTGTTTGTTTGTTTGTTTTTGTCTTTTGAGACAGGGTCTCACAATGTAGCCCTAGCTGGCCTGGATCTCCTTGTGTAGACCAGGCTGGATTGGAACTCACAGAAATCCACCTGCTTCTGACTCTTGAGTGCTGGGATTAAAGGCGAGTGCCATCATGCCTGGCATGGGGCTATGATTTATTTATGTATACTTGATTGTTAAACAGCATGTAACTTACTTCTTCTTTTCCTCTTTGGCTCTGTCTTGGCCTTTCCCTTTCCTTCCCCTCCCCTCCCCTTCTCCTCTGTCTTCTTTCTGCCTCTTTTCCTTACTAACTACTTCAGAAAGTATCTTTAAAAATGTTTCATTGCATTTGGTGTGTACGTACCCGTGTCTTCCTGTGCATGTGGAGGTCAGAGGTCAGCTTGCTAGAGCTGGTTCTTCTCTTCCACCATGTGGGTTCTGGAGACGGGACTTAGTCTGTTAGATATGATCGAAAGCCCCTTCACATGCTGAACACTAGAGAATATCTTTATGGATCAAATGTGTATTTTCCTAAGAGTACTTGCCTGGGAGTGAGAATCAAGGTAAAAAAGTGATAGATGCCTGCACACATACAGGCCTCTTTTTGAGACAGGGTTTCTCTTTATAACAGCTCACAGAGATTTGACTGCTCCTGCCTTCCTAGTGCTGGGATTAAAGGCATGCACCACCACTGCTGGACAACATTTTGCTTTTCAAAACTGTTTTTCCAGTTCACATTTCATAACAATTGCTTTCATTAGCTATAAGCACTGAAGTATGTTTTTCTAATTCTGTAGGCAAAAAGTATCTCAATTTTTAATAATTATTAATTATATTAGACACTTGATGACAGTAATTTTTATGAGTCTATCATTCCTGTATGATTATCTGACACTTTTGTGGCTAAAAGTAAGCAGCAAATTAATTATAAGTGTAATTATGCAGATGTTATGACAGCTTTAATTACTAGATGAACTTTTTTCTCTTACAGCTGCATAATGGATTTTTAAAAAGTGTTTTGAGACAGGACCTTGCTGTTCATGTGTGTGTGTGTGTTCTGGGTGTGTGGAGCATATGTAGAGGTCAGAGGACAACCTGCCCTTCCACTGTAGGAGTTCTGGGTGTGGCACGAAGGTTGTCAGGCTTGGCAGAAGTACCTTTGTCCACTGAGCCACCTCCTGGGCCCTGGGGTAAGCATGGTAAAGGACACTTTTGAGCTAACTAATTCCAATTTCAAATCATTTTCCGCAATATGCTTTGTAGCACGAGGGGTCTGAACCACACACAGGGTCTCATTTATCACAGGCTGGCCTTGAACTTGCTGTCAGGGTGATCTTGAATCCTGATTTTCTAGCCTCCTATTCTTGAATCTGGGATTTTAGGTAGGTACTACCTTTGTGGGTCTTATTTTGTGCTGAGAATTCTGTATAACTTTGTTGAAACTGTCCTTAATCTTCTTTTATTTATAGCCTAGTACTTACGGCTACCCAAATGAAGCAAAAATAATAAAATTAAACAAGAGTGGGATTTCAATCATATGTTGGCTGTTAACATGTTCAGAATTATGGACAGCCATGGTTCTGATAATTTTATGTGCTTTTCTGCTGTTGTGCCTTTTCATTATTGATGTCTTTGTGCATCTCTGTTAATCTGTCTGTGAAGCCTATTTTTAATCTCAAGAAACTGAGTGGAAAGAGGAAGGACCACACATTTTGGGAGCCTCTGTGACTGGCCCTGCCCAGTTACCTGAGAATGAAGTCATTCAGCTGTTTTTTATTAAGCAGAATGGGAGTGGAAAACCGTGCATGCTGGGGGATGCCTTTCCAGCAAGGAGAGCAGACAGGCAGTAGCAACGGATAGTCCGGAGGCAGCAGACCAGAGAGGGAAATTAAAAGTGTGACCACATATTAAATATTAAAATAGAAGATTAGAAAGCCAAGTGGAAGACATTGCCAGGAGGTTAGAATAAACAGATAAACGAGATAATAGAAAAGAGAAAAAATAAGAGTAGCAAGTCATACACATATAATACTGACACTGAGTTGTCAAACTTCCAGAGAGAACAGAAAATATAAGATAGAAGAAAAGAAAGAAACAATATCAAGACATTCCTCAGCAGATATGGGTATACTTCCATTCTGACTGAGCCCTCAGAGTATGCAGGATAGTGAGTCAGGCATGATGGTGCACATCTGAAATTCCAGAAAATAGAGGCCAGCCTGGGCTATGTAGTGGATCTGTCTGAAAAATCCAAGGGAAAACAAAACAAAACAATGTGTACCACAATGAAGTCAAGCAGTGACTACTGAGATATATTACCATGGAAGCTGAGAACACCCAAGATGAAGACCCGACCCTTCAAGGTCCTCCAGGCTTCTTAGTCTTGGGGCAGAGACAAAGGCAATACAAAGGATGGAACCTACAGGCATAGTAATTCAACGTGCCACAAATACTTAAGTGTGCCCTCAAAATCTTGAAGAAAAGTATCTTTCAGCCAAGAGTAAATTGTATATTTAATAAATGTGTGTATTTGTGTTCAATCTATCATCTAAATGTGAAGTAGGAGAGGGAGCCTGTTGGCCATGCAGGGACTTAAAAATGTACTTAGTAGAGAGCTGTGAAGGCAGGTCCCAGCAGCTCCAGAATGCATTCAGGAAAGGAGGGTGCAGCACTGTGTCTGGTTAGACAAGCTTTAAAGATCGCTACCATTGGGTATTTAAAAAATAAAGTATGTCTCTTTACTCACTTAATACAAAACTAGTATAATAAAGCAGCTTTGAAGGACACCATCAGCATGAGTGGTTCTTGTAAGGGGGTTGCTGGGAATACCACTTTAATGTGAATAACCAAGTTGCAGAAACAAAGCAGGCTCCAGCATGGAATGAAAAGAATGTCTTCTTTCAGAAAGTTACTTAGTAGTTCTAACAGTCTACTCCGGGATGGTAAGTCCTGTGAATGGAGGCCAAACTGTAGCTGAGTTGAATCTTAATTGTTGAGTAGTCATTGTGTAAATAAGTCTAAGAATGGAGGAGATGGGAGACGTAACTGAGCCGTTGAACTACTCTGATTCAGTGTTTGAATTTAGCTTATCTCCATAACTAGGAGCTTTAAGTAAAGCTGGTAGCATAAGGACTCCGATTGGACTTTGGTGTGTGTGTGAGAGGGAGCTGCTTTGAAGGAAGTCGTGCGCAGCCATGTTGGCAGTCAGAAGTAAGGGCAAAGTGCCCACAGAACCTCCAGGGAAGTTTCCACTGGGAATGTGCTGAAGAAGACGGCATGCAGGCCTCTTGCTTTTGACCGGGTTTGGGGAACCTGAAGCCCTTTAATCCTTCACGCTGCTCTCATTTAACTGTCTGTGCTCAGCTGGGAAGGCAGGAGCTGATTGTATAATCAGTTTTTATGTTTTATCGTGATGATTTCTGTTTTCAAGAAATGACTATTTCAACAACTTTGTGATTGGATGAAACCGTCGTGGTTTTGTAAGAACTCACCATTATGGAGGATTAGAATGATATACACATCGTGTTTGTGTTCAGCTTTGTTCTAAAGAAGTCAGA
Source organism: Peromyscus eremicus (assembly GCF_949786415.1). Taxonomy (NCBI): domain Eukaryota; kingdom Metazoa; phylum Chordata; class Mammalia; order Rodentia; family Cricetidae; genus Peromyscus; species Peromyscus eremicus. Next base: position 74,513,937 of record NC_081422.1, read on the forward strand.
CGTCAGGCAGATTATTCCACTCATGGAAATTCCTATTGTAATGCTTAGTTCTCTTGGCTTAGAAGTGGAGGTGTATATACATCTGTTGGAAAACAAAGCAAAGCCTAACACCTTATCTAATGTTTGGTTCAAGTTTGTATTTTTATCTGTTGTTAGAATCTCTTACTGTATTTATTTTGTTAAGTTTTTCAATTCAGCACGTTAATGGGAAATACTATGTTGAATAACAAGCAGTGAGTGAGTCTGGTTTGAAGGGTATTTAATTTTAGTTTAATTTTAAAGTGTGTGTGTGTGTGTGTATGTATGTATGTGAGTGCGGGTGTCCTCTGAGACCAGAGGCATCAGGTCCCCTGGAAACTGGAGTTACAGGTGTTTGTGAGTTACTGCCAGAGCAGTAAGCACTGATCTATGTTTCATGTCCTCTGAAGGGATGGATGTTCTAATCCATTAGCTGACACGAGGCTTCAGAGGGGCTCCAGGTACCCATGTCCGGGAATAGAGAACAGAGCCGAGACACAATTGCAACAGGAGCCCGAGACAGTTTAGTAGGAAAACAGCATACACTTCCAAAGGAGGAAGCCAGAAGGGCAGAAGGTTTAGCAGATGAGTAGGGCTCTCTACAAAGGATTAGTTATTTGTGATTCATTTGCTTAGTGTGGGTGTTATGTGAGACTTTTCCGGGGAGACAGGACACACACACACACCTCCTCATCCCAGATAGGGAACTCATGACAGACAAAAAAATAGCCAGTCAGCCAAAATCCAACCGAGTGAACCAGTGAGTTTTTTGTGTGTTAGTTTCAGGAGTATATGTTAGGGGTTACTTACAGGAGCACAGACAACTCATATGCAGCTACATCACCAGAAAGCTCGGGTCAGCATGGGTGATAGTTCACAAAAGCTGCAACCGGAGGTTCTCTGCAGGCTTTGCTCGCCGACGGGCAGACCCGAGAGCCTCTTCTCCCAGCCTCCTCCCCAGCAGCTCTCTGCTGCTTTCATAACCTCAGGAAGAGGACTTTGTGGAGCTTGGAAGTTTCAGCTCTCCCGGATCCATGAGGTCTGTTTCCTTCCTAGTTTCATGAGGCTCCCCGCTTGTTGTTGGAGGGAACCGTGCTACATAACAACAGGCACAGTGTCATGTGCCTCCTGGGAATCTCCATCCACAGCTGTGTGTGTTAGGCTCATGATGAGCTGTGGATGCCACTCTGCATTTATGCCGGTGACTCTAGCTGGTCATAGGCAGCCTCGGGGTAGATTTCCAGCTGTCCTCTTGGTTAATTTTTCAAGGTGGGTGTAAGTCACCCCCCTCCCCCACATACACTTTTGACTGTTCTTCAGGTTCTTTTGTGGAGCTGAGAGACGATGATCATCTTCTGTAATCACTTCATTCTACTGAGGAGCACAGCCTTTGTCTAAGGACCTCCAAAGGCTCCTCCTGACCCATGTGGTGGCTGGAAAGGAAGATCGGATTCCCTAACAGGAACTGGCTGGAATCGCTGTAGCACAAGGAGCTTGTTTTGGAATTGCTGTCTGGATGTGTTGACCTCCAAACATCATTTCTTTCTGGGCTTTAGGCATGTTCCCCCGGCATTGCTGTTATCGTGTCCAGTACCATCAGGTATTGTATACAGCAACCACATTATTTTAACTTTGGAGTTTAAGAGTGAGGTCCCTTGGCTATTAAAAGGAATACTGATGGTCATATATTGACAGTGTGGCCAAATACAAAAGAACGGTTCCAAAAAGGAGTTGGTGAGGGACTAGACTAAAATACAGTTTGAGGTTGTAATAGTGGAGCATATATTATACCAACAGTGCCAAAGAATAAAAACCCTAAGTAATCCCTGTTAGATTTATAAATAGGACTTGTCTTTGCATTTAAAAATTTAAGAACTTTTCTTTCCTTCTTTTTTTTTCTTTTGGTTTTTTTGAGACAGGGTCTCTCTGTGGAGCCCTGGCTGTCCTAGAACTCTTTTTGTAGACCAGGCGCGCCTCGAACTCACATAGATCTGCCTGCCTCTGCCTTCCCAATGTTGAGATTAAAGGTGTGTGCCACCACCACCTGGCTAATTTTAAACTTTAAAGAAAAATGTGTATGCATATGCTACATGTGTGCAGGTGCCCAGGGAGGCCAGAAGAGGCTATCAAACTCCTTGGAACTGGAGTTACAGGTAGTTGGTTTTCAACCACTGATGTGAGTGCTGGGAACTGAACTATAGGTCCTCTTCGGGAGCAGTACATACTCTTAACTGCAGAATCATCTCTCCATCTCCTTTGAAGTCTTTTAAAGTTTGCATCTGTGAACACATCTGTGAACAGCATTGTCTCTAAGATGTTCCTGAGGCTGTGGAGACTTGGAAGGCAGAGCTTTTTTAATCTAGTGAATAATCCACTAGGTTCTTTCCATCTGGGTGAGATCGGCTTCTATATACCCTGAAAAAATGTCAGCAAACATCACTGAGTGGAATCTTATCGTCTGCCCTTTTCTCTGAATGTGCCTGTCTTTATGCTAGGTTATGGGAAGATGGTGGCTGAGTTCTGCCTGCTGGGTCATCATAGAGAGAGAACAAATAGGCCTTAAAGCCTTTTGAATTGTGGATGTCACAGTCTTTTTTTTTTTTTTTTCTTCACTAAGATATAAATGAGTAGAACTAAGCAGTTAATGTCTGCCTTTTTCAGAGCCGTGAGTCCATGAAGTCCTTTAATATTCTTTTATGACTCTGCTTTGTACAACAGCATCTCAGCTCCCCTGTGTACCAGCCACTTTCAGTCTGTTCCTCTGTGGGTGGCCTGCTCCTGTGGAAGAGGCTGATGTTTAACTGTGGGCCCACTCAGCACAGCCAGTTTCAGAGCTGTGGGTGGGACTCCCTCATTTAGGTGGATTCCCTCCTTGTAGAATTGGTAAAGCCTTGTTTTTATAGAACTCCACTGAGAGCACTTCTTGCCTTGTGCCCTGATCCCCTGCAGCTGTGGCTGTTGGTATTGCCTCTTTAGAGTTCTGTCTTGTCTCCCTGGCTTCTCTCAGGTGGCAGGCCAAAGTATTATCCCTCAGGGCTAAGGCTGTCAGCTGGCATCTATCTATCTGTCTATCTATCTATCTATCTATCTATCTATCTATCTATCTATCTATCTATCATCTATCTATCTACCTACCTATCTATCTATCATCTATCTATCTATCTATCTATCTATCTATCTATCTATCTATCTATCTATCTATCTATGTATCTGTCTATCTATCTATTATAATCACATTTCCCTTGGTTTTCTGGTCTGTATTTTGTCTCTATTATTGAAAACTCCACAAGGTAAATTTAAAAGTTAACTTGAAGTTTCTGGGATCCCTCTTCTTTCTTCTGTAGCATCCCCCTAATATTTGGACCATACTGACTTATTAAGTAAGTATCTAACAGTATCTGACTATAAGATTTGAAAAATAACGTTCAGCTACAGTACGCTTGATCATACCATATACGCACAACACATGCACACATACACACTTCCTCCCCCACACTCATGAATACATTCGCCCTCTTTTGAAAGTTTTATCTTTCCTAAACCTTATCATGATTAGACTTGTGATGTGCTTAAGCCTTCTGGTTTTGTCCTCACTTCTTCCTGTTTCCATTTTAGAACAATCCCTTAGCCTTGAGTAATGATAATTTATCATCTAATATTTACCACCTAAAAAGCATTTTCTTTTCTCTTTCAGCCTTTCTAAAAATCAGTATATTTTGTACCCAGAGCTCCTGTAAATGAATTATATTTGAAACACAGGCAAAACATATCAATAACCCTCATGGTATTTCTATTTGTTCTTCAAGCAAAGGCAGGATGGAAGCCTGGTGCCCCTGCCCTTATTTTACGGTTGAGTCCTTTCCTTCAGTTACATAGACAGGCACATAAACTTGTCCCTGCCTTCATTTCTGTTGCTGTGATGAGACACCCTGACCAAAAGCAACTTTGTGAAGAAAGGGTTTATTTGGCCACCGATTTCAGATTATAGTTCATTATTTCATGGAAGTCAAGGCAGGAACTTGGAAGTATTACACCCACAGTCAAGAGTAGAGAGAATAAACACATGGTTGCTTGCTCCTCAGCTGGGTTTTCACTCTTCTGCAGTTCAGAGCACAGTGTATGTTGCTGCCCACATTCCTGGTGGGTCTTTCCCCCTCAATTAACAATTAACACCCCACCCACCCCTGGACATGCCCAAGGGCTAAAATGGTCTTTATAATTCCTCATGATAACTGTGTTTCCTAGGTAATTCTGGCTTGTGTCAAGTTGACACTTAAAATTAACTATCATACAGAAAAGACTGTCTAAATGCATTGTGAAAGAGACCTGGATTTAAATTATGTTTATGACAGAATGAAATGTATTAGGACCACCTGCCCATGAGATATATTTTCTAAGCCTCTATGTAGGCTGATCGGGAAGCAAGGACTTGGTTTTAAATGACCACTTTTTGATTCTTTTGTCCCAAACTTTTACAGTTATATCCTAAGTATCTGCATCTTAGTCAGATATGGCCAAGATAAAGACTGCTTAAAGAGGCAGCAGTGGTGTGTGTGCATGTGCTTTGGGTGGGGCTGAGACCATTCAAAGAAGGGCAATAGCTTCTATACATAATGCCATCACTGTGAGTTAAAATTTACTCTATAAATGTTTGCATTTAGATACACAGACATTTTAAAATTAAGCATGCCAGGAATAGTAACTTAGCTTACAATAATCTAAAATATGTAAAAGTGAAATGAGTAGCTACAGATTTTGCTGCCCCATTATTTTTAGAAATTCTGAGGGTGGATTGAGTTTTGCCCCATGCTGTTTTAGAGACAGAAAAAAGTGACACAATGGCAGATATACGAAAGCAGTTGTTGTGAACACACACTATAGAATTAAATGCGAGCGTCCTCAGTAGAAACAAAGTAGAAAGTTCACATCTGTACGTCTTTGAGGTGTAAGAAAGGCCCAGTGAAAGCCAAATTGCTAGGAGATGAAGCTTTTTTTCTCTTTTTCCCACTGTTTGAGAGATGCATGGCCAAGGGCGGCTAGCCTAGGTCAGCTTCACCTTCTAGAGGCTTCAACTAGCCTGCTGAAAACAGGACAGGATTTTCCTTTCTTCCTTGAGTAACTCCTTTGATCTTATCATTGCAGGTTTCTTTCTTTTGTAAATATTTAATTACATTTATTTATTATTTGTGTGTGTGGGGGGGGATGGGGAGGTGTGCCTGTGCCATGCATGGTGCGTGTGTAGAGGTCAGAGGACAACTTTCAGAGAGTGTTCCCTCCTATAGTGTGGGTCTCAGGGATTGATTGAACTCAGGTTGAGTGGCTTGGCAGCAAATGCCTTTACTGTAAATGCAAGTCTTCCTTGTTTTGAGGAAGCTTGCTACTGTGAGCCTATGTCTGTGGGTCTCTGCTGGAACATTATAATCCTTTGGCAAGATCAGCAGAAGATAAGGGAGCATACTATGCTGGTATCCTCAGGCACAGGATAACTTTCCATGGCAGAGCTCTGGAGAGGATGCACTGCTGTGTATTCTCGGAGCAGCAAGGAGCCATCATGGACGAAGCTCAGGGAGTGTAGAAACAGAGGCATCAGAGGGCTTATGAACAAGAGGCAGCATGTGTGGAAGGTTTGTAGGCCACTGCAGAGTTAGGTTTTTATGTGAGTAGCGTTATGGAATGTGTAAAACAAAAATGTGGTATAACTTAGGTGACGAAGGAGTCAAAATTGACCCATGTCCTTAGAGCTGACTGTGAATAGGTAAGGAGGAAGCAGGGGAACCAGGCAGAGACATTCTTGTTATCTTGGAAAGAATATATGGACTAGGCCCTGGTAGGAATTGGTTATACTGAGATTATCTAGATCAAACTGGAAGCCAGAGACAACAGTGTTTGCTCAAACATTATGCAGGTGGAAATCAAAGATGACTTCAGAGTTTCTAACATGTGCAGCTGTGAGCTAAAGCTGCCATTTTATGAGAAGAAGAGTACTGAGAGGAAAACAGATTTAAAGGAAGATAGAAGTCAGTGTGTAGGGTAGGGTGAGTTAGAGATGGCTGTTATAGGAAGTCAGGGTGTAGGGTAGGGTGAGTTAGAGATGGCTGTTATAGGAAGTCAGTGTGTAGGATAGGGTGAGTTAGAGATGGCTGTTATAGGAAGTCAGTGTGTAGGGTAGGGTGAGTTAGAGATGGCTGTTGTCTAGTAGTGGTTTCAAGCAGTCCATGAACTCTAGTTCACCTGAGAGGATTCTGTTCTGACTAGAAATTTGGGCATTAGTAATACATGTTCAAAAGGATTTTTATTATATATGTGTGTGTGTGTGTGTGTGTGTGTGTGTGTGTGTGTGTGTGTGTGTGTGTGTCTGAGTTTATGTGTGTGCTAAATGTGAGTATTAGCACTCAGAGGTCAGGAGGGGACACTGGATTCCCTGGAACTAGAGTTTGGGTGCTGGAAACAGAACCTGTGTCTTTTGCAAGAGCAGCAAGTGCTCTTAACTGCTAAGCCACCTCCCCAGCCCCATTATTAGATATATTTAATAATATTAGTGCCATTATTGGTCAGAAGGTTCAATATTTTAAGACTAGATGAGATATTTAAAGTGAAAAATGAGAGTGAATGGAGAAAAAAATCCCGAGAACTCAGTCTTAACTATTTCTGACTTGGACAAATCAGGAAGACCAGGAACAGCAGAACAGGTAAGGAATGAAGGAAGATTTTGACCACAGGAAACCAAGAAAGGAGTTGAAGCAGAGTAGGAATAAAATCCAAAGAGTCACATAAGTGATAACCTGCTTCAAGGAGGAAAGAATCCAGCTTGTCAGGTAATGCCTCATATTCATGAACTTGAAGATAGAAACTTGGCTGTGTGATTAAGCGATGGTCATTGGTCATCTTGGGGGGTTGAAGTGTACATTGGACAGGAATAGGTTTAAGAGAAGATAATAAGTGAGAAAATAGGGAGAGTGGAACAGAAGAATATGGAATAGACCAGTAGCAAGAGGGAAAAATTGACCACATGATATTGGGCAAGAGGAAAGTAGGAGAAAATAGGGAGAAGGAAGAGCGTGAGATTCCATGAAGTTTCCTTTTGTGACTGGACAGGGTGAGTTAAGTGGAGTGGATGAAGAGATGGGGTCTTAGAATGGTCTCTAAGGATGGTTTGGCTCTAGTAATAGAAAAGAAGTTTGAATATATGGGCACACAACTGTGCTAATGAGTATATAGTGTTATGAGAGCTTGAGGAATATTTAATTATGCTTAAAACAGAAAATTGGCAGTTTTGGACTTTGCTTAATAGATATTGTTTCAAATGGATGCTACATAGTAGAGTTAAAAATAATTCAAATGGCCTCTGAAAAGAAATTTGAAAAGATAGTTTAAGTTTCTCATTTTGTACAGTATCTGAACACATTTGTGATAATATGACATAGGACATATATGATACACATTCATGTTACACATGCGTATATGTTGTATGTATTTAGGTTTTTATGTAGGCAATAGGAGCTAGAATTTCTCTTCTCCAAGACGGGTAATAGAGACTCTGATCTTCCACTTTTTTTTTTTTTTTTTTTTTTGCCTTAGATCTGACTATGGGGAGTTTTTCTGGCTTACTCTGCCATACAGTGGTAAGACCCTCACCCCAGGGCATCCTGCCCTGTACTCTGTAGGGCGAAACACTGCACAAGAGGCCAGGGTGAAGGCTGTGTGAAGCTGACTCTGCTGAGGCTCTCCAGCTAGTCTCTTAGCTTTGGGTCACATCCTTCAGTCTAATCATGTTTTGATCAAATGTCTTAATACAGTCATGCTGATGTTAAGTCTCCATAAAAGCCCAAAGGACAGAGGAGACTCTCGCACCTCACCTGATGCATCATTTTATCTGTGTTCATACTCTGTCTGTCTGTAGTATATGTGTGTATTCAGGTGTGCTTGTCCTCGTGTGCTCATGAGGTCAATATCATCATGCTTCACCTATATTTATCAGTGACAGAATCTATCATTTAACCTGCGACTCTCCAGTTGGGCAAGGCTGACAGGCAGCAAGCTCCAGAAATCTTCCTACTTCCCACATCTTCCATCCCCAGAGCTGGGGGTTGCACAGGTTCACCTCCACACCAAGGTTTTCTATGGGTACTGGGGATCCAAACTGAGTTCATTCTTGAGCAGCAGACACTTTGCTCTGAGTTATCTCCTCAGCCCCCTGTAGTATATTTTATAAACCCTCACGTGTAAATCAGTGTTCCCTGGCTTATGTGAGCTGCTTGAGCAAATTGAGAACTCAAGGGTGTTTTGGGAACTCCAGTTGATAGCCAGAATGTTAGAAACATCATCTGAACAAGCTAGGGCAGATGGCACCTAAAGCGTTCATGCTGTGCGCTGTGACTCTAGGCAGGCAGGTCAGAAGTGAATGGGACTAGTGGGTAGCCAGTAGGTATCCATGGCACAGAACTGATAGCCTTGCTGACTGGTAGTGTGAGTCTCGGCACCTTTTTAGGTCACAGGAGTCTTTTGTGTTGACTGTGATATAAGAATAGAGTTAAAAAACAAGTGTAACCACTGCCACCTGATGGAGTCAGTGCATCCAGAGGCAGAGTGACTGCTAAAGAAAGAGCTTTATTGACAACAAGCTGGCCGTTGGAATATAGCAGGCTCTTGTCTTCCAATGATCATCTTACCCTTTGCCCCAAGGGAGAATGTTTTATAGGGATTTTCAAAGGAAGGTATGTAGGTTCTAGAAAGGTGGGCTACCTTAGTTGTCCATTGTTCCTAAACAATGCCTCTGGAGGATGGGCTACAAACACCCCCTCTTGCTTACTTAGGTCAGTGAGTGGTGCTGTCTATGGCATCTGAACAAGCACACATGGTCAGGTCAGTGAGTGGTGCTGTGCACGGCATTTGAACAAGCACACATGATCAGGTCAGTGGGTGGTACTGTCCACGGCATCTGAACAAGACACACATGGTCAGGTCAGTGAGTGGTGCTGTCCATGGCATCTGAACAAGACACACATGATCAGGTCAGTGAGCAGTGCTGTCCACGGCATCTGAACAAGACACACATGATCAGGTCAGTGAGCAGTGCTGTCCATGGCATCCCAACAAGACACATGATCAGGTCAGTGAGTGGTACTGTCCATGGCATCTGAACAAGACACATGATCAGGTCAGTGAGTGGTACTGTCCATGGCATCTGAACAAGACACATGATCAGGTCAGTGAGTGGTGCTGTGCATAGCATCTGAACAAGCACACATGGTCAGGTCAGTGAGCAGTGCTGTCCATGGCATCTGAACAAGACACATGGTCAGGTCAGTGAGTGGTGCTGTTCATGGCATCTGAACAAGACACATGGTCAGGTCAGTGAGTGGTACTGTTCATGACATCTGAACAAGACACATGGTCAGGTCAGTGAGTGGTGCTGTTCATGGCATCCGAACAAGACGCATGGTCAGGTCAGTGAGTGGTACTGTTCATGGCATCTGAACAAGACATACATGATCAGGTCAGTGAGTGGTACTGTCCATGGCATCCAAACAAGGCACACATGATCAGGTCAGTAAGCAATGCTGTGCACGGCATCCGAACAAGACACACATGATCAGCTTCTGTGTTGGCAACAGAGGTTTGTGTCTGGCTGTATTGGTGCTTCTGGCAGCACACTTCTAGGTGTGACTGTCTCTCATAACTTGGGACCAGGTTCTTCTCAGGAAGAGTGGATCTATTTGTGTTATTGTTAATGTCAGTGTGCTGTAAATCTCTAAAAAGACAGGCTTTAGCAAGCATTAATCCTCCAGAAGAAGGGTAGGCAGGAGTGAGGAGAAACTCTTTGTGATTGGAACTTGATGTGAGCTGTCCTGTGCTTTCACAGGCAGTGTATTGTTTCTTGATGTAGTACTTGTGTGTTTTTTATTGTTATGACATTAAACTAGAGAACAATGTTGTATTACATTAACAAATCTTTTTCAAGATAATGACATTAACCACTGATGCAGACAGGAAGCTCCCTGAAACAAAGCCATGTAGTACAATGATTAAGAGTCGGATTTGGGTCACTGTCAGCTGTCAACTTGACAAATCTAGAGTCACCTGGGAAGAGGGAGCCTCATCTGAAGAACTGACTCAGTAAGGTTGGCCCATGGGCAAGTCTATGGGGCATTTTCTTCATTGCTCAGTGATGTAGGAAGGGCTTGGACCACTGTGGACAGTGCGACCCCTTGGCAGGTGGTTCTGGGTTTTATAATAATGCTGGCTGAGAACCAGCAAGCCAACAAGCGGCATTCCTCCATGGTGCCTGCCTGTGTTCCTGCTTGAATGCCTGCCCTGACTTCTCTCAATGATGTGTTGTGACCTGGTAGTGTAAGTCAAATAAACCGTGTCCTCTCCAAGCTGCTTTTGATCAGAGTGTTTAATCACAGAAACAGAAAGCAAACTGGGACAGTCACTCAGTATTCAGTGGTCCTTTTTTCATGTCTTTCTTCATTATTTCTGTTTGGACAAATGTCTAAACCTCCAAAACTCAGTTTCTTATAAAAAGAGATAAGAGCCACCTGGCAGAGATTTAATAGTTAAATGAGAGAAAACATTCACTTCACTCATACTGACTAGCATTCATAGTTCTGGAAGGTCCTTTGCATGCTACCAGAGGAGAAAGGTAATCATCAATGCCACCCGTCGACAAGCCTTGTGACCTACAATGGTGACCTATCTTCAAGATCTACTGGCGCAACAGTGGCACAAAAACGCTGTGGGAGTAACCAACCCTTCTAGATTGGATCTGAGGCCCAGTCTATGAGATGAGATTCACATCTGGCACTGCTAGAGTGACCGGAAGCCTGAGACTAGAGAGGTCACAGCCCTAGGGGAAAACCTAGTACTAATATTCTGCTAAGGGAACATAGCAATAAAACGACTCCTAACAACATATTGCTGTACCCATAGATCAGGGCTCAACCTTCATCAGAGAAACTACTTATAGTGAATGGGGATTAACAGAGACCCACAACCGGACAATGTGCAGAGACAGAGAGACTTTGGAGCACTCAGCTATAAATGGGATGTCTTCATCAAATCCCTCCCCTCGAGGCTCAGGAATCTATTCAGAAGAGGAGGCAGAAGCGTTGTAAGAGTCAGAGGTAGTGAATAACTCCAAGGAAGTTAGTGTCTTCCAGATACAACAGGACTAATGCACATATAAACTTATACAGTGACTGTGCCAGCACCCACAGAAACCTGCACAGGTTCAAGACAGACATAATGCCAGTGCTAAAGGGGGGAAGTGGATACAAAGCCCCACTCCTAACCAAGAAACTATTTGCAATTGATACTTGCTAGGAAAGGGAAAATCAATTTTCTGCAATGGAGTGTCCTGGGTACATCAGCCCTACTCCAAGGCAGGCCTTAGGTTCAGGAGTAGTTGGCCAACACAAAACACACACTCTCTCCTCTCTCTCATATAGTGTGTTGGAGTGTGTGTGTGTGTGTGTGTACATACTTTTTGTTTTGTTTTGGCATTTTTTCATCTTACTGGATTTTTTTGTTTTGATTTTCATTTTTTTGTTTTTTCCTTGAGAGAGAGAGAGAGAGAGAGAGAGAGAGAGAGAGAGAGAGAGAGAGAGAGAGAGAGAGAGAGCGCAAGAAAAAGAACATGAAGTTGGGGAGGGTAGGGAAGTGGAGAGGGTCTAGGAGGAGTTAAGGGAGAGGAAAAGTGAGGCCAAAATGTGTTGTATGAGAGAAGTTATAAGAATGTTCAAAGTATCTTAATGTAATGTCTAGGATGTGGTGAAGAGTTTGTGATGCATATGATTTGGTTTTCTTTTATTAGCTGAATATCCATTGTGAGGAAAAATTGTTTTATTTCCTGTTTTTATCTAACGTGTGCATGCAAACCTATACTCACACCCAAGTTAGTAGAATTGAAAAGCATCTTGGTCTTGTGAATTATGAGGGAACTTGATCGCTGTCCCATTCATTTCAAGCCTGTTTTGTGATAGCAACTCATACAGGAGTTTGTATCTAAAATATGATTTGTGTTCTTGTCTTTGAAAATCTGTAAGAAAAAACGTATAACTAATCTGAACAATTCAGGTTGTATAGTATTTGTAGTGATTTTTTAAAAAATAGTGTCAGGTAGCCTTGGTCACTAGCTCTGTGCATGAAGTGGTCATAGACTTAGCTTTAGACATTGAGTGATACCTGTAGGGTCTCAGTGGTCAGTCACCAGGACCAGTACATACTGCCGTCAGCCAGATGTGCAAGAGGGGTGTTGTACATCTTTCTCTCTTTTTTAATGTTTGACACTAAAAATCAGTTGACCTCTGTATTTTTCCATCATAACTTAAACCTAAAGCAGTGGCTCATACATAGTATGTGCTCAGTAAATGTTTACGAAAAATATGAATAAATGAGCATAAATTCAAATTCTTCATTCAATTGATGTTACTTTTGGAGCTTGTTAATCTTGAGATGTTTTCTCATTTCTTTGTCCTTATCTGGATTTAGCAGTGCTTTCTAGCTATAATTTTTATTTTTTAGAAAACCAGTATGTTCACAGTAAATTTCAATGCTAATATTTAATTAATATATAATACCATATAATAGTAATAAAACAAAGCCCATATTTTCCATAATAAACTGAAGAAGAATAACCTGAAAATATTTTTAGGAAGGTGTTTTCAGAGGAATAAAGGGGATCTTGCTTAAATGTGTTAGGGAATTTTGACATACAGATAATCTCTTGTGGGACAGAAGTGCTGGGTGGAGGAGAGCATTGGATGCATGCAACACGCACCAGCTGTGGCCAACTGTTAGTGCCCAGTTTTCTCACTGTGTCTGGGCACCAGGAAGCTAATAGCCCTGGGGTACACTGATACAGGTGAGAGAAGCTGCCAGTGGAAAGCTTTGTGCCAAAGGTGTATGCCAGGGGCTACCAGATACAGGAGTAATCTCTTCAAATGGAAAATTCGATACATCTTTCTTCTCTTCACTGCCTCCCCCCTAAGGTCTGATACCACAGGGGTTTGTACCCTTTCTGTTTCTCCCTCTTTCCCCTAGTCATTTTCCTGTTAGACAGCAACTCCCTGAGGCCAGACATCGTTCTCTTGTTCACTGTTCGCTTCTGAGCACCTAGTTATATGTGACACACAGTAGGTACTTAGAGAAACAGAAATAATAAAGGTGTAAGCAGGCCTAGGAGTTTCTGCTTGTTCTGCTTAATGCTTCTTTCTTTTTTTTTTTTAGTTATTTGGTTTTTTCAGCCCAACATCAAAATTCTTCTAGCTTCTGCTTAATGTGTAATGTCTAGCTAAGAAAGCACAAGGCATTGCTATACCTCACAACTCGACTCCCAGGGGTCATTTTGAAGGTACTGGTGCTATGCAGACGGTGGCTCACATTTTGTAGAATGAATCTGTCTGCCTTGCACACGGCACATGGACACTGTTAGACTCATCACTAGTCCAGAGGAAGATGAATGTGGGTGTGTTTGTGTTTATGACTCCTAACTTCTAGTAAGTTGTTTCCTAGGTAGGTGAAGGCCCCTTGGAAAGGCCAGGAGTGCCTTCTGTAGCTTCCTCAGAGCCTCTGTAGATTGCTTCTAGTGGTTCCTGGCATGCTTACTTAGCAAATACAGCTGAGACTGGGGGGGGGGGGGGAGCTGAGTGGAGCGCATTTGCCTACCCAGTGTGAGGCCCTGGGCTTGATCCCAGCATGAGCTACATAAATACATAGTTTTGAGTTAATGATGGTGTCTTCCCCAGTGACTTTGGGAATGTTGACAACTTTAAACTCCCACAATGAATGCCAGCAAAGCTCACTGACTTCTTTGCTCAGTATTCCTGCAGCCAGACTTCCTTTTAGTTTCCACGAGTTTAAGGCATCTCTTGTGGTAGTGCTGGGAATTGAAGCTGCCCTTTAATGGATCACTTTATAGAGTCTTTTGTTGGTTTATTTATTTGAATTTTTTTTGAGAAAGGACTCAGTATGTAGTCTAGGCTGGATTTGAGCTTGTGGTGATTGTCCTGCCTCAGCCTCGGAGTGCTGAGATTGTAGCTGTTAGCCACCTTGCCTGGTTTACAATGCCTTGAGGTACTCTGCAAATGTGAACATTCTTAGTAAGAATGAGGGCTGACAGGAAGGGTTTCCTGGAAGATTTTCTTTTATAACTCTTTATTTATTTACCGTGTGTGTATGTTGTGAGTGTACCCACGTAAATGTGTCATGGCCTGCATGTGGAGGTCAGAGGACGTTTTTCAGAACTCAGGTCTCACGTTCTTCCACAATGTGGGTTCTGGGAGTTGAACTCTGATTGTCACCTTTGGTAGCCGTCAACTTTACTTACTGAACCATCTCACCAGCCCTGACAGATTTTCTGAGAATCGCTTCACTACAGATTTAGGGCCGTGATGAAGAAGCAGAGTTAGATATGTGCCTTGAACTTTGCCGTCTTCACTGAAGAGTTGCAGACATGGTTTAAATTGAGAAAGCGATTTGAATAGTTCAATTTACCATTCTATTTTTGGATTGGTGCTTTGCTGTGTGATTTTGATGTTTTCAGAACTTTTGAAAGGATAATTATTCCTAAATGATCACCACTGTCCATTTCTTTATGTGTATAGAAGACTGCTTTCAAATTATTAATGGTTTTAATGAGAGGATATGGGGGGGCAGGAGAGGTGTGACGAGGGTCTGTTAGAGTGGCGATCTCAGTTTTATGTCACTTAATCCCCACAGCAATTCTGTAAGGTAAGTGATACTATCCCACCACTGAGATAAGGGTAAGGATAAGATCGGGGAGGCAACTGGCTTAGAGCAGTCAGTGGTGGAGCAGAGTTTCAAGCCTTGGTTTTAGGAGAATTCAACTCTTTCTAGTCTGTCATCTGTTTCCTCTCCCGGGTGGTGTGAGCAGTTCATTCATGTGCCAGTGACTGTCAAGTTGTGTATATCGTGCTAGGCCTTAGAGCGAGCAGTAAATAAATGGTCTATGCCCTGATAGAATTACAGTGGCCCAATGAGATGGATGTTTTAGCAGGATTAGTGCTAGTCTGAAGATTGGCAAGAGTAGAAGCAGGTAACCTCTGTAAGAGTAACTACAGAAACCTCTGTGAAGGCAGTGTTAGTTTGGACTGTCAGAGGAGATGCAGGCGAGTGGGAAAATGTGGGATATCTGTGGCAGGGAGAGTTGGTAAAGTTAAGGGGTGATGAGAATTTGGAAGGAGTTGGAAGAATTGAGAATGACTCCAGGTGTGGTTTGGATTGAGTGGTGTTGCCTTTACTAATGCAGGGAAGAGCAAGGTGGGATCCAGACCAGAATAATGATGACAATGTATCTGTTAGTTGTGTTATGTTCCAGTAGGCAGGCAAACATCTGGGAATTCCATGGGAATCTGGGATGATCAGAGAAGTTTAAGTATTGCACACATACAGATGGTGTATGACGCCATGGGAGTGGCTTCAGTTATCTGGGGAAAGCAGACATGCATATAAGGCAGTAGAAGCCTAAAGCAGAGTTACCAATTTACCTTCTGTGGAGAATCTTTCTTTCATTTGTTAATTTGGAATTACATGTAAATGTAGTAGCCCTTCCTACACAGAGAAGGTAGCTCATTCTATAGCCAGTGCATAGGAAAGGTTAACCACCAAGCACACTGTAAGATGCCAACACCTGAGCAGCTTTCAACTGGACGATGTGTCTCTCTCTGTGTGACTCTTGTGAGGGACTACATCTCAGAGTCCACATGGGATCTTTGATGGAGCTCCCAGGCACACAAAAACAAACAGTATGTTACATAAATCGCCTGTTCTTTAAGTATAGGTGAATAGTGAAGGAATTAGGTTCCCATTGAGATACTGAAAGTAGAACATCTAGGTTCAACTTGCTGGCAGATTGAATCACACATTAGTCTTATAATATTGAAGCTCCTCAAAACAAAGCATTTTGGGTAGCTTGTGCCCTTTGGGTTACTTAGTAGGCATAATTATAAATGTTAACATCACAGAATACCAAGAGTGAAAGCCTCATAGGAACAGTTGAAAATGGGATGTTTTCAGTGGGCACTACCTAGAAACCATTCAAATATAAGATAACTGGTAAACAGTGCAATGCTCAGTAGACCCACACAGCACTTTGGTTGACTGTGCTGAATATAGAAATGCTTTTTAAATGAAGGAAGCCAGACACAAAAGAATGCAGACCGTATGATCTCATTTATATGAAGTTCAAGAACAGGCAAAAACTGAGGACATCGGAGATGATGCCTGAGCACAGGGAGGCGTGGGAACTGTAGGGGGACAGAGATGCTCTGTGAACCGAGGAGGGTGCTTCTAGATGGTGCATTCATCTGTCCAAACTCATTAACTTACATACTTAGATTTGTTCACCTCACTGTGAGTTTTAAATAAGCAGCAAAGTAAGAAAATGAAAACATATGCTGAGCAGTTGTGTGGGAATGAGACTGGGGAGTACATGCCTGCTGTTTCAGACTCGGGAACCCACAGGAAGCCTCCCCCACAACCCTTCAGAATGAGTTCTTTTTACACCGTGTTAACTTTGTACCATAGATATCTATTCCTTCAAGAGTACTGAGCAACTCCACGTTCCTTGAGGTGGTATTCTAAATTACCGTCAGATCACAGGTGAAAACTGAGCATTTCCATTTCTGAATGTACTCTGGTATACTCACAGCTGAAGGAGGGAGATTACAGGACTTACCTGAGGGTGGAGCAGCCTCTGCCTTCTTTATCTAAGGTGGACAAGAGGGCAAGAGGTAGCAGGATGGGGGAGGGGAGGGGTAGCAGGTGTTTTTATGACTTGAGATTTACATGTGCATGTATAAAGGAGATACATTTTAAAAAACATCTCCACGGTTATTCATGTTGCTTTTTTTTGTTCTTTTGAACAGGAGATAGTGGATAACCTCCTTCAAAATGGAAGATGGAAAGCCCGTTTGGGCACCCCACCCCACAGATGGATTTCAGATGGGCAATATCGTGGATATTGGCCCTGACAGCTTAACAATTGAACCCTTGAACCAAAAAGGCAAGGTGAGTTTCTCAGAGAGATTTCAAAATGTGATCTCTTTCAGATACAGCCCCCCCCCCCCCCCCCCCCCGCCACATATATATTTCCCCCAAGAAAGGTGAGAATGAAGTAGATATTCCTGACATGGTGGAGGAACCAAATGCCTGGTAATGTCATTGAAGTTTTAGACTGACTTCCTTGATTAAATGTGAAGTGTGTACTACGAGGAAATAGGTTCCTGCAATAATCAGAAACCTAACATTCTTAGTTGTGTGATAAAATCCAATCAGTGGCAGCATTGTTATCCCATATGCCACACTGTTATAGTCACTGGTGTGGCTGTGATGTAGTCAATGTAAGACGAAGCAACCGTGGATGACGTGACTGCTGCTATGATGTCAAGTTCTGTTTGGGAGCTTCAGCTTTCACATCTTCTCTCCTTTTCCTTTTCTTTTTCTTTTGTTTACTTAAACTTACTTAAACTTACATCGTATAGAATTTGAGTAAATATCTTTCTATTAAGTAAAGACATTTGATTCTTAAACCTCCCACATATTGTTTTGTTATGATAATAGTGTAAAATATACTTTAATTCTGTACATACATTATTCCTTTTATAAAATCTTAGACATAGACTAGTCAAGATTCCTAAGTGACCAGGAGTTGTGATTTGCTTACAGCCAGGCCTCCAGTGTAGACATGTATCTTTCAGTTTTCATGAGATTGGCTATTTCTTGGTACCACAGCCTCACAGTTTTAAGTCTAACAAATACTACTATTAAACATTTCTTCTGACTAAATATGTGCATGTAATTTCTGTTTACTTCAGGCTCTGCAAATATCCATGAATAATTTACATTCTACCAATTCGTGGTTAACTAATGCCGTATGACTGCCATCCTTCTGGGAACCTTAGAAAAACAAGGTTGATCTCTCATGAGGTCTTTTCAGAGAGAAGACTATTCTGTTACTGTAAACAACCCAGGAACCAGAATGCATAATATATAATGTGCCATGTTAGTGGAGGCCAATTAAAAAAGCCTTCAGGAAAGGAAAGATAAAGTGTTCTCATTTTCCCTCATTAGTGGTACCTGTGTGTACTTACAGCACACCACCTATTTTAAAAGTGGGTTTTTAAAAGTTCACACACAATAAGTTTTGAAAGCTTTTGCCTTTTGCTTAACATGTTTTATAAGCACAGTAAGCTAAAAGACCAGAATTAAGTGAGGGCTGTACTTCCTGAGTCTGTTCTGTTGAGGTCTGTCATATCTGTAGGTGACAGAATAATTCAGTTCAAAAATAAAAGAAACTTGATTTAAGGGTATGTGCTTTTGTTAAATATTTTACATATTTCAATGTGTTTGAACTATGTCATATTAGTGTTAATAAGATATATGTATAGAACCAATAGAAGTACATTTTAGTTCAGTTATTTTTGGGTGCATTTGTTTATTTGTTGTGTGGATATGTGTGTGTGTGTGTGTGTGTGTGTGTGTTTGTGTGTACATGTGCATATGTACATGTGGAAGTCAGAGGCTAACTTGAGAGAATTGGTTCTCTTCTTCTACCCTGTAGGTCCCAGGAATTGAACTCAAGATCTCAGGCTTCAAGCCATCTCACCAGTCTGGAAGCATAGTTTAAGTTATGACGTCACATACATTTTATAAATCTACAAATAAGTCTATAAACTGAAGTCTAAATTTTCTAAAAAAAAAAAAAAGCTATTTTTATTATTTGTGTGTGTGTGTGTGTGGGTGTTTTGCACAAAATCCTTTTGAGTAGAGATCAGAGGACAACCTGAGGGAGGTGGATCTCTTTCTTCATTATATGGGTCCTAGGAGATTAAGCTCAGATCCCCAGGCTTAATGGCAGGCCTTTATCTACTGAGCCATCTCGCTGGGCCCTGGTTTTCTTTTTATAACAGAAAAACTTTACTAACAGAAAAATAAAAACTTTTTGATAATTTTGTTTTTAAACGAAACGTTTTGTTTCCTTAGGGGGAGGGAAAGTAGAGGCTGGTTGTTAATTTGGGGGCCTGAAGGAAGAGGGAGAGAGGCTTCTTTTGGACTTGTCCTAGCTTACTGTTAACCTTTAAGGAACTCGGTTGCCCCTCCCCTGGAGCATTCACTGCTCGTCTGGAGTCTTTTTCATTGGCTACAGTTCCTGCCAGGTTAGGACCAAGCCCTCTGTTGCTATGGCCCTGACAAGTGTACACACAGTTCTGTGGTAGTAGCAGCTATTTCAGAATGGATCTTCCTAGAGATTCATTGCTATGAATTAATTGTTTTATGCTATCTTCTTCTACATACTGTTCACTGTCTGGTTCATGTGGACCCAAGTTCCCTTTTGAAAGAGTGGCCTCTCCTCCAAACCTTCCACATGTGTAACATTGAGGACACATGTATTGGATCGCAAAGAGTTAACTTTCAGAGTGTTGAGTTTAATAACAGTCTTGTAAGTTGGGTGTGACTTTGTTGTTGTCCTTTTGTGTTAGTGGTACTAGAGGTTGCATTCAGGGCGTGGCATATTTTACACAAGAACTTTACCACTTAGCTATCCCCACACCACTAACTTGGTTATACCTTTAAATTGGAATAGTCTTTGAAGCCTGGGTTTCACTTTTAAACTATGATCACCTTAATGTATACAGTTTGCTTACACACATAGAGTTACAAATTGTTTTTTATTTTTATTTTGGTACTGGTATGCACATGCTGAGCACAAACTCTACCACTGAGCTAAACCTCCAGCCCAGCAGCTATTGTCGTGAGAGAACCAAACCATTTTTCTTAAGAGTTTAATTTGATACAGTTGGCAATGTCAACCAGAAGAGTTAATTGTAATTATTTAGAGGTATAAATTTATAAATAACTGTTAAGATAGCATGAATTAAAATTTAATTCGTGTTAGATGTAATTTGAGATCATTTGTTCTCTGTTACAAGATGCTATCTTAATTCTGCAGTGTCTCCCATAGCATTTTAAGTGATGAATGAGTACAGGTTTATTTATGGGTTAATTTTTTGTGGAGAAAGGAGCTTGTATAGCTTTGCCTGGCCTTAGCTCATTATGTAGTCAAGCATGACCTTGAATTCATGATCTTCCTGCTTGCACCTCCCAAGTGCTGGGATTGCAGGCATGTGCCACCACGCCCAGCTATTGTGAGGCTTTTAATTATATGAACCAGATATTTTTATATTGTTGACATAGTTTTATATAGGACTTGTTGTCAAATATATTTCTCAAATAACAACATTAATAGTTTGTTTATGTTATATGTAAGTGATTATGAATGTTTCCTTCTTAAAACAATAAAATTGTTTATATGCAAACATTAAAGTGCTTTTAACTTTTGGTAACTAGCATGTCTTTAGGATTGGTGTGTTTGTTACTTTGTTAGGATTAGTGGGTTTGTTATTTTGTCCCACTGTGGGTGTGGGAACCCGGGATACTTATTTGTTAATTGCTCTTACTGATTCATGTCTACGGTGGTAATGGACACAGTTTTTGATGAAAGTTATTGTCTTTTGAATGAGTGCTTTGTTAAGCAGTAGAATCTGTGTTATACTCTAGTAGAAAACAATTAGAACCAGTTGAACTCCTTGTCTTTTTTAGTATCTAAAAGCCTCAATGCTCAAACCTTTTTGTTTGTTTGTTTGTTTACTAGACATTTTTGGCTCTCATAAATCAAGTATTCCCTGCAGAAGAGGACAGTAAAAAAGATGTGGAAGATAACTGTAAGTATTAATTTCAAAGTTATTTCTCCATCCCATCAAAGTGTCTGCTTCCAGAAAGTGGGTTAGTGGTTATATTACTAGTACAGGAGACTAGGGCAGAGCACACAGGCTTGATAAGCGCTCCCAGGAGCTTGGAAGGCCTAGGTTCATTCCTGTATCCCATGTGCACTTCTAAGAACGTCTCTTGAGTGTCTCCTACTGTTTTCAGCTGTGTGTGGGAAGGGTGATAATTTAGTGTGAGGTTTCAACTAAAGGCTCTTCTTAGTTGGCTCTAAAGTCATTGCAAACCTTATAGTGGGGGGTGAGTTCTTAGTAATTTGGAAGTTGGCAGCAAGAGTCATTTAATATCGCTCTTTGGATATGGCAAACCAATATGAAACAGAACAAACAACACTGCTGAATGATTTATAATTGAAAAGTTTATTTAAGAGCATTATATTAAAATATAGTATTAATTTGAATTATGGACACCTTAAAATACTTGGTGAAAAATTCTTTATTCATTGAACAGGGCATATTTATTTTATATTTTCAACATTAAGAGGTAATCACACTTCAGTAGTTTGGGGTCTTCATCACTGTAACAAAATATCTGAATTAATTTAAAAAGGAGGGAAGGTTTGTTTTGGTTTATAGATTGAGAGATTTCTGTCTATGGTTATTTGACCCTCCATTTGGGCCTTTGGTGAGATGCAGTGCATCACGGCAGGAACATGTGGTAGAGGAAGTCGCTTACTTCTCGGAAGCCAGGAAGCAAAGACAGAACTGAGAAAATCCCGTGTCCCCATCATCCGGTTAAGGCACACCCCAGTGACAGCCTTACCTCTTAAAGTTCCCATCATCTTCCAACAACTTGAGGTCAAGCTCTAGGCCTTAACAGAGATGTCTTCGGAGAACATTCTAGAGCCAAACCTAGTGGGGTAGGTGTGGTATTTGAGGATCATTTCTATTTACCATGGATTTCCTTAGAAGCATCTGACCTTAAATATTCTCCAGAAGAGAAGACAAGAGAAAGATACAGGTTTATTCTTACTGTTTTTCACTGGAGTTTACAATTGAGTAAGCCTGAAAGACCCCAAATGAAAACACAGGTGTTGTAAAATAGTGTTGTTGTTGGGGGCACAGTGGGCTGAGGCTGAGACAGTCGTGGGTTCTGATTCAGACTTCAGTTTGGAAGCTTATGTGGCTGCAGGCCACATTGCTCCTCTTTTGGGAAGTTCGTCTGCAAAGCAGGAGTTATGTGTATTGCATACTTAGAGGTGATACATTCAAGGTGTTTGGCAGAATACTTGACTTCTACAGACTAAGTAAACAACAGCCGTTATTATTAGGTGTAAAGACACCATTTTTCTTCCTTTCCCAAGTTGCTAGGGAGTTTGTCTGTTGAAACAATGCAGTTTTGAGGAATAATTAGAGCAAAATAGAAAGAAAACTATATCGTGTTGAAAATAACAGAAAGTATCTTTCTGTTCAAGTTTTCTAGGGAGGCCAGTGAGATGGCTTAGTGGGTACTGGCACTTTGCACAAGGCTGAGGACCCAAATTTGATCCCCAGGAACCCCATGGTGGAAGAAGAGAATTGATTCCCACACACCATGTCTTGCAGTGCCCCTCCCCACAACATACATAAATGTAACAAAAATTTCCTAGGGCATATAATATAATAATAATCCTCTTCATATATTAACATGCTTTTCTTAGAGATATATTCATCTGTATCTAAACATAATAGGTATGAATTTTCCATCTTTTATTTTTCCAATTAATATTTTTGAACTCTCCCTTTTGCTTTGCTGTGCTGTGTTTCACCACTGTTGACTTGCCCTGGCCCCAGTGGAGTTCTCTGCCTCCTCCAGGTACTCTTACTGATGATTAGTAGCAATGGTACCATGTGGAAGGTAATTGCTCTCATCATGCAGTAGCCTGTCCTGACTTGAAGTCTTTTTTCTGAAGCCCTGTCGTTTAAGCAATTTCAGTTGTTGACTTTAAAATATATTTTTTAAGCCGAAGATGTTCCTTCACTTAGTCTTTGGTCCGAGACTTGTCATTATCATACCGACCTTTCCAAATGCAGTCTGCCTTATGTCTCATATCATCTCTCTATTCTGTATCATAGTGACAGTGTAGTGATTAAATGCCTGATATCTGTAGTTTGTGGTTATGAACCATGTGGTAAAGGTTCATTGAAAGCAGAAGTATAGGGGTGATCATGGTGCACACCTGTCATCCCAGCAATTAGGAGGCTGAGGTAGGAGGACCCCAAATTCATAAGCTGAGTAGCAGGACCCTGCCTCGAAACCAGCCAACCAACCAACCAACCAAGCCAATACCCAGAAGTATTTGTCATCTTTTAAAGCAAAACTACTTTTAGCTTTAAGTTCCATGTGTAAGTGTTTTATATGCAGAGATTAATATGTTAGTTTTACATTTTTACTTGATTCTTGGCATTAATAAAAGAATAAAAAAATAATTTAGGGGTAAATTCAGCAGTTAAATAGAAAATAATAGCACAATTTCATGCTGAATTTAAGGTACTATTGTTTCTGTTGCCTATAACATTCCTCATGAATATTCCTCATGCCAGATGTTGAGAGTAAGTACAGAGTGTAAAATCAGCCTAGATGTTTTCCCTTCAGTCTCAGTGATGTGATGACTTCTACAGCAAAATTTACCTATTGTTGATTGGCCTCCATGATGTTGAAATTGATTGTGGGTCCCCTTTTTTCTCTCTCTCACTGAACTAGAGTTCTAGTCAATAAACAGGATCTGAAATATTCAGATAACATCTAGTCATTATTGTAAATTTAATGAAGCCACAGATGTTCTTCATTAAACATTTTTGGTATGGTATATATCACCAAAGTATATCCAAGGGAATAAATTGTGTTTATATTTCTATGATGTCTTACTTTTAAAAGTCTATTGACTAACATGCATGAGGCCCTGGTTCAATCCCCAACACTTCCAAAAAAGAAAAAAACAATCTGACAAAAAAATAGTCTTAGAGCTTTCTGACAAAAAATAGTCTTAGAGCTTTCAGAAGTTCACTGTCATGGCTTGGCTGATAAAGGTCCTTGCAGTTAAAGCTTGGCATCCTGAATTCCATTTCCCTGGTCCATGTAAAGGTGGATACTGAGAACCACTTCCACTGAATTGTCTTCTGACCCACTCAGTGCCATGCCATGTATCCCCCATCATGCATGCATGTGTACATACACTAAAAAAAAAAAGTTATTTGAGGTGTGGTGGTGCTCACCTTTAATTATAGCTCTTGGGAAGTGGAAGTAGGCAGAGCTCTGGGGAGTTCAAGGCCAGCCTAGTCTTTATAGTGAGTTTCAGGCCAGCCAGAGGTGCATAGTGAGACTCTGTCTCAAAAAAATACTATTGTTTCTTTTGACTATAGTTAAATTTATAAATACTTAGACATAACAAGTAAGCACTCTTTATGAAGTGGTGCATGTAAATAGCCAAGCCAAGTAACCCTAGGGCTGGCTATCAGAAGAGGGGAGGATGAAACTAGGTGGTGCAGGACATGGTTTCTGGGACCCTTGTGAACATTCCTGGATCATACCACTAGGGAGGTGGTTGAAACTTAACATCTCTCACTTTGACAAATAGCAGACTTTTTCCCATATAAGTGAAATAGCCTGATCAGTGTGAGGAGAGGTCTTCCTGCCACTGACAGATATTGAGCCTGTTGGGGGTTTGTTTGGTTGAACGAACAGATCTCCTTGAGAAGGCAGGTGGGGAGTAAGGACTAGGGTGAAGAGAATAGAGTTAGCAGCCATCCACATGTCAGTATAGGGTTACATGGCTGGCTTTAACAGGGTGTGTGTGTGCTGTGCTATCAGCAGTTCTCACTTAGAGGGAGCAGATGCTAGCGTGTAAGCAGCTGTTTCAGAGGAAAGTGAGATGTGGGGAGAGACTCAGCAGTGTTTTGAATAAAGAAACAGCAACGTGTAGGTCGGGCTTCCAGGGGATGAGTGTGGAAGAAGAGCAGGAGTATAGAGTGAAGGTGACTGGATACCCAGACTAGACACACCTCTGCTGCTTGAGTCCTTCCATATCTTCCTCAGTTCAAAGGAAAGCTACAGCTCAAGTGTTAAGAGCCCCAACCTACTTCTTAGTCTCTTATTCTGCTTTCAGTGACATCAGAAAGCAATGAGGCCCTTGGAAAGTGAACTGACTGCATTGTCTAAGTGCAGAAACATGGCCTTTCTTTGCCAAGTAGTCTAGCAAGAGGCTCTTGTGCACACTATTGACTTGTATACTGGGGATGCAGGCACTGAAGATGCTACATCTTCAGTGAGGGACCATGTAAAACAAGTGAACTATGCAGCCCTTAAGTATTTCATTTAGTAACTAAAACCAGATGTGTAAAATTGTCATCCTAATTCTGACAGATGTGGAGAGCAGCAGGAGAAATTGCAAAGAAGAGACTAGCTCTGGAGGTGGTGAGGTTGGAGAAGTATCATTTTGAGATAGGTTTATATCTATCTCAAAGTATCATTTTGAGAAGTGAATTTAAAGGATACACACACACACACACACACACACACACACACACACACACACACACACATATATATGGAGAGTATGTTGTAGTCAGACAATGTATGAATAGATTGTGGGTTTGATAAATAGCTCAGTTGGTGTACAAGTTAGGTATTAAAACAGGTTATAGAAAATTATAAAAATGATCATTTGAATGCAGGTTTATTAACAGCCTTGAATAGATTTTAAGGTGAATGTTTGTAGTTGAGCCCCAGCGAGTTTCTTTGATATGGAGAGAGATTTAGTTAGTGCTCTAGTTGACTTATTTGCCATGACCCTGGCAATGGGCTCTATCTTTTTATGTGATGTGAAGACTTAGAAACTGACATCAAATGGGAGGACAGGAAGAGATATGTCTGCTGTTGACTACTGTTTTCAGTTTGGATAACTGATAAAATTATGGCCCCAACAGCACGCAAAGTAGGTAAGAGGAGTATACTGTCTGCTCTGTCATGTAGTGGAAGTGAAACATAGGAGATGGGATTGTGTAAGGACTAGACAGGGAAGAACTTGAGATGGATCGCCGTAACAGAACAGAAAAACAAGATGTTTACTCCGATTCTGAACTTAACTCATAAATAAGATGGGTTAAGATGTGCATGATAAAAAAAAAAAAAAGATGTGCATGATGTCTCCTGGTCTGAATTCATCAGTCATTGTGAAAATGATCCAAATGACCTGATGGTCCTTTACCATTCTAAATCTATGTCATTTCTGTTTTATCTGTAAGCTTCTAGCATTGGACTGGATTAGTATTTCACTTTGTAGGGTCATAAACGGCTACAACAGTTCTTTCCACTTGATTGATAGTTGGCGTTTTAAACTTGCCCTCAGCAGAGTCCATCACTGGTACTCACTATATGTAACTCCTGTAGCTGGAAATGTGTCATCTAAAGTTCTCACAGCTGTATGTGAACACGATTTGTTTTAGGCAAGTGTTGTACCAATGCAATATACCCCAGATGGATTTGTTTTACACTAGCCCATGGGGTTTATGTGTACCTGTGTTCTAAACGCATGGGAGTAAATCTACCCAAACAAGTGAATTATAAAATTGGATCAGAGTGATTATGCATAATGAATTTTCTTTTTCCTTTTTTTTCAACTCTCCAATCTAAAATTTTGTCTTAGGTTCACTGATGTACTTAAATGAAGCCACACTCCTCCACAATGTCAAAGTTCGGTACAGTAAAGACAGAATCTATGTAAGTATTTGACAATGACTTTAGATTTTGTGGGTGACTGTCTCACATACCACATTTGCTTTTGCCCTGCTTGGTCTAAGTGTGATGTACATGAGAGTTCTAATGCATGTTCTCCAAACAGAGCTCCCCATGATCCTGGTACATAGTGGGTACATAATAAAATCTGCAGAATGAGATAATGAATTCAGAGAACCAATTAACCTACTTCAGACTTACAAAGGTCCAATTTGAATGTTTAAAGAACCATTTTGGAGTTTGATTTATTTTTGTTATATGTCTATAGATCTATTTAATTTCACTTTTCACACTGTGCAGAGAATGCAAGGGAGCCTATATGTACTGAAGTTAAAAAAAAAACTAACTGAGGAAAAATAAGTAAATTAGAATAGAAGGCAATAGCTAGAGAAGTATCAGATAGATAAGAATGCTGATCATGGAGCCTAAATAACTGGGATTTCATTATCCTTGGATGCTGGTCCTTGAATGTCCAGATCATTAAACACAAAGAAAGACAATGCTTTGGCTGTAAGTAGTTTGCATCAGCTCATTCAGATGGAGATTTAGCTACTGTGTTTTAATTATAATTATTCATTGGGCACACATGAGATTTTATTCTGCCCTGACCTGGTCATGGATTCCTTTGTTGGCTGGAGATGGATTACCACACTCTAGTATCCTGTTATAAGGATGGGCTTCATTATTTTTGAACGAAGGACGCACATGGCTTCTTTGACACTTACAAGATCAAATGACAGACTTAATCTTTTATATCACTATCAATTTGCCTAATTGTACTTACTTAATTCTGACTAAATGACATCTAGTCTCTGCCATCTGTCAAGTAGTACCAGCTGGGAAGTGGAACTAATGTAGTCTGCCCCAAAGAATCTACTTGTCTCCTGATTGTGCACTCTATTAAGACTGCACTTTCCTCTCTTCTACTCCATGAATTCAACGGAGTGAAGATTATCTTTAGGTGTGAATATAGGTATTCTTGGGTAGAAATACTTTCAGACGCAAAGTTTATTCAGTCTTTAACTTGTGATTGAACAGACTCTAATGCTGAAGTAACCAAGTTTTACAGTCTGTTGAAACCGTTTAACTTGTAGTAAATCAGTGAAAATTAATTTGGATGGAACTGGGAGACTGCCTCTTCTGAGTAGAGCTTAAGAACCAGTGTTGTCAAGGTTGCCTGAAGGCAGGAGTGGCATGTTCTTTTCTCTTAGCCAGTTAGGCCTTTTAGTTCTAAAGTCATTTTATGTGGGCAACCCATAAATGCATCTGTTATTATTATAAAATCTAAATAAATGTGCCAATTATCAAATTTATATAGATACATAATTATGGGAAGAAAGCAATTTAGAGTAATAATTTATACTTGACATTTGGTACTTACCAGAATCACTACCCTCCCTTAGATTTGAGTAAAACAATAGATGAATCTCATTTAATATTTTCATGTTGCTGAAATCTCTAAGCCTTTACTTTTTGTCCTCATTTTTAGGGATTTATCCCTTTTTACTTGATGTATGTGTGTGTTTTGCCTGAATGGATGTATGTGCAGCATGTATTTGATTAGTGCCCATGGGGCCAGAAGAGGCTGCTGGGAAACCAAACCAGGATCCTTTGTTCCAGCAGACAGTGCTGAGCCACCTCTCCAGCCCCTTCCATTGTCATTAGTCACTCTCCTCTAGGAAATGTCTTTGGGGACATTGTGTGCATTTAGCAGTTTGAGAGCCCAGGATTTTCACAGCGCTTCTCTCCCACAGTTGGAAAGAGAAAAGTATGGCCTTGTATGCCCCAGTTTTGTCAGGGTTACTAAACTACAGCTCTCTATCTACCCAAGTAGTTTTTTAAATTCTATCAGTACATTTCTATGGTCCTTAAAAAAAAATCAAATTTCACATTTAAAAGGAAATTCAAGTTGCTCATGAAGTAGTTACCTGCCAGTAGTGGTTAGTATGTGGTGCTTTGCAGAACTCCCAAGACCAAGTGGTCACCTCAGAACTAAGTCATTCCTGAGCATTCATTGACAGGGAAGGCTCAGACCCAGCTACAAGATCATTTAAATGCTTTAAGAGCAGAGTGAATAGTGGGAGGATACAGGTGACCTGAATTGAGCTGTAGGACCCAGCTTGGGGACTCTAAGTAGAGTCAGCAGGTGGTGAAGCTATTATTCCAGAGAACTATGGGAGGGTTTTTTTGTTTTTTTAATGAGACATAGGGAAGTGGGAAGGTACGATCTTGGTGTGTTGACTTTGAAATGACTGTGGAATGACAGCATAAAGACATTTATTTGGAAATAAGTATTTCTTTGGAATTTGAGAAATGGTGGGCTCTGTAAAATCAGAAAATATTTAATTTGGGATAGAAATGTAGATTTTTGAAGTTTTGTTTATATGAGAATTGAAGGTTTCCATTTGCTGACTATTTCTCCTGTTTGTTTAATTTTGAAGGAAAATAATAATTGGAAATTTCCTTTCTCTGCTTCTCCTATTTAGACATATGTCGCCAACATTCTGATTGCAGTGAACCCATACTTTGATATACCTAAAATATATACTTCAGATACAATAAAGTCATATCAAGGAAAATCTCTTGGGACAATGCCACCTCATGTCTTTGCAATTGGTAAATTATATTTTAATTCTTGTCTTTTCTTATATCATACAAATTTACTTGATTTTTAAATTGTTTTGAGGCCCTTAAAAGATCTCAAGGTATTCATTGTCCACAGTACTGTGTTATATAAGGATCTTTTTATGCAGCTGTTTACTGTTCATTGAATATATGCACCCTCCCCCGCCCTCGCTCACACCCTGTTCTCTCCTGCTTCTCTACCCGCCTCCTCTGTTAGTCCACCTTGTTCCCTAGATAGCTTCACCTCTACTTTGATACATGTGATTTTATGTTTCTCTATAAAATCTAGGAACTGTATAGAAGAGAAGACACGAGATTGGCTCACTTTTGCTTAGTTTGATGTTCTCCAGTTCTATCTACTTTCCTGCAAATGATGCCGTTTTGTTTTTCTTTATGGCTGGAAAATTTTCCGTGGCACATTTTCCTTATCTGTTCCTATGTTGTTGGACACCTACGTTGGTTCCAGGACTTAGTTGTTGTGAATTGTGCTGTGGTAAGCAAGTACCTCTGTGGTCTCTTGACTTGGAGTCCCTTGGTAAATACCCAGGGTTGGTAAATCTATTGTTTTTCATTTAAAAAAAAAATTGTGTTTATGTGTTGGGGGGGGTTGTTGCATGTGGCAAGGAGCATGTGTGGAGATCAGAGGACAGCTTGGAGCAGGTATATGTGGCGGTCCATTTGTTTCTCTTCTTTCACCTTTACATGTGTTACAGGGATCAAACTCAGGTTGGTGGACTTGCATGGCAAATACTTTGCTGAGCTATGGTAACAACTTTATTTGTTTGTTTATTTTTTAGTTTTTTGAGGAACTGTTGTACTGATTTCCATAGAGGCTGTACTAGTTGACATTCCCACCAGCAGTATATAAGGGTTTCTTTTTTGTTTGCATATATTAATTATACATAAAGTTTTTCATTATGACATTTTCATATATGGTGCATAATGTATTTTGATGATATTCATCCTATTACCACTCCCACTAACCCTCTCTCTGTTCCAACCTCACCCTTTCTACTTTCATCTTTTGTGTGTGTGACCCAATGGGTTTAATTAGTTTTGTTTACAGGAGCGTGGGCATCTTATCATGGCTATATTACTGGAGAAAATGTCTCTGCTTCTCTATCAACTGTGGACTATGTATAAATTCTTAGGAAGAGGTGGGGCTCTGTGAGCACTCTCCTCTCCATGACAGGGTGTTTTTTATCAGGCCCAATGTTGTGCAGATAATCATAGCTGATATGAGCTCAGGATTGGGACAGCCATGTCATACCTGTCACTTTTCTCCCCATCCCTTTCTCTGGCTCTTATGTTCTTTCTGCCCTTCTTTTTTGAAATCTTTGTATATTCTAGATATTAGTTGTTAAATATCTAGCTGGAAAAGATTTTCCCCTGCTCTGTAGGCTGTCTCTTCCCTTAATTAATGTTTCCTTTCCCATGTAGAAGCTTATTAATTCCGTGAGATCATATTTGTCAGTTGTTGACATTATTTGCTGAGCGATTGGACACCTCTTCAGGACCATTCAGAAAGTCTTTGCCTATGCCTATATCTTGCATTTGACCTACTTTTCCCTCTAACAGTTTTAGAGTTTCAGGTTTCACACTAAGATTTTTCATTTATTTAAAGTTGATTTTTTATTTTTTAATTTTTTAAAATTTTATAATTTAATTTAATTTTACATATCAGCCATGGATTCCCTTGTTCTCCACCTCCCCCTTCCCCCCAGCCCCCAGCCCACCCTCCATTCCCATCTCCTCCAGGGCAAAGACTCCCCTGAGGATTGAGTTCAACAACCTGGTAGATTCAGTCCAGGTAGGTCCAGTCCCCTCCTCCCAGGCTGAGCCAAGTGTCCCTGTATAAGCCCCAGGTTTCAAACAGCCAACTCATGCACTGAGTACAGGACCCAGTCCCACTGCCTGGATGCCTCCCAAACAGATCAAGCTGATCAACTGTCTCACTTATCCAGAGGGCCTGATCCAGTTGGGGCTCCTCAGCTATTGGTTCATAGTTCATCTGTTTCCATTCGTTTGGCTATTTGTCCTTGTGCTTTATCCAACCTTGGTCTCAACAGTTCTCACTCATACAAACCCTCCTCTTTCTCGCCAGTTGGACTCCTGGAGCTCCACCTGGGGCCTGGCCGTGGATCTCTGCATCCAGTTCCCTCAGTCATTGGATGGGGTTTCTAGCACAACAATTAGGGTGTTTGGCCATCCCATCACCAGAGTAGGTCAGTTCAGGCTGTCTCTCGACCATTACCAGCAGTCTATTGTGGGGGCATCTTTGTGGATTTCTGTGGGCCTCTCTAGCACTTTGCTTCTTCCTATTCTCATATGGTCTTCATTTATCATGGTCTTTTATTCCTTGTTTTCCCTCTCTGTTCTTGATAAAGTTGATTTTTGAATGGGGTGAGAAATAAGGATTTAGCTTCATTCTTCTGCATGTGAGAGACTGTCTTTTCTCTAGGGTATATTTTTTGGCACTTTTGTATTTAAAAATAAGGTGGTTTGTATCTGGGTCCTGCGTTCTGTTTTATTGATCTATGTGCCTGTACTATGCTGTTGTTTCTTCTTCTTCTTCTTCTTCTTCTTCTTCTTCTTCTTCTTCTTCTTCTTCTTCTTCTTCTTATTACTGGTCTGTAATACAACTTGAAATCAAATATTGTGATCTCAACTGTTGTTCTTCTTGCTTAAGATTGCTTTGGCTCTCTGGGATGTTTTGTGTTTCCATATGAATTTTAAGAGTTTTTTCTATGTATGTGAAAAATGACATTGGAATGACATTTTGTGGATATTGCTTTAAATCTGTAGACTGCTTTTGGTAGTGTAGCCGTTTTCATGATATTGATTATTTCCATCTAGGAGCAAGTAAGGTCTTTCCACTTTTCTAGTATCTCTTTCAATTTCTTCTCAGTGTTTGAAAGTTTTCATTGTAAAGTCTTCCACTCCCTTAGTTAGGTGTTTTCCAGGGTATTTGATTTTATTCTTTGAGGCAATTGCACATGAAATTATTTCCATGATTTATTTCTCGACATGCTTGTTCTTGGCATATGAGAAAGTTACTGATTTTTGTATGTTTATTTTGTGTCCTGTCACATTTCTGAAAGTGTGTCTTAGCTCTAGGAGTTTTCTGTTGCATGCCCTAGGGTCTCATGTACAGTCATATCATCTGTTAGTGTGGATATACTGACTGATGTTTCTGTTTGTGTCTCTTTTATTTCCTTCTCTTCTGTTATTTCTGTAGCTCAGACTTGAAGCACTATGTTGATAAAAGTGGAAAAAGTGGAAACGCTTGCCTTGGTCTTGGTTTTAGTAGAAATGCTTCCAGGGTAAGGCAGTTGGATTACAGATAGAATGAAAAGAGAGAGGGGAATACACCAGTCAGACATCCTAAAAGAGTTCCAGGCCTAAAGTGGCTGAGATATGGAGACCCACACACTGTGCTAGCATGTGGTTTGTGGGAAAGACAATCAAAAGGAAAACAAAGAAGGGAAAGAATAGATAAAGTGAAACAAAAGGAGGGGAGGAGAGAGGGAGAAGGAAGGAGATGGGGAAGATAAGAGATCGGGGAGCTGCTTTGCTAGAGCAACAGGTAGATGGAGACAAAGGACAACTACAAAGGGGGAACTGGTGGGGTAGAGTGTGAGTGCAGTCTCCCCAATGTAGGTGGCAGTGCCACTTCCCAGGCCCTCAGATTCCTGGCACACCTCTGGGCAGTCCTTCATGGGTCAGGTCCCAGACACTGGTCACATGCCTGGCCAGTCCTTCAGGTGCCTGCTTGCAAATGCTGTTCTCCTAGTTTATTATTTAATAAAAGATGCCATGTGTTGAATACATATTTTTCGAGACCTGTATGCGTTTTGGGTGTATTAGCGTTGTTAGGAGCATGTATCCTACACAGGGAGGGCCTGAATACTTTCGTAGTTAACTCATGGGCCAGTCATGTATTATTTATCAAATGCCTGTGCCCTCTGAGGCGTGTCTGCCCCATTGAAAGTAGACATAATAAAAGATGACTTAATAGTACTGTTTTTGAGAGAGAGGGAGAGACTGACTCTCAAATGCACTAGGCTATCTTTGAGCATAATATGTAGCTGAGGCTGGCTTTGAACTCCTGATCTTCCTGCCTCTACTCCTGAGTGCTGGGATTGCCAGTGTATGTCACCATGCCTGGATTTAATGGTATTTATCAATCCTCATGATCAACCCCATCACAAAGATGGTCTCTTTTACAGCTCTAAGACAAAGCCTCCTCCTCTCTTAGCTTGGACATCACTTGTAAATATGTTACCTGGGCCAGACTGGAAATGTTTTTTTTTTTGTTGTTGTTGTTTTGTTTATTTGTTCTGTTCTTTTTTTTTTTTTTTTTTGAGACAAGTGTTTTTTGTGTACCCCTGCTGTCCTAGAACTCACTCTGTAGATCAGGCTGGCCTTGAATTCACAGAGATCCACCTGCTTCTGCCTCCCGAGTGCTGGCATTAAAGGCGTGCGCCACCACAGCATGGCAAGACTTGAGGAGCTATTATAGCCGGCTTCTTCCTTACATTATCTTGTACCTTAGCTTTATAAAATTACAGTATTTCAAGTGACCGAGAAACCTGCATGGGAAAACAATAGTGTTTGTATTGTCTTTCTTAGCCTCTCATCCTGAAGATCCCAGTTTGGAGGCACAGAGGGGTGGAGCAACTGATCAAAATTATAGCGTACATTCCACTTGCATCCTAACAAATTCAGATGTGTTGGCTAAGCCTTTATTGTCAAAAATAGCCAGCAGCTGGGCATCTTGTTTTGGTGCTCTTTTTTTGTGCAGTCTGTTTCTCCTTAGACGTTCCCCTGTGCTTGTGTTTTGGCTTAACTAGGTTTCACTTCTGGATTTGATTATTGTGTATAGACAGATAAACATGC
The DNA here is from genome assembly GCF_949786415.1 of Peromyscus eremicus. NCBI lineage: Eukaryota > Metazoa > Chordata > Mammalia > Rodentia > Cricetidae > Peromyscus > Peromyscus eremicus. Next base: position 74,547,996 of record NC_081422.1, read on the forward strand.
TCGCCAGAAGCAGTGCAATACTTGACCGACTTATGGTTCTCAGATGCTCTGGTGAACATTGGAGCATTCTCTTATTAGCCTACAAAATGCACAGTCATTAGAATCTGAATATGATGAAGCTCGTCACTGGGGAAAGTTAAATGCCTAAAATGGAAATAAACCAGCTTTTGTTTTTAGCCTTTACTACTGACAAGGTGTTTAGAATGACAATATGAGGGAAAGTGTAAGAAGGCCTTTGTAGGTTGGACAGTGGGATGTGTGTGTTGCTTATGGTGTTGTTTGTCTGTTTTGTGTTACTACTGAGTATCTCTCATGAAGAAGCAGGTTATTTAGCTCACAGCCTGGGAGGAGGGGGTCATAATCCATAGCATGACACATGCTCTGTGGTGTGGACCACCTCTTGGCTGCATCCCCTCATGGCACAGAGCAATGGCTACAGGAGCACATAATTGATCTCCAACCAGAAGTAGAAGCTCTGAGATCATTGTTGAAGAGGGGCCAGAAAGACTGTAAGAACAGAGGTGGTGGATGATGACTCTAAGGACACCGTGGTTTTTTTTGGATGCAATTGGAGGTACCAGGCTTGCTCTTTTTTTTTTTTTAACAACACTCTTGTTAGAACTCAAGGGGTCAAAGGAGAAACCACCTTCTCAGAGTATGTCTCCAGTCACCCAAGGGCCTCTTACTGAGTCCTTCTTCTGAAAGGTTCCTCTGCCTTCCAGCAGCATCCTTTGCAGTCAGCTGCTTCAGTCACAGTGGACTGTTGGGAATACCCATGCAATACTGCTTGTAGCTTAGTCTTAGAGTAAAAGCCATTTGTAAAGCTATTTTTGCTTGTATGGATAGCACATGTTTAGGTTAAAAAATAATTGTCGTCTTGCACCAAATTGCCTTGGAACCATTTTTTTTTTTTAAAGTTTGCTGTGCAAAAATGAGTTCATGATGACATTTTTATAGGAAATTGTATCATGTATTTTTCTCATATTCTCCTCTTCTTTATCCTCTGTTGTCTCTCTCTCCTTTCTTGCTGGCCTCTCCTCTTCTTAAGTTAGTCTCCCTTCTGCTTTCAAGTCACAGGAGAGAAAACGTGGTATTTATCTTTCTGAGGGTGGCTAATTTTGCTCAATGCGAAGATCTCTGGGGGAACTAATTTTGACTTCATTTTTTTTTTTGTTTTGTTTTTCAAGACAGGGTTTCTCTGTGCAGCTTTGCGCCTTTCCTGGAACTCACTTGGTAGCCCAGGCTGGCCTCGAACTCACAGAGATCCGCCTGCCTCTGCCTCCCGAGTGCTGGGATTAAAGGCGTGTGCCACCACCGCCTGGCTTTAAATTTAACTTCATTTTAAGTTTAGCCACATTAACAGAATTAATTGTGTTTAGTTTGTACAATCTAAACATTTAAGACATTACAGCTTCAATTCTTATAGTGTAAGGAAGATAGCTAAAAATTCTATATAAATAATGCTAAGTCAGGGAGATTTAAAGCAGTTTAAATTTTCCTGTCTCAGAAATGTTAACAAGTTCTATATAATTTTTGGATTTAATAATACAGAGAGCAAAATTCCATAGACTTAGTTTTAAAATATTTTTATTAACTCTTTGAGATTTTGTACGTTGTATTTTGTTTGAGTTCACACCGTCACCCATCTCATCCCAGATCAGCTCCCCATTCCATCCCCACCCTACTTTGTGTCTTCATTTTTTTTTTTCTTCACAAAACTACATTGAGTTCTGTTAGGGTTGCCTATGTACTCTTATTATGTGGCCATCTGCTGGAGGATGTTAGACCTACAAGAGCCACACTCTTCAAGCAGTTAACTTTCCCTCTTCCGGCAGCCATTAATTACCAATAATTCCTCATCTAGCGGTGAAACTTTGTGCCTACCTCTCCCTCTCCATGCTGGGCTTTTGTCTGGCTTGAGCTTGTGCAGGTCTTGTGTATGCTGCCACAACCTCTGTGGGTCCATATATGCAACTGTCTTCTTGTATCCAAAGCTACCATGTCCTTATAGTCATCTACTGCCTTTGCTATTACAATCTTTCTGCCACCTCTTCTGCAGTGATCCCTGAGCCTTGGGAGGAAAGCGCTGTGATATAGTTGCTCTATTTAGGGCTGAGAATTCCACAATTACTCTCTGAACCTTGACCAATTATGGGAATCTGTGTTAATCACTATGGAATGCCAAAAGAAGCTTTAGACTGGAGAGATAGGTCAGTGGTTAAGAGCCTTGCTGACTCATGTTTGGTTCCAAGCACCCACATAGTAGCTCAAACCACCTGTAAACTATTGTTGTAGAGTGATCTGATGTCCTCTTCTGGTCTCTGTGGGCACATACATATGTGGTACACTTTAACATATATCCAGTCAAAACATCAGTACACATAAAATAAAAAAAAATAGGTCTTCAAAAAAAGAACCATTTCTGGTGAGGTTTGAGAGCTGCAGTAATCTGTGGGTGTAATGAGAAGTAGTTAGGAGCTAGTTTAATATTATATTTTATTAGCAGAGTCATAGTAGATCACTCCTTTGATCCTATGATCTGTATAGCCACAGGTTTTTGGCTCTCATAACTGTGCCAACCGTGGGTTTCATCTGGTGAGGAGGGCCTTAAGTCCATGCAGAAAGTGGTTGGTTACTCCTATGACATCCATGCCACTATTGCGCCAGTGGGCATGTCTTGCAAGGCTCACCCTTATGCAGGGTCCATATCTGCATAAGACTGGATTACTTTTTTCCTCCAGCAGCATGCATAGCATCTCCAAGAACTAGGAATATTAGCCAATGGGAATGAAACTTCCATCCAGGTCATTAACAGTTTGATTTCTCCATGTTTTATGACTCAAGTATATGATAGAGGGTCTTACTGTCATGTTCTGGAGGGTGACCAAGAGCAATGACAATCTGTAGGTAATATTTGGGCTCTCTGGGACCTCATTGGTTAACAATGAGGCAACATATTTCTAACATTGGGCCTTTTATTTGTTAGCCTGTAGTATCTCGTAGGGGGGCATTGTTGCCCCATTAGAGGGTAACTCCATTAAAGTTCTTCTAAATGTATGTTTATATTTTAGGAAGCTTTTGCAGTAGTAGATTTTCATGACTGTTTTAAGAAAGTTTTTAGTGTGAGTTATCTCTCCCCATGTTCCCTCCTTTGCCTTGCCCTCCCATTCTCCACTCCTCTCCTCTATTCCCTCTTTTATTCTGTCTTCCCATTCCCTACCCCATTTAATCATTTTTATTCATTATTCCTCGTATGTTACTGCATCCTATTTTCCCTCACTGGAAGCCTCACTTCCTGATGGTCCCCTACTAATTTCTTGACTTCTGTGGTTATTCCAAATGAGACACACACATCGGAAGATTCAAGGCTAACAGCCAACAAATTAGAGAAAATATGTGATATTTATCTTTCTGGGTCTGGGTTTCTTCACTCAGTTCTTAATAAAACTGCAACTATAAAATTTATAGGTAAGTGGTTGGAACTGGAAATAATCACTCCATAGATGTATTTTTCATTTGTTTTTCTCTCTCACAATGGAATCACTTGCCAAATTTCTAATTGGAAGCTCATTCCTTCTTGCTTTTCACTGGGGACCTCATTAGTTATGCACAATGAGCATTTTCTGCCTCTCTGCAGATCTGCTCTGGCATGTGGGGAAGCTGAGCCAAAGCTCAATGTGGAAACAGTCTAGCACAGTCTTGAGATGTTTGTATTTCCTGTTACTTGTCTGTTAGGAACATTGCAAGTAAATACTTACAGAAACCTTTTGGATGACTTTATCTTTTAACATGCATTCATGACTTCTTTAGGAGTAAAGACCCCTATAGCAAACTCTTGTCAATAACTTAGCTTGCTATGTTACTGTATTACTTTGCCTCCAGCTGACAAGGCTTTTCGAGACATGAAGGTGCTGAAGATGAGCCAGTCTATCATTGTGTCTGGAGAATCAGGAGCTGGCAAAACAGAAAATACAAAGTTTGTTCTAAGGTGAGTATTTAGCTGTTCTGAACTGTTTTGAGCTGTCTGACATTATTTTTATGGAAAAGAAGTTGAACACTAAGTTTGTCGGCTTCCCATTTTGAAGTTCAGTGACGCCAAGCACATCCACATCATCACATTCATGTCATTGTGTTGTTTATATTCCTCATCTCACACAGCCTGGGACTGTACTCATTAAATAGTACATAAACAAAATATTACTCCCCTAGATGCTGTACTCATTAAATAGTACATAAATAAAACATTACTCCCCTAGAACCATTGTTCTCTTTTGGGTTTCTGTGAGTTTCTCTAAGTACCTTGTTTAAGCAGCATCATACAGTATTAATCTTTCAGTGACTTCCTTATCTCATTTAGTTCAATATGTGATTCACTCATATTTGAGCTGGTTATAGTGACATGTGCCTACACACACACACACACACACACACACACACACACACACACACACACACGCTCAGCTTCTTGGGAGATTAAGGCAGGAAGATCACTTTCATTTCAAGAGGATGGGAGCCTAGAGAACTTAGTAAGACCCTGACTCTTAAAAACTATATAATCACCCATGTTATAGTATGTGTCCTATGTTACAGTATGCATTAGAATTTTCTTCCTGAATTTTAGGGGTGAATAAATTTCATTGCAGAGATTTATTGTCTTTGCTGTATTTGTACACGTATTGATAGGTAGTTGGGTTGTTTTTGTCACTTGGTCATTGTGAATAGTGCAGCTTTGAGTGTGTGTGTGTGTGTGTGTGTGTGTGTGTGTGTGTGTGTAATGACAAAGTATTTAAGAAGATTGACTTTTAATACCATTGCACACCTCATGGAATAGTTTGGAAGAAACAAACATCTTATATGGAAGGCAATCTCTACTTGTAGAAAGCTGGCTCTGATATGTTATTTCTTGAAGAATTCTGTAAGAAGTTATTGCTAGCTGGGCAATGAGAAACCCAGGAATGTTCCTCCAAAATCCAAATGGACATTCTATTCTCCATGCTGGTGCTATGAAATAGCTTCGAAACTACTTTTTATTTAGACTTCTTCTTACCCTTCTCTCGTCAGATCCCCTTTTCTACCATCACAGTAAACTCTCCACCCTTTGTCTAATCATAACATTTTAAAGTAGAAAGAGCATTACCACAGGACTATAGTTTTATTCTTTTAATTTAAATACTGTGAATTGTCTCATTGCTGTGACAAAATATCAGACAAGAAGGAATTAAGAAAGGAAGGGTTCATCTCAGCTTCTGGTTCAAGGGTTCAAATACACCATGGTGGAGAATGCTGGCAGAGGCTGGTCACATAGCATCTGCACTCAGGGAGCAGAGAGCAATGAGTGAGTGCTGTGCTTAGCCTTTTACATCTTCACCATGTGCTCCAGGATCCCAGCATGTGGAATGTTGTCACGCGCATCCAGGGTGGGTTTTCCCACCTCATTTAGCTAATCAGTACCAAACCCTCACAGATATGACCATAAACCTGTCTTCTAGGTGATTCTAGGTCCTAGGGAGTTGATGATCAATGTGAATCATAACACATATCCAAGGAAGTTAAATCTAGTGGTGAAGAGACTGCTAGGACCAGCACATTCTGAATTTTATCAATATTGTTCCTAATCTATTACAATTCTTAGTTTTTTCATGTTAGGTTTCTTTATAAAAGTTTCTATTAATTGTGGAAATGTATATAGTTATTAAGTTAAGTAGTTATTGACATACTTAAATCTAGTTGAAAATTTGTTAAAAATCAGAATATTTCCAAACAGCTTAAAATATAATTCCATGGCCTTCATGTGCCCACACAAGATATAAATAAATAAAAATATAAATAAAACATAAATAAAAATATAATAAAAAGTTAAAAACATTGCTAAACAGTTACAATGATGACCCATGTTTCAGTTTGATATGTACTAAATAGTAAATTTATAAATATTTTGTTCTCAATATTATTCAAGTTTTTTTTTTAATCCTGTATTTTAAATAGATACCTGACAGAATCTTATGGAACTGGTCAAGATATTGATGATAGAATTGTTGAAGGTATTGTTGATTTTTATTTTTTAATATTGAATATCTCTGAAATTAACTTAGAAAAATCTTATCTGTGGTCTACAATGCTTTCCTCCCAGAGGTGTAAGAGACTTTCCATCTCCTATAAACCTTTGCTCAAATACTACCTTCTGTTGTCTTTCTCTGCTCTGGAGGCTTGTCTCCTAGATGATTCTAGATCCTGTCAACTTGTTAATCAAAAGTAAAACCATGACAGTGGGTAAACATTTAACACTTGTGGAATTTGACATTACTTCCATAGTAATATTCTTCCATATGAATATTTCTAAAAGCACTTATTCCATCATTTTCTTCAAAATTTTTTCCCTATGGAGATTTAATATGTATATTGCTTAATAATTTTTCTTCATGCCTTTCTTGTGATTTTTTTGATGAAGTATTTTCATTTCTTTTTCAATAGCTAACCCACTTTTAGAAGCTTTTGGAAATGCAAAGACTGTTCGTAACAATAATAGCAGTCGATTTGGAAAATTTGTAGAAATTCATTTCAATGAAAAGGTAAATGAAAGTTGCTTTTGGGATACATTTGGGAAGTGTTGTGGTAGGTGTAAGGGTCTTATTAGAATTAAAATCAGTACAGTTCTTTGTAAGATTATTATTATTGTAATTATTATGTGTGTATGGTTGTTTGTATTTACAATGACTTTGTAATTTCTAATCAGTTTAAAATCAAAATATTAAATTTGACTGCATTATCAATCGTAGATTTGTAGATAATTCTTTCTTATACTTGATTCTTTTGTTGTTTTGATAGCATGTAATAATGTACACATTCATGGGGCGCAGCATGATATATATAGTGATATGTATATCTGTGGATTTGTGTAGTCTATAATGATCACATCTGGGAAGTTAGTGTCTTCTCAGCATGAAGTGAGTGTGATGACAATCCGAGAGCTCTTCAAGAAACTGTCTATGGGTTACTGTGGACACGGCCCACTACGAAGTCAGTTCTGATTCGGCAGAGGCTCAAAAGCTAGAAAGGATCAGGGTGGAGATCAGATTAACAGTGTTTAAAATGAAGGCTGAATTGCAAAAATACTCAAAGCTTACATTTTAGTTATTTCTTTGTAGTAGTTGATAAATATTTTAATAAGAAATATTTATTTTATTATATTTATTAGAAAAGATTAAATTAACATTAAGTTATATTTCAATCCCGTAGATGCAAAAATGTGATTTCTCTTTTGTCTTTTAGAGTTCAGTTGTTGGAGGATTTGTTTCTCATTATCTCCTAGAGAAGTCTAGGATCTGTGTTCAAGGCAAAGAGGAGCGGAATTATCATATTTTTTATAGGTTGTGCGCTGGGGCTTCAGAAGACATTAGGGAGAAGCTTCACTTGAGTTCCCCAGATAATTTTCGGGTAGGTTGAAGGAAAATACATTTTATACAAGGTTTGCAAATTGTTTATCCTCTCAGTGTTAAAACTCACTGTATTTTGATACCTAGTTGTATTTGTACATAACTTACATGAAGGTCAAGTACAGTGGGCTTTCTGAATCTGCAGATTTTACATTTTAGGCTTAACTAATCGTGAATTGAAAATATTGGAGATGATGAAGAATACATCTATACTGAGCATCTATTATTTCCTTATTATTTTTACTAAACAACAAGGAATAATATTCCTTCACAGAGTGTTTACATTATAGAAAGGATTATAAATAATTTCCATGTAATTTGAAGTATTTGATAGGCTGCGTGTATGCAGATCATATACAAGTGTATTGCTGTTTTAAAGGGTTTGCAAACTTTGGTTTCTAGTATTCAGAAGGGGCCAAGGCTTTGATCCTCCTGCCACCCCCCATACCTGAGATGTAACTAGGTGATGTGTTAGAATTATAGTCTTGCTGATGAAATCTCTATTGAGATATATATTGTAAGTCTATCATGAGTTCAGTATCTCTAATATAAAACCCCTAAATCTCAAGCACTACGAAGTCTGGCTCTTTGTAGTTTTAGATTTGTGATGCTCAGCTGGAAAATGAAAGCTTATGCAAATACTCTGAAATCTGAATTACTTTTTCAAAATACTTGAAATAAGTGATTCTCAACATGTGTAATTAAGGAGGTAAAAGGACAGATGTTTCAAACCTTATTAATTTAAATCCAATTAGAAACTTATAAGGTTTTGTAATACTAGCCTTAAAATTATCTTTAGTGTAGCTGTAAAAACTTCTATCACTGAACCAATATTAAAAAGAGTGCGTCATTATATCCCTTAGTTCAATTCAGCAATAAATACTTATTGCTCAGTTATTAGGTGCTAGACATTATGCCAGAATTAAAAGATAAATAAGGCATTATCTTGTTCCTAGGCAACGTAGAATGTGGTGGAAAATGCACACATTGTCTGACTGCTTTGCTGAATAGTAAGAAATTATACTTGCCTGCCCCACCCCCAATGCTGTGATAATTAGGGGTTTGAAAATCCTAGTGGAAGAATTGATTACTTGAAAGAATGCTGGTGTGGGGCTGGAGAGGTGGCTCCACAGTTAGGAGCAGTGGCTGCTCTTGCAGAGGACCTCGGTTCAGTTCCCAGCACCCACATGGTGCCTCACAACCCCCTGTAATGCCAGTCTGAGGGAATTTGACATCCTTTTCTGATCTCTAATTCTCAAGTTAATCGGAATTTGAAGTTAATTGCTTATCATATCTTCATGAAAACAGAAGAGGCCTTTTTTTTTTTTTTTCTTGATTTTTTTAGATTTTGCCAACACTTAGCTGGCCAGAAAGTAAGGTGACTGCTATGGCTTTAATCTAGTATTTCTTTTTGCTTGGAGGCTTGCGTGCATAGCATTTCAGTCTCAGAAGTTACAGCCTTTCCCTGAACACTGAGGGGCATTTTGCAAGGGCAGCTACCTTTGTGGTATGGACCACCAGTATGGATTTCATTTCCTCTGGGGCAGTCCCAGTGGTGGCAGGAGAGAAAGCAGGGGACATGCATATGCCATTTTGGACATTCCTGTCATGTTACAAACAACCATACCTTTATCCCATTCCCCAAATAATTCACTCTAAGTGGTATGAAGGTGTTTTGATAATTTCATCAGTTTTTTTGTTATATTCTGTCCTTATAATTTACTAATCAAGTTGTAAACACAAAGGAGTAGCATGAACACTTTAAAAAATGGTTGAACTTTATTTTGTCATTACTTTATCCAAACTGATTCATAATTTAGAGATTTACTGGCTTAACATATTTGTATTAACTATACATGTATCCTGCAAAATAAAGTTAAAAATGCTCAACATTATTCTAAATTTAAAAATCCTTTTACACATTTTATGGAAGCATTTGGTGCAGTCAGGCAAAAATCCTGGAATATAAAGAAAGCTTTCATAGACTGACAATAGATGGCAAGAACAGGCACAGACTTCTTATCATAGCAAAGCTGGAAGAAATAGTCTCTTTCCTAGATCTTTAATGTTTTTGCTATTCTTGAGATTAACCCCAGGGCCATATGCATACTAGGTTAATGCTGGGTCACTAAGTTTCACCTTCAGGTGTCTAGTTTTTGCTTGTTTGCATTAGGCAGAGGTTCATTATGTAGCCCTGGCTGAACTTGAATTCACTGTGTAGTCATGTCCTTTCCTCATGGAGCCTGTGTTAATTGTACCATCAATTCTTTGTCTTAGTATTTAAACCGAGGCTGCACTAGATACTTCGCTAACAAGGAAACTGACAAGCAGATTTTACAGAACCGAAAAAGTCCTGAGGTATAGTAGATTTTTTTTTTTAATTAAAATCCTTAATTTAAAAATATTGCCGATGGATATGTCTTTATTTTGGAACTTCTTACTTTCAGGTTTATGTTTTAAAACATGATGATCCAAATCTCTCTTGTAGTGTGATGCTCTAAACCACTGTCACATAGAGAACAATAGACTCTTGTTCTTCTTGGGCCCAAATACATTGCTTTTCTCATGTTCTTTCTTGAATTTCTATGATATGAAACTGCTTAAAAATCATCATATTTTAGCAGCTTACTCTGATATTACTATTAGTAGTTAAGTTAAGTAGTTATCAGTAAGCTTTCTACTGCTGTGACAAAATATATGAGCAGTTACCTTGAAGTGGGGAAGATTTACTTTTGCTTATGATTTTGTATTTCATCCCTTGGTTAGTTGTAACAGGCTTTCTTTGGGCCACCAACCATCTATCCAATCAAGACACGGAGACTCTGTATTAGTTATGAATTCTTGGCCTCAGCTTATGTTTGTCTCACCAGCTCTTTTAACTTAAATTAACTGATTTCTCTTCATCTATGTTTTACTTTGGGCCTTTCTACCTTTCTATCATTCTGTATGACCTACTCCATGTCTGGCTGCCTGGCCGCTGCCTGGCTGGCTGGCCCCAGGTGTCTCCCTCTCTTTGTTTTTAGTTCTGTCTTCTCTGGAACCTAGTAGATTCCTCCTACTTCCTCTTTCTGGCCACCAGCCCTGCCTATCCCACTACTGCCTAGCTATTGGCCATTCAGTTATTAGACCAATCAGGTACCTTAGGCAGGCAAGGTGGAACAGCAACACATCTTTATATAATTTAAACAAATGCAACCTAAACAAAAACAACACACCTTTACATAATTAAACAAATGCAACATAAACAAATGTAACACACATTTACATAGTTAAAGTAATATTTCACAACAGTTAGTGGTCTCCATGATTCTGGGCCAAGGTAAGGGATAATTCACAGCAGAGGGCAGGTGGTTAGGTAAAACTGCTCACCTCATGGTGGCTGGAAGTGAGTGGGAGGTGAGGTAGAGGAAAGAGAGAGGCTGTGTGTCAGGGACAAAGTAAAGACCACAAGACCCCTAGTTCAGTCAAATTTCCATCACTTACTAATAACCCATCACATTTTGAGGCCATCAATGGATTAATCTATTCACAAGGTGAGAGTCTTCATGATCCAGTCACTTCCCCAAAGCCATTCCTTTGAATACTGCTGCACTGGAAACCAAGTCTCCCACACATGAGCCTTTTGAGGAACATCTCAGTAGAAAGCATAAAGTATGCTTTTTCATGTGTTGTCTACAGAAAAGAGGGTTGAAATAGACAGTAAATACCTTGAGCATTCTTGTGAAAGGCTGTTCATGTATTATAATTTTGCTGTATCAACCATATATCTGGAATGTATTATACAGTTTTATATATTTTGGTCTCATTAATCTAATAATTATGTAATTATTATTTAAAAATATTAAATGTTTAAGAATTTTAAACTTTTAGAAATTTTAACCCGCAGAATTCAAGTAATCAGTTGTATTGTGTCTAAGCAACACACTTAAGTTATGAAAACTAAATCAGGATTAGTTATTGGTATTAGTTAATCTTGACTATTATTTTTAAAAAATATTTATGTCAGTTGAATAACTTTTTACTGTTAGCAGTTTTTAATGGTTCTGCACTTGCCAATCAGATGTTTTGACTTTACTCAGACTGGGTAAGATGAATTATGTGTAAAATGCATTAATATAAATGTATAGAAGAAAATAAAATTATCATTTCAAATTATGAACACATTGAACTACAGTTAATACTTGTTTAATTTGATACTTTGCATGTTGTTTTAGACATAGCTATCTGAATTCTGGGTAAATTTTATGTCCTAGCCACAGCTGAGACTTTTGGAAGCAGCATCAATGTTTATTACAGCATTTACTTTACTATGTCTTAAAAAGACTATGTTTTTATAAGATGCCATCAAGTATATAAGTTGCAGTTTTTCCACTAAGATAATCAAAGCACATCTGGGACAATTGCAGTGGTCCTGTAGGGAAAATAAATAAAAAAATGCAAAAGCGTAGGAAAAAGCAATAGAGAGAAAACAAAGTCTGTGCTTACCCTCCAAAGAGTAGCATGCCCCCTACTAGAGAGGAAAACACCATCTTTCCATAGTTTAGAGTGAGAATGCTTTATCAGAAATCTTATATCACTGAAAAAGAATGTGCATGTGTATAATATATAAAGGTGAACAGTGGACTAATATATCTAAATTACTTTTTATGTCTTCTTTGTCAGGAGGATGAGGTGATCATTTTGACTAATTAAACCCTTTGCTTCATTCTGTCTGGGTGTCTTCATGCTGTGTGCAAATTTTAGGAGAATGCAGTATTTTCAGTCTGCCGTGAAGCAAATATGTTCCTGAAGTTTGATTAGAAAACAGCGTTTAAATGCTGCAGATGCTCAGCTGCGAGACTAAAAATTCTGCATGATAGTGTTTCTTCAAACTTTGCATGTGATTGTTGCTTTTGCTTCTTTTAAAGAATAAAATAGAATTCCATTTTCTAGACATTTTCCGGAAATCTGGCACACACTCAGACATTTAAAGCATCTTGTGAAAAGCAGGCAGACTGTTAACTTGAGAAATAATTGCATGCTGGGAGAAGACAACATCAGACAGCTTTAATCCTCATTAATTCTGATGCTGAGTTTCCTTATTTTTAACTTTAGCTCTTAATGCTCCAGTTCTGGAAAATTCCTAGATCAGTTTTTCTGTGTTCAGTAACTTCTCTTTTTGTACTTCTTTTTGCTTTGCAGGCCTGACTTTCTTCACTCTCTGTCTGAGTTTGCTAGGTCCTAACATATGAATGCTTGAGATACAAATTTTTCTAGGAGAGAAAACCAGTTTCTCTCTTTCTCGCTTTCTCTCGTTTTTAATCCAGAAAGCCATTACATGCATTCCTGGAGTTACCCTAATGTGTAGTAATCCACCTCATCTCATACATACAACATAGAAAAGTTACAGGATTACTTGTCAGGCCTTGGAGATGCTGTTGCCTTGTCTGGATTTGCTTCTGTTTATATTGATGTAATTGTCAGTAGTTAACCTAGTGCCAAGCTTATTGGCACATTAAATTCTTTATTACAATTCTTTTCACTTGTCCTGTTTTTTTCATATTTATTTTTAATTGACAAAATTGCATATATTTGTAACCTGCATGGGTTATCATGAAACATTTTCTCATTGTATAATTATAGATTAACCAAGTCAGATGAGTGAACTCATCCATTACTACTTTATTTCTCTTTGATCTGGCTTCATTTCAGCCAGCCGCCCTTTCCCCTTTCACTAATTTATATTTATCTAACATCCTAGACTCACAATACTTTAGCGTTAGCGTCATACTTTAACTGCAAAACACCTTATTCCATTGTTTTAATTCAAGTTTTTATTGAAAGAATTGTAGATTCACATCGTTTTAAGAAATAGCACAGAGAATCCTTGCATACTCTTTATGTACCATTCTATCCTTAAACATATTCCAAAGCTTACATTTTTCTGATGACAGATTTTGTTTTTGCATGTCGTATATTGCATTAACAGGCCTGCTGGTGTAGCTTTTAGTTGAATTGAGTGGCATGAAGACCAGTCAGTTGATACCTTCTTGTTTTATAGTATGTCAAGGCAGGTTCCCTGAAAGATCCTCTGTTAGACGACCATGGAGACTTTATTAGGATGTGCACAGCCATGAAAAAGATTGGTTTGGATGACGAAGAAAAACTTGATCTGTTTCGAGTCGTAGCTGGTGTCCTGCACCTTGGAAATATTGATTTTGAGGAAGCCGGAAGCACTTCAGGTTGTTCCTTAAGTTCTTCACTAAAGAATAAAATTGAGTATAATGCTTGTCATCTCCTAGCCATATGAATATTCAGTCATTTGTGTGTACATTTGTTGAAATTATAACAAATTTCTGGGACATTCTCTGTTACATGGTGATTTGACAGATGAAGAAATAGGTTTGAGTAAGTTAGTAGCTATTATGTTGTTTGTACTTAAAAAAATCCCAGCTAATGTTGTACTTTTAATAGTTAATGGAATAATTCTCTTATCTGTTAATATCCATTTTTACTTTTTCTATTTCATAGATCTAAACTTGAATCAGATAATTGGGGTAATTTAATATACAGCAGCCTATCCTTCTTTAGTGGGAGATAAAAATAAAAGTTTCATTCTTATGGAAGTTGAAAAGTATTTAAACCCAACCAAGGTAGTACCTTTTCAGTTTTAATGTTTCCATGTCTATATAAACAATAAGACTTTTTATATAATTGCAAATTTGTACCCAAATATAGAATTGACAAATGTAGCCCATCACCTGTTTTTTATAAATAAAATTTTAGTGGAATATAGCTACTTCCATTGTCTATGTATTGTTTATCCCAGTGTGCATGCTCCAGTGGCAAAGCTGTGCTCCTCAGAGACTTTGCCCTATGATACCTAAAATATTTATTACCTGCTTCCTTAGAATAAAACGTTTACTAGCCCTGCATTAATACACTTTGCTAGAAACTTACACCAAAGATGCACTAAGAGTCTGAAGCATCACTTAATACAGCAGCCAATGCTATGGGCTTTGGTGTCAGATCTCACAGATATAATCATTTGCAAAATGAGATAATCTGTAAGTGCTTTTAAAAAGTACAATTCCTAGTAATAGTATATGTATAGAAAGGGGCCCTCAGAGAAAGACAGAAGGACTATTTAAGAAACAATGTGTTAGGCTCAAGTCATCAGTGTGGATGGAGGACTTCCCTCTCTCTCACCTGTTCCATTCCTCCCTCTTTTTAAAAATTGAAGGTTTTTTTTTTTTTGTTGTTGTTGTTTTTTTTTAAATGTATGAGTGTATGCACACTACATGTGTGCCTGGTACCCATAAAAGCCATAAGAGGGTATCAGATCCCATGGAACTGGAATTACAGGCAGTTATGAGCCACCTTGAGGATGCAGGAAACGGAACCTGGGTTCTCTGAAAGAACAGGAAGCACTTAATCACGGAGCCATCTCTCCAACAACCTCTCTCGTGCTTTTGGAGACAGGTCTCATACAGCCTAGGCTGGCCTCAAAGTGATCTTTCAGCCTCCACCTCCCAAATTCTGGGATTACAGGTGTGTACCATGATACCCAGCTTTGCTTAGCATTTTTTGAGGCCCTAAGTTTGATCCCAAGCACTGGAGGGAAAATGTCTTCTATGCATAAAATCCTTCATAATCATAGTTGAAACATAAAAATGATGAGCTAGGAGGTGCCTCTATTTTGCAGATATGGAACCTGCACAGTGGTACTGAGCATGGCTACTATTGAAGTAGTAGACAGGAGAGCCTGGTTGTAGTCATGTCTGACTGGCTCAGGAGATTGTATTATTATCTCTCATGACCTTCGGTCCACTGAGCCTTGTCATCTGTGAGTGAGCAGACTAAGATAGACAATCTTCAATGACTTTCAGATCTATTGTCCTGTGATCTGTGAAGTCAATAATGTTGGACACAACATAGTGTAATGGATGAGCACATGACTGTCAATCAAATTGTTTCATCGTGTACTATCTGTTTGTGTGACCTTGTCCATCCTGTGTCTTAGCTTCCTCCCTATAAAGAGATAGTAGGCCCTAACTCATGCCATGAAGAGAAGTCAATGAGATAAGTATTTACAAGATGTTTTGAATACTGGTGTTTGGCAGATAGTAAGTGAACAAATTAAATAATACATAGACTATTATTCATTGAAATGATGCATTAAAATTAGGTACTTGGAATATGCATTACTCATCTTTAAAATTTTTTAAAAGAAGAATTGGAAATTTTCCTTTGAAAATATATTTCAAGATATATTTCGTTTATATTTTAGCATTGTTATAGGAAGGGAGCTTGTGGGAGAGGGTAAATCATACGCAAAAAAATTTAAAGTGTAGAATAGTCGACATCCATGGGAATGTTAAACATGTGGTGAGTGGCACTTTCCTGTCTCTTACTACTGACTCGAGGAAGGACATGCAGCTCTATAGTATATCCTAAATGTCATGTGACTAGCTGAAGCATGCTAAGTGATCAAAAGGGACATAGTCTGTGCTTGCTTTCTCTCTTACTTAAAAAAAGTACTTTCTGTTGTGGGAGAAAAAAAAACAGAATGCAGGGGAGATTGGGGTGAGATAAACATTAGATAATTTTTATTTTCATAGCTAAACTTTTGTTGTATTAGTCTTCATTTTTTCCATGACTTCCCATGGATCCAAATCATTTCCTGCTAATTAAAAATGGTGTTCTTTTTTTCCTTCTTCCTAGAAAATTTAACTTTGGATTGCCATAGTGACTTGCAGAGAAACTCAGTACTTTTGTAATGATTTTAACATAAAGTTAATTCTCCAATAAACATTTGTAAGGCTCCCCAATATTATAAAACTGTTTTATTTAGTGGAAGTATAGAAAATACTTCTTAGGACTAACTGTGTTTTAAAAATCCCATGTAACAAATATGTATGCCATAACAGTAAAAATATCACAATAAACAACACAACAGTAATAAAAACATTTAGAGAACGTTATTAGGGACTAACATGAATGCTCTGTATTATTCTAAAGTTTTTGCTCTTCCAAGATTAAAAAAGTTCCTTATGTTGACCTACCATGCTCTTGTAAGAAATGCTGTAATATGATTTTTCAAAAAAGGAAACATTTAATAAAACAAATGGGTTCCTAATGGTCATGTTTTTGTGTAATTTCAGTGTAGACAGGTCAGAGAAAGGGATTATAGTCCTGGTGAGGATGGCGGGAGAGCCCGTCACATTGTTCAGAAGGATGCACAAGTTAAAACTTGGGAATTGTTTATTTCTGCACATTTCCAGAATAGTTTTGCCTCAAGTTGGCAGCAGGTAACAGAAACTGTGGATGAATCTGCTGGCAGGGAGGGTCTCTAACACTGTGGATTCACCCCAGGTTAGGGTTTTCTGTTTAACTTGTTAGTAGGGATATCCAACAAAGATGGAAAAAAGTGATCTGGGTTTGAAAGTTAGAAATGATCCTCATCTATCCCATAATACTACATAGGTGAAGAAGATTCTAAGAAATGAATCTAGAAAACCTCGTTTAACTCATGCGTATTAATTTCACACTGAAACATTTCCATTAGGTGGCTGTAACCTGAAGAACAAATCTGCCCCATCGTTGGAGTATTGTGCTGAGTTGCTGGGATTGGACCAAGACGATCTGCGAGTCAGTTTAACAACGAGAGTCATGCTCACCACAGCAGGGGGCACCAAAGGAACTGTTATAAAGTGAGTTCGAACTCGTTGCTCCTGCCTTGTGCTTTGTCAAGGAAGAACGTGTATTTTGAAAACACTGAGATTTGAGGTCAATGTTTATGCATAGTTCATTCTTCCCATTTGTATGTTCAAGCTACGCTTGATAGATCAAAATTCTGTGCTTCCAGCGACTGCAGTTCCCCACAGAGATGAGTGGGGTTCTCCGTGGAAGTGGTGTGTGCTTGAGCGCCTACTAAGAGAGACTCACTTTATAAGAGCATCCACTTCACACTTATTTTTCATTTGGAACGACCCTGTCTCAAAAACCAACGACTGAAAATTACAACACGTTCTTTTCTGCTGATACAGTATTTTAAATTAATGAAGTTGCCCATTTATTTTTCAATGCCACTCATATTTGGATGGGTCTTCCTGCTTCAGATAATCTCACCAAGAAAATCCCAACAGGGTGCGCTGCAGCTCACGTTGTAGTTGATTCCAGATGTAGTCAAATTGACAGCTGTGATTATCCATGTGCTCTGTCTGATATTTTTATTTTATTTATTTTGTGTGTGGTGGGGAGATGAGACATACATGTGCCATGGGACATGTGTGGAGGTCAGAGGACAACTCTGACCAGAGGATCTCACTCTGTAGACCAGGCTGCCCTCAAACTCACAGAAATCCACCTGCCTCTGCCTCTGGAGTGCTGGGATTAAAGAACTGTGTGCCACCACCACTGCCCGGCTCATACTTGAATAATTTTTAAAGTCACTAAAAAATTGAACATTTTTTGTGTTTTCCCATGGTATTCGATACTTAGGATCTAGCATGGCATTTGGAAATTCTCTTCTGTGATACTCTCTTTTTATTAGACTCTAATTTTACTGAGGAAAATAGCTTTCCCATCATCCCATATAGTTACTACATATAGGAGTTAGAAAATTCAAATTTTAAGATGTCAGTATTTTTTTCTAAGTTAAATAAGTTACCAAACTTTTAAGTTTTCCTGAATTAAACAAAATTTATTTCATATTTTAGAAAAGTGAAATAGGAAAATTATTTTTCTAAATAATTTTTCTATTTAGTGTGTAAAGTGGGTTATAGATGAAGGTTAAAATGATTTTTAAGCCATTTTTTTGCCCAATAGTATATTTTAGTCTAATTTTAATTAATTGTTTTAGTTTGTCTCTTGTAATTTTGTTCCTATTTTCTCTCTGCCTGCTCATCTGAAACTTGGCAGCTGTCCCTCATAGCCAGTATGTCAGATATGCTTTGACTTTATGTGTCCAGCATCATTTTTACAGTCTGTCGCTTTAAGGACTTTGCATTGGAATATTCTCTTCTCCCCGCTAGGGTCCCTCTGAAAGTGGAGCAAGCAAACAATGCCCGCGATGCTCTGGCAAAGACTGTCTATAGCCATCTTTTTGATCATGTGGTGAACAGAGTGAATCAGTGTTTTCCTTTTGAAACATCATCTTATTTTATTGGAGTCCTGGATATTGCTGGTTTTGGTAAGTATTGTTTCTTTTGTTAATTTGTATTTGATATTTTTGACAAATATAAAAATGTTTTTTCTAAAGCTGTTATATTAGCCTTTCTCATTGCGATGACCAAATACAGGAAGAAGCAAAAGAAGCAAAAGCCAGTTTATCCTGGCTTGAGGTTTCAGGTTTCAGTCCACCCTGGTGGAGCAGGGCTGCTCACAGCCTGAAGGCCAGGAGGGGAGGGAAAAGGGTGGGGAGAGAAGAGGGAAAAGGGAGGGAAAAGAAGAGGAAAAAGGGAGGGGAAAGAAGAGGGAAAAGGAGAGGGGAAACAGGAGGGGAAAAGGGAGGGAAAAGAGGGTATGACTATACTTGGTAGATTTCTGATCCAGTCTTGTTGCACCTGGACCCCCAGCCTCTAGGATGGTACTTCTCACATTCAGGGTAGGACTTTCTGTTTGTAGCGCTCTCTGGAAGACCCTCGCCAGAGGTGTGCTCTAACCATTTTCTAGGCACGTATCCATCTAATTGAGTTGACAGTCAAGGTGAAGTATCCCAACCTTTGACACACTTAATTTCTTTTCTTTATATGTTCATGTCTGCATTTCATTGCAGCTTCCAGAGGAAGCTGATTAGTGCTAAAATGAAAACATGTTCATCTAAACTGCTACAGTTGAGAGGTCTCCATCTTCTTGGATGAGTACAGATGAAAAAAAGATAAACTGAGTGCTGCTGCTAAGCACAATAAAGTTGGGACATAGTTCAGAAACAGATGAACTCCCATCACTGATAAGATTTCATAATCATTAGACACTTTTTAGCATGGCACACATGTTCAGAGTTATAAAATTACAGAGCCTCATGGATCTTAGATATAATCCAACCCTTGACTTGAGGACACATTACTATCATTGCATTTTTTGGTAACGGATTAAGCAGAAAAAAAAATCTCCTAAAGCACATGAATTTTAAATCATGTTTATATTTTAGGTTGTTTTAGTACCTGTACTTTAGAAATTTGTGTTAGAGAGAAATGAGTTCTAACATTTTAATTTTTCACATCAGACACTTTTTTGTTCTGGTAGAACAAGGTATTTCTGATACCTAAGTGTAGTACCTGACAAAGTATGTTTTGAGTTAAGGACATTTTTGGGGATGGACACAGAACAAAGAATTTCATGTAAACCCTATTTTAAATCAAAGCATCGACACTACGTTACTACATTTTATCCTGGGATAAATTAATGAGCGTCATTGGGTGGTGACAACTCCACTCTGGTTTTGTTTTCAGAGTACTTTGAGCACAACAGCTTTGAGCAGTTTTGTATTAACTACTGCAATGAAAAGCTTCAACAGTTTTTTAACGAGAGGATCCTGAAGGAGGTGAGTAATGTCATCATTTAAATTTAAGATCCGTACTAAGCGGTTTAAATCTCAAGGAAGACAATCATGCTGCAATTACCCTGCTTGATGGAGTCTGTCATGAAGTGGCCCAGTGGTCCAGCAGGTGATAGCCGCTCAGTTTGGGGCCCTTGGAAGAGTGGACAGGCAGCTTTGCAGAAGGGAGTGTCCGTGATTTCTTACCAGTGGCTTTCATTAGTAAACTCAGCTGGTGTCTTTCATTGTGACTTGCTTGTCTCTGTTTCTGCCACTGCTAAAGAGCTTCCTCCTCTCACCTCTGGCCTTGGCCTCTCTTGTCCTTCTAGGGTCTGCTTCTGTTTGCTTGCCAGCTGTTGGCCCTGTCCCTGTGTGCCGCTAAGCCACCAGTCAGGAGCTTTTGAGCAGCTTACCTATTGTCAGCACTTTTCCTTCTGGGCTGCACACTGCTTTTGAATGGCCTGTCTTTGACTGGCCGCCATTTCTTCTCTGGGAAGGAACTCCCTTCCTCTGCTCTCAGCGTATAATTCTGGGCATGGCCGACATTCAGAATACCAAGTTAGACTAGGAAAAGTTATTTTATGATCCTTTACAGTTTACTCAAAGCAAAGATAGCTTTGGATAAATTGGTTTGTTCCCAGGCTCATGCTTTTCTCCCCTTAAAGCTGAATTCTCCCATGATTTCTCCCACTCACTTGGCTTTCCTTTTTCTGTACCATCTGGGATAGGTTTGGCTGATCGGAAAAGCTGGAGTAGAGGGACTGGGAAGTTTATCTAAGCCAGCCCTTCTTTGTTCAGATGTGGAAGGCAGGTCCGAGGGCATTTGCCAGCTGCTCTAGGCTTTACTCTGCTTCCCGTGGTTGGCCCACACCCTGTACCTCCTTTGTACCAGCGTTGCTATTCCTGAGATTTAAGCTGAAATATGCAGTGCTGTTTTCCCCTCATTCCCATCTCATCTGTTTTCTCCCAAAATGTGATTGTTTTTGTCTTTGCATGGTTTTTGGCACATCACAGCTTTCATTCATTTTTAAATAGCTGTAGTTAGTCAGTTGTTGCATACACAGATGAGCAAGTACTTCCCTGTAAGATGTGTCTATGCTCTGTTCGGCAGCGTTAGTCCTTCCCACATGCATGCTTGGTTTTTAACATGCCACTACGCTTTCCTTCATACCCGCCCAGCTCACACTCTATGGAGAAATAGGAACCATGTAGAAAGGGTACACTGTCTTGATTTATGTTTGTTTTTATTACAGGCTTTAAAATATACACACGAATTTCAAATTCAGATTGGGTCCAAGTTGACAGTGCCTTCTAGAATGTGAGGAAACTTCCCTGGTATAGGATGTGAGAAGAAATATTTAACCATTGAGGGGAAAAATTATGTTAGAGCACATTAACTTAATTTCAATGTATGGGTTACCCATATGATAAAAACTTAAAAATTATTTTAAGAAGATACTGACTTTACATATAGGGAATATTTTCATTGAGATATTATTGATGTATTATTCTTCCTCCTAATTATATATATTATTTTGTTGTGGAGTCTCTGCATCCATTTGAAGTTATGTGCTATTTTACTGGTTTTAGTACTTGGCTACAAGCATTCAAACTTGGTTCCATCTTCAGGAAACCATTTAGGGCTATACCTGTTGGTAAAGCATTTACATTTTAACTGGTAACTCTTATGTAGAAATGACACCAAACACAGGTGGCATTTTATGTTCCACAGTATTTCCATATTGATGACTATAATATTTGATTCACAGGAACAAGAACTCTATCAGAAAGAGGGCCTGGGTGTTAATGAAGTGCATTACGTGGACAATCAGGACTGCATAGGTATGGATACTGTGAGTCTGCCTTTGGGAAGCATGGGAGAGACCATGTATTTGCTGGGAATGCCTCTGTGTTCCATGGTTTAGACACTAGGTATAGACTTGGGTCTGTGGCGTTGCGAGGTGGACTTCCTTAGTACTCCTTGCCGGTTATGTTTCCTGGCAAGGCATTTTGTCAGCTTTGTTGAAAGTTTTCCTACAATCTCTGTTTCTTGTGGTATGTATTTCCTAGTTAGGAGGCTGTTTTGTGAACTAGGTAAGAGGGGAGCACCACTACTCAGGTGGCAAGCAGACAGCTGTGTCATCTATGATGATGACGTTTGTAGTTTAGTGAGATTTGCCTTGGCCTCTTGGTTCTGTCTTCTGCCGTGGATTGGCTGTTTCTCTCACTGGCTGCAAGCTGGCTTTAGACATTCCATGTTAAACCTAGATAGTACTGTGTAACAGCAGAACAGGGCCTCTGCTTTTCTTTGATCTCATCAATAAAGAAACCTTTACCTTACTGCCTTCCAGCTAGCTCTGTTGCTGTTTGTTTGTTTGTTTGTGTGGATGTTTTGCCTGTGTGTATGTCTGTGAACTACATTCATGCCTGGTGTCCACAGAGGCCAGAAGAGGGCATCTGATCCCCTGGGACTGGAGTTAAAGATGGTTGTAAGCTGCTGTGTGGGTGCTGGGAATCGAACCCAGGTCCTTTTCGTCACCAAGCCATCTCTCTATCTCCCATCCTCTTTCTTTTCTTTCCTACCCTATCTCTGAAATCAAGTGTTTGGCAAGTCTGGGAATTGAAAACCCAATTTGATAGTCGAGTCAATAACTCATATGCTAGACTTGGACAGCACAATATAGTGTAGCATCACTTTGTACCAGTGCAGCCTTCCAGAGGCTTCCTGTTGTGCCCTGGTCTAGTCAGCATCCCTTAGCCTCTGTGACTCTTCTCCCCTCTGGGTCTTGGCTGTGGGGTTGTTAATCTTGCTGGAATTTCTCCCCCTCTGTCGATCTTTTGTCCCACTTCCGTCTCATTCAGTACCTACTGAAATACTTTCATTTACAGCTTAGTTCAACATGTTCATCCTCCTTCATCATCAATTTTCAAAGAAGTATCGTTTTCTGATTGGTACACTAGGAACCTTGATTTTTCTTTCTGGAACTGTATTCTAGTCTCTATATTTTATATATGTATATATATATATATATATATATATATATATATATATATATATATAATTGTATTTAAGATGTTTGAAATTTATAGTTATTTTGGTTAGGCAGAAAATCCAACCAACATAAAGGAAGGAACATAAAAAAATATTGTTAATAAAAATTATGTTTGAAAGTTTTAAAATCAGTTTTGAAGATGGTATTAAGAAACTCTGTGTGCAAAAACTTCTACAGTTTTGAGTTTGAATGTCGATGTCATCTGGAAAACAGCCTCCTTCCCTCCTATTCCTCCCATGCTCCCTTTCAAGTTAATAGACCCTTTCCCTTTCTTCTTTTTTTTTTTTCAGGACAGGGTTTCTCTGTGTAGCTTTGGAGCCTTTACTGAAACTTACTCTGTAGCCCAGGCTGGCCTCGAGCTCACAGAGATCCACTTGCCTCTGCCTCCTGGGTGCTGGGATTAAAGGCGTGCGCCACCACCATCCGGTCTTTATTATTATACACATACTTCTATGTGCGTGTGCATGTGCACGCGCACGCATACACACACACACACACACACACACACACACACAACACACACAAATATGTGTAATCTGCTGAGTCCGTTTTGTTGTTTGTCTATATATGGTTTCAAGGCTGACTGTTCTGTATTGGACAACCAATAAGGGGACTAATTTTGGGGAGAGGCTAATTCTCCTTCTTCCCAAACTCATTAGTTTCCTGTAGTTCTTTGTCTAGGGGCGGGACCATGCAAAAATTTCCCCTCTCCATATTAATGTGTCTACTGATACTGTCTTGTTCCAGTCTCATTTACGCAGCCATGTCTAGGAGAAACAGTTTCACAGCAGACTTCCTGGCATTCTGGCCCTAACAATCCCTTACCCCGTTCTGTGACATTCTTGGGGCCATAGATGCAATAACTGAACAGTCCCTTTCTTTGTGAAGTTGTTTTTCCAGAGCTTGTATTAAAACTATGGTATTACTTTTTTTTTTTTTTTTTTTGGTTTTTCAAGATAGAATTTCTCTGTGTAGCTTTGTGACTTTCCTGGAACTCACTTTGTAGACCAGGCTGGCCTCGAACTCACAGAGATCCACCTGCCTCTGCCTCCGGAGTGCTGGGATTAAAGGCGTGCGCCACCACCGCCCGGCTTGGTATTACCTTTAAATAAATGCTCATATTTGAAATTTAAACTCTCCCATGTCTCGATAGCCTCTGATAGAATATGTTCACGATTAACTCTTACCTTGTTTCCAAATACTTCTTGAAACTGAGTAAATTTTCTTTAAAGTATTGTTTCACCACTATGAATGTTTTGATGTCTTGAAATAGATTTAATTGAAGTGAAACTAGTGGGAATACTGGATATTCTGGATGAAGAAAATCGTCTTCCCCAGCCGAGTGACCAGCACTTTACATCTGCAGTTCACCAGAAGCACAAAGAGCATTTCCGACTCACGGTGAGTTTACCATTCTAAAAGGGGTCTTCTGCTGGGAAGAGAAATCTTTAAGCAAACAGTTGCACTAGATTTCAGATACTTTTAACAACTAGAGTCAGAAGTTATCCAAAGATTAGAGCAACTGGGTTATAACCAGCAAATATTTCCTATATAGAGGGCCGTAAAAGTGTGTGTGTGTGTGTGTGTGTGTGTGTGTGTGTGTGTGTACATACAAATTTGCCAGTAAAGCTTTAGCTGAGTACAGTAGCTCGTGCACCCAGAGAGGGAAATGATACTGAATTGGTAGGAAGATCAGGTCGTCTAAAGGGAGGAAGAGACAAGGCGAGGGATAGAAATAAGTACCCGGGTGGCTGAACTGCTGTTGACTCTTGAGTGCTCGTGGCAGTGAAAGTGAAACTGTCCTCTAGGAACCTAGCATTTGTGGCTGTTTAAACAGTTTTCTGTGTTCCTCCAACTCTGTGTAATCCTTTCCCTCCACCATCATCTCTGAGACAGTCCAGACATCGCTTCACCCCAGTGCATTTTGAAAGCCTGACCAGCACAGAAATGCTGACTTGAGTTTCACTCATGAAGGTAGATGCTACTTCATATCAGCAGGACTCTCCCCACTCTCTCAAAAGAAGACAGAAAAAGAAACGAGAGAAGCTACTTAGAGTTGCTTAGTGGGCTTAGGGTACACGTTGGCAGATGCCTCCATTAACCGTGTGTGTTTTGAAGTTGTAAAATAGTGTAATGGTCACTGCTTTGATGGTCAAGCTCCTTGAATTAATGGTAACAAATATGCTCACTTGTGTTCATTATTAACAAAACGACAGTATATATACCAAGTGTTACTAGAGACCCATTAATATGTTAAAAAAGAGGCAAAGACAGTTTAAAATCCAATAAAAAATGATCAACATCAGTGGAAGATAGACTCAGTGGCTTTACAAGAAAAACTCACGTTCAAACCCTCAGAACCACCTTCTCCTTTGACTTACAGTTCTTACCTATCCCTAGTAGTTATCATAATACGCAGCCTGTTTTTAGTACTTTGGTGGAAAGAAACAAAACAATATGTATCCATAATGAAACTTCTGCTAATATTGAAGCTGTGTACCCAGTCTTGCTTGTTTATGGCAGTTTGATGTATGACCTATGATGCATGGTTGCCTCACCGAGGGTGCTAATCTCAGTCAGCATAGCTGTGGCCAGAGTAATCCCAGAGGTGTGTAACTTAAAGACAGCATGCTCAAGCGTCAGGAATGAGGCCTGGCTGCTTTTTCTCAGGGAGAAAAAGCAAGAACAATGCGATAAATCCCGATTTACAGAGGCCGTTAGTTGGCTGTTTTTTTTTTAAACTAAACGTGATGGCCATTCATGGAACACTTCGCATTGTCCCAGTGCTTTTACCTGAATGATTTTATTTAATCCTATTAGTATCTTTATGTCACAGATGAGAGACAAAAAGGGGAGGTAAGTGACATGTCTTGATGGCATGTGAGGATGGGGTGGGTTAGCAGGCAGGCAAGGTGGTGTAGCAGCAGAGTCTCCACTCCGGCTCCTGAGAGATTGCCCTGTCTCTGTTCTAAGAGCTCAGACCTCAGGTCCCATGGCTCAGTCTGTCCATTTTAAATGGTACTGTCTCCTTTGCCTTGGGTTAGTTCTAGAGACAGCTGTGATCATGGATGTGAAAGTATTTTGGAAGTTTAAATAATTCAAATATGTGATACTATAATTAAATGCTGCCATCCAAGAATGGCGTAGTTTCCTTGAAGTAGTTTCAGGCTCACTGTGAAAGTGTTAGGATGGTTGGTTTGAGACAACAGAAGTGTCCTTGTGCTGACGTCATGGTTTTCTTCCTGGCTGCACTTGAGAATCATCCTATACCAACACCACAGGGTCAGGGAGGTTTAAACCCCCTAAGTGATTCTAATGAGCATGAAGATTGAGCTTTAGAAACAGGTGGTTAATTTCACAAAAATTGCAGCTGTGTTTTGTGTTTGCTTTCAAATAAAGTTTTATTTTTATATGTGTCTGTCTGTGGGTATGTGCACACCAGCGTAGTGCCTGCAGAGTCCAAGAAAAGGTGTTGGATCACCTAGAGCTGCAGTAGTTTTGGGCTGCTAGACATGGTTACTTGAAACCAAACTCAAGGCCTTTGGAAGAACAGGAAGCACGCTTAACCAAGTTTTTGTGGATGGCAGGTGTGGATGTGTATATGCTTTGTATATGGCATCCATCCATGTATGTATATTTTGTATGTAGCATTCATCCATGTGTGTATATTTTGTATGTGGCATTCATCCATGTGTGTATATTTTGTATGTGGCATTCATACACGTATATGTGTTTTGTGTGTGGCACGTGTGTGTATGTATGTGTGTATGTGTTTTGTGTGGAAGGCGTGTGTGTATGTTTTATGTGTGGCATTCATGCATGTGTGTATGTCTTATGTGTGTCAGGCATGCATGTGTATATGTTTTTTGTGTGTCAGGCATGTGAGTATATGTTTTGAGTATAGGAGGTATGCATGTGTATATGTTTTTTGTGTGGCAAGGATGTGTGTATTTGTTTTGTGTGTGGCAGGCACGTGAGTGTATGTTTTGTGTGTAGGAGGTGTACATGTGTATGTTTTGTGTATGGCAGGCATGTGTGTGTGTGTTTCCTATGGGGCAGGTATACATGTGTGTACGTTTTGCTCTTACACCATTTTTTTTTTTTACTAAGACACAAGCAAATATTGATTAGGTTCCACAAGTATTTTAACGTGTACCTGACATTTAAACATAGTATCATTATGAGAAATGTGAAACTTGTCTTATTATTTTAGGTAATCTACCTCTGGGATTGTCTAAAAGACTGTCTGACAGACAGTCTTTTCTTAATGTGGTAACTTCTACCTGTACTTTTCCCGCAGATTCCCAGGAAGTCGAAACTGGCAGTGCACAGGAACCTCAGAGATGATGAAGGTTTTATCATCAGGCACTTCGCAGGGGCAGTGTGCTATGAGACAGTGAGTAAAACATTGCTTAGCAGAAAACGGTTGGTGTTGAAGCCACACTGCAGTATGGCAGCCTCTGGCCTTTTACACTTGAATAGCTTTACAAATTCAGCTCCCTGATGCACTAAATCACCCACACTGATGTGGCCTGCTCTCTTGGTCAGTGTGGAAACAGAACATTTGTGTTTCCTCAGAGCTCAATTAGGGGATGTTTATCACAATGTGAATAGAAACAATTTATTTGATTTTTTTTTTCAGACCCAATTTGTGGAGAAAAATAATGACGCACTCCATATGTCTCTTGAATCCTTGATTTGTGAATCCAGGGATAAGTTTATACGGGCATTATTTGAATCATCCACAAATAACAACAAAGATACGAAACAAAAGGCAGGAAAACTTAGCTTCATCAGCGTGGGAAACAAGTTCAAGGTATTTGTGCTACATAACTTAATTGAAGGGGTTTGTTTTGGCTGTATTTAAAATAAAAACCATTGTTTTGTATTGTAAAGTGGATCATGTAGAGCATGGAAGTAGCCCCAGGTATGTCTCAAGAGAAGACCCTGCGTTATCGATGCTTGTATGTACTATCTGATTGTGGTCATAGTACCTAGTCTACAGAAATGCTTCTATTTCCAGACTGTGTTTGCACACAGCAATCTGATTGATTCTCCTAATGTTCTTGCTTCTGCATACTGCCTGGGTGACCTTCAAGCCTTCTCTTTCCCACATGTTTTCTGTTCCCTTCCTTATTCAGCAGTTCTGTTTAGCTGCAGTAGTTCAGCTCCAGCTGGCTAGAGAGGACTAGTTGAGTTGAGAGAGGAAAAGCAGGCACATCCAG
This sequence comes from Peromyscus eremicus, assembly GCF_949786415.1. Classification (NCBI taxonomy): domain Eukaryota; kingdom Metazoa; phylum Chordata; class Mammalia; order Rodentia; family Cricetidae; genus Peromyscus; species Peromyscus eremicus. Next base: position 74,576,227 of record NC_081422.1, read on the forward strand.
ACTTCAGGTAAATGTTCACCTTCACAGCATGGCGCTATGCTAAGGAGCCCGTCTCAAGTTCATGGTTCTGTTTGTGATTCATTTTCAATGCGTTTTCTCTCACGGCATCATGGGCATGCACATTACAGTAAAATTGAATTAGAGCTTTTGATAACTTTTATAAAAGAAAAGTGCTCTGGTGTGCAAAACTCTTTAATTTGCTTATCTAATGTTAAAGAATAATTTATTTTATTAATTTTGAGTCAGAAATTAATTCTTAAAATCTAAAAAGGAATGTTTTAAAACAAGGTGTGTTTTAGTGATAGAATGCTGTTAATTGCTTGTAATTCTTGTTTGGTATTGCTTATAATCATTGCTTAGTATAGAAAAATTTAAAAACCTTTAGTAAATAATTGCAATATGTAGAACAAAGAAATACAATTAAATTCTCTATATATTTCCAGTAAATATCATTATATTTTCTATACAACTGCACTTTGCCTCTTGAAATGCATACTTTAAATATTAAAAATGATATAATTAAGGACAGTATTTATATAAAGCAGTGGTTCTCAACTTTCCTAATGCTGTGACTCTTTATTACAGTCCCTCATGTTGTAGTGACCCTAACTACAAAATTATTTTCATTGCTAATTCATAACTGTAATTTCGCTACTGTTATGAATCATAATGCAAATACTTGATATGCAAGACATCTGATATGTGACCCTGTGAAAGGGTCAGTCAACCCCCAAACAGGTCATAACCTACAAGTTAAGAACCACTTATATAAATAGTACTGTGGTACTAACTAGTAGCACAAACCTCAAATCTCTTTTGGGTTGAAATGGGCCCTAACCTGGGCTTGATGACACATGTCTGTAATCCCAGATCAGGGGAATTAGAGCTAGGAGGATCAGGAGTTCAAGGCTAGTCTCTGGTACCTGGATCAAGATCAGCCTGAACTATGTGAGACCCTGTCTCAAAGCCAAAAACCAAACCAGACGAACAAAACAAAAAAAGAAAGAATTGACATGGATCCTGAATATCTAACTTGATGCTTACATTTCTAAAAGCTAAGTTTCTTTTCAAAGCTTTCAAAATATAAATATTGAAGAAAAAAATCATAAAACATTTTAGGTCGCTGAATGTGAAGGTTTGAATTTTGTTTAAGATATATTAATTATAAGTTCTTGATATACTCAGTATCAATATTTTTTATCTAGTATTTTTCCATTCCAGATTAAACATTTGCTAACAGGTTGGTCTGAAAACAGCACATGGGCTAAGTGTGGTGTCATGGCTCCTGTGGTCCCAGGTGACTCAGGAGACCAACAAGGAGGATCACTTGAGCCTAGGTATTCAGGGCCAGGCTGCGGAACATAACCATCAGACCCCTCCTCAGAAAACAAATCACATCATCTCATATGAATATAGTGATATTGCTACTAAAAATGTACTTAAAATGATTAAGCAATATAAATAACCTTTAACTGGAAGGTTTAAATACCTTGTAACTGTTTATATATAATATCTACTTTTTGCACTGATTGCAAAAACTCTGAGTGATAGGAATAAAATATTCCACATGTTTTTCTCTGATATGCTTTAGAATGAAGTCTTTTTATTTTGAAACAGGGTCTCATTTTGTAGCTTTGGCTGATCTGAAACTCATAATAGGATGACCTTGAACTCACAGAAATCCACTGGCATCTGCCTCCTGAGTGCTGAGATTAAAGACATATCGCTACCATTCTGGGCTGATATGAAATCTTAATAGGACTCTTAATTTAAAGATACTTCAGTAGCTCATTAAATTAAATGTGAGCTGTCTAAGACAAACAGAAAAGAGGCTCCATTGTAGTAACACCAGTTATCTAGTGCCGTGGGACCAAGCATTTTTCTACCACTTACTGATAGTGTTTTAGAAAAAGTAATTATTTTTGCTGGAAATCTTATTATAGTATAAACACGAATATTTGTGTCTTTAAAAATAAAATAAAGGGCTAGAGAGATGGCTTAGAGGTTGGGTGTGTACTGCTCTTGCAGAGGACCCAAATTCTGTTCCCAGTTCCCACATGAGCTGATTCACATGTGCCTGGAACTAGCTTCGGGGAATCTGGAACCTCTGGCCTCTGAGGGTAACTGCACTCACTGCAGCATGCACACATGTATACATAGTTAACATCAAATCTGAAAATAATTATACAAAAAATGCACATCAAGCCTGATTTGCCAAGAGTACTCCTGCTCCTGGGCTTTGGCTTGTGTTAATGGACTTTTTTTCTGTTTTCTCAGCTGTGGCTATTTAATTTTTCCTTCTACTAGTCTGACTTTATATCCATTTTTTTTTTGGGGGGGGGGAACAAAACAGTGCCTTTGTCTATAGCTTAAAAAGAATGGATTTATAACCGTTGCTTTCTTTTCAAAGAGGCTGTTGACTTGCTTTTCAGTTGTCTGGGGTACAGACTGATGTCGACTTCTGTCAACTAGTTATGTGTGATGTTGACTTCTGTCAACTAGTTTTGTGCATGTGACTGTACTCTTCAGTCCCATGACAAATTCATTTTATTCTAATAACACAGTAAGAGAATGAACTTTGATGTCAGGGCTTTGCCATTGCTAGCTCCATGGTCTCAGACACATCATTTTTTTTCTCCCTAGATCTTAATAATACCTGTATAACGAGGCTAATAATCTATTCTTAATTAGGTTCATTGTGCTGTATTCTTCATTAGATTAAATATAACACTACTCAGGAAAAGCTTTCTTTGGGCATTGCCTCATGGAAAAGCATTCAGCCAAGTCTACATGTTACTATTAATTATAGTTATGCTCAACACAATATGTTAATTTAAGGATTAGCATCTTAATTTGTATTTTCCAAGTAGCATAATAAGCATTTCATCATAAAATTACTTTGTAGACTAGCAAAACAAACATAATTTCAGCACACTGAGCCAGGGTAAATTATAATCAGTATTATGAAACTAGGAAAGCATGGTAACTATATTCATTGTGAAAAATATTTTAAGGAAATTGTTCGAGTTTTAAAAGCACTTGAAATGTATAACAATTTAAAATAGGGAAGAGCATTTCTGAAGCTAGATAAAGCAGTTTGGTTTTGCTGTGCTGCATGAACTAATCCTGCTGTACAAATAGTGCTCATTTTAAACATCTCAACCTTCATGGCATGTGACACGGCGGTGCCTTGTTCACCCCATACTTAGATACTGCACTGCAGCTTTGACACTGAGTGTACCCCCCAGGATCTCACATACTTTCGTTAATTGCTTATATAGTTTTTCTTATTCATCTTCTTTGTTAGTATCACTAATTTTCAGCCTTAATTATACAAGTTCTGTGTTAATAATGTAAGTTATTGTCCTTGACATTTCATTAGACATTTTGCATGATGTTCCAGAGTTTGTGTGCCAGAAGGTTATTATAATATGTTACATATGGATGTTTTTGCATGTTATTTTAGTCTAATAGTGGCGAGTCAATATTAATTCATTTTCACTGTGCATTTTGACTTTTTGAAATAATCTTGTCTTCTTTCTTTTCTAGACACAGTTAAATTTGCTTCTGGATAAACTCCGAAGTACTGTGAGTATGCTTAATAAGAAAACACGTTTTTAAAATGGTCTTTTGAAATGATTATTAGTGGTTATTCAAGTAAGCACAGTAACCCTTGGATAATGAGAGGTATATTTTAAACCACATTCTCTTTCAAAAAGAAGTCGGTTTTTAGAGGGCTGGAATTTAACTCAGTGCTAGACTTTTAGCTCGTAAGCATGAGGTTTGGGATGCCAGCCCCAGTGCACACCCCAACATATGCACACATAGTCACAGACACACCCAGCCATACCCACAACCACACCCCCACATGCATACATACCCACAGCCACAGCCACAGCCACACCCACACCCACACCCACATACACAAACAGTCAGCTTTTGAGATGGTAAGATGTTTATTATTAGTTTTTTTAAAAATTTTTTATTCATTTTTTACATACCAACCACATATCCCCCTCTCATCCCTCCTCCCACTCACCTCACCTCCTCCTCCCCCCACCTCTGACCCATCCCTCATCTCCTCCTCTAACAGGGTAAGTTCTCCCATGGGGGGGACAGTTAAACCTGGTACATTCAGTTGAGGCAGGACCAAGCCCCTCCCCGCTGCATCAAGGGTGAGCAAGGTGTCTCACCACAGGTAATAGGATCCAGAAAGCCAGCTCATACACCGGGGATAGATCCTGATCCCACTGCCAGGGGCCCCTCAAACAGACCCAGCTACACAACTGTCTCCCATATGCAGAGGGTCTAGTCCAGTCCCATGCAGGTTCTACAGCTCTTGGTCCAAAGTTTATGAGTTCCTTTGAGCTTGGTTCAGTTGTCTCAGTAAATTTCTCTATCATGATCCTGATCCCCCTTGCTCATAGAATCCCTCTTCACTCTCTGACTGGACTCCCAGAGCTTGGCCTGGTGCTTGGTTGTGGACCTCTACATCTGCTTCCATCTGTTACTGGCTGTAGGCTCTATGATGACAGTTAGGGTAGTCACCAACCCGATTACTAGGGTAGGCCAGTTCAGGCACCCTCACCACTATTGCTAGTAGTATAATCTAGGGTCATCCTTGTGGATTCCTGGGAATTTCCCTAGCACCCAGTTTCTTCCTTACCCCATAATTTCTCCCTTACCCCATAATGTCTCCCTCTATCAAGATATCTCTTTCATTGCTCTCCTACTCCATCTCTCCCCAAGTTTGACCATTCCATTCCCTCATGTTCTCATCTCCCATCCCCTCTCCTCTATTGCCCCCCCTTATCCACAGTTTACTAATGGAGATCTCATTTGTTTCCCCTTCCCAAGGTGATCCGTACATCCCTCTTAGGGTCCTCCTTGTTTCCTATTATCTCTTGAGCTGTGAGTTGTAGTCTGGTTATCCTTTGCTTTACCTCTAGTATCCACTTATGAGTGAGTACATACTGTGCTTATCTTTCTGAGTCTGGGTTACCTCACTTAGGATGATATTTTCTAGTTCCATCCATTTGTCTGCAAATTTCATGATGTTGTTGTTTTTTTCCAGCTGAATAGTACTCTATTGTGTATATGTACCACATTTTCTTTTTCCATTCTTTGGTTGGACATCTAGGTTGCTTCCAGGTTCTGGCTATTATGGATAATGCTGCTATGAACATAGTTGAACAAGTGTTCTTGTGATACGATTGAGCATCCCTTGAGTACATGCCCAAGAGTGGTATCATTGGGTCTTAAGGTAGATTGATTCCCAATTTTCTAAGAAACCACCATACTGATTTCCAGAGTGGCTGTATAAGTTTGCACTCCCACCAACAGTGGAGGAATGTTGCCCTTTTTCCACATCCTCTCCAACATAAGCTGTCATCAGTGTTTTTGATCTTAGCCATTCTGACAGGTGTAAGATAGTATCTCAGAGTCATTTTGATTTGCATGCCCTGATGACTAAGGATGTTGAGCAATTCCTTAAATGTCTTTCAGCCATTTGGGATTCTTCTGTTGAGAATTCTCTATTTAGCCCTGTAGCCCATTTTTTAATTGGATTGTTTGTTATTTTGCTGTCTAGTTTCTTGAGTTCTTTGTATATTTTGGAGATTAGCCCTCTGTCAGATGTGGGGTTGGTGAAGATCTTTTCCCATTCTGTAGGCTGTCATTTTGTCTTATTTACTGTGTTCTTTGCCTTACTGAAGCTTCTCAGTTTTAGGAGGTCCCATTTATTAATTTTTGCTCTCAGTGTCTGAGCTACTGGTGTATATTTAGGAAGTGGTCTTCTATGCCAATGCGTTCTAGGCTACTTCCTACTTTCTCCTCTATCAGGTTCAGTGTAGGAGGATTTATGTTGAGGTCTCTGATCCACTTGGATTTTTTTAAAAGACAGGTCACATATACATGTGAAGTGAAATTATTTGAAAGTCTTTGTGATTAATAAATGAAAATTTCTCAAAATTGAAAATAGTAATTATGAAAAAGAGCAGTCATTTTAATATTAAACATAAAACATGCAATTTATTATAGTAAGACTCTTCAGACAGGGCAGTGTGCTACAGACAAAAATGAACTCATTATTTTTCTGTTCTTTATCCATGCCAAGCTTACTATAAGTTTATCTTTTAACTACATTTTATTGATTCACCCTAGTATTGTTTTTCTAGTTGTTTTTTGGTGGTATTGGCATTGAACCTAGGATCATGCTATACAAATGCTCTGCCATTAAGCTATACACCTGGCTCTTGATTGTTTTTTTTTTCCTTACATTTTTGGACAGGGTCTCCTTATATAGCTCAGGCTGGCCCTGAACTTACAATGACCCTATCTTTGCCCCAGTGTGACTTACTATACCTGGGTTCACCCCAGTGTTTTGACAGAAAAACAAAACACATATAGAAAGAAATCCTAATCCTGAGTATGGTGGCACACACCTGGCAATCCTAGAATTTGGGAAGTTGAGGTCGGAGGCTCTTAAGTTTGAGGCCAACTTGGCTTACAAAGTGAGAGTTTGTCTTTATAAAACAAAATGTAAAAGAAAGACAATGAATATGTGGGTTATAGAGAAATTGTGATTCCAAGGAAAGGCTTATTTTTTATACATATCAGAGTTCAACTTCATACTCTTCCCTTTAAGGTACCAGCCATTTCCAGCAGCCAAATGTTCACTCTGTCCAAGCTGTTACTGCTTTACTTACTGATGAATTTGCCTTTGGAGCCATCCAGAAAATCATGAAGTTTCCGAGTCTAAAATATTTGACTCATAAGAGCTAAGATTCTTGTAGAAATATAGTATTTTTTTCTTTGAGAAATTAATACATGTGTATAATGTGTTTGATCGAGTTCACCTGCACTCTTCCTCATGAACCAGGCATCTTCAATTGTCAAGTCTTATGAGGAGGTTGTTTTATTTTCATTTCCCAGAGTGCACTGCTCTGAAATGATGAGGTGATTGTGGTTTGTAGAAACATGTCATCCAAGCGTCTGTGGTGAGCATCATTATTGAAATAGTTATTCAGGGTTGTGTGGTGGCCACTTTGAAGAGAAGCAGCTGTTTGACTATCTGCTGCGTTATCTTCCACACACAGCACCCCATTGTGGTACAAACAGTATTCTTTCTGCCTCGTTCAGCGAAATATGATCACCACACGGCAGCCCTTAAGTTTTGAAAATATTGCTTAACAAACAAAACACACAGTGATGCCATTGGAGACCTGTTTATCCTTGAAGTGGAATGAAAATACTGATTTATGTTTGTGTTTTGTTTGCTTACATTTTAGCCTAAATTTTAAATGGCGTTTTTTTTATTTCCCTTCCCAGTCTCTGTAGAGGCCAGAGATCTAGCTAAGTGGTAGAATGTTTGCCTGTGTGTGTGCAAGGCCCGGCCCTGAAAAACAAAAAGCCAATCTCTATGAGGAGATCGAGTTAAGCCTACAGAGTGCATTGTTCAAAAGGGATGAAATTCTTTGCAGTGAAAGACTTTTTAAAATAATTTCTGACATTCAAAAATAAAATGCCATGTTGCTAATATTTATTTAAAATCTAGACATTCATTTCAAGGTTCAAATTATAGAATTATGACAATAAAACTCTAAGTTCCTTTGTAGTTATTATATGTCGTTAACATTAATGTGCTGTGAAAGTTGGTGGTGTTCATAGATACAGAAATGTAAAGATGCTATATGTACAACCTTAAAAGGTATTTCTTATTCTTTCAGGGAGCAAGCTTCATTCGCTGCATCAAACCCAACTTAAAGATGACAAGTCACCATTTCGAAGGTGCCCAAATTCTGTCTCAACTTCAGTGTTCAGGTATTTCTATATTTTCATATTCTGTCACAATATCTTCAAGCAATAGCTCACCATCCCATAATTCTAAGCAAAGCACAGGAAGCAGATAATTTGAGCAACCTTGACTTCTAGTTTTTGTGAAGTAATATCATGGAAGTAGGCATTATAAAGAACCTGTTACTGGCAAACCTGGATCTCTATGCAGGCTGCTTCTGGGCAGCCGCAGTCCACGGTAGTCCTCATTTCCCACACAACTGGGTTAAGAGGGGGTTGGTGTCCTTGCTTCTCCTCTATTGTTTGTGGGGAAAAAAAATCAAAACCGGATGAAGCCCTTAGGCTCTGTGGACTTTTATGAACTTGATTGATCTGTCACTTCCAGCTCTGGCCCTGGCTTTGCTCAGTCCCAGAAGCCTCAGGCTCTGACACTCCGTGCCCATGCATCCAGCCATAGCTCTGCCTTGCTCTTTCTGGAGTTTGGTTTGGTCCAGCTCAGGCCCTGCTGCTTCTCAAACCCGTTCTCTGACCTTATTCTGTTCCTCTCAGAGGCCAATTTATAGCAAGGCTAAGGTCTCTTTAAGTAAACTCTGTTCAGAGCCCTGCACTTAATTTTGTGTTAGAGTCCTCCCCCGATGAGGCAGGCTTCAGTTTTCCTGACATCTGGGTCTATTTCTAACTCTTCTCTCTAAACTTTAGCTGTTAAGAATTTAATTCAATGCTTTCTCCTCATCTGTTCAGGGCTGGTAGGCCAGCCAGATTGGCACCACTTCAGTTCCTGGTCACTGACCTTTCGGGGCTCTCAAACCTCTCCTGCCAAATTTCCCTGCTCCATACATTTCTGTTCTCTGCAGAGCCAGCCAGCCCCCGCCCTCCAGCCCCCATTGCTCTCTTTAGAGCTCTGCCAGGAGATGGCTTCTCTTGCTGCCAAGCACTTCTGCCTGTCTGCATCCCCTTCACCCGCTTCTGGCCCTGTTAGAAGCAGGGATTGTCCCTGGTACGTGTAGTCCCTTCCTGCCTCTCATGAGTCAGCAGTGCTGATTAAGTGCTGGGCCAGGCCCCATGGGACTGAGCGCCCCATTTCCACTAGAACACACTTGCTCTCCTCTGTCACTCACATGCTTTCCAGATTTGCCTTTTCTTTTATTTTTTCCTTGTTCTTTTTCTCTTTGCCACTCTCGTTTTGATTTCTCTGCCTCCTGCCGCCCATTCCTTCTGTAACCCCTGGTGACACCCAGTACAGTAACCAGGGGGTTGACACCATGAACCCTGGAGCATTTGAAATGGGGCTGGTGGGACTTCTGTAGAAGTGATTTTAAATTTTATTCCCTACTAAAATGTAAACACTATGTGTGCCTGGTGCAGCTCAGGGCCTGCGGCCAGCGACTGCCGTGTTGGGGTAGTGCGGCCATGTTCTGTCTCTTTCCCCAGCACTGTGTGATCGACATGGTGAATGCTTCCCACCTGAAGCTGACACCATCTCTTGCTTCCTTGCTGCAGTTGCCCACGTATCCTTGCATCTGCTCTGTGCATTGTGGACATGTGCAGCATCGTGGCTTCACCGCTCAGCTCTGACCAAGTCTTCTTACTGCTTGTAGTGCTCTGATGGCTCCTGATGGGTATTGGGGTGCAGAGTGCTTTCCTGGTGCTAGCCTCTGGCCTGTGTGTCCCTAGCTCCCCTCTTTCCACTCTCTTCTGTCTGTGCCCCAGCCACACAGATTTGCTCTTTATGCTCCATTCCCTCCCACTGCAGGGTCTAGGTACATGCTGCTTCCTGTCGGGATATCTTTCCTTCATCCTTCATATGTCAGCTGAGTGCTACTTCCTATGAAAGCCAGTCTTGATCCTGGCCCCAAAGGGCGATTTGTTCACAGTGCTGAGGTCTGGCACTTTATTTCACAGCCACAGTTACAGATTTTGTGTGTACTTGTATAGTTCTTCATGAGACCGATGAGCTGTCCACTGTGTGCTGTCTACTGTGCGTCAGTCTGCTAGTATAATTATTATATATAATATATATTATATACAATTATTTGAAGTTTCCCTCCAGGAACTGTGTTTTGGCTTCCTCAAAGTCCTGGTCTTTCTAGTGTGTATTAGACTAATCCATCATTGAATGGAATGTACAGTCTATCATATATATTTGTGATTACTTTTAAACAAATACTGGAAAGTCAACTAATATTTTTCTGCATATACTAATGAGGGACTCTTTTTGCACAGTAACGACATTTGCTTGAAACCCTTTGCATATACACGACAGAGGAGTCCAGTTTCTAGCATGCCCTTACGCTGGTGCTACTTAACGAGCATGTTCTGAAAACCACAGTAGCGATACATTTTGTATGCTGTCTTTAAGGTGATTTTCATGACCTTGAATTTGACTTTTTTCCCTGTTAGGATTTTTACAAAGAGCATCTAGCATCTTTGTAAAGCTCATGTAGTTCCGTTGTGTGTTTAGAGTAACAGAGCATGAGCTTACTGGGGAGTTAGTGGGATTCCTCCTTCACACAGAGTGTATTTTAACACGGTCAGCTAAGTTGTAGTTTAACAGGTGACACCATTTCATTGTCAAAAACTGTGACAATGCTAACTAAACCTTACTTTTTTTCCCTACTAGCACATCTGAGAACTAAATCTTGTTCTGGCCATTCATGAGTTCAAAGCCAGCCTGAACTACGTAGCCAAGAACTAGGGCTGTAGCTCAGTCCGGTGGTAGAATACTTGTTTTAACATGTGCAAAGCCCTGGTTCTGTCCTCAGAACTGCAAGGAAAAAATAATGGTCTCCATGTGTTGATTTAATCAGTATACATTATGCCTTAGATATACTTTTATTCTGGTTAGATAAATCCCAGTTCCCTAATCAATGCATTATTTTATGAGTGTAATACAATTTTAATGAATGGGTCTTTATTTCTGCTTGTTTTGTTTGTTTGTTTTTCTGTTGTAAGCAGTGACTGGATGTCTGGACAATCTCCACACGTCTTTCTCCATAAGTGAGAAAATTGTAATTTAGATTCATAAAAGTTGAAATTATATAAAAAATAAATGTTTCCAAGTTGCTATCTAAGCTATTCCCTTGGCATATTCTCTCACAGAGTTTGAATGTTTTTTGCAGTCCAATAGGCTAGTATTCAATCTGTAGAGAAGAGCCATCGTTTCCTGGATTATTTTAAAATTAAAAATACACTTATTGAAAATTATATTCTATATTTTACATTTTAACTTTTCCAACTGGAATTGAAGAATAAAGAATAGGTATATTATCATTTTTGTTTTCCACATATGCTACTCATATTCAGATTTTTACCACTCCTAATTTCTTTAATATTGATTTAATAACTACATCTTAATCATTTGAAAATAGTTGCTATTATAGTTAAACAAGCACTCATACTAATGCAGTTAACAAAAATGACTAACCTGGTGGTGGTGGCACATGCCTTTAATCCCAGCACTATGGAGACTGAGCCAGGTGGATCTCTGGGAGTTTGAGGCTAGCCTAGTCTACAAATCGAGATCCAGGATAGGCACCAAAACTACACAGAGAAACCCTGTCTAGAAACTAACCAACCAACCAACCAACCAACCAACCAAATAAACAAACAAAAATGACCATTTGTTACAGTAATTTTTACTTGGATTTTGTTTTTGTGGTGGTAGAGATGGAACCCAGGGACTTCTGAGCTCGAGATGTGTGTCCCACCACTAGGTTATGCCCTCGGCTCCCGGCACAGTGTTTTTAATCCTACTGCCTGTTGACTTTTGTGACTGTCTGAACACCAAGTCTGAGTGTGTGAAAACTCTTGAACTTTTTTTGTCTGTGATATTAAAGATGTGGATTCAATTTGACTTTTCATTTAGGCTTTTCTGTTTTTCTGTTTTAAGGAGAATTAGTTTAAGATACTCTTCTAGTTTGCTGTTTATTTCTGTGGTTAACACCATGACCAAAAGTAACTCGACGAAAGAAAGGGTTATTTTCTCTTCCAACCCCCGAGTCATGCTCGTCACTGAGAGAAGTCAGGGCTGGAACTCAGGGTGGGAACTTGGAGGCAGAAACTGAAGCACACACTGGAGAAACACTTTACTGGCTTTTTCAGGTGCTTTTCTTACACAGTCCAAGACCCAAGACCACCTGCCCAGGGGTGACACCACCCATTATGGGCTGGGCCCCCCCTCATCAATCATTAAGCAAGACAATGCCTCACAGACTTGCCTGCAGGCCAATGAGGCAGTTTTCTTTACTGATATTCTCCCTTCCCCGATGACTTCAGTTTGTTTCAAGTTGACAAACAACAACAACAACAACCAACCAACCAACCAACCAACCAACCGACCAGCACAGACACTTTCTACTAAAACTACTGTCTAGTGAATATCAGACGACATAGGGAAGATGAGAGAAGACAGGATTTCTTCTTTTGTAACTCTTGTGTTGTCTGCTGTCAAGCCTGACCAGAAAAGAGGCTCAGGTTGACCATTTATTAGAGTTAAATTAATAATTTATATTTATCCTATGGACTCGACTTCACAACCAATAGATTAGTTTCTTTAGTAGAAGAAGTCTGATTTTGAGGCTGGGGCTAGAACCTAGGGCCTTGGGCATGTAAGGCTGGTGTTCTCCTTGGGAGCTATTGTCCCAAACTGGTAGAAGGGTGAGGGTGTGAGTGTGTGTGTGTGTATGTGTGTGTGTGTGAGAGAGAGAGAGGGGGGGGGAGGGAGAGGGAGAGGAGAGAGAGGAGAGAGAGGAGAGGAGAGAGAGGTATGTTACATTACACATAATGTTTAAATAATAAATTCTCTTTTGCTTTCTATTAGTTCTTGGGAAGACATAGAAATGGGGAGAGTGGCCAAATGCAGGATTTTGCTTTGTATACTTTTAATTGTGGATTTTGAAAAGATAGAAATCATACTGGAGCCTTCTAGATGGGCTGCCTCTGAGAAAGGGTCAGCTATGCTGATTTTACATGGGATTTCATTGTGGTTGTTTTAAGTGATAAATAAGTTGGGGCATACTGACTGGAGATGTATTTCCTGTGTAGGGCCTCACTGTGGATACTTTCCCTCTATAAGTTGTCTTTTCATAAGCGTTCACTTGTAAAATTGGTGAGTCACTCACATGTTACCCTGTACTTCTGTATTGTGACTGGGAATTATTTGTGCTCACAACTCTAGGTATGGTGTCTGTGTTGGACTTAATGCAAGGAGGTTTCCCTTCCAGAGCCTCATTTCACGAACTCTATAATATGTACAAAAAGTACATGCCAGATAAACTTGCAAGATTGGATCCAAGGCTGTTTTGTAAGGTATAAATGCTGCTTTAATACAAATTTCTTAGCAACAAATCTTTTCTATTAATTTCTAGTTGGAACTCAACTTTTTAAAATCTTTTTTTTCAGGCTCTTTTTAAAGCTTTGGGATTAAATGAAGTTGACTACAAGTTTGGGCTAACTAAAGTATTTTTCAGACCTGGCAAGGTAAATATGTATTTATTTTAAACTTTAGCATATGATAATTGGGCTTGGTATGTATTTTCTTAGTTATTAGTGATTGATATTATTACTATATTACATATAACAGTGTGAAAATATGTTTCTATTCACACAGTTTTTCTGTTTGGGGGTGTTTCATATTCTGAGTTTAAATTTTAGTTTTAATCAATATTGGTATCAGAGCGTTGTTGAATTTTTTTCTTAAATAAGGAATAACCAAATATCTCTAACATTTAATATAAGTTGAAAGCATTTCTATAATATGTTAATTTTTGGACCAGTTAGATAGCTCAGCATGTAACTCAAGCTGGCCTACTTAATTGTCCCAGACTCCTAAATGCTAGGATTATAAGCATGTGCCACTTTGCTTGGTGAGGTTTCATAGTATTTTGGAGTCTTCATTGTGAGAAAGTTTCACTGGAGTGTGGTAGATATATAAAGCATATGAAATTGGACTGGAGTTTGTGCTGACTGTTGCCAAATTTTACGGTGAAGGGGTGTATAAACACTACATAAATTAGGTTGTAATTTTTGGCTAACATAGATAGTACTGTTGTTGAGATAGTCACTGACTGTAGACAACTTCATAGCTAACTGTATTCTGTACACAAACACCTAAGGTTGTTCATAAGTGTTAATAATAACATTTCCACATCCCTAACATTTAAAATACCGACTTGATTATTACATCCTTAGAACTGTAAACATAAGTGTTATTGCAGCTAAATAACTAGTTTCACCAGTCAACTATGTCGAGCATCTTGAGGATGAGTTAATGATAATCAATCTGATTTCACATTTGTGAGCACCAGGAGAAAATGTGTGTTTGCACCAGAAGTAGGGGTTTTTCTCTGTGGGGTCTCTGTCACAGAACCCATACCATTTCCTATGAAGAGTTAAGAGAAAAAAATATAGATGCTCATGGTTGGCTCCGCTTTACTTAGTGTTAGTTATCATAATTTCAATATTTCTCCCATTTCAGAGATTTAGTAACTACTTTATTAAAGTACTCGGATTATTTACCTCCAGAAAGATGAACAGGGGTTATTGGAAGCTTAAAGCAAGCAGATTCAGAGTGTGTAGTCTTGTTATACCTTTAAAGTTTTTATGATTAAAAAACCATTCTGTTGACTGGCATGTGACACCTTTAATGCTTCAGTGTGATATTTGGTGACAAATGGAAATAATTCTGGAATTTGGTGGTAAAGAGCAAAAGTAATACATTTCATTCATTAGTAGCCAAGTATCCATTGCATATGTGTGGTCTGTCTCTTAGTTGCAATTTCTTATTTTTGTCTAAAATGGGGGTGGGTGTTGGGAGAGACAATACTTGGTGGCTCTCCTGTTATAGATGACCCTACTGTCAAGAACTGTGTGGGTGTCTGAGAACTGGCTCAGACATGTTAGCCCTTTTCAACATTTTCCCTCAAATATCCCTGTAATTAGTCATTTAGAAGTTTTTCCTTTCCCTATTTTTGCTGCTCCCTAGGAATAAGTAACTTTCCTAAGCTCCAAAAAAAATTGCTAAAGGACAAAAGAAAAGGGCCATGACATGTGGCCAAAGAAGTTTACACTTTCTGCTTACCTTATTAAGATGTCCTTGGAACTGGCTTTTGATGATTTTCAGGAAGTTAGATTTGGGATTTGAAATCCATGTATTTTATTTTCTCTCTATTTGAACACATTTACCCTTTAATGCTGACACTGAGTTATCTTACTCCTAGTTTGCAGAATTTGATCAGATTATGAAGTCTGACCCTGATCACTTAGCAGAGTTGGTAAAAAGAGTCAATCTTTGGCTAGTCTGTAGTCGCTGGAAGAAAGTTCAGTGGTGTTCACTCTCAGTCATCAAGCGTAAGTATTTTCTCTCTGGCATAGTGTCACATTCTTTAATCCCAGCACTTGGCAGGTTGGGGTAGAAGAATCAAGAGTTCAAGGCCTCGGAGTTGGAGACATGGCTCAGTGGCGAAGAGCATGGTGGCTTTTCCAGAGGACCTGGGTTTGATTGCCAGCACCCACATGGCAGCTCACAGCTGTGTGCAATTCAGTCTCAGGGGATCCAATGCCCTCTTCTGGCCTCTGCAGGCATTGCGTGTATGTGGTGCACAGACATAAAGGCAGGGAAAACATCCATATGTGAAAGAAAATTAAGGAAGTTCAAGGCCTCCTGGGCTACATAGTGAGGCTCTGTCTCAATAACAACAAAAACCCCAAAGTCCTCACCAATTTTTTTTTTTTTTTAAATTTCACATCAAGATTGGTTATTTTGCCAGTGAAATGGTCTGAGGGATGTTGTGAGGCTGTCTCCTGGATGCTACTGGACAACTTTGGTTCCTGTTGTGTCTGATGTAATGGTTCCCCAGTACAGTACCTCAGCCAGCATTTGTAGACTTATTTTTATCTTTTGAAGGTCTGATGACATTTCCTTTCTGAGATCTGTTCTAGGAGTGTTAATTTCTTCATGTCTTAAGCAATGCAGAATTTACTCCCTTCTTTTTTCCCTTCCTCTCCTTGACCCCCAACACCTCCCCATTTTCTCCAATTTTAGCTGAAACTATTTTCTCTCTGCCTAAATGACATCTACATTAGACATTCTCAAAAGATGATCTGTGTTCTCTCTCTCTCTCTCTCTCTCTCTCTCTCTCTCTCTCTCTCTCTCTGTCTTTATCCCCTCCCCCATAGGCTATTTAATTTGAAGTGCTGTGTATTGAACTCTGGGCCTTCCAAATGCTAAGCAAGCTACACCCCGGGATTTGTCTCTCTTTTCTTATTCATGAAATCTCATTAGTTGTTAAATGATGTGGATTTTGGCTTCAGATAGTACAATCCTTTATTTTCACTGTCAGTTCCTTAGTGCGACCTCTTTTTATCACTTACATAATAACTTCATTAGTTCCAAAAATTGTTTACTAGCTCCCCACGCCACTTATCTTTTTTAAACCAAAAGACTTCCCTAGCCCTCCTTTAATAGCTGCAAAGTTTGAGTTCCTAGACTTTCTTTCTGGACTGTAGTTGGGTTTCGGTTTATCGTTGCGGCCTCCCCTGCTCTTCTCCTCTCAGACTTCCTCTTTAGTATACTTGACGAAGCTGAACTTGAGTGTATTTCTGCCACATTGTAGCAGCTGCTTACTTCTGGTCTAAAACATGAGTGAGTGCAGAATATTTTGGATTCCTTGAAGGCCATGGTGAAAAGTTTGACTGCTGGGAGCTATATGGAAATCAGTCACCATGTTCCCCATACATACTTACAGAATACTTGAAACAATGCTGTGTATGTGGGGGTGGGGGGGAGTTAGTTGAGAAATCTTCACTAACAGAAGAGTAAAATTCACTTGGTCTAGCACAAAGGAACTAGGCACTTCATTATTGAGATCTTTTGCTAGACAACAGTGCCTATTTATTTAAAAATACTATAATGAAGAAGACAAGACAACAGAACCTCTTTCCCCATTGTTTTCCAGGTAAAATATAATTTTTTCCTGTGGGTTCCATGCTTTCACCTTTGTATATAGTACATTTTGGAGGAAAGTGTATGTCATTAAGCTGTTGTACCACGTCCCACTTGTGGACTGTGTTGTAAAGATACACCACGGTCATTTACCACATAGGATCTTTGCAGAATGTTAATTGGGAAGCTCTAAAAAGAAAATCTAAGTTCCAAGTATGCTAGGAAATTCTAGACACTAACAGTTGAAGACCCGTTTACTGTAGGATCCTTAGAGAGCACACCTGTAATGTTCAGTATGAGTTTCCAGAAGGAAGTAAACTGTATTTCCTAAACTCATTTGGCAGGTTAACTTTTTAAAAGACATAATATTTATTAGAACATTTAATAGAAATATGGCCCCCGATAGTTTGGTAATAGTAATGTTGCATACTGCAGATACATTTGAAATATAATGCTAGCTGCATCAATCATTTTTAAATTATTTTTTAAGAATTTACATTAGAAACATTAGACTTCACAGTTCTGATGGCTGGAATAACATATTTATCAAGATTTTATGAGAATTGCTTGGTGGTAATGAATGGGTTTTTAATTTATGTTTTATTTAAACCAAAATTTTTCTGTCATTTTATTTTACTCTTACACATAGTGAAAAACAAAATAAAATATCGAGCTGAAGCATGCATTAAAATGCAGAAGACCATTCGAATGTGGCTTTGCAAAAGGAGACACAAACCACGGTAAGATGCAGTGTCTAAAGATCTATACAGCGCTACAATATAAAATGGCAATGAAGTCATGATGAAGAGCAGTTGGGTCCTGCTTTCTTTGCAAATGGCTTGTTTGTGCTGTGTATTCGGAATCAGCTCATTCATTACTTAGCTTGGTGTTCTACCAAAGGGTTTGAGTGCCTGGCAGAAATGTGAACACTAAAAGGTTGGAATAAAGGCTGAGAGAGACTGCTCTTCTGGCTACTTCATGCTTTGAGGTTCTTGATGATGCCAAGTTAGATGCTGTGTTGGAAGACACTCAGTAGCCTGATCATAATTTTCAAAAATGTTCATAAAATAATTTTGTCTTGCTTGTGTATCATTTCACTTTATATATTTCATTTTCATCTTGTTTAAAATTTGTATTACCAAGTTATTTTTTAAGCTTTGAAAGTTTGAATAGCTATGGACAGCACACCTTTTCAAAGCGATGTGGGGTCATTTGAGTTTTATAATTTAAATCCTCATTTTCAAGTCTCAACATAGCCAGCCTTGATCTGACTGGCAGTTATCAATGCTGTTCATACATGTGTTTGATTCTTTTTATACTTAATGAGAGAGCTGGACAGACTACTAAAGAGTCCTGAAGACAGAAGTAACCTGCCTGGTTAGCCGCAGTGTTCACTTTCTGTCGGTGAGACTCCTTCCTAGAACATTAGTTTGTGGGGTAAATATCTGGGGTCTTATTGTTGCAGCATTGATGGCCTGGTTAAGGTGGGCACTCTGAAGAAACGACTCGATAAGTTTAATGAAGTAGTAAGTGCACTGAAAGATGGAAAGCCAGAGGTGAACAGACAGATCAAAGACCTTGAAATTTCTATTGATGCTTTGATGGCCAAAATTAAGGTGGGTGATTTTAATCCAGCTGACTTTAACTTTTCGTATAATTTGCTGATCTTTGTTATTGGTATTAAACTTGTATAGGAAAATAAGCTTATTTATTCAGGATATGAAACATTAACAAGTGGATATTCACATTAATTTTTTCTCAATATTTAAAAAGATAAGTAATTTGTATATGATTTTTATCTGTTATTAGGCAAAATATTCCCTCTCTAGAGAGTAACTAAAATACTAACCTTTGTTGTTAAACTTTTACAGTCACGATTCAGAGAGGGTTAATGTGAATTAATTTGTTTTATCCTTTCTACTTTCCAAAACCAATTTTTATTCTTTTGTATTTATTTTCCGTTCTGGTGGTGCTGAGGATTGAACAAAGTGCTGAGTATGGCTGGCAGATACAGAGCTACATCCAAAGGGCCCCAGAAAGGAAACTGCTAAATTATAAAAGTAATGTTGAAATCATTGTTGAAAATGGAAAGAAAATCACCCAAAACTCTTATAGCACCACATTAGGCATTCAGCTAGTATGTGTTTGTATTTCCTTTATAATCATACTTTGTATGCATACATTTTTACATAGTTCTCTGTCATAATCATGCATGTCATTTTGTATCACTGCTGTTAGGATACATGATTTGTTGTGGTTAATACATTACCTTCATAATTTACTTAGCTATTTTAAAAGTAGCAATACATTTTCTTCATTTTTTAAAATGAAAAAGTGGGGTTATCTTTGGTTTCATTTTCAATTGCTTGATTATTAATATGAAAATATTTCCTATAATGCTTGTTATCATATTTCGTCTTTTTCAGTTTCCCCAATTACATGTTAGTGAGGGTTTTTATGAGTTTTTCTCAGGGAGCACTCAGAAGTCAACGCACTTAAATTAAACTTTTTGTAGTTCCTGTAGACAGAGTAAATATTAGAGATAGAAAGAAAAAAAAATACTAAGAAAAGGATGAAAATGCTATGGTAGATTTAGCTGACTTCACAGATCAAAGGTGAGACTGGGTTATGAGGTTATCATCATCAATCAACATTAACCCAGGAAAATCATCCAACAGGTTTTGATGTAATTTCCCAACTGTTCCTTAGGTACTAATTAAATGCTGTAAGTAAAGAAAGCAAACTTTGACTAAATGAGATAGTCATTCCTTAAAAATAGTTTAAAGCTACGTTTATAGAACACCATTCACAGCATACTACAGCTATTAATGGCTTGTTTGATAAAACCTCGAGTCAAGTACTTATGTGTGGAGATCGTGTTCAAAGAATGTGTGACTAGCTGGACACGGTGGTGTGCGATGGCAGTCCTAGTGTTTGTGAGGTTCAGCTCCATAGCCAGTTCGAGGTTACCCTGGGCTATGTGAAACTGTTTAAAAATATATATATGAACATGGATTTGATGGCCAGTTTTTCCAGCTGTTGATATGTATCTTAGAGTTTGTTTTAAATGTGAAAACCCACAAAACATTGAATTTATCTTTGTGACCATTTTAAAGTGTACAGTCCACATTGCGCAGAGGACGGAACTTCTTAAGTACGTGTTTGTTATTTGGTTTTTTAAGTCCACCATGATGACGAGGGAACAAATACAGAAAGAGTATGACGCGCTGGTTAAGAGCTCAGAAGAGCTCCTCAGTGCGCTGCAGAAGAAGAAGCAGCAGCAGGAGGAGGCAGAGAGACTGAGGCGCATTCAAGAGGAGATGGAGAAAGAAAGGAAGAGGCGTGAAGAAGAGGAGCAGCGTCGGCACAAGGAGGAGGAGGAGAGGCGGATGTAAGGCATTTGCGTGTTCTGACTGGAAGTCTCCAGGGTGATGGATGATGGCTGTCCTAATACTGTATTCCTACTCAGATCAGAGGATTATGAATTTTTATTTATTTATATATATATATATATTTGTGACAGGGATTCAACATGTAGCCCAGGCTGGCCTGGAACTCTCATCCTCTTGCTCTAGCCTTCTGAGTGTGCGGTATACTTACACACCAACATGCCTGGTACAAATTGAACAATTTTACAATGAGTTTGAAAAAAATTTAATGCTCATTTTATATAGTTATATGAAACTGTTAACTACAGGTTGGATGTTCCTGACATGTAAATCTAAAAACTGAAAAAAAAAATCTAAAGTCTGAAAATTTTTTATTATGTTTGTGTGTGTGTGTGTGTGTGTGTGTGTGTGACTTCTTTGCCATGGTGTGTATATGGAAGTCAGAGAGCAACTTTGGGAGTTGGTACCCTCCTTCATCATGTGGTTTCTTGGGATTGATAGTATCACTCTTGGTGGCAAGTGCCTTTACCTTCTGAGCCATCTTGTTGGCCCTAAAGTCTGAGACTTTTTAAGTGATCGGTAGCACAAACACTTAATTTAATACAATCTAGCTTTATTTTCTTCCTTGGCTTTTGTAGGCAGGGTCTTTTAGCCCTGACTGATCTACATTTTGCTATATAAATGTATATAAATATAAAATAAGATACATAAATCGGGGTGTCCTCAAACTTGTGGCGATCCTCTTGCCATCACCTCCCAGTGCTGTGTCTATAGGCATGAGCCACCCTGCCCAGAAAATTTTATTTTGTTTAAAACATATTAACCGTACATATTAATGGGATTCATTTGCTACTAACATACATGTGTAGTGTGCATTTGATGTACCCACACACTCCTTTTCTCTTCCTCCCTGTCTCTTACCTGGCAAGCATTCTGCAGCGTCCCTGGAAATCACTACTCTACTTTCAGGTAGAGTTCTCTCTTTTCCTTAAGTTTCCCCATAAGAGAGAACACATAGTTCCTGTGTTTCCTGGCTTATTTCACTTAACACGATGTCCTCCACTTCTATCCATTTTGCTGTAGATGGCAGGATTTCATTCTTCATCCTCTGCTGTGCTCCTGGGCTAATTCTATATCCTAGTTATTGTGAAAACATGCTTCTGTTAACATAGGCATGCTGGTTGCCCTTTTATATGCCAACTTCGTTTCCTTGGGCTCTGAACTCATCGTTACCAAGTTAATCTAGAAGTGCTTTACATTATGGAAGATGATTGTATTTGCTTTATTTAAGAACTGTTTAGGAAAGTTAAACTTTATGGTATTTGAACCAAGTTGATGATGCATGTGGTTCGAGGCTGGCTTGGGTTCATCCTGCTCTCTGATGCTTGTTCGCGTCTAGCCTGTTTTGTCTTCTGATGGATTTCTCATAGTTAAAATTTTGAAGAGTTCTCTCTCCCATTCTTAGGAAACTTGAGATGGAAGCGAAGAGAAAACAAGAAGAGGAGGAAAGGAAGAAGAGGGAAGACGATGAGAAACGGATCCAGGTGTGTGCTCATTGGACTGTATTTCTATGAAATAGAATCCACAAGTAACGAAAAGACTGAAACAAACTGGCTGGCCAGAGTAGCTATCACTGGTTTACCTCAGGGGTTAAAGGCTAATTCTGAAGGGAGCGTGAGGTGGGGCTTTGGTGCTAGGGAAGTGAGTTCAAATCCAGGCTTCATCACTAACAGAAATGGAGACATTATATATCACAGTAAATTTCTCTTTGTAGAGTGGGGATAAATAATAGTTCTATTAAATGAGTTTTTACATGTTAAAGCTTATAGAACAATTCCTAGTTCAGTAAGCGTTAGTATTGTTACTGCATTGAGGGGAAATTCAGATAAGCATTCACTTAAATGTAACCTTGGGAACCAGAAAGCATTATGTTAAGTGAGGTAACTGAGGGTCAGGAAGACAATGTGTCCAGGTGGGACTAAGTGTGGGTTCAGGCCAGTAAACTAGAAAGGGGCCCTGAGACACGAAAAAGAGATGTTAAGGGATAGGGAAAGACAATGGAACGAAGTGGCAGGGAGAATACTGGGAGAGAGGGGGTGCAGGGGGAAAGAGGCCAGAGAGATGAGGTAGGGATGGAGAAGTCAACCCAAATGAAATATGTATAAAAATCCCACATGGAAATCTCTTACTTCAAAGTAATCCAAGTTAATCACAGAAAAAGGGGGTATCAATTTGAGAGCAGAGGAGACATGGAAGGAATTGGAAGGAGGGGGCATGGGAAGGTCTGGAGGGATGATAGGCAAGGGGGAAGTGATTCAATAATAGTAATAATAATAATAATAATAATAATAATAATAATAATAATAAAAAAATATATTTAAAAAATTAAAAACTTGCTTAAAAATAACGAGTGTGTTTTGCAGTGTTATTTTGTAACTATAAATAATAGTATGAATGAGTTAATCTTAAGATAGTCCTCAACTCCCAGTTTGGATTTTTGTTTTTTTTTTCTTTTCAAGACAGGGTTTCTCTGTGCAGTCCTGGCTGTCCTGGAACTGCTCTGTATACAGAGATCCACCGGCCTCTTCTTCCTAAGTGCTGGGATTAAAGGCCCGTGCCACTACCACCTGGCCCTCCACTCCCAGTTTTTAGAGTCCCATCTGAGAATGGTTGATCAGGTTTCTCTTGTCTGGCTTTCATAGTATATGCTTGTAAGTGGAACAACCATCATTTAGTCCTGCATCCTCTGCATATGTGTCGTTGTTAGCGGCCGATGCTCACGTGACACTGGGGATACTCGTGCTGTGGTCACAGAAAGGCGGAGCCCTGCAGCTTCATTTGGCTTTGGGGAAGTGAAGCATTAATGATAACACGGGGGGCGGCGGGCACCTTGTAAGAGTGAGAGACTTGTGTTTAAGCACTGTCTGTTAGTAGAGAATCTGGCCCGGGCCACTAAGCTTTCCTCTGTTTGAGGTAATAATTGTGAGGATGAAGAGCTCTTGCTAGGTGTGCCTTTCTGTGCTGCAGGCTGAGGTGGAGGCCCAGCTGGCCCGACAGCGGGAGGAGGAGTCCCAGCAGCAGGCCGTCCTGGCACAGGAGTGCAGGGACCGCGAGTTGGCCCTGCGCATCGCCCAGAACGAGTCTGAGCTCATCAGCGACGAGGCGCAGAGTGACCTGGCGCTCCGAAGGTACTGGGGCTCCGGGTCGACCCTGACTGGGCTTGCCTGAGCTTCCTGCTTCTCATCTCTATTGAAGAGGGCTAGGAGAGAGTCGTAGGTTTTAGGTTTGGACATATTTGAAGTAAAAACATTTTAAAATTAGTTGGGTACTTTTGTACTTAAACGAATGAAAGAATTGATTTTCCATTTAGTTATTGAACTGTTAAAACATAAAACCCTAGGTATCATTTAACGGTTGTTCTATTAAGAACAAAACTCAGCTTTATTTCTGAAGTTGTTTAAGGCCATTGTGTCCAGGGTAGAAGTTAGTTTCTAAATACTTGTTAAATACTGACATAGAAGTTAGAGACGATACTATAGTGCAGCTTAATACATATAAAGTCTTTGGTTTCCTAACACAAATTTGAAACAATACACCACATTCTTAACACTGCAGTGAGGTGCAGTTTACCCTCCCGTGCCTCAAAATAAGAACGATTCCTTTACAAGGAGGAAAGCCGATCTTACAGAATTATTTTAGTTCCTTAGATTCTGAATTATGTCTAGATACTATGGTGGAGTTTGGAGCAGTATGGAAGTTCTTAATATTTGGCGTCAAGTTACAGAAAAATTAATATTTCTCATTTAGGAACTTTAGAATATAGAAACAGTTATTTTGATTATTCGTTTAAAAAGGCAAAACAAATTTGTGAGGGGTATATGCTTTCTATATCCCAAGAGATGCGAATAGACATTGTAACCTTGGTTTTCAGACGTATCTGGGGTATATTAAATTATAACCACTAGATGGCGCTATTCGCTTGTAAAAGGAAAGGCAGCGCCATTCAGGTGGTTAGATTTTATATAGCTGCAAAGACGGTTTTCATTCATTTGTTATCACAAGTTTTTCCAGCATGTGATTATTTGAACAGCTTTGGAGTCTGAACTGTATATGAAAGTATATGACACTGTAAATGAGATGGCTAGGACTGTACACACAAAAGTGACTGTAATGATTATATAAATTATATATGTAATATATATGTATATACATGGCTTCTGCTGTACTAAACATTTCTTAGTTACTTTTCCAGCTTAAGTTCCTGTCCAGCAACTTCTAAGTAAGATTTGTTTGCACACATGTAATATGTTTTCCAATATCATCTTAATCCTTTACACTTACGATCCTTGATACAAACTGATAACTTCAAATCACGTGAAATTATAGAGACATCCAAATTTCTATTAATACCAAATCTCACAGCATATGAATGTCTGAATTTTCCAATCTTAATATATTTGCTCTTTAATTTTTTACTAATTCCATTAATTTATTATTTCACAATCCTTCCAATGACTATTTTAAAAACACATTAAAGTCTTAATGATCTTATGTAGATTAAATATAACTTGTAGTTTTAAATCAACGAGTAATTAGAACACAAATTTACCTAATCCAGATTTTTACAGTTCCGAGCTGGTGGTGATATTAACCAAAACATATTCTTTTCACAGAACTAATGGAGCAAGACCCCAAATGACACCGTATGTCATATCTCTTCGTCTCTTTAAAGATTGGGTTTATTTTTTGAGAAGTAGTTCCTTCCTTGGAGTAAATTTTAAATTGCTTCCTTTTATCAAAAGACAATGAAATATTTTTTTTTTCACTTTTTCATGCCTAAGGGAAGTGTTTGGTGCTCAGCCAGAATAGCTTCTGAAATTTTTTTCTGCTGTTGTTTCAACTTTAATACCAACTTGTTTTATGTGTTGTAAATTCACTCTAACATCTTTATAGCAGGTGTGGAAGAGTAAGAATAAGTAAAATAGTTTTCAGTGTATGTGGTGATTAATTCTACTAATACCTGAAGTGGGTCTCCATCTGAGGTTTATAGGTAACACTTCTTTCGTTGTAAGTTGCCTCACAGAGAGAGGCTCTTAATAACACTGGAAAATAACAGAACATACTGTACACATTTCAGGATATTTATACAACCTGAATTTTAACAGGGTTAAGCCAGTTCTCGACTGTATCGGACTGCAGCATCAAGAGCAGGTGTTTCATAAACAGCATGGACTGTGTCAACAGCTCCCTTGAAGACACATGGGCAGGAGAAAGGGCAGCCATTCACAGTGAAATGTTAATTATGGTGCTTGCATAGTTGCTATAGAAGACATGACCCATGATCAGATGTTTCTTCTTACATAGAGAATCCCCATGAATACTATAGCTAGAAATGCAAACTGATAGGAGACTGTCTCATGAGCTCCACTGCTACAGCGTCAAGGATGTTCCTCTCCAGACTGTCAAACAAAACTAGGCATAATCTATCCTCGGTTATACAATGTTTGCATCTGCATAAAAGCTGTGTATTAAAAAATAAAAATTGTGCATAGAAACTATGCAGAAATATGTTATTAACATCGAAAACAATTTGCATGTAAAATGTATTTTTTGTGTGTATGCTTCACTTTTATGTGTCCAGCATACATGTTGATCTTATGTGGGTCAGAGGACAGTTCCTGTGCAGGACACTTAAGTTCCTGACCCAACATCTCAACAGGCACCAGGACTGCAAACTTGCAGCATTGTTATTACATAAGCACCAACCAGAAATTCAGAATACATGCTGAGTGGCCACTGTCTACTCTCCCTCCATTAGAACAACTGCTTTATAGTTGTCATGTGAGCTTGTTAAGTCAACACTGTAATTAATGTCTAAGGTGAAGTTGCAAGCATTTGCAGGTAGCTCAGCACAGCCAGAAGGCGAAAGTACCTAGATGCCAGGGCCAGTCTGGCTCAGTGAATCGCCTGTAGTTGGTGTAGAACCTGGTGTAAAATTGGTGAGGATCAGGGAGAAGAGTGACTTGGTCGAAGTTGTGTCTTGGAGACATTTCTGTATGATCAACAGACCATGTGATAAGAGCTTTGAAAAGTGATTTGATTTTAGGAGAGATGGATGGTATATTGCTGAAAAGATAATTTTATTAGATTACATGTGCATAGTTCGTGGGTTTCCTCTTTGCTGGTCAGCTTCTGCAAGTTTAGTTTCTCCTACTGTGCTTGCTTGCACAACTCTCTACCAATACCAAGAGTTGCCAATGGTCAATATATACATTGGGATATATATATATATATATATAAAATTATATGTACACACATATTGTACACACACACACACACACACACACACACACACACACACACACACACTGAATGCAAAACCCTGCCCCCTAAGCAGAGTTCCAGCTCTTTGTAGGCATCTAGGAAACTGTACCCACAGCCAATTCATCCATCTTTTTAACTTGTGATTTTTATTTTTATTTTTTTACTGAAGTGCTTGTGGTTGCTAGAGTTGGACGAATAGAACATATATGAAAATGATTAATTATGAAGGGGAAAAAAGCAAAGGACAGGGATGAAATGAAATCAAGAAAGTGTCGGTTTCTTGAGCCCAATGAAACTGTCACTCTGCTTCACAGAATTAAGCAAATGCTCAGAAAAGACAGTCTCCTGAGTAATTAAAGAAATAGCAGCTTTTTCTTTTAGATGTACTTATCCTTGTAAGGTCAGACTGCATCAGGTATTTCGTTTAACAAGTGCTTGTATTGATTTTCTCCTTTTCTTTTTTAAATATACATTTTGATTTGGAACTGAAGATCTCTAGACTGTTATTCGAGCCTATCAGCTTGGTTTACCCCCATGAAGCTTTGTCTAACTCACAAAAACGCACTAAGCATCTTTGGTACAAAAATCCTTGTACAGCATCTGTATCCTGCCAAGTTTTCTGCATGCATTTAGAGCATGCTATTTATAGTCTGCACATAAAAAAATACCACCGAAACATGGCCCTCATGAAATTTTATCTGGAGGTTTTTGCACAGTGATAGAGATGTGTTCAAATAATTTTAAACTCAAAGATCTTGGCGTGTTTTATGGATAGAACTATGGGAAAGTATGTCATTAATAGATACCTTGCAAAGTAAAGTGTATAGTTACAGTATTGATAATATTAAAAATGAAGTACATTTTCATATATTTTAAGCAATTTATGTGATGTGCCTTATGTATAATTGTGTTATATTATCATTTTTTTTTCTTATAGGGAACAAATGGCCAAAGAAATGTCAGAAATTTTGAGTAGGTTAGTGCAGTGTGTTTACAGAAATAAATATTTACTACAAAAATCATATTTTTAATTTCCTTTTGATTATTTGGACTAGAACCTGTTGTATGAAATATGCCATGTAACATTTCTGTATGAGAAATAACATCCTAACACAGAAAGAAGCAACATTCTTCTAACCCATGTTTCTCACTGAGGACACAGTTGGCATTTGGGATGGGGCAAGTCTTCACTGGGGCTGGGTTGTGCTCTCAATCTCATCCCCATGGAATGAGTACTTTGGAACCCTCCCTGGGGATGGGAGCCACATAGGCTAGCTGAGGGGGATGTAAGTGTGTATGTTAAACATGAATACTAGTTTAAAATCCACTGGTGTAAAGTGAATTTCCAAATAAAATAACCATAATTTTTTTTTGGGGGGGGGGCGGTGGTTTGAGCCTAGCCTTTAATGGCTGTGCTATCTCTTCAGCCCTAGTCCATAGTTTTTTAAAAGTAAATTTGAATCAACACTATTCAGTCAACTTTAAATTTTCAAGATTAATTAAAGTGCTAAGTTAGTAGATCTTAAAAGTCAAGTAAATTCTATTACGATTCTAATGTTTATGTGATTGTCTTTATGGTAAGGCTAATCAGTAGATTATACATTTGTTTTACAATTTTAATAATACAGAGATGGGGAGGAGAGCATTTTCATGCATTAAGTTCATTTACTACTTCTAACTCCAAATATGTTTTTAGCAGGTTTAGTAATATGAATGAAAAGCTAGTGTTACATTTTATGCGATAATAATTTGAATTCAGTATTTTCTTCAGAATGTATCAAAGCACAATACACACATGTACACACACACATATGTATATACTGGTCTCTTCTATATATTTGACTATCAAACTATATATTATATAAGTTGACTTTATTTTCAAAACAAAAGAAAACAGAAAAACATAATAATTTTCAGTTACTGTCCTAGAAAGCATTCTTAAAAGATTAAGAGGAAAAAGTGATTTTTTTTCTTTTAGCCACTTTATTGGATGGCAGTTTAGAGATGTAGAAAAGAGCATTTTCATAAGCATTAAAAAATAAAGTACTAGTAAGAATAATAGTTCTTGCAGACACATAGCTGCTCTTTAAACAGTTTTTACTGTGTACTCATTGTACACATATGTGTTCCATAAGGACATTTTCACACAACTATCTATTGAGCATATTTCTGTCATATCCCACCCACTCTTTTATTTTGCCTGTCCCTCCTGTTAGTCCCTTTGTCCCCTAGACAGTTAAATGTCTACTTCCATTTCATAGATACATACATGATTTTATTTATCTGTATAAAACTCAGAAATCAAAAATAAGAGAAAATGTGAGATTTATCTTTCTGAGACCGACAATGTGATAATGTGATTATTTCCAGTCACATACATTTTCCTGCAAATCCTGACATAATTTGGTTCTATTGTTGGACGCCTAGTTTTGCTCTGGAGCTCACACTTGACTCTTAGGGCTTAGGGTTAGGAATGAAAAGCTATACGCAAAATTGTCAGTTATACAACTTGGTAGAAATGCAGATTCTGCGGAAAAACAGATGTCAATCATAAAATGAAGGAAGGTATACTAGTACCTGTTCTTCATCAGTCGCTCCTACATATATGATGGTCACTGTGTCAAAGCGTTTTAACTGTGTAGCAAGAAATATGCCATTTTATCACCCAAAATATACACATAGGCCTTTAAAAGAGGCAAAGATATCTTACTTCATTTTAAGTTTAATAGTAAAAGTGTAATTTCTATCACCTCAGGAAAAGGTGATATCTTTTCTTTTAATTTTTTTTTTATTTTGTTGAAAATAGATTTTGTTTTTCAAATAATATATCCTGATTTACAGCGTTCCCTTTCTCTACTCCTCCGGTTCCTCCCCACCTCCCCTCTCACCGGATCCTTTCTGTCTTTCATTAGAAAACAGATAGGTTCCTAGGGGATCATAATAAAATAAAATATAATGTAATATAATGTGATAAAACAAGCACATCGAGTAGGACAAAACAAATAAGCAGAAGGAAAAGAGCTCAAGACAAGACACAAAAAGGATGTTGTATTTTCAAAGATGGTTTTCCAATAATGTCAGTCACGCAGTATCTCTATCTCGGCCAGTTTGCAAGGATGGCTATTCTTTCAAAATGTAAAATGGTGAGAGATGAGCACATGCTCTCAGGAAGCTTGCCTTCATTGTCCTTTTTAAGAGGGAGGTTTTCCAGGTAGAAGATGGTAAGGGTGGGGTGGGGCTTACTTGTGTGATACCCAAGAGGCGGGATTTTAGCTCCTCAGCGTTTATTTACCATAACATCTGTGTTCCTTCTTTTCATGTTTTGAAATCTGATGTGTTTAACCTCTTTCTTGGTTACATTGAGCTTACAATAAATCATGAAGCTTGACTCTGAGTGCCTGATCCTTAGTCAGTATATTTCTTGTTTAAATATGTAAAATTTATGATTACAGAGGTCCTGCTGTACAAGCTACCAAGGCAGCTGCTGGTACTAAGAAACACGATCTTAGTAAATGGAAATATGCAGAACTACGTGATACTATCAATACTTCTTGTGGTGAGTGCAGGGAGAAGAGGAAGAGGAGGGGTCTATACCAATGCCAATAAGATAAATCCCTAGACTAGAGTGTGTGCATGTGCATACGTGTGTGTGTGTGTGTGTGTGTGTGTGTGTGTGTGTGCAAAGTACCTATGCCAGTATATTTGTTATTCTTTGTTCCCTTGAAAATGAAGACATAGTTTAGTCACAAAATCAAAAGAAAGATAAGTATTCTAGTTTCTTTCCTGTTGCTGTGATAAAATACCCTGACAAAAAGGAAGTCAGGGGAGAAAGGGTTTATTGTTGCTTGTAATTCCAGGTAACAGTCCATCAGAATACAGGACAAGGAGGCTAAAGCAGCTGGTATCACACCCACCGTCAGGAGCAGAAAGAATAAATGTGCACACTGTAGTTGTCTGGCTTGTTCACTGTTACAGAGTCCTGGTGCAAACCTAGGGGATGCTGCTGACCATGATGGGCTGCACCTTCTCACATCAGCTAACACAGTCAGGACAGTCTCCCATAGACATGTCCACAGACAGACTAGCCTGATCTAGACTGTGTCTCTTTGAGACTCTTCCCAGAAGATTCTAGATTATCTCAGGTGGACAATTAAAACTAGCCATCCCAGCATGATTATTGAATTAAATGCATTTGCCCATTTCTTACCTAGGTCACAGAAAAGGAACAAATAAAAATTATGACTCGGGCTATATTAGTGATTGGTTCTTCTAATGCTAATCATAATGGCTAAATAGTTGGCTATCTGGATCTTTTCTATGAAATCAGAGTAATAAATAACAATGTAACCATTCCTTTTTTAATCTTGCTTCCCCCTGCCCCCCCCTCCCCCCCCCCCCCCGCAGAAGAACAGTTCATATGAGAGACTATCCAGAGCCTCACACAGTTAGAGTCTTGTTTAAACCACAGTGTTTAAGGTCAGGGCACTGACTAGTTAGATGGGGAGCTCTTGCTATGTTCCTGTCCTCTGAGAACAGCATCTTATAAATGTGAAAATATGGTGCATTTAACTCTTGCTTGTATTTGAACACATTTCTTCCTTTTAAAAACCTTTCTGATTCTATTTCTTCATATAAAAAATACCTATTTAGTTTAGAGTTCTTGAGGTGAACAAATGATATAGGATAGTAATAATGTGTAATTAATAATCTGTAAATGTGAAAGACTGAAATGTTTACTTTTCACTCACTTTTTATCTTGTACTGTAAACTAAAAACCTGTTATATACACCTGTTTATGCTATGGAATAATTATGTCAGATGAATCATTTAGAATGTTCATTTTTCTTTCTATGTAATCAATAGACATCGAGCTCCTGGCAGCGTGCAGAGAAGAATTTCACAGGAGACTGAAAGTGTATCATGCTTGGAAATCCAAGAACAAGAAGAGAAATACTGAAACAGAGCAGCGTGCTCCCAAGTCTGTTACTGATTATGGTAAAAACAAATCTGTACTTTTCAATGTTCCAAGTATATTATATATAAATGCATGTAGCTATACATGATTTTTTGAGTAAAAAGTCAACATAAATTTCTCATATTGTGACCTAGTGAACATGATACAACTATGATGACCTGTCTTATAAGAAGTTATACAATACTAAGTACATAGTTCTACACATAAACATGTAAGCACACACATCAGTATTATGTGTGGAGGGCTGGTGATATGCTGGGACCAGTGTTTGCCTGGCATGTGCTGTTCTCAACATAGCAAAAAGTCTAAACCAATAAAATGCTTACATGTGAAAATGTCAAGGTTACTATTTACTATGATCAGTTTATTCTGGATGTCCATGAGCTTACATATGAAAATTAGCATTTTTATATTGTTAACCAGGGTCTCATTTTGAAATTTAATCTAGCTCAGTTTTTAGAGTAGTTCTTCAAATAACTAAATATACTTATATTTTTAATATGGAGATATGCATCCCTTCTGGCGCCTTCATGGGATAATGGCCTAGTAAGGAAAGAATTGGTTCTTGTTCTCCACTGCCATGCTGATTGTCTTATTTAAAAAAAGGTTCACTGAAAATTTTATTTTATACTCCTGTGAGTTTTGCCCAGATGCAGGAAACCACGTGTTCACTTGAGCCAGAAAGTGGACAGTGCAGGCTCACCAGGGCGTGGCAGACTGTCACGATGGCTCAGATGACCTGCAATGTGAGCTACATCTTCAGTTTTTAAACAAGGTTTATTTTTGTCTTGTGTATGGGTGTTTTTCCTGGATGTATGTGTGTGCACCACAGGTGTGCAGGCCAGAAGAAGGTCTTGGATCCCCTGGAACTGGAGTTACAGCTGGTTCTTAGTTGCTGTGTGGGCTGGGCATTGAACCTGGGTCCGCTCAAAGAGCAGCCCATGCTCTTAACCACTGAGGCATCTCTTCAGCCCCAGTTTTTTAAAATTTAGAACAGTAACTGGAATTTCATTTGTCACCTTGATACTTTTATACCATCATAATTTTTCTTAATTCAGATTAGCATCAAAGTCAACACTTGACCTTGTGGTTTAGCAATGTATTGAGCTTGAGTTCTTGCGTGTCGTTTTAAATTCTCACTGCTTTCCAGGGAAATAAATGCAACATTTAATCAAATTCAGTTAAATGGTAAGACCTCAGTGCTTCTCAGTTGTTGCAAAGAGTTATTGAGGTCAGTATTGTTGATAAGGGAGACAGTGCTGGTGACTGACTGTTCAGGGTCTGTTTTTGGCAAATTTTAATAGGATGAGGGCATGGGGATCATCTAGAGCTGAGATATGGTCAGCTTTGAAAGGTTGAATGAACAGTGAGTTCAAAACTCTCCTTCAACTTTTCTCTGTATTGGAAAAGACAGCATGGCTCTATGACCTGTTCATGGTTTATGTATTAAGATTTTGCCACAAATAATGTTTGTTTTGTATATACCCCCCCCACACACACATAAGAAAAGCAATGGGCTCTTCCTTTAGCTCTACTCTTCTTCGCTGTAAACATTTTATGATCACCTTTACCTTGACAGATTTTCACTGTCTTGTAAAATGCACACGTCTGAGTAAGGACACCACAAATGAAGGGGGTTTTGAATTGAACTTTGCTACTTTTATTTTTAATCTACTTTTGTTCCCAAATGGAGCAAATAACATCTTGCTGCTGTGAGTACAGTATTAGGTCAGGGAAATTTTTTTTTTATTTTATAATTTAATTTAATTTTACATATCAGCCATGGATTCCCCTGTCCTCCCTCCTCCGCCCCCCCCTCCCGCCCCCCTCACCTTTCCCCCAGCCCACCCCCCATTCCCACCTCCTCCAGGGCAAAGCCTCCCCCGAGGACTGAGATCAACTTGGTGGACTCAGTCCAGGCAGGTCCAGTCCCCTCCTCCCAGGCTGAGCCAAGTGTC
Organism: Peromyscus eremicus; assembly: GCF_949786415.1. Classification (NCBI taxonomy): domain Eukaryota; kingdom Metazoa; phylum Chordata; class Mammalia; order Rodentia; family Cricetidae; genus Peromyscus; species Peromyscus eremicus. The sequence continues at coordinate 74,609,608 of NC_081422.1, forward strand.
CCTGCATAGGCCCCAGGTTTCAAACAGCCAACTCATGCAATGAGCACAGGACCCAGTGCCACTGCCTGGATGCCTCCCAAACAGTTCAAGCCAATCAACTGTCTCACTTATCCAGAGGGCCTGATCCAGCTGGGGGCTCCTCAGCTATTGGTTCAGAGTTCATGTGTTTCCATTAGTTTGGCTATTTGTCCCTGTGCTTTTTCCAATCTTGATCTCAACAATTCTCGCTCATACAATCTAGTTCAGAGAAATTTCTTAAGAGTCCTATCCAGGAGTAAAAGCAAACAAGAATTTTATACACCTACAATCAATATATTAGCATTCAGAAAATTTTTGGAACTAAAATCTACTTCTGCCTGTAAAGTATGTATCATCTTTTCTCTGTGTATTTTTCTCATATAAAATTCAGTCTGACACAGGAATGTTGCTGAAAGGAGGGGCGAGAGGTGTCAGGGTTAGGTCATAGGTCAATGGAGAAGATTCTGTGCTGTGTAGGCTTTGTATTTAGATGTTTTGAAATTCATTTGAAAATGTGAAATGAGGACACTTTATAATTCACAAAAACAAAACTTGATGTCATAGAGTATAAGAGTAATATATTGATAAACTTTGGTAAGTTTTACAGCAATGAATAAGGAGCATTAGTCCCCTTTCCTGGGCTGACTGATAATGCTCATCTCATTTATCACACAAAGAGATTTTCACAAATAATTTTGGATAGTGGCAAATCGCCTAGTGAGTATTTATAATTGATTCAAACCATGATTTTGAAAATCATTTAATCCAAGTTTCTAAAATAAAATACATAAGTTTAAGATTTAAGAAATTTGAAGAAATTAGAATATATTGACTATCTGAAAACAGCACTGTTCATTATTATTAGTTAGATTTTTATGTCCTAAAATTATAAATGTAGTAAAATTTTAAAATTTTTGTACTCTTCACCTGTGCCTCAAACAGAATTTCATAAAATATAATTAATTATTTATGTAGCTTCCCTCCCTCCCTCTCCTCATTTCTTTCTTTCTTCTATGCTTTCTAAAGCAATTTTTAAAAATCAGAGCACCATGTATGTATAGACCAGTCTTTGAGTTCTTTGCTACTGATAGAATATTTGCATGTTGGTCACCACCTCAATTGATGGGACAGATTTATAAATTAGAAAAATGCTCATTCAACAGCTTTGGCATTGTTATCTTTTCCTCAACATACAATATTTGTTCACAGATTTTGCGCCATTTTTGAACAATTCACGTAAGTCAATGGGTGGTAACTCATGAGCTAACTGGAAGAGGGGTTAACATACTCTATAGAGCACTAACTTTCTGCCAAGCATCGTTTTGCTACGTTGTAAGTGGAGTTGTAGTATATTAAAGACACCTGCCTACATTACGATATATCTTAACTTGAGATATGATACATTTTCTCAGATCAATCCAAAACATGTGTGCAGAACAATGATTGACTGAATGATGGTATCCTCTGCCAAATTTCATGCATTTGAAACTGGGTGTGTATACCACTTACTGTAGCAAAATGCTGTCTTCACTTCCCAGCTGACCTTCTAGAAGAAAGACTAACTCTTAGGTGCTGGTTGCAGATGCTGCGCTGTGATGGTACCTGTGTTTCTGTCCAAGGAGATTTGAGTTCTTTGTAGTAATATGCACAAATTTAATAATGACTCCTACAGGAAGAGGGAGATAACTTCCTGTGATGCCCATTTTCTTCCATACCTTAGAAACTTTGGACCACTTTTACCTATAGTAAGTTCCTAGAGTTGAGCAGTTATATTCATTCGCCAGCCTGTTGGGCCTGATTTTTCTAAGCGCTACTTATAATTTATATTTTTGTTTTGTTGTTTGAAGCATCGTCTCACTGTTAGCGATCTCAGACTGGCCTCAGCTTTCCAAGTGCCAGGGCTTATTTCTTTCCCTCCGACTTTTAAAGTGAGCATGGTTGGAGGAAAGCAAACTGTTGAAAAGATTGGTGGCAAGATTTAATGTCTGGTGTTTTTAACTTAACCGAAGTGCCTCGCTCTTTTCAGTAAAATTTAAGTCTCTTGTTACTAGAAAAGGCTATCAAAAAGTTTAGTTTTTTAATTTTACTCATCGTATTAACTTCAGGAGGCAGTTATCTTAGAAAATACGTTAGCGAATAGAGACGGTCAATGCCCTAGTAAATTTCCAATCACTCATTTACTACCCAGAAGGGTTGGTGTTTTCAAAGTATTTATTATTTAATTTTTGAGGTGGGAGGTCTACTTCTGTAGCCCTGGTTGGCCTAAAGCCAGTGTTTCTAAACTTCAAGTGTGATCACTGAGTCGCCAAGAACAATGGACAGACCAGGAAGGGAACACAAACCCATCTTGATTTCTGTGCTGAAGGCCATGCGGGTCCTAATGTCTCTAACAAAATTGGCCCCTCATTCTTTCGCAGGCACGTGTGGCCTTCTTACGTGCTTTTTTGCTTTTTCTGATTTGCAAATAAATAAATCTAACTTTCCATAAGCTGTTGCTGTTTCTTGGGGCAAAAACTAGAGCAGGAGTATTTTCATCCTCTTGGTGTTTTTGCAAGTTCTCAGAAAAGCCATGTGGCTGTGCATGGTTTTTATGTGTTGTCTACTCTTTCCCGGATGCTCTTTGATTTTCATACTGAGGTTCTTAGGACTGCAGTAAATTGTTGTTCTACTTTCAAAGCTAAGATATAAAGCATGTAAACAGCCTCGCCTGAGTTATTCTGCCCAGAATGTGAAGCCATTGCTCTAGGAAAGTGTTTACATTTGCACACTAAATAAAAGCCCAGTCATTCAGTGCTGAATTGAGCAAGGCTTAGAACTAGTTAAAAAGGAAGAAGTTTTTCTTTCTATTGGCAAGGAAACCCATATAGGATATACATTCCACTTATTTCAGTGGGTTTTCTGCAAGAGAAATCTCATTTCAAAGAGAAATTTTTGAGGAAAGGGTCATACTTACTGCTATAGGTAGAGTTTTTTGGGGGGCAGGTTTCTCTCAATACTGTTATCTGTGCTATCTTGGCCTTTAAAAAACCCAAAGTAAGTAAAAAAGAAAAATTTTGAATGGATTTTTCTTTTTGAGGAAAATATAATTAAGTGAACAATCTTTCTAATTTTAAAATTGTTATTTACTTAGTTTTAAGTACTCAAATATAAGTTATTCTTCAACTTTAACTTGAAATCCTGTAGGAAAAATAATACTAGACTGCTTGCCTGGTATGTGAATTAATTTGGGGTTACTGATAAGTCATTTGTGGGAATCTGGTAAGGGCTTTGTTGCCTCTGGTGGCGGTAGTGGTGGTGGCGGCGGCGGTGGCAGCGGCGGCGGCGGTGGCAGCGGCGGCGGCGGCGGCGGCAGCGACACGTGTCTGTGTGTGTGTATGTGTACCATACTTTTGTGTGTGCACAATGCTTTAGCATGTGTAGTGTGCATGTACACAATGATTGAGTGTGTATACCATGTATGCACAATGCTTGAATGTGTGTATGTATGCCATGTGTGTACATAATGTGTAAATGTGTATGTGTACCATGTGTGTGCACAATACTTGAGTGTGTGTACTGTGCATGTGCCCATGCCTGGCTATGTATGTATATATACATGTGTGCACAATAATTGAGTATATGTGTGTGCACTGTGCATATGCACAGTGCTTGGGCATGTATATGAATGCATGCACATTCATAGTGCCAAGAAACATCATTTGGCAAAGACAATTCTAAGAAATCCTACTCTGAATTTGATTCATTAATAGGCAGCTAATACTGACATTTTAAATTTCCTTGTAGGAACCTCTGTTCTCCCCTCCCCGCTTTAAAATTCTTGGTGTATTTTAGGAATGATGTCTGTTTTCTTTTCCCACGGGCGGCTGGTGTAACATTGCCTGTTCTGTGTAATAGCTCAGCAGAACCCTGCAGCTCAGCTTCCTGCCAGGCAGCAGGAGATTGAGATGAACCGACAGCAGCGTTTCTTCCGCATCCCGTTCATCCGCCCGGCTGACCAGTACAAAGACCCTCAGAGCAAGAAAAAGGGCTGGTGGTATGCCCATTTCGACGGACCGTGGATTGCTCGGCAGATGGAACTCCACCCTGACAAGCCACCCATCCTTCTTGTAGCTGGTGTGTATAATTCACAGGAAAAAAAAATCAAACCAAAAAGGATGATAAAGCCTTGGATGAAACATTCTAATATATAATGCAATAAGTCAGTCACTGGGTTTCAGAGTTGAGTGACAGAGCGTTGCAGTTCGAATTGCAGTTCTGGTTGACGGAAGATTAACTCACTGATTTACAAAGCAAAATTGTTTTTATGCCTGTTTAGAAGAACATAAAAGTATGTTCTAAGAACTTGTCATTGGTGTTTAATTCCATCTCTAGTTTTATACTGGCTTTGAGGGCTCACAGAATTCGTATTAACCCTGATGACTTCTTTGATCAATGGTGGAGTTTATAAGTTTTGAGAACCCTTAGTAGGGGCAAATTTAAGTGATTTCTGGAGAACTTAATAAGATTTCCATCCTAGAGAAATAGTTACAGGCTTTCAAATCTGTGAGAATTGTTAGGTGTTCCAGGAATAGCACTCATAAAAATGCTGTGCAAAGAGATGGTAATTTTGTGATGTCTCCTGTCTGCAGGCAAGGATGACATGGAGATGTGTGAGTTGAATCTCGAGGAGACGGGTCTGACTCGGAAGCGTGGTGCTGAGATCTTGCCCAGACAGTTTGAAGAGATCTGGGAGCGCTGTGGAGGCATCCAGTACCTTCAGAGCGCCATCGAGAGCAGGCAGGCCCGGCCCACCTATGCCACGGCCATGCTGCAGAACCTGCTCAAGTAGACCACAGGCTCCCAGCCTTGCCCTGGCCCACAGGCAGGGAGGTGATCAGAAGGCTCACCATATCCTTGCTCCTGGTAGAACGCCTTATGCAAAGTGAACAGGTTTTTATTAATCATGGAGTTTGTTAATTTGTTCAAGGTTAATTAAGGTTGAGGTAGTGGATTCAGGACCAAAAAAGAGAATAGCCCTGATCCCAGCAGTGACTCGCACCTCTGGCTGTTCTCATGCCTTCTGCACGGGGACAGAGTCCATACTTCTCACTCTCTGCACACTGATTACCTTAAGTCCATGGTGATTATTGTCAAGGATGAGCCTTTTTTTAAATTTCAAAATATTTAATTTTTTAAAAGAATGACACAGTGCCTTTATAACTGGGGTAATGAAATCTTAGCTTAATTTTGTGCAAGAATTAAGGTACTTAAAAATGATTAAGGCACAGAAGTTTTGGGTCTAAAAGTTGCATTTTGTCTGCTTTCTCAGAAATCCATGGAAATGGATTTACCTCTTCCTGCAGTGTGCTTAGCCTGAGTGAAGCCCGAGTTCTAGATTCTGGAAAGAGCCTTAATGTATAGAATGTATTACATGCAGAAGAGGTGCTGGGCTTATGCAGCATCGACGTAGGGCGCTTTTCGCCAAGCTCTGTGTTCCTCTTGGAATCTTCTACTAAAAGCAATGCAGATCATTTGAATGACTGGAAGTTCTGATACAGCTTTGTTTCGTTTTGAAAGGGGGTACAGGGTGAGGTGGTGCTGTGACCTTACTGGACCAAATTCAAATCCTGTCCCCACCCCATCTCAACTGTAATTTTTCAGTTCAAACCTTGTCCAAGTTATCTCCTGTGATTTAAGCTGGTGTACTGCTTCAGACTTTTCTCGTCCCTGTCCCTTTTCGGGGCATCTGTTTTGGTCTTTGAAATGTGGTAATTGTAGGGCTGTTTTGTAAACTTGGTAACTCAGAAGCCCTTGTACCGAGGCAGGGCTTGTTTCATGCTGCAGGCGGTTTTTAAAACACTCCTTCTGTGTGCTGTTGGTCCTGATCAGATGTCAGCAGCTGGAGCTGATATTTATGACTTTAATATTAGGAACTTAGAGACAAAACTACATCAAGGAGTTATGGTGATGCCCAAAGGAGCCTTTGTTTGTATTTTAGAATAAAAGTAGAAAGTAAAATTATTCTTTACACTCCCTTCGTTTTTAAATACCCTAACCTTTGAAATTTCAGGGGGGTTTTTTTCTTTAGAAAGATACCTCAGTTAGGAAATATCTACCAGCTGATGAGATTAATGTGTAGCAGCTGCAGATTCTGTTGTCACATGCTCCTCTCAAAATGTCTTAGTACTGAAGTACTTATTTATTATGATGCTGTGGAAATGATTGTTCTGTGTTAAGGAAGTTAAATGGCCCTATCTATACTAATAACTGAAAATGTGAATGGGGTTTTCTTCTGGAGCTTGTCTTACTGCTTAGACTCATACAGCATTCGGTCATTTGGTGATTGGTGGCAGAAGGTGTAGTTCCTGAAATAAACAACCTATTTTTTCTCTTTCATCTCTCCCCTGTGATTGGTGTCTTTATTTATGCAGGATAGCAAATAAGCTTTTATTTTCTAATCATCAATGAGTAGTATAGTCTTTGAAAAAAATCTGGGGGCCTAATTGATTGTTAGTGACTTGTCAGCTCAGCACTATTTTCTGAAGCACTTTTATGTATCTTCTGGATCCGTAAATTAGCACTAGATGAAAAATTAATCAAAAAGTGGAAATTATGACAGAATTTAAAAATTTAAAAAAATGTATGGGAAATAAAGGACAGCAAAACATTGTTGAAAGGTGTTTTTTTTGTGTGTGTGGATTTTGACTTTGGTAATTCTACAGTTAACTGTCAAACCGTTTTCTTCCTAATTATGTCACCCAGCTGTCCTACAATTTTTCTGTTTCAAGTGGTCTCCTGAGTTAATTTTGCCAAGCAGGAGAACTGCCCTAGTTCAGGCAGGCCTTGAGCCTTCTACATGTCATAGCATAGCACTCAGATCCTTCCAGACAAACTTCAGGACATCATTTTTGGGGACACAGCAGAAACGATGTTCTGTGAGATGCCAATCCAGCATCTCTTCTAGGTTTTGTAGGTTCAGATCCACAAAGGCTGTGCAAGAACTGGGGTTACCCAAGTCAACTAACTCCTATTTCAATCAACCATTTAAAATGATAACTTTAAACCCGTATGCTACACATGAAGAAATAATTCCTCTAATGCTTTTCAGTTCCAGTTTCTTCCAGAGTGTGTACATTTTAATAGAATGTGAAACAATACTGGCAGGTGTTTCCCTGTTTGATTCAGTTGTGACACAGTGTCCAAGGCCAGCAGCACAGATGAGATGTGTGTTAGGAGGGAGCTGTGCTCTCAGCAAGAACAGGAAGTTTCTAGAGCCCTGGTGTGTTCAGAAGCTGCAGCCCCTTCACTGTCAGGGAGTCAACACCTGTACAGGACTATGCAAAGAAGTAAAATGACTGAGAGCAGCCTGCCCTACAGGGTTCTGGTGAAACAGGGTCTCACTCTGGCCTGGATAAATGTCTTTCCAGGCCAGTGAACCCTCCTGTTTCACAAGTAACCACAGCTTAAGGCAAGACAAGGAGATGTTTGTGAGATTTAGACAGTACAAAGCACAGGCAAAATAATAGTAAGAATAGCTACTTATTACATGTGATCTTTATTAATTGGGTTGCTTTTTCTATGTTGGGGATTGAACCCAGGGCTTCATACAGGGTAGGCTCTGTCATGGAGACACCTTCCTGGCCTTTAGTTGGATACTTTTGGAAGATAGTTTTACTCACAGGTTATTAATATGGTTCTCAGGGGATTCAAATATGTAGACCTTTGGTTTCTAAAAATAGCTTTAAGATACTTGGATCAGCAGAATATTTATTGAACTAATCAGTCAGTTAATACTAAGTTAATGAATGATAGTCTTACTTCCTTACATGAAAAAAAAGTTGTAGAAAGCCAGGGAGGTCATACAATTTGCTACTTGACCATGAAAAAAATATGCCTTTCCTCCAGCTGTGTAGCAGAAAAAGTGAAAACAATGTTTTGTTTGCTTAGCCAATCCCAGGAGATTTACAAATGGTTGTTTCTGTATTTCCCCGTTTATCTTTAACATTGGTAAATAAGTATTGAGTTTTAATTTCTCCCAGAAGATACACTAACAGCGGGGGAGGAAAGGGCAGAGGACATTTAACAATGAGGATAGGATGAGGTGTGGGACAGTGATAACCATAAGGGCAATAGTGGAAGAAATGGGAAATTGTACATCCCCTGAAGACTGCACGTCAATTGGGAAACACTGATACAAACATTCCTGGGTCCTTGCTGATTTTAGGATGCATTTGGTACAACTCACAGACAGAAATTAAGGTTAGTAAACTTGGATATTGAGTCACCTGGTGTGTAGATCTTAGCAGGTAAGAATGGTGCAGCTGAACTGGAGGTGCCCAGGAAAGAACGTGGCATCCTGTACACGAGCCTTGTGTGAGGGTAGGTAGAGAGCCTGCCCATGGCAATGCCTCATCTTTTGACTACTTGCGGCAATTCAAACCAGTGTCTTTTTTCTCCAGCACTAACCTATGTATGAAGTAACTTTGATTCTTGGAAGTTTCCCAGGAGATAATTAGGGAAATTTAATGCACATTGAAAACTGCATAATCTTTAATCTTAATTTTCATAAAGAAACTCAACTTCAAACAGGTTTATTAAGTGGCCACTTTTCTTTTCACTTCTGGAAATTTGTCTATTTGTAATTGTTAATTTTTCTTCATGAAGAGTGTGTATCTAATACTTTCTTAAAATACCAGTGTACCAGAAACTCAAATAAATGCCTTATATGTAGAACACCTGTGTGTGTCGTATGCCTTTAATACAGGGTGTGAAATGTCCCACTATTGGTAAATCTCAGGCATGGTGTCTTGGGGATAGAGCCCCTGCTAGGTGGCTACATGGAGAGTCAGGCATTCCAGGAGATCAGCAGGGCTGTGGTGAGCTACTAAACCCATTTGAAACTGGAGGCAAACCAGCCTTGGATGTCTCACCCCAGACTCTGACGAATCTGTGGGAAGAGAACGTTTGTAAAACCTGGTGACCCAGAGAAGAATCCACCCTAAGGTTCTGAATACCAGTCTGTGTAACTCTACAAGGAGTGTGGAATCTTCCACGCTCCTCCTAGTGGGTCTTTGAAAGGGAAGGAGACTAATGTCTCCCTTCACTGCTTTTTCCCAGATGCCAAAAGATGGGTGAGCCGCAGAGTAAGAAGCATTTAGCCTCAAATGGGATGCCTCCCCGCATTGTGTAGAATGTTTCACCTGTGTAGCAGCTTCTCTGTAAAAACCTGTCCTGCTCTGCTTAGCACAAGACTGAAATGTGGATGAGAGGGCTGGGATTGGAAGGGGTGGATAACTCCCTTTCCTTATGTAAGCATTTCTCATGCTGTGGTTGGCCACATGCTTTTACAGTTCTGTTTGCGTTTGGGATATTCCAGGGAGATGGGTCAGTCTATCCTTGTTATTCATTATTCTCCACTCTGTGACCTTGTCACCATCTGCCAATTTGACATCCTTATCCAGGTGTATATCTTCATTTTTGGGAAGACTGGAGTAGGAGTTGGGTGAAAACTCCTCATTTGTGAGACCAGTGGGAAGGAAATTAAAAGTCCTATATCCCTTCTCCATGGGAGAGAACCACTTTTCAAAATACTGTCTCCAGTATGAGGAAATACTGTGATTTTGTTTTGGTAGTTTCTTGTTAAATATTGTTACCAGTGTCTACTGTTTTGTTGTCTTAGAAGTGTTAAAATAACCCACTTAAGTCACTTATCACATCCGTGGGATGACTGGTGACATATGGATTCATTTTACTATAAATCTATGAGTATAGTACTTACATTATTAAACTCAAGATTTTGCCCCAAATATATTTGACAATTGGACATTTGAAGGAGATGTGGAGATATGAATTTTTCATCCAGTAGCACATTAAATGCTGAACGGTATTTCATTGGTGCCAATATAGATACATACAGGACAGTTTGAAGACGTCGTTCATCTGGTGGAAAACGGGCACATTATGTCATATTATGCGTCCTCACCTTGCTTTCCTTCAAAATTCTACTTTGGGTACCCACAAGAAGAGTAAGATTTTTCCCATGACGTGTGTATCTGAGCCTGTTTCTCTTTCTTTTGAAGAGCAATTCAGAAATCATTGGCGACAAAATTACTACGTAAGCAAGAACTACTTATACAAAAACCAGGATGTCTAAAAACTAGAGAGATCTGGGTGGAGTTGGCGGGGGGTGGGGGCGGGTGGCGATAGGGAGAGGGAGAAAAACACACGCACAACACACACACACACACACACATACACACACACACGGGGTGGGGTGGGGGGTGGGGTGGGGAAGGAGGAAGGAACTGTAGTGTAGATCATAAATATAGTCATCACAGTGCTTGATACTACATTGATACATGAGAAACCTGACCCTCACACAAGTGATCATCTTTAAAATTAAAATATTTTTAAAATTTAGATTTTAAATTTTATGTGTATGAGTGTTTTGCCTGCCTTCATGTATGCAGACCACATGCCAGCCTGGTGCCTGCAGTAATCAATTAGAAGAGGGTGTTAGATCCCCTGGAACTGGAATTATGAATACTCGTGAACTGCCTTGTGGGTGTTAGGAACTGAACCTGAGTTCTCCGGAAGAGCAACAAGTATTCTTAACTACTGAGTCATCTCCCCAGCCTGCCTCCTCACTCCCAATTAAAAAATTAATTAAAAAATTGTGTGGGTGCATTTGTTTGTGGTTATGTGAACCTGAGTACAATGGCCAGAGGAGGGTGCTTGGGTTCTCTGGAGCTGGAGTTACAGGTGCATGTGAGCTACTCAGTGTGGGTGTTGGGATCTAAACTCAGGTCCTCTGAAAGAGCAGTATACACTTTTAACCATTTAGCTATCTTTCTAGCCCAAATGACAATCATAAATGATTATTCTCATATATAAAAGAGCCTGATCCCTGATGCTATACAACCCACAAAACAAGTTGCTCTTGTTGGAAATAAGCTTTAAGTAATTTAAAGACAGAAACAGGCCAACCTGTGTGTGTTTTTTTTCAACTTGAGTACCATCCAAAAATAGTCAAAATGTGTTCCACTGATTTCTTTGAGTTTTGACTAAAATAATGTACCCTCCTCGAGGTTTAACCAGTTATCAAATACACGCCTGTTATAGCTGAAACATGTTGTTCCTCAGTGTTAACTACATGCCTAGATTCCAATGACCACTGCTTCCATTTTTCAGAAGTTAACAGAACGGATGCACTTTTCTTTAAGAAAGAAAGTTGCCTTCCAACATACTTTAAAATACAATGTGTATGTTTTCAGTTTTTAGTTTCCTTCCCAATCCTGGTGGTCAAATTCTTCAAGTCCTTTAGCAGATAGTTTATAATTTCTTTTCTTGGCTACCTGGAAGACAAAGAGTTTTATTTTAAGAGCCATGCAAGGTCAAGTCAACAGTTAATTCTGGTCCAACTTCCATCGGTGGGTCAGAGGGTGGGCTTGCCATTTAGGAAATCTTTGAAAGGTCAGAATGGCTTCCATTTATTATTAACTTTATAACCCACTGGGACTGCATCCCCCCTTTTTTAAACCTAAATACATTTCCAGGATGATCGTCTTTTGGAGCAGAGATGGCAAATAGTCTGTGCATGAATTTCACCACGTTTCTTCCTATTTACAGAAGACACCACTAATCTATTAGAGCATTCTTCCCTAAGGAACACACATGTCCTTCAGCTACCACAATGCCTGTAACCTTGGAGAATCAGCATTCATGTTTGTTGATTGTTACTGTTCATCTATTTTTTTTTTTTTTTATTCACTGGAAACCTTCATTTGACACATGGTCCTTAACTCTCTCTGGTATTTCAACATTCAATTGGTGTTTGCTTCATCCTGGATGACACATGTTGTCTCTTGGTGTTAGCTCTATGCTCAGGAGGTTGACAGTTGAATACAGTTTTCCTTAGGGAAGCAAATCACCTCTCAAAGTAGCGTCAGTTTTATTTTTTAAATCTATCAATATCAGATCCTATATCCTGTCATCATTTTGTGGCCCTTATCGAAACTTGTTCTGTTTCTTTAATTTTCCTGGCTTCAAAAATTCAGATGGCACACCTCATTCTCAGTATGCAACTGAATAAAAATTATTATTCCTTCTAGTCTTATTGTTACAGTGCCCTTGATTGCATGTCAGCTGGAAACCACTTCAGGTGCAGACCTGAGGAATGTGTGTTATTGATTGTCTCTAGGGTGAGCACTGGTAACTGCCACCGATTGTTAATATCCAAGACTTCGTATAATTTTTCAAAATAGGTAATTTGGGAAAAAAATGTCCACTATCTTTCCTCTCAAAGTTCTTTTACAAAACTAAAGCTCTGTAGATTTTACATAACCAGACTATAGATCACTTTTTTAAGATAAAATAATCTTGGTAAAATAACTTAATTGTCTTATAAAAGAGACTTGAGCTTTGAAGACTTTCTGAAGTTGCTCACATTTCACAAATAATGCTGCTATATGGCTTATTTCAAAACAGAAAGAAAAAGAATGTAAGAATAATTTACATGAATTACTCAGTACCACAAATATTATTACTTGGAAATTTTCAGTTTTTCAAAAACACATTTGGGTACCAACATATTTTCTCAAGAAAGGATTGGGAATATTATAAAATACTTAGTTTCTTCCTGTGATTTCATCATTTTGTCTATTTCAGTCCACGAGTGTTCTGTCACCCTCCTTGCACCAGGAAATACCTCCTCCCACCCATACTAAGTTTTGAAAGTCTACCAAATGAAGAGTAGGTGCTTGACGTATCTCCATTAAAATTTTACAAAAATGGTACAGAATTGGTTCTATTTTCTTTTCTCAAAATTCAAACGACTTCAAACCAATATATAATGAAGAAAGTACAATGTTACCTTGTTTTGCTGGTGTAACTTTTGAACCCTAGGTGGGTGGACTTGGTTTGTAAAGTGCCCTGGGGGCCTGCAAGAGAAAGCAACAGTGTCATCCTCGGCCTCCACAGCGAGAGCAGCTACCATCTCGTGCTATTTTGGATTTGAAGTTATGACAAGTGAGAACGGCTAGCACAGCTTGGTAGGTGCAGCGACTGCAGTTTTGCCTTTCAGATGGCTTACTTTGGGGGGGTGAGCACTGGTCTCAGGAGGGTTGACGGAAACTCATGGGAAAGATAGGAAGATAAACTCACCATGCAAAAGCCAGTTACTGTTCAAGCCGAGCTCTGGATTGTGACAGCTCTAAGAACTCTACCAGAGCATCTTCTTCACAATGCTATTCAAGAAAGGGTTGATTGCAACTGGTGTATATGATTCCAGACTGTATTATGTGATACAATTTCTGTCCATAGTAGATATGTTTTCACATATTATATTTTTCATCATAAAATGGGCATAATAGCTGGAGGTCTTCTTTCTATATAGGTTCCTTTACAAGTAGACGTTTATTTCTCCTAATCTTTTAAAATATGTATGTGCATTTCTCTGTTTCTTTATTTTTAGTTTTTTTGATGGTTCATGGCTTTGTATAACACATTTTAGTAACTGTCACCCTCTGCTCTCCGGTCCATGCTACTCCCCTTTTCTGATGAGACTCTTTCATCTCTGAGCAATGATATGTTTCCTCACCCTTGATAACTATCAGACCTTAATAGCTTCTCTTCAGGTGTGTGCCCACTGTATCTGGGTATAGAAAATAGAAAGACTGATATGGCCTAAACTTGTTTTGGGTGCACATGGGCAAGGTGAAATTGTGTCCTCTGGTACATGTTTAGGAACAATTTTATGCCTTACCATCCTATGCCTATGCGTAATTAGGTATGCATATGATTAAAATCAGATGCATTTAAGATGGGACATGCCTGGTAGGAACAGTAAATTATATAACCTAATCTATCAATCAAGGTAGAAGACTACCAAAACTGCCTTTTAGTAGCCAGCTCTTCCTTATCTTAGACTCCATAAAAAGAGGTCCCAGGCTATAGCTAGTGAGCCTTGAGTATGTTCATTCATGCAACTCACTGTCTTAAGAGTGCATCCCTCTGTAATCCACGTGGTTGCATTACCTTCTGTAAGTCTATATGAGCCCTTATTCTCAACTGTTTCGGTAAGAGCCCAAGAACCTAGATGCACCTGGCCCAGACTGGAAACACCAATTAAAAAAAAACAATGATGCAAACATTCATGCGTACGAATCTTAGTGAATAGATGCAACTTTAAAATTGTTTAAAAGTAGAGTACCTGAGTCACAATGAAATGTTTAGAGATGCTGACGAGTTTTTCTTGATGTCTTTCTGATGTGCAGGTCCACCAGCAGTGATGGGTAGGAGCAGTGCTGCCCTTGGCTCCACATTATCTGCCCTGGATATCATCAACCTTCTTGCCAAACTCATGAGCAGCACTGTAGGGCCCTGGTCTCCTCCCATATTGAGTAAAGCCGTTGCCTGCTTGCCGACCTTGACCAGATGTCCTCCCTATTCTAATTCCCTGCCGGTATCCACCCTCCTGAATGCTTTAGGGAAGTTCCTTGTTTGTGTATCCTGCATATTGGGCGTTAACAGCTTAGATGCAAGAATGTAGAACATTCAGTAGCAAACTTCTGCCCTCCGGGGATCCACCATTGTGCTGTAAGCCTGTATTTAAGGTTTCCTCCCTCTTTCAATAAACGGCATTCGGCTGGCACCCGGCTTACAGCCGTGGCGAATGACTCGCTGTTTCTTGTCTCTATTTTTTATCCGCAGCCCCTCGCTCGGACATGGTGAACGGGTGACAGTAACGCGGGCGTTACCGTTACACAGCACATAGGATCGTAACTGTGCTTGTTCACCCCTGCCCACAGTGAGACTGAGCATCCTCGGTACTCAGTGGCCTTTGGATTTCTTCTGTGAATAACACCTCTGTATCCATTGTTCATTTTGTCATTAGGATGTTTGTCTTTTATTGACACTCTGAGTCTCTTTATTATAGACAGTAGCTTGTCTATAGTATTTTTCTTTAATCTTATTTATCTATTAGTTTGGTTTTTGACCCCCCCTCCTTGCCTGCCTGCCAGGGACATATTAATATCTTCTGGGGTGGGTATCTAGTGAGCATGGCCTTTTTAGATTATAGGAATTTGTTTTGTTTTATGGAGAGAGAGTCTGGAAACTTGAACTTGCAGCAGTCTTCCTGACTCAGCCTCTGAAGTGCTGGGCCACCACACCTGGCTCAAGCCATCAGACATATTTTCTCCATGCTTAGGTGGCTCTGCTTTTGTAAATAGGAAGCGGCTGTACTTGAGCCCTGAGTACCTAGTTGGTTCCTCCCTTGTTGAGTTGCCTTGGTTACTAATAGGAATGCCCCGGTATAGAAGGAGCTTTTTGGAAGGTGCCTTTGCTCTGCTTATCACCTCTCTTGCTGTTGCAAATATTATTTCATGTCAGTTTGCTATCCTGCAGAGAAACCACACATTGCTGTATTTTATCATCTTTCTTCTCTTACACTTTCTCATTTCCAAAGGAACTTTAGAAATAGAATGTCAAACCCATCCGAGACCATGTTAGTGCCTTAACTGTAATGGACATGGAGACAGCCATGCAGTAGCATCAGCCTCACTTCCGGGGGTGGATACCCTGCACTGCATGTTCTTGGGGGAAAGCTTTGTGATGACACTTCATGGTGGACTCTTTCAGTCTTGTTATCCAATAAGGAAACTACATTTAGAGAAGGAATGCATGCATGATCACTCAACCATTTCTGATTCCTTTACTAAACTGCACTCTTAACCACACTATGGCCCCAGAACATGGCTTCCTAGTCATGTTCAGGTAGTTATTTCAAAAGTGTTGATGCCTTAATGGAGCAGGGTGAGTATTATTAAAGAAAAGAAGAAATCTCTCTAGTTTCTTGCAGATGGAGTTCTGGGTGTTAGATGACCATGTGCCCTGGTGTGACATTTGGGAGTGTGGCCACTTGAATGAGCCAGAGGGGAGTGAGGGAACCCGAACCACACACCCACAGCAAGCATTTAGTTGTGTGCCTGGAGGCTGTGGTTGAGAAAGGCTGGCTGTGTTCCAGAAAATGGCCCACAACTGGCCCATGCTGAAGCCCTTGAGTGCAGAGGTTGCTTGGCAGACCTTTTCTGGGTAGCACTGGACACCTCTGTGTTGTTTCTTGCTCTCATGCTTCCCTCATCCATTCTGATTCAGGTAGAAATCACATTACAACACGGACTAAGACTGGACCACTGTAATCATTAAAAATGATGCTATAGAAAATACTTCATGATGGGAGGAGATATTCGGGCTGTGGAGATGGTTCACTGGATAAAGTTCTGGTCGTGCAAGCATGAGGACCTGAGTTCAGATCCCTAGGACCCTCATAAGCCTGACAGGCAGTGAGTGTCATTAATCCCAGTGATTCGCTGGTGAGATGGAAAGTGATATGGAACCCACAGAAGCTTGTGTCAAGCTAGCCTGGCATATGAAACAGTAGACAAGAGACCCTGTCTCTAGCAAGGTGGAAGGAGAGGAAAGACACCCAGGGTGGACCTCTGACTTCTACACACATTTGGTAACACACACACACACACACACACACACACACACACACACACACGGACACAGAGAAAGAGAGAGAGAGAGAGAGAGAGAGAGAGAGAGAGAGAGAGAAAGAGAGAGAGAATGAGATGAATGAGATGCCTATCAAACAAGTCAATCTGCTTCCATGCTTTGTTAAAAAATTCTTAAATTAATTCAACATAAATATGGACACCAAGCGAGAACACGTGATGCAATGAGTTGGGCAGCCTATTGTTTCTAACTTTCTATATTGTTTAGTTTTCTTATGATGAGTGATGCTGTTGCACTTGTAAACAGAAGGCCCCACATTACACACACACACACACACACACACACACACACACACACACACACACACACCACACACATGGTGAGGGCAGTAAGACAGCACAGGTCTTTCTTGCTTCTCTGTGGGACCAGTGCAAACACTAACAGAAGCTCTGTGCAGGGCTCCCAAGTGTGACCCCTGAATCACAGCCCCACCTCTTCTTGAGCCCCGCCCCCACCTCTGAGTCAGATGCAGAGCAGAGAAAGGTGAGAGAAATGTTTTCACAAGGCTTCTGGAGATTTCCTTCACCTACAAAACGACTCTCTTTTTGTCACTAACAACACATACAACACTGCAATGGTATCATTTTGATTTCTTAAATATCACGTAAGTGCATTACAATGTATTTACACTTGAGAGCGAGGGCACATTAAAGAAGCTCTTGGCAAGCAGGATCCCTTGCTTTGTTTTATACGTAAGTAAATTAACATAAAATATTCAAAATAAAACTTCTGACTGGTGGTCTAGAGGAGCACATGAATTTATCCACACGGTAGCTTTCTCAGAGTATGAGCAATGGATACTTCTTGGGTCTGCTATCTACATGCTTGACCTACCTGCATGGAGCTGCCTGTCCTCGGCCGACCTCACATGTCTTTCCAGGGGGACAGGGATTCAGGTCCTGGTAGTCCAGGGTCCTGTGGCTCTCATGCCCCTGTCTGCAGCGACACTCTGCTTCCTGTGTCCACTCATTCTTTATGCACCGAGCAAATTTGCCACAGTCCAGGAATTTGCAGGGATCCGCCTGATCAGCTGCCAGAGACAGGGCAGATTTTGATGAGTTCATGGATATCTAAACAGTGTGACTAGCAGCAGTTAAAGGTGAGAGACCAAATGTATTTACCATTGCTCCATTTGGGAATGGGTTGTACTGTAGTGGTAATTAGGCTGGAGGAAAATGAGAAATACACTTTGTATCTTTGATAAATGAATCTAGACCAGGGCGATAATATATTTAGCTTTGCTATAATTATGTGCAGACTTCGGAGCACAGCAAAGTCATCTGGAGGCCTCGTTCAGACAGAGTCCTTCAGAGGGGGAGTAATACATTGAGAGCATCTCAGGATGCTTTGTTCTGGAGCACACTGGCCCTGTCAGCCTGCCCTTGCTCCTATAGAGCTGACACGGAGCGCACACCAAAGCAGCTAACGGCCAGAGTCCCCAAGCACTGGCGGCAGAACTGCAGGCCATCATCAGGTAGCTGGTCTTTCTGCGTTGAAAGGGTTTTCGTTTTAATCCTATTACTGTGTCCATTATGTACACAAGCCCAGGGCCGACAGCCGTGCGTAAAACCACTCTTTCCTGAAGTCCTGGAAAGTCATTTACACAGTTAATTCTATATAAGGAACCCAATCTGTAGTCCACTATGAGTTTGAATATGAAGATGAATTGGAGCCAAGTCAACCCCTCAGGAGTGGTTTGGACCTGAGGGTTTAAAATGACTTAGTGAGAAAGACACCTGCCATGAAGCCCGATGACCTGAGATCAAGTCCCTGGAGCCACATGATAGAAAAGGAGAACTGACTCTCATAGGTTTGCAGTTCTGACCTCTGCATGTACTATAGCATATGCGGCCCCCCCCATACAACATATAATATACACATATAAATGAAATGTTATGAAAAGAAATTAAAACTAGCTTCTCTTGCATGTTTACGGCTGGGACAGGTGTTCCCACCAGAGACAGCAGCCCAGGCAGAGGTACAGAGGGGAGGAGAGAGCAGGAAAGCCGGCCAGCAAGGAACAGAGGCTTGTGAACGGGAAGGATCGGAGTTAAGATGGAGAAGGCTGTTGACATCATTTCTGAATGCCACACTAAGATATTTGGACTTCTTAAAAAGCCATTTCCACCTTGCCACCTCCATGACCCTGCATTTCCATGTTTCAGGCACACAGCATCCACAGAAGGTTTTGGCCCAAGGGAAGAGTGTGATTAAGAAATGTGCTTTAGAATATGCAGAATTAGAACTTTTATGTATTTAAACGTTACGATGACTTCCGAAACCCTCTGGTCCAATATTTCCCCCAGTGGGAACATTTATGGAACCCTGATTCAGCAGGATTTGATATGCTTTATACCGAGAAGAGTCATGCTGGCTAAATAAGGTGTTAAAAAATGCCATGTGACTATTGATGAGAATGTAAATTTGTGCGGTCATTATGGAAAACAGAATGTTGGCAGCCTCCAATTAAAAACAGAACCACCAATGATCCAGCAATACCACTACTGGGTGTGTGCATGTGGTGGTTTGAATAAGAATGGTCCCCATAGGCTCTTGTATTTGAATGCTTAGTCACCAGTGAGTGGAACTGTTTGAAAGGATTAGAAGGATTAGGAGGTGTGGCCTTTTTGTAGTAGGTGTGGCCTTGTTGGAGGAAATTGTGGGGATGGGTTTCAGAAGTTGCAAAAAATCCCACACCAGGCCCAGTATCTCTCTTTCTGCCTACTGCCTATGGATCACAATGTGAAGCTCTCAGCTGTATTTCCAGCACTGTGTTTGTCTACATGTTGCCATATTCCCTGCCATGATGAGAGTAGACTAACCCTCCAAAACTGTAAGCAACACCTCAATTAAATGCTTTCTTTTTTTATAAGATCTGCCTTGTTCATGGTGTCTTTTTACTATTAAGACAATAACCAAAGAAAAATGAAATCAGTACATTGAAGAGGCAGCTGCAATCCCACATTTACTACAGCACTATTTATAGTGAGAACAACTAACTGTTCATCAACTGATTGGTAGAGCAGTTTACACACACACACACACACACACACACACACACACACACACACACGGAATACTATTCAGATGTAAAAACAAGAAATTTGTCTGGAGAGATGATTCTATGCTTAAGAGCAAATACTACTTACTGTTCATTTCCCAACACCCACACTGGGTGGCTCATAACCACCTGTCATCATAGCTCCAACAGATCTGACACCCTCTTGTGCCTCTGTGGGTACCTGCTCTTTGCTCTCTCTCTCTCTCTCTCTCTCTCTCTCTCTCTCTCTCTCTCTCTCTCTCTCATAAAAGTAAAAACCTAAAAAACAAACAAAACCCAAGAAATCCTTTCATTTGTAACACATGACTGAGCCTGGAGGACATTATGTTAAGTAAAATAAACCACGCACAGAAAGAAAGATACTGCATAATCCCACTTAAACATGGGATTTAAAAACATTGGTCTTAAGAGTAGAGCAATGGTTGCCAGATTCTGGGAATAGTAGGTAGGAGGGAGGTTGGGATAGATTGGTTCACAGGTGCTAAGTTACAGTCAGATAAGAGGAGAAAATTCTAAATGTCCTATGACACGGTCCTGTGACTATGACTAATAATAATGCATTTTGTCTCTCAAAATAGCTAAAAGAGAATATTTTGAATATTTTCATCATGAATAAATAATACATGTTTAAGATAATGGATATATTAATTGTCTTGATGAGAACAAAATGTGTACATATGCTGAAACACTACATTGTTTCCAATAAATATGTACAATTATTCTATGTCAACCAAAAATAAAACAGGAATACAGTGGTATGCACCTGTACTCTAGCCACTTGGGAGGTCTGCTTAAACTCAGGATTTTGAGGCCAGCCTGGACAACACAGTGAGACCCTCTTCTTTAAAAAGAGCAATAAAATAAAAGTTAGAACAAATATATTCTACAAAATAAATATAACAGGTGTCCCCCACCACCCGTGTCCTTTTATCCTCCAGTACCACTCCTTTCTATTTTTACCTCTAAATCTTGTGAGATCATTAATAGGCTGTGTCTACTGTGACTCTTCTGTAGCTAGCTGCTCCTACCAATTTGCAGAGCAAGAAGCTGTGCAGGTGAATGGGTTGAGAATTGGGATGCTATATCCTCTCCATTCCTGCAGGGCGCTCCTTTGTGGTGGGATTATCTGAGTGAGAGAGATGCATGTGACTCACCTGGGTGTTTGGATAAGAAAATGTCCTTAAAAAAAAAAACCCCAAAAAAAACCCAAAACAAAACATGATTTGGGTCTCCCGGCAAGGCAGACTGCTGAAATCTTTGTGTGAGGCTGTATTTCTCTGTAGCTTTTGGGTGCCACACGTGATCTAGCTTTGCCATCTCATGGTTCTCAAGGCTGCCATGTTACAGGACTGTGTCACTGTTGAGGCAATAACTTGAATTCCCACTGACAGCCCAGATGATTACACATCCACGGCCCGCTTTAGTAAATCACAAATGTCAGCAACTTCCCATGCATAGTTGTGTGCTTGAAAACAGAAGCCCGGGTGGGGGGCGGGGAGGGGGTGCACCACTTCTTTCTCGGCAATAGATATTTAACTTGGACAGCGGACCAAAAAAGCAAGGGTGCTTCCCCTCTGAGGCCAATAGCAAAGGTGTGAAAACTGAAGAGTACGTCTAGAAGAGAAATGTTTCTGTTTTTACTGTAATTTCCTTTCGTCCTTCCAGACACATGTATCATCAAAGTTGTACAATGCACAGGCCGCATTGGGGCAATGACTTTAGCCAAATGTGGGGTTCCTGAATCAGACATGAAGGATGAAAGTAACCATTTTATAAATTAATTCGTATCCTCGTGTTATTTATTCAGGACCAGTCAACAGAGAGGAAGGAGACTTTAAATCACCAGGCTTAGGTTTTGTTTGCTGTATATAGCTTTCTAGATACTAAGATAACATCCATTTATTCGACAAATATCAACATGGCCTTTCAAAACTTTCAGCAATAAGAATTGGTATGGGCAGTTTTATGTCAACTTGACACAAGCTAAAGTCGTCTGAGAGGAGGGTACTTCAAATAAGAAAATGCCTCCATAAGATCGGGTTGTAGGCATGCCTGAAGGGCATTTTCTTAATTAGTGATTGATGGGGGAGGGCCATTGTGGGTGGGGCCATTTCTGGGCTGGTGGTCCTGGGTTCTATAGGAAAGTGGGCTGAGCAAGTCATGATGAGCAAGTCAGTAAGCAGCACCCCTCTATAGCCTCTGCATCAGCTCCTGTCTCCAGGTTCCTCCTCTGTTTGAGTTCCGGTCCTGACTTCCTTCAATGATGAACAATGACATGGAAGTGTAAGCCAAACAAACTCTTTCCTCCCCAACTTGCTTTGGTCATGGTGTTTCATGGCAGCAACAGGAACCCTAACTAGGACAGTATGCATTTTTTATTTTATCCATATAAAACATTTACATCTTTGTAAACTTTTGAAAATAGAAGGTGTGTTAGAGATTTTTCTAAACTAACTTAGTCACTTAGCAACTGAAGAAACTGAGACTCAGTGAAGTTGGATGTTGCTAAGATCATGCCTCTTTATGGTTGGGTCTCTAACAGGTTCTCAATTCTGTCAACTTGTGGACTGTGTGACATGATCCAGGGAAGGACACAGCCCCAAGGCAGAGCTAGTGGGGTGTTTGCTAATATGGCAGATGTTGGCAATCACAGTTAATTAGTCTCACAACAGAAGAGGTTGTGCTTACAAGACTAGTTTAAGAAGCAACTCTCACAGCTTCCTTCCACTGCATTAGCTTTAAAGTATTATCCCAATGATACTTACCTGTACACGGTGTAGCCACAACCTAAAGTTCATTGTCTCAAGGTTGTCCCATGGCTTGAAAAGAGCACAAAGGAGACCTGAGATCAATAGCAGACTACAAAAAGAGATGCCATTTTATGGGGAAATATTTTTCCCTATAATTGAGTCATAATTGAATAATATGTGGATTTGAGGGAACAGAGTTTTCACAAATTGATTTATAGACTGATTGCTCCGTAATTGTTTTAGCTTCTTAGAATTGCTTCAATCTCTTTTAAACACTTTTTTTTCTTTTTGAGGATGATCACGCACTGTAGATCAGGCTGCCCTAGAACTCACTCTGTAGCCTAGGTTGTCCTCAAACTTGTGGTAGTCCTCCTGCCTCAGCCTCTGAGTGGCTACTATGCCTGGTTACACAGATTATTTTTCTGTTGGCTCTAGAAAGGAGCTTGTCAAGAACGCCCATTATGGTCAACTAATGCTTAGCATGGTTTGGAAAATCCTCTGGGGCTTAGCATAATTCCTTGATGGCAAAATGACTTAACATTCTATTTTTACCTTATGTGGATGATTCTTCTGTGCATATATTATAATCTCTCAACAGGAGCAGCCCAGGATCCCTGGCATTAGTGAGGTGAGAGTGTCAGTAGCTACCAGTGTGCAGTGATGGGGAGGTTCAGATCCATCAAGGCACCAGGAGGATTTGACCTAGTGTTTAACATCCCATGTGGATTCTCACTACAGGCAGAGAACACTCACGCCATTGTTTAAGAACATATTCCTGAAATGTCCCCAGGGATCATGACCTGGAGCCTCTAGCTACCTCAGGAGCATAAGCTTACATTGTTAAGAGCCATTATGGGATTGGCACTATGCCAAGCACTTTTGATACACATCTTCATTAATACTCTCTCTCTCTCTCTCTCTCTCTCTCTCCTTCTGATATTCTCCTCTCTTAGTCTCCCTCCCCCTTTTCTCTGTGTAGCCCAGGGTTTCATGGAACTGGCAATCCCCCTGCCTGAGCCTCCTGAGTGTCAGGCTTACAGGTGTGAACCATCATGCCTGGCTCTGATACTACTTTCATATTTCAGTCGGCAAGTATGAGCCAAGATCATCCATCTCTATAACGTTTGGTTCTCCACACCATCCTAGTGGCTCAAATACAGGGTTTCTGTGATACATGCTTCAAGGCCCCATGGAGTTGAGAGAGTGTGAGTGAACGTGGACAGAAGCCCCCTTTATATCAGCACCTCCCCTCACTGACTGATTCAGGCTTTCGTGAATATTTCTGTTGAATAAAGGCTCTCTCAACTAAACAGAAGCTTACAGTGCTGCCATGCTCTGTCAGGAGGCAGAACATTGCTCAGAGGAAGCATGAAAGCTCCATTTTCTTTTCATCTGTTCAACACGACAGCAGTGAACACAACTTGAAATGGGTGCACTGCTGTGCAGAGCTTGGAAATGTCCGGATCTTCTGAGCTTTTTGGTGTAGACATATTTTCTGTATCACTTTCCTGGATTTGCTTACATAATGTATTTTGTATGCATTTCAAAGATCCTGAAAAGCTTCCCCAAACTGCTTGCTGAGGAAGGTGCATCCTACCTCTTCATCATGCAGGCAAAAACACCTGAATGTCCCCTACTGCCTGGAATACTTTGGAGCATTTTACAGATCATGTTTAAAAGATTAAGGTTCTTGGGGCTGGAGAACAGTTACTGGTCAGATGTTAAGAGCACTTGCTGTTCTCCCAGAGATCCTGGCTTCAGTTCCCAGCACCCTGTGGCTCACAAGCATCCATTACTCCAGTTTCAGGGGGTTCACTGCCTTTTTCTGACTTCCACAGGCACCAGGTACGCCACCTGGTGCACATACATATAACGTAAGCAAAACATTCCTATATATAAGATAAAGAAACCTAAAAAAAAGCTTTTAAATTTTAAAAAGCATGGGAAATTTGTGTCTTCATGAAGATCACAGGTCCTTGATGGTTTAAGACTCTCTTTTTCAAGTCTGTTTCTGGTCTCAAGTGAATTCATTCATATTATTCAGATTTTAAAGTAGAGTTTTCCTGCTTCCCCTGAGGTCTGAGGATCTTTCACCACCCAGGCCTCCAAAGGTCTTCCGCTGCATCTCACCATCCCCAGGACCCCCTCGCTGCCTTCTTTACTATTGATTCTCTTTCTCTTCCCAGCACTTACAAAACTAGCACCTTGCACTGTTGTCAGGGTGCTCACACACTGGGAAGAAGGCAAAGCATCGTCTTTTGGCAAAACCCAACGAAGGGTAACATTTCAGCTGGGATAAAGTCAGCCTTTACTAGAATCCCATTATTCTCCTCTCTGGGGAAATGGACAAGACAGGAGGGGGTTTTAATTGGGGATGGGGGAGAGAGGTCAATACAGAACGAAAGGGAAGGAGGAGGAAAAACAACAGTAAGGATGTCTTTCGTATAAGTCTGTATATATGCATACACAGTTTAAGTGAAGTGCCCCTTCTTGAACTTACAGTATTTCCAAGAGCCATCGATTATCTGATAAAACCCCCAATACCAAGCATGAGGAACCCTTTTTCTAGTTGTTGGCCAGGGGAGTTCAAGAGACTCCTTGAACAATATGGGCTATTGCCGTTGCTCTTAGCTGCCTCCCAGAACTTAAAGGCACTCTCTGTTGCTGAAGACATCATAATAGTTTTTCTTCTTCTTCTTGTTCTTGTTGTTCTTCTTCTCCTCCTCCTCCTCCTCCCCCCCCTTCTTTTTTTGAGACAGGGTTTCTTTGTGTAGTTTTGGTGTCTGTCCTTGATCTCCCTCTGTAGACCAGGCTGGCCTTGAACTCACAGAAATCTTCCTGGCTCTGCCTCTCAAGTGCTAGGATTAAATATTCTTTGGACATGAAATTTGGGGGATCCAAACTGGATCTGATCTGAAAACCTGCTCTTGGGGATTAGCTGTCATAGCTCTAGAAGAGTCTGTGTAACCTTCCCTAGGAAAGAACCAACCAATAGTTCTACCCAGCTGTGACACCACATAACCAGTGTGTCAGGATACCCATAAGGGTGCAAAAATGATATTCATATCTTGGTGGCAACCAATAGCTCTCTGATTGGATGTAAAGCCTGCTTACAGAAGGGAAATCATGCTTTGTACTAGAAAACTAGCCAATTACACATGGCTAGTGAGGCCATGGATCTTAGAGGAGATCCTATTACTACCACTTTACTAAATCAGTAAATACTCCTTTAAATACTTCTTAAATGCATTCAACATGTCTGTCTTTAGATACACAAGTAAGTGTATAAAGATACACTTCTTTTAGCTCTCATCCCTCATCAAAGAAATGCTCCTCTTTGCAACAGATGGAGACCATTACAGAAATCCACAACTGATCAAAAAAGAACAGCTGATTGTGTGTGTCCAGCCCTAATGGATTCATCTACAGCATCATTCCTGCAACCAAGGTTCAGGGACCACTTTAGAAGAGATGGTGGAAAGACTGTAAGAGCTGGAGGATCAGGAAATCTGCTGTGTGTCTCCTAGAAATGACAGAGAAGCTAGCTACCCCCATGATGACTCAACAATATGTCTGCTAAAGAAGACTTGAGAGGGACAGCAGCAGCAGACATGCTAACGTGGAAGGAGAAAATCTCGTGGGGTCTCACCCAGAGACAAAGAACACGAGCAACTAAGGAATGCTGTGAGTGGGAGAAAAAGTCTTTCTCAAGGATGAGCCCCTAATTGGTTATCTAGTACTAAGTGGTCAGACCTGATATCATGTGCATACAAGCAACACTAAACAAACAGAACAAGCTGTATTTATATATTTAGGTGTACACACACACACACACACACACACACACACACACACACACACACCACTAACAAAGAAAAGGGCCATTATTTTGAGAGGGAACAAGCAGGTACATGGGCAGAGTTGGAGAGGTAGAGGGAGGAGAGGTATGGGGAAATGATGCAATTATATTTTGCATAAAAAATTTAAAAACAACCACAACAACAAGAAGAAAACTATATAGAAAGGAAGAAAAAGAAAGAGAGAGAGAGAGAGAGAGAGAGAGAGAGAGAGAGAGAGAGAGCTTGAGAGAAAGAAAGGAAGAATGAAAGGAAAGAAGAGAGAGACAGAAAGAAAGAAAGAAATGAAAGAAAGAAAGAAAGAGAAGAAAGAAAGAAAGAGAAGAAAGAAAGAAAGAAAGAAAGATCAAGCTTCCCTTGGGTTGGCCTGTGCCATCCTCTCCGCAACCTCAAAGCGATGAAATACAGTGCTCACTAGGTGGCGCTCAACAGCAAAAAGAAGCAGAGAAGTAGTGGAACTGAAGCGTCCAAACTGATTTTTGTTTTGTTTTGTTTTTTTAAAAACCAGTTAGGCGCGGTGGGGAGTGGTGGAGGGGCACCGGATCGCCAGGCGCGCCGGTTCCCAGGATGTTGATGGGGCTATCGCTGCTCCGGGATTTCCGCGGGGGACCCGGCTCGGGAATGAGGCCTGCACTCCCTGGTCATCTGTTCCTTTCCCGGGTCCCTTGCAGCGTGACCTTCCCAACCCAGGGGTGGGAGAGCGAGTTGAGACCCGGAACTTGGAGCCACCTTCAACTGCAATCTGCACCATGGCAGTTCTCGGTGCTTTTGGGATCCACGACGATAATACTTGTCTTTAAAATCAGAAGACTAAAACCAATAGACCCAGGCCGGATGATAGTCAATTCCAGATCCATGCGTTTTTACGTGTAATTCTAATAGTCCTTAATAATCAGTGTTAATATTCATGAACCCTAAGGGACCCCGAGTCCAGGAAATCCTAATGAGTCCTTGGTACTCTGTCCCCTTGTCAAAGCTTGGGGCTCAGTGGTTAGTAATGCAGAAAAGTTTCTGGAGGAAGGACTGAGATAAGGCGGCTGTTCCCACCTTCCCACGTCCGCCCATCTTGAGGACACTGCAGGGCAGTCTGTACCTTCAGACTGCATGGCTGCTCAGCCTTTCTGGATTGCAGTGGGAAACCCTTGAATCAGGGGAGGGTTGAAGGGCCTATTTTCAGGCCTGACCGACCTTCTGTGACTTTCTCGCTTTAGGTTATGAGGAAAAGAATGTCTTAAGGAAGCTCCATGAGATGGTTGGTGTGTGGAATGGAGGGCACAGATTGAAACTGGAGTGGGCTCAGGTATATCTGGCAGAGCAGACAGTGTTGGGGGGTCCAACAGGAAAGAGTTAAGTGGAAAATTATCTCAGGAGCAAGGGACCCACAGCATGACCCAGGAAACAGGGTCAAGGGCACAGGAGGGAAGTTCCTTCATAGTAGGGCTCACTAGGTGGTGACACTGGGAAGTTTGGGAATTTTGTTCCTGAGAGTAAACAATTTTTTTTTTCATTCTAAAATTGTGGCACAATACTATATGAAATTGCATTTGGAGAAATGGGAACTTTAGTAGAGTTCACTTAGGATTAGACTTCAGTGTGTAGTCAGTAGACAGTTTTTCAAGAGCCTGTTCTGTAGACTAGGGTACAGTCAAAGGGTTCACACGGACCGACTTTAAATCCCAGCGACTACAGCAATTGGTCATTTTGTGGCAGGTTCTTATTATTTTTCCCCCATACAGTTTCTCCAACAATAATAAAGGGGTTTGGAGATTATGCCTATTCTGTGTATTTATTAAGATTAAAAATAGTGCCAATTATTACTTGCGATTATTACTGGTTTTATTGTCTTTATTGTGTTGAGTGACATCTACCGCCTTCTCACTGGTGACTACTAAATGGGAATCTGGCAAGTAATGTATTTTACTGTGAGAGTGATTTTTGTTGATCCACAGTTGAGCTGAAAGCATCTTGGATGGCAGCCTGTAATTAATTCCGACATTTGCCATTTGCCAGCCTCGAGGTCTGCCTGTGTGTGAGGAGGCTCCTTAGGAATTTAAGGGGAGAAGTTATATGTGGTTTTGCATTCTAGAGCTCTTCCACAGGCACAGCCAACTGGTATAAAAGCCCTACATGCTTCTGAGGAATTTTCAAAGCCGCCGAAATGAAAGACGACTCCGTTGCTGGAGATGCTGGCAGAATACAGAGCAAACCGTGACTTAGTCTGTTTTTCAGTTTCTAAAGCACAGATACTTGTATATCACAGATCCATTTATTTGAGGAGTTCTCAGAAGGGGACTAGCAAACCAAATGCAGTCACAGGAGTATTAGCCGTGAATTTGGTTGAATGGAGTGCTTCTCTCTCAGAGGACATGGGCGTTAAGATGCTGATTTGAAGATGGAGGAATATGCCCATGAAAAGCATGTGACAATCTTCAGGTTGTTATTGTCTCACTTAGTTAGGCTGCTCTCCAACTCACTGTGGGAAGGTGGGAGGGTCACTTCGGAGGGAAAGAGTAGAAACTGTGTGGATGATGTCAAGACACCCCTTTCCCTCAAACCTCACCAAAGTTTGGCCTCTGCCCTGGCTAAACCATTAGCCTGCCTTTGGCAAGTGTTTGGATGCCCACTGACTTGTCCCCTTACATGACCTCAACTGCTGATACAGCTGCTCCCACCAACAGCATCCCCTCGCTTCCTTCCCTCCTCCAACCCTCCTCTGTGTGGTGCTGCTTTAGAGGCAGGGGCTACACCTCCTGCTTTCTTTGCTGACACCCTCACTGCGCCATTAGGGTTTCTCACAGCGGTTTCTATTTTTCTTTTCCTCTCATGATACCCATTGCTCTGGTTCAGCCTTACCTGCTTGCTGGCCCTGCTTCCCATGTGTACTGCCAGGCTGAGCCTCTCTCCTGACCCCTAGAGGAATGCTTCATAGGGAGCATTGGGTTCACCTAATTTCCATTTCCTTAGCACTGGACAACACTCCCCTTCCATTTTTTTTTTAAACTTTACTTTCTTAATCCCAAGGGATCTTATTAATTTTGTACTTCTTTTTGTATTTAAATAAAAAAAAATCATGTAGGTACCACTCTTTGTAACTGTGTATTTTTGTTAAATATTTTCCCAAAATGCAGCATTTTGTGAATGATACACTGCTTTTAGCATACTCAAAGGACTGTTTAGGACTTACTTCACAGACATTTTGAATGTTTCCAAAATGTGTTAAAGTTTAACTCTAAAAGACTTTGTGTATTGGGAGAGTCTGGGCAAGAAAAAAAAGTAGGATATCGATATGGATTCGAGCAGATCTGACAGGGCTCTGAGGTGACCTGGTTTCTCTCACTTTCTGTTTCTTCTAGCCAGAGTCCCCTTTTCTCCCTCCTCTGTACCACAGCTGCCACCACATTGGAATAGCAGCAGTACCCTGAGTCTACCAGACAGGTCTGCATTCTCCTCCTGTCCTGTAATAGTCCCTCCCTCCCTCCCTCCTCTGTGTGGGTTGCTCACACATCAGGACCCAGCCCTTTTTTACCCTGTGACTACTAATTCCACCCTGTTTCTCTTAACCTCTGCAGACTCAGTTGTCTCTCTGTCTCTGTCTGTCTGGTTCTGTCTCTCTGTCTCTCTTTCTCTCTGTCCTTCATATCCCCGATGCTAACATCCAGATTATGGTTCTTAACAGGTTCTAGTAAACCTTTTTGTATTTGTTTTTGTTTCTCTTGCTAGGGAGTGAGCTCTTTGATGGAAGAGATAGGGTTGATTCATCTTTCGGTCTTGGTCTCCATAATAATGTCTGGCTCCTGGCCGATGATCCACAGTTGTGTCTGTGGCTGGACAGGAGCCCATGCCATAGTTACATTAGCACTTACTTTTCTGTAATAGGCAAGAAAAGGGCTAAAGGGAGTAAAAGGTTGCATAACTGCTGATGGCTTTGGAAAAAACTATCCAATATTTGGGAATAGAGAGAAGAACCGACAGCGTGACCTTCAGTACCATGTTGGAACACCGGCGGAGGTACCGGTGCCCACCCCATTAGCTGTCTGCCGTCGTACAGCTTGCAAACTACGGATGTTTATTTCCTTAAACGTCTTTAAATGGTTAGATTCTAAATAGTTATATAAGTGCTTACATAATATTTTCAATTTTTCCTCTTGGCTTGCAAAGCTTAAAATGTTTACTCTCTGGCTCCCGCAGAAAAACTTTGCTGATGTGTGGAAGACAGCCACTTTGTTTGTCTCACTGTTTACTATTGATTGTGGCCCAGGCATTTTATGACTGTAAAAGTTAGATGTTAACACACAGACAACCATAAAGCTACAGCGTTTGCACTTTCTGGTTTATAGTTACAGTCTTATTTTCCCATTCCCTTTTGTTCTCTGGCTATAGAAAATCTGTTTCTAGCCCCTCTTCCCACAAGCCTTGCAGCCTAATGATTCTCGTAGAAGTTAAATGAAACTTTGGCGCATGCCCCCTGACTGTTTGTATGGCAACTGTAGCTTTCATGTTTTGAGGGAGATTCTTGGTGCAGGTGGGAGAGGCAGGGTGGGCAGGGCAGGTGGTTTTGGAAGCCAGGAGAAACCTTGGTAACCAGGGTGGGAAAGCCTGGTCGTGTATAGCACTGATAGTGAGGCAAAGGAAAAGGGTAGAAATGCAGAAACTCAGGGTTGCTACAGAGTGTCTAGCTGCCTTGCCTGGGAACAGGTTAGACTCACAGGATGCCTTTTTCACTTTTCAAAGATAAGCTCTTGGGAGTTCTCTCCCATAGACAAAGCTAAGTATTTATTCTCAATACATAGTGCTGCTAGTGGCTGCCTTCTCTCTCTCTGAGTTTTCCCCATTTAATTCTCTTTAAGAGAGACTTTCCTCAGACAGACTGTACCGGCCTCACTGAGTTCCAGCATATGCTCAAATGATCAAGACTACAAGCAGAGGGGTCTCCTGTATTTGCCAAAAGCGACCTGGAATTATTAGGGCCTTTGCTTGTCAGTGCCCACAAGCCTCTTTCCCTTCGTGTGCCTGGACCCACACTCCGGTGTGTGAGCCCTGGCCTTGTCTATCTGAACAGACCACACCAGCAGTTCAGCCAGGTGAGTGGGAATTTAAGGCTCATTTACACCTGTCTTCATTCGGCAGCATCGTCTGCTAGGTAACAGCAGTTGGGGGGGAAGAGGAGAACACAGTAATTTGCTCACCTGTCAGTCACCAGGACAGCTTCTACTCAGATACATCAGCAAGAGGGGAAAACCTGGCTTAGCTAGTCATTCTGAAAAACTAGGGGCAAAAGAGCTGTCATACTGCTCGATAGAAAAGAAAACGACTGAAAAATCCCCTGCATACTTTCTTTACCGATTCAAAATGTAGACACTTACTTATTTTTTAATGGAAATGGGAGAGGGGGGATATAGCATTGCCTCTGGCTTCTGTCTCCAGCACTACAAGTAATAATAAAAATATTTGCTTATTTCCCCAAACTAAAATTGTACAGGAGTTCTAGTGATAGGACATGTTACTACAACAGTACTGGACTGTTTTTTTTTTTAAAAGAACAATGCTTTAGATTTCATGTTTTATAAGACATGCAAATTCATGGAATTAAGAAATTAATGCTTTTTTCAAGCAATAGTGTTGAGTTTGGGGTTTTTTGGAGAGCCATCTCTATGTTCTATATTGAAACAAGGCTGCAAAGAGGGGCAGAAGGGGAGGGTCACATGTGAATCAGGGTGGCCTTCGTGTGTCTATCCAAGTGTGTACCTGGTTGTCACTTGCTTTTGGCTCTTTCTCAATAGCCACCTGTTGTAAGTATTCTAGTATTATGTAATATACTAGAATAGCACTAGTAATATGTAGTATTATTCTAAGATGTGTTACATTTGTTTATGCTGTGGAACATTTGTTTAATGATGCAAAGATGTGTTGCATTCTTTTATGTTGCATTTGTTTAATTCTGGGAAGCTGTGTTACTTTGTCTGTCTAAAATACCTGATTGGTCTAATAAACAGCTGAATGGCCAATAGCAAGGCAGGAGAGGGATAGGTGGGGCTGGCAGGCAGAGAGAATAAATAGAAGGGGAAGAGCGTTAGAAAAGATGAAGGACCAAGAGAACAAGAAGAGGAGGATGCTAGGGGCCAGCCACCCAGCCACACAACCAGCCACAGAATAAGAATGAAAGTAAGATATACAGAAGTAAGAAGAGGGAAACACCCAGAGGCAAAAGGTAGATGGGATAGTTTAAGAAAATCTGGCTAGCAACAAGCCAAGCCAAGGCCAGTCATTTATAAGTAAGAATAAGCCTCAGTGTGATTTATTTGGGAGCTGGGTGGCAGGCTCACAAAGAGTATAGAGTGATAAACAACCAACAACAGCCACCACCTCCAGTGACAGCCTGTACTCCTGTGTCATCTGCAGAGTGGGCCTCCCCAGCCCTGGTCCTTTGCAGCTGTTGCCAGGTGCTCAGGCATGGCTATCAGAACACTCATTGGCCAGTTTACCAACATAGAAGGGTCAGAGGTCTTTGTAGTAGTCCAGTCCTACACTCCCTCCTGCTCAGGTGGCTGGGTCTCAGCAAGCTGAGATTTAAAAGGAATCATAGTACTCTCTTCATCTGGCACCAAGCCAAAGCCCACAGGAACTTGCTTAAAGTCTGCTACATAAGAAAATAGCCATTAAAAGGTATGTTTGAACTAAAAAGGCATATTTTTGATGTCAGCATAGTGTAAAGATGTCCTTTCGCCACAGTTTCTTTGAGCAGGGACTGTCACACATGGACAGGTCATGTGGAGGTGGATGGATGCTCACTGGTTCAGAGATGGTGTTCAAGGTCTGGTGTGCCACTCAAATGCACGCTTGCTGGTTCCCTGCATGAATCTGCCCTTTGCCTGTGGTGAGATTGCTCAGGATCCACAGCTGTGAGCAAGGAAGCCCACTGGCTCAGGCAGGCCTGGTCCCCCATGACTGGTCCTATCTTTTTCCATCTGCATTATTCTCGATAAGAAGGAAAACAAAAAAAGTGTAGTTTGGTGCCGTGGCTTCTGCCTGTACACAACACAATGAAACCAGAATCTCTTGTGGTTGAGGAATGTATATACATTTTGGTCTGTGTAGAAGGAAACATACTCATTTTTAAAACTTTTATGAAGCCGTCTTTAATGTTCCGATCTTCCTGTTTTCAGCTCTTTTGTCTGGAGCGTTGCTAATGCTTTCACAGGCTCCCCATAGCCATTTCCTGGCAGATTTCAAACATTAATTAATTTGTGTCCTTCATTCATGATTTCATTATTTTTCTGTGCATTAGAAGCAGGTTCCCAATCTCCAGGTATGTAGTAAAGAATAGAATATGGAGAAGTATTTCACCCTAAATCGCAGTGTAACTGTCCAGTAACTTCTGCAAAATATCTCCCCATGGATACTGAGTGGTTATTCATTCATTCATTCATTCACTCATTCAGCAGTTTTCATCTGTGTTCATTACTGGACACAGTATATCTGCCTCTCTGGAAGTTCCTGAGCTGCTCCTTCTTAGGGCTGTGGAAAGCAGATAGACCATCGAGTTAGTCCTCTCTGCCCTTCCTCTCTTGTATCTCTCAAGTTGGGTATGTACCCCACAGCACACTGGGAAGCTTGCAGGCATTTTTGTATTAGACAGCTCAGCATAAATTTGGCTCCAGCAGGAACCACAGCTGATGTGATAGCATCTCACTTCTACCAGTTGCCCAGAGGGAAGGCTACACCATACAACGGTTCACAGGGTACCAATGAAAATAGCCTCAGCTCCAATTGCTTCACTAACACCTTGCCAGGCCAGTTTTTAATCACTCTTTATGGTACCCTGTGCAGGTCATAAATTAATAGTCAAGTTAATTATGACAATGTTGTAATACTAACTATTAACATTTATTAGGCAACTATAATGTGTCAAACACTATGTTGAGGACTAAAAATACCCTTTTTATTAATCCTTCTGCTCTTAGAATGTCCCCTGTTGCGCTATAGGACTGTCCTCCAAAGCAAACTGCCATCATCTTTATGAGTTTGGCTGTGCCTGTTTGAAAAAGAGACCACAGCTGGGCTTGTTGACTGTTGGTGGTCCCTCACAGAAGGAGGGATGGGAAGGGTTATGGGAGGACTGTCACCTCATTATTCAGCCATTCCTACCAACCAGTTGCATGTGATTCTTCCCTAATTGCATGTAACCTCAGGGAGAGACTAGAGTGGATAGGTTGGGGAGGACTTGGGAGAAGGCTCCGTTTTCATGGCCATAAGGGAGTCATCATTCATACTGGGCACAGACCTTGCAGAGTGGCTGCCTTAATGACACTCATGCTCCCAGCCATATCCTTCACCCATTGCTCTGAAAGGAAGCCTAATAAACCCAGTGGTTCTCCAGAGTTACTGTTGATGGATGTGTACCTCAGTTTGTCCTTGGGACCTTAGGAGAAGGGGTAGACATTGTCTCCCACAGGGAAGGAATTTTAGCAACCTTTCATGGTGGAAATGGGGTGCTGCTATTAACACACAGGGTTCACATTCAAGACGGGGCCCCCAAGGCCATGGCTATGTTGCACTTCTTTCAAGCATCAGCGGTGGCCCCCAGCTCAGGCATGGCATGGCACTACAAGCCCCCAGCGTCTTTCTAAGACATCTGTCAAGTGGTTCCTACTGCTGAAACTCCTGTCCTCAGAGGCGTAGATCCAGACTCTCCCCAGCCTTGGCCTGGCCCTTCCATGGACAGTTTTTGTCTTGAGTGGGCTCCTAAGGACTGACAACTGACTGAGGGACGGAGGAGGGCAGGGGCCAGGCTCTCACCTCGTCTGTGCTCTGGAGTTCGCCTGTATCCTTTCTGTTACTTTTACCACCCCACTGCAGAGACCAGCCTGAGCTCTGGGTACCTTCTGTGGATGGAGGCCGTCAGTCTTTCCCTGACATTTAGGTGGTCTTTGATTGCTCAGGGGCTCTAGTAGGCTTCCTTAGGCAGCTCCTGTTTGGAGGTAACGACTCCCCTGCTCAGTGCCCAAGGCTGTGCTGTCTTTTTAATGATGCTGTTTACCAAGGTACTGAGGCAATTTCTGTAGGATTGCTCCAAAGCCTGTTCTGTCAAAGATAAATGTTTCCTACTGAGCTTTTTTGGCTTGCCTTTTTGCCCAAGGCCGTTTCCCTCTGTCTTCATAGTTAGTCCACAGAGAGCCAGAGAGAGCCTTAAAGATCCACCTCACTAATTCATAGCCAATTAGGACACTTTGTTTTCCATCTGACTGGAAGGTTGCTTTGGCAGTGGGACAGAGTCCTCCTGTCCTGCACTCCAGGGGATTAAAAACCTTCCTTCAGTTAGAGAACAGTTTTGAAGTACACGATGAAAACAGTCCCCACTTCAGGCCTGGCCCCTGACCGTGGCAGACACTCTGCTTTGCTGCTGGAGCAAGCATTTGCTTTCTGTTCTAGACTTTCTGGCTATTGTTTTACACACGTGGGTGCTGCACCAGGGTGTGCAAGTGGGGAGGGACATTATTTTCTTCTTTGGTGATTTCTCTAAGCTTGAATTTTGATCTACTGTCCCCCCCTCTCCTCAGGATTTGGTCTGAGTTTCATCCCAAATTTTCTTATGACTTTTGACAGCTCACTGAGGCCACTGCCGTCTGAAGGAGAAGGCCCAGGCTGCTGTGGTTCTTTTTCAGAAAGTACTTTGACCTCTCACAGAATGTAAACTAGCTTGGTTTGGGGCTACATTTTAAAATGTCTCTGCACAGCAAAAGTTCAGTACTGAGAGGAAACTGAGGCCCTCAGACTGTGCGGTTAGGGGTGCCCTTACTCTTTGCTTTCCTATGTAGGAACACTTGAGACTGCAGGGTGAAGGCCCTCCTTCCTTAGTCATGAAGTTCATAGCTTCTAAAAGGTTGCCTTGTTAAGTGTAATCTAATTTCATTTTTGTGGCTTAACAGTTGCTCAACACGCTTGAAAACAAAACAGAATGAACCAGAAGTTCCCCAAGCTTTCGTCGTTGGCTTCACCTACCTAGTTCAATGTTGAGAGAGTAGCTGTCGATGTCCAGATTGAGCTGTTGAGCTGCTGTGGATCGGAGGTCCTCCAGGACCCCGCGCACCGCCTGGGTGAGGTTGTAGGGCACCACCTTCGCAAACCGCACTCGGCTGTTCACGATCACACTCCCGTTTCGGAAGCTGAGGATTTCCAGTTGCTTAAATCCCGTAAGATTGGATCGTAAATATGGAACCAACTGCAAAAGAAGAAATCATTTATTCCTGACGTGGTCACTGCCGGTTGTACTTATGCTCCCTCTTCATTACCTGAGGCACGCCTTTCATTTCCTCATTGCTGGTTTTGTTGTTGGACATGAGACCGGAAGACTACGACCTAATGATCTTTTTGTAGTAATTACGTCCGTATTTCCACCCTTCTGCCTGCACTGAGATAGATGGGCAGGGATTTCTTCATGCCTTGTGAGAACAGTTTTTTTTTAAGTGACTATTCCAAATTGAGCCCAGGAGCTAATAAACGTATGTCTGTGTAAATGGAAATGTGAAATCTGAAATTACCCATTGAAATAAAAATACCCAAACCCAATGTGTCTGTCTATTAGTGTAGTGAAACTTTCTGGCTGCAGAAGGGAAGTGACAATCAAGACAATTGGATGGGGGTATTGAAGCTGGTTCCAACTAGTTGGGTGGCCTTCATTGAGTGACGCAATACAATACCTGTGTGGATCTCCGTGCTTATCTGAACGTGAGAAAGCAAAGGTGCCTTCCTGGGGATTCCTTTCCCAACATGATTTAGTAATCTTGAAAGCAGCCTCAGGACATTGTGCTTCCCTTGTGTTCACACCTGTCTCTTGTGAGCCAAGGCCATCTTGAAGGTCATTGCCCAGAAATGTTTGAAACTCATTTCCTGACTCTAGAAGGGTTCACGAACTATAGCCTATAAATACCGACAGCACACAGGTTCAAGCTGCAAGCTTCCAGGCGTGCCTCAGACCCACTCTCTCTTTCTCATCCTGTCTCTCTGTCTCAGTAGAACTTTGGCTCTGACCTTGTTTCACAAGGTGTTCTGGTTAGTTCAGTGAACTGGGTACAAACTAGAGTTTCCTGGGACAAAGGAACCACAATTAGGAATAGCCGTTATCAGATTGGCCCCCAGGCCTGTCTATGTCATGTTTTCTTGACTAATGATTGATGTGGGAGGGCCTAGCCCACTATGGGCTCTGCCACCCCTGGGCAGGTGGAACTGGGTTATACAAGAAGGCAGGCTGAATAAGCCATGAGGAGCAATCTTGTAAGCAACATTTCTCTGTGGTTTCTGCTTCAAGCTTCTCTCTTAAGGTCCTGCCTTGGAGATGATAGACTGTAACCTGTAAGGTGAAGGAAACCATTTCCTTCCCAAGCTGATTTTGCTAACAGTGTTTATCATGGCATTAGAGAAGCTAAGTAGAAGACAGCTTATCTTGAAAACAAAATGCAGTTTTGTATCAGAGTTGGGACTTTGTTCATGGTGCTCTGTCCTGATTTGTTCTGCTACCCTACTGAACTCATTCTTGAGTTGGCACTGTGTTGGCCTGGGGTAGGAGTTTTCTGTTTGCATTTTGTGTACAGACAATTAGTTGCCTTGTCTCCCAAATTAATTCCCAGAATGTGATGGAAAAGAAGGTGACTCATTAGAGTTGCTATTTTTCCAGCCTCCATGTAGCCAGGCCTGGTCATGTGACTAGCTCCATCACTACGAAATGTGGGGGGAGGTTGCTGCTTCTCCGCTTGTTGACAAACTGCTCTCCCTGGATCACTCTCTTCTCCCATGTGAGAAGAGGATGTAGCAGCCACTCACCTTTAACTTTGCAAAAGAAGAAACACTCTTAGGGCCGCACATGGAAGAAACGTGGGTTTACAGGATGATACTAGAACACATCTGCCCACCTATCAAGGAGAAATAAGCCTGCGTCTGATTTCAGTGCTCTTAATACATTTGTTATGGCAACCTATTACAAACCCGAAGGAAGACATTGGGGTGAGGTGAGGCTCACTGGGACATTATTCCCTAAGACAGGCCCAGAAAAAACGTTCAAGCCATATGATAATTTAACTTACAAGAAGCATATTTTTTTCTGATATTGTCAGAAATCATGTGTGTGATATGCATTGTACAATTCATTTAATCAGACATGACTGCTAAAACCATCACAGAATTCAATATTTATGATTGTACATATATTTCTTATTACATTTGTAGAAATAATTAAAATGTGAGTTTGAGTGTGCCTATTACTGAAGTGTATCCATTGTGAAAATGTTCTCACTTTGTATGTCAAGGATCAGAGAGACAAGTCATATAGCCATTTACAACAACGTAGGGGGGTTTGAAAAAGGGGGATTTTATACCTGAACTCTCTTCCTCAACCATGCTGGACAGCATGGCTCGATGCTTTTTCACAGCTTAGGAAAAGTTCACTTAGACTTCTCTTAGATTCCAAGCTCCGTACTATAGTGTTTCTGTGTAGAATTTGGATAAAATTATTTAGGGAGAACCATAATGAGGAGAATTTAAGGATAAACTTGTTCCCATGAAGCTGGGTGGCAGTGTCTTTTCTGATTGCCCACCATAGAACTCATTTCCCTGGTTGGATTTAAATCACCCCAGAACTCTAGCTGAATGCCTTCTGCAGCAGCACAGCTGCTTCAAATGCTCCTCTCCTCCTAACCTGCGTCGCACAAGATGAGCAATGATTATGCTATAATCACAAAGCAATGGCAGAAAAGCATGAGGAGATGGATGCAGCAAGTGGAGAGCGGTAAGCCGCGCCCACTCACCAGGTCTGTGAATCGTTGTTCCAGGGCTTGATATTCCAGAGAACTCTTGTTGAACAGGTCATAGGAGAAAGGCATGTTTGCAACTCGAAGACTGAAGAATACCACTAACTCGTGGCCCTTGGTAGCAATGGTCTCAGAGCTGGTGGTGATGTACTGTAACGGGATGGGTGTGGTTATCTCCAAAAAATGATCCGGGGTAGCATCATATCCACTCAGTCCTGATACTTCTGGTAAGGTCGGGGTGTCAGATACATCCATTTCCTCTAGATCTCTGATTGTATCTTCGCTGCTTGTAATCAACTGGCTGACACTGGAAGACGCAGGCCAATGTGACGTTTCTAGAGGCAATTGGCTGATGGTGGAATAGTCACTAGCAGGAAGCGTGAGCCCAGGGACCAGTATTGTTTGGCCAGTGGTCATCAAGTGAGGGGAGCTTTGATCAGCCGGAGAGAAGATGCTAGGTGTGATAAAAGAAGGTAGATTTTCCAATGGGGAAGTTGAGGCTGTTGGAGGTGGAGACCAAGAACTGTCTTCGGAGGACATGCCTGACACCATTTTCGTTATGTCCAATTATTTCCACCAAAGAGAAAATAAAAAAAATACAAAACCAAAGTTAATCAACTTTAATTTACATCAACAGTTTCAACCACCATTTTAAAAAAGGAGAGAGTGGTATAGAAAGGGCAAGCAGTGCTGTGTCCAAATCTAGGGAGGCAAAGGGTGGGTCCCTGGACTCTGTTTATCCAGGCTCCAAATTCTACATAATTGAGATGAAAAGGAGTACTAATTACTTAGACTTTCTAGAAACCTGTCCAGGTAGACTTAGCATGCCTGCAGAATAGGTAGAAGAATGACTAGTCATCTCTAGAACAGGGTGGGATTCCACCCCAGTTGGCACTGGCATAGACTCAAAACCATACTGTCCCTGGAACTCTCAGACAACTTGCTGCAGGGTTTTGGTTCAGATATTTTATTCACTTTCCAATATTGTAAACTTGAGTTTTGCAAAACTGAACCTTTTGGGATTCAATGACCACATGTTGGTAGCTTTATCGTCTAAAATTCAACTACACTTTTTCAGAACTGGATATTCAGATTGAATAAGTTGACAATTTGCAAAAGGGTACTGAGCATGTAAAGGTGTAGGGGATGTATACTTTGAACTTTATATTGAACATTCAACTTGGAAAGTATTTGATAGTATTTCAAATCTTTTCATTGCTTTCACATAGGGCTGCTGAATTCCATTCCATTTTTGGTACAAAATTAAAACCAGTAGGTATTTATGAACTGAAAAAGTATTTATATGAACCTTTCAGATGGAGAGATTGATAGATTATTAAAGTAGGCCAATAAACCTAAATCCAGAGTCACTGATTGCATTTAAAGGACTAGGGGGACAGAGCAGGCAATTTTCTATGATTGCTTCCAGAGGCATTTTGGCAGATCTGTGGGAGAGTTCTCCTGAAACCTGCATGCTAAGTGTGATGAATGGTCTGTCTGAACACAGATCGAATCTTTGGACTTGCAATCAACTAATTTACCACAGTGCAATCACCAAAACTGAAACATAAACAGGTCTGAAAGGCAGAATCATATCAGCTTTATTACTTTCTTAAAATAAAACTTGGCTATTGGTGAGTTACGCTTGCATTTCAGAGAAGGATACTCTTTTCTCATCCCCTATCACAGAGTGCCTAGGTGTGTCTAACCATAATTCACTCAACTGCCAGAAACATTTGCTGATGTCTACGATCTCTGTGCATATAAGCTTCGATTTTTATTCAAATATTCTTTTTCTATCAGCTGAATGCTTGTGTATCGCCCAAATTCATGTTGAGAGTGCCCATTCCACAACGTGATGATGTTTGGAGATGAGGCCATAGGGAGGGAGGGAGTCTGTGAAAGTGAGCCCTTATTAGATGGGATTGGTACTGGACCCTCATCTGAACAGATATGAGAGAGATGATCTGCTTTTGCAAAGTGAGACTATAGAAAGCATCCATGTGCAACCCAGAAGAAGTGCCGTTGCCAGGGCCCAAATCCACAGTAGCTTGATATTGGACTTCCCTGACATTAGAACTGTAGAGGCACCCTTCTGTTGCTCAGTCACTCAGCACACGGTATTTTGTTATAGCCTGTGCTAAGGTATCCATGTAAGGCATGGGAACGAGTCCACAGACAGTATGGACAGTAACTGCAGTGCTGTCTGTGGTTTGCGCCGACTTCCTTACGCCATGCCTTTGAGTCTGTGCTCCTGGGATGTGCACTCAGCGCTCCTACAGAT
This sequence comes from Peromyscus eremicus, assembly GCF_949786415.1. Taxonomy (NCBI): domain Eukaryota; kingdom Metazoa; phylum Chordata; class Mammalia; order Rodentia; family Cricetidae; genus Peromyscus; species Peromyscus eremicus. The sequence continues at coordinate 74,650,935 of NC_081422.1, forward strand.
GGTAAGGGGTAGGAAAGCAGAGGCATGAAGCACCGTGATGGATGTCTTCTGTCTGCTCCTGGGGGCCAGCGTTTCATCACCTGCACCTTCCCCACTCCGTAGACTGTAACCAGCTTAAAACAGGCCATGCTGTAAGTCATCAGTCAGGGAGTTTCTACCCTTCTCCTTTTGTGGCGTCTTAAGACAAGCTCTTCACAGCCACAGCAAACCTCCCTGAGCAATTTCATTGACATAACAGGTGGCTGTTGAAATGTAGGGCTGCTGGATAGTATACAAAGCACCAACTGAAACAATCGTATGCTAAAACATTTACTCCTGTGTTTATGGAAAATTCAAATTCGACTACAATCTTTTATTTTTCTTTGCCAAATCTAGGAACCCTATTTAAATGTGCTTTAAAAATTCCCCTAATCTCAAAAATAAAAGAAAAAAATTCTTTTTTTTTTTTTTTTTTTTTTTTGCTTTTTCTTTTTTTGCTCAAGATTGAAGCTACTAAGGCAATAGTTAGTTCCTCTGGAGAAAAATTATTCAAGCCTTGCCATGACTTCTAATTTAGATAGTTATGCTTTCATCCAATTCTTATGTAAAAATGAGACATAGCAGTGACACAGACTATTCTATTATTAAGTTTCAGATGCTACAATAGGAAGTCAAGTGCTAAAAGCCAAGGCCACTTATTTCATCATGGAATGTGAAAAATAAAAGACTCAAAATAACTACGTTCGAGAGTGGATGTGGTTCCTACAAGGGTGTAAAGTGTTTGTGCATGATGGGGCACTAGCCTGGCTCCTAGGCAGAGAGGAAATGGTTATTTTCATCACATGATATGCAGGGGAGGTCTGTTCAAAGTAAAGGCCACAGTTAAAATGATCCAACAGAAAGCAGATGAACACAGGGCAGCTGAAGCCGGAAGTGAGGAAAGTCAACAGCTGAAGTTGAGAATGGTGGGGGTGGAGTATCTAGATGAAGAGAAAGGAGAAGGGAGCAGGCTGAAGGAGAGGTGCAAGGGAGAGGCTGCTAGGAAGGATCGTATCTGTCCTGTGGGGCATCAGCCTCAAGCAGCTGCCTACTTCATATTGAAACAGTCTAAGGAGAGATCTTCTAATATCCTTTAGATCTTCAGTTGGCACAATCAACACATTCCTAATTTTATATGAAACACCACTCATTAATTACAATCCTTTTCATATTATAGAAATAGAAAGTTTTTTTTTATTTGTCAATTTGTTCAATGACTGAATAGTTATCACTAGCCTCCCATTTCCTAGTCCCGATGCTCAGACACATCAGCAAACGAAACAGCGGTTGGTCAGTCTCCATGAGCTTACTGTGTAGTGGAGGAAGCCAGGAAAATAATCCTCCAAGTAAACACACTAGGAGATACAGAATGTCCAGTGGGGATGGATGCTCTGGAAACAAAACCAGTGGGAGAGGAGGGGAGGGTATCAGCCATGAACAAATGCAAAGGAGAAGCATGTCAGAACAATAGTGTCATGTTCAAGGGACTGCTAGCTTGGGGACAGTGTGGTGATATTCTATTTGTGTACCCCAATAAAGCTTATCTGGGGATCAGAGGAAAAAGCCAGCCACTATATTAAACATAGAGGTCAGGCAGTGGTAGCACACTCCTTTAATCCTTGCATTTGGGAGGCAGAGATCCATCTGGATCTCTGTGAGTTCAGGGCCACATTGGGAACAGAGCCAGGCATGGTATCACATGCCTTTAATCCCAGTACTAGTTAACCATAGAGGTCTGGAGCTCTGTATAGACAGACAGGAAGTGATAGAGCTGGGTGGAAAGAGGAAGTGATGTAGCTGGGCAGAGAGAGGAAGTAAGATGGCAGGGCACAGAAAGGTATATTTTAGCTGGAATTTTCTCCAGTCACACTTGGGCCTGAGGTCAGGACAAATCTCTCTTATCCACCAGTTCTGCAGCTGCTTGGACCCAAGTAAAGACACAGAGACTTATATTACTTATAAACTGTATGGCCATGGCAGGCTTCTTGTTATCTAGTTCTTATATCTTAAATTAACCCATTTCTATCAAACTATAAGTTGACACATGGCTTGTGGCTTACTGGTACTTTTACATCTCGCTTCCTTTGTGTCTGGCTGGTGACTCCTGACTCAGCCTTCCACTTCCCAGAATTCTCCTCTCTCCTTATCCTGCGTACACTATACTTCCTGTCTGGCTACTGGCCAATCAGCATTTTATTTATCAATCAGAGCAACACATTCAGAGCATACAGAAAGACATCCCCAGCAGTATATAGGCATGAGTATATAGGAAGTAGCTCTGTCTGGAGGCTGAGGAGTTGGTAAGGTGAGGTTGGATGTGGTTTGTCCTATTCCTCTGATCTTTCAGTTTTCATCCCAATATCTGGCTCTGTTTTTTTTTTTTTTAATTAATAAGACCATTTAGCAATTCATCTTACAGGACAGTATGACCCCACTGAATGCTGCAGTCTGCCAATGGTCATGGTAGCTGAAGACATTTTCTAATTAGACAACCTTTCTTAGGATTATTCAGTTAAAACAAGAAAGTAATCCAAGAAAGAGAGAGAAATGGATACTAAAAAAAAGAAGTCAGGGAGACCTTTTGGAGGATAGAGAAGGCAATTCTAAGGAGAGAGTCCAGACTTGGTATGGGCAGTGGCTCACAGATCTTCACTGCTGAGCCTGCCTGAGTTTCTGAATTCTAACTCAAAAAGCATACTTTTTCCTTTTCTCCCTTTCTGCCTGTTCTCTAGAAAAAGGCTAAAACCCCGAGCTTGCATGCTCTGACACTCTAAAAGTTATTTCTCTGAAGAACACTTCCACAGCTGCTTGTCATCCTGTGGTTTCTCTCTCAATGGCCAATAAAATGATCCTCAAACTTAAAAAAAAAGATTGCCTTTGTATAAAGAGATAAATACAGGAAATGCAGATGTCATTAAGCCCCATGACAGTGTGCAGAGTTTTACAAAATAATTTTACAGTGTCATTGGCAAGTGAAAAAAGTCTGCATTTGTGATTTATCTAATATGGTAAAATTGTTGGAGGATGTATTCTACAGCACAAGAGGAAACCTGGGGCAGAGGGGGTCAGAGAACCCACTGGGGGAAAGGCAGGGGGAATTCTGAAGGAGACATCCCAGTGAGGGTCCTCCACAAGGCCAAGAGAATAATGTTCCCTCAGAAAGGAAGGGAGTCTCTAAAACTTGGTACTGAGGCATCATCTGATGTGGATGCTACACTGGAAATTGTAGTGGGATGTTCAGGAGGAGTTGGCAACGAGTACAAAGAACACTAAACCACGGAAAACTAAACATCAAATGCAGGAAATCAGGAGGGAAAAAGAGCAAGTAGTTCACCTGTGGAAATAAGCTGAACGCTAACTATTGATTTCATGATAGTTGAGTTATGACTCCACCGAAGCGTTGGTAGGGGAGGCTGAAGGGATCACACTGCAAGAAACTGAAATCACATTATACGCTAATAAAAAATCAACAAATGACAACTAATTTCTTTAAAAAAAAAATGTGAGGAAGAGTGAGTGCCAGGAAGATGGTTGATGGTTGAGTTCTGAGGTAACCTTTAAATGTGTGGGCCCTCACAGAAAGGAGGCATGAGATACCACACTTGACTACTTACAGAGGTTGCCCTTTTGATTTGGAGATGATTGGAGATTCAAATGCGGTTGCAGAAATTAACACAACCTCCATCAGTCTGCTCCTCCAGGGCAGAGACACAAGGCTGGTGGGCTGTCAGAATGGATTTTTTCAAAACACTGGAAACTGACTAGAAATGGTTAGTAATCATGGGGATGCTTAATTAAGAAAACCTGGCTGCATCTCGGTGCTCAGGGTGAACTGTGGGGCAATTTTTATTTTTCCTGTTTCCCTTGGCGCTGTGGCTCTGTGGTAGCCTGGGAAACAGCATCCCTGATCCTCAGTACCAGACTTTGCAAGCCGAATGGACTCATGGAAGAAAGAAGAGTAATTATTTGTTTTAACCTGTCTTTTGACTCCCTGGAAGCTGGACTCAAAAGGCCTGCCTTTCTCTCTCCTAGCAGAGCTCTCCGGAGGCTGCAGTGGCTGCCCGCGGGGTGCCTGTTGAAACCACACAGGCACGGTGCTAATTGCTGCTGTGTGAGGCAGAGGCAGCAGCGGGCACAACAGCCCACTAGCCACAAACTTTGGGGGAAAAAGGTGGAGGAAGAGCTGCTTTGAGGAACAGTTCTGTCCTGTGGAGAAGAAGGTGGAGAAGAAGGTCGCCCACAGGCTCAGGGCTTAGCGTGCCTTCTCTGAGAAGGACATAACTCACATGGGCTTCAAGTCCAAGCTTCTCTAACGCAGAAAGCCAGACCCCATGCCCAGATGCGGCTGCCTTACGTTGCAGGGTTTCCTTTTGGAATGATGAAATAGTTCTGGACTTAAACAGAGTTGAGGGCTGCACGACCTGAACATACTAAGAACCGCCGAATTGTCTACTGAAAGATGACTATGATACTGAGTTTTATTTCAGTAACGGAGATAGTAATACATAAAATCATGTGTTGTCTATGTAGCTTTGGTGCCTGTTCTGGATCTCGCTCTGTACTCCAGGCTGCCTCGAACTCATAGAGATCTGCCTGGCTCTGCCTCCCAAGTGCTGGGATTAAAGGCTTGTGCGCCACAACCGCCTGGCTCCCTTCGTGTCTCTTAATGATAATCGTTCCAAACCAGCATACAATGTCAACTAGCATGTTAATATGACATGGAGATCACCACCAACCCACCTTGCTTTAGTCATCCAACTTCTCTTTCATCCTATCCCCTCCTCAACATCTGGCAACTACTAATTTGTTTTCCATTTATGTAATCATTTTCAATTTACATAATTGGAATAATTAAGTGTGGTGATAACATTTTTTCTGAAAATATCTTTTGACCCCAAAGAAACAGAAGTTTTCCCCGACGTTATAGCCAAGTTAATAATATGCTTGAGGTCACTAGAGGCTGTGTACTTAGTTAGCCTGCTCTCCTCTTGTGTGCCCAGCTTGTGTAGTTTAGCCTGCCTTTAAGAGAACAGTGTAACTAACTCTATGATATCTTGGATTTCCCATGCAATCAGCTTTTACAACTTCAGCTAAATGCATGGCTTTGATCTTAAGGTATATGCTCTTTCATAACCCCTGACAGAATAGTGTTTATATGTGTGTATGTATAAACATATTTAAATGTTACATTATACATGATAAACGCATGCCAGTTCTATTTGCCAGTGAAGGTTCTGAACAGAGCCACCACTGAAGGGAAATATCCTAAAATCAACTTGCTAAGCTCAAAATCTCATTCCTCAATCCCGGGGAACTTCATCCACACTTTCTTACTACTTTGGTCAGGTGTCGGGAACTGAAGGATGGGGTTGAGGCTGGTGTGGGAGGAAATATCGATTTGGCCCCTGCTGTGTGATAGTTTGCCCTACAAATGATTTTGGATCATTTTTCATTTGTCCTAAGGCATTTTATAAACTCCACACTGATTACATTCTTTGTACTTCTGATGATGCTTAATTCTTGAAGTATCAGTCTAGTTATCATTCCCTAAATGATCAAACAGACAGAAGATGCAGCCCAAAGCTATGAGGACAGGTGCTGCTGACCAGGGATCATCAGGAGAATAAGATACGAACATATACTTTCTTTCCTTCTAAAAAAAAAATTACTGAATTCTTAAATCATGAATCAAAAGTCAGTTTTCCCACATCCCTCACACTAAATAGAAGTGCTCGGGCTTTGGAATATTGTTAAGCACTGCCTCATAAAGCAACCACTGCCCAGAGCCCAGAGCCACAGACACCTTCTTTTCCAGCTTCATTCTGAAGACCGTGATCTCTATTTGTTTTCAATTTAGAATCAGTTCATATAAAGAAATTGTGTGCATTTGGCGAAAGAGCCAACCTATACTTTATTCTGATTTGTTGGTGAACTGATAATTCTTTTCCTGGAAGGAACGAATATTTAGGAACAAATGAAGCCATTGTACCATATAACTGATCTTCAGTGAAGTTGTTTTTAATAATATAGTCATGGTACAATTATGGTCTGTCTTTTTTTTTAGCTCTAATTTTCTTTCTTTTAAAAACATTTACTTATTTGTTTTAATTTTCTATGCACGTGAGTGTTTTGTCTGCACATATGTATGTGTGCTACATACATGCCTGATGCCCAAGGAGGTGAGAAGAAGGCATTGAATTCCATGGAACTGGAGTTATGGATAGGTATGAGCCATCATGTGGGTGCTGAGAACCAAGTCCTATTCATGAGCAACAAATGCTCTTAACCATAGAGCCATTTCTCAAGGCCCCTCCAGCTCTAAGTAAATGATCATATATTTTCTTTCTATTAATAACTTCATATGCACCTGAAAAAAATAATAAGGGTTAATACTAAACAAAAATTGAATCCAGTACCATGAAAAGTACAAAAATATTAGAGGGAAGTAGTCAACTTCCAAGAGAACCACTGATAGTCCTTTCCCATGTGGTCTATCCACCTCAGATCCTCCAACAAGACCATATCTCCTAATAGTGAGGCCATTTTCTTTCAAACCACCACAGAGGCCATGTTAGAGAGACCCAAGCCTTTGACTAACTCAAGCTCAGGAAGTCATTTCAGAAGTAATGTCATCAGAGCATAAATACCAAATCTTAAGAGGAGTGTAGCCCTCACTGACATCTTGACATGGATCCAATGCAAGGCCCTAAGCCAGAACTAGTCACTCCTAGATTTCTATAGAACTGGAAGAGATGATTTGTTTCTATTGTTGCTTTAAGTCATTAAATTCAGAGGCATTTTACGTGCAGCAGGGACAACCACTCCACACAGACACCATTAAACTCAATGTAACAGGGCTTTGTGTTGCCAGATTTTGTCTCTGGGTTTTACTTTAGTAAAGAAAGAATTTGGCTATGGGTTTAGAATAGTTAATTTGAAACATGCTTATATGATAGGAACACATTAGAATTTACATACAATATGCTAAATTGGATGACATCAGCATTCTGATATCTAGTCACTTTCCTTTTTATAGGGAAGTGTTTGGAACATGAAATGTGTTTGCATTTATTGCATTTATTGAGTAGGAAGAAGGGCTCATGCAGGAAGGAGTGTGATTCCCAACATGGGCTATCACTCCAACTTGCATTGACCTCATCTCCATGCCAGAAGTTTCCATCCCAATCAATCAGTACTTTTTTTCATAGAAAAATACTTCATTTACTATCCTGAAATGATCTCAATCAATAATATGAACTGATTAATACACATTTTCTAGACAGGTAGTGCAGTGGTATCACATGAAGAAGAAATAAAAGGAAATAATTTGTAGTAGTATAGTGTGTGCTTTAAAAGGCATTATAATGCCCTAAGAAACAATACTTATTCTTAGTTTGTTTTTGGGACACGTCTTTACCACATAGCCCAGGTTGATCTTGAATATGCTATGTTGCCACAGCTAGCCTCCAGCGGTTTGTCTTCCCTCACAGCTTGCATTGCAGGTGAATGCCATTACTCCTCGCTCACATTTGTGTGAGACAACGCAAAACGTAATCTCTCCTTAATTTACCAATTAGTTGTATTGCTAGAAAATTCAAAGTTAATTAAAAAGTTGTAAAACATACCTTGTAGACTATACTTAAAAATGAGCATTGAGAAAACATGAATGCCTTAGTGTCTTCTCCAGGGCATCTTCAAGGTTACCTGATTGACAGGCCATGTGCTTTCTCTTGTCTTTGCAAGGTATCAGTTAAGAAGGCTTGTAGATCATTTTTGTTCATATAATACAGAGGATTTTCATCAGAGGGAATATAAGTCATTATTTCTCTGTAGACACTGACAAGTTTTATGGCTATTTGTACATTTATGTCCTCATTTGTGTTTGATAATTGTGTATTATTTTAAATTCTCTTTTGAACTGCTCATAACATCACATTTCCTTATTAATTAATGTGTTAAATGTAGCCCTCGGAACATTAATTTTCTTATTATATTAGTGGTTTTAATTTTTAATATTTTAATAAATTTCTACTTTAAGAGAAGTCTGGGTGTTGACATTTGTAGTTTTGGTTTTCATATATATGAATGTTTGGCAGGCTGTTATAAAGCAAATGAGACTAACAGATATACAGAACATTTCATCTAATAGCAGTAGAATGCGAATTCCTCTCAGTAGCACATGGAATACCCTCCAGGATAGAGTTACACATTAGGCCACAAATCAAGATTCAGTGAATTAAAAAAAAAGTTGAAATAATGTTTCAGACCACTACAGAACAAAACTAAAATCCTATAAGAACAGACACACATATTGTTTGGGCAACATGCTTTCAAATGACCAATAACCAAATAAATTAGAATGGGATGACATAACAGCCTTGAAACAAATAAAAGTGAAAATACAATGTATCAAAATCTGTGCAATAGAGCAAAGACCTACTAAGCGGGAAAGTTATAGTAAAAAGTTCATCACCAAAAACCAGAAAAATAATAACAATATACCTTAAGCCCAGTAAGGCAAACATAAACCAAATCCAAAATTAGAGGGAAAAGCATAAAGACCAGAACAGAAACATATAAAATTTAACTAAAAAAAGAGATTTTTTAAAGATAAGCAAAATTGGCAAACCTTTTGCTACACTAACCACATTTTATTTTTCCTCCTGTGTTTTAAGTTTTTGCCGGCACAATTGTGTACAACGTGCATGCAGTACCCATGGTGGCCAGAAGAGGGCATCAGAACATGTGGAACAGGAGTTAGAGAAGGTGGTTAGCCACCATGCAGAGCTGGGAATTGAAGGCACCTGGATTTTTTGCAAGATCAGCTAGTGCTCTTAACCCCTCCCCTCCCCACCTACATTCTTAGCTTATTATCTGAACCAATCATTCTCCAAACATTTATTGAACATCTACTGTGTATCAGAATAAAATAGTAATTTCAATCAACCATAAGAGCTGTATGTAGAGTTATTGTATAGACACCTAGCTTGAAGTAAGGCCAAGGACTAATGTGAGAACCTGACAAATTTTTTTTTTTCCCCATTTAATCCAGGGTCATTTCTACAGAGACTCAGTGTTTAGAAACTTGGTAGAATACTGTTGCTTTTACTTTTCTTTCTAAAATTAAACTTTCTGTATATTTAAGAGAGCGTTGAACAGAAAACAAAACAAAACACTTGAAATGGGATGTCTGACCCATTTTCTGCTTTACTTCACTCGGCCATTCATTCATTCATTCATTCATTTAACGAATATGTATTTCCCGGTGGCTTTGCGTCCATAACTGTGCTAGATCATAATAACAGCCCTCATTTTTAAGTACTTGGAACATGCCAGGCATAGTTGTAAACATTGCACCTACTGAACAAACCTTCCCAAGAACTCTTTGAGATAAGGTACAATCATGACCATTTCAAAGATGGAAAACCGAGGCATAGAGAGACATCAGTCATAGGTCCAGGTTGAAAGTACTCAAGCTTGAACTTAAATGCCCACCTCTACACTGTGGAGGCTCCAGTGGTTTATGTAACAGACAGGGCATTTGTCTCCAGGGAACCTTCAACTTCAAGCATTACTCATCGAATAGCAAGTGTATGAAGTTCTGCAGAAGGGTGTGTGTAGGAGCTTTGGGATGCAGAAGGGAAGGCTGTGTGTGATTGGGAAATGAAGCTGATAAGAAGTGCCTGGCTTGCTTTAGAGGATCAATAAGTAAAGCTGAATATGAGAAAAGAAATCAAGAAGTTTAGCAAGAGCAATTATTTGTGTTTTAAAGAAACACAAGCTGTGACCATTTGTGAAAATCAAATGGTCTATGTTGGAGGTGCTCCCCCCTGGCTTCTCGAGGGTCTCTTCTGAAAATGACTATGAACAATCTGACTATGAATTTCAAAGAGCTAATTTTAAAAAAATGCAAATATTTTCTACAAATTGGGTAATAGTTTACTTCACAAAATATTTTCATAAAATTATCATGAAAAATATTGAATGCATACTTAATGAGGGTTGTCTTAATTGCAATAAATAATTAAATTTATGTCTGCATGAACATAAAGTTGACTATCCAGCTCTTCAGAGGATATCCAACGATTTGATATTTGTGTAGTTATTTTTTTAAATTTTAATAGCCAACAAAAGAAAATCAATACAAGTAAACATTTTGGAGAGCGATGAATTTACTTTTGGGAAGTTGGGAAGCTGCAATTTCAGAAATGGATCAGACCGCCATGAAATACCTCTATTGGGTGTGTTTGTGTCAAGAATGTGTGCTCTCCCAGCGCAGAGCCTGGATATTCTGTGGGCACCATAGTTCACTGATGGTGGTGCAATGTGTCCACTGATAGCTGTGTTGGGCTGCAAATGAGCTCCACATAGGAGCCAGGGATCAGTTAGTACTGTAGCAGTCAGTTACTGGTGTGCCAAGTCCCTACAGCAAGCAGAGATGTGTTATAAAATGAATAGGGGATCTGGCCATGTCCCAAGTGTAGTCAGAACGAGATGAACTCTGATCTGAGTCTGTCTCTGAAATACTGAAAAAAATTGAAGGAGTTTAGTTCATGTCAGGAAAAATTGTGAAAAAAAAGTTGACACGAGTTTAAAAGGTTAGCGTCTGTTCAGTGAAATGCTGAGCAGCACCTGGCAGCTCAATGGGGACCGTTTAATGTTAGAGGAGGCTGGACTTTTAATTGTCTCTGACAGAGCCATTTTATACCTCCATAATCTGAAAAAAAAATAATGGTGATTCAAATACTTCCAGTCCATAGAGATGTGAGCAAATGTTATCTGATGACGATGACTTATTTTTCCCGGGGAAAGAGTGGTCCCAACACTGTGTTTTATTGTTGCATAGATTTTTACAGTATTTGCATTAATTTGCAACTGTTTTGTCAGCATTCCTGATTGCTTCACAGATTTGGCAAAAAAAAAAAAAAAAAACAAAAACAAAAAAAAAACAAATGATTTTTGAAGCAGGCCAACTAGCAAATATTCTAGTCAAAACAGGCCATATAGTCTCAAGAACCACTACTAAATATATAGCGTACAGAGGAGGGCATGATAGTGTTCAATAAAACTTTATTTATGGAGCCTGAAGTTGAGTTGCATGTAATTTCTGCATGTCACAAAATATTATGCCTTTAAAAATCTTTTCCAACTGTATATAAATATAAAACAAATTTCTGGTTTGTAGAATGTACAAAACCAGGTGGCAATCAGAGTGTGAACATAGAGGTATAGTTCACCAACCCCTTCACTTATATTTGGTCTGTTCTACAAATTCTCTTTGAACAAATGGTAGTATCTTATTACCCAATGAAGCAAATAAAACATTCAACATGGATTTATTTTGTATTTCAATGAGTCATGACTATGTCTCTTTCAAGAATAGTTTTTTCCCCCCCCTATGGAAGTGCATCCGTGGTAGAGTGCTAGCCTACTGTGGATGAAGCCCAGGATTTGATTTTTAGCATCCCCAATAAAAAAACTCTTAACATTTCCCAAAGCCAATAAATAAATCTGCTTGAGATATTTGGAGATGATGAATCAAAAGACGCAACTTCCTTGCTTTGGGTTAACATTAGAGTCTTGTGGAGTCTTCAGGACTTGTCTATAACATGAGACCTTCTGTGAAGGAACTGAAGTTGGTTACCAGGAGAGGGACCTTATATAGGCACATCTGAAAATGTTTCCAAATGATTCTAAGGTACTGGGATTCTGGGGCTGAGAAGGTAGTAGTTTTACCTTCTTTTTGATATATCAAAAGTAGGTTGTTAAAGACATAAAACATTAACATTGACAGAACTCCTGACATGTTACAACATGTGTGATGATGTTCTTAGTATAAGCCATTAGGTTAAAAAAAAAAGATGATCTACATAGATTTAATTATGCTTTTACAATTTTTTCTTATTGTGTGGCACTTGGCTTCAATGATATTGCTTGAGAATTAAGCATACATTTAATTTTTTCAAATCTCCCTTCACTACATAAGTCATTTGAGGTGGGCTAAAGATGCAACAATCTTAACAACAAACTGAAGGGCTTTGTTTTTCTGTTTCCTGAGAGCATTCTAGAGCATTGGATGAGGAGTTGGGAGAGGAAGATTTACCAGTCAGGCCTTCCTACCCCTGCTTTTGTTAGGAATAGCTTGGAAGCTGAGCTTTGAGCACCTACCAGGCAAAGAGTTCAGGGCAGCCCCTCACCCCCTATTTGAATGGTGAAAGCACCAACTGCAGACATTTCAAGTTCTGGAAAATTCTATTAGGTGCATTTAACACCAGTGAGCCTGGCAATTTAGCAAAAGCCTACTTTATGTCGCTCATGAAATTTCCTAACAAAAGAGTAATTGTATTTACTAGCAATAAAGTTTATTCAGTAGAACAGCTCAGGCTGTTAGACCCCACATCCTGATGAGGCCAGTGCTGAAATGAATGAGCCCAGTGGAGAACCTGAAGGACTGTAGAGTGAAGAACTTGAATAAGGAAGAACAGGTTCAATCAATAAGAAACACGGGAATCCAATGCCACTCACTACACTGGGCGATTGGAACCTCGGGTCTCACCTGAAGAGCAGCTCTCCCAACGGTGACTGATGTGCCTCAGACACAGTCACACTACGGAATGGTAAGTGCTTAGAAAGAACTGTCTCAAAACGTGTACATTTGAAGGAGATATTGGATTTGAGAATGCTAAAAGGAGTGGGGAAAAGACAACGCATTCTAGCTGGCTGTAAACTAAATTCTAGGAAATATTTCCCTAGAAAAAGTTAATCCCAAGAATGAGGGGATGTTTGAAGGATCAGATAAGTGGAAAGGCAGAGGAGTAAAATGAGCCAGAACCTATAATACAAAGTAAAGTTGGAAGACTGGGCGACACCTGGAGGTGAGTGGTGTGAAGGGAGTCCTGGCCAGTGTCTAGGTTTCTGTTGTGGGTGCTTTCATTGATGGTGGTGGTTGTAACTGCAACAGGCAATAGAATGAAAACCCCTAATATTTCTCCCAAATACTGTGCAATGGGAAGAAGAATATCTATCCTTTACATCTTATGGATTGATTTGGGAATAGATTAATGAAATAAAAGTCACAGAGAAGCTTTGAAACATTAAAGCCCAAATATACAAAGTATGTATTACTGTGAAGCTCTCATTCTTCAAACTTTGCCTCTTCTGGAAACAGGTTCCTGTGGTGAGTTTGTAAGACATGCGAACTTGCCACACTCTAGGCCTACACAAGCTATGATGTTTTATGAGGCTCCCCAGGAGAAATTTTGATTCATGGAAAAGTCTGGAAATAAAGTAGGAGAGCAGTCCTCTGTCCACTATGGGAAACATTAGTGACTGGAGCTCTGTGGTGAGCTCAGCCCCAATCTGACGATGTAAGATACTTTTCTTTTGTCTTCAATCCTCTTGGCTCCTACTTCATGCACCGGAACCTCTTCATTATATTAAACCAGCAAAGATTTGGGTCAATAAGAGCTATCTAGATATTTGATTAATACAAAAATCTAGTGATGCCCACAAAGGGGAAACTCTGCTCCATAGGCAAGTTAATTAAAGGAAAAAAAAAATCAAATTTGAGTAGTAGCTTTGTGCTTTGATGAGCAAGAAATCATGATGTGATCACAATGGAGATCCCCGAGACACATTCTTCCGTTTGACATTTAAAATGGTTTTTATATTGGCAGATGTCATTTTGGAAAAATAAATGACATTTTCTACTGTACAGCTAAAGAATTCATTAAAAAATGAATGTTGAAAAGCATGTTTGACTTTCTAGGTTGTTGTCAATCTAACATGGTTAACATCCATCTTTGCTTAGACCTTCCTGGAATATAAGAATATAAGTCTCTCTTAAAAAGAAAACTGGTATGATAGCTTTTAGTGGCTTTTATCAAATTATATTTGTGAAAGATATTTGTATTTCAGCAACCTAAGATAATTGCTTCCTGCCTCAAAGAATTCTGAAATGAAGTTCTGTAAATGCATGGGTATGTTATTCAGTCTGTCATCTATCTATCCACTCTCTCTCTCTCTCTCTCTCTCTCTCTCTCTCTCTCTCTCTCTCTCTCTCTCTCTGTATCATCTCTATGTATCATCTATGTATCTATCATCTACCTATGTATGTATATGTATGTATGTATCAATTTATCATCTACCTATCACCTATTTATCTATCTATGCTAAGCTATACTATAACTCTTATAAATACATACTTTGAAGATATTAATATAGCATATCACATTTCAGTTGGCAAGAACCATTATGTGCAAAGAAGGGAAGAATGTAAAATATTGGTTCTCAAATGCTATTTTTACAGAACAGTTTTGAAGCTTGAACTTTTGGGGATACTGCAATAGTTTCACTTGGAGCTATTTCAAACAGATTTTTTGTTTTATTTTGTTTTTCAAGAGAGAGTTTCTCAGTGTAGCTTTTGGAGCCTGTCCTGGAACTCACTTTGTAGACCAGGCTGGCCTCAAACTCACAGAGATTTACCTGCCTCTGCCTCCCGAGTGCTGGGATTAAAGGTGTGCGCCACCACTGCCTGGCTTCAAACAGATTTCTAAGCACTGCTCATCTCCAAGTGGTCAGCAAAAGGTTTTGAACTACTTTTAGTATGTTGGATACTTGATTAATTTCATGCATTTGATATTGATACTGGCTAACTATCCATAAAATAAGGTATTTCATCTTCTTTTATTTTATAGAATATTTCAAAGAATTTGCAAGATTTATTAAGGAAAATGAACTGTATTAAGGAATCAAAGATTAACCATGTATTAAGTTATAAAAGCTCAAATCTAAAATAGGACATATCACAGAGTGATTCTCTCTCTCTCTCTCCTGTGTGTGTGTGTGTGTGTGTGTGTGTGTGTGTGTGTGTGTGTGTGTGTGTATGTGTGCACCTATTTCAAAGGCTGAGTGCAAAAGCAATGAGAACACTAAGGAGGAAATGTGAATAAGTTAGGCAACAGCTTCTTACTTATTACATAGAAGAGAAGATATATCTAAACACCTGTTCTTACCTGTGATGGAGTATGCCCCAATGATGGCTATTTTTCTGATCAAATCAGACACTTTAAGTATGGTTTTAAGATAAGCTATGACACCGAGGAGGGCCCCATTTTGCATCTTGAACACTTCTTGTTCTCCACTATCACAAAAAGCAAGCTCAGGAACATTTCTATCTTGAGTATAATTATTACAAGCAGCAGCCGTCCATCACCCATCTCTCTATCCATTTAACCACTCATTTATTCATTCATTCATGCAGTGAATGTCCTTGGGGCAGAGGAAAACAAGAAAATGATAAGAATTAGTGTAAAGAGATAGAGTAAAATTGCTTCAATTCAAGGGTAGCTAAAATGGATAACCACATCAAGGACACACCGTCACTAAGTGGGAACAATCTCAGTTGATTAAGCTGTTTATTACTTCATTGAAACGATAGATGTGGCTCATAGGAGGTATTTCCCCATGGAAAGAAACAATTCTTTAGCTACTTTAGGTGCTTAATACAGAGACAGAACACCTCTTGCTTTTTAAGTTAAGTATATTTAAGAAAGAGTTGGTTTTGAAGCACAATGATTTGGTGGTTTGCAACCTCCACAGTACTGGAAACGGTGTGACAGGCTTGCAAGAGCCTGGTGATGCTACTGAAGTAATAGAAAGTCAGCACAGGATGCAGTGCCTTGTGTGGGAACTGATCGGATCCTAGGCTTAGATTCCCTCTGAGTCATTCCTTGCACTTCCTCGGCTCTGCTGTCTTTCAGGGTAGGAATGTAGGGACCTATGTATATTGTATAGAAAGGCTTCTGTATAACCTCGTTTCTGGACGGGTTTAGCCAGTGTGGAGCGCTGGTTGGGAGGATGTTTATCCTCTTCTCTGTGTGTGCCACGTTGCTATTTGGGGAAAAGTCTCTTTCCTCTGGGGTTCCAGCTCCTACTGGTTAATTGTTCCAGGCATCCAGCTTCCTTCAGGTGAGCTGGCTCTGGACTCTGACCCTACTCTGTCTTCCTTCCCAACATCTCCCTAGCCTATAGGCAGCAGAAACATCTCTGCCATAGAATATTAGTTGAAGATGTGTTACATTGGTTTATGCTGTGGAACATTAGTTTTAATGATGCAAAGATGTGTTACATTCTTTCCTGATGCATTTGTTTTACTCTGTGAAGCTGTGTTACTTTGCCTGTCTAAGACACTTGATTGGTCTAATGAAGAGCTGAACAGTCAATAGTTAGGCAGGAGAAAGGATAGGCAAGGCTGTCATGCAGAGAGAATAAATAGAAAGAGAAGAATGTGAAAGGGAGGAGAAAAAAAAAAAGGAGAAGGAGAGAAGACACCAGCCACCCAGCTATACAACCAGCAATGGAGTAATTAAGAAAGAAAGATATATAGAATAGAGAAAGGAAAAAGCCCAGAGGCAAAAGGTAGATGGGCTATAAGGAAAGCTGACTAGAAACAAGCCAAGTTAAGACTGGGCATTCATAAGTAAAAATAAGTCTCCATGTGATTATTTGGGAGCTAGATGGTGGGTCCCCACAAAGGGCAAAGAGCCCTTTTAAATAACCAGCAGTACGATCCCCCTCATGTTATCATTGGGTAGCCCTTCTGTCCCTCCTGGGTTTTTGTCCTTCTCTGTCTAAGACCTCCTATTATCTATGCTTATGTCTCTTTCTTGTAAATAATTTTTGAAGCATTTGAAGTGGCTTTTATTTAACTCCTTTGGACTTTGAGAAATGCCAATCAAATGCTTGAAAAAGTTTTGATTGTTTGGTTATGTCATGACAGTTATGGGTCAATTAGGAAAGGGACCTGACGTACTAGAAAGGGACTTTCAAATGCTGCCCCTCGCATAGGGGCGATGGTGGGTCTAGTGCCCAGAGCTGGCCTGGCGAGGAAGCCAAGAGACGCTGCAGGCAGAGCCACCCACCAATGTAGGCAGTGTGCTCAGGCAGCCAACATTTTCCAGGTGGGATAAGATTATACTACAGCCTTAAATAGTCTGATTGAAGTCATTAGAGAAGAGAAAATAGAACACCATGGAAACTTTTTTATATCCCAGTGAATACATAAAAAATTAATACATTTCTCACCTAAAAGAATGTTTTAGTGATCTATAGTGATGACTTTGCCATCTTCATGAGTACTATTTGCATTGTCATGTGGAACAGTTTACCTTATTAACCCTCTATTAAGCATCAAGATAGACATGTCTCCACTTAGAGAGGACAGATTTAGGGATCATGACTCAGTTCTGTTCCTACGGAGGCAGATTATATCCTGAAGCTATACAGGAAATGTGCGCTCCTGTAGACACTTAACAAAATATCTTTCCACACTTTGAACCCAAAATAAAAAGTTAATAAAATCTGCACAGTAAGAAAATGACTATATTTGAAGCCCCATGATGCCCAATCTGTTTGCTTTCATGTCAACCCTCATAAACCTGCCTGCAGGGTCTCATGGGCCAGCAGCTGTGGGCAGATTGGAAATGACTGTTGTCATTACCGCAGGACTGTGAGACAAACTACAGAGTATCTGTACCTAAAATTTGGATAGTTTTGCATTGTGAATTCTTTCCACTGAGTTCACATTTTTTTCAAAATACTACATTTAAATATTATCTTCATTACTTAATAATTGCATGATACCTCTTAACTTGGACACCCAAGGTTACAGTCTCGATCCCAGCATGCTAACCCCAGCTCTGCCTCTGGGTGCTTCATATCACACATGGTCAGAGGGTATGTTGAGATTTGGGGGAGACAAATTTCAAGAAAAAGTGTCAGACAAATCTTTACAGGAAGATTCTAGGGAGTTGAAAAAGATCTCACTGCAAATTTTAATATATAATAAGGTCTGAGAGAAAATTCTAGGTTCTCTCAATTCTGGACAAATGGGCCTAGAATTGATGAGGTTACTCAAGACTCAGACCCAGATGGGACTCTTGATAATGAGGCCTCCCTGCAGATCATGAGTTTGCAAAGAAAGTTTTAGGAAAATGGACTTCAAGTACAGTGAAATGGTGGCACGATACAACCTGTCCTTGCCAAGCAGAGCAGTTACCAACGGTGAAGACTGAAACGTACCATTACAAGAATATGCCTGTAAAATGCATAAAATATCACATTGGATATCTTGCCTAGCCTGTGCCTCACAGGAGCAAGTAGAAAAAGTTAACCGTGAGGACATAAAATGAGACTTCCCAGGGGAAAATGAACTGGGAAATTTAATAGTTTACGTATGAAGGATACAAACTTAAAAAAAAAAAACAAACAAGCAGCAATGGGAAATAGACATATTTTTCATATATAATGAAATAAGAGGAGACATACATTTTATATGTAGTGAACAGTGGTCAAATTGTTCCATAAATAAGACAGCTAGCATACAATTAAATCTCAGGAAAGCAGTTTCAAAATACAATTTCTCCCCCATTTTAGTGGGGAATTCCATTCCTCGTGGTGCCAGTAAAGATGGAGGGTCTGGTGCAGCGGTGCCATCCAGGTTCCTTTGGTTAGTGCTAAGGTCCTCTTTGCCTGTCAAGGAAGCAATGCCACTAGGGATGGCCTTATAGGACCTGATTTACCTGGGATGAAATGTAGCCAAGCCCTGTCAAAGGTCTTCCATCTTCCTTACCTTGTCATCTCCTGGGGAGAGGGTGAGGACCTTTTGACTTCAGCCTGATACTCGTCTTGTTGCTTAACTGTTTTCTCTCTCATTTCCCTGGGAAGCCACTTGTACTGGATAGCCTTTTAGAGCAGCTCTGGAATCACCAGTACAGTTTATGGGAATATTAGCAAGTTAGAGGTCTAAGGAGTAGCAGCAGCTACTTTTGTCAAGTATGCATTGCTGTGGGGTGTCTTTCTGCACACTGTGAATATGTGTTGCTATGATTGGTCAATAAAGAAGCTGCTCTGGCCTATGGCAAGTCAGGTTATAGCCAGGCAGGAAATCCAAGAAAGAGACAGGAAGAAGAAAGGCAGAGGCGAGAGAGATACCAGCCTGCCGCCCAAGGAGCAACATGCCAGCAGACTGGTAATGCTATGGCCATGTGGCAATACATAGATTAACAGAAATGGGTAACTTAAGATGAAAGAGCTGGCTAGCAAGAATTCTTAGCCATAGGCCATACAGTTTGTAAATAATATAAGCCTCTGTGTGTTTACTTGGGATCAAGTGGCTGCAGGACACAAGTGGGAGAGATTCGTCCCGAACACAGGGCTGGGCAGGACCGGAGAAACTTCCAACTACAGTGCATGGTGAATGCATTTCCTCTAATGAATTCTCACTTTCCTCCATGGCTGAGTGTGTTCTTCCATACTCTGGTTTCCAAATGAAAGGTTCTTTGAAGTTGATTCTCACAGGGAGGTTCTCAAGTCAAAGTCAACTCACAGCTTCCCTTCTAGGAAACTTTGCTTTGTAGACCACACTAACCTTTAACTCACAGAGATCCACCTGCCCCCCTCTCTTGTGCTGGAATTAAAGGCATGCACCACCATCCCCAGGCCTTACTTTCAGTTTCTTTAGCACATGCAATTTCTCTTCTGCTGTCTCCCACACCCTCTGATTCTAACATATGTCCCACCATGTAAAGGTCCTTTGGATTATTCCATTTTTATTTTTGCTAGCTCACAATCCTTCTTCTTTCTTTCATCTGCTGCCTACTCCCTTAAGCATTCTTTTTTTTTTTAGGGGGGCGGTATCTTGACCACAAGAGGAATTATGTACATTAACTCTACCTAAATTTGGCACACAGAAGTTGTTTAAAGCAAAAAGGGGCACATGTGATTTGCTGAGTTCCTATGTGTTGTGGATCTGTGCTCCAAGTATAACAACTATCAGGATCATAATCAGAGAAGCTGTGATTACCCAGTGAGACCCTGATAAGATGGAGTCAGTTCACATTGTTCCCTCATAGGAAAGGGTGGGAAGAGTCATTAGACTCTCACCTGAGATTTTAGCCACTTCTTTCCATGCCTTCCTCCAAGCTCTGTGTCAGCAGTTCTTAACCTGTTGGTAGAGGCCCCTGTGTGTGTGTGTGGGGGTACTGAAGACCCTTTCACAGGGGTTGCCTAAGACTTTAGGAAGACACAGATATTTACATTATGATTCATAACAGTAGCAAAATTATAAGTAGCAATGAAATTAATTTGATGGTTGGAGGTCACCACAACATGAGGAACTGTATTAAAGGGTTGCAGCATTAGAAAGGTTGAGAACCACTGCTCTACATAATCCTGCCCCAGCTGCATGTGGTTTCAACAGTTGCTAGTATACAAGACGTAGAAGTTTAACTGAAGAGTGGACTTGACTCCATCTATAAGTCTATAGGAAAGTCATCATCCACGCCAAGCTAGAGCTTTTTGGCAATTTTTTTGTGGGGGGCATTCACACTCCAGTGAGTAACCTTTAACCAATACTCTTGTAAGTAAACCTAATAAATTCATTGGCTCACCAAGTTGGACTCTTGTAGAATGGTTACTTCAGTTTCTTGTTGGTATACTAGGACAACTGGGTGTTTATTGATGATTGAAGAAAAATTAGTGCACCATTTTGAGATACTCTAGCTTTGAAAAATTGAAGGAATCTACAAAAAGATCATATAAAAATTGGGACAAATATACAACCTTCCAGACCTTAAACCTTTCACAGAAAGCCCCCAATGTAGGAAATGTGCCATCCTGCAGAATGATTGATTTGAAAAGCTTAAGAGTTGAATTTTCTTAAATTCCAAGCATAGGCAGAGCTTGTGTACTTATCATATATGCACATAAAAGCTAACTCAGTAAGATGTGAAACATTAACTAGCTTGCTTATAGTAATTATCTGACTATACATACATATGTTAATAATCATGTTTTATACCTTAGATATATGTGTATTTCTAATTTAACCCCGCCCAACCACGCTTATTCCAAACAAACCAACTTGTAGATACAAATGGTGGCATTTGCTTTTCTCTTTATAGATACTTTCATTCTATGAATGAAGTTTGGCAGGTTTTGGGAATGCTGACTTTTGCTGATATTTACTAAGTGTTTCATTAAAGTTCTGTGGATTAGTACTTGTTTTAACATTTAAAAGAGGATAAAGGATCAATAAATGTACAGTGGATTCTGGCAATACAGATGACTTGCCAGCTAGCAATGAAATGACAGCTGCTCCTTTTCTATCTCATTCATGCCAAGTGAGAAAAAGGAAGCAGTTGAAATTTCATTTCCTCCTATCATTGGCTTGACTCAGTGGTCATAGTGTGTTAAACTCTCTGAGATTAGTGAGATGCATTTAAAGTCAAAGATCTCATTTTCCTGACATTTACATTTTGAAAGCCAGGTGGATGACATGACCCACGGCTTTGGGCAGAAGTGCTTAGCATTTACAAGAAGTTGTTCAGTGACCTGTGTATATTTTTTCTATAACTAACCACTGTGTACGACTTTTAATCTGCAGACACTTATAGAAATGTGTTTTACCTTCTTAAAACTTCAAAAAGAAAGGAAACTATTCATGGGATTTTTTTTTTTTTTGTCCATATCCCTCAATCTGCTCATAAATGCTCTTGTTCTTCCCACTACAGGACTGCTAAGAGGACATTCGCCCTTGTGGTAGTGCTGCCTCTTTGATTAAAGTCAGCCATATTGTACATGGCTTTCTGCAATTCTCCGCAGCAGGCCCCAAGGCAATTTCTCTTTCCTATGATCTCCCAGAGGCCTGGCCAGCTCTGGTTTTAAGTTTATTTTAAGCACATGACTGGTATTTCACAGCCTGAAATAAAAAATGGTAAAAGAGAAAAAAATACTGCCTTTCCCATATAATACTGATGTTAAATTTTTTTTTTTTTTGGTTTTTCAAGACAGGGTTTCTCTGTGTAGCTTTGTGCCTTTCCTGGAACTAGCTTTGTAGACCAGGCTGGCCTCGAACTCACAGAGATCTGCCTGGCTCTGCAGATTATGCTAAGAGACTCAGGGCAGTAATCCTTGTAGCTATGATGGTACAATGGCCGTCACTTGAGAATGGACAGGTGGGGAACAGAGAACTACCCACAAAGTGCCACTTTTGTGGCTTGGCTTTCCTCTGGACAACTTTCTATCTAATCTCCCACCCTGATGAGGGTATATTTTCTGCTTCCTCTTAGCAAATGAGTTTTTTCAATCCCACAAGTGCTGACCTGCTGTTACTGTTCATGACAAAACACCATTAGTTATGACCAAGGGTGTTCCATCAGGCAAACCCATTTTTTCCTCTCAGTAGGTGAATTGTTGAGTTATTACCTGATTTTGTTTGTTCTAATCCTGCCTTTTGTGTGAATATAATGTATAAACCATCTTCTGAGTCTTTACTGGCTATATTGAGGCCATTCAAGGCATAATATGCTGATGAATTTTACATATCATTTTGATTAGGCCACAGTAGCATACCCAGATATTTGGACAAATATTCTAGATGGTTCTGTGAAGATGAGATTAGGATTGAAATTGGTGGACTCTGAGGCGAGAAGACTCCTTTCCATTGACTCAGTTGAATCAACAGAAGGGAGATGGAGCTCCTTGGAGAAGGGAATTTTGCCATTAGTGGGCAACAAGTGAAACACATGCCTAGATTTCCAGCTTGTCAGGGAATTTCTTCTTCATCATCTTCCACTAAATTTCACCCCTCAGGGTGGGAAGAAATTTGTTGTCGCACATTCTCCATAGGTGACCTGATTCTCTGACTCACCCTTTTCCATCCACTGTTATTCAAACTTGTTTTTAGTTTATTCAAACTCTTTCAAAATCAAATAGCTTACATCTTTCCCGTCCATGCTTCCACCCTTATCTATCTGTGTTACAGTTTTAGGGTAAGCGCAGGATAAGCTCTTCCACTCTCCCTTATTCACGCACCACACGGTAGCCATCCCTGTGTTGTTAGCTCTCTACTTCCTGCAAACCCGAAGCAAAACCCTCTTTCTACCTTTTAAGGTTGTGCTTGATCCAAAGGACTCTCTGTATTCTTCTCCCAAACTCCCTCAGTGCTTGGTGTCTTTGCTCCTAGACTGGCTCTACCTGGAGGTCCCTCCCCATCTCATCAGCAACGTCTAGCCTCATGTCCAGCCCACTTCTGTGCACCCCTCCTCGATGTATGGTGGTATTTTATTTGTACTGAAAAGTAATTTTAATTGTATGTTAATAAATAAAGTTGCCTGGGGGTCAGAGCTATTAGAGCCATAGCAAGAGCGTGGCGGTGGTGGCACACGCCTTTAATCCCAGCACTTGGTAGACAGAGCTAGGTAGATCTCTGTGTGTAAAAGGATACAGCCAGCATTGGAGACACACGCCTTTAATCTCAATCCCAACCATAGAAGACCTGGAAGTCTCTACAGACAGGCAGTGACGAGGCAGTCATGTGTTTGGGTTTACAACCAATGAGAAGGCAGAACAGAAAGACTATATAAAGACAAACACACAGGAAGTAGGTCCCTTTTCGGAGAGCTCTCTTGGCTGAAGAGGATCGCTGAAGCAGGAAGGGTAAGGCTCTTAGCTCTGACCTCTTGGCTTTCATCTTTGAATCGGCTCTGCGTTTCTTATTTAATAAGACGGTTGGTTACATCTACATTGATGCCTCTCCTCACTGATTTTCCTCTCCTCTCACCTAAGACACTAGTAATATACAGGCTCAGTCCTATTACTTCTGGTTGTGTGAACATTTCCTGGGGGACATGAACCAACATCTACTCATTCCAGATAAGGCACCCAAGTCTAGCTTGGTGATCCAATGAGTTCAGTTAGGATTTACAGGAGCTGCATCACATGCTTCTAAGTTAAGATTTCTGTTGACATTGTCATAAAGGTTTAGTTTCTGCGATGCATATACGAGTTTATTTTTGGAGAGTTTCTCCCCTGGTCATTAGTCTGTTTACCAGGGGCCATCTCAGCAGGGTTATTCTAAGTGTTCCAGTACCTCTAAGTAGGAAAGGAAGTAGAGGCTCCTGGGAGCTGCAGAGCTTGATAAGGCAGTACATGACCCTTGTTGAGTGTGTGGAGACCTAATAAGGTGGCACATGCCTCCAGCCTCATGTGTGGAGATCTTAATAGGGGGGCAACGCATCTTGTCCAGTGTGTGGAGAGGTCATATGCTGGAGTGCCTGCTGTCAGGGCCCTGGCTGTCAGCTAGTGTTAGATGCAACTAAGACCCCTGCAGCATGGTAGCAGTTACTCCAGGCAACTAAAGGCTGGATTGCAGATGCTAAACCAAAGGTTAAACGATGACAGACATGCGGAATTGAAATGGAAACAACAAAACAAGCCCCCTGGACTGGTGCGCACAATGACTAAATCAGGGTATGTAGGAGAGAGGCAGCCCTACAACACTACAGATTTATAGTAGTTTTGAAATAGTCTTGTAAAGGCTATAAAAAGGAAGCCTGATCTCTAGTCTTTCTGCTCACCCATTCTACTTCTTGCAATTAATGACTCCCCCCCATCTTTGTCAAAAAAAAAAAAAAGGTTAAATCAATCAGAAACATTACTCAGAAGGGGTATTTATCAATCTTTCTCTTTATGTAAATATTAACCAAGAAGCTGGGCATAGAGGTGCATACCTACCATTCTAGCACTCAGGAAGCTGAGTTGATAGAATAGAGATGTCAGCTTGGGCTTTATAGACTCGGTCTTTAACCCCCCCAAAACAAACAAACAAACAAACAAACAAACAACAAGAACCAATGAAACTGGATAGACACTTTGTTAAAAACTGGGAACCAATAAAGGCTGGAGTCTCCTAGGATGTACTCAATTGACATATGACTCAAAGGAGGCAATGGGCAGGCACTATATGGATGTCCATAGTGCACAGGCAATGGGCAGTTTGCTGGAGTTGAGCAGTAGTTGCTGTTTCAGGTTACTATTTACCACTAATGAGCCCAGAAATGGCAATGCATTCAGTCAGCCTGCCTTGCTGAGTCCATTCAAGGTTCAGAACTCTCATAATGGTTTTATCTCACAAATACCACTCAAATCAACTCACTTTTCTCTTCTGCATTTTATGCAAGTCCTAGACATTAAGATTTCTACCCTAGATGTCTATTCAATTGGCTGTCTGATTTTGTCCACTTCTGGCTAGTTCTCCACACACAGCCATGGGGTGTTTAAATGCAAATGTGATGTATCAGCACTTTGCTTAAAACCATTTAATGATTCTGGACAGGGTCCATAAGGCTCTGTTTCCAGACTTTCATCATTGTCTCACTAATTTTTTCTGACTCCTTTGGCTCATCTAGGTCTCTTTATTCTTTTCGATATGACACGTGCTTCTGCCCCAGACACTGTCCACTACTCCTTCAGCTTTACCTCTGCCTTTCTGTTATTCAGCCATTACTTTCTTAGCAACCAGTTAGCTATATAGGCTGATAATGAGGAATATAATAGATTTTCTTACTTGTAAATCATATGCAACTTGTTATCACTAATTTATTTTTTTCTTTTGAGACAGTGTCTCACTATGTGATGGAGGCTATCATGGAACTGGCAGTCCTCCTGTCCAGCCTTTCTTTGGTGTGCCAGCATTACAGACATATGCCACCAAGCCTGGCTCCAGCAAATTTTTATAATTAATTTTCCTATGCTTACATATATCACTTCTTGTTGTTGAGAACATTATGATGTATTAGCATACCACTGATCATTTCCAGTGGTTCAGGATAAACTTTCTGTCCTGGTTCCTTTTATTCTCTGATTCACTTCCCCATCCACTCACTAAATTTCCTGTGAGCACCTCTGAAATGAATTCCTTACAATGGAATTCTTGCCCCACGGTCTGTTTTGTGGGGAACCAAACCTTGAGCTATGGGTTCTAGCTGCTTTGTTCACTCTTTTATATCTGTGCTTTCCAGGCATTCTCTTATGTATTTAAATGAATAAATGAATGAACAGACAGCATCCCAGAAAGCTGATACAAATTAGATGAAATTATAAAGGTCTCTTTTGTTCTGTTCTTGTGCATCTGTGGCATACAGAGCCTCTGGAATTTACCTGTGATGAACAGGTCTCCTAACCTACATGGGAGGAGAAAGAGAGTACTCTACAAAATGGTAGAAAGAGAAATGGTGGGTGGCATCAATGGGAGATGAAGTGTCTAAGAATTCCTGCAAACTGTTTGATGCATAGAATCATCAGAAGAGTGTGTGTGTGTGTGTGTGTGTGTGTGTGTGTGTGTGTGTGTGATGAGGGAGAGTCAATGTGGAAGAAAGAGAAAGGCTAAAGGCAGGTGTCTCTAACAGCCTCTGTCTCTGAAGAAGCAGCAGAATTTTATCCTAGAAATGTGGTCTGTTCAGTAAAAGGTTGGAAGAAGATTAAACAGACCACTACTCTGTAGGGAAAATGGGCCACAACTTGGAAATAAATTGGGAGTAGTCATAACCAGAATCTGGGGGAGTCCGGGCTTAGCATCATGGGGCAGCAAGGGATGGCTAAGGCAGTTTGACTGTTGGAAGTGTCTACAGAGGGTATGGCTGACTAGTTGAAATGGAGCCATCAGTCTACCTGGGGTGACTTCCTCCTTCCCTTTTCATGTCCACTCACAGAGAAGACAAACCTACCCACAGAAACATCTTATACCAAAGATAGTGAGGAATGATCCAGGGGACCCAGACCACTGACCTTCACCATAAGGGTATGGGAGACAGGAGAGCAGAGGCAGAGAGGCAGATGACTAGTATCAGCTCAGCAGAGGGCAGAGTCAGAACAAGAATTTTTATGGGAAATGCCCAATTTGGGGCCGTCCATTACATTTTGCACCGATCTCTCCAAGAATACTACTATTCCATTAATATCTAGGTCAAATCTAGAAGTTTGGTATTTGGGAGTTAGAAGAACTTCAATTTCCTTCTTATCTTCTGGGCATGGTGGATATTGCATCTGGGGTTGGGGTGTAATTGCACATCTGTGTTGAACAGCTGTCCTTTTCTTCCTTCAGATAGCATTTCTCACACAGACTTTTATGAATAAGGTTTGTTTATTTATTTATTTTTGGTGCTTCAGATCATGCCCACGGCCCTATGCATGCTAAGTATTCATTCTACCACTGAGCTACAACCCCAGCTCCGTAAAATGTGTGATAGTCCGCTCATTCAAGAAAACCATACTCTCGGACACAGAAGAGCAAAAATAGTGGCCCCAGTGGCCTAAAGTTCAGCTAAATCTTCTTAGGATTTGTTTTAAAATCTCTGTATTATCCTTTCATTTTAAAGTAGAGCAAGTTAAGTAATATCCTTGCCTGACCTTCCTGATGGAGAATTAGGATATGTGAGTCTTTCTTTCTTTCTTTCTTTCTTTCTTTCTTTCTTTCTTTCTTTCTTTCTTTCTTTCTTTCTTTCTCTCTCTCTCTCTCTCTCTCTCTCTCTCTCTCTCTCTCTCTCCCCCCCTCCCTCCCTCCCTCCCTCCCTCCCTTCCTCCCTCCCTCTCTTCCTTCCTTCTGTTTTTTTTTTAATGCTGGGAGAGTGCCTTATCATAAACTTCCTTCATTTCATGCTTTCTGTTCATGTTAATCAGCGTGGTGGGGTTGTTACATCACATGAAATGGAACTGATTAGTGGTCTTCAACATTCATATTTTGACAAAAATGTTTCCCAATAAGAATGTTGTTCAGTGAGAAGGTCTGTGGACCTGCAAGAAGATTGGCAAAAAGAAGGATTATGCTCCAGGAGGTGACTGAGACCAGCAGTGACAGGTCCAATAAGGACAGTGATGACAAAGAGTTGTGAAGTCACAGCTATGTGCCAGACACTGCTTTGCCTATATAAAAGGAACAAAAACCACATTCTTTCTCTCTACGAATTCAGTCTGGGACAGATCCCAGACACACACCTCAGTCACTTCAACACTATGTCAGAGGGATGTGCATGTGACTTTTTGCTGAGGAGCCAGGGAGCAAATGATGTCTATGAACACCTTTCAGAGAACAGCCGCAGACGGCTCATCAGAGTGCTTATCATTAGGCTGCAGGTCATCAGGCTAGGAGAGTATGGGATATTATGGGCAGAAAGGGCGAAATCAGGGCAATGGGTGGCATTTTTAGTGATGGTGAGTAGTATGGTCAGAACTGGGGACAAATACTGTTTCTCAGCCAGAGATATTGCTCTGAGAATCTTGGTAGATATGATTGTTTTATGATGGGTGTGAGCCTTGATTTTGTTCAGAGCAGTCTTCTTTAATTTTCATGTTTTTTTTTTTTTTTGTTGTTGTTCTCTTCTATGTATTTCCATGAGTAAGTAGGCTGGGTGTCTTTTTTATCAGGAAGGTTTCCTAGTTAGGGTTTCCATTTCTGCTGAAGTGTCGTCATTCCTATTCCCAGCTTGGCTGGTGTTGAATGCACGTGGTTTGTCCTTAGTTGGCAACATAGAATATTTGCACACTGGGCCCATGTCAGCAAATCTAACTCTTCTTGCTCAATATTAATCAAAAGCCCAGTTATGAGATATAATTTTACTTACAGATCATTGACTGTAAGCCAGGCAGTACACTCACTCCTATTTCTTCTGAAATCAGTCATTGAATTAGGCAGGCTGTCAGTATATCTCCCTCCACCCTGCTGTAATGAAGTAGGCTTGGCACTCATTTCAGATCCCCAGCCCAGGCCACAAGGGGAACACCTGAGGCCTGTCTTACATGCTGGGGAGGTTGATGAAAATAGGACATGGTTCATAAGATCCAGCCTGTCTCCTTGATGAGGACTCACAAGAGAAGACAGTTTCCATGCTGTAAGTGTGAAGATCCAAACTATATGATGGATTATGTTTTTCTTTGTGAACAGCTTGCTCAGAAGCTGGGAGTCAAATCTATGAACCACCTCAAGCAAATTTATAGAACTTTCTGATGTTGATTTTTTTTTTTTTGCTTTATTTTAGATAGAGTCGCATACACTCCAGACTTCCACATCCAGTTATATCATGTGCTGGAGATCAAACCCAGGGCTTTGTGCATGCTAGACAAGCACTCTACCAACTGAGCCATATTTTAGACAAACATGATTTCCATTTTAATATGATTTTGTCTGCAGTCACTGACTTCTTTAAAAAGCTATTGAGATGAAGCTCAATATAAAATCAACATAAAATCAAGCATTTTAACATGAATACTTAGTGGTGGGTAATACACTCATAGTGTACACTTAGTTTCAATGCATTACCACCTCAGCAAAAGTGTTGTCTTTACATTTTTCTTTTAACTCTTTCAAATAAAAGCCTGTTGTATCATGGTGCATGTTTTTCAATCACCATGTGTTTTTAAAATGAAGCAGGATTTTAGTAAGCATGCAAAAGAACATAAAGCAAGTCCAAGTCCAAGAAACCGAGAAGGAGTCATCACAGAACACAAGGATAATGCAAGGAGCTGCAAGACAGATGTGGTCCATGAGAGCCACTTGCTAGAAATGTCAAATAAAGTGAAGATGGAGACAAACCTGCTCACCTGTGACCCTTGGAGTTGTGTTTGTTTCTGTGACAGGTAGTTATGGGCAAAACCTGTGATGCCTAGCAGATGACCTAATGGAGATGCCAAAGCCTTGATTATTTACAAAAATGTACAGAATAGTGAAATAAAGAAAATACTTATAACTTTAGGGCAAAGAAGTTTAAAGATAATTTTTTCAAAGGTGTTTATTTTAGAATAAATGAAGCGAAGGTTGGCTATTTGGAAAGTTAAATAAGATTGCCAAAATCTTGATGAAAGTAATCAAAAGAAACTGAGAAGACCCAAATTGATAAAATTAGAGATGAAAAGGGAATATTAAAACAGATACTACTGGATTTCATAAAATTACTAGTTTTCACTCTGAAACCATACATTTCATATAATTGGAAAATCTAAAAGAAATAAGTGAATGTCTAGATACATATGACCTAGCCATATTAAACCAAGATAAGATAAGCAATTTAAATAGATTTATAGTGACCAGTGATATTTAAAAAAAAAACCAAAAAACAAACAAACAAACAAACAAACAAACAAAAAACCAACAAAACTTCTACTGGAGAGGTGTCTCAGTGGTTAAGAACGTGTGCTACTCTTATAGAGGATGCAAGTTGAATCCTCGGGGTCCGTGTTGGGTGGTTCACAAATACTTGTAACTTCAGCTGCAGGAAGATATGACTGTGAATACACACACATGTAAATACACACAACATAACACATCATGCACACACATAAACACACTCAATTTAAGACAAAAAACAAACAAAATCTTAAAAAATGTGCCTGAGGTGATTACGAGTACTTGCCCCCGTACAGCAGATGCAAAAATAATTCTGCTGGATGTGTTACTATACCTGATTTTAAATAATAGTACAGAGCCATAGTAATAAAAACACCTTTTTGGCATGAATCCAGACACATCAATCAATGAAACAGACTAGAAGACCCAGGCACAAGGCCATATAGCCCACCTAATATTTGACAAAGATGTCAAAATAAACATTAAAGAAATACACCAACAAATGGTGCTAGAACTGGATATCTACACTTAGAAAAATGAAACCCAGCAGGGCGGTGGTGGCGCATGCCTTTAATCCCAGCACTTGGGAGGCAGAGCCAGGCAGATCTCTGTGAGTTCGAGGCCAGCCTGGGCTACCAAGTGAGTTCCAGGAAAGGCGCAAAGGTACACAGAGAAACCCTGTCTCAAAAAAACCAAAAAAAGAAAAAAAAAAAAAAGAAAAATGAAACCCTTGTTTCTTTCCCTGATTAAAATTCAACTCCAAATGGCTCCAGGACCTCAACATAAGACATGACAACCTGGATCTGTCATCAAGAAAAGTAGGAAACAAGGTATAGACACAGGTTAAGGACTTTCTGAATAGGACTCTGATTGCTCAGGAGGGAAAAAAAGAGCAATAATCAACAAATGGGAGCTCATAAAATTGAAAAGCTTTGCACAACAGAGGTAACTGTCAATCAAATGAAGAGACAGCCTACAGAATGGAACAAAAAATTTTACAGCTATATATTTGACAGAGGATTAGAATCTAGAATATGCGAAGAATTCAAGAAATTAAACATCAAGAAAACACTCCAATACAATATGGGCCCAGTCCGCTGGTGCAATAGTGGTATGATGGTTACGTGGGTAACGAAAGACTTCTGGTCAGTTATGAGGTCCGCTTCTTAGGAAGGATTTCCATGTTTGGGGCTACACATTGGTCAACATCTCATGACTGGGAATATTATAGGCTCCAGTGGGCCTGTTGTTTTGCTAAACGGTCGTGCTGTAAAACTGCCTTCTAAATATTTATGTTCATACTCAGTCTGCGTTTCTCTCAGTGTGGCCAGAGAAGCTTCTTTTTGAATGGGTAGTGGTTAATTCAGGGACTCATAACTGTCAGAGTGCTGAGGATAAGTGACTGTTGAGTGGCCAGACTTCAATGGGACATCTCTATCAACCCTATCCTCAGGGCTCAGAGATGATCACAGAAGATAGAAGGGAAGAAAGTAAGAGCAGGATGCTGGGAAGGAGGGCTGTGGAATACTGATTTGTGGACATGACTTGGCCATTGTGATCATGGACTCACTGCAGCTATGGCTACCTGAAGAAGACCTGTACAAGATTAAGCCAACATTTTTGCAAGCAGGTAGCACTAAGTGTAATCAGTAAAAAAAGAAAAGAAAAAAAGAGGATATCATGGTAGGAGGGAGGATTGTGGGAACACGGTCAAAAGAATGAGCCATGGTGAACAATGCCTTGGAGAACTGTGAGGAGGCTCCAGGAAAAAAGGCAGAGGGCCTTTTACTTCAGGTGCGTTTTGTTGTCTGGATTGTTCTTAGATATGTGATTTCGTGCCTCCTGTGACAAACATTTACATTCAATTTATACGACATGTCCATTCTTGTTGGATGTCAGAACAAAGCTATAGAACCCAATCTGGTCAGTGTACCCTGAATCTGGACATGGTCTTCTGCCTGGCTTTCATGCTTTCCCAGATATAACCTATAGTATGTGCTAGGCACTGTGTTTAAATTGGTCTGTCCTGAGAAAGTTCTAGGAAAGGGCTGGTTTTTAATACTTAGTGTGTGCCTACTGACATTTATTTACATGTTTTTCTGAACTCAAACAACCTTCCTTGGATCGTTACTTTCTTTGTTACATTCATGTATAAAAGTACATTGAAACCGAAGTAAAGTGGTCTATGTGTGCCAGTGGTTGGGAGTTAGTTCTAGTTCTTTCCTTCCATCTTGTCGAGGCAGGGCTTTACTTGTTTTTATCTCTCTTCACATTCTACACTAGCTGGCTTATGAGCTTCTGTATGATTCTCCTGTCTCTACATTGCATCTCACATAGGAGTGCTGGGATTACAGATTTGAGCTATTGTATCCAGCTTTCTGTGGGTCTAAGGGTTTGAAATCAGGTTGGCAAGCTTGTGCAGCTAGCATTTTTTTCCCTGCTGAGTTATTTGATCAGACTGAAGATAACTATTTTAAAGGATAAGTCTACTCAAGGCAAATACAGTATAACCTGGAGAAAACTTGAATGATGGTCCTGATCCTGACCTTGTGCAAATCGCTTCCTGTCTCTAGCTTTGCTTTTCTCATTTTTGAAGCACAGAGGCTTAACTGAATTATCTCTAGAATTCTTTTTTAGCTCTACTGTTGTATGATGTATACTTGCATGGGAACAGCAAAGCAATTTGAAAGTGTATAATGCATTTGTCATAGATACATCATCATTTTAAATAGTCTACTTGAAATGCCAATATTATAAGAGTTTCTGATCTTATAATTAAAGCAAATAATCCAGGGACAGCATTAACCATTTTATCAAAGGTATGTTTTGTTGTATATAACCAACTCTCAGATGATTTTAAGGCCAAAATGGTGGTTGATATCCACTGTGATTGATTATAAATGGGCCCAAATTATTCTTTGATACTTCTATTGATAGTTAAGGCCTGTATTTTTTACTGCTTGAGTCTCTGTGATTGCTTAGACATTAGAAGGAGAGAAATGATGCTGTTTCTGGGCCCACGAGTGGTTAGAATACTGCCTCTCTCAAACATGGCTGCAAAACTGTGAGGAAGTCCAAGCATCCTCATGGAGAGACGCACATACAGGAGAATGGGGCCTCAAGCCCACAGCCCCAGCTAAGCACTGATTTTCCAGCAATGTGCCGAGGTCACCATGAAAATGGATCTTTGATAGCAGTTGAACTCCGCCCACTGGCACATGTAGAGCAGAGCTGTCTCCACCCACTACTGCCCAAACTTCAGATTTACAGGAAATAAGTGGCTATTTTTAGCCATTAACTTTAGTAATGCAACAGATAACTGCCATGAAATGAATACTTTCTTGCAGTAATCATGTAAACTAAGTTCAATTTGTACAATAAGCTCTGCTATCATGACATACATGTATTTCTGAAAAGTTCATGTTCTATGATTATTTACCTACCTGTTGAATACAATCTATGAAGAAAATAGCACCAAGGAAGTATTTTATAAGGAGTCCCAACTAAAACAGCAACAAAACCTTTAGAAAACCCAGACACCACACAGCTCCAGAGGCGTTCACACTTAGAACTACAGTGCAAGCTGATCAACCTCAGATCCCCAGTCTTGTGTCTCCTAAAAGATCTTCACCAGACAACCTACAGAGTGGAAAGGAGGATTGGCACGTGTTGGAGGCCAGCCTTTACATGCTGGAAGCCAAGGTTACATAGTAAGAACTCATCTCTAAGAAAACAAAAAAAGTAAAAATTAAAAATAAATATGAAAGAAGACAAAAAAAAATTACCAATCAATAAGACTTCAGTGTTTAGTGATTTCCTTATGTGTAATCCACACTAAAAAGCACTCATGAGGTGAGGTAGCTCATGTCTGAAATCCCAGCATTCAGGAATCTGAGTCACATAGGGAAATTCTGTCTCAAAAACCAAACCTAAGAAAACATTTAAAAGAGAGCAGACAGCCTGTTAGTGACATGTGGGAATGATGGACTAAAGTGAAGTTTCATCCCTCTGTAGCTCTACCCCTGGGTCAAGGATTCGGGCCTCATAACCTCCTTTGTCCTAGTGGACTCTCTTTCAAAGCCTGGAAGAGATTTCTGTTGGTGAGGCTTTGACTCCAGTGTCTCTCACTACACCCAGGAAGGGTGGCCAGGCTTCCCAGGGGACTGGGGACTAGAACTGAGGGGAGGATGTTGCATTGGAGAGGCGCATGTTCCTCAGAAGGAGGTGATTCAGTGGATTCTGTTGGTGATGCTGGTGAGACACACCTTTCCGGGGTTGAGAAGACTTTTTTCCAGGGGTTTGAGAAAGAGCATTGATGGATTCTCAGAGAATGTCATCATCAAACATTGACTATATGAGAAGAAACTCACCAGGCAGGTCAGGTCCTTCTCGGGCCACTGCCTCAAGCCCAGGTTCACTGAGCAGAAGTTCTGAACTCAGAGTAGCATCCTGAAGAGTGAATTTAGAAAGAAAGATGTCAAGAAGGGATGTTTCTCTGTGCACGAGAAGGGTTATACTTATATCTTGAATACTGTTACTTCTATTTAAGCAAAGAATTTTGTTACTAGCATGACATCTATGGAGGAGGAGCCTGGAACTATGTCCTGGAAAACAACAACAACAACAACATGGTCTGGCCAGGCAATCTCCTTCCTGATCTCTTGTTTCTCAGCTGGCGTGTCTTCCTGGATAACTAATGACTGAAATACTTTGAACCGTGTTAGTCATGCTTTCATTTAAAATTCTTTCATGTCAAGAGGGCACAGAGGGCACCGAGCTTACTCAGAATATCTACTTATGAACACTCCAGTAAAAGCTTGTAGAACACTGAAACTGCCAGAGCTTTAAGTTGAATACAAAAATCACTGCCGCATTGATTACTTTTAGTTTCTAATACATTAATTTGCTTTACCACCTCCCATAAATAAGAATGTAAGTAAAGCTCTTAGGAATAAAAAATAGACTTATAAGTGTATTTCTGAAAATCAAAGTTAAGTATTATATTTTGCTTTAATTATTCTTTTTAGTTCATGAAACACAGGAAAAGGCACTGGCCACTGAGCCTGATGGTCTGAGTTCAATCACTGGGACCCCCCTACAGTGTAAGGAGAAAACCAACTTCTGCAGATCATCCTCTGGGCTCCCCATATATGCTCCACATGTCTGCTGTGGCATGCCTGTGTCTCTTCTTCCTTTTTCAATAAATGAATGAATATAAAAAAATAAAATTTAAAATGTGTCTTATTAAACACAGAGCACAACCTGACTCAAAATGAAACAAATGTCTAACTAAGTCTAAGAAATATTTGAAATGTAATTTGAATTAATTTTTGTTAATGCAGTTATTGGAAGTGGGCTCCCAATTACAGACCTAAAAATATAAAATACTTGTACTTAACATTACAAATAGTATTTTTTTCCATTCAGTCTGCAAAACTGATTATTTTGTTAGAGGGTTTTAAACAGAAGGACAAGAAACTCACTTACCTCAGTGATGTCAGCAATGGGCATGGGCAGCCCCGACAGGGTGACAGGTTTGGAGACTGACAATGACCCACCAACTTCTGGGATGAAAAAAAAAAATCACAAGGCTAAATGTTTCTTTTTTTTTTTTCCTTTTGTGATTTAGGCAATAAAACAGTTTAGGTTCTAAAATGTGGTAATAGCCAAGTCGTAAGGAGTACTACTACAAATCATTAAGAAATTGGAGTTACAGACTAATGGTCATTAATCTGAAGGAAAGATCCAGGATTGTGTCTTGCATGCTTATGTGATGGGAATTATTAAGAACAGGATGAAAGAGTGGAAGAGATTGGTTAATGGGTACAACAATCAGTGTAAGTAGACAGAAGGAACTAGGATTATATTGCTCAGTGGGGTGATTATAGTTAATGATAATGTATTGTACATTTCATAATTGCTATAAGAGAAGTTTTGAATGCTCTGTTCACAAAGGAATGATACAGAATAAAGTGATGGGTATAATAACTACACTGCTTTGATCATTATGTGCTATACACATGTATCTAATCATAACTTTATATTCCAAGAATATATGTAATTATTATGTGCCAATTACATAATAAAAGCAATTACAAAACAATAGCAGTTTAGAGATTTGTAGGGTCCCCAGTCTTAGTCTACAGATTTGGATCAAGTAGTGAGGCTGGTTGGCTGGGCAAATGGGGATAAAAATGTTACTTAGCCAGCAAAGAAAGAAATGGTTAGTATCAACACTATAAAATGGGAGCATCTGGAGTTCAACTCCATCCCTCCTCCTCGTTCTCAGAATATCCCAAGAAAGCTCAACAAAGACACACGGCCAGAGGAGCAAATAAGCTTGGAGATGAGTTTGAAGTTGTTCCCTTGTTGCCTCAGAGGTGCCATAACCTCCCTCCAAATTTCTAGAGATAATGATTTGCTCATATAAATCAGATAATAGAACTGCCAGAGAATGATAGTTTCATGCCATCTTGTGCTGAAATGGCATTTTCATTGTCTATCTATTATACTGTCTGCAGTGTCTTGAGTTTCAGGCTCCTGGGTCCCCCCTACAGCATCCTCTATAGGTCCCAAGCATGTTGGATTATCTTGTTTATGTCTTTGGATCCCATTGAAGGTTGACAAACAGATTGTATCAGTGGTTCCTTACCTTCCTCTCTGGGGTGGGTTGTATTAGTGGGCAGCCCTCAGGCCTGGAGGTAGTAGTGAGGTCATGCTACTTCTAATCTTATGGGGCTATTCCATTCCTTTGAGTAAAGAAAATTTTCATGGGCAGTCCCTCTATCAACTCTTTTTAAACTAGCCTCACTGAATATGCTGTCTGTTTCCTTATGAAGCCTGAGTAGTTTACTAGCTGAGAAGATATGTGTAAGCTATGCCAGATAAACGGGATTGTCCAAGAATTCTCCCCTTTATCTGGGCCCTACTGACTGAACATGGTTACTCTGAATTGAAACTATTGTATTCTCCTAGACTTATCTTTAGTGCAAAGTGATCACCAAGGGCTGATTAATAAAATGCAGGAGGAAGTGAAGAGAAACAGAAATAGTACTATACATGATGTACCTGTCCTAGTAACGACTGACTTTACAGGGCCCAAGTTAAAATGACAATCCATCATATAGTCATAATTTCTAGCTTCTCTGTTAGAATGAGGATAAACTCAGAACTATGGCATCACCAACTGACCATCATTGAACCAAATCGTCCCCACATCCAAGGAATGGTCTCCATCTAGTAGTTGGATGATGAGTTTTTTGAGGTCCATAGTTGTGAGGTAGATTTCTGGTTGCTTGTCTTCTATGGCTCCGAGATGGATTCTTTCACTTTCAATTTTGTTGGAATCAAGAGACGGGAGGTTGCTTGCAGGGCTGTGTACTTCTTTGTGGTCTCTCTTAAAGATGGCCATAAGTTGTATTTCTGTGGAGCTTGAACTGTGGAGAGCAGAGGACAGGTTCCATCCAAAGCCATTGTTATTAGACTAGAGAGTTTCTGTGTTGCTATAAGTCTTCAGGACAATTTAATCTCTTTTCTGATATCCAACTTAGAACATTTCAATATTTACCAGAAATTTAACATACTGAAAAATATGGACAAATACTTTGTTTTAAAGTAGAATGTCAGCCTGGAGATTAAGTCTAATTCGAAAAAGGATTGTGAACTGGTTCCATACATATTTATATTAAAAAATGTGCTAATGATTCGTTGCTAATTGATCAATGGTTTTGGTGGTCTTAAAGCCATGCAATGCCAATCAGAAAGAGAGATGAATTGACCCTTTTTCTACAGGATATCTCCTTTCGGGTCTATGGCATGGTATGCATGATGTAGCAGCGGCACAATAGGCTATGTATGTATACCATAACCAAATGGACCTTCAGTTCTTAAGGCCTTTTTCTTCCATTATTTTCCACAAAGTATTTTATTATTTTATTTTTGTCTTTTTTTGAGACAGAGTTTCCCTGTGTAATAGCTCTGGTTGTTCTGGAACTTGTTTTGTAGACCAGGCTGGCCTCAAACTCACAGATATCCACGTGCCTCTGCCTCCTGAGTGCTGGGATTAAAGGCATACACCACCACCACTACCTGGCCACAAAGTATTTTTTAAATTAAAAAAAATTTGTAAATGAAATAGAGCAAGGAAAGAAAATAATAAAAGATGTAAGAACAGGGAAAGGAAGCAGGTACACAGTGTATGATTAACTGTATTTACTACCATATTTATTAACACAGTATCTTTCAGCATCCAAACCCCAAACAAGATTCTTCACAGCTCTGTCCTTGAGAATAAAGTGTTGCCTTTTGTTTCATGCCATAAATCTACACCGAGAGATGCAGAAGTGTTTTAAGGGCCTCAGGAGCTGATAATGTGTATTCTTGGCAGTTCTTCAGACCACACAATCAGTCAGCGACTACAGTTCATTATTTCACTAGTCAATTGCAGGAGCCAAAGCCAGATTCTCATTACTGATCTCTCCAAGGTATAGTGGGTCATTTCCCCACCTCAAACTGACCTTGGGGCTGAGGAGCAAATTGGTTTCTCTCCTTTATTCTTAGACTTCAGTTGGTTGTACTCATGAGTATGAAGCCAGCCAGCTAATCTCCCATTGCAAACATACAAGAATTAGTTAAATCATGATGCTGGCATAAAACACCTATATTCTCACATTTTTTATAATTAGGGCTGTAGTTTTTTGTTTTTTTTTTTATAGAATGCTTTTTATAGAATGGTCAAGTCATTGTTTCCCTGCTAATCTCACATAGTAATTTGACTAGAGAGTTTTTTTTTTAAATTACTAAATAATAATTAGTTCCATTTAAATAATACTACTAAAAATAATTGCCACATTCAAGATATTACATTAGAAAATTATTAAAACAAAAACAAAAACAAAAATAGCTTATGCTGGGTGGTAGTGGCACATGTCTTTAGTCCTGGCACTTGGGAGGCAGAGGCAGGTAGATCTCTGATTTCGAGGCCAGCCTGGTCTACAGAGAAAGTTTCAAGACAGCCAGGGCTAAACAGAGAAACCATGTCTAGAAAAAAGCCAAAACTCAAACAAAACAAAAGACAAACAAACAAACAAAAAAAAACCAACCAACCAACCAACCAACCAAACAAACAAAAAGCCACCCCCCAAAAAAGCAGTTTATACATTTGTGGAGGGAAGCATACCATATTTCAAAAACATAAAAATAATCAAAATTACCCATCTCTTTCTTTCTTTGGTCTTCATTTCACCACACACCATGAAAACATGCAAGAGAGAAAGACTTTTGATAAGATTTATTGAAGCAGTCAGTGGATTATTTTATACACAAAAATACTTATATATTGTCCTTCATGTTTGTCTAGCACTTTGGAGAAACACACAAACTGCCACCAGAATTTGGATGGTACCTTTAAGAATCATGAGTCTCAGGATGTAAATACAGTTTCTGATCAGGATTTGAGCCTTAGTTCAAAGATGCCTGTGTATTTACAGTCTTCTCTTTAAACTTGTTGATTTACTCAAAGAGGCTGCAGATATATGCTATGCATCTTACATTTGGGGAACTACTGTCAGGATGTTTTCAAAAAGCATTTTGCAAACAGTTTCCTTACCTCCTGAATGTCATGAAGGGATTTGTTTACTCTCAGAGGTAACTTGTCTGAGATTGACCCAGAGAACTAGTGTTTTGCTGATTTTGAATTGCTTTAATCAGTTGAGGAATTAGTTCAATTCACCAGGAAAACTTGTGAGAAAAACAACACCCATTTACTGAGTGGGTGCTATGCACCAAGAGTTTTATATGTATTTTCATTTAATGTTTACAACAACAGAATCCTCATTTCACAGGCACTGCAAAGGCAGTGGGAGACAGAGTCAATTGGACCCAAAGGAGGTAGGATTTGAATTTGGGGCTGTGTCTCCTCAACCTTGGTTTCATTTTGTCACCCTATCCACTGGTGTGTGCCTGAGAAAAACAATTTGGTTACCAAAGTTACAGACAAATTTTAAAATTTAGTCTAGAAGCTATATTCAGTGTTCTTTCTTTGCATTTTAAATGACAGTTGCTGATGAAGACAGTCCATATAGGTGATGGGATTGGTGTCACTGGCACTTCTGGACTACAAATTCATTTCACTCTTCTTTCCTGGTACACCATGGCCACAGTGGATATGCTACAGACTTGTTTGTTGTGGGATAATCTTTTTGTACACTGTGAATGTGTCACTCTGATTGGTTTAATAAAAAGCTGAATGGCAAATAGCTAGGCAGGATTTTTTGGGGCAGAGAGAAGGCTGGGAAGAAGGTAGAGTAGCCAGCCAGACAGAAAAAAACCAGGAAAACAGCATGGTCAGTACAGAATAAAAGTAATACAACTACGAGGCAGAAAGTAGATTAATAGAAATGGGTTAATTTAAGTTATAAGAACTAGTTAGAAACAAGCATAAGCTATCGGCCAAGCTTTCATAATTAATAAAAAGTCTCCATGTAGTTATTTGGGAGCTGGCTGGTGGGATAGAAAAAAAATCAACCTACACTTGTTCCCATGTTCCTTTGATGACAGAGAACCCTCTGTCCTTCTAAGTGGCACTGCTCTGTGAGGAGAGACTGCCTCTCTACCAGACATTCATCCAGGGCCTGCCTCTTGCTTCTTTGCAATTTGTAACCCATGAAGCCAAGGAGAGAGGCCAAAACCTATTCCCGCCAATGAAAAACTGCTTTGTTGACATAGCCCTTGCATAAGCAAACAGAAATCTTAAAAAAAAAAAAAAAGTATTTATTGCCACAACCAAGATACGGAGCACATTCACCAATGTCAAAGCTTTATCCTGTCTCTTTGTGATCCTTCCCTTTCACACTCTGCTTCACCATCTCCAAGCAGCTCCTGATACATTTTCTGTCACTGTAGCTGAGTTCCTGTTTTCTGGAATTTAATGTAAATAGAACATAATGCACTCTTGTCTGGTCTTTCACTCAGCACAGTTATTTTGAGGTGCATTCATGTTGCCACATATGTCAAAAGTGTTACTTCTTTGTCCAGAAACGTGTCTATACTGAGCACATTCTAGAATTGTTTATGGCTCTGTTGATGGACAGTTGGTTGGTTTGTTTTGTTCTGGGCTCGTAAAGATAAAGATGCTCTGGATGTTTATGCACCAGGCTGAAGAAATGTACTCTACCACTGTTTGTGTGATTATTAATAGTTTTTCCGCACTTGCTTTTAGGGATGAAGCAATACTCTAAGTGGTGCTTTAACTGTTAATCTTGAAAATTATAGTAATAATGGAGTCCTAACTACTTTCCAGTTGTGTTGAGAGAATCAGGTGAGGATGTTAATATCAAGCTATTCGTGAAGTTATAAATAAGCTTTTCTATAAATGAGACAAAGGAAAGGCAATATATGTGACTGCTAGGGGCTGTCTCATCTGTGGGCATCTGGCCCCATAACAAAAGTCACTTCCTTCACAGTAAGTTTATCCAACAGTATCCCCAGCATTGGTATCAATGACCAAATGTTTGTGCTGCTCACAAGCGTATCATTTATTGAACTCAGGGGCCCACATACTTTTCAGTGGACTGAAGTCCTTATGACAGAAGGAAAATTATTGGCAAAATGCAACGAAACATATTTTATAAACATATTTGGCAGAAATAGGAATAAATCCTGACACAGACAAACACTTTGGAAAGATTCAGTTTCCAGGCATGCCTCTTTAAAAGTTTTACCTTGGAAAATTTCATTGCCTAACATTGTGATTTTCCTCGGAAGTAGATTTTTTTTTTTACAATTAGATTTTCATTTGTTGAAGGGAGGCAATAACACACATTTAATCACTCACCAGGAGAAGCATTTCCATCATTTCCTGAAGCTGTAGATTAAAAATTTGTTCTTTAACTGTAGCACTTTATTCAGAAGAGCCCGCCATCTATGCAAAACATGTGCCTATCACCTTTGATTACCCTCTCATCCATCTGACTTCCAGTCGAATACTGCAGAGGGGCATCTCGACACAAAGCAAAATGAGTTTGCTTTGGTAAATATTAGGTTTTTCATCTTTTATCACTCTCCCTTTCTGATATCCCTCTCCTCTGGAGTGATACAAATCAGAGAGGCCTGACAGCCCTGGGAAGTGCAGCTAGTTCATTTCCTAAGCCCTTGTCTCCAGGCATAAGCTTGCTTTCACAGGTGTCCTCCTGCTCCAAGACCAGGTAGTGATGGAGCCAGGAAGACTCCCATGAGGCCTGATCTTCCCAAGTCACCTCCTCACTCACTAGGCATGGAAGTTCATTCTGCTTCCACCACGGCTGCTGTGTGCGCACTGCAGCACACCGGTAAGAAGCACCATTTCAGGATTTTGCCTGTAGATGTTTGAAGTAAGCAGAACTTTGAAAACGAAGCAAACATTCAAACCCGGGAACCCTCATTAGGGTGGTAAGAGCACAAATGGCTTACAGACTTGCTTCTGCTGGAGTGTGATCCCGCCCTGCTTTAGCATGGCGTTATTTTATCATTTCAAGCTTCAAGTCACTACTTTTTGAGCCAGCATTATTTTAGTCCATACACTAGATCAAATTAAAACATATATTTTGTGAAGTCTTGCCTTTGCCCCTGTGTATTCCATTCCTTTAATGCCTCCACCCATAAAAGCCACTTTAAAAAACAATCAGATTCACCCGTGTCTCCTGGCTAACGTAATTTATGCCAACAGGGATGAGATTTTAGCCTTGGGGAGGACGTGAGGCAAGCCAGTAGGAAGGCAATTAATTGTTACTGTTTTGGATCTGTCTTTACTGAGGTATTTTCCAGAGGTTTGCTAATGACATTGCCAAGGACAGCTGAGAGGTGCAGGAGGACGGTTCTCCCAGCTTTCGGAGGGAGCCGCATTGCAGATCCCTTCAGTAGCACAGCTTCCTGTTCTAATCAGAGCTCCAATATCTCAAAAGTATCCAGTCTGTAGGACCAGACTGAGCTAAACACCTGAGAGAAAAGGGACCTTCTAATCCTCAGAATGTCACTTTTAAAGGAGGATGGGGAGGAAGTGATTTAAAAGTTGAGAACAGTCTAATTCTCTTACTTACCCAAATCCTAACACATGGATTTCTTGGAACCCTGGAAGTTTCTTAAATATCTTTTGCAACTGCAGAGAGAAAGAAATGCATGAAGTATTCGTTGGTCCTATTGGCTCAGATGCTACCAAACAAACAAACAAATAAACGAAGCCTCTAAACACATTTGAGAAGTCAGTTAGGGGACAGTTGAAATGGAAAGCTGAAACAAAATATGTCAAACTCCCTCTATTCACAGATATTTCTGAAGCCTAGAGAGCACTTTGCTATTAGCTTAAAAGCCATATATGGATAGCCCTGAGAGGCTTGAAATGTTTATTTTACATAAATATGAAATAATTTTAAGATGGCATTTGGAGGGAACCTTTTAAACTACATCATTTTCATCTCCATAGAGTAATACACAATTTTTGCCTATGTAGCTAATGATAAGCTAATGATGTTCCCTGAATTGAATTAGAGGATTTAGAAAATACAACACTAAAGGTATTATTAAATGCAAAATGGCTGATCAGTTAGATTTGTTCTTAGACCTCCGTGGATTTCACAAGTTTTCTCATTAGTGAGGCTGGCTATCAGGACAGTCTTCCTAGCTCCTCCCTAGGCTTGCAGCCCCATCTCTGTGTCCCCAGGTTCTGAGGGAGTGGGAGGTTCTCTCCAAATCTTCCTTCACAGTGTCCTTCTTTGGCTTCCTTCCTCTTCTTTCCCTCTCACTGTTCAGTTTTCTTGGCTCTATCTGATTCCTCTCTTTAGTCTATAAGTGTCAAGACCCTGCAAGTTCCCAGCCAGCCTTCCCAGCTCATGCTCCTTATTTCATGATCTTCCCCTACCCCAGTCTTCTGGGGGAAGGCTACAAGACAAGAGGGCCTGAGAGGAAGGCAAAGCCCCACTAGTAGAGGAGCTTGAGTGGGACAACAGGGGACAAGTGAGGCTGGCCTTGTCCCCCCATCCCTGCCTCTCTCTCATCTGTCATTCCTCAGGTGGGGAAATCAGATTTTCTCCCATGGCTTCAGCAATCTCCTTATACCCAGTCTTGAGTTCTCCACACAAGTATAATTTCTTCTCCAAATCTCCACTATTTCTAGACTTCCTTGCGTCAGACAAGTTAGAAGTCCCCAATTAAATCTTTCCTTTCATAAGTTGCCTTTGTCATGGTATCTCTTCACAGCAATAGAAAAGTAAGACATACTTCTTTCTGCTGTTATCCCATTTATGCGTAGCCTGTAGCTGACCTTCATTGAACTGAAGATGACATCTGTCCTTTCCCCATTTATAACATGCACTTCTATTTCTCCAAAGCCCCATGGATTATTTTATCTTGGTCCACAATACAGCGCACCTCCCCCGCCCCCCATCTTCTGCTCACTGACTGCTTCTACTGAGCCTTTCTCTACTGAAAAGTGACAGTTCCAAACTCAGGTGCAATTTGGAGTATTTCTTCTCTCTGCCAGGCCACATCTCTCAAGTATACCCTCTGAGTTCTAAGAGGTGCATGCCCTTTGGCCTAGGG
Organism: Peromyscus eremicus; assembly: GCF_949786415.1. Classification (NCBI taxonomy): domain Eukaryota; kingdom Metazoa; phylum Chordata; class Mammalia; order Rodentia; family Cricetidae; genus Peromyscus; species Peromyscus eremicus. The sequence goes on from NC_081422.1 coordinate 74,695,483, forward strand.
GATGGAGTCCTCTTTTTTCAGTTTTAGCTTCCTTGCTCTTAGAATCCACTGGAGTGCCATCCACACACAGAAGGAATTCAACAATACTGCTTGATGAGTTGAGTTCTTCTCTTCATTCTCTAAACTCATCAACTGCTTTGTCACTGTATCTAAAATCACCTCCCCTCTGCATCTCCAGCGCCAAGGACTGTAGCAGTGATGCACAGAGAGATAATCCCCAATCTCCTCTGGGGCTTTGGGCTGCATCATGGAAATTTTTTTCTTCCAGCAGACTGATTTACCTTCTAATTATATTTCTTTGTGCCAATATTAAAAATAGTTTTCATTTCCTGAACCTATAGGAATTCTGGTGATGAAAGCAGCTTAGTCTGGGTGATAAGAGGATACTGTGCAGGGCTGGGTTTAAATATTGGTGCTATTACTTTCTAGTTGCAAACTCCTGAGTTTATTGCTTCATTTGAATCATGGTCTTTTGATCAAAATGGGACAAGGGTACCCATGCCACAAGGTACCAGTAAGGAATGAGAAAACAGTAACACATGCCTGGCAAACAATCAGTGACTTTTATAATAGATTATTATTATTATTATTATTATTATTATTATTATTATTATTATTATTTATTTTCTACTTTTCCACCTGGGTTACTAGCTCCCTGAGAATCTCAATCCTCCCCACCTCACTCTGACCCCAAGCATGGATTCTCCAAGGGCAGACTCAGTTTTAGACACTTTTTTTTTTTAAAGACTCAGCAGGGAAGGGAAGATGGAGGGTCCCCACTGTGATGTGGGGGAAGGATACCTGGGGAAATAAGTTTGTGTGCCTCTTCCCTACTCTGTAATGAGCTGAACAGAAAAGAATCAGTGGAAAGGAGGGGCAAGGTTCTGCAAAGCTGGGCCTTATTTGGAAGCCCACAGGAGGGGTTCTTGTACATACTTCAGGCCCGACCTGCTATCCTGTGGGAGCAGCTTTGGGACCACGGTGAATTTGGGGTGTGAAGGTCAAGTGCATGCTGCAGTATCTGGAGCGAGGCACCATGGTTCTGAAGTAGTCTCTTTACAGAGACCCTAGTCTATTGTGCAAACAGTTAGTGAAGCAAGGAAGGCCTCCATGGAAGCTGCCCTTGCAGTGCTCAGGATGGGGAGGGCTGGCTGTCTTCCCTCTCCTCCTTGAGTGCTCCACAACACAGGATTTGATGTAGGAGATTTTTTGTTTGTGTTCATGCCCTCTTTGTGAACCCTGTCTGAGTTTGATTAAGAATCAGCTTTGCATCGGAGGGTGTAGATGGCGTCTAGGGACACGATGACAAAAGCCTCCGGTTAATTCTGCTAAGTAATCTAGTGGGGACCTTCCAATCATGAAGCACTAGCCACTAAACTGCTAATTAAGTGCCCACTTAACCTTATTAATAATCCCGAGTGCACAGGGGTCTCCCTGATTCTGCTAGAATGTATGTTAACAGGCTATAAAAAGGCAGCTACAGCTGAGTTCTGCAGAGTGTCTGCACAGGGGGAAAGCATTGAGACAACAATCAAGTGATTCCTTTTGACATTTGTATTCAATTGCTCATTAGCTTTATTGTGGAAATTAAATCACTGCAAAGCACTGTCCATTAATTCCTGATTAGGCTCAAATGACTGCTAACACAGGCTATGGGTGGAGTGCATGAATTGGCTTTCTAATACAGGCCTTGAGCAGTCCTGCACAGGAGCCAGTGGGGGGGACAGGAGATACAGAGGACTGTGCCTTAGGTAATGGTAGACTTTGCAGAAAGAGTCAGCAGTGGTGATGTGATACTCTTTGGAGTAAAGTTGGACAAGACATAGACGTCTTTGTTAGTAAGCTTTTTGGGGGGCTAGAGGGCGACTTGATGATACAGTTATCCTTTTTCCATAAACATTCATTGAGAAAACGAGGAAGCATTGTGGTAGTGATGAAGGAGCAAAGCTTGACTACCTGGGTGAGGGGGCCAGGTAAATATCATGACAGGCCTCTATAACTCACTTAAGAACTAGGCCTCAGTTCTCGACTATACTAGGCCTGGACCAAACCTCCCCCCCCGCCCCAAGTCAGGTAATAACCAAATTATGACAAAGCCTGGGGTTTGTTCATGCCTGGCCCCAAATGGAAAAGCTGTAGCCCTAATCAGCCCCTAACTAGCCCTGGCCAATTAGAACGTACTAATATGAATGCCACTTGCTTAAGCCAATCATGTCAAATGACTTAGTTGCCCTACGAACTCCCCTTAGCTGTGCTTAAAAGGAGCCCACACATCCCTCTCAAGATCATTGCCATTTTGGATAGGTGAGCAATCCCACATGCATGTGGCGAAAGGACCAAGCAGACACCATAAAAGGCTGCTCAGTCTTCTCTCAGAGATCAGGCCTCAATTTCAGTTTCCTGAGACTTGAGCAAGCAGTTTCTGGGAGGGCCATGAACAAAAGACATAGTCCCTGCAGTAGCTCCCTTTCTGCACATACTCTGACTGCTCAAGGTTCAGCCAATTGTTTACTGTCTGGGACCCCTCACCAACTTAGAGTTATGTGCATGAGTCAAGGACAGAGCCTGGGCCACTGAGTCGTCCCCTGTAGTCAGTACATGTTAGGCCAGGCAGCGTCCATGGCAGCCCACTCGCATAAACCAATCCTGATAAACGTCTGAGGGCTCCAAATGTCCTACTGATAATCCTTGTTGAAAAATTCCTCCTGACCCCAACCAGTGAATTCAAAGGTTACATACCCTCACCCAATTCTATGATATACCACCCTGTTAGTGGTTTTTCCCTTTAAAAACCCCTCATTCTGAGAGCTTAGGGCCATCCTCCTCCATCCACTGTGTCGAAGAGTTGGACTCGGACCAAGCCCAGGCTTGCTTGTTATCGATAAACCCCTGTGTGTTTTGCATTGGATAACAGCTCTGTGGTGGTCTTGCTAGGGAGTCTGGTGATGTGGGCACAGCAGTGGTCTAATAAATGCTCTTGTTGATTGCGTCATGACTGGTGGTCTTTTGGGGACTTCTTGCTGACCCTAGCACTGGGTTGGAATCTTCTCTTTGCCAGGTAATAACTTTGCCTGCTGGGGATGTCCATTTGCCTCTTTGTGCTTCAGTTTCCTCACGCATTAAAGGGGAAATGATACTTACTTTACTGTCTAGTTTTATATCAACGACACAAGCTAGAGTTGTCAGAGAGGAAGGAGCCTCAATAGAGAAAATGTCTCCATAAGACTGGGCTGTAGGCAAGCCTGTGAGGGCATTTTCCTAACTCATGACTGATGGGGGAGGGCACAGCTCATTGTGGAAGGTACCATCCCTGGGTTGCTATTCCTGCCTCCAGGTTCCTGCCAGACTTGAGTTCCTGTCCTGACTTCCTTCCATGATGAATAGTGAGTTAGGGGTTGGGTTAGGGTTAGGGTTAAGGTTTGGGCTTGGGTTAAGTTTATGGTTTGGTTAGGTTAGACAGAGTCTCGTAATACTCTCTATTATGCTCCTTTATGTGTTCATAGTGTTAACAAGTCAGATAAGAGTCTGTGGTCAATTTCTCTCAGCCTCAGCAAGATCTAAACTTCTCCTTGAGAGTATCGACTGTTTTCTTTCATGTGGTAGTAACTTTTATAAAGGTAGCTAAAAAAAAGGAAGGAATACAAGGTTTCATACTTAGAAACCACATTTGTGGATGGTCTGGATACACCTGAACCTTTCCCAGCATGGCCAGGTAGCAAAGGGCATCTTTTCCTCATTGTTTGAGAATTCACTACTCACCTCTCACCTACAGAGGAGATGTATTCATAAAACCTCCTTTACGTCCAACCCCCTCATCTGCAGCAAGTCAATTAACTACAAAGGATCATTTCTATAAAGTGAAAGCCAAGGATTCTGCTGTGTTCATGAACCACACACCGGTGCTTAGACATGGGTTAGTAAGCAGAATGAACTAACGAAGAGTTTGTTACCTGTTCTATTTGGTATTTAAAACACTCTTTCTACCAAATCCTCATACCTTTCGGACATCTTCAGAAGATCTGGACACCACGATAAAGCCTGGCCTTCCTTTCATACTTGTCTTATACCCCTTCATTATCACCTCTTGTTGGGAGGGGGCGCAAAACAGCTTGACCTCACAGCTGCCACGACAGGTTTAGAAGCCCAGACAAAGCTTCTGGCAGGCAATACCTGAATCTAGGAAAAGCCATAAGCTGACCCCACCCAGGGAGGCCTGCATCTAAGGGGAAATACCTGACATTCCAAAGTGGGGCCTGCATCTAAGGGGAAATGTCTGATATTCCAAACATTTCTTATACCTACCTTACCTACCTGGGCTAGGGGCTCTCTGCTCTCAGAGAGTCCAAGCTCCAAGCTTGAAAATAAATGCTCTTTGCTTTTACATATGGGATTCAGTCTCTGTGGTGGTCTTTTGGGGTTCTCCATGATCTGGGCATAACACTCTTTCTTTCTCACTTTAATTGACAGAAATACAAACTATTTTCAACTTTCCCTCATTTTTAGTATTCACTCATGCTGCCTTCTTGGTCTAGATGACTTAACACATACACATCTTTTCACTCCATGTAGGGAACACACACAGACTAAAGGAATGGTTTTTAACGAACTCCAACACTGTGAACCAGTGGTGTTTTATTGGGGTTACGTACAGCAGTATGTGTGAAGGGCTATTTTCAGGACCAGAGAAAACTCAAATGCAGCTGCATCACCAAAAAGTCCACCCCAACACTAGCAATGACCCAGGAGAGCTGTGTCCCTAGAGCTCTCTGCAGGAGTTGCAGGTAGCTTTCCTGGTCTAGGAATCTACTCTCTGGTCCCCACTGGTCAGGTTCCCCTCCCCCACAGTTGTTTACAACTCCAGGAAGAGCCTTTGATAATCTTATTCCTTTCAGCATACCCAGAAGTGTGATGTTTACTTCCAGAATCTCGTGAGTCTCTCCATTCCTCCTGGAGGGACTGTTTCAGTTCAGAGAACACTAACATTCAACTGTGGTCCCTCCACATGTCTCTATCATAGAAAATTTCATGCACCGTTATGAGTTTGGTGCCTCTGTGATGGACTCACTATACCTGGTGCACACTTTTGTAGCAGCCCTGGTCATGGTCATGTCTAAAACCCTTTCTGTCTCCTTTCCCCCCCTTTCCCATGCCACTTTCAGCATCCATATGCTACATTAAACAACATTGGATTTATCCTGCAGAGAGTTAAAGAACATGTGAATTCAGCCAAAGACAAAGAGATAGGATAATGTTCAAAGATAGAAACGTTATCTTGGGTGAGCTTCTGCTCTAGCAGTTGATGAATAAACATTATAATTATGTCTACTTATCATCATGTATTTAAATTGCATCAAACTGCAAAGATAGCATTAGTGATATAGCGGTAAACATAGATTTCTTTCAAATTGCAGAAGTGGAAATATTAATAGGGATATAATATTATGAATTGAAAATTTACATTTAAGTCCATTAGATTCTCTAGTTAGTGCATAGGTGATCATTTTATTTTAATCTTCTAAAATTTTAATCAATTTTACTGATATATAATTGACATATAAAAAGATGAAAACATTTAATATACACCTTGATGAATTTTTGGAAAAGTGTATACTTATGGGTCATTACCATAATGGCAATTTACATATGTAGAATATTTGTGGTTTTTAGCTAAATAAATGAAAAACTTACTAAAAATTAAAGATAATTTAAATATAAATGACGTTGGCCAATGGAAAAGCTGGACTGTATAAATGTCCCAATATTTTGGAACTTAATATATGTTAGTTTTCTTTTTAGTGGTTAACAATGGACGCCTGGTCACAAAAAGTTGGAGCTAATAGCCGAAGGATGTGTAACATTCTGTTGGCTCCCAGACAGTGCCATGACTTTGGGTGTGGGTGTGCAGGCTGGGTCCACTCACCTGTAGCTGGGACTGTCTCTCCAGATCCTGGTAATATGGGGACTCAGAGTTGGTGAGCTCTGCCTTGAACCTGTGGTTTGGCAGAGAGATGCTGAACTCCACCTTCTCCTCTGGTGAGATTTCAGACACACGAATGGGTTCTGTTTTGCTTTCCTAGGTTAAAAGAAAAAGGGCCTATATTAATGTAAACCACACACAATCTGCTATATTAAATAATATATGTTGCTATTGCATCAAGAATTGGACTTGACTGTTTGGGAATCAAGTGGTTTTGGAATAGAAGTCTGTTCGTTGGGATTCTGCTGCTCTCCAGCTGCATGACCGCACATGCACAGTTAAGGAGCTAGACAAGAAGTCTTGCGTCTTATGTCATCAGTGTGCACTGATGATTACGTGTGCCCGGAGTGGTCACACAATCTGCGCATGCGTGGTGTAGCTTCATAAGCTCACCTGTGCCTTAAAGAGTCGTGACTCAGACCCCCCCACCCCCCACCCCCGTTCTGTTCTCTCTTCCTTCCATCATCTTTCTCTTTCTCTCTGCACGTGCTCCTTCCCGAGGCCTGTTTCTCTTGTTCCCCCCAACCCCTCTTCCTTCTAATAAAGCTCTGATACTGATACTAGGTTTTGCCGTGGCCGTGACCTTTCTGTGTGGTAACCAGCACCGGTAACCAGTGCCGCTTATTATTCTTACACTGCTAATAATGAGTTGCTTCTGAATTTTAGTGAGAGACAAAGTAAGGCACTACTCGAACTCCATTGGATTGGTTATTTATGTACTTATTTGAGACAGGGTCTCAATCTGTAGTCCAGGCTGGCCTTGAATTTGAGGCAGTCTTCAATTTTTATTTATTTACTTGTTTTGAGTCCGAGTCTTATTGTTGCCCAAGCTATTCCTAAACTTGCTATAGAGTTAAGTCTGGCTTTGAACCCTTGATCCTCCTGCCTATGTCCATCCTTCCAATACCATCATCCAGCTTCAACATACTTTTAAAATAACACATGATAATTGTCTACACTTATAGGGTACAATGTGATATATGTTTATGATCTGGACTGATTGTGTCAAGCTCACTAACATATTCAGTACCTCAAATTCAAAAACATCTCTTTTTGTGTATGTTGAAAATGTTAAAATCTATTCTCCTAGAAACTTTGAAGCATACAATGTGGTTTCACTTATTGCAGTCCACATTCTGTGTGGACTGGAGATGATTTCTCAGGATTGACTGGAATCGGGGCCCTTTTTTCACGTTCTCTGGACTCTGGAGGGATTGCTCTATTTAGAGTCCACACATAAAAACATGGATTTTAAATGCCTCTCACCCAGTACCTTTTACTAGGGACTCCTCGTTACTTGTGGTTAAAACCTAGACTTCTTTTCTGCACATTTAGTGTTTCCCAGAGTCTTATTCCAATCTGCTTGAAAATGTTCATTTTTCACTCTGCGGCTATGATTGCTAGATTAATAAAAGGCCATATTCTGCTCTTCTCCTCCTGGAGAGTCTTCTAAAAATGCTCCCACCTTTAGCAATAGTATCCCTCCCCTCTCTCTTCTCTCTCTTCTCCTCTCTCTCTCTCTCTCTCTCTCTCTATCTCTATCTCTCTATCTCTCTATCTCTCTGTCTCTCTCTGTCTCTCGTGCATTTTATTCATTCTATGTTTTGTCTGAAATACTATTTCTGCTGTCTGGAGTCTAGAAGTCTTTGTTTCCCCTGAACACCAGTGCCACTGATTGCCTGTTGTCCTCTTTCTATCTGCAAGTCTTGTTGGTCCACACAATTCTCTACTGTACAAAAATCCCCTGAAGCAAAACCAGGGGGCTATTTATGCATAAAACTTAGTGAGTATGCACATCTAAGGAATGTACCTCTCGCAACCTGTCCTGGCTTATCATTTTGTCCCAGTCTTTCATCCTGCCACCTTTAATCACAGCACTCAGAGTATTCTGTCATATATAATTGCATATATGTTCCTTGGTGCAGAAGCTTCTCTTGCTTATCTTGGGATATTTGATGTACATCCCTAGTCTTGGCACATCAGTGGACTTCAGTAAAATAATTGCTGAGGGAAAGAATGGGCCATAGATACAAATGGTAGAGGCTGCTCACCAAGAGGTATGGCAGATGTCAGATGAAATGTGAGGGAATATTTCCACAGAGCGAGGTCCCTACACCAGATATTGAAGGAAGTGGGACACAGGCAACGTAAAGAAAGAAGGAAGAAAGACTAGTCATCCTATAAATTTTATGCTAAATATTTTGAACTATAAAATACTTTTTTTTCAATAGCACTTTGTCTGCTGGTGAGGCAAAAATTTTCAGAAAAACACATTATTTTTATTCCCTGTTCGCAGCAATAGTTCAGCTGTACCTGCTGCCATCTTGCCTGAAGGGCACATAGAGTAGGCAGCAGGGTGCTCATCAGGATTTCTCATGCAGAGCTGGGAAGATGGAATTTTTTGCCCTTGCCTTGCCTTGGAGGGAAATTGAAAGGATGGGGCAGGGAAAAGAGCCCCTCAAAGATTCCAGGGGAGAGGAGGTTGGCTGCAGCAACAGTAGAAGGATGGGGAGTTCTGGCTTGTCATTCTCTGCACAGCCAACTCCATTTCTCGGGAGCAATGAGGGCTTCGTTCCTCTGCTTCAGCACTGTCTGGACCAATGCTTCTGTTCAGTGACATTCTAAACACGGCTGCACCCATCCACATGGTCGCTAGTGTGTCTCTTAGCCTTAGACCACTGCTTCTGTTTTTCCCTGGTTCAGTGTGGAGGATTTGATACATTTGGTTGCTGCACGTGTCAGAGTCATGCTGCCAACAAGGCTTATATTTTAGTGGAGAGTGAGTGAATTGGTTGTGATCGATGGATTGATTTTAATGCTCAGGGAGCATTATTACACAGAAGTATCTGTCGTGTATTGGGGAGAAGGGTTTCTGCTTGCTTCTTGCAATTCCTCCTGTTTTATCTTAATCCTCAAGCTGTTTATTTCCTCAGTCCCTAGAATGAAGTAAGCATAGTGAATAGAGGGTCTGGAGAGATGGCTCAGTGGTTAAGAGCACTGACTGTTCTTCCAGAGGACACTGGTTCAATTCCCAGCACCCACATGGAAGCTAACAACTGTCTGTAACTCCAAAATCTGACACACTCATACAGACATACACACAGGCAAAACACCAATGCACATAAAATAAAAATAAATAAAAAAGAATAGTGAATAGAATAAAGTCACCGAGATTGCAGTGTGATGCAAACACAGCACTAAAAGTGTTGAGTATCTGATCCCTTCATCCCTTTCCCTATTTTACTGAAGAAAACAAACCAAGGGCTGGAGACATGACTCAGCTGGTAAGTGCTTACTGTACAAGACTGAGGCTGTGATCCCCAGAATCCAAGGAAAAGCCAAGGGTGAATGAGAGCCCAACTATAATCCTAGCACACATGTGCCCATATACATGTGAACATGCATACACCTATTATACACACCACATACACATAGACAGGAGAAAAAAGTAACAAAAAAGAAAAGACAAGACATGTGCATGAAAAACTGCCAACTCAGAACTTCTTACTGTTGTGGGCTTCTGGATGTCTTTGAGGGTGTCATTAAGAATCTCGTTGAGGTATGTGTCATCAGGAGGGAGTGGGAAGGGCCCCAGTGACATGCTGGCAACATCTGTAAAAATTAGAAAGATTTCAGACACAAAACTAAGACTATAAAAATTTAAATTAGAGTAAGGTCAAGATTTCATAATTCCAATTTAAATTAAAGCAAGGTCAAGATTCCACAATTCTGTATGTCAGATAAATGCATTCTGAATTCATTTTTCAAAGACCCAGTACATATGTCTTTGAAAAAACTATGAAGTCACACTTTCAATATCCATTAAGTTATTCCTTCTGGGACCAAAATTTGGAGTTCTACTATATGTTGTACAGTTAAATGAGTTGTCTAATGAGACCTGATTAATGTTTCTCTTTGTGACTATTTAAAGAACGTAAAGCCAAGTATTTATACTGAATCTGTTCTTTTGAACATTATCTGAGAACATTACCAAGTCTTTAAAGTCTAGACTGCTTTAGCAATCAGTAAATTTTAAATATTAAAAATTTAGATTATGGACTCCAAGAGATGAAAGAACATTAATATGCTATCAATTGCCATTTTAGTTTTCTTTTTTTGAGTTATTTTATTTGTATGAATATTTTGCCTGCATTTTTGTATGTGCACCATGTGAGTGCCTTTTACTCACAGAGTTCGGAAGAGGGCTTTGAATCCTCTAAAACTGGAGTTACAGGGAGTCGTGGGTTAGCATGTGAGTACTATGAATCAAACCTGTTTCCTTAGTCAGAGCAGCACTAGGCCATCTCTCCAACCCCTCAAGCCACCCTGTAAAGCATCCCCTTTAAAATGACCATCAAAAACTATTTCAGATCCCTGGAAAAAGATCAGAAACATTTAAAGACACCAAGTAATGGAAGTCTAGGTTCTATTCAAGGAGCAAATCATTTTAACCTATGTGTATTACTATTTTATTATAAATTATAATTATAGAAATGTTCAAAGAAAATAGTGTTATGATTAATTAGTTTATATTTAGTCAGAAATTGCTTTCCATTTTATTTTAATTAGGCAAAAACATAGAATGTACTGGTTTAGTTTTGAGCCTTAGGAAACAGGATATATCAATTAAAAAATTTGCACTTTCTTCATTTCCCCTTAAGAACATTTTAAAGTGTTGTTCGGCTCTGTGAGATTCTGTGATGTCATTGCACTGAGTGTGGATTCGTGGGTCTTATTGTGTTATCTGGAGAAATGACTTAAAGCACATTTATATATATATTTTTACATTTATTTGTTTTGTTGTTTCATGTGTATGAGTGTTTTGCTTGCATGTATGTCCTATGCACCTTGTGTGTGACTGATGTCTTCAGAGGTAATGAGAGGATAATGGACCCCCTGGGACTGGAGTTACAGATGGTTGTGGGCCACCATTGTGTAATGTCTAAATTGTCTACATCTATTTCCTTAAACCTTTATCACTTCTTTTCTTTTTAAATACACAGTAATTTATGATTACTTAGAGAGTCACCTTATAGTGTGATGAGTATTAGAACAGGTGATACTTTTGGGTAAAATAGTCCATGTCATTGGTTGATTAGGATCTGGAAGGACAGTATCACTGGTATCTTCCTTGATAACTATAGCTGAACAGCCTGCTGCAAGCATTTGAGCTGGAGAAATTCTCCATGGTAGCAGGCTTTCTCAGGCCACCAGCCCCTAAATCATGACACAGAGTCTTATTATTAGTTATGAATGCTCAGCCTTAGTATAGGCTTGTCCCACTAGCTCTTATAACTTATTTTAGTCTGTTTATCATCATCTACACTTTGTTTCAGGACTTTTTTTTTTTAAACCTTTCTTCTATTCTGTAAAACCTACTTCCCTACTTCTTCCATGTCTGTCTGTCTGGTGGCTGCCTGATTGGCTAGCCCAGGGAATCTCTCTTTTTCTCCCTCCTCTCCTCCCAAGCTTAGATTCCTCCTCCTACTTATTCTCTCTGCCCGACAGTCTTGCCTAGCTCTCTACTGCCTAGCTATTGGTTGGTCAGCCTTTTATTAGACCAATCAGGTGTCTCAGGCATGCAAGATGAAACAGCAACACATCTTTACATAATTAAACAAAGGCAACATAAACAAATACAGCACATTTTTACATAGTTAAAGTAATATTCCACAACATAAAGAAATGTAACACATTTTACGTAGTTAGACAAGTGCAACATAAACAAATGTAACACATATTTATGTAGTTAAAGTAATATTCCACAACACTCCACCCTGGGAGAACAATTCAAACTACCAAAACTTTATTATTTTATAACTAATTGGTTATACCCTATTTTTTACCCAATGAAAATAGCTTAGCAGTTAAACTAGATGAAAAATGTTCTTGTTTGAATGTCCTAGTTTGTTACTGTGAAAAGAGACATTATTGGGACTAAAAAAAACTAGGACCAATTATCAGGTTACAGGCCTATCCTTTAGTACATTTAACCTCCTTTAAAGACTGCCCTCCCTTGCTTCACACCTAAGGTGCCTAGTAATGCTTCTCACCAAATCCTAATCTCTGTGGTAGGTTGAAACTGAAAATGAGAGAAAACATGATGTTTTTTTTCTCTCTGAAACTAGCTTAATTTGCTTAATAAAATTATCTCCAGTTGTACCCATTGTACTGCAAATGGCCTAACTTCATTCCTTTTTATGAATTTTGGTCTTCTACCTCTTTTTTTTTTTTTTGTTAGTTCAGCTGCCATTCTTGTTAACAAACAATAATATATATGCAGTGAAATGAAAAATACATATATATATGTATATATATATATATATAGTTGTTTTTAGCAAAATCTCAGTCATTTGATTTTACCAATAAAGAGTGGGAAGCCAGATGCTCTCACTCAGTGGGAAGTAACTTCCTTTATTTCTCCTGACTGCTTTCGGTTAGATGTCTACTTTGTTAGATATTCGTATGTTTACACCTGTTTTCTCTCTACTTCCATTTGCTTGGAATACATTTTTCCATCCTTCCACCCTATGTCTGTGTTTGTCTTTGTGTTTATTACAGACAACAAACAAAGAGACCTTGCTTTTAAATCCAGTCTGTTAGTATGTGTCCTTTGATTGCAGAATTGAAACTATTAACGCAGATATTATTGAAAGCTGGGTATTAATTCCTGCCATTTTGCTGTGCCTGTAATATTTGGAACCTTCCTAATCCTCCTTTGCTTATTACTATTAAAGTGTGGTTGATTTTTTCCTGTGGCTTCATAGATCTGTTTAGGTCAATGTATCTTGTAGTCCTGCAGTGCTGGCTCAGTGTCCTAAGTTCCTTTAACTTGTGTTTATCATGGAATGTTTTAGCTTTTCCTTCAGTTATGAAAAACAATTTTGTTGGATATAGTAATCTGGATGGGCAGCTATTGTCTTTCAGAGCTTGGAACACATCACTCTATGCCATTTGCTTTCAGAGTTTCTGTCACTTTCCTGGGTTTACTTTTTCATTTGGCTTGTTGCTCCTCTCTTGCAGCTTTCTTTTTCTCTGTGTTCTGCACACTTATTGTTTTAACTCTACTGTTGACACAAGGAGGTTCTTTTCTGGTCTTATCTCTGTCATTCTAATGCCTCCTGTATCTGGACAGTCATCTCTTCCCTATATTTAGACAATTATCTGCTATAATCTAATCGCTTATATTTCCTGTGCTTACACACACACTCACTCACTACTTCTCTTTCTTCTATGTCCATGATTCATAAATTTCATCTTTTAATGGTGTCTCGCATGTTCTATTTGTATTCTTCATTATACTATCTGTCATTGTCTGAATGTTATAATTCATAACCATGCCTTCAAGGTTTGATATTCTGCCTCTTACTTGATCAATCATGATGAGGTGAGTCTTTCCACTGAGTTTTTTATTTGACCTATTGAAATTTTCATTTTCATAGTTTCAATTTAATTGTTTTTAGTCTTTCTTTCTCTTTATTGAATCCTCCATTCTTATAACCATTCTTTTGAATTCTTTGTTTGGGTTTCATCTAACTTACTCTTATTAGAATACATTATCATGTATTTAGAGGAGCCATAGTGCCTTTATTTGATTTTTTAAACTTTAATTTTCATGTTTCATATGTTTCTTCAGTGGGACACATGCATCTGGGATTAGGTCATTGGCTGGATATTTTTATTACTGATAGTTCTTCAGCTGAAGTACTTGGAGTGTTCAGCTGAGGTTAAGTTGTAGTAGGATATTAGTCTTTTCCATTGGACTGTGTATAGCTCAACAGCTAAACCTCAGCCAATGTGCTCAAGTCACTGGGCACAAACTCCAGCAGGACTCTGAGGGTAAATTACTACCTACAGATGCAACTCACACTAGTGGATAGACCCACTTTCAAAACTAGTTCTTTTGGCTGTCCTCATTTTTTCTGTAGTAATGAAGTGGCTGTCAGAGTGGGTAAGGTCAGGACCAAAGCTCCAGCGAAGCCCCTGTGGTTTTCAAAGCAGTCTGAATACTGCCGACTTTCACCTGCAAATCCCATTCCCCTCCAAGCCTTAAAGAAGAGTTTCAGTTTAAGTCTTTACCTAATAAATTTAATTTTGTTATGAAGGTCTTTGACAGATAAAACATACTGTTTTAAAAATATCCTGTTTTAAAAAACAGAAAAACAAATTTTAATGCTATTAGTATTATTGTTTTCTACTGTATAAAAGAAAGCCACGTGAAAGATCTTTTAAAGAAATGCTTCCTGTAAACAATACTTTTCCAAATACGTCTTGATATTAAGAATCACAGGTCAAACTTCATTTATTTAGAAGAGGAATTAACAACTATAAAACTGTTTATTTGTTAAAGAATGTTTTTCACTAATTTTTGTAATTGAAATTGAACTAGTCTTATTGCATTATTAGTTGGAAGTAAGCCTAGAAATGGTAAATTATTATTATTTTTCTTTCTTTCTTTCTTTCTTTCTTTTTTTTTTTTCAGAGCTGAGGACCGAACCCAGGACCTTGCGCTTGCTAGGCAAGCACTCTACCACTGAGCTAAATCTCCAACCCCAGTAAATTATTTTAAATCAGAAGAAATATAAAAACAAAATCACAGCAGCTTTTTCTGAATGTCAGTAAATAAAATGTATTTTCATTGTTTAAAACATTTCTATTTTTTAATATATAGATTTAAAGGAACATCCTTCCCTTGTCTATTTTGAAAATTGAGATGACTCAGCAGCTAAAGTTACTTGCGCTGCAAGTTTGATGACCTGAGTGTGATCCCTGGAGCCCATGTCCAGGTAGAGGAGAGAATCCACTCCACAGTTATCCTCAGACTACCACATGTGCATGCATGCCTGTGCTCACACATGCACACCATACACATACACATACCCACACACTAACAAAATGTTAAAAAACTTAAAGCTAAAACTTTATATTCAGTATTGGAAAATGTTCAATGAGATAGGTGTTTGCCATTTTGGCCAGTAACCTATTTAAATTATAATAACATTTGGTAAAATCCACAAATACAGAAGCTTAGTATTATTTTTCTCCGTAGTGTAGGAGTTGAACTCAGGGCCTCAAGCTAGGTAAGCACTCTCTATTGAGCAATATCGCTAGCCCCAGAAATCAGGTTTCAATTTAGCAATGTTTGTCGAGAAATTAGTGATTTGAAAGGTATTTGGGCTTAAATGTGTTGACCAAACAGTATTTGTTATGCATATAGATATTCCACAATAGAACCCAAACTTCTAGAAAAGAGCAAGTGAATCATAAATTGTACCAGCTTTCATCAAGAGTGCTTTGTAAATACCTTCTCCATTATGGTTTGAATTAACAGTGGGGTGTAGATGAAATAAGATCTAAACTTACCTGTGGATAACACAGGGGCTTTGGTAGGCTCTGACAGTGTCTCCTCTGGGGCTATTTCGTCTTTTCTATTAGCACAAAAGAAAAGAAAGAAGTGGTAAAGAGGAACTCCATGATAGGGAGCCTGCATTTGAGTTCGCCTACACTATATAGCCAAACTATTAGAGAAAAAGCATATTTTAGTCTAGATTTACCTGTTTTTATTACTGAAGTGAGGTTTGAATCTATCTATATCTGTATCTACATCTATATCATTGAAGAAAAATTCAAACCACCTCTTCTAATGGTTATGCTTGACTCCTGGTCTTTCTCTCAGCCCTTTGGCTTTGTGTGGTCTCAGGGGGACATTTCTACAGTAAGCAAAACTGAACTTCATTTGGGTCCTAGTATCCTATTGTTCCATTGCAACACAGTATTCTTGATATAATGGGTGACATAACTGAACATGGGAATATTCCTTCCAAGCCTTAGACTCCTGTGAGTGTGCCTATCCAACAAAGAACTGTTGGAGTTAAAAAAAAAATGGGAGAGAGTTAGTTTCTGAATAGTACAGATTTATTGTCTCTATTCTTTCCATAGTGTACAATGATAACCAGCCCAGAGAGCTGGGGGTAAGACTTCAGATCCATGGATGGCAATGTGGGAGATATTCTAGGGTCAGACCCAAGGTCTCGGTGGCAGGGCTGTCTGCATATTCAGTATCAGCCCATTCTTGATGGGAAATAGGAATTGTGGGCATGATAAGCTTTGGATCTCACTGAAAGTTTTGTTTCTCTAAGTGGCAGGTCCCAGTTGATAGCATCTTCTTTAGTATAATATAAAATTTTCTGTGGTTCATGAAGACAGAGATGTAAAGGAATGATTGATGTTCTGTTCTTACAGAGTTATCTAGATTGGACAGAGCCAACACACCTCTGTATAAGCTTAAATTCTACTGGAATTTGAAATCAGCCATTCTTACTGTTTTTCTGGTATTATGCTATAGGCTTAAAAAATAGCTTTTGTGAAGATGATATTTAAATGTCAAACACTGTGGTATTTATGATTTAAGGAAATTTTCTTTCTTTTTCATTTTATAGACCGTTGTTTATGCTTAGGCCTTCCTCTTAGGACTACTCAACTCTCCTTGTTCCGAGTCATCATGAAAAAGAAACTAAGCCAGAGGAGGAGAGTTATGACAACGGTGGTCACTGCTTAGTTACAGATTAGCGTCCCGGTATGTGCTGCATTCTTGGGTGGCATCTTTATCCTCCACTGTCACTTGTGATCTTTCCTCTAAGCTGGCAATTTGTATTACCCGCCAGAAGCTCCGGTTGGAAATCTGGGTGGGGTACCAGGTTCTTGTACTGGCCTTCATTTCAAAGCCATTTGAAATTGGCAGAATTACGGACTAGTCAGGGGCGTGAAAATTCTCTTTTCTCCTTGGAAAGGTTTTATGTGAAAGAGAAATTTTCCTTTTATCTGCCTTGGCGTCTGAAGCTGCTAGGAATTTGAGTCTTTTCCTCCTCTTTAACAATGCCATGGGCACAGGCAGGGATAAAAAGTTTTTCTCTGTCTGGAAGAGGTGAATGTTCCATAATTTTTTATGTTACTCTATCAAGAATTAAAATGTTTTTGATGGCTTTTCATGTGGGTGCCCTCTTCTCAGCTCTAAGGCTTTTTGAAAGTTGGAGTCAGTAAACCATTGTCCAATATTTAAACCAGCAGAGACTATCTCTGTGTCTTGTGAACAAAGTCAGGAGTGTAGGTCTAAACCTTGACCAGGTTACGTCGTCCTTCCTGGCAATGGCTTGTTGAGGTTGAGTCGGAGTAGCTCAGCACACACACTTGATTAAGAAAACGAGAGACAGCTCGACTCTCTCATACAGCAGGTGTAGAGTATCACATGGGTCCTGCTGCCAGGGGGAGTTGGCACTTTCCCAGCAAAGCAAGAAAAGGAAGGAAATGCTCAGCCAGAAGGTAGGTGCCAAACAAAGTTCAAGACAGGCTGCAGCCTTAAATGGATTGTGAAGATACCTGGAGTGTGGTGGTTTGAATGAACATGGTTCCCATAGGCTCATAGGTTTGGATATTTGGTCTACTGTTGGTAGAACTGTTTGGGAAGGATTAGGAGATGTGCCCTTGTTGGAGGAGGTGTATCACTGAGAGTGGATTTTGTGGTTTCAAAAGCCCAGGCCACCATTACTAGTTAGTGTTCTCTCTCTCTCTCTCTCTCTCTCTCTCTCTCTCTCTCTCTCTCTCTCTCTCTCCCTCTCACCCCCTCCCTCCTTCCCTCCCTCCCCCCTCCCTCCCTCTTTTCCTCCCTCCGTCTCTGATTTGTTCTCAATGATGGGCTTCAAGATGTAAGCGTGTCTCTGTGACTGCTCTAGCACCGTGCCTGCCTGCTGCAGTGCTCCCTAGCACGATGGCCGTGACCTCACCCTCTGACACCGTAAGCCCCCACTAAATGCTTTAAAGAAATAAGTTGCCTTGTTCTTGGTGCTCTACCACAGCAGGAGAAAGGTAACTAAGACAAGAGCTTGGAAGAGAGGAGGATTTGAATAGGTAGAATGGAGGAAGTAGGGTCTTCCATAGAGGAGAGAAAACCCTCAGATCAGAGCCCAGTGTGATCAGGGTGTGCAGTGAGAAAACGGCATGGAGGCAGCAGTTGGATCGTGGGTAGTGTGAGGCCAATTGGAGAGGTCAGTGGACAAGAAGTACGAGTTAGTGTTCCCTTTGCTTCAGTAAAAGGCCTGGGAAGAAACAAGCAACATCAACAGGAAGGTTATTTAAGCAAGACACAGTGGAGTGATTGTTACATTGTGGAAAAACAGAAAGATAAAAATATAGTACCATGTGGGTGGTAACAATGGGTTGGATAGAAGCCAGAACAGAAAACTGTGGAAGGAGCTGCTGGACAGGCCAGAGCTGAACATGAAGGTGATGGTGTTCAGAGACTTTGCAAGTGTGTGTGTGTGTGTGTGTGTGTGTGTGTGTGTGTGTGTGTGTGTGTGTGTTTTGGCTGGTCCTACCCACAAGCCAGAGCCCAAGAGACACCACCGATGCAGTTCTTAACATGCAGCCTCCTGTGCACAGGCTTGGAGTGGAGAGGCAGGAAGTAGGATGTTCAGAAGACCGTGGGGGACAATGAGGGGATATTTTGAGTGGTATCAAATAGGGCTTGACATCCAAAGAAATATGCCAGATTTATTAATCTAGAAGTAGTTATGTTAAAGAGGGAAAAATTAGTGGCCGAGATATCTACTGGGGGCGATCAGACTTGATATTTACCGCCACAGAGTAAACTGTCTGAGCTATAGGACAGGCAGGTTGGCAGCAAAGAGACAAGAAACAAAGTTAACAGATGTGAAAGGCATTTTGAGGTATTTCCTGTGACTTATGTGTCTAAATGGGTATGATTTCATCATGTCATCGACTGCGTATGATTTATGAGTTTGGAGTTTGGCAACAGCATCTCTTCTTCAATCATTTTAGCTAACGCTCTCTCCCCCACTCTCTCTCCATGTAGCTAAATTTTCTTATTTGATATTCAATTCTTGTTGAGGATATAGCTCAGTGCTTCAGTCATTTAGTTTGAGAAATACTAGCACTTTCCAGAATACCAAATGAGAGGTAAAAAATTCAGGTTGCTCTCTGATCATGTTAAGTATTTTCCTGATGTAACTCATAGTTTGCTGTGAGTCCTAAGAATTAAACTTTTAATTGCCCTAGATCCTTTAAGTGAAAATACTCACTAGATGTGTATCACACTGTGAGGAATTCCATTTTCTTACAAACATCTGTCTCAGTCTGTCAGGTCTACCCCCTTTCCCTCTGTGCACTTATCTATCTTGAGTGCAATCTATGCAAACCTTGTCTACCAGAATAACCTAAACAGATCTTGCAGGCTGACAAACCATCAAGGTACAGTAGCTTAGTTGCACTCCATTATATGATCTTTTGAAAGTCAAGAGCATCCAGAATTCTATTTTGGGTACTTACCTCTCAGGGAAGCTTCTCTGTTTTATTCTCTGAAAAAAAAATGATAAAAAGTAATTTTACCCAGAGATAATGCCAACTGAAGAGCTAAAGTCTATTTTCATTCCCTCTGACTTCAACTATACTTCAGCCTGCCTGTGCAATATTATTTTGCAGGAATAAAATTCCTGTCTGTCTTATTAGTGATCTCTAAGTATTTTGTCAAATAACCCTTATGTCTTGGAAACCATTTCAAAGGGGCAGGGGCTGGAGACCTCGCTACTGCTGGGGCATTGTGCAGGCTCACCTGCTGAAGAAGGTCCAGGTGCTCCTGGGAGCTGCTGAAGTTTTTCCCGATGTCAAAGAGGCAGAAGGTCTCCTTCTGGCAGAGGCTGACCCAGTCTTGATATTCCTCTGTGTCTGGAATGCGATCCAGAAAGACCCGATATGCTTCCCACACTATCTCTTGACACACTGTAACACACAGCAGTTAGGGGTGCAGGATGGAAAAGCCCTTTCCCCAAGCACACAGTCTGAAAATATTTTCAGGCTTACATTGACACACTAATCTGCAGGGGTGACAGCCAGTGTTATGTGTCAACTGACACAATCTAGAGTCAGAGAGCATCAAGAAGGGGTTGTCTTGCTACATTAGGTTGACCTATGGGTATATCTGTGTGTGAGGGGGTGTACCTTGATTGCATAACTGAGGTAGGAACAACTCCCCCCACCCCTATAGATGAGGTCATTCAGTGACTGGGATCCAGTAAAAATGGAGAAACTGAGTATAGCACTAGTATGCACACATTAATTCATCGCTCTTTCTCTTGAATATGGACATAATACGGACAGTTTTCTTAAGTCCCTTCTGCCATCATCCTTTTCAAGTCCGTCATCTGCCATGATGAACTAGAACATGGAATTTAGCTGAATAAACCCTTTATCCCTTGTCCTAGTTCGTTTTCCATTGCTGTGATAGAGACCATGACCAAAAGAAACTTGGGGAGGAAAAGGTTTATTTGGCTAACGCATCCCATTCCCAGCCCATCATTGAGGAAAGCCAAGGCAGGAATTCAATCAGGGCAGGAACCTAGAAGCAGGAATTGAACCTAGGCCATAGAGGAGTGCTTGCCTCCCATGACTCACTTATCCTACATTCTTATGTAATCTAGGACCACCTGCTCAAGGGTGGCACTGCCCACGGTGAGCTGGGCCCTCCCACATCAATCATTACTCAAGAAAATGCCCCACAGACTTGCCTACAGGTCAGTGTGACAGAGGCATTTCTTATGTTCCCTCTTCCCAGATGACCCCAGCTTAAATCACATTGACAACAAACAAGCAAAAATAACAACAACGACAAACCCCCCAAACCAAAAAACAAACAAAATAATAAACAAAAACAAGAATCTATGCATCCTTTAAATTGCCTTTGTTTGGGTGTTTTATCACAATGCCAAGGAAAGAAACTAAGACAACAGCCCACGGAAATTAAATCACCTAACCCATTTGAGCACCTAATATGTGCTAAGGGGAAGACAATGGGGTGCAAGGTATGGATGGATGGTCCTCATGTACACATGGGAGCCTGTCACAGGGAGGGGAGGTATCTAATCAAAGCATAAACATAAATTACATAGACTTGAGACTCAGAGATATGTGAAGGAAATGTGGGTGTGGCATTTTCTGCTTCTTGAACTGAGGACACTGGCTAGCTATGCTTGGCAGGTTCTACCACTGTACCCTACTACCTAATCCAGATTTTGTTTGTCTGAAAACTTGATGTCACTGATCAGCTTTCATGTCCCTCCACCCCACAATGCTAGTGATTGAACCCAGAGCTCACCAATGCCAGAGAAGTACTTAACAACTGAACCGCACCCCCCAGCGCAACTCTCACCCGACTCTCAAGAACAGCTTGTTAATCTATTTGTTAAAAGAACTTGATGACTCAATAATCAGAGGGCATGGCAGAATCCACTAGACCACAGAATGATCTGACTCTTACTTTAAATATCAATATTTACATCTCACTGAAAGCAACATCCTTATTAATTATTTAAACTCATGATGGAAAACTTTAGATGTCAACTGAAAAATGTGCCTGGGTTACACAGAGAAAAGTTAGTGTAAGAGGTTAATAAGATATGTTAGCAGACTTTCACAGTCAACAATATCTCTGCTTATTTATTTATTTATTTATTTATTTATTCATTATTTACTTTTGTTTTAGGAATTGGGAATTTAAGAATTTTAGGAATTGAGAGGGAATTAGAACTTTTTGGGGAGAAGTTGACATCATCTGACACTTTCTAAAGAAAAACGGTTGTGGGAGGAACAAGATGAGGAAAAAACAGTTTGGAATCTTACCCCTGTGTATGGCGTCCCACTTGCCAACTGATGCCATGTCCACATTTCTCTACACTTTCTGTTTTAAGAGGCAAAGAGGATTTCAGATCAATAAAAGCCCAGGCCCTTGGCCAGCAGCACCTGACCAGAATCGTCGGGGGAACTAATCTCTTCACTGTAACTCAGAGGCAGGAGGATAGCATTCCGACTACTCACATGCATTGTCTCTCACACTGAGTGAAGCCATAGGAGATCAGGGCAGTAGCCCCACACAGAAAATGTGCTTTGCCACGTGACCTCTCTACTGTCTGCAAAGATCACAGTGCCAGGCCTGACAACCGCAGCATGGAACACTCCTTCTCTCTTCGACACTCAAAGAGAAAATGCAATTGGAAATTTGCAGATTTGTCCAAGCCTGAGCAAATAGTTGTAGGTCCAGCCTGAGCAAACTGACTGCCCTTGCTGACCTCCTAGCCCTCATATTCCATCTGTCTGTAGGGACATGTCTTTTTGCTGTTGCCTTTTCCCCTGCAGTGTACCTGCTAGGTTAGTTCAACCCTCACTGAACTGCCCTGGGAGATACAACAACGCATAAAGGAAACTGCCTTTGAGGCTCAGTGTTGGTGCCTTTCATGGACAATATCCACAAACACCAGGAGGCCATGATTCAACAGTCCCTTCTCATTATCAGATAGGTACAACCTTGAGCACGGTGCTTTTGGTTTTCATTTGTGGGACACATGGTTTTCGTTTGATTTCAGTCCATGTTAAGGCTTTGACAAGTTCTATTCTGAGTTTATCTTACTAGCTATTCCAAGTCGAGCCTAAACTCAAACTTGCAGGCTTCTTAGATGCGTATGTGCATATGTGTTATATGTATGTATGCATGCATGTGTACATTATACATGCACATGCATATATGTCTCTGTGTGTGCATTGTGGGTGTTTATTCGTTTTTCTGAGTCCTCCCTCTGTAGGGCATATCAAAACAGATCTCTGCAGTGTGTGCCCTGTCACGCAGGGAGACCCAGGCTGAATTTTGTTTATGAGACCCATGTCATTCTTTTCTTCCTCCTTTCCTTGTTGGAATTTTCCCCATAGACATCGGCACCTGCTTTTCATAAAGACACCGAGAAGAGAATTATTTATTCTTGAAGCACAAGGAAGTTACTTAAAGATTTGTCTGCCAGGGGCATTGCTGTTTGTAAGGACCATTATATCAAGGTTGTGAAACTTAGGATGTTCAATCACGATTATCAACTTGACTGGATTTAGAATCAAACCTGTAGGCATGTCTGTGAGGGTTTTCTAAACTTGATTGAGGTAGAAGACGTTCCCTAAATGAGAGCAGCACCATTTCATTGGCTCAGGTCTCAGGCTGTGTAAAGGAGAAAGGGAGCAGAGCATGCTGTTTTCTCTGCTTTCCTGATGGATGGGAGAACAATGTGATCAGGCACCTCCTGTTCCTGCTGCAGTGTCTTCCCTGCAGGGACGGCCTGTACCTTCCAAGAGTGAATAAACCCTTCCTCCCTTAAGTGGTCAGGAATTTCATCACAGCAACAAGGAAAGCAACTCGTTAAAAACTAGAACCAATGGGTTTTTTTTTTGAGATGCGCGCGCGTGTGTGTGTGTGTGTGTGTGTGTGTGTGTGTGTGTGTGTGATTGTGTGTGCCATGGGTGTGCGAGTGTGCACGCTTACATGTGTGGAGGTCAGAGGACAACTTGTCGCAGTCAGGTCTGTTCCCCCTTTCTACCATGTGGGTTCTGGAGACTCAAATCACATTCTCAGACTTAGTGGCAAGTCCTTTGCCTGCTGAGCTCTTTCAAAAGCCCCAAATGTGACTTGGTATTGGGACTGAGAGAGAACAAAGAGGGAAAAGGGGGAGAGCCTTGGGCTACAGCACCGTGGGAAATGTGAGGGTAGGTATCTTTGAGGGAGTTTCACTTGAGAGTGCCAGAAACAAACTCTCTTTGCTTGCCTTTGTGCTTTTGGACAGTATCTTAATGATTCCACACAAAGCTCTATATATTTCACTTGTGGTGCTTTAAGCATTGGGAGGTGGGTGGGGTGGGGTAGAGGGGTATAGTTCACTATTTCTATTTGATGTCAGAGTGGGGAGCTTTCTCTCCTGAGTCTGTTGGAAGATGTCAGCAGATCATTCTGTAAAGTCAGTGATGAGAACAGTGAGTGAGTCACTCCATCAAAGGAATACAGCTTTGTGGCTAGCTCTTATTTCTTGTTTCTTTGTGAACCAATTTTTCAGACTTAAGAAACACACACTGATGAATAGTAAAATTTCATATCACCCAGAGGCAGCCATAAAGATAATGGACTGTCATTTGCTGTGGGGAGAAAAACAGTGTTTTGTTTTGTTCAGGGGAACAAGAATGAAAGAGGCAAACCTAATCAACAATAAAGAGCTATGCATTAAAATTCGGAGCTCAAAATTTGGTCATAGCAATAGTGCACCCCACAAATACCTCTGGTGAATTATATGTCAGTACTGCAAATAGTTAGATTTTACAGGAGAAAGAGTAAGCAGTAATTGTGGTGTGTGTGTGTGTGTGTGTGTGTGCGCGCGCGCACACACACACATGCTTCTGTCCATTAACAAACTTTACAGAACTTGCCAGCATCATTATCTGATCAATGTGTAGCCACACCCAGCATAAATAATTCACACATTACTGTCTCTTCCTTGCATTGCTGATGAATGGGATGCTTGCTTCCCATACCCCTCAGCAGGCATTTTACTGAGAAACTTCTGTGAAGAGAATGTGCTAGGATCTCACAGTGTCTATAATTAGAGTTTTCCTTTTGAGTATGATACAATAACTTCCATTTTCCTATGGCTAAGTCAGAAAGCAGTTACCCCTTTACCTTCACATACAATTAGACATGTAGGAACAGAGGGCTTAATGTTTTTGAAGCCCTTAGTCAAAACTGAGTAAGAATTTCTAAAATGAATTGAGTCCCAGCGCCCCTACAGGTGGATGTAGACTTCAAAGAGGTTCTTTGGATGTCAGGACCACAAATGTGTTCTGGACTGTCAGGAGGCCCACTCCATCACAGGCTAGAACTGAACCAGTTGCTACTGTACCCAGCTTTCAACAGAGCAGGAAGATACACATTTTGGCATGGAAACTAACAACACCTGGTGTTGTAAAGGTGGGAAACAGCAGTCCGCTCAACTTTGACGTGCAAGAAAAACTTAGCCCAGAGAGACAAGATACTTGACATCTTTTGTAGATACTTAGAGGACAGAATACCAACTACAAATATATATAATTATTTTAAAGGAGAAGCCATGTGTCTTAGTTAGGGTTTCTATTGCTGTGAAGAGGCACCGAGACTATGGCAACTCTTATAAAGGAACATTTAATTGGGGTGGCTTACATTTTCAGAGGTTCAGTTCATTATCATCATGGTGGGACATGACAGTGTGCAGGCAGACATGGTGCTGGCTACATCTTGATCAGAAGGCAACAGGAAGTGGTCTGAGCCACTGGGCGGTATCTTGAGCATATATGAGACCTCAAAGCCTGCCTCCACAGTGACACACTTTCTCTAACAAGGCCACACCTTCTAATAGTGCCACTCCCTTTGGGGGCCATTTTCTTTCAAACCACCTCACCACACTATGTGAATTCTTAATCCATATTAAGGAATTGAAATGAGCAGGACAGCTGCTGGCAGCTGTGGTTGATTTAACGCCTTAGCGATTTTCAGGAATTGCAAGGTACCCTGCTGTGTTGTCTTGGTAAAAACTGCACTGTGCTTCAGCCTGAAGGTGCAGTAGCACCCTGCACACTGTGGAAGTCATTCATAATTTGTGTCTCCTCTGTACTTCAACTCACCTCCAAGTTTCTAAACTTTCCAAGGGTTTTTTTTTGGGGGGTGGGGAATCAGCAATACATACACTTATTATTGAAAGAGAAAGGTTATGGGCTGTAATGTTCTTTTGAAGAAGAAAAAAAAAAAAGAAATCCTAAGTCATAATCAGCTTCCTGACATTGCAACTATCCTAGGTTTTTTACTTAATAAGAACATTAAAATTCAAGAGTGGACTTCAAAAAACAAAACAAAACAAAACAAAACAATTAAATCCTGTATAGCAAGGCTTTTTTTTTTTTTTTTTGATTATTTTTCCTGGGCCCCAATGGTTCCATGTAGCATAACAAATTATTTTAAATCATAAGCTCTCAGAAACACCACCATTTTGTAGGTTTATGGCCCATTATTCTATTAGACTGATGTTTACAGTTCTTATGGAGGAATAAGAGACCTTGAACTGATTAGGCTGAAGATAATCTGTGGGTTAGCAGCAGAGAGAGGATAAAGAGAACCAAGGGCTGATGGCTCCCACGGCTGTTCTTACCTCTCAGTCTGTAATAAGCTTGAAGACTTGCTAAAATCTGTCTCAAAGACTCCTGTGGACAGATGTTAACAGCTGGGAAAAGCGTTGATCTTTTGGTTCGAAGCTTTGCCAAATCAAATATTCGTCTCATAGTTGACACTTTGTGCATTTTTGTTATACTTTCAATTGTTTCAATTCCTGGGACCTTGTTTATGTTTTTAGTTTCAGAGCTGTGTATTTTAATGGAGGTATCTGTAAGAGAAAAATGGATTTCATGGTGAATATATCCACTCATGTGTACATGCTTCATATGTGGATAGATGAGTGAAATAAACAAAAGCCCTCTGGTTTATGGCATTTCTATTTTGGTACAGCTGACGACTTCAATACCTCAATGACAAGGCAGTTTCAGAAATAAGAGAATAGTATAATGAGCTGGTCAAATATATATATATATATATATATATATATATATATATATATATAATAGCAACATCTCAAATCACCTAGCCTTTAGGAACTGCCAAATATCAAAACCACTTCCTACACATCACTCTGAAACTCACTCCCGACTCAGCACTCAAACCTCTCCAGAGACACTATTACCAAGGTGGAGAATGGTAAAACACTGTGGTACCCAGAGGTGTAGTCCTGATGAGGAGGAAGTGGAGTGCTTCTAAAAACCTCAGAGAAAAACCACAACAGCAAAGCCTTCCTGCCTTTAATTGGCAGCCCTAGAATTTCTGGAGGTCAGGGTTCAGAAGGTAGCAATCTGGCTGGGAGTGTCTTGGGGCACGGGTGGTCTTTGATGGCGTTCACACAGGAAGCTTGGCATTTTATGAGTGGCAGTGGTGGTGGGGGTGAGCGAAGGACAGTGAAGGGTAGAGAACACACTTGCAGAGGACATGTGTTGTGGCGATGGCAGCTGCACATCTGGATCCCTCACCACAGCTTTTGTGCACCGAGTATTTTTTTTTTTAAATTTGGACTTGTCTTTTATCGTGTGTTACTTCACAAAGCCTTTTCTCTTTAGGTGGTTCATATAATTCTTCTTAGTTGATCATTGAGGAGGGTTCTAGGACACATGGGTAACAGTGCCTTTTCTTCCCCATCATTTCTTCCCTTTCACTCTACCAATTAAGGAAGCATGCTGCTGCTCCTTTATGGAAAGTGTTCACACTCACATTAAGATTTCCGCTTGAATGTCTACAGGAATTTTTTTTTTTTTTTTTTTTTTTTTTTTTTTTTTTTTTTACAATATCAGTAATATTGGGCTCATTTCATGTGTCCCTCAAATGATGAAGGAGGCAAATTTGGATGCACTCATACAATGGAAAACAAGTCAGCATTATGATGAAGGAACTACTGAAAAAAGTAAACCATCAGCGAAAATAATTCAGGCACAGCAGAAGAACACACTGCACAGTTCTAGTCCTAAGGAACTCTCTTAGTTTAAACTGTGGCCAAGAATACTGAATACTTGGGCTAGGGGTCAAAGAAAAGGGATTGACAGGTAGAGTTATATATGAATATTTTGGGAGGAAGCAAAGAGTGTGTATTTTGCAACATTTATTAAAATGTACAATTTGTGAAATACGTTTTACTTTTTTATATAGTTGTATCTCATGGCTCAGTGTTTGCTGTATTTACAGAGACACATTTGTACTAAAGAGGGAAGACTCCTAAGCTGACGGGTTACAGAGAAAACCATCAAGCCGAAGTCCGAGCAGATCAGTGAATAGGAGTCCTTCCTTCGTGACTGGGGTGGAAAGAGTCCGGGTGTATTCTATGTCACTTTGAGGAGTCTCACAGAGCTTTTGAGGTCTTGGTCTGTGGTGGCTGACAAAGGCTCTTCAAGAAAGGAGTGTAAGGATTGATTGGCTCATGGAACCACACACTAGAATCAGTACGTAATCCCTGGGAAGCACACAGGTATCTACAATGCCCAAAAATCTCCAGGCAATTCCAACTTCCACTCTCTCAGGTTCTACAAGAGTTCTCCCATCTTGGGTGAGGATAATCCTATCAAACTGGCTTGCCCAATCAGGAGGTTAACAGTATACTCAGTGAAAATGGAGTGCCGGCTGCCCCATTTTCTGTTTTCTGAGCTTTGTGCTCACCTTGTGAACTTTCCCACAGGCAGGATCCCATCAGTTCCTCTGATGGTTGCCAGGAGCAACTGGAGCGACACTCTTCTCCTTGTTGCTGCTGAAGATTAGCTTTTCTCTTACGACAGTCTGAGTTAGGCAGTGTTCCTGGATTGAGACTCATTGCCAAGGGACATGCTATTGTCTGTTGCTGAGTAATCATGGGGGGTGGGGTGGGCTGGGATTACCTGGACCAGCCCAGTATTTCTGAGCCTGCATGGTGGAGTCAGCCTGAGTCAAACTGGTGGCATGGCAAAGTGGAAGGTGATCAATCAATACTGGGGCAAAGATAAGCATTCTCCACCTTTCTCTGGTTTCTTATATCCCATGATCATTGGACACCCAATTGATCTATTTTTTTTTTTTTTTTGCTTAAAACCAGCCACAGAGCTCTTCTCTATGTTAATATTATAGCTAATATGTAAGTCGTAGTCCTTCTCCAATCAGTGCTATGCAAAATCTCTGACACTAGGGAATTTGGACTCCTGTCTAAGGATATTTATTGGGCAGGCCACCCTGACACAACCTGTTTGTTCCCTTTCTATGGATTTCAAATGGTTTAAAGTCAGCAGCAAAAGAAAGGATAAAAGGAATTAAAACATGAAATGTGAATGCTACATATTTCAGTGAAGTAAAAACAAAAACAAAACAAAAAACCCAAAGTGATACCACAAGGGCTAATGAAGTTGTTCTCTGGTGAGGCGGCTAAGTCAAGTAGGATTATGCTTTCCATCACCTCATAAGGGATAATATGGATATCGAGTTTGTAAAGATTCGGTGCACTTTGTTAACTTTGTTTTTTTAAAAAATTTATATAAGTATTTAGTAAAATAGGTAAAAGTTTAATGAGAATCAGTTGATACCTGAGGACTAAAAAAGGTAGCATAAATGACTGGAAAAATATATTTTGATACAAGGTTTCTAGTCCAGGCTGGTCTCGAACCCCCTTTGTATATAGGAGGCCTTGAAATTCTGAGCTTCCTGCCTTAGCCTCCTGAGTGGAATGGCAGGCATGTACCACCACACACGGTTTCTATAAAGTGCTATGAATCAAATCCAGGGCCTTATTCATGCTACATCCTTAATCCCAGAAGACTGGAAATTATTATTATTGTAGTTTAAAAGTATTTATTTACTATTTTAATTTCATGTGTATAAGTGTTTAGCCTGTATGTTTATCTGTGCACTCTGTGTGTGCCTGGTGCCCACAGAGGAGGGTATCAGATTACCTGGAACGGGAGTTAAGGACACTTGTGAGTCATCATGTGGCTCCTGGGAACTGAACCTGGATCTGCTGTAAGAATAGCAAGCACTTCTAACCAGTGAGTCTGAAGTCCCATGGATATTATTTTGAGGCAGAAAATATTTCTTTAAGATGATCCTAAAATGAAAGTCTAGCCTGCACAGTGACGACATAACTGCCATCCGCAGCTGTCTTCAAATGGTGTTTGAAGTTACAAAGAGAAGTAAAGGGTAATGCGATCCTAAGAAAAAGTGAGCAAGCAAACAGCCCCACCCAGGCCCCTTGTCCAAGACCAATGAATATAAGTCCCTACATTCAGTATATTACACATTTGGGAATAATACACAGCCATATTTTTAAAAACTATAGAATAAGCCCCAAAGAGCAACTTTTCTGCTTAGTTTGGGGGACAATCATGTAAGGCAATAGGAAGGATTTATGTCCTCTCTTCAGTGTCTAATATCAGAAGCCCAGCACACAGCTAGCTGTATTAGTAAGCATAATACAGTCCCTAAAAAGAAAAAGAAAAAAATCTCTTTTGAAATTAAAACCAAAGGAACAGAAAGGAGATGTTTTATGTATAAAATATGTTTTAGTAAAAGAATTTGCAAGCAATTTCAAGCATCGACAAATAAATAATTAATGGAACTGATTAAAAATGTGAGTATCAATGATGAAGAGTATTAGTGTTGCCTCTGGGGTGGCAAGTGGTCCTGAATGTGTCTGGGGGAAAGTTGGCACTTGCTATAGTATTTGTAATACTAAACAAAACTACACCAGCTTTTCTGCTTGCCCTGCTCCATGCAATGTCTCCTCTTCCCCACCCCCAGACAAGATCATACTCTGTAGCTCAGGATATCCTAGAATTCATGATCATCCTGCCTCAGCCTCTGGAGCACTGAGATCACAGATATATGTCACCATTCCAGGCCTACACTCTGCTTAGCCCCTCAGAATGTGTGAACCTTCTTGCGGATGCTTCCTCTCAGTTGTTGACTTTCATTGCATTTTATTGAGAATGAGCAGAAAGAGAGGAGAGCATGTAACCTTCCATCCATGAACCTGCTTTAGCTCATTCCTCTATGTGCATGAACGTGCAATGATTCTTCCTGCTATTAATACACTTTCTGGATACTGTGTTTGTTGTCTCCAACTGCTGACTCCTTTTTTGATGCATACTTCTAACTGATGTATAAACTAACACGGTTTCTATGCATATTTTCCAGTAATAAGATAAAAGATAATCTGCTCTAATCTACTTTCCACAACAGAACAGGCCTTACATGAGTGAGGCTTCTTGTTTTAAATGTTCTTTTGGTGTTTTCGAGACAGGGCCTTTCTGTGTAGACTTGGCTGTTCTGGAACTTGCTCAGTAGACCAGGCTGATGTTGAATTTATAGAGATCCACCTGCCTCTGTGCCCCCGCACCCCTGTGCTGGGATTAAAGATGTGCACCACCAATGCCTCCATCCTTTCTTTTATTCTGTTTATTTTGTTTTTGTTTCAATGCTGTGATGAACTCATGAGTGTATTGTACTGTTTGTACTCTGTCTGCTATTACAACTCCTTACAGAGGTGCTGCTATCTCCATAATACAACAGTCCTTTATATATGTGGGCAGTGGAGACAGGCTCAAAGACCATCAACAGATGCTTGAAAACTTTGATAGAATCACACCCTAAACACACTGCATTTTCTACATGTAAATCCACAAAATCACTTATATACAGTGACTATAAGTTTTGTGTTGAGGTATAATAGCAAAACTAGGAAGAATTTCTCTTTCTTTCATAGATCTATTCTTACTGTATGTAGGTCTTAGCAATCTTGTCACATGATTCCTTTTTTTTTTCTTTCCTTAGGTCCAGATATTTTTGTTTGTAGCTTAATGGAAGCCCTTTCTGGACTTTCTTTGCCATGTCTGAGTTACCGGTATCACTGCCCTTGTACTCTGGGGCATTATTAAGTAAAAATAAGTGCTACTTGAGCCTAAGTCCAGGAATATGGCAATTGATAACTAAGAGAGTCACTGACTGAAGGGTAGGTAGTGTAAATATATACAGGGTGGATACTCTGGATGAACAGATGCTTGACATCCTCAGCAGAACAGAGCAGGATGGAGGGAGGTTCCATTGTGTGCACAGATCCAAACTTTGAAATTGTTTCTGGAGTCATACATTTGCTAGTTTGGGCACAGTGTACTGGTGGCTTGGAAACTGAAATCTTAGAAAGCAAAGCCATGGATAAGGGAGGGCTAGAGCCTACAGAGATAAAACATTGTAAAACGAAACCTCTGTGATCATTTCCAAGGGTTTAATATTGATCTTTACTGAGGGAAGAGCTAAGATTTAGCATGGAAGGATGGGTTTTGCTTGAGTTGGGAGAGTCTCATGAAATGACTGATGGAAAGTGTATGGGCGGGAAGTAAGGAGAAGGACATGTCTCTGGGCATGGAAATTCCTAGTAGACTAAGGAAAATGGTCAACATGGAAACTCCAGTTTCGGAGGGCTTTTCTTCTCTTCAGCTACTCTGTCCTGTCATTGACCAGATTCTCCAAATCAATGCGGCTATGGCATACTTGGAAGATTATAAATATATAGAAAGGTAAATTAAAGAAACAATCAATAAATCTAAACTGTGACTTTAAACATTACTTTCTTGTAGGGGCTTTTGATCTTTTGTTTTCTTTTTATAATTAGGTTTGAGTTATACAAATATGTCTCCTTCTAATGTAAAGGAAACCCTGAAACCAAGGGCATCTTTTCCAAGAATTTAGGTGAATGCCACGTGGTCGCATGGCTGACCAGTATCCCTGGATGTAGTTGGAATTTTCTTTGGGCAGCTAACCAGTTCCCAAATAAAGACATGGAGACTTACAGAAATCCACAGAGATACCCCCACAACAGACTGCTGGCAATGGTCGAGAGACAGCCCGAACTGACCTACTCTGGTGATGGGATGGCCAAACACCCTAATTGTCGTGCTAGAAACCTCATCCAACCATTGAGGGATCTGGATGCAGAGATCCATGACTAGGCCCTGGGTGGATCTCTGGGAGTCCAATTAGCGAGAATGAGGAGGGTTTATATGAGCGAGAATTGTTGAGACCAAGGTTGGATAAAGCACAGGGACAAATAGCCAAACGAACGGAAACACATGAAATATGAACCAATGGCTGAGGGGTCACCAACTGGATCAGGCCCTCTGAGTGGGTGAGACAGTTGATTGGCCTGATCTGTTTGGGAGGCATCCAGGCAGTGGGACCGGGTCCTGTGCTCATTGCATGAGTCAGCTGTTTGAAACCTGGGGCCTATGCAGGGTCGCTTGGCTCGGCCTGGGAGGAGGGGACTGGACCTACCTGGACTGAGTCTA
Organism: Peromyscus eremicus; assembly: GCF_949786415.1. Taxonomy (NCBI): domain Eukaryota; kingdom Metazoa; phylum Chordata; class Mammalia; order Rodentia; family Cricetidae; genus Peromyscus; species Peromyscus eremicus. The sequence continues at coordinate 74,728,247 of NC_081422.1, forward strand.
CCAGGTTGATCTCAATCTGTGGGGAAGGCTTTGCCCTGGAGGAGATGGGAATGGGGGGGGGGCTGGGGGGAAGGTGAGGGGGGTGGGAGGGGGGAGAACAAGGGAATCCGTGGCTGATATGTAGAACTGAATTGTATTGCAAAATAAAATTTTTTTTTTAAAAAAGAAACATATCAAGCTTAAAAAAAAAGACATGGAGACTTATTATTAATTATGATATAATTAATAATATAGGCTTATCCTACTAGCTCTTTTAACTTAATCTAACCTGTTTCCATTCATCTACATTTTGCCTCGGGTCTTTTTACATTTCTTCCATTCTGTATGTTGTGTTTTCCTGCTTCCTCCGTGTCGGACTGGCTGGCCCCTGTCATCTCCCTGTTGTCTCCTTTTTTTTTCTTTTCCAAGCCTAAATTCCTCCTCCTACTTACTCTCCTGTCCACTTATATCTCCTCCCTCGCTAATGGCCGTTCAGCTTTTTATTATATCAACCATGTGTCTTAGGCAGGCAAGGTAAAATAGCAACACATCTTTGCATAGTTAAACAAGTACAATGCATCTTTATGTAGTTAATCAAATGCAGCACCTCTTTGCATAGTTAAACACATATTCGGCAACACCTGGAGCCAATGATAGCCTATGTCATTTCCCTGCCATTGAAGAGCTCATTTCCGTCTTTCCTACGGAATGTTGGTTTTCAGTTACTGCCGATAAATTTGCATTTCATGTTCTGCTTTGCCTACAGAATAGTTTCTTCCTTGATTATATGTTCAAAAGTATTCAGTAGTGCATAGGGATTGTGAGAAGTATTGTTTTTCCTATAGCCACTCTATCCAATTGAATCACACAAGGATGTCTACTAGCTAATAGGAAGGCTCCTGGGCCACTCCTTACCAAACTCTTTTTTCTAGAGAAATGCTTTTAGCTGTCCACTTCTCCAGGCTTCTGCTGTAGGCTTGCTTTACAGTGGCGGCAGCAGACAGTAAGAGAAGGAGAGTGGGGCTTTTGTAGCTGCCTTGCAATGAAAACAGCAGCCATTCGCACTTAGCAAACCCATTATATTTTCCTTGGGGAAAAGCACCAGTGTCCTAATGAATAAACTAACGGGAGCTGAGATACAATTTACCGGAATTTATACAGCACACAGTCTGCACTTGAAGAACAGAGCTCCGCAGAGACAAAGTTGATGACATTTCAGGCCTAAACCACTAACGGGAAGTTTTTAGAAAGAAAGTCACTGAAAAGAGTGAGGGGCTTCAGTCTTTACAAAAATACCAGACTTGTTTTTTTGTAATCCATTTTATCCAGGTCATCCTTCTAAATTAGTAGATTCTCAATTGCCTAATTAAATTTCTAAAGAGCGAAGGCAGCAAAATACATGTCATGTTTGATACACCTGAATATGTATCATCAAATTAGACAGATGTCTCAATGTTCACCACTATTTTCTGGATGGTCATGTAGAGAATGCAGGCTTCTACAACGTGCTCTGTCCTCTGTTCTCCCCCATTCAGTTTCCACTAGCCCCATACAATGCCAGTCCTACTCTGTGGCCTGAGTGTCAAAATATATGGGAATAAATAGCATAGTGAAAGGATGATAGAAGTTAAGGAAGCATCCAGTTATTTCCTTTAATGAATTATGAAGTAACTAAGCATTTACAGTCGTCAGCATGCCAGCAGATTATCAATGATGCATGGCAGAGGTGCTACCTTAGCTCCCTCTCTGAAACTTGTGAAAATGTCATGGCAACCCTTCTCACTATTAAAACTGGCATTTGTCCAGCAATAGCCCTTCCTACGGGCTCTCTTCCAAAGATTTAGAGGAACTGCATTATCTTTCTCTTTGTTATAAAATGAGGTTTATCTGTTAATTTGCTGTGTCACGAGGAAAAGGGTCAGGACACTAGAAGACAATGATTTTCTACCTGTATATATGTGTGTTTCAAGCCTCCATTTTTACCCCACTGCACTTTAGCAGAAAGGGAGAAACAGTTCCATAGGTGATGCTGGGAATTCTGAGGTATAAAGCCCAAAGTCCTGACTGAGATCATGGCATGTTGGTAAGTGGGCAGAATCAGAACTGAAGTCAGAGCAAGTGAGTGATAAAAAAAGAAGAAAGGAGAAAGGCCGTGGGTTTTTTTTTTTTTTTTTTTGTGTGTGTGTGTGTGTGTGTGTGTGTGTGTGTGTGTCTAGAAGGGGTGAGACTTTGTCTAGGTTGTCTCATCAGTGGTTTGTCTGATTCATCCCTGGGAACATATGAAACATAGCAGATGTTTCAAAGGTCTGTGTTGCAACCATATCAGAAATGAAATGCGTGAGAACTCTCTACCCCATTAGTAGGGGGAGAAGGCTGGACGTATTGAGAAGGGGAGGGATGTTCTTAAAGTTGACTGACACCTGTAAGCCCTGAGAAAGGATAAAATCACTCTGAGGCGCTCCTCATGGGGGTAGTGAGAGGGTGAGAGGGTGAGGTACACAGCTGGCTTCCTCTGAGGCCTTGGATAATGCAACCTTTGGCTGAGGTCTTCACACACACACACACACACACACACACACACACACACGCACGCACACACACGCGCACACACACACGCGCGCACACACACACACGCATGCACACACACGCGCGCGCACACACACACGCGCGCGCACACACACGCATGCACACACACGCACACACACACATGCACACACACACACACGCGCGCACACACACGCACACACACACACGCACACACACACTCAGCTTTCTAGGAACTGGGAATGCCTTTGCCTCTCAAGTAAGGGCACAGGTGTCCTAAAAGAAGGCAAATATTGCCTTAAAATTGGAAAAGAAAACCAACTCCACCGTGTTGTTTCTTCGTGGAGTGAATGTTAAATTTACTCAAGTATTTTAACAAATGCTGTAAGATTTTTTCATATGAATACGTAAGCAAGCTTGAAACTATCCTCTCCCCTCACCTACGAGCCAGTGTGGAAGGCTAAAGAATGAGTTGTCACTATGAACTACAGTTAATTGCAAATGCTTTTCTTTGAAAAGTGGTGAAAGCAGCTGACTTAATGCTGAGGCTGAGATGAAGTAAGCATCAAGGTCAAGGAAGCCTAGGGAACACGGTCAAATTGTCAGCTGGCTGAGTCAACGGTTCACACATGACTGCCCAGTGTTCAGGAGCTGACTGTAGGAATCCTGAGCTTTGCATAGCACCTGGACTTTTGGTATTCTTAACAAACATCCATGTATCTTCTCACACAGACAGTACTGGTTCCCTCGGTGCACTTACAATAATATCAATGATTAGCAGCCGGGCCAACAGTGGCTTCAGGAAGCAGGAAGAAGAGCCAGCAATGGATGCAACAGAGAGAAACTGTGAAATCACTCCAGAGTGTCTTTGTTCATAATTACTTCCATTAAGAATGACAGCTAATTATCCAACTATATCTATGTATATCATTCTTTTGTATCACCTCTTCAGCTTACTTATGTCTAAGGCATCTATTAGTGAGTTTCTAGGAAGTGGCTAAGTGTTTGAGTGTCACCTGATTAACTTGAGGAACTACTTCAAATTAATTCTGTCTGAAAAACGCCTAGACTTCTTGATTTAGGTACTGATGGAGAAGTTACCAAATTCACGAGCTCCTATTTTGGAGAAATGTATGTCATCAAACTTTCTGAAACTATGATGGTTCAGCTTCAGAAGAAGGAACACTTGGGAGACATTGGATAAAGGGAAAAAAAGTGATCAAAATATGTTGTATGAAATTTTTTAAAAATTAAAAAAAAATGAAAGGCAGAATTCAGGGTTCTAACATGATGTCATTGGCTGCTTCTTGTGGACTACTGTGACCAGACTGGACTTATTTAAAGGATATAAAACAAGAAGAATTGATGGCAATCCGAGGCAGGTTCATTCTTGCTCTACAAAAATGTAGGTGCTAAGTGGGAGAAGCCATCAGAAATTTTGATAGTCAGACAGAATAGGGAAGAATAAGCGAAATGAACAGACCATCAGAGTATTCTGAAAAAGCTACTTCTGTCATCAAAGCTTTCACCAGGCTGCTATGTCTGTGCGAAGGTGTCATGTAAAGTGACTACTGTGGATTGGATGATGTGCTCTTTGTTCTCAGACCAGTACACGTAGAGGTTGAAATCTTCAGTCTTCCTTTAGAATCTATCACCCAGAGAGAGGCAGCATCCATTGGTGTGACAGGAGGACCTCTGGGAATTGTCATTTTCAGTAGCATGCAAAGAATTTAAAAAGCTAAATCATTAATTATTTCTTTGTAGTGTGTAAAAAGGGTGTTTAAAAAGAAAAAAATTTCCCCAAATTTTGTGGATTATTATCAACTATTTACTCAGTCATACTCCACTGCAGATCATTCAATTATGATGGAAGGCATATTTTATACTTAATTCCTGAGGGACTCATTTGCAGATGAAGTAATAGTCATAACTCCATGGAATGAACAGACTACTTTAAATAAGTGAGAAATGGCAATAAATCTATCCTTTCAATTAAAAAACAGCAGTCTAAGGTAGAGCCAGCAATACTCTTTCACACTTAGAAACTCTTCCTGTTATTGTTCAAGAAAATATTTTTAATCACACTAAGAACTTTTTTTGGAGATATATTTGTGTGCATAACATATGCACAGGAGCCCAAGGAAGCCAGAAAAGGGCATTGGCTCCCCCAGAATTGGAGTTACAGGTGGTTGTGAGCCACCTGGTATGAGTGCCAGAAACCAAGACCAGGTTCTCTGTAAGAGCAATACAGGCTCTCACCACCAACCCGTCTCCCCATCTCTAGAAAATGCTTTTACTAGATTATAAGAATACCACCTCACAGAACCTGCAGTTTGAAGTGGGAGCAATGTCTAAAGCTAACGCAGGAATGTCTATTTAAGAGCTACAGTCAAGAGTCGCTTAAATACGTTCGTAGAAAGAAAGCAAAGTGGGAAATGTGCTCTGCAGAAGTCTGTGCTAGCTATAGCAATGTGGTTTTGGACCAGGGCAATAATCTGCATTGGATGGCTTAGGCAGACACATAGTGACAGATGAAATAGAGAGGAGAGAGGAGTGGAGAAACTTCCCAGTGTATGAGGCTAAAACACATGACTACGAAGACCAAAAATTATTTTGGACTTTGCATCAGTCTTGTGCATGTACACACACACACACACACACACACACAGAGAGAGAGAGAGAGAGAGAGAGAGAGAGAGAGAGAGAGAGAGAGAGAGAGAGAGAGAGGGAAAGGGAGAGAGAGAGAGAGAGAGAGAGAGAGAGAGAGAGAGAGAGAGAGAGAGAGAGAGAGAGAGGGGGGGAGAAAGAGAGAGATATTGAGAGAATATTAAACACTATCTCTTAAATGTGGAAGACAAACTATATAGATGTTTTGCCTGCATGTATGTCTGTGCATCACTTATGTGCCTGGTACCTGTGGAGATGAGAAGGTGTCAAATTCCTTGGGACTGGAGTTACAGATGATGTGAACCACCATATGGTTGCTGGAAATTAAACTTGGGTGCTCTGGAAGAGCAGCCAGTGCTCTTAACCACTGAGCCATCTCTCCAGTCCCTATACAACTTTTATAAGATAATATTGGAGGGTAATTGTGTGACTTTGAAATAGGGACTTTATATCCAAAACAATACCAAACAGAGCAACACCCTCAAACATCAAATTAAAAGGCTTATGAATTCTTATGTGTTTGTTCACGAGAGAATATCATTAAGAGAATGGGAAGAAATGCTACAAACCGAGATAATATTTGAAAGATAAGTAGCTACAAAGGAATATTAGAAGAATTCCTCAATAAGAAAAGACAAATGGGCTGGAGAGATGGCTCAATGCTTAAGAACAATGGCTGCTCTTCTAGGGGACCTGGATTCAAGTTTCTGGCACTCATATGTTGGCTCACAATGGCCTGTAGTTCCAGAGGGGATCCATGCAGTCCACTTACACACATGCAGACAAAATGCCAACTCTCCAGCTGATCCTGGTTCCTCAGACTGAAAGTCTCTGGCCTCTATGTCTAATTTAGTGGCTGTTCTGTTCTCTCCCAGATAAGTTTTATTAGTGTACACAATATATTGAGGGACACAATATATCACCACACTTGCTGCTCTTGCAGAGGACCTGGGTTCAGTTCCCAGGACCCATGTGATGGCTCACAACAATCTGTAACTCCAGCTTCAGGGGAGCCAACATCTTGTGACCTCTGCAGGTAGCAGGCATGCATGTGGTGCATACACATAAATGCAAGCAAAACACTCATATACATAAAATAAAAATAAAATATTTTTTAAATGATCATAAATTATTTGATATTCTTTGCCTTGAAAAGTGGGGCCTGCATCTCTTTCCCTTGAATCTAGACATGTTTGTGACTGTTCTGATTAAGAAACTGTTGCAGAATATTATTTTAAGGTGTGTTACATTAGTTTATGTTGCATTTGTTTAACAGTCATACACATAAAATAAAAACAAATAAATCCCTTTTGAAAAGACAAACAACCCAAGCATCCTAGTTAAAAATGGGCAGACACTTTCTCAGTGAGGACATATAACAGAGCCAGTCCATGAAAACATAATGACTTTATCTCATCAGCAACCAGAAAAACAAAAACCAAAGACCCAGAGAAGCAGCATTTACACTGCTTCAAACCCATCACAGTAGTTTTAATAAAATAAGATATTTTATTTGTTAAAATTTAAAATAAATCAGGCAGTACCAAATGTGGACAGGGACTTGGGACAAAAAAATTTCTAGCCACTGCATCTGGGCTTATAAATGGTACAGGTTTAGGAAAACATTTTGGCTTTCATCATACGATTGAAATTATGTATATGTATGTGCCCATAGCTCTTCTCCCAGGGACACACTGTAAAGAGACTCTGGCCTGTGTAAGGCAACACAGACAAATGTGTTTGTGCCAGTGTTGTGTCTGACATGAAGCTCATCAACAGGAGAAGGAACATGTAGTTTATTCATATCAAACAAAATTATGTCTGGTACCCCTCTAAGAACACTTTTGTTGTGCATTATTTATTGTTTTATATATTAATATTATTTAGATTTATCCATATATACTGTTTGTTGTTTATTATTTCTTTTCCACTATAAATGGCCAAGAGACAAAATGTAAATATATATAGTATAATGATTGTTACAGTCAAGAAAAAGAAAATATCCATTTTTAACAGTTATTTTTCAATTTTTTGAAAATTGAAATGATGATGATTTGTGCCTAGTCTTATTGTAACTTGTTATGCCATGTTTGGTTGATGTCCCTGGGAGGCCTCCTCTTTTCTGAAGGGAAATGGAGGTAGAGTGAATCTGGGAGAGAGGAGAGGCTGGTGGGGAGGGATTGGGAGGAGTGGAGGGACAGAAAATTGTGGTCTGGATGAGAAAAGAATAAATAATAAAGTAAAGAAAGAAAGAAAAGCACTTTTTTTCTACTTTGCTGTTCATTTACTGCTTTCTTTTGTTTCTGGTTCTCTGAAAATGCACTTTCCAAGGAAGAGCTTTGACCCATCACAGAGACATTTATGGATAACACACAAGTAAATATGAAAATGATTTATATAGTCTTGGTGTGTGGTTTCTAGATAAGAAGACCTACATAAAACAATGACTCTAGCAGGAACTTGAACTTCCTATGTAAGGCTAGAAAGGAAGAGGAAGGCCCAGCATAAAGTGTTTAGATGACATTTTGGGGCTTTATTTCTTAAATTACATTTTGTTATTATTTTTTTTAAACTGACAGTTAAGAAGTGGTATTTGGGGAGGGATATATGTTGTGGAATGACTAAATATTGGTAAGTAATGTTCATATAATACATAGTTACCATTTAGACCTATCTCTAGCATTTTTCAGAACTAAGATATCTTCTTTTCAGTCACATACTATGTCTCCCAAATATATTCCACATATCTAACAGGAAATTTATGTCCTGCCCTTGAACAAGATCTCCCCATACCCTGATCCCTCCAAATGTCCCAGCCTCTGGTGATTGCCACTTTGCAGTCTATGTCTGGGTTCCACACAGACCACTGAACATATGTACTTCAGTGTTTGGCTTGTTTCATTTAATACAATGTTCTCCAGATTCATCCATGTGGTTGTAAATGTCATGTTTTTCCTCTTTGTACAGATGAATAGAATTCTGTCCTCTGAATATACCATATTTATTCATCTGTTTATCTACTTATAGAACTATAGGATGTTTTTATTTTCCATTTATTGACAACAAGAGATAGTACTGAAAAAATAAACAAACAAGGGAATGTGGATACCTGTTATGATATGGTCATTTCAGTTTCTTTCATAGCGTTTATTCTGTATGCATTGGGAAGGCTTTGGAAGTTCTATTTTTCTTTTCTTTTTTTTTTTAATTTGAGGCTAGAGAAGGTAGTGATCCATGAATAGTAAAGCTACAGTACATAACTGATTAAAAAAAAAAGATTGAAAATAATTACCTGAAGAGGTCCACAATATAATGACCTAAATCTCATCCTTCCAAAAAAAAAAAAAAAAAAAAAAAAAAAAACCAATAAATCATGCTTCTTAAACTTGGTTGTATAGGTGAACCACCCAGATAGCTTGAACAATTATTCCATTTTAGATCCTACCTTGAACTAATGAAATCAGAACCTTCAAAGCTTGAGTCCAGCATCGATGTTATTTCTTTCCCCACTCCTGAAAACCATTAGATGAACACCTTTAGCCCAGCAAAGGGAGAATGCCAGGGTAAGGCTTTATGGGAACCAGAGTTAAAAATCCCAGGGAGTAGGCAAGAATAACATTAGCAAACACTGGAAATGATTGAATTCTATCTGAAACAAAAGAGAATGAGAGGCGTGTGGGTAGACTCAGAGGCACTTTGAAGTAGGAAACACAGGTCAAATGACTTCAGTCTTCTCAACAGGTAGGAGGGGTGATGATGTAAAGGGGGTAGTCATCAAAGTGGTTTTGAGAATTAGTCTTCAGTGAGGGTTGTTACAAGAGATGCCTCACTAAAAGCTCTAGCACTTTGAGGCAGACCCTGTAATCATAGTTCCTATTTTATAGGCAAGGAAACTATAAAAGTGGGTAATACGTGACATTGAGCAATTTGCTTGGGTCATGTAGTGAGCAACTGAGTTGCTCTGTGAGGAGTCAAGTTCTGCTTCAGGGACTTTGCTCTTAACTGATCTATGGGCTCAGTTTCTAAGGAAGAGGGGCAGCAGGCTGTAGGCTTAGGGTAAGAGGGAGGATTGAACATAATTGGGCTAGGGCACTGGTTCTCAACCTTCCTAGCACTGTGAGCCTTTAATACAGTTCCTCATTTTGTAGTGACCCCCCCAGCCATAAAATTATTTTTGTTGCTACTTCATAACTATAATTTTGCTACTGTTATGAATTGTAATGTAAATATCTGTGCTTTCTGATGGTTTTAGGTGATCCCTGTGAATGGATCATTTGATCACAAAGGTATTGTGACTTACAGATTGAGAACTGCTGGGCTAGGGGTTATCAGGGAATCAGAGGGAATCAGAGGCAGTATGACGATGGGGTAGCTTATTGGGTCCAGGTAGGGCAGTAGCGCATGCGTGTACTTCATGGAAGTCCTCTGCATCGTGGAGGCTCTCTACTAACAATGGCCAGCTTGAGAATGAGAATATGTTTTCCCGTGTGAGATAACAAAGCAAATGGGCTCAAAGGTCAGAGGAAGTTTCCCTTTCATGAACAAGACTGTTGAGAAAGATTCAAGAGCTGTGTAGAGCATGTTAGGTTCACATGAAGCACACTGATGAACTCCAGCAGAGAGAAAGAAATGACTAAAAAGAAATACTTCAGAATTTCCAGTTTCCAGAACTAAAACTGTGTTGTAAACCTGGAGGAGAAGTTTTAGCGTTCTGATGGAGGGATAGTGTTATTTTGGTTTTAAAAGAACCTTTCCACGGTGTTGATACCCACCAGGCAAGTCACCACCTTTAGATACATGGCACAATTTAAGTAAGTCACTTAGCACTGAGACTTTATTGTAGGTATTTAAAATAGCACTATAAATTGTTCTTTGAGGAATTCAAAACAATGCGATTCTTTGAAAAGAATAAGAGTCCTAAAATAGGATCTTTCATGTTTAGGGTTGATCTGAAGGCTATTATGATCAGGATGGACTTGAAGGATGTGACCATTGTGGTGGACCTGAAGGATGTGACCCTCAGAGTGGGCCTGAAGGATGTGACCATTAGGGTAGGCCTGAAGGATGTGACCCTCAGAGCGGGCCTGAAGGATGTGACCCTCAGAGCGGGCCTGAAGGATGTGACCCTCAGAGTGGACCTGAAGGATGTGACCCTCAAGGTGGTCCTGAAGGATGTGACCATCAGTTCTGAGATTAGTTGTAAAAACAGATGATAGAAATGGCCCAGAACCATCTGTTCATTTTAACAGAGAAAATTCAGCTTTTGAATTAATAATAAAAAAACACAGTAGTTTCACTCTTCAAGTTGTGGTGAAGCTATCATTGAACTAAATAGACACAAGAGAGAGCTGGTCACAGCTCAGATCTTTTCCACATCAAATGAGTTTAGGAATATTACTTAGCAGTCTGTCTTAGGTTACCAACCACAAATGAGCACATTGTCTCATCAAATGAGTTTAGGAGTATTACTTAGCAGTCTGTCTTAGGTTACCAACCACAAATGAGCACATTGTCTGTTACCCATTGAACTCCTAAGAAGGAAGACTAATTAAGGCCACTGTGTGCTCTTTGACAATGATTCCACAAAACTGTCACTGCTAACATTTATTAGCTTGGTTACTATCAGCAAAGTGTTTTGATCAGGTCTGAACTGATCTGAGAGAGGGAGAAGTTAATCACAGTGCCAGTTTGTTTTGTAGTTCCGCCTTATCGAATGCAAATTGCTTGTAAATGCAGCAGGACAAACCTCAAGACAGGCACGTTAACCCAGCATGTGTCATTTTCTGTGTGGAATTAAAACGCTTCTGAAGTAGAAACTTTTCATGAATTTTGACGTTCTGACTTCTCTCCACAAAATTTCTTTTCACCTAGCTTGCTTAATTCTTCTGGGACAATTAGGGAAAGAGTTAGAGGCTGCGGTGAAGAAATTGAAGGAGGGTGAACAAAGAAAACCATGTGGGAATGAACTCAGATGGTGAACGCAGAGAGACACTGTTTCCTCAAAACTGATTGTCCGAAGCGGGAGGTACTTCTCTGTGTGTGCAAGGCCATGCTTAGAAGCAGCCTTACTGTTCTTAGCTCTTTGATGTTTTTGCCTCCATTCACTATGCTTGGAAGTAAAGTACAGAGGTAAAAGGATTCTCAATAAAGGATGATGGCAGTGCATGCAGCCATTCCAAGGTTCATAGCAGCTTTCCATATGTGAATTCTCATTATCATGACTATGCCAGTCATGCCTGCCAGCTCACTGTGCACATCTTGCCTCAGGCCTATCTCAAAGAACATGCCATCTTCCCTCATCCATATAGCCTCACCTGACTGGGTACCCCTGTTTTGTGAGGCTGGGATCCTAGTCTTGGGTGAAGCGATCTTAGCCTGTGAGCTGAGGCTACACGGTTGCTGAGGCTGTCCATTTTGGAAGGTTAAATCTCACATGCTGGTTGGAAGCTTTTCTTCCTTTCACACACACAAAAAAAATCCAAAAAACAAAAACACAAACAAAAACCCTCCCAAACAAGCAAACAACCTCCCCGCCCCCCAAATAACCAAAGAAAGCAAAACCAACCAAACAAAAACAACAACAACAGAAAACCAAAAACTGATTTTGTATTCGTTCTTCTAAGGGTTTGAAATCTCAGTTCTCTTCCCACAACCGCACAAGTGTCGTCTGTCCTATTCTTAAGCAAGAAGAGGTGGTGTGGGTGGAGACCTGTCACTCAGGAGTCTGAGGCTTCATCGTGCAACAGTGAGGTCAGTCCTTTTCTCATACTTATTGCAAACACAAATGCTGAAGTATAATGGAAACCTAGAAACTATCTAAAAACAAAACAAAACAAAACACTTTGTTTCTGAGTCATTTGATAGCCGCATAAAACTTGCAAAAATGATCATGGCGGCAAGGTTCATAGGATCTGAGTTTCCAGGGATGCTTAGTATGCAGACAGAACTGATGTTTACAGAGGATGGCCCCCAACAGCAGGTGGTGCTGGCTCGTCTAACTAGCTTCCGCACTCAGTGGTTCTCTAGTGTGATCAGTGGTACAAAAGTAAGGGGGTCACACAGCAGGAAGTGCTTGTTATTTGTAAAGCAAGCATATAATCTGGTAACTAATTTTAGACGTGTCATCATTGTTGGTTGAGTTGACCATTAACACCTTCAATTTGCACAGCCTTGATAGTAGGGACGTAAAACAAGTCTGCCTTGAAACTTTTTTGAGTTCCACTGTCCAGGTAGCTGAAGTTAATGGGACTGCCATGGGGCAGCCATCTCAGGAGTGCAAATGATGCTGTGTTCTCTGCTAATGGAGTTCCAAGGAGGCAAAATGCCTTCCTGGATAATTTTATGAAATGAGAGTGTTCCCAGTAGTGGAGGATTATCAAGAAGTGGAGTATCTTCCAATGCAAATTTCCTGACATTTCCAGCTACTAAAATAATTATCCTACCTTGGTGGACTAATAATAACTTAGTTAAAGGTTTCATTTAATGTAATCAAATGTAATGCGCAAGGTATGCGCTAAGATAAACACCATTTCCATTCTAGGACTTGCCAAGGGAAGCTTTTCTCTCCCCTTCCTCCCACACGCTGAATGTCACAGGCGATGAATTGAAATTATTTATGTGAAATGAAAAGGTGAGTGCACAATCGTGCCTTGCATTCGTCAGATGAATTTGCACCCCCTCCCTTGTCAGGGATCCTTACTGCTAAAGAAGTAACTAGTCTTCGAAACTTTGAATGGTTCTTTGTGCTGAAACAATTTCAGCTAGTGAATATTTTGAAGTCCATCCCCCACCTTTTTTTTTTTATTTCTATGGCAAGACTATATGCAAAATCTGAAAAGCTTATAAGGAATCCTTTTGAACTACGGGCATACTTTTGAGTGTATTTTGCATACATCACATCTTTGAGTACACGGTGAACACACTGTGGAATCAAATTGAAAACAGTCACTGAAGGACATAGAAAACTCTTTAAAAAGCAATTTGTTGATAGAAATCAAATGCCATAAACTGTTTATATTTCTTTGAGCCAATAATATTATTTACTGAATTTATGCTAAGTCTTTAATGAGTGACTTATGTACAAGGGTATTTATTGCAATTCTGTGTGTAATAAAATAATTGGAAAACCTTAGTTCTCCTTTGTTGGGTTTTTAGGAAAGCAAACCTTGACATACTATTGAAACATTATGTAGACATTTAAACAAGGCTAGTCAAAAACCTAGATAGCAATAAAGAAATTCATATGATTTAATAAAGCTGCCAAAAGCCTCATATAAAATTGCTTGTAGTGTAAGAATAAACATGTAAAATTAAATAAGCACACTAAGAAAAAGACCAAGAAAATACATAAAGGTGCCTCTGGAGGTTGTGTTTTGATGAACACACAAGGGATAATTAAAAATATTTTTTTCATTTGCAGGTGGTTATCAATCCATGATAGCTTCTGGGTTAGGGATGAGGACTTGTCCCTGGGATACAAATCATTCTTAAGGGCAATCCTCATGCCCAGCAGTAAATGACCAATACAAAACAAACTCAATGGTATCTTTAGAGGGTCTTTGTCTCCTGAAGTTTAGTCAGAGTATTTATTTATTTATTTTGTAACTTTACAGGTCCTTTTCGCATATATTATGGCTTACGGTTTTGTGTTTCTACGGGATTCCTGTGTGTGTGAATGTGTGTGTCTCTTTGTCTATATTTGTTTCTCATGTTTTTTCTGTGGCTCTTTTTCTTCTGTTTGTTTGCTTATTTTGTCCTATTCTGGTGTTTTTGCTTTTATCTAATTTTATTTTACTATCATTTTTTAGACACCTGTTTATTTTCTAACCAGAGACAGAAAGATGTGGATTCCAATGGGAGAGGAGGTGGGGAGGATCTTAGAGGAGTCAGGGGAGGAGAAAATATAATCAGAACTGTATGAAAAAAATCTATTTTTTTTTATTACAGATATTTTCTCTCATAGATTATATCCTGACCTCAGTTTCCACTCCCTCCTACCCTTCCAGCCCCCCCTTCCCCCACATCCCCTTTCTTCCAGGTCCACTCCCCCTCTTTTCTTTTGAGAAAAGGGTAGGCCTCCCAGGGATATCAACCAACTATGGCATAACAAGTTACAATAAAACTAGGCACATTCCCTCATATTAAGGCTGGATGAGGCAACCCAGCATGAGGAAAAGGGTTCCAAAAGCAGGTCTAAGAGTCAGAGACAGCCCCCGTTTCTACTGCTAGTGGTACCATAGGAATACCAAGCTATGCGATCATAACATATATGCAGAGGAAGTAGGTCAGATCCATACAAGCTCTCTGATTGTTGAAAAACAAACAAACAAACCTGATTTTAATAAATAAATAGAAAAAAGCTTTTTGTTTTAAAATTGCTGTCTTGTCTTCACAGAAGGAACTTGAATTTAGTGCAACATCCAATAGTTCCTTGTATCAAATTAGGACCCTTCCTTTTTCTTCCCCAGTTATCATTAGGTAAATATCCTCATGGTGGTAAATAAGTCACAAAAAGGAAACCAGATTAGCTGAAGACATACACTCCAGTCAAGACACAACTCACTCATCAAACATATATGAAGTTCTTGTGGAGTAAAAAAAATCCAAAGCTAGGAGTGTGTTAAGAAATTTCCTTCATAGTTAGAGCATGCTGCCTCCCAGAAGTAGGGATAGAACAAACTGGAGGTTTGAGTTGTGCTTATTTCAGCTAACTTGCTGTGTATAATTAAATGATTTGTAATTGTGTGAATATCTCATGCACGATGTACGAAATCAGAAAAAAAGTTTAGTCAATAAATGTGATTAATTAAATAAGCAAAACTCAGAACTGATGTTCCTGGTCAGGATTATCAAACAGATAAACCAGTAGGTTTTCACCAGATAAAGCTCAGACTATCTTGGAATAGTATCCTTTGCTTCTAATTACAACTTTTAAAATAAATTTAAATATTGTATATAGTTGATACTGCAAGAAAAGATAAACAAACCCCTCTTTTAGCTCCTATTACTTTCAAGTAGTCAAACATGAAAGAAATTTGGATACAAATTTTCCCCAGATTCTTTTTTCTATCTCCATGTCCAGCCGCCGAGAAGTTGTATATTTGTCAATGACTTATAGGATCACAGATACTTTATGTCTTACAAACATAACTATTTATGTCATTGTTCCCTAGACACCTTAAAATCAGGTTTCAGTTAAAATCCACACTATCCAAATATTTTAATTTTATCCTTAAAGAAAAAAAAACTAACATTACTGATTTCTAATAACTTTTAAAGATGGAGTGTTTGTGATTGGGCATATCATTAAGACAAAGTCAAGCTTTCTTCAATGTCTTCCCAAATAAACCTGTTTTGTAGCTTGCTTTAGTTTCAAACCCAGTTAAGAACTGTCGTAAGAACTGACGTCACCTAGAACTTTCACTTACATGGCTTCAAAACCAACCAAACACCTAAGCTGATGGTTTTGCCCACTGGAGATGAATGGCACTTGCCACTTTCCAGGGGAGGTGACTCTAGTTTAATTGTGTATAGGCAAGAAATATATTTGATCTCATCATACTCCTCTTGAACATTAATTTCAATTTTAGATTCTGCTCCCTGCATTTGTATTCAGAGAATTGGTTTCATAGGCCTACTAGAATTGATATTAATGATGAGAATTGTCATTAAATGTTTTAGAACAACAAATAAGATGCATTCATCTTTTCTATTTTATTAACACGAATTGCATTTAAAACTGTAATAACATGAAATAGTTATTAGACCATTTCTGATAACCATTTGCTCAGTCAAATAATCATCAAGCATTTTTAATACTGAAATTAAACAGTATTATGATTATATGGCTTTGCACTTCTTGTATAAATGCCTTCCAACTCGTCATTCATTTTACTTTTTCTTTTGAAATAGAGTATCACTAAATTGCCCAGGCTAGTCTTAAACTTTTGATTCTTCTGCTCCTGTCTTCCAATCCTGGGATTATAGGCACACACTGCTAAGCCTGGATTTAGAAAAGAAAATTGAAAACTAAACAAACGTTTAAATAACTTACCTTTAGTTCCTTGAACTTGGAGAAAAATCCAAAACACAAAGATAGCACGTTTAATTTCCAAATGCATTCTGGTTTTGTATACTGGTAGTTCTGAAAGATCACAGAACAATACCAAGTAACATTTAAGGAAACAAAATGACTGAAATAAGGAGAATTATTAAATCTAGGTGCCTGCTAAGTATGGATGACCTCCGTGGTTTACCCTACAGCAGGTGCTAATTCATGAAGATCCCGGAAGCATGCCTGTCTCTGGAATAATCTGCTTATCTTCCCATCAGGTGTAATCCCTGCTCAGGGGCCAGCTGGAGTAGCCCTTATCTTACTGACCTCTGGAGGAACATCTGTCAGCCTGCTCTGGGACTCTGAATGCCACAGTGTTTTCAGACAGACTCCCTTCTCACTTACCCATTAGAACAACACAGAGAGCTCTGGGAAGGCCTTCCAAAAACAGAAGAGGCTGACAGTTGAGGTTTTAAAAGGACCTGCCCTAGGAACACCCACTGAGGGCTTCATTGCTATTCCTGGAGTGTAAGGTGTTCAGCACACTCTGCTCTCCACAGACAGCAGAGCTGTCTCCACTCCCTTCTAGATCTGCTTTCTAGAAGATTTTATAGCTGGTATTACATACAGGTGATTTTAAATCTGTTATGCACCAAATTCAAGGACTCAATACATTTCCTAAGGCCTGTGAAGAGTAACCACCTGCCTTCTATCGACTCTGTTCAAAGAACAAATACTTACAAGAATATTTATTTTTAATTATGTTTGTGTCAGTGGGATATATACAGATGAGGGCATGGAATTCAGTGCCCACGGAGTTCAGAAGAGAACATCAGATTCCCTGGAACTGAAATTACAGGTGATTGTGAGCTGCCTGGTATGGGTGCTGGGAACAGAACTCTGGCAGAGCAGTAAGCACTCCTAACTGCTGAGCCTTTTCTCTCTTCCAAAGAACAATCTTTCAGCTAATTCTTTTAACATTGTCATCCATGCTTCTCTCTCATCACTCCCTAACTCCCAGTGCTGAGACTGAACTCAGGGCCTCTATCAAGCTAGACAAGTGCTCTACCGCTGAGCTTCAGTCCCAGCCCTTACTGATACTTTGAAGTAGTCTAATTCTAGCACTAATTTGAAGTTTTCACTTCCGAGTGTTACCACATAACAGATATTAAGAGTATCTCCCTGTCTGCACACAGCCTTTCCACTTAAGTAAGCATGTATTTGTCTTGTCCTTCCAACCTTCTGCCTCAGTATCATGTATTTTCAATTTATTAAACATTTAGGGTTATGTTATTGTGACTATGCGCAGTATGTATAACTGAACCCTGAAGTTGCAGTGAGTGATACATATGAAGCTCTTATATTAGGCATGTCCAGAGATTATCTATATATTCCAAAGTGCACTATAAGATAACTACTGTCTTTAGAGAGATAGGGTTTGAACTCAAAGAATCTGAGCCAAGAGTCTATATTTTAAAATGTTTTAAAAAGTGGTACATGGTGTTGAGTGGTGGTGGTGCATGTCTTTGATCCCAGCACTTGAGAGGCAGAGACAGGCAGATCTCTGTGAGTTCAAGCCCAACCTGGTCTACAAAGTGAGATCCAGGACAGGCACCAAAGCTACACAGAGAAATCCTGTCCCAAATAAAAAAAAAAGTGGTACATGGTAATTGTACATATTTATGGGTTACAGGGCAGTATTTTAACAATTCTTTACAATATAATGATCACATCAGGGGAATTGACTTATCAATTTCCTTGGGCGTTTATCATCTTTCTATGTAGGAAGCATTAAAAAAATCCTCTATACTAGTTGTTTTGAAATTATGTGATTAATTATTGTCAGCCATTGTTGTTATACCCTGTTATAGCATAGAACGTTAGCTTACTTGTACTCTGGATTCCCAATCATCTCTCTTAGAACCCTTCTTGCTCTGCTTCCCAGTCTCCTTGACTACTCTACTGTCAGCTTTTATGAGAATGTTTTCTTTTTTGCTTCTGCAGGCAAGCGATAACACAGTATTTGTCTTTCTGCCTGACTTACTTCACTAACTTAATGTTTGTCAAACTCATCCGTGTTGCTTCAGATGATAGGATTTCACTCGTTTTAATATAAAAGAATGTATGCCCTTAATGTCTATTGTCTATCCACACTGTCGTGTAGTTCTCTCTCTCTCTCTAAGTTCTGAAGCTGGAGAATGGTCCAGTGGTTAAGAGCAAATCCTGTTCTTTCACGGGACCAAAATTTGGTGCCCAGCTCCTATGTTAGATGGATAACAACTGTCTATAACTCCAACTCCATGGAATTCAATGCCTCTGACCTCCAAGGGCACTCACACTAATACGCAACTGCAAGCACACACACATGTAAAAATTAGTAATTTTTAAAAGTTCTCTGTTTTATACACAAAAGTAATAAATTATATTCCATGTACTCAAAATGTGAAAATTTTCCCACCACAGTCCAACACTTCAGATAGCCTATCTTCCTGGCTTTCTGAGTCCCTGTGATCTAAATTGTCTAATTTCATATCATTGTTCATCGTTGTTCGCATCTGGGGTCCTCCATGTACTCATCATGGAATGTCTTCCCACCTCTCTCCTGTATTGAGTCCTTTGTCTTCTATATTTGTATTCCTTTTACTTTCTTAATTTAAGCCTTTCCTTTAGAAGGTCCATTAGAACTGGAAACTCGTGGAAGAGAAATGAAAGATTTTTCACACTTAAATGTTTCCTATCTACCCTTAATTCAAAGTTTGAATTGATATAAAGCTCTGGGTTGAAGATAACATTCACTTAGAATGATGAAGGCATCTACTGTAGTAATTCTAAAAGGTTCTTACTATTACTTCCTTTTCTCATTGTCTTTTGTGTCCTCATACTTAAATTCCTTTCACACTTTTTTTTCTTGCAGATATCCAGAGGTAATAGAGTATAGTAGGTGTTTAGTTCTCTTTAGCTATAAATTATTTTGGTGCTATTTAAAGAAAACTGTCTTCCAGTATGATACATATTGCAGCACTTCTGAAAATTAGAAATGAACTGGGGTGGAAAGGGAGTTTACTGTTAGATACCCATGTCTAGGAACAATGACATGGGGCACAATAGAGTAGCACATGTACCTATATAAATATCTCTAATGTATATTCACGGGGCTGGAGAGCTGGTAGGAGCTAATCCAACTTGTTTCTCTTTGCTGAAGAGTTCTGTTATGCTCCTATTTCCTATCCTGTTGTAAAATGTTATGTTCTAGTTTTTTTAGGAAATCAGCAATAATTTTAAATTATGAAAACAATTTCCACATAATAGGTTTTATAATGAAACACATTCCCCTAAGGAAAATATTGTGTAGGCTTATTTTTCTGTAGGTGTTTCTTAGGTCATATGTCATGGATATGAATATACATGTATTTAGACATGTATTTAGAAATGACAGGTATTTAGAAATTTCCCTTGATTTCAGTATCTTCAGATTCCCTCACCCCCATTTTTAATTAAAAATTTAGTAACTAAGGTTGACAGCTGCCACTTAGGAAGCAAACAAGAATGATAAACACGCATAATCCTTGAAACAATGCTTTTGGAGGCATCGGGTCCTTCTCTAAGTACTGTGTATTTAATTATGGGTCACGGCAATTAATCCAGAGGTGCTTCTTCAAGCTGGTTGACTGTCAACTGTAATTACATATTCTTAAAGAGATAAACTTTCTCCTCAACTTCTGGCAGAATTTCAGTGATGCATTTAAAATGTACAAGGTAAGGTGGAAAAGTCAAATGTATTCCTTCATCAGCAATCAGTAGACACACATGAGATACGATTACTAAAATGAATCAGTAAATATGAATGTTGTTAACCAAAACAGATACGATTTTTGAGTTTCTACCAACTAATGGAATCACAGCTAGGTAACTTATGATATCTTGCCAGTACCCTCATGAGTAAACTCCTAGCTTTATTTCCTTATTACTGAGATGGAAACAGAGGACCTGCAACGGTAAGTGGACTATCCAAAAACATAGTTAGTGAATGTGAAGCAGAGTCTGTAACTGAGATCTAAGTCCAAAGCTCACTTTGCCTTTGCTGTTCCTCAGTCTGTTCCTGTTACAGCGAAAGTTTTCTGAGACAACAGCCAACACACTGGACAAATGAGCAACACAGAGCAAGATTGAAGCCATTCAAAATGCAAGGTCATGTCCGAAATTCCCTGTTGGTGTTGGCTGTTCCTTCACACTGCATGATTAGTTTGATCATAGGCAGAGTAGCTATGTAAGAATCTGAGATGCTTTGTCTCTGAAACTGTGCTATTTTCTCTTTGGTAGAAGGACAATGACTCTGAGTGGCCTCAGCTCCTCTTTGTCTACATTGTTGACTATTGTTTTGTTTTTCTATTTCAGAAAGATAGAGGGGATTCTTGAAGAACTTCCATGATCAGAAAAATATGTGATTAATTAGGAGTAGGGGAAATGCTCCTAGAAGGAACTAGTCCCAGGTGTGTGTAGGGGGCCAGGGGGTGCAGTTCTTCTGTACCCCGAGATTGCATATGTGATCTAGAATGAATATTACCTCTAACAAACCCAACACGATCAACTATACCTCTGGACTGAATTCTTGCTGTCTTTGATAATACAAGATTTACCCTGCCTGCCTCAGAGGATTTCCTCCTTATTATCAGTCAGGTCTCTGGGAGGAGAGAGACAATATGTAGAAACACGTAGGCAGCTCTCTTTGGAATGTCAGCAGGAAGCTTCCACTTTCTGAGTGAATCTTCTAAATCCATCCATCCAGGCTATCAGCTGAAGACTACGGGACTGATTAGAAAGGGCTATTTCAAGTATAAAGAGGAAAGTTCAAACTCTGACAAACTCTGACTGTACTAAGGCAGAAGTAGGGGAGGTGATTGTAAGTCTGTCATATGGCAGCTTTGGTGGGAATGACTTATGGTGTGAGTCCTGTGTCTTTGCTCACTCTTTACATTCTCAGAGAAGTCTTATTGAATGAATCCTGGTATAGGAGTGCTTGAATGATCCTACTCTTTGTGGAGGCAAAACAGGCCGCTCTTCCTTCGAGCGCTGTGAGCATTAAGGCTTTTTTCCATTGTGCTTCCCATTCCTCTTCAAGCCTTCGGCAAGACGTATCATGACTTCAGAATAAACAGAGCTATTATTTCTGTGTAAAACAGAGGTGAACACTACAAAGGTGGACAAGCAAGCAAAAAAAAAAACTTCTTAGGGGATCAACAAGATGTTATTAGATGTGGTACCCTCTATATATGATTTAAAAGGTTGTGATAAACAATGCACATTCTTCATTTTTTTTTTTGTTTTTTTTTGTTTTTTGTTTTTCGAGACAGGGTTTCTCCGTGTTGTTTTGGTGCCTGTCCTGGATCTCGCTCTGTAGACCACGCTGGCCCCAACTCACAGAGATCCACCTGGTTCTGCCTCCCGAGTGCTGGGATTAAAGGCGTGCGCCGCCACCACCGCCCAGCTTAATAATGGAGGAGAG
Source organism: Peromyscus eremicus (assembly GCF_949786415.1). Classification (NCBI taxonomy): domain Eukaryota; kingdom Metazoa; phylum Chordata; class Mammalia; order Rodentia; family Cricetidae; genus Peromyscus; species Peromyscus eremicus. Next base: position 74,749,993 of record NC_081422.1, read on the forward strand.
AGAGGGAGAGAGAGAGAGGAGAGAAGAGGAGAGAAGAAATTACAGCACAAGATTTAATTTGTATAACCTTACCAGGAAGTTTCTAAATTGCTGCATTTGTGTGTGGCTTAGTACTATTGGACTGGACGCAGCAGTTTACAATCTGAAAGTGACAATGCACACAGAGAGAAGGAATAACATTGCCAATTCAGCATCTTTCAAGTCAATGCCAGCCAAAGGATGTTAGTGAGACACTTTTATTGTAATAATGAGCATTGTTGAAAACTCAGACACTTTAGATACTCTTCTTAAAGTTGTTCCTTCACTGTATTAGGCAGGTGTCACTATGTGGTACTGAAGAAATAGAAACTTCAGCAGGCAGAGTAGTTCTGAAGACCTCACACTAAGGAGTTATCCAAGTTTAGACTCTCAGCATCAGTTGGAATTATTACTTAGTAACTGTCAATTAAGATACTAAGTGACTCTCAGGACCTGGAATGGGAATCCATGCTGTCTGTAGGGTAATACATGCTTCTTACTTGAACTCATTGGTGTGTGCCTTTGTTCACTACTAAATTTGACTTGAACTGTAGGTATAAACTGCTTGTGATCAAAGCAAACATCAATGAGTGAAGGAGATAATTGACTTTAATAGTAATAATAATAATAATAATAATAATAATAATAACCACCCACACAGAAGATAGCAATTAATGTCTTCAATAATCTTTATTTTCAGTTAACATAAGATTTAAAACCATTAGCCAAATGAAGGATAGAGAAAGTATAGACATGCATTGGTCAAATTAGTGACTTTGTTTTATTCATTCTCCATAAATTTCTTTTACTTAAATTAAAGAACAATAATCTTTTATGTTGACATGCAAAGTCATGGGTCTTCTCGTGGTATCTTCAGGCATGTGCAATTGTACTTTATTTTCAAATATTCCCCTACCTATTACCCTCCCCTGTCCCCTGCCATTCTCCATCGCTGTTTCCCCTTTTTCCCTGTCTGCTTTCTTATTACATATAATTCATTACTCTCACTGTTTCCTATATTTAATATATTTTAATTAATATATTTTTAATTTCATTTTTTATTTTCATTTATTCTTCTTCATGCAGTACCGACTGCAGTTTCCTCTCCCTCCACACCTCCAAGTTCCCTACCACATCCCCTCTCCCTCAGATCCACTGCTCCTCCATTTCCCTTCAGAAAAGATCAGGCCTCCTAGGGATATCAAACTAAAACAGCATAACAAGATGCAATAAGACTAGGCACAAACTCTCATAGGAAGACTGGATAAGGCAACTCAGTAGGAGGAAAAGGATCCTAAGCACAGGCAAAAGAGTCAGAGACACCCCAACTCCCACTGTTAGGAGTCCCACAAAATCCCCAAGCTAAACAATCATAACATATATGTGGAGAACCTAGCACAGACTCATGCAAGCTCCATGATTGCCGCTTCAGTCTCTGTGAGCCCTTGTGAGCCCAAGTTAGTTGATTCTCTGGGGTTTTGTGGTATCCTCCACCCTTCTGGCTTCTACAATCCTTCCTCCCACTCCTTTGTGGGATTCCTCTAGCTCCACCTAAATATTTGGCTGTGGGTCTCTGCATATGCTCCTATCAGCTGCCAGAGGAATCTGTGTTTTGTTTCTGTGATTTGTGATTTTGTTATCTTGACTGTAATATGTCATGTAGAGGATCTTCTCTGGACATTTCTGTTTGGGGTTCTAAATGCTTCTAGTGTTTGAATGTCTATTTCTTTTTTATGTCTAGGACATATTTGCCATAATTTTGAATAGATTTTCTACACCTTTATTCATTACTTCAGTTACTCCAATCATCTCTCTCCTTGTGCACATTCCAGCTTGTAGCAGCCCCTCGATGGCGTGTATCTGCTGGTTCATCATTTTGTCATCTAGTCCTCCTAAACTCCAGTTGCCCTCTTTGGCCCTTTTTTCACCCAGAGGCAGTGGCAGGTCCAACCAAAGCTCCCTGACTTGTGCTTATTATTATTATTATTATTATTATTATTATTATTATTTCCAGACATCAAGGTCCTTGGGTAGCTCAGCTTTAAACAATAAAATCCTTCTTTAGATGGTACCTGATAGCTCCTCTCCAACTCAGATAGTGTAACAAATACATTTTCTCTCTGTAGCTGACCTGTTTGCCAGAGGAATCACTGTCACACCAAACCCTAAAATTGAATTTGAGGCTTGTCAGAATTGTGTCCTTGTCTGAGGGTACAATTGCCTGGCTTTCACTTGGCTTTGCCATTTGATTTTCCTTCTCTGCTAGGGACCTGTGCAGCAGAGGCCATGCTCACTTGCTTTTCTGCATTGTACATGGATTGTTTTCCACTATCCTTTCACTCCTTCGAGGATTTCCAAAGCTTTCCCTCTAATTCTGTCTTTAGGATAAAGTGTGTTTTCCTTCTTCTGAATCTCTCTTCTGCTTGATTTACAGGCAGCCTAGAGTCCACCACCTTACCTGAAAGTCCCAGTGGCCTGGTAATTAGTTAATGGATATTGGAAGTAGGCCCTCAATTAGATTAGTGGTAAATAAAAAGCTTAATTTATTAAAGCATCTTAGAAACTCTTTGCCCTAGCCTGAGTCCAGTGTGTCAGTCTTGGCTTTTAGGATGCAATTGGAGGCTTGATCTACCATCACTGGTCATTTCTTTGGAGATTTCTGGCTGCTTCATAAAGGTTATTTGGAGGTTGGTGGTACCATTGATGTCGAGTGTGGCTGGAGAAATCTCAATCTTTAAGAGAAAAAGAGAATTTCACTGGGCTTACAGAATAGACCATGTGGCCTATTTCTGTGGTGTTTACTAACATATACTAATTTTAGCTTTTGTATCTGGAAAAAATTATGAGTTTTTTTTTTTTTTGGCTAAAACTGATAAGGCTGAATGCCCATAATATTCTAATAAAATACATTTATTTGTATTTAACCCAGTTTTCTGAGATCAGTTGAAAATATAGCTTTGTGAGTTCTCTCTGTACATTAACTTTCCATTCTTTCAAAGAACTGCTCCTCTTAGAAATTCTTTTTGATATTTCTAACCTGGAGCTCCTGCTCAGTTTCCACCACTTTTCTTTTTTATTTTACTGAGCAAACAGGTTTAGTTGGGCATTTCTTGAGATCCCTTTGTCTTCCATCATCAATACTCAGCCATCAATCATTAACCTGAGTTTGGCATTTATTTAGTAAGTGCATGCTTTATTTAATATACCACTGTACAAATGTACATCCACGATGGAAGAACTGAATTTTTTTTATCAAGTGTGCAAACATTATGTAAACGATGTATTATACATACTATTTTGAAATTTGTATCCTTGGCCAACATTATGTTTTTGAGATTCAGCCATAAATTTACATTAATAATAAAATCTATGTAGTATTTAATAACTACTCTTGGCTTTATTCTCTTTTGGTGGGTTTATACCAATTTCTGTCCTTGCCAATTATACATGAAAAGTTTCTGTTTTTCACACTAATGCCAACACTTGAATTGTTTTACTTTTTGGTTTTTGCCAAAGTAATAATTTTGAAATGACATCTCATTGTGACTTTAATTGGTATTTCCCTCATAGCCAATAAAACAGTACATTTCACATGTTTATTAGCTATTAATTTGCTTCATTTTTGAATTGTATATTTTTATATTTTGCTCACCTGTCTTTACATTTTGAATGAATGCCTCCTCCCATTTCTCTGCTGCTTTTTAGAGCCACTTCTGTATTATGTTGTTTTCTGTTCTATGTCAGTTCATTGGTTTAGTGGTTGACTTATATGTACTATATTTTGAATGCATGATATATTCTAATTTTATGAAAATTAACATCTAGTAGAAAGTAGAAGTCTTAGACTTGAGTTTTAATAAATTTTGCTGTCTAATAGGGAAAATTTCTCAGTATGTCTTTCAAAGTATCTGTAGAAATATTTAGCTTATTGCCCTTCTATATTAGGAAAATTTAGGGACCGTTATGTCAAAGTCATGAAAACCATGAGATATTTCTTCTCATTATATTTGGTTTGAATTATGAACCAAGTTAGATAGAATTAACTCTTTAAAATCTTAACTCTTCTTTTCCTTAAATGTAACGTATGTATATTTTCTGTCTCCTCTGTTTAATTAGGGGGCCTTTCCCTACTCTTCTATTGACCTTGGTTCGTGTGTCATAATTACGAACAGCTTCTAAAACAATGGAGCAAACCTTGTATGAACTCACAGAGACTGAAGCAGTAATCACAGGGCCTACAACAGTCTGCACTAAGTCCCTTGCACATATAGCTTTCAGTTTAGTATTTTTATGGGACTCCTGATTATGAGAACAAGTGGGTTTCTGATTCTTGTGCCTGCTCTTCGGGATCTTTCATTTTTCTGTTGTCTTGTCTTGTCCAATTTCAATATGATTTTTTTGTTTTATTATATTTTATTTTGTTATATTTTGTTGTTATCTCTCAGAAGCCTGTTCTTTTCTAATGAGAGACAGGAAGGGAGTGGATCTGGATGAGAGAGAAAGTGGGGAGGAACCGGGATGAGTAGAGGGAGGGGAAACTGTATTCAGATAATATTGTATGGGAAAAGAATCTATGTTAGTAAAAGGTGGCAGAAAATGTCTTCCGCAAAGCCCTCCCTTAAAAGCTCAGAGACCTATGTGGAAGAGGAAGCAGAAAGATTTTAAGAGCCAGAGGTTATGGGTGTCTCCAAGAAAACATTGTTCTCTAGACACAACAGGACTGATGCACATACCAACTCACAGAGTCTGTGGCAGCATGCACAAGACTTGACGGATTTAACCCTAACTGGATCTCAGTGCTGATGAGAAGGAAGTGAACATGAGATACCACCTCTAACCAAGAAGCTATTTGCAATTGATATCTGTAGGCAAAAGGAAAATCAGTTTTCTCCAGTGGAATATCATTGAGCATATTAACTACACACCAGTTAACCACACTCCAGGGCAGGTCCCAATGGCCGGGAATAGTTGGCCAATGCAAAACAAATCCAGTGGTTTTCCTTGTTTGTTTGCTTGTTTATTTTGTGGACTTTTTATTTTGTTTTGACATTTTTGTTTTAATTTTATTGTTTTTTTTTTTTGTTTGTTCTGATTTTCATATTTGTGGGTCTTAATTTTTTTGAGAGGGAGAGGGAGGTAAGAAGAGAGAGAGAGAGAGAGAGAGAGAGAGAGGGAGGGAAGGGAGGATGAGAGAGAGGGAGAAGAGGGGAAGGAGGGAGAGAGAGAGCATAAAGTTGGGTGGGAAGGCAAGTAGGGAGAATCGGGGAAGAGTTTGGAGAGGGTAAAACATGATCAAAATGTGTTGTATGAAAAAAATTTGTTCAGTTTTGATACTATAGTTTAATGACAGCATTTCTCTCTTCCCTTTCCACCTACCAAACCCTTTCATAAGCCTCTCCCCAGTCTCTTCCAAATTCATGGCCACCTTTTCTTCATGAATTGTTATTGCATGCATACATATATTTGTATATACATATATATTCTAAAATATAACCTGTGAGTCCATATAATGTTACTTATATGTATTCTTTCAGGAATGACCATTTGGCTCTGGACAAACAATTGGTGTTCTCTTCCCTGGGGACTGCTCCCAGCGTTCCTCAGCTGCCTGTAGTTCTTGTAGATTTGAGGCCTCATGGCTTTCTCTCCGTACAGTTTGGTATGTTCACTGATGTCCTCCTTGTTCAGCTCATGTTAGGGCAGTCATGCTGTTTAGCGTTTACAGGTACAGCTTCTGATGTTGCTAGGAGACACGATCTCACAGCAAACTCCCCCATCGTCTGGCTCTTACAATCCTTCTGACTCCTCTTCTTCAGTGTTCCCTGGGCCTTAGTCATGGGAATGTTTTGTAGATGTATCCACTGGGACTGGGCTCCACAACAGACAAAAGGGGAAAAAAGGACACAAAAATTTATCAGGGTCCTAGGCTCAATGGCACCAGGAAAACAAAAAACAAATGCCAGCAACATGAATAAAGTGAAATAAAGAATGTGTGAAGTCAAACTTTTGCTTTTCTGGGACTCCTGGCTACCCTCGTGGTTACAGGATGGCTTTCTGGTACTCAGACAGAATGTCAAGAGTGAGTTTCATGAACTGTTATTGAAAATCCTCTAGGGTTCTATGGAATCCCTACTCACCTTGAAAACTGATAGTTTTGCATTCACAGCAGTATTCCTGTCACACCTCTTGTGGAATCTATGGTAGTATTGAACTCTTACTAAGTTTATAGCATGGAGATCTGTTGTAGACACTAGAGAGGCCAAAGAAACACTTTGACCAAATTTCCTCCTACTGTCTCAAGCCTCTATTGAAATATCAGACCAGAAGACAGTCTTGATCACATATATTAATATTAAAATGTTGAGTGTCTTCTTGGTATGTGGTTTTTGTGTGCCAACTTGACACAAGCTAGAGTCATCAGAGAAGAAGGAGCCTCTCTTGAGGAAATGTCTTTATGAGTTCCAGCTGTAAGGAATTTTCTCAATTAGTGATCAATGGGAGAGGGCCCAGCCCATGGTGAGTGGTGCCATGGTTGGGCTGATGATCCTGGGTTCTATAAGAAAGCAGGCTGAGCAAACTAGGAGAAGCAAGCCAGTAAGCAGAACCCCTCCATGGCTTCTGTATCAGCTCCTGCCTCCAGGATCCATCTCTGTTTGAGTTCCTGTCCTGACTTCCTTCAGTGATGAACAGCAATGTGAAAGTATAAGCTGAATAAACCCTTTCCTCTACAACTTGCTTTATGGTCATGGTGTTTAATCACAGCAATAGAAACTCCGACTAAGATGGTATGTTAAATACTTGTCTCTTCCCTCCATCACCCCTCAGAATTGGAGATTGTATTCAGGGCCTCATAAACGCTAAGCTAGTGCTTATACGTTTGAGCTATACTCCCAGTCCCCAAATTTTCTTAAATGTAGATTATTGGATCTTAAAAATCAAGGAGACATTCCTCTATATGAGTGCATACATTTTCAACAACTTTTTTTTTTTTGTAGTGGGCCAAAAATTCTTGGTGTAGCCTTTGCAAGTAATGATTAAAAGAGATAGATAAGAAAAAAATCTGCCAGACTGGATTTATTTCATGTGAGCTTCAATCACCCTACTTAACTTTCCATTTTCCCATGGGATGCCATAGTGATGAGTGCAGTTCTAATGAGCTGGAACCTTCCTCTTGAGCTACTTTGTGGCAGGTTGTTTGCATCTAGCTTGGGGAGATTCTAAATGAGATTAAATGAAAGAGACACAGTGTCCAGAGAAATGTTTAGATTAGTATATTAAAATGTACCTGCCTCTTCTGTTTTAAAGTAACCACCCATGGCAATTCTTATCCTATTTGTTGACAAATTGTTCCAAAGTGATTTAGACAGGAGTCAGCAGCATGCACACTCTAATTGGCTGCTCTTGCCCCAAAGAAACATTCCCCAAACCTTTTCCATGGCTCATTACCATGAACCCAACATTGCTGTAATTCTCTCCTTAATGCATTTGACTTTGTAAGCATGTTAAAAACTGTGAGATATATATATATACATATGCTAAATGAAAGCATCTTTGCTATTTTGGGATTAAGAAAGAGGAAATAAGATTGGATTTAAAATTGAGGCAGTGGGTAATGAATGATGACTATTCAAGGCCTTTTTGCCAATAAGAAGAGTATGCAGCAGGCTCTTTTGTTCCTTATTTATCAGTCCAGGACTGCACCCTACCTAGCATCAGTGGAAGGGCTGAGGAAGGTCACCAGTCTTTATGCCCCAGTGACCACCATTTGTCCAACTTTAAAAATGGAAGTGCTAAAACCTCTTAAAATCTGTTACCAAGTTACAGATGGTTTGTGTTTTCTCTAATGATTCTTTGAAAACTAGGTATTTGGAACTTGGAAATCAGTTCTTAATATTGTATGGTTTCTCCTAGCTCTACAAACATCTGTAACATACACTGTAGGCTGACAGTTTTTTTTTCTGCAAAGGGCTAGATGGCTAGATAGTAAATATTTTAGGGTTTGCATACCATACTGTGTCATAATTATTCACATTGCCATAAACAATATAGAAACAAATCAATTCACCAGCTAGAAGGAAAACAGTAGGGAGGGCGTATTTGATCTCTAGCCAGTAGTTTGCAGATTCCTGTGTGTCTGCATGTTAAAATATTTGAGACTTGAGGAATCCTTAGGAAAAAAACATTTTATATGCAGTTGAAAATTTCAGGGATGCATCTGTTGTCACTAGCTCTCCACCATGCTGGCACTACACAGTGAATTGGTTCTCACTTGTAAGAGTCATAAATATTTTGGTGTAGATCTTCAACCCTACATGCATATTCAAGAGGAGGGTTATGGGTACAGCAAGTCACACCAGGTTGTGTGCATACGTAAACACTAAATAGCAAGTAGCATGAATGAGTTGGAGTTCTCACTATTAGGATTTCCTTACACTCTGCACGGAGGGTGGGTGCCCTGAAAGAAGACAGTGTTTTGCAGTCAACATTCAAATGACTTAGGGGCCAGGTAATAGAATTATCTATTAATGACAAAACCCACAACATAAGAGTCCTAGGCTGATAATGTCACCCAAATAGCTGCCAGGTTATTAGATTTATAAATACAATTTCCAGGATATTCATAGAATAACTCTCACCAATCCTTATGTCTTGAACACCTTTCACTTCACCAATAAAACAATGTCTAATTATCTCTAATACCAATTAACAAACACTCTCATGCTAGAGGAGATTAAAATAGTTAAAATGCCATAGCAGCATTTATAACTGGGATAGAAGGTTCTGATTAGTATTTAGATGCTGACCACAGGAACTTAGGCACTATGAAATGTAAGTTAATATTATGAAATGGAAGTTCCAGATCATGAGAAAACTGACTCTATCCAAAAATGACTTTCCAGGTAGCCCCACCTCCAATCTATCTCATCCAGGGCCTTTGACATCAAGCAAGCACTGTCTTCCAAGCTACACCCCCAGCCCTCCTTTCTATGTGCTTAAAATGTGTTTAAAATTTTTTTTTGAAGTACAGAACTAATTAGAATGTTAACAGGCTGTGGACCTATTAATGGAAGTCAATATATACATGTAGATTGAAACCAAACACATGCGAGTCACATTAAAAATCTTAAGCTCATGTATTTCAAATAAATGACAGGCACCGTGGTATTCTCCTAGGGTAACTTGGCAACTAGGAATCTTGTCTTTTTCCTCCGTTTAATCCATACAGTACTGAAAAGAGACTCAGTCTGCCCCTTGAAGGGTGCGTTATCTGTTGGAAGGGGTAAGGTAAGGCTTGCGCAGGAGGAATGCCTGCAGTTTCCAGGAACTGCAGCAGGGAACTCTTTGAGAATAGAGGTCTTGTATAAGCTAAGTCCCATTGGGTATGTGTTGCTCCTACAGCCAAGGTCCTGGCCATTCCTTTTCTTCCTTAGACTTCAGTGTCCACAAGTGCCACTCTTGCATTCCCAGGCTATGCTTCATGGCCTCTCCATGGAGTAGAGTGGAGAATACATGCTCTCCTTCTTTTCGAGATTTCTACTGAAACCCTATTGAGGTTTCTATACCATTTTTAATAGCTTTGTAAACTGGAAAGAGACTATAGTAAAACACAACAAACAAAAGGCTGCCATTAAAATTTGCTAGTTTTTGTTTTTATCTTAATAGATTTTATTTTATTATTATCCCTTCGAAGCTTGTTTCTTTTCTAATGAGAGAAAAAAAATAGCATGGAATTAGATGAGACAGGAGTTGGGAGGAATTGGAAGGAGTAGAAGGATGGAAAGGAAACCATAATCAGGCTATATTAGGTGAGAAAAAAACTATTTTCAATAAAAGGACAAAAAGGTAAAAAATTCTAGATCATGATGAAATTGACTTTATAAAAAAATGATTTTCAAGGTAGCTTGACCCCTAATATATCTCATCCAGGGCCTTCGACATCAAGCAAGCACTGTCCTTCTGAGCTCAACCCTCCTTTCTATGTGCTTAAAATGTATTTAAAGTTTTTTTTTTTTGGTACAGCATTAATTAGAATGTTAACAGGCTATAGACCTTTTATTTCTTTTTACTAAAACTCCATAACCATATCTTCATGATCTTTTGGTTGTGAGATTTGAAAAACATTTCAGAAAAAGAACAGAATTCATGACCTATCTTGTTTCATTTATGTAACTACCTACTCCCACCAGTTCTATATTTCTAAGCAAATCATATATTTTCCTAACCATAAATACTTAGCTTCTGTTTCTAGAAATATGAGCTTACCAAAAAAATAACTATAATTCCAATATCACATCAATAGAATTAATGATAGTTACTTAATATCGTAAAATGTTCAGCCTGTGTTTATACTTCTATTATGTCCCATGAGAAGCATCAATTGCATTGATTAACAAACCTTTTAGGTTGATTTTAATTCACAGCTTCTACCTTCTCTTTCTTTCATACATCTTCCTAAATGAAGACTTTACTAAATGAAGGTTTTCCTGGTTCATATCAAGTGTAGAAAAACTTTCCTTTATTTCTTAATATAACACATAGTAATACTTTCTCAAAGATGCTTTAAAAATTCAGAAATATAGAAAGAACTCTGAATTGAGTTGCCACTGCTTTACTTCTTGAATAGTAAGAGTTAGATTGATGTTCATGGAGTCTTTCAGGAGCAAGATCACTATGTAAAAGGGTGGCATCTTCAGCAGCACTGGCCTTCCAGGTACTCCTCTGGACTGGAGAATTTAGTTTTTATAGTAACAGAACAAAAACATTCACATATCAGATACTTAGCAAATGCGTTGATGAGCCCATTGGGCAGACAGGTTACAGGAAAGCAGAGGAATCTCAGCTGTAGGTCTCAGATGCTAGCTGGCTGCATTCTTAGCCGGTTGATTGGTGGAAACTAGGGTTCTAATTGTACATTCCAAAGGACTGAGTCAGAAAATTATTAGGTCGCATACAGGGGAAGGTTTTAGAAGTTTAGTAAGGGAGCTATTGATGGCCTAAGATAATTGCCTCTGGTCGTGCAATGTTTTAGCCTCTGTCACTGACATCCTTATCAGTCAATCATTCTTTGTAGTCTTCTTTGCAGGAATTCTCATTCACAACATTATACAATTAACTGCACATATGTTGTAAAGAGTTGAATATGGAAAAAGATTCATGCATGTGCCTCCTGTAGAAGTGCTACTTAGGAACAGCTCCAGGAACTGCCTTTGGCCCCGTCTTTCTCAGTCTTCCTTGGTCTTTGTTCCTATTCAGTGTCCTTCATGAGTCTAGGATCCCTCCAGCCTTGTCTAAATGACATTTTCTTTTGCTTCCTTGTGTTCAACACTGAATAGTGTTTTGTAGTTCAAGCTTTTTATCACCAGTTCTTCTGCAGCTTTAGCTGCTGTCAGGATTGACATAAAGGAAGAGCCTTAGGGGGCTTGCTCCTGCTCTCAGCTGTGTTTCCTCTGCAGGGCACTCGTAGGCCAACGATCCTGCACAGTACCTTGGTCAGCTTTGTTTGCCCACGTCATAATAACAACAGTAAAATGACATGCATGTGCATTCTCACCTCTCAACTGTTTTGAAGAGGGCAGATTAACAGGCATTCTAGGCACACAGGAGGAAACTGATGCATCTTATGCACTAAATCCTTTGTTAGATGAAGTTTGCCTTTCCATGTATCATACTTCTTTATTCTCACAAAACATCCTGAGGAAAAATGTCAACCCTCCTTTAAAAAGGAGAAAGCAAATCAGCACGGTTATGCAGCCGTAATTCATCTAAAAATATGTTCAGTTTCTCTCCCTCACTCATCAGCATCTCCTCTCAATCCACCTTTGCGGTGACACTCAGGTTTGTCCCTTCATTTCTATTCTTGCTGCAACTGCCTTGAGTTGCACCTCATTAACTTTCACCTGGGGGACTTCAGTGGCTTCTCAACCTGATTTCTGCTCTACTCTGTCTTCCTATTCATTCTATACTAGGTCCAGAGGTAGTTTTTCACAAAAACAGAAACGAGTCTTCCCACTTTAGAGCCCTAACCCTCACATCTGCCTCATGTCCTTCTTGACAAAGTTTGAGAAATTCAGCATGCGAGAAGCCTTTGCAATCTTCTTTCATTCTTCTTTCCTTTTTTTGGTCACATGGTGTCTCCAGGCATCTTATATCACAGCCTAACCATGCAACTCAGCCAGTTTTCTCCTTCTTTCTTACCATCTCTGCTTTCACAGACTGGGTCAATTTCTCATAGCCACCTGGAACCTTGAGACCATTGTGGCCTCTCACTCAGGGTACTCTATCCCTTCCCAACCTCTCAGTGTTTATACTTGCATGACGTTTTACCATAGCCCACCTTTCATGGCAGTTACTTGTAGGCTTGCTAGTCCTTTATTAGAGTGTTACTAGAACCTTTGCTCTCAGAGTAATGATACTGTCTTACACATTTAAACATAGTGTATTTTTTACCTGTCAGTTCTCTGCACATGTTGGATACCAACAGAGTGTGTTGAGTTTACAGCTTCATCTGAAATGGATGAATATTTAGAAAGGTTTAGAGAAAAACCTCTGAGGACTCATACCTATTTTTAGTGGCCTACTCTCAGGGACTTCTCTAAATTTGTAAAGTTGGTAGATGTGACCCTTGAACTATTTTTAGTACTATGCTAAGTGTAATAAAATCCATGGCCTAATCTGTAGTGAGGATGGGAGGCCAACAAAAATGCTAACTTTATTTTGTATGTAGTTATATTACCTCTGTAACAACAGGTTTAATCTCTTAGCCTAGGATCTGTTGATATCAATTAACAGGGTATACTCAAGTGAGCTTCAGAAAAGGAAGAAATTTAAAACAATTGTATAAGGATTGCTATACAAGCCTCTGGGAAGTGGGAAGGATAGCTAGGCCACCAAAGCCTATGGCAGACATTTTGACAGCTTTCTCTTGGGACTTCTGATGGCCCCATTCTACTTCACTGTGTGTGTTACTTTCATCTTCTTATCTGTAGACTGGGGACTTGCACTGTAGCATATGGGTATCATAATATCTGGACATTACTTTAAGATGCATCAGTAAGTTAGTGTGTCCATATATATATATAAACACATATGTGTGCATATGTGTATACACACATATGTAGGCATGAAGGTGTAGATGTACAAAGTTAATTTACAACTGAAGGGCCATGTATTCAGATCTGAACTTCTCAGTGATGTACTCCTTCTGGGTTTGGGAGTTAGCTGGCAGTGTGCATTTGCTTGTTAATATTTGAAAGAGCTTAACTAGAAAGACTTACTTGATTTCAGTGTTTGTGGCCTCAAGTCAGCTCTAGATAGTTCGAAAATTAGCACAGTGGGCAGCAGGACTGGCTTCTGTTGGTGAAATGTATGATGTTCAGGATGTGAGACTATCTAGAAATTTATGCACAACTCTTCCTAACAAAAGGGCTCTGCATATGTTTCGCAGGGGGGCACTTTATCCTAGAGTTCAGTTTTGTTCTGTGTATGGATTCTGTCATCCAGTTGCATGTAGAAGTTTAGCGGAATAGTGAGACTCTAACGTCATTGCCTCTGTCTGCAGTGAAAGGACCTTCATATTTGTCGGTGGTCGACTTATTTAGGTTGGTGTGTTGTGAGGATGCAGCCTGGTTACTGAAGAACTGATCACAGCTCAGGTTTTGGGTCTACCAAGGAGAATAGCCATCTTAACATGACTATGCCATCTTAGATGCCTGAGAAAATTTAGTCTCCATTCTCTGGAAAGAGCATGGATCAGCTCATCCTGGACAAAGTGTGATCAGCAGTGATCAGTCTCTGAGCTGGGTAGTAATCAGCTGAAGAGCTGAAGAAAGCCTCTCAGTGAGAGGTGTGAATATGCAGACCCTGCAGGTCTGGGGGAGGGTAAACCTCACAGACAGCAGAAGTGCTTTGAGAGACCTCATGTTGGAATGTGAATTGGAATTACTTGTATCTTTCATCAAAAACTGTAGTATTCCTAAAACCTCAAAGGTAGGATAAATCTTACAGGCAAGAGAGTTGACTGGTAAAATAAAATACTCCTTGGTTAGAATTACTTTTTCTTGGGATAGTTTTATTGGCTGGGTGACTTTTCCCTTGGGAGTGGGGTATGCTAGTTGAAAGTAGGTGTCACCTCACGGGAGGGGGGATATGGATTTTATTCATGGGCTAAGTCACTCTGGTGGGCAGAAAAAGGAGGATGGGTAAGAAAAGGAGGAGTAGGGTTCAGCTGACAGGCAGACTATTTTCATATTTATATCTAAGGACAGCTCCTCCTGCTTACAATGTAAACAACAAACAATACCCAATTAAAACGTTTTTGTTTTTTTTCCCTCTGTGGAGAATGACTCTGACATGGAGGGTGATGATAGATAGCAAGACCGTGGAACAGAGCGAGTGTTTGTGGTACAGAATTTGTTTTGACTAGACAAACAAGACTGTTTCTATGGGCTATCTGCTGGCGTGTATACGGCTTGTTACTCAGAATCCTCGTTCAACCTGCACCTATGAAAACGGGGTTGCTAAGCAAATTAATAGAATAATGTTCTGTTGACGGAGACTGAAGGCCTTCTGTAGAAACAGTGCCTTCACACCACAGATATGCCAGCTATAAAGCATGGGGGTGGTGTGGGTGGTGTGGGTGGTGGGGGTAGTGGGGGTGGTGGGGGTGGTGTCTCAGTCTGCTTTCCTGTGACAGGAGTTCCAAGGCTCTTCCTGGATCTTTTGAAAGTCGACTATTTAAAGAAATGATCTCTTCCTCAAACTTTGTACTAGATGACAATGACTTTTTTTTTCCCTCTTGATAATGATGAATTAATAGATTTCATTACCCTAAATCCAAATGTCAGCAAGTTTCAGAGACTGTACATAGTAGCTGGAGGGAGAGAGGTAGGACATTTAGGAAGGAAAGAGAAAAGAATATGGCAAAGACATTGGAAAGGAGTAAGAACAGAAAGGGGGAAAAAGGGAAGAGAATAGAAAAAATGATGGATGGTTAGAAATCAGGAAAAAGAGAGGCAAGGAAAAAATAATTAGGGAGGGCCTAAGAAGCAAGAAGAGAAGAAGGGCAGCCCCAGAAGAAGGGGGACCTTATGGAGGGCATTATGGGAGTCTGTTGAGAATAGTCAAGGTAAGAGGCTGCAGAGATGGCTCAGCAGTTAAGAGCACCGGCTGCTCTCTCAGAGGTCCTGAGTTCAATTCCCAGCAACCACATGGTAGCTCACAACCGTCTATAAAGGGATATGATGCCCTCTTCAGGCATGTAGGTATAGATGCAGACAGAACACTCATACATTAAGAATAAAATAAAATTAAAAAAAGAAAATAGTCAAGCTTGGATATTTATTAATCATAGGGAGCTTAAGTGAATATGAAATATACTTGAGCTCAGAGGAGAGAACATCCCTTCAAACTTGGCCTTCTCTTCTGTTGTGAGGTAGGAGAATAGGATTGTGAGAGGTGTCTACATAACTGTATTTTGCTCTGACTTCCAGAGATAATCTAGTAGACTGTCTCTTCCCAGCACAGACTTCAGCAGCCAGGCTTCCTGTGGACAAAATAATTGGTATTGGCTGGTTTGGAACAAGTTTGGGCGATGGGTACGTGGGTGTATGTCCCTGTACTGGTTCCTCTTTTCTTCTGCAGCCTTTGTGTTTCTCTGTTTCTCTATCTGTCTCTGTCTGTCTCTCCCCCCTCTCTGACACACACACACACACACACACACACACACACACACACACACACACACTCCATAAGCACAATGTAGAGAGAATACAGTTCCATTGGGGAAGAGAGATGTGCTTGAGGGGACGCTGAATTCTCCATAGTTCTGCAACATGTATGCATTGCGAAAAAGCCTGCTTTTACAGTCGTCTGGGGACAAAGGATATTCCCCAACCTCCATCCTGTCTGATAGCTGTGACATAAATAGCAGACATTACTTTTCCTTAAAGTAACTATGGTTAGAGTCAAAGGCAGTTTTTATGCTATTATCCCCCCTGGACACAAAGTTGAGGACAAGGCAGAGAACAAGTTCCCTTGGCCCATTAAGATTGATTTCCTGGTCATGAGTTTTCCAGGGAAACTTCTGCATTTACTTGGAAACAGGAAATAATGGCAAGCTCTCTGAATTTCTTGGCAACTCTGAAAACATAGACATCTTGGTGGGTCAGGGTTATGTTAGTGGCTCCTTTTAAGACGACTCTACATTCTGCATTCGTTGCATCCTACCTGGACTTGGGGAGTCATTATGCTAATGGGGCTTATTTTCTCACCTCACTTCCATGTCAAAGATTTTTTTCCCTGAAGCTGATTTCATTATAATTTTAAAAATACCATCTGTCTGTCTAAGAGTTTTTCATCTCTCTTTCATACAGATTTCTATCTGATTTCTTTCATGTGGTTCTATTGAACTTCCCCAGGTGCTAAGTAGCCACTATACGGATTCTAGCCAGAGTTGTCCTTTTCAAAACATTCGTGTGCTACTGTTGGAAGAGTTTGTCACTATTAACCTTGGGCTTTCGCTGCAGTGATTACACTCCATTATTGGTTTATCTCGCATGATACTTGCATAATTTAAAGCACATCCTCATGGGTGCACAGTTCATTGACTTCATCCCGTATCCTCAACACAGCTTATGGGGAGGGGGTTCAATTCTCAAAATACCTCACAGGGGTGTTCTTGTCCTTTGTGTTGTGCACCTGTGTGTTTTCAGTCTGTGCTGTTCCTTATGTATGTATTACGGGCACACCAATGACCTATGTATTATTTCATTGGTTCTAGCCAGTGCTCATAATGGCTCCAGATGTATTGTTGATTGTCTCTTCAGCTATTAACATTTTGGTAACAGCATCACGGCAATGAGATGTCAGAAAAATGTGGCCATTTTTTATTCTGGCTTTCTTTGTTTATGTGCCCAGAAGATTGTTTTTTTTTGTCTAATGTTTTTACATTTCTGGTGTAATTTGCTTCCTCTTAATAATTTTCATCATGTGATAATTTATTATTATTTATTTTTAATTATGATTTTATTATTAATTATTTTTGTAATTTCCACCTCACACACATATTGTGTTATTAAGGGATTGAAAAAAATCCGAAAAGTATACATGTTGTTTGTTTTATGTTTCTTTCTGCTTTGCCCTTCCATTATTTGATTTCAGTACTCAGAATGTTTGTAGTCCGATGAATACATATCCACATCTTTTCTCACCCCACCAAACTTCATTGAGATATAACACACAAATAAAAGATTCACTTGTTTCCATGGTTTACACAAAGTCTAGTCAGTATACTACTGCTTGTAGATGAATGCAGAGGTCATAACATACAATGTACAGCATCATTTATTCACTCGCTGAAAAGTTTTAAGAGTACATTTTATGCCCATTGTATAGAAAATAAAAGCACAAAATTCATGAAAAGGGTTCCTTGTTTCTATGTGGCACTGAAGAAAGAAGAGACAAGAGAGCTTGCTAGCAGGAGACTCACACTAGGTAGTGTACATGGAGAACTCACAGTATGGCTCTGGTACCTGACTGTACTCAAGTCCTGAAAGATGATCAAGGGACAGGGGAGCCTTTGCGACACTTAGGTTAGGAAGAGGAGGGCAAGGTGGACTTTCCTCCCATCCATTCCCATCCTTAGGAAAGCTACTTTAAAGTGTCCCTTGTCAATACTATAAAAGGCCATACAGTAGATGATGAATACCCATGACTGTGGAGGAGTTATGGCATTTGTAAAGGGATAAGATGTCATGCAGTATCATTTATTCATTCACTGCCTCCATTAGCTGAGAACTTTACTTGATGAAATATATGACTGAGTTGCTCATAGAGGGCTAGTTTCTCTTTATACTGTACTAGGTACTGGGTGTTTGATGTCTTTTCTTTCAGGAGCTTAACCTCATGGAATTAAATTCAGAATTAGTAAAGAAAAGTACATCACTCTTGTGCTTTGGAAAGTGAGTAATGAGTTTTAGGTAGTTTTACATGACTTGTCTCTAAATCCAGGGACCTTGACTCAGTTTTTTTCTTCTTATTAAGAGTCTCGGTAAGACTTGCTGGTATGGACTGTCGGAAGGTTTTCCCTCTGTGGATTCTTTATCTCTTACAATCTCTTTCCTATGTTTGTTTCCTTTTGATTTCCTTATTTTTAAACTAGAGTACAAGGTAACCATTTTCATTATGCCACTTTCATACATCCATTGTTTCTGTTGATGCTCTTGTCTCATGCCTCCCTGTCCTCTATTCCTTCCTCTGCTCAGAGCTCCCTTTTCTGCTTTTATGTCATCTATATTATATTTCCTTTTCTTTCTTTCTTAATGCCTTATTTTTTTAATTTTCATGGTTCCTTTCTAGTTTCATACTGTATATTCCCATACACATATGAGTATAAATATAAAAATTAAAAGCTAGGTTCCTCTTGTAAGAGAGAACATGTGGCATGTGTCTGTCAGAGTCTGGTGGAGCTCACTCAATGTAATTTCCAGATTAATAAATTTTTTCTTCAAATTTCATGATTTTATGTTTCTTAGTAGCTGGGTAAAATTCCATTGTGTAAATGTATGACATTTTTATTATCCCTTTATTTATTGATGGATGGCTAAGATGCTCCCATTTCCCAGCTGTTGTGAATAGGACAGCAATAAACATAGATGTGTAAGTATTTTTTTGTGATAAGAATTAGAGTCCTTCAGGTGCATACCCAGGAGTGGTATAGTTGGGCCACATGTTCATGTATTTGACAAACACCTACTCTGGTTATATTTTTGACTACTGTGAGTAGTACATCAATAAATATAGATGTGGAAGTATCTCTGTGATATGTTGACTCAGAGTCTTTGGGATATATTACTGAGACTAGTATAACTAGGTTATGTTTTATTTTCCTCTAGCAGTTTCAAAGTTTCAGGCCATAATTATGGTATTTGATCTATTTTCATGCAGGGGAAGAGATGGATCACTCTATATGTGAAAATCAGTTTTCCTAGTACCATTTGTAATAAGGGTAGCTTTTCTACAATGTATGTTTTTGACATCTTTGTAAAAAACTAGGTTGCTATGACCATGTGAGCTTATTTCTAGATCTTCTTTTCTATTTCATCAGTCTGCATGTCTTTTTTTGCACACGGATGATGCTGTTCATGTTCTATGGCTTTGTAATAAAGTTTGGTATCAGGTACTATGAGTCCTTCAACATTGCTCTTTCTGCTAAGTATTACTTTAGATATTTGGAACCCTTTGTGCTTCCACATGAACTTCTTTCCTGGTTATGTGAAGAATGGCATTGGTATTTTGATGAGAATTTCATTGAATCTGCAGATTCCCTTAGCAGTAAAACCACCTTCACAATATTAAATTATGCCTATCCATGAGCAAGGGAGGGCTTTTAATCTTGAGCATCCTCATCAATGTCTTAAAGTTTTTACTCTCATCTTTGGTTAGGTTCATTTATAGTTTTTTTTCTAAAGTTTTTTCCATGGGGTTTCCTGCCTGATTTATTTTTCAGTGAGTTAGTTAGTGTTATCTAGAAATGCTACTGAATTTTATGTGTTGATTTTATATCGTGTTATTTTGCTGAAATGTTTATTAGGCCTATGAGTTTTCCCATGGAGTCTTTAAGGTCTTTTATGTATAGACTTTAATAATAGGAATGGTTTAACTTCTTCCTTAGCTATTTGAATCTCAAACTATTTTCTTTTATCTTATTGCCCTAGCTAAGATCTTGAGTACTATATTGAATAAGCAGGGATAGAGTGGCACATTCTACTCATTCTGTGCTCTCACATTTTCCCCACTTAGTGAAACGATGGTTATAGATTTGTCATATATAGCTTTTATTTTGTTGAGGAATACTTCCTTTATAGTCTTAGTTTCCTAAGAGATTTATTTTATCATAAAAGGATACTGGACTTTGTCAAAGGTCTTTTGATGAAGATGATCACATGGTTTCTGTTAATTAATTAATGAAATATTCATTCTATTTATATGCTGAATTAGATGTACTGATTTGAATATGTTGACCAAACTTTGTATTCCTAGAATGAAGCCAACTTGGTCATGTTTTATTGCCTTTTTAGTCTGCTGTGAGTTTGATATGTAAGGATTTTATTGTGAACTTTTGCACCAATGTTCATCAGAGAAATTTGTCCATAATATGCTTCCTTTGTTGTACTCATGTCCAGTTTTGGTACCAAAGTATTCCATACTTATTAGAGCGAAATTACTATTATCCCTTGCCTTCTTATTATATGGACCAGTTCAAGTAGCATTAGTGTTAACATTTTGGTATTGTTTGTTTTTGTATTTTTTTAAAAACAGAATCTCACTGTGTTCCAGGCCGGCTTGAATCTCACTATGTAGACCAGCTGTCTCCAAACAGAAGAGATCCACCTGCCTGTGTCTCACAAGTGATGGTTTTATAGACATGTGCCACCATGTCCAGATGTGTTAACTATTTTTTAAAGGTTTGGTAAAATTCAGCAGTGAATCCATTTGGCCTTGGACTTTTTCTTTGTTGGTGGGTCTCTTGTGTCAGCTTCAATCTCATTAATTGTTATAGATATTTTTTAGTTGTTTATATAGTACAGATTTAATTTTGCAGGTCATATATTCCTAGGAATTTATTCATTTCTTCTAGATCAGGCTTGTCCAAATTGTGGCTCTAGGATAGCTATGAATGTGGTTTTATTCATAAATTTACTTAAAATGCTATAATTTTGTTTTTCAATTTGTTTTTTGGCAACTCAATTACATGGGTCTGGAGCATGAAATTTATGAAAGATGGCATCATTGTGCTGTGATGGTAGAAGGTCAGGCATCCCTGCTCCAGCTTTTCCAGGACTTTTAGAATATGGTTTTACAAAATACTCCCTTGTGCTTCTCTAACTTTACGAGAATCTGCAATATTTTTCTGTTTTTCATCTCATGTCATTATTTTTGACTCCTTTCTTCATTTTATTTAGTTTAGATAAGAGTTATCAATCTTATTTATTTTTTGAAAGAATCAACTCAGCTTGACAGATTATGTGTACTATTCCCTTAGTCTCAATTTCATTAATTTCTGCTATAATCTTCAGTATTTCTTACCACCTACTGCTTTGGGGTTTGGATTGCTCTTCTTTTGCCAGGATGGAACAGTGCTTTGTTAGGCTGCTTGAGACCTGTTTTTTTTTTTTTTTTTTAAATGTAAACACCCATAGCTATAAACTTTCCTCTTAGAACTGCCTTAGCAGTATCTCAAGGGTTTGGGTAAGTTATGCTTCCATTTTTTTATTTGACTCTAGGAACATTGTAATTGGTTCAATTGCTCAAGACAGCATTGTTCAGCATCCATATATTTGTGTGTTCCTTGCCATTGATTTCTAGTTTTATGGCACTATCATCTGAAGCTGCTAGCAATGCACGCTCTATTTTTATTGGGTGGAGTAATCTGCTAAATTAATTTGGTCTATGGTACAGATTAACTGTGAGGTTTATTTGTTGATTTTTAGCTTGGATGTATGATGGAGATGATGTGGGTTATTGTAATGACTATGATTATATAAGGACTTATCTGACCTCTTAGATCCATTAGTATGTTTTTATATAACATATAATCCACAATGTCTGATGCATATATATTTACAGTTGTTATGTCTTCTGATGAATTGTTCCCCTTATTAATATGTAGTGGCTTTCTAGATGTCTTCTGATGATTTTGGTCTGAAGTCTACTTTTTTTCAGATATCAGAATAGCTATGACAGCTTGTTTTCAGTTTCCATTTACTTGACAGATTTTTTTGTCAGTCTTTGTCTCTCAGTATATAGATATCTGTGTTGGTTAGTTTTATGTCCACTTGACACAAGCTAGAGTCATCTGAGAAGAAAGAAGCTCAGTTGAAAAAATGTCCCTATCAGATTGGCCAGTAGGCAAGCCTGGGGGGTCATTTTCTTGTTTGATGATAGAGATGGAATGATTCAGCCCACTTTGGGTGGTGTTATCCTTGGGCAAATGTTCCTGGGGTATATAAGAAGGCAAACTGAGTTAGCCAAGAGGAGAAAGCCAGTATGCAGTCCTTCTCCATGGCTCTAATTCCTGCCTACGGGATCCTTGGACATTGTTCTTTGCTTGTTACTGTCTTCCCTTGAGTTGCTATCTGATTCTTCTCTGGAGTCTCCATTTCTTTGCTTAACTTCCCCTCCACGTTTCTGAATTTCTCTTCCAAGGTCCTGGCTATCCACTTCAGTTACTTTCTTCTCTGGGTCCTGAATTGATTTCCTTAGTCTGTTCATCTGCTTATTTGAGTCCTCTCTATGGTTATCGACCTTTTCAGCAACAGGACTCTTCAGTCTTACTCTGGCTTTCCAGCTGTTTCACGGGCAAGGTGGTTGCAAGATTGCTCCAAAGTGTCACTTAGCTGCCTCCTCAAACACTGGACAGAAATAGACCCTTAGACACCACCCCCAAAATAATAATAACCTGGGTGTCTTTTGTCTTGAGACATGGCCCCAATGACCCTTAGTGTTTTTCTCTGCAGGAATTTATATTCAAAGAGACTTTTTGTTAGTGGAGCATTAAGAATACAAAAGAGAGTGTTAAGATTTTTGGGCTGTCTGCCTCCATCTGCAGGTGCATATTAGCTGATTGTGGATACAGGATTCCAGGCAGTTGGCAGTCTGTCCAGTGTTATTACTCTCCACAACAGCCTGGGGCTGAGTGCTACTATGTAAGATTTTTCTGGAAATGGTTGCCCTACTCTGGACTATACTGAGTGGCCCCTAGGATTTTCTTCTTCCCACTTTCTGCCCCTCTGCTTCTATAAATGGTCCTGCAGACAGATCCTCAGATGCACTACCCAGCAGAATTTTTCTACAGCACCCTGGACTAACTAGTTCTTGCATCTACCTAGTGAGAGTCCTTTATTGGACCAACAATCCCTAGACCTCCACCTGTCAGCAAAAATCATCTACAGTTGTCATCATCTGTCCCCAACAACAGCTGGTGTCAGTCTCTGAGAGGGGAGGGGAATGAAGGGAGATTGGTAGGCAGCCAGAGAAAGTAGGCAGGGAAAGTGAAGGTAGGTTCCCTGAGATGGTGGCTTCTTGTTCCCGGAAGTCTCTGTGATCAGCAACAGGAAAGCATAGGGGTGGATATTTATAGAGGACCAAATGGGGAAAAAGGAAGACCCAGGGGATCCTATACTATACCCAAGCCAGTGTCTGTTTAATGGACTTCTTGATTTAGGTCTCTCGAATCCTGAGAGTATAACGCTGTTACTTTCCCTTTCTCTACTGTTTGGTGTTCTGCTAGGCAACACCTTTAACCATCTCCTAGACAACTACCAGCACCCACCCAGGTCACACTCTGGTAGATTCGTGACTCTCAGACTTACCCTGGACTAGTCTCTTCTCTTTGCACACCTAGTTCAGGCTCTATTGTGCAGCAGATTGGATCTTCTTTCGCTGGTTCTTATGATGCTGGTGTGGGAGCACTGTGCTGGCGGCTGCACCTTGTACAGGTAGGAGGGCGCTTCATTCTCTTGCTCATCTAGCCCCCGAACCCCAGCGATGTTTTGCCCTGAATGGGACTAATCTGTACTGCTGCACCTTCCCTACTCCTGTGTACTCCGAGATCCACTCTTGAAGACTGTAAAGCTCTAGATCTCTTGTTTGGAAAAGCTTCTTTATTCTCCATGGAAGTACCTTGTTTGTACAGGCAAAGGAGGAGGACAGCATGCTCTCACACTCCCCTTATCTTCTCTCTGATTACTCAAGAGTTTTCCTTGTGGACATTTTGAGTTTCCTTATTTCAGAGACAAAAAGCATAAGGTAAGAACAGATCCACAGGAAGTCTAGGCCAGGTTGTAGGATAGGTGTGATGATGTCTTTTAGGCCTGGTGTTAGCTGATTTCTTTGTTCTTTCATTTTTGTCTGACTTTATTGTAGTTTCCCATCAAATCCGCTGAATCTGGACTCTCTACCTACATGGGCTATGTGATCAGGCAGGAGGGTCAGCTTCTATAGGCAGGGCTCAGTGTGATACATGATCCTCAGTACACATGATGCAGAAGACATTGTGTGCAAAAATCATTTGAAAACTTGAGTTCCCAACAGCGGAGCATTAAACTAAGTGCTGATCTCTTCTAAGTGCAGTCATGTAAAACTTCACATGTGGCCCAGCAAGAAGTGAATCTTCCCTCAGGCCTGCAGATGTTTCTTTGTTCTTTTCCTTACTGATTTTATTTCCCCACAGTTAAAGAATCTTAGCCAATGTATGTGTTAAGATGACTTACTCCATTCAATATGGTAATTACTTTGCTTCACTGTGGCTGGAATGCCCAATGTTAATCACTTAAAGGGGGAAACATATTATTTAGGCTCATAATTGCAGAGACTTCAGGTCCATGGTCATCACTAGGCTCTACATCCCAAGGTCTGGAGTGAGGCAGAGCATCATGATGGCATGATGTACATGTAGCAAGGGATATTCTTGCATTGTGGTACACAGGAAGCAGAAAGAGAGACAGGAAGGGATGAGGACTTGTTGCCTTCAACGGCCAGCCCTGAGTGACCTACTTCCTTTCAGATCTTCCCCAAAGAGTACCACCGGCTGAGGATCAAGCGTTAACACATGAGCCTGTGGGTTGGGGGGATACTTTATATTCAAATCCTAAATGAATTTCTGTAATACAATAACTTTGTCTTATTGAACCCCCTTACGATTTCAACATTGAACTTGTCATTTATTCATTTACTTCTTAGAAAAGTCTCTTCTCTCCTCATTTTCAGCTTTATTTATTTTATATAATTGACAGATAAAATTGCATTTATTTATATTATAAAACATTATATTTAATATAAGCAAAATGATTTGCATAACCACGCTGATTCTCATCTGTATCATGATGATAAAAGTCTTTATTCCCTACTTTCTTAAAAAAATTTCAAGAATGTGATAACATTATTGTCAACTATAGTCACCAGATATTAGATTTCTATGACTAATTCATTCTAACTAGCTAAGACTTTATATCCTTGTGGTAGTTTGAATAAGAGTGGCCTCCACAGGCACATATATTTCAGTGCTTTGTCAGCAGGGAGTAGAACTGTCTGAATGGATTATAAGGATTAGGAGGTGTGACCTTGTTGGAGGAAGTGTGTCACTGGGGGTAGGCTCTGAAGTTTCAAAAACCATACTAGGACCAGTCTCTCTCTCTCTCTCTCTCTCTCTCTCTCTCTCTCTCTCTCTCTCTCTCTCTCTCTCTCTGCTTACAGATAGAGATGTAGCTCTCGGCTACTTCTCCAGCACCATACATGCTGCCACTCTCCCTGTCATGATGATAATGGACTAAACCTCTGAAACTGTAAGAAATCCAATTAAATTATTTTTTTATAAGGTTGCCTTAGTAATAGTATCTCTTTACAGCAATACGACAGTGATAAGACAATCCTTTAGCGATGTCTCCTGATAGGAACACATAGAACTCCCTACATGATTGGGAGACACCAAAGCCTTAGGGGGCAGAAATCAAGCTGATTATATCTTTGAAGCTCCAATAGTATGTTCAAGGTAAATTAGATATTTGTGGATAGACAATAACTTGTCTTTATAGACTTTTGTGTATGTACTAGGGACTTCTGGAGGAAATCATCTGTGGAGTTTAAGTGGCTTTTGAAGCTTTTCTGACTGAAGGACTCTATCCTAACTGTAAGATAAGGTCCAGAAGGAATGATAATATACTCAAAACTGTCTAGTTAACAAAACTGCAGCCATATTTGGGCATTTTAGTCAGGTGTGGGAAGTCAGAGATGAATATCCACCAATGAGTTGTCACCTGGGGTTCTGTGAAAAAGAGATATGGGAACCAGGAATGGAGGCCAAAATCTCAGGTGATGTATCATTCCAAGTGGTCATGGAAGAATAGGTAGGAGGTTTTATGAAAACAAAATGGTATTTCTCTTGCAATACCAACTTTTATGGTTACCATTACTGCCATATATCTGGTATTACTACTATTTTATACCTAGCTGTGGTTCTTATGTGTCTTCACCCCCAACATTCACATATTGGAAGTTACATTCTTACTACATCCAATATTGAGAGATAGAATCTCTGGAAGATGGTTAAATCATGAATCAACATGACTATCAGATGACTGGATCAGTTATTTGAAGAGTTAGTTCTTTATCTAGGGAATCTGACCCCTCCCACCCTTCCAGCATATGGTCTCATACCCTTCTGCCTTCTGGCATGAAATGATGTAGCAAAAATGTCTTCCTAACACAGGTTTTCCAAGCTTGGACTTTACACATCAAATACATAAGAAACCAGTTCCCATTCTTTATAAATCACAAGTCTTATGTTGATGTTCAATCGCAACAGCACAGACTGACTTGGACAGTTTTCTTAGTTTTCCTTGGACCTGAGCCCCATAGCACCCATATTTGAGCTGTTATAAATGTGTTTTGTTTTATTTATTTTTTTGTCCACCCAAGGCTGAGCACCAGATGTGATTATCTGTTCTTATCTGAACATGGGACTATTGTTCATTCTCTCTTAAAATAGTTGTTATTTAAACTATTCCTGATGATTTATTATTTAGGAAGTTGGGAATATGGATGACTCTCTCATGCCTCCTCATCTACTAGTGGGCCTGTGGTAGGAAGTTTGCCTTGAATTTATGTCCTCTACCCTTATTTTCTGAAAGGTCATTTTCCCAGATCCCTGCACTAAAGTAGTGACCATGGCAACCTCGTCAGCAAAAGTAGAAATTGCAGTTTCATGGGATGACTTAGGTGCCTTTGTTTTTGTTCTTTTCCCACACAGGAAATTTAGGGGAGCCACTGACCAAATTAACGCTCCAGGACAGCTGTTAGACTAGTCTCAAAAATGATTCTGAATCAATTGGAGCAATGTTGTTATCTTACTTTCAGAACAGTTCAGAACCTCCATGATGATTTGTACTCTTGAAATTCATGGTTATTGACTGTGGCCAATTATAC
The DNA here is from genome assembly GCF_949786415.1 of Peromyscus eremicus. Classification (NCBI taxonomy): domain Eukaryota; kingdom Metazoa; phylum Chordata; class Mammalia; order Rodentia; family Cricetidae; genus Peromyscus; species Peromyscus eremicus. Next base: position 74,776,990 of record NC_081422.1, read on the forward strand.
TAAGTGCCTGATATCACATACAGAGAAAGAAATAATTATAGAATTTTTTTTCTGAGGAGGGATCTATAATTCAGTCTCTTAGGACTGATGCTGGAAAATATCCAGTATCCTCTAACACTTTTAAAAAGAAGGTTATAGTCATTGGAACCTTTTATTGTATTGACCCACTTTCAGAATAAACTTGAGAAAACTTATTTTTCTCTACCCAAGGAATAGGCTAAAAAATTCTTTATGCTTTGACACAGTTACACTCTTCCATTTATGTAAGTTCTTGTCCACTTATTTTATTGTATTTTGTTTTATCCTTCCTAGTACAATGAGATCTTCCTGAAGGGATGACTTATTTTTATATTGTTTTACTATTGTGTTTCTAGCATTTAGCAAAGTCCCAATAAAAATATAGTCAGGACACATTTACTGAATAAATGAATGACTTAGGCAGCATGTTAGTTTCTTAGATTTACACTAGCTGGGACATGTCTAGAGGGAAAGAGGGGCAGGTCCACCTTATTCACTGTAGGGAAGGAAAAAATCTCTCTTTGGAGGGAACAGAGTCAAGGAAAGAAACATTAATATGTACTCTGTGATAGTTAATTTTCTGTTGCCAGCAGTAAAATACCACAGCATGGATTAATTTTAATGGAAAGAAGTTCATTTTGGTTTGTGGTTCTAGAGGTCAAGGTTGGGGGTTACAGAGGCAATGGATACCTTCCTGTCAGCCTCCAGTGCAGATGTAACTCATCACAGACATCTGTAGGAATGTATGTCTTTTCTCATTTCCCCTCTTTTTTATATTGACTCCTCCTAATGAGGAGTCAATCTTGGGGAGCTCTGACCTAACTGTCTTCTATAATCATGTCCCAGAGGGCTTAACTTTAAATGCCAGAACTGGAATAAGTTTCTATTCTCTTAATCTTCACAGTGGGGTTAGATTTCAACCTATGAAGCCTTGAAAGACATACTATATCCAACTATAGTAAGGTTTAACTTTGAGAAAAGGAGAATGTGCCAGCATCCTAAAGGAGGAAGGATTTTTTGGATGGCAAGTGATATCCTTCAGGGTGTGCCCTCTGCAGGTTCTTGGGCTATGCTGTGTAGTGAGGGAGGTACCACTAATTCTGAGTGTGAACTAAATGAACATAAATGAAATATCAAACTCTCTGATACCACTAGCATTTGTAGTGAGAGAGAAGCCAGCATTGCTGTCTCTGCAGGTATGGCAGATTGCCCCGGCCAGCGGGGTGTCAACGGGTTCCCCATCCCATGGTTAAGCCTAAGTTTAGACTAACCTCGTCCTTCCCGCTCTCCTCCGGATCGTCAAGAAGGGGTGTTGAGTCGGGCGGTCTCAAAGGACGATCACCAAAAATCTCCACCAGACGTCTGGGCTTTCCCGGAGAAGGACGTTCAACTCCCAACGAGGCGAGGGTCGAGCCCCACGTTGGGCGCTAGTTGCCCCGGGCCAGCGGGGTGTCAACGGGGGCGACCCACCTGTGGGAGAGAATGAGAGGGATGGGGGAGACACGAGAGAACGACAGCAAGACAGTGTGTTCTGATCAAGCTGCAAATTTTATTCTCCTCAACAAGGCTTATATAGTATGGGAGGGGGCAGGAAGGAGGGAAGGGGTGCACGACGTGCCGTACGTGCAGGTGAAGGGGGACGTGCAGGTGAAGGGCTACGTGCAAGTCGTGCAAGTCGTGAGGCTGCTCGGTGGTAAGGTCACTGGTCAGGGCCCATTGTTCTGTTGCTATGCTACCTGACCTGTCTGACCTGTTCCTTATCTTTGGGGGCATCCGGTTTAGGGTAGGGGCTTGTTCTCTGGCTTAGCTAGTACTTTTCCATGGTCCATGTTTGGTCTCTGACAGCAGATGGCATCCATGTGATGACACCGAGCAGTTCTGGAGCTTGGCAACATCTGTAAGTCACTGTCCCAGTGACTCTAGGGAGCTGAAGCTCACGCTTGCTTCAATGGCATGATTTTGATGCACAGCTCAAGTTTGGATGGGAGGAAAGATGCCATGGCCAGCTAAGATGATGTCCCACCCATTGCCATGAGACTCAATTGCAGATGCTCTGAATGTCTGTGCAGTCTGGGAGAGAGAATATGTGCTAAAGGACATCTGTAGAGGGTGAAAGGGAAGCTATTAATTAGGTTGGGCTTTCCTCTTTCTGTCTATTGCTCTTCCACTTTCTCCCTTTCCCGTGGATTGGTGAACGTCAATTGATAAAGAGATGTTTACTAGGGCTGGCATTCTCTCCACTTGTGGAATTAGCATTGCAGTTACGGGAACCACTGTGCTTTGAGACCTGAGATCCCAGTTTGCTCCATTATTCCGGAAAAATACAACAATTTACTGAACAGCAACAACATTTCTCCGTTGACCACAGTTAAGAAAATAATCTTCCTGTAACCCTCTCCCTTGCTTACCCAGAGAAATACTGAACTACCTTTTTGGTTGGATGCAAAGCACATACATATGAAATATATCCACATAAGGCAATCATGTGACATGGGTTTCCACACTCTACCAGGAAATCATTTGCTCTAAATAATCTCTCCAGAGTCTTAATTTCCTCCCGTCTTTCTTGCTTGAATTTATTTGTGTTGTTCATTTTATCTAGCCCTCCTCCCTCAATAATTGAGGGTCTAATCCAGCTGACTTCCCTCACATCTGCCGCACCACCCGATTTTTTACATAAACACGATTCCCCTGCACAATTTCCTTTTATATTCCCCGGACCAGGTGTTGTAGGCCATGCACATCCAATTTCATTCTCATCAACTTTAGGTTACTCCCAGCCCACAGAGCTTCACGTTTCTCACAGCAGCCTGTTTCCTTGGGTGTGTTTGCTGAGAATGTCTAAATTCTTCCATCCCAAGAAACTGCTCAACTGTTCTGTGTTCACTAGGCTTGTCAAGCCCCGTCAGGTCAGAGCTAGCAAATCAGAAACTAGACATACTGGACTTTAAGTTACAAAAGACATACTGCTGTGCTTTTTCCTGATCCTGTCAGCGTTGAATGTTTCTGGAAACAAAAGAATTTTTGTCTAGCAATTTGGCAACCAAGGAAGTGGGCATGTTGGTGCTCACCTGAAGTTCCTCTCTTTCTCTCCTGGGAGGATTAACATGCTCTGCCTATAAATTATCCAAGTTTCAAGTAACAAATTACCTTCTATTCAAAGTCTTAACTTTTTTTGTGTATGAACATTTCTATCAGATGTGAAGCCAATGACTCGGGCCTTCCTATTGTTAATCATTGTTTGTTATGTTGAAATACTGTACATCAGGCAAAAGCAATGATTCTACCTCTAATCCCACACACTGACCTTTATCACCAACCTTTTAAAATTTGAAAATATTTGGATTAGAATTCTGTTGTAGGAGGTTCTGGAAGCTCAGGCAGAAAGTGGAAGCTTTTTGTTTTGTTAGCATGTCCTATGGCTCCAAGAATATATGACCCTCCCTTATGAGTAGCTTTTGTGTGACACTGCTTAGACTGGTCATATGAAAACTATGGGGAGCTGGAGAGATGGCTCAGAGGTTAAAAGCAATGACTGTGCTTCCAGAGGTCCTGAGTTCAATTCTCAGCAACCACATGGTGGCTAATAACCATCTGTAATGAGATCTGGCACCCTCTTAGTCGGGTGGTGGTGTTGCACACCTTTAATCCCAGGACTCAGAAGGCAGAGCCAGATGGATCTCTGTGAGTTCAAGGCCAGCCTACTCTACAGAGTGAGATCCGGGACAGGTACCAAAACTACACAGAGAAACCCTGTCTCAAAAAACCAAAACAAACAAATAAACAAACAAACTATGAAGCAGAAAGAGCTGTGTGTATATGCACACATGTATGGTATCAAATCTCATTCTTGATTCCTAGCAAGAATTAGAAAGATTTCAGATGATATCACTAATGAGGACAATGTACTCACGTGCCTGGCCATTTTGTACTGTTGAAGCCATGTCAGATGTACGCTTATGACAAGGCAACTTGCCAAAAAAGCTCTGTTCCCTCAGTTAGACTTTGGGTTAAAGAATGAGTCAACAAAAGAAGTGTGAAATGACAAGGTTATTTTTATAGCAATAGCATATGGCTTTATGGCCCTGTTACCCAAGGGAAAATATTAAACAAACTTCCCTACAGCTTATGCATCCTGGAGGAGAGGGCAGGGACCTGGAAAAGTAGTGAAGAAGTCACACTTCTGAGGAGCAATGGGAAGCCTGCAGGTCTGACAGTTCCTAAAATGGAACTTTTAATGTTCCTTCAGGTCATGTATTCTAGGCACGTGCATGAGGTAGTAAGTTAGCTACTTAACAACTTCTAAACATGTAAACTCAACATGGTAGGAGTTTATTTCTTGTTCCCAAGTGGTTGATCCTCACTGACAAGTTGTACCACACTGAGCAGTGGCTTGGTGACCTAAGGACTTTTTAGGGATGGTGCCCAAGTAAGTGTAAGAAGAAAAGCTCTACAGCCAATGTTCAATCTTAATTGTGAACAACAACAACAAACATTCTCAACCTAAAGTATCAACAATATGTTTACATGAGGACATTTTATAAGACATCTAGGAGTTCTTTTCTCACTAAGAGTTTGAATTCTTGCAATATTGCTTATTCTCACTTATTCTTTAGTATAGACTCCACAAGTGAATACAAAGTGTATCCTCTTTTGTCTTCAAATGTACTAATTAGCCACCTCCAAAGTTATATATGCATCAGGATTCAAAACAGCTCCTCATAACTTCACAACAACTTTTGTGAGTTTGATGTCAGTTTATAATTTATCTTCTTGCCTGAGGAATAGGAATGATTTAGGATTGACTATTCCATAATTGATCTTAGTTTTAGAGCTCTGCTTTATTGCCATAAGAATAATTATATTTTTATAGCTTTTGTAGACTTTAGGACATTTAATTTTATAGACAAAAATGTTCATTGTTCATGGGTTAAGTTAGTATGTATGTATAACAAAGTTATTTATTTTTTTTTAGAGAATCTTGATTGTAAAACTAGTTCCAGAGACAAATTATGCAAAAATAATTTCTGCCAAGGAAATTCTTTTTTTCCAATATAGTAAAATAGGTTGTTTTATGATCTATGGTTTTAAATGTGTTTCCAAACAATTGTAGATAAGATATGCACAAGATTTCCTGCCCACAGGAATGTGGGTCTCCCTGAGTTGGTGTCATGGTCTGCTTTCACACTGCAGCTGCAAACTCAAGAATCAGTCTGATATTTTAAATCATCTAAATATTACCAAAACCCCAATCAGCATTCTTACTTGACACAAGGATAGATTCTATTTTCCATTGTGTTTGACAATATTACAAAACAGGCCATTCCATTTAGTTAACTGTTGGTCCATTTGTGATTTGTAGCTTGTTAATTTCTGGGATTCAATACTACACAAAATTATTTTGTCTGTCTGCCAAACTTTCACAACTGGAAAGACAATAATTTCAGTTTTCAAAATCTTCCAGATTACTGATTTTTGATTCATGTTTTATGAAGTGATAGTTAAGTTACTATTTGAATGGCATTGGATCATGGAAAGACTTGTGTCTAACTGGGGCTATTCCTTTATAAAGCTGCAGCTAGTCAAGTTTGTATACCCCAGTGTATGATTCCATATCCATGCAATGGGCAGTACTAGTTAGTTGGTCTCAGTTGGATACATACATACATACATACATACATACATACATACATATATACAAGTATATATATATATATATATATATATATATATATTATATAGACACTTAAGCTGAAGAGAGACATTTTGGCAGGTAGGGGGAATTAAGGAAGAGAGTGGGGGGTAGATATGACTAATATGCATTGTATGCATCTATTCAAATTTTTAAAGAATAAAAGTTTTTAAAAAATAAAAGAATAGATCACACATCAGATGAGTAAGAGCTCATGAAAAGCAGCGCCTCCATTAAGTACATCCTGGCTGTCTAACACCAAGGCTTGTTCTTGAGCCGACATCATAGAATGCTGACATTCATGGGTTATTAGTTTCCTTAAGTGGAGTCTCTACTATTAACCTTTCCCAAAAGCTGGCTGGGGAAATCAGTTGTTGAGAAGGATAGTGACAGATAAGTAAAGTGGCCACATTGAAGCCTCCTTGAACTTGAGCATTAAGCAAATCATTGGATGTCACATTCGTGGATTTTATTATATGCACCACCCTTGTTTTAGTTTCATTTATAAATTTTAGTCTTCCATCACATAACGATATCTGGAAGTCCTTTAAGACAGGACTTTTAAAATGACTTGAAAACATGTCCATGAAGATGCTCCTATTTTCCAATCCAGGTATCCTGTGGCAAAGCCTTCCTGTGTAGATGAGTAGCTAGTCACCTCTCTATGAAACTATGCTGATATTAAACTCAATTTTATAAAATCCTTTTCTTCTCTCCCAGGAAGTTAAGTTTTTAAACAAATTTCAAGATTGCCTTAAACTTTTTGTATTATTCCTGTTTTTTTTAATATTTCCCTATTTCTTGATTTTCTATTTTTGTGTTTATGCTATTTATTGATTCAATTGTTAAATTTAGTAATTCATATTTTTAATGGTATTTATTATTCATTATTTCAGCAAATGCTTTTTGAGGCCCTAATCTTACTCTGTTATGGCACAGTGCTAGGTTTAGTGAGTGGTGGGTGGCACTTAGAGGATAGAACAAGGGGTCCCCGTGTTTCAAATATGTAGATTTGCAATTGTCCGTTGTGAGTTGTCTGTAGCTAGAGTTTTCCTGCCTGGCCCACAGTCAGGACAAATCTCTCTCACCCGCTAGTCCCACAGCTGCTCAGACCCAACCAAGTAAACACAGAGACTTATATTGCTTACAAACTGTATGGCCGTGGCAGGCTTCTTGCTAACTGTTCTTATATCTTAAATTAATCCATTTCTATAAATCTATACCTTGCTATGTGGCTCGTGGCTTACCCGCATCTTCACATGCTGTTTGTCATGGCGGCGGCTGGCAGTGTCTCCCTCAGCCTTCTGCTTCCCAGAATTCTCTTCTCTCCTTGTCCCACCTATACTTCCTGCCTGGCCACTGGCCAATCAGTGTTTTATTTATACAGAACGATATCCATAGCAGTTGTTTCAAAATCTTCTGTTAGGGATTAAAATGTGAGTCTGTACCCACTTTACCTGCTATTACGCCACTTCTACTGCTGCAAACATTCCCTTGCTGTATCTCTAATTCTATAAAGCACATGCAATCCCAGCTGATGTGAGACTTCAGTATGTTTTCTCTGTTGTTGTCAGAAGTCATTTCGTCAGCCTTCTCTCCATCGGTCAGCTCATCAAATAGTATGATGATGTTTATGATGATGTTTTCTGTCATAGTTGCTGAAGCCATAAAACAAAATTAATGTGAATGGTTTAGTAAGAGAACACAATTATCTTCCTAAAGCCCTTATTTATTTATTTATTTGTTTGTTTGTTTAGATCAAATCTTGCAGATACTCATAATTAACTAGCCAAAGTGCTGAGTCTTGTGTGTTCAGTCCTAAACAGGCCATCCATGTTACTCCCTTCAAGGGTTAGGGAACATTTCTGTAGAGTGGTGTATTAATTTTCTATACCTGTGATAAAACACCACGGCCAAAGCAACTTATAAAAGAAGTGTTCACCTGGAATCCTGATTTCAGAGGATTAGAGTCCATGTTGGTGGACGTGTGGCTGCAGGATGCCTCACGTAAGCAACAGCTGAGAGTTCACATCTCTAGACACAAGCAGGAGGCAGAGGAGCACTGGGGAGGACGGAAGGCTTTTAACACCCCCCCCCCACTCTGTGACACCCCTTAACGAGGTCACACCTTTTAATCCTTCCAAAATAGTTCTATTATCTGAGGACCACATATTCAAACCTGTAAGCCTATGGGACCATTCTCATTCAAACAACCATAAGTGGGTACAAATTCTGTAAGAACTAAGAGATAAGTAGGATTTTTGTAAAATGCTGTCCTTTGGACATGATGAAGCTGTTGAGCTTATGAAATCACAGTGGTTATATGCACAAGACTTTCATAAGATTGGGTCTATCAACATTCCATCATAATGGAGGCCCCACCCCCTCCTTTGTAGAAGGCAAAAAGGCCTTGTGAACACAGATAAGTACCAGACAAGCCAGCAAAGTTAAACACATAGCTTGCCTCTTCAGTGGAATGAGTTGCTTACCCGCTCTTCCTGGAATTCTAGGAATGATGTAGTTTTACAACCTGGTGATCCTTTGCTGTCTGATGAGACAGGCTCCGCCCATATCTTCCATTATTTACTTATCTCAGACCCTTTCCTTCTATAAAACTTATCCTTACGAGGGACATCATTTGTACTTTACTATAGTCTAAGTGACTTTTGTGTTATCTTAGGGCTAGGCCATTCCTGACACCCATAGGCATTATGTTGACCTCAGTCACTCTCCCTAGGCCCTTATCTTGAGCATTGTTTCTAAACTCACAAGAAACCATCTTACAGAGGAAGCCACATGTACTCTGTAAAGAGCTTCAATATACATATGTCTTAAATTGTGAGTTAATTGTTACCTGAACAGGTTTGTCCAAAAGAGTGCTTATGCTTAAATATGGCTAAAGTAAAATGATCTGGGCCAGACTCTAGAAGTCCTGGTCCAGTGCTGGTTACAATAAAATCGAGCTGGACTGAGTTTTATTCTTACCTCACTCTGATCGTTTATCCCTGCCTGCTGTAAAGCCTGCAGGGGAATCATCACACTTCTTGAGGAGCTGTTGGCAATTAATGGTTTCCAGAGAAGAGGAAGTCAGGTTTTTTTAGTGGTATAGCTGATGGCTAGTTGTTTGTGCTCCAAGGAAGAATTTCCTACCCATATGCATGCCAGGAAACTTAGTTAAACATACATACAAAAAAGACATGGAAGTAGAAGAGGAACCTATAGAGAAATGGTTCAGTGGAAGTAGGGGAGTGGGTAAGGAAAAACAATAGGAAATGAATAGGATCAAAATATATTATATACACATCTGAAGTGTCAAAATAAATACCAAAAAGTTTGGAATCATTGTTCCCTCCCTATGTTTTGAATAATAATTATTGTTTTAAAATTTTAGTTTTTATTCATGAGTTGGTTTTTGCTGAATCTCTGTTATGCTTTCTGGTAATTATCATGACAGCATAAGAAAAGATATTTAATACGCTCTGTTTCCAATACATGGTCACTAAAACGATTAATTACTTGCACTGATTGAGAAGACTGGTCATGTTAGCATTTCAGTGCAGGGAATTGAGCATTACACCAGGGAAAGGGGAAAAAAAATCAGCCAGCATAAGCAATGATGGGAAGGAAGCTGTTTTACAGGAGACAGAAGCATTTCCAACCACTTTTTGGTTATCTTTTTGGTCATTCACTTGGCTCTCCTTTGAGACTTTCTGGAAGCATTTCGCTGAATTATTCATTAATTTAATGTCAGAGGTACAACTAGGTTTTGAGTTTTGTAGCCAGATCAGAGTACTATGCTGACAGTTTAGAAGAGAAATAGATTTAGAAGTGTCTTAGATGGGGGATAAATTACCATGAAATATATTTAAGAAATTATTTAGTACAGTATGTAGCTATCCTCTCCAGAATTCTCAAAGGCAGCCTATATTTGGAAACATGGTGGGGGTTGGGGGGACTTTTTTAAGTGAGGGAAGTAGGGTTATATTCAGTTCATTAGATAAGAAATTTCTTGATAGAAAAGTGAGTGTAGGTAGCAGTTGGGGGATGGGAATTGAATGACTATAGCAGAGGACTGGGGTGAAATTACTGGGCAGTCTGACTTAATGTCAAAGTTGCAGAGAGCTTGGCTAAGATGAACACATCCACAGTAGATTGTGAAGGCACAGCTGAGTTAGTGGGCCACAGGAATCAGCTGTTCTGTGTAAATACTGATCCACCTAGCCAAACTCCACATAGTCCCAGAGCCAATGACTGAGCAGACAAACCAAGTGTAGAGTAGGGGATAGTTGAAACCTGGTGTGCTGACAGGATCTGACCAAAAAGATATTTGAAAACAATACCACTGCTTCACACATGCCTCCCAATCATGTATAAATCCCCCCTTGTCAAACATTAACTCAAATATATACACAGGTCTGACCTCTGGGGAGTGTAGTTCAAAGCCTACCCAAGTGGACGCAGTAAGGTCCAACAAATCATTTCAGTTCTGAAAGATGTACTCAGGGAGGCTGCACCCAAGGATCATGAGTTTGAGTCAGCCTGGGCTAAGCTACAGTGTGGTTCATGAATTTAAGGTTAACCTGAGCTGTCAAAAAATAAATTAAAAGAAAGATAAACCACTACCTGTCCTCAGAGAGGGTGGAGTGTGATGGAAAGAATTTCAGAATCTTTTCTCACTGTAATGGTCACAAGGCCATGACCACATATACTTATTTTTATAGTTGTAACCCATAATGAACAATTATCCTAGTGCATATCTTAAGAGTTACTAGATAAACATATGTCAAGTAAAAATTGAGTAATTTTTTAAAAAAGGTTTATTTTTAATTATGTATATGTGTGTATCTCTGTGTCTGCCACATGTGTGGAGGCAGAAGAGGATGTGAGATCTCCTGAGGTGGAGTGTCAGGTAGTTTTGAGCCACCCATTCTGGTGCTAGGACTGGAATTAGGCCCTCTGGAACAGCACCAAGTTCTCTTAACCACTGAGCCATCTCTCCAGCCCCATATCGAATAATGTAGAAGTTTAAATTTGGCTCTGTTTCTATGCTGGTAGCCACCTCATCTCTCAGTGTCATTCTTACCCTGTAGTATCCTCTGTATTGCATATGGTAGAAAATCTGAAAACCACATTTTAAGGGTCCCTTTACTCTGCCAATGGGAGGAGATGCATAAGAGTAAAAGGTGGGAACTAAGGAAAAATGTTGCTGAATATTCCTTTACAATGTATAGAGATGTGTCACTGTGATTGGTTTAATAAAGAGCTGAATGGCCAGTAACTAGGCAGGAAGAGGTTAGTTAGGCAGGACTTGTGAACAGAGAGAAAAGAAGAGGAGATGAATCTAGGCATGGGAGAGACTCTAGCCAGGGGACACAGAGAGGAAACAGGAGGTGCAAAGATGGAAGAGAGGTAAAAAGTCGTGAGGCAAAATGTATATTAATATAAATGGGTTAATTTAAGTTGTAACAGCTAGTGGGACAAGCCTAAGCTATAGGCCAAACTTTCATAATTAATATTCAGTCTCTGTGTTGAAATCTGTCTGCAGAAAAACTTATTTTCTTCTGTCTTCAGCAGCTACAGGAGCAAATGACTGTGGGTGCCAGAGATGAAACAAACTAGAAACAAAATGAGCTTTCAACTCTTTTTTTTCTCCTTTGAGATTTTTTTCCTTAATGGAAAATAGATTCTTTTTCCATACAATACATCCCAATCGCAGTGTCCCTTCCCTCCACTCTTCCCAGTCCTCCCCACCTCCCTTCTTCCCAAGATCGACTCCCATCTGTTTCCTTTTAGAAAGGAACCAGCCCCCAAGAGACAACAACCAAACATGACAAAACAAGATACAATAAGACAAAGCAAAAGCCTTCATATCGAGGCTGGATGAGGTAACCCCCTAGGAGGAAAAGAGTCCCAAGAGCAGGCAAAAGAGTCAGAGACACATCTCCCACATTTAGGAGTCCCACAGAAGCACTGAGCTAACACCACAACACATACACAGAACTCTTGCTGACTCTGGTTTGCTATCAGGAGGTGTGTGGCCCCCCACTTTCCCTCTCAGTGATACAGGTCTCATTGGTTCTGGATAACACCATGTTCTTTTCTGTTTCCTCAGCTCTGGGGATGGTAGTGGTTTCTTGTAATTTCTGACTATCTTTTCCCTTTTCTCCAAAAGTGTTTTTAATCTTTTCATAATCCAGTCTTTGTGTTAAATAACCTTCAGTGAAATAATGAATATCTATGTTATTTCTTTAGCTGGATCCATATTAACACAACCTTCTGCTAGCTTTGGAACATAGAACATCTGGAGGAACTTCAACTAGGAAATTGTGATCTCCCACTATTGTAAAGGTGCCCTGAACACTGAAATATTTTATATGTACAAATTATTATTAGATAGCATATAATTTTTCTATAGAGAGGATAGTAAAATCTTTAGTGCGCTTGTCTTATCTGGGTTTATTTTCACTTCAGTTATTGACTAGCTGAAAGAGGTTGGGTAAATTACACATTTCTTGGAGTTCAAGTTTCCTTATATGTAAATAGGGTTATAATAGTATTTATCTCATGAGATAGGAATATTAGGTGAAACATGATGTATAAAGTAATAAAGCTTAGTGTCTGGCATATTGCAGTTATTCTGTGCAAGTACGAGAAGGTATAGGTGGTGAACCATGTGGACAGTGGGACACAAGAACTATTAGTGAATATGAACGAATGATGTAAATTATACTAGCACAAAAAATAACTACTTTTGTGATCTAATACATAATGTGAGGGAACATATTTGCATAGTCTTGAGAAAAGATAAAGGACAAATGATATCTCCAGATCCTGGATTATCAAAACTTTGATTTCTGTTTGCCTTAAAAACATTTATAATCCATTCAACTTTAAGAATGTGTAAGTTAAGGATTATGCTGGTTTAGTAAAGTGGTAGTCATAGTTTCTTCTCCAATATCTATGATTTCACCAGCTTTGGGTAGTTGGTTAGGTTTCCAGTACCAGGTGCGTTTTCCATCTTGTTGGTTGGGTCTTATGTCCAATTAGGGAGCTGTTGGTTATCACTGAAGCTTGTGTGCTACAATTTCACCCTTAGGGTTATTGTGCCATGCTAATTGTTGATATGGTTCATAAGCATCATAACTGTGTAGGACTATGGGTTGCTTCCCTCCTTTGGAAGCTTGCATGGTGCCTTCTATACCATGAAAACGAGTCCTTGGTCAGGAGATGTTCAGTTAGCTCTATCTCAGGGACCTCTAAGCCCTCTGTTTGAAGTGCATGAAGGAGTTACCTTCTATCTCTGAGAAGCAACCAAGGACAATAGCAATAGTCTACAATGTTTGGGAGTCTCTTTGACTCTTAAACTAACAATCCAAAAGAAAGCTTCTCATTCACTGTCTTGGGGCTTTTGTTAGATAGTTTTTAAATTCCTAACTATATTCTAAATATTTGTTCTTATACCCACAGATAAATGTAGTCCTCACCCCTCATCAAGGAAACTTCTCTTTGCAATAGACAGAAACCATTATAGAAAATCACAACCAACCAAAATACAGAGTTGCGGAACCCAGTCTTTATATATCTACAGGACAACTCTTATACCCAAGGCTCAGGGAACATTGCAGAAGACAGGATGAAAAGATTCTAAGATCTAGAGAATTAGGGAGTTTTCTGTGAGACCATGTCTCCTAGTAATGCCAGAAGCTACATACACAAAGTGTCACCAGCATTACTGCCTAAACATAAGCTAAACAAAGAGAATAATGATAGACATGCCAAAGTAGACAAAGGAAAGACCACAAGGCCTCAACTCTATACAGAGAATTGCAGATAATGAAGGACTGCTGAGAGTGGGGGAAATAGTCTTTCTAGGAAGAGTACACCAATTGGTTATCCAATAACACATGGTCAGCCCTGAAAACATACATACAAGTAGCATTGTTCAGAGTTAGCAGGTTATATTAAGGAATATTTATGTATCTACATCTACATATATGCATGTAACAGTGGAAACCAGATGGAGGTGTTGTTGCTTTTGTTTCATTGAATGAGTTTGCATTCTTTGTCTTTCCTGTCTGGACCTACAGGCCATTGAGACTACCAGATGGAAAGTGCCTCAGTGTCTGGAGGAGAGTTTTTGGGAAATAACAACATAATGCACTAAACTTGCATTAGTGAGAAATATATTTATCTTGGGTTAATACACTGATATTGACATTCTCTTAATCATATATCCAAGTCCACATTGCTTGTCCATTCTTCCTTCCATTCATGACTCTTTTACACAAGTGGATCTTTGTATTTCCTTTATAAATATTCTTTGAGATTTTTATACACATATATAATGAAATATGATCATCTCCATTCCCAACAGTTTCATGTCTTCTTCGTCTTCTTCTTCTTCTTCTTCTTCTTCTTCTTCTTCTTCTTCTTCTTCTTCTTAAATAACTCATTAAGCCCAATTAGTGATGCCTACATGTGCATGGCTGTGGGGTCTTCCACTGGAGCACGGGCAACCCACCCCCATCCCCAGAGTCTATGAACTGTGAATAGTTCTTCATTTAGGTGTGATACCTTGAGAGTTCCTCCGCCATCCAGGTTTGAATTATGGCTGGGCTTCATCTTGTAAAAGTGACTTCAGCTGCCGTGAATTTGTGAGTGCAATGGCTGTGTCACACCCAGAAGACAGCACTTCATAACACTCCCACCCATCCTTTCACTCTTACATTCCGTCTGTCTCTTCTTCCCTAAGCCTTGGTGGGAAAAGGGTGGGAGGGACGTTCTTCCTGAAATAGATCAAATGTCTCATTGAGGGCTGATTACCCAATCTCTTATTCTCAGCATATCTAGTTTTTATGAGTTTCTGAGTTAACTGTTGCCTAATGCATAAAGAAGCTTCTCTGATCAAAGTTGAGACCAGGAGAGGTCTACGGGGATTAACATAAACATTTAGAGCTGTTAGAAAAAAAATGACCACTTAGCAAAATAACAGCAGTAGATTCTACTCTAAAGCCTATTAACTTCCCAGCCTGGGGCCTTTGAAGGATAACAGGACCAGGAATGAATTACCTCCTGTGGAGCAGTCCTTAGATCCAATCAGAAAGCTCTTGGTTACCCCCCAACAGTCATGCCAGTATTGCAGTGGTGTGTGCTTCTTGCCTAGTAGGTCAGTCTTATGGCATGCAGGGTCGGTCTAGTACTGGGTAAAGAACATTGATGTCTTTTTTTCCTCTAGCAGTATGCATAGTACTTTCTGGCATTATGAAAGCTAACCATAAAGGAGGAAGCTTCCCAGTCCTTTTGAGACTGGTTACTCTAAACCCTGCAGCCAAAATGTGTAGCATCTTCAGCAACAGGCTGTTATTACATTGTTACGGTGGGTAACTGCTTTTTTTTTTTTTTTTTATTAGTTCTTAATCCATAGTTCTTAATGCACAATGCCATGTCCCTAGATAGCACTGAAGTAAAGTTAATTAAAGTAAGTGTGATTCTTGGCCTAAGCTTGAAATGTGTTTATAAACTTCCAAGATAGCATATAGAAAAATATAACACTCTTATGGTATAGTGTAAACTGAGTAGAAGAAAATTTTATTATGACTAGAAAAAAGTAATTATAAATTAAGCAAATTTCTATTTCTAGAGGCACCTAAAAACAGAAAATTGAGAAAGGTGACATATTTGCTGGGGTAGACTAGGTCTCAAAATTGAGATCACCCCCCCCCCCTTTTCAACTATCTCTTCCTGACCCATGTATTTAATGCACGTCTCCAAAGTTATTATGTTCTTTTAAATACGAGAAGACCAGAGAGCTATCTTCAATTAACCCTAGTGCACTTGACAGCTCTTTTCCTGATGGGCTATTCCTACACTTGATGGGCAAACTGTAGTGGTAAATATTTCAGACCTGGGGAAGTAGCTGCCATGCCTGGCCTACGGTGGAGATATCTTCTACTTGTCGGGCCTGCTAGCATCTGTCTGATCACTGCAGGTGACATCTTCCATATGAATATGCAAAGACTGCACTCCTGCACTAAAAGAGTCTGTCTATCAAGATTATGCCTCTGATTTTAGAATAGAGCTTCCTACGGAATTAATCCCAATATAAAACTGACCCTCAACAACAGCAGAGACTGTCATTTTGTTCTGCATTAAAAAAATAATACCTCATAGTTTTTAGTCCTCATATTTGATATTTGCTTAAAACATTTAATTTTCTGTCTGCAAAAATTCTAAACAGCACAACAAGAGCAGTCAAAAGCACTTGCTGCTCTTGCAGAGGACCTCGAGTTCGTTCCCAGCACCTACATGGCTGCTCACAACCATTTGTAACTTTTGTTCCAGGGGACCTAGTGCCTCTTCTGACCTCCCTAGGTTCTTGCATGCATACAGTGCACATGCACACAGGCATACACATATAAAACAAAGTAAGAAAATATTAAAATGTTCTAAGTAGCCTCTCAGTTGGACCAATGACATAGAGTGTTGCTAGTATAGATTGGGGCGGGGTCATGGAACCCCACCTCTACCAGAGGAGATTTGGCAGTGGATAGATGTTGGAGTAAGGAGAACCAGTTTGCTTTAAGGAAGTGACCCCTGTTTGGTTGTGCATGCTCCAGGTGATAGCCTTCCTCCTATGCATATAAGAATAGCACAGATAGGAAAGGACCACGGTGGAGGCAGGCCTGGGATGAATTGGAAGGTGAGTTGATATAATCAAAATACATTGCATACATGTTTGAAATTGTCAAAGAAGGAATTTAAAAAAGAAAAACAAGTGCTGCTAGGAACTTTCCACTTTCACTTATGTGCAGTCATTGTACAAAATGATAGGTTTTATTGTGGCATTTTCATACTTCATGGTCATCGTCACCCCTGTGGCCTCTCGTCTCCATCTGGTTGGTTTACTCTTCTCAAATAGTTCTCATTCTGCTTTTATATCTTTATTATTATTATTATTATTTATTCATTTTTTTAGATCTAGAGTCAGGATGAGAAAAGTATGCAATATTTGTATTCTAAATCTGGCTTATTTTATTTAACATGATGATCTCTAGTGCTGCAGGCCACAGAAATATGAAGCAGGAATTCAGTTGACTATAGCAAAAGCTAACCCCTGGAAGAAGCCAAGGGCCTTTCCAGAGGATAAAGCCAAGTCTTAAGGAGTGTTGGTGATACTGGCTTTTAAATATTAGCTGTTTCCTGCTATGAATTTCTCATGTGATATTGTAGCTTTTCCATTCCTAGAACAGTGTATTTGATCATTCACTGGGCACTATTTCCCCTATACATTTGAGGTATTTGGATACTTCCCCCAGCTGTGACACAGACAGGGCTTCCTTTTTCCAGGCTTTTGTTTCCCCTTATTAGCATTAGACTCAGATATCCACCTTCTGTAATTATTTCCATTAACAAGTATCTGGCAATGGCCATCTCCAGACAAAAGTATTTTATCTGAGATACCTCCTAGACCTTTTTCTTTTCTTTTCTTTTTGGTTTTTCAAGAGAGGGTTTCTCTGTGTACTTTTGGTTCTTGTCCTGGATCTTGCTCTGTAGACCAGGCTGGCCTCGAAATCACAGAGATCCACCTGGCTCTGCCTCCCAAGTGCTGGGATCAAAGGTGTGCACCACCACCACCTCCTGGCCCTCCCAGACTTTCTAAGGACAGATTGCAGATAAGATAAGCATCCAGACCACCTGCTAGTCTCCTGAATAAAGGTAAATATCGGTACAGAGACAACCACCAAGGGCAGGAGGATGTTAGGTACATAGCTTTGTTTCTTGCCCAAATTAAGCTTAACCCTTTCTTCCATAGCTCAAGAGGTATCTCTAGACTTCCCCTTTAACAATTAAATCATAACAAAAGGGTCTTCACATACTAGGTGCATCAAGCTATGACACAGGCTTCCTAGATACTGTACAGACTTGCCCCACCTGACAAGAAAGTGGTGGAGCCAGAGAATTGCGAATTGTATGTGTATTTAAACTGGATTGGGGAGAGAGGAGGGGAACAAGGATGGAAAGAACTTAGATAGAACAATGGGAGGACAGGAGAGGAAGGGACAGGGAGGAGCTAAGTATGAGAACAGAACTGAAACTGTGTAGAGAGGTTTGAACTTAGAAGAATAAAGTGAATGGACTGAAGAGCTCAGCGTACTTGGATTAATTCAAGTATCCCTCAGATTAATTCTTGCCACTGGTAACATCTCTTCTGGAATGCTGGGAAGAAGCTATTTAGGGGCTGGACCCCAATAGTCTTTGTTACTCTAGTTCTATCAATTTTTGTGCAAATGGTATAATTTTTCCTTCATTATGGAAATTGAATATTATTCCATTGTGTCTATGTGCAACTTTCTCCTCCCTATTCACCTGTTGAGGCACAGCTAGGATGATTCCATATCATTTAATTTTTATTTCATTTGTTTTTATTTTATATGTATTGGTGTTTTGCCTACATGTATATCTGTGCATCATGTGCATGTAGTGCCCATGAAGGCCATATGAAGGCACTAGATACCCCTGGAATTCAAGTTACAAACAGATGTACACTCCCATATGGGTGCTAGGAATCAAATCCAGATTGGCTGAAAGGGTAGCAATGTTCTTAATTACTGAGCCATCTCTTTAACTCACAAAATTCAGATCCTTTGAAAACAACAACAACAAAAACAGGTTCTCACTGTGTAGCCCTGGCTGTCCTGGAACTTGCTCTATAGCCCAGGCTGGCCTTGAACTCATAGGTATCTGCCTACCTCTGCTTCCCAAGTGCTGGGACTAAAGTTATGTGCCACCATGTCCAGCTCCGTATCTTGTCTATTATAAATATTGCTACAATAAAATGAATGTGCAAGTATCTTTATGCCATTCTGACTTAAATTCCTTTGAGTATATTCTTAGGAGTGGAATAGCTGGATTACATGCCCATTCTCAGTTGTTCTTTTGAGGCCAATGCTGATTTCCACAGTGGCTTCACTAATTTATATCCCCTCAACATATTCATAAGCATTTGTTATTTGTTTTATAATTATAGGCATTATGACTAGGGAGAGATGGAAAACTATAAAGTTTTGATTCACATTTCTTTTATGGATAAAAGTGCTGAACAATTGTTTCATTCACTTATAGAATGTTTATATTTCTTCTGAGAATTAGCTCTTAAATTCTTTTGTTCATTCATTTACTGGATTATTTGTAAGGCTTCTTTGTGTTTATTTTTTGAGTTATTCATATGTTTTTTTCACTATCTGAGGACTAACTGTGGTAATATTTTATTTGTGCTGAAATGTGGTGATATTTTATTTGTATGTTAATAAATAAAGTTTTCCTAGAGATCAGAGGTAATAGCAAGTCATTAACACAAAAGTCAGGCAGTGGTAGCACACGTCGTTAATCCGATCACTTGGCAGGCAGGGTCTCTGTGTGTTCAAGGACACACTAGGGAACAGCCAAGAAACTAGGGAACAGCCAAGAGTGGTGACACACGCCTTTAATCCCAGTACCAACTATAGAGACCTGGAGGTCTATACAGACAGGCAGTAACAAGGAAATGAGGTAGCTAGGCTAAGAGCCAATGAACAGGGGCAGAACAGCAAGGCAATTAAAGCCTAGGTAGACAGGAAGTAGCTCTCTTGGGAAGCTAGGGTGGCATGGTGAGTTAAGGCTAGCTGGTGGCTCTCACTATTTCCCTGATCTCTAAGGCTTTCATCTCTATATTTGGCTCTGTTTCTTATTTAATAAGACCACTTAGAAATTTGTCTACAACTAGCTGTCCAAAATTTTCTCTCATTTTGTACAATGTCTTTACTCTGAAGGAAACCCCTTATTGTACAGAAGTTTTTATTTTATGCAATCCAATTAAAATTTGTCCTTTATTTTTGTGTATACAGGGGTTTTACCTACATGTTTGTCTGTGCATCACATGTGTGCAAGTTCCTGATCTCCTGGTACTGGAGTTACAGACTGTTGTGAGGCACCATATGGGCACTGGGAATTGAACCTGGGTCCTCTGGAAGATCAGGAAGTGCTCCATCTCTCTAGTTCACAATCCCAGTTTTAAATTCTTATTATTCTTTATTGGGCTACTGGAACCCTTTTCGTAAATTTCATATCTATGCTTATATCTTGAAGTAGAAAACATAAAATAAATATCTGTGACTCAATACAATATTTTAACAAGTGATTAACATGTATATAGCACTAATGAAATTTAGCTTCTAGATGATCTCAGAACTTTTACTGGTCCAGTCAAATTCTACAGAATCAAATGTTTGAAATTTTTGATAGCCAATCTTGTATTTCTCTGAAAACTATGTTTTTTATTTGTGCATTTTTGCTCTTCTAACAGTATAGCTACAGCGAAGGAAATGTCAAGTCATCTCCACTAGAGGTATAGCCGAATGCGTCAGTCAAAAAAACAAAGGTGTATGTGTGTGTGATGCTGAGCAATTGCATTAGACCAGGAAGGCAGAATTTGAGATAATAAGTCTAAAAGCTTCATAATAATTAACCTTCTTGAAGCATGGTGGCATGCATATCTTCGTCTTTCAGGTGTCAACCAAGTCTTTCACAACTCTCATCCCAGCTGCTAAGAAGCAAACCTAGAAAATAATAATGGTTTGCCACAAATGGCTGTTAGCTAAATAGCTCGTGTTCAAGAATCTTGAATTTAAGTTATTACAGCTTTGTTCTTTGCATATAGTTTTTCACGTATTCATTCTTTTGTTATTCTTGTTACTTTGACAAAATATATGGAGGATGTATTCTGTCTGGGAGACATGTGAAATAGTGGACACTGCAAGGTGAGGGAGTAATTGTTGGTGCTCAGTCAGTATCTAAACAGAGGGACAAGCTTCACACCGTGCGATAAAAAGTGTGTAAAGGCATGCAAATGCATACAGGAGGGAGCCTGGATGTGAGGTCACTGAGATGGAATAGTCACATATGTTTTCTTTCATGAAGGATGTTTGGAATGAAACTGGAACGGTGAGTAAGTCTACAAAATCAACAGGCGATAGAGCACAGGGTGCATGTCTTGTTGAAAAGACTCAGGTAAAAGAACTGAGGATGGCCCATGGAAGGAGGAGGCTATCATATGGAGAATAGTGGGGACAGAGCCACAGCAGGACCTGCCTTGGAGTTATGGAGGGAAACAGATTGTCAAGTGTCTTTTGTGTCATGATAAAAGGACTGAACTTTGGTCTAAAAATCAAAGTTGAAATAATTTAAAAATGCATGCAAGTGACACAAAATTTACAAATTACCTAGCCCGGTAAGACTTTGTTTAATCTTCAGAATGTAGAAAGTTACATCTAAGGTTCCTGTCAACATTTGACACATTTGTGTACCTTACATGTGGCAAAAGGTAAGCTGTTACTATCTACTAGCAGCTCAGGCCGACAACATACTTACTTCTTTAAATACTTTATAGTTAGTAATTAAAAACATCTGGATTTGGTTCAGTTTTTAAAAATAGAATAATGAAAGTAATATGTGTCACTGTACTTTGCATTTCTTGGTTTCAATTTTTCAGCCGTATGTTGAAATTTGATTATTTTCCTTTTTCATAGTCTGTTGACGTTTTCCCAGAGATTTCAAGATAACAAAGATAACAATTGCTTGTTTTGCTGCTTTCCTGCATTCAAAAGCAGATACCCACTATGCATGCTTTGAAATTTTTCATAAGGTCTTGAAACGGGAGCTGTTTAATGGAGGTTATAAATTTGCATGTAACAGTGTAAAGCAAACTTTTGACAGAGAGAAATAGACTGCACATGAAAGGCTGGTAAAGGACTGGCTTCCTGGTTTCATCTGCTGACCTCACTGAAGAAGAATATTCTCCAAGCCATGAATAATCATGCAGATCATTTATCTCAGTGATGCTATCAGGGAAACAAAAGGAAGCAACAAAGCCTTTTGCTGACGGGAGTTAGTCATCACTATCTGGCATGGATCACCAGGGCAGATGCATATGTCCAGCACACGTCTAAACTTCATCAAAACACAGCAGAATACAGACTTGCTGGCCTTATTAGGAGCTAAATTTTTTGAAGGTTAACAAGCCAGTGATGCTTTATTTTTAAAATATTAACTATAAAGGTATGTGGGTTTATTCCTAATTTGAATGTTACCTATAGGCAGCATAGTGTTGCACTATTTAATGAATTTTAGAGCAAAAACTGGAAATTTTCCTTCATCGCATACAGGAGTTATGGGGAGGTAAAGTCAGATAATGTCAAGTTCAAAGGATTAATTTGCATGCATTCATTAATTTAAACATAAAACTTTCATGAATATCTGTTAAGTGGTACTGGATATTGTTGAGGTTACAAAAATAAAAATGATAGTCATAGAGACCAATGGGACAGAATAGAGATTCAAGAAGTAAACTCCTACATCAGCAGCCACTTGATCTTTGGCAAAGGTGTTAAGAATATGCATTAGGAAAAGAGAATCTTTCAATAGATGTTGCTGGGAAGTTTGGATATCTATATACAGATAATTGGAACCAGACCCTTATCTTTTCCTGTATATAACAATTAACTCAAAAGTGATTGGAGACTTACAGGCAAATCTTGAAACTATGCAATTACAACAAGAAAACATAGAGAAAAGATTCCAGAATGTTAGATGGGAAACACAATTGAAAACAAATGGGACTTCATGGAATTAAATAGTTCCTGCACAAAAAGGGAATAATAACAGAGGGAGAAGATAACACATGGGTTAGAAGAATGCGCTTTCCAAGGGGCAGGGGCTGGTATTGAAACTATACATAGAACTCAAACAATTTAAGATCAAAACATGAAACAATTCAATTAAAAATGGGCACCGGGCTCAAATAGGAAAATTTCAAAGGAAGACATCTATGTGGACAACAAGTTTTCAGGATCACTCTTCATCAGGGAAACCAAGATCAAAATCACCCACAATGAGCCAAAATTTGACTAGTAAAAACAGCTGCTGTCTAAAAGATTAAATTTAAGAGCATTGGTGAGTATGTGGATGATGTGGAGGATAGGGACTCTTGTGTACATTTGGTGGGAATGTAAATTAGTATAGCCGTAATGCCAAACAGTATGGCAGTTGCTCAAAAAATTAAAATAGGGGTACCAATGGCCTAGTAATCCTTCTTCTATATGTATCCAAAAGAAAATAAATCAGTGTTTTGAAGACTCATCTTCATGTCAAGTTTAATGCAGTATAATTCACAAGAGCTAAGTAAGAATGAATAGAGCCTAAGCATCTGTTAACTGACACATGGGGGAAAAAGTACTACCTATATACAAGAGAATGGTGTCCACCAAGGATGAGAGCTTGTCACTGTGAGGCAATGGCCAGAAGTAGAGGCCACTGTGTTAACATAAGCTAGACACAAGTACCACATGATATCACTCAAATGTGGAGTCTAAATATGTTGATCTCATAGCAGTTGAGAATGAAATGTGGGTTATCATAACCTAGGGAGAATGTGTAGGCAGAGCAATGGGGAAGGGTTAGTTGGTGAATAACAAGTTATAGTTAGAAGTGAATAACATTCTGGTGTGTTGGTGCATAGCAAATTAAATATAGATAATTACAATGTACTATATGGTTTTTTTTTCCCAAAAGCTAGAAGAAAGGATTTTGCAGATTTGACTATTCCAAAGTGGTAGATGTTTGAGGAGATATATAAGTTTATACAGATTTTGATATTGCTTAATATGTATATGAAACAAAATATCATGTTGTAACCAGTGATAGATACATTTTAGGTATTATTTAAAGAAATAATGAAAAAAGAAGTTAATAATTTAAAACACTGAGAATGATTTTTGATTTTGGAGCTGGCGGTTGGTTTTGAGTTTTGCAGGTGTTGATAGGAAAGGAGTTCTGTGTAAAGAATATAACAAGAATGAAGTAAAGTTCATTTCTTGCCAGGCAGTAGTAGAAGTATGAAGTTTATTGGATAATGGCTGACATAAACTCAAATCCTTCTTTTTGTCAGTAAGATAGAAATCACGATCAATATTAGACAAACTTCTCCCCATAAAATACCAGAACACAACTTTTCCCACCTTCCCCATGGAAGCTATGTCACTTGCTGTCCTGTTATTTTTTGGTTATACTTCTTGACCCTTCCTGTAGGAAGCTGACATACTCTTGGTTAAAGATAACTAACCTGAAAATAGGACTTTTAAACTCATGCTGTTGGAAAATGTGTGCTGGCAGGTCAAGGGTTACAGAAGAAACCTTTGCAGAATTTTGTTTGTGGCTCAGAACTTAAGTTTAGCTTTATGAAGATGAATAAAAACCATTGCAAAATAAGATAAGAAAATAGTTTGATTTAGAAGAGGTGAAGAAGAAAGAACCTGGCTTTGAAAAAAATAGAATCTCACCTAGACAGAGGGCAACTGAAGCAGTTTTTCTAATTTATATGAAAATGTGAGGTGTCTTAGTGGCCTTATGGGTTAGAATTCAAATCACTTTTACGCGGTGATAACCCATTCATTTAAATTATGTTCAGAAAGGCAGCCTAATGATAAGAAGTACTTGGGATCTGCATAAAGTTCTAGAAAAACTTCAAAATGTCACTTTTGTGCCTGTGGATGAGTTGATGTGGTGTCTGAAATTCAGGGAGGAAGCAGGCACATGCCTATTTTCCTGACTTTTGGACTGTTGATTCAGTGTCTGAGCTATGAACCAGGTATGTCACAGACTGTGCTAGTCTTTTAAGGCATTTTTATGCGGAACAGTGACCTGTTAAGTGGTGCTCTGTACCCCAGCCCAGTACCTAGCCATGCCTACTTATCATGGCTGATCTGAGATCTGACCATAAGCTGGGAAAGTTCTCCATTTCACCTCCTGGTGTGTGGTTATACCAGGAGGAACATATTGTGTTGGGCAGTTTATGGGACAATGGAAAAGCCTGGGTGAACACCTTTGTTTGTATGAATGAACACCTGTGCTTATGTGGTCAACTGAAGCACAGCTCTCATGTCTTCATTCCTAAGGATTATTCTGTTTAAACAGTGATCTCTAATTACATTCATTTTCCTATAAATGCCATGATTTCACTTTTTTCTTTAAGGCTGAATGACATTCCATTGAGTATATGTACCACATTGTCTTTATGCATTTGTCTGCCAATGAATATTGAAGTTCTATTTCCTAGCTGTTGGGAACAATGCAGCTAGACACATAGATGTATAAAAATGTCTGTACTATGTTGACTTTGATATCTTTGGATATGTACTTGAGTTTCATAGCTGGGAAATATGGTAATTCTATATTTTATTTTTTAAAGGAAACTGTACACTGATTTCCATAGCTTATTTTTCCTCTGGTAGTAAGTAAAGACTCCTCTTTCCCTATGCCTTTGCCCACGTTTATTGTCTTATAATTCCTTGATAGCCATTCTGTCTGTGTAGATAGACTCTTAAGGCAAGCTTAATTTGCATTTATCTAATGACAAAGATCAACAAATGAATTTTGAGGAGACAAAATTCATCTATGAAAGAGACCCTTATATCAAAATGAGACAAAATGATCACTATTTATTTCATATGGAATTATTCACAGTTTATTTAAAATACCTTATCTTCATGTATAGTGTATATAAGGCAGCTTGTTATGAGTGTCTTCTCTTAATTACTAATGGCTGTTATCCTTTGTTTAGTAGAAACATATTTTTAAAACATTTTGTAATGTACAGCAACCAAGGCCACACATTTTATATTGTGATCTATTACACTGTGATCAATGTGAGACCATGAGATGGTCTCTCCATCCTTATGATGTATAATGTGCTTTTTTACTTTCCTATTCTAATCTCATCTGTTTTGTCAAAAGCATGGTTTGGGCAGATCTTCACCTACATATAGCCTTTCTTCTTCACAGTATCCCTTTGTACCAACTGCCAACACCTGGAGGCACCCCCTCTTTCTGTGGCAATCCACTGTTCATGCTAGCCAGGGAATCAGGTAGATGGTCTTCATTCTCCTTTCCATCATTCTCCTCCATTTCCAATTCCCCAGACTTATCTTCAGCTTAGTAACAGTCCACCTGCTGTGGTCTCTTAGTCTTCTCTTTTCCCTGGGGATCACACAAATCTAGACTTCTTTCCTCCTGTGGGCCCTCTCAGCCTCCCCACCCCACCCCATCCCATCCAAATTCCGTCCTGTCAGCTCAAAATATCTAGAAACACTTTCTACCAGAGTCCCCCATAACAACACCTGGCAGGGACTCCAAAGCACTCCTTATCAGGAAACCAACAACCACTACATTCCTAAGATTCAGAGAGACCAATAGAAACCAAGGAATAGAAAACCCAGCAAACAAAGACAGACCAGACATTAACACCTAGAATTACAACCATCCCAAACTCAGGCGCATGCATAGACACCAGCATAAAGACACAATCAATAACAGGACAATATGCCTCTAGTAGAGCTCAGCAACCCTACCATAGTAGGCCTGAGGAATGCAATATAGCTGAAGCACAAGGCAAGGACTTCAAAATAGCTATTACGAGTTTGTTCTAGGACCTTAAAGAAGTTATGAGTAAATACATTTGTTGTGTGAGCTGAAGACAGATGCCCCAACTTTACAAAAGAACTTTGGATGACTGTCCAGGCTGCCAGCTGTCTCTGTCTACTCTCGAAAGAAAGTTGCTTGTGTCCTTCTCTTATTTCTCAGGTAATATTATATCCTTCTGGGGTCTTTGATGCAATTGAAGACTAGATAGTTATAATTTTCTTTAGTTATGATAAAAGATAAGTTAGATATGAAACCTTAGACTCACAAATATAGATAGGATACCTTCTTTAACATTGTAACTGTAATTCTTGCTTGATAATTGTTTTGTTATATGTAATTTTACTATGTGAAAGTTAAAATCTTTCTTTTTGAAAAAAAAGAAAAGGGGAAGTGTGGATATCGCTCTGTATAAATAAAATGCTGATTGGCCACTAGCCAGGCAGGAAGTATAAGCAGGACAAGCAGAGAATTCTGGGAATAGGAAGGCTGAGTCAGGGAGCTGCTGCCAGCTGCTGCCATGAGTACGAACATGTAAGATACTGGTAAGCTACAAGCCATGTGGTAAGGTATAGATTTATAGAAATGGGTTAATTTAAGATAGAAGAACTAGATAATAAGAAGCCTGTAAAGGCCATACAGTTTGTAAGCAATATAAATCTCTGTGTGCTTACTTGGTTGGGTCTGAGCGGCTGTGGGACTGGCAGGTAAGAGAGATTTGTCCTGACTGTTGTCCAGGCAGGAAAACTCTAGCTACATACATTAATGAAATATGTGAAAACACGAACAAACAGTGGAATGAAATAAAGAAAACAGTTCAAGGCATGAGGTAGAAATGGAATCACTAAAGAAAACCCAAACTGAGGAAAAAATTTAGGAACTCCAAAAGGAACCTCAGAGGCAAGCTTCCAGAACAGAACAGAAGAGTTGGAAGAGAGAATCCTCTCAGGCACTAAAGGCAAGATAAGAAATGGATACCTCCGTCAAGGAAAATTTTAAATTTAAAAACATCCAGCCATAAAACATCTAGGAACTATGGGATACTATGAAAAGACCAAATCTGTGAATAATAGTAATAGAGGAGGGAGAAGAAACCCAGGTCAAAGGCACAGAAAATATTTTCAATGAAATCATAGAAGAAAATTTCCCTAATGATCAACAAATGAAGAATTAGTTTCTCCAATGGCATTTCAATTTGTATACAACCCACTCTTAAGGCCAGGCCACATGCCCAATGGTAGATGGCAACACAAAATGAACTCAGGGGCATTTTTGGAGGGACTTTGTCTCACAATGCTTTATCGGGGCTTTTCTTTTCTTCTTCTTTTTCTAACTTTACAGGTCCTTTGTGTATATATTATGGTCTCTGGTTTTTTTATTTTTATAGATTTTTTGTGTGTAGAGAGGGACAGAAATGGATATAATGATTTAAAAAATAAAACTATTACTAATTTTTCTGAGTTACTTGGAAATTTTTTTTAATGGAAAGATTTGTTAATTCTTGGGATGGAGAAAGTTTCCCAGTATAAGTTGCAATATTTATATTATAATGGTATAATTATATTTATATTGAATATGGTATAATTCAGTAATTATGAATAAGATGATTTAAGCACATACTCAACCTGTGATAATGAAGTTGAACTTCATTTTGTAATGAAGATGAGTCATCAAAATATTTATATTTCAAAAACTATAGTTCAGAGATTTTCTACTTTAACAAAAGTGAGGTCAGTTAGATGTTAAACTAGCATTGTGTTGATTAAAATACTAGCTGAAGAACACAAATCTTAAAAAAAACTTCAGGTAACATATAACTCTTCTTAATTATAAGATACCCAAATATGTATCTTATCCATTGTCTTCATATTTGTAACATTCCTAGAAAATAGAGTTGAAATAATGAAAAAATGTTGAGTCACAGTCATTTAAACAGAGCGGCTATTGTCCATTGCTTTTTGAGTATGGGCTGCCCGCTATGATGCTTCATTTCCATACAGGAAAGAGCTGATTGGTATTTTTTATGGAGGGAAGATTTGCTGGGACAAGTCAGCAGACTCTGTGGAAACCTGTGACCACGAGAAAACAGTAACTCAGAGTCTGTTCTACTCTTACTGGAAGACGATCCTGGAATACTTTATGAAGAAATGCTAAAATCAGTGAATTCATTGTTTTCTTATCACTCAAGTACAATGTCTGGTTTAACAGAAACATGTTTGTGCTTCCTCTACACAAACTTTAATCATCTTTTTTGTTATTAATGGAAGTGGGTGAATGGATTAACTCAGGACAGGGTATTTGTGGCATTTAAGCTTTTTTTTTTTTAAAAAAAAATCAGATATTTATATTTCCTTTGATGGTGGATTCCACAAATTTTTCTCTTGAGTAGCCAAATTTCAAGGGTGTAACACTGTGCCATCTATTCTTAGCTTATCTTCATAAGTGACTGTGTCTTCGAAAGTTGCCAGAAACTGTTTTTCTTTTAGACAGCACAATGAGCTTCATTGGAATCCTGATTCTCAAGTAATTGATTCTGTGAAGGAACAGTATTGGGACCACATCCTCACTTCCAGCTATGGTATTAAGCAGACAATAAAATTTGTGATTTTGCCAAACTGTTTTGAAAAATATCACTGTGACTTGGGTCCACCTTTTTAACAGGGACTCAAGAAGAAAGAGCTGCTTGTTTGCAAATAAGCATCGGTGATGGCTGATCTGGCAGTGATTCCAACACCAAGTGCTGACTGTGGCAGTCAGTGCAGAGGATTCTGTGCTGAGTGGCAAAGAACAGAGGGTTCATGCTAATGTGAGTGCTGGGTGTTTTCACCAGCCCACAGACCTCATTAGGAACAAGTACAAACAGGGAAGGTCTCCACTTTATGATTGCCCAAACAGGAAGAAGCCAGCATGACCAAGAGGACTGTGCAGTTTATTATCACCCGAGTACAGCAGCATCTGCTAAGAGAGGCACAATTGGGATTGAAAAATGAGCAGATACTTACCATCCAGCAGTTTGAAAGAGGCTACTTCACTTTTCACAAATGTTCTCACTGAGTTGATGCAGTGCTTGTCATTAGCCCAGCACACAGAGGATGAGAGAGAAAAGTAGTTATATTAGAAAGAGCAACGCTTTTGAAAAAGAGCAAAACACTTTCAATCTTTCTCCCTTAGGTCCTAAGACAACACCTTGCAGTCTGAATCTACCTATCTATACTCATACCAGCTTCCAGAATATTTCTCAGGAAAGGAAAAATAAAACGACACTAGCCAGTCTGCTCACAGGATATTTAGGAAGGAAATGGAGAGGAAGTTCTCAGACTAAATTAACTTCCTATCCTCAGCAGGATCTTGAGATCCTTTGTTCCTCTGTCATGCCTTCATTGCCCTATACTTCACCCACAGCACTTCTCCCCTCCACCATCCCCCCCAACCCATTTATCTCCTTGTTAGCTTCAGTGCCTGTCCCGTTTCTCTTCAGCCATTTTCCTGAAGGTGTTGTTGTCTGTGGCTGCCTTTCAGTTGCTTGCTGAAGCACTTCTTCCTTGTGCCTTTGTGTCTTAACTGCTTTAAGACCTCCGTTTCCTGGGACTCTGGCTTTCTTCTACAGCTTCTAATTTCTCTCCAGTCTCCATGCTAAGCTCCTTCTTTGGAAGGCAAAGGAAGCAATCTGGAATGGATTCTTTTGACACTGGGCTTGGAAATTAGCATGCCTATCCAGTTCTTTCTGGAAATATTGTGATATGCCATGGTGTATAGAAGACCAAAGATTGACAGTTGGCACCCCACACTCTACTGTGTGGGGAAGCTTGGCTGGTCTAGCTGTCTACTCACTCTCACCAACAGCTATTTCCATAGAGCATAATGTATCTGCCATAGTTGTTAACTGAAGAATGAATGAGTAAAATGTAACTTTAGTGGATAAAACCTAAACCTTAAAATTTTACTAGGAGTTAATCATGGTATCCCATACTTATTTTCAAATCTGATGAAACACTTTTCAAATCTAATGAAATGCAGATTTTTGTTATACTGAACTTTGGAAACATAGCAGTCAAAAACTAATATTCATGCTGAAATTTTATCTTGGTTCCTATTTATTGTCTAAACTTTTAAAAAGAGTATCTATCTATCTATCTATCTATCTATCTATCTATCTATCTATCTATCTCTATATGAATCTATCTATCATCTATCTATATCTATATAAATCTATCTATCTATCTATCTATCTATCTATCCATCCACACTCTAAATGTATTTATGTCCTAATGTCTATTTAGTAGCTGAAGTGTGACAAAAATTGGTATTGGTCTGTACCCAGAAGGTTTTTCTGGTTCTGCCCGGCCTGCAGGTCCTGCAGCCACTTATAAAATAATCACTCAGAGGCCATCAGCTTAGGCTTATTACTGACTCGCTCTTACACTTAATTAACTTATAATTCTTATCTATGTTTAGCCACGTGGCTTGGTACCTTTTTTCAGTTCTGCCTTTTCATCTTGCTTCCCCTGTGTCTGGCTGGAGACTCTTCAGTCTGTCCTTCCTCTTCCCAGCATTCTCCTAGTCTCCTCACCTTGTCTATATTTCCTTCCTGGCTACTGGCCAATAAGCGTTTTATTAAATCAGTGTACATGAGCATTATCCCACAGCATTGGTCAAAATTTCAAGGGGAAATTACCTGTAGTAGAGAATGCTTCTTAATCATTCAACATCGAGTTTGTGTCTTAGCGGGGAGGTAGGCAGTCTAGGACAGATGAACATCAATCTAGAGGACAGTGATCTTTGCTAGAGACTGTGTGAGCCATGCTTAGAAGACCCAGGGAACAGCAAATGTGACCCAGGGGCCTGACAAAACAAAACCAGCCAGAGACTCAGGGCTTTCAGGAAGCTGGGGACCAGGCAGGATGAAAGAGGTGAGCAGAAATGTGCTGCCATGTGCATCCTGGATGTAGCTAGGGTCATGGTGGGCCTTACATGCTACACTGAGAATGTAGACCTTCTTCAACACTTTGATGGGTCTGTGAAATGGCTAAACTGTCCCATAGGAAGATTTCTTTCCACCTGGCAGGAGTGATGATTACAGCACAGACTCTTACCAATACCTATTATATGCCAGATGGTGTTATTTTGCATAACTATTAAGACAATATTTGTTGTTTTCCAGTCCAGATCACAGACTCTGAATTACCTTCCTTGTCTGGGGTGGTGTGTAAATAGATCAGAGTATTCAAACTTGATTGTAGACTCTGATGTCGCTGACTGTAATTTCATCTTTCTAAACCCTGTGCAGTGGCCTTCCATAAATTTGAAGGCATCTAAAATTAAAGACCTAAACAAGTGACTTTATGCCATTTTTAAATAAACTTGATTAATTACATACAGTAATTCTAGAATACAAGAGGAAATTCAAAATTTATTGTGAAGTAGGATGCAATTGTGATGAGGTAGCTAGCATCAACATACAGGAGGGAGTGAAATCTGGTGGGAGAAGAGTGGGAGGACTGTGTGAGGCAGAATACTTTTGTTTTCTAGTTGGTGTGCAGAAATAATAGGTATCTTCTACAATTACATAGATTCTAAGAGATGATGCATATAAAAACCTGTGCCATAGTACTCAGATAGGCTAATTATTACCTGCAATCATGAATGTTAATTTGGAAATAATGGATGCCTTTAAAAAGTGCCCTGGCAGCTTTGGGGAATCACTTTTATTCGTGATAGCTATATTTACTCTTTCAAGCCCAATGACAATGTATATGCCATCTTCTTACCCAGTGGTACACAGGTTATGGAGACCGAAGTATATGGAGACCATCTGCTGTATATTATATTTGTTTATACATTTTGAACATATGTCTAGTACTATTTCTGAATCAAAAAGAGTATTTCTATTCTTAGTGTTTTTTTTTTTTTTTTTTTTTTTTTGGAACCTCCATTCTGTTTTCTATACTGCATGTACTAACATATTCCAATGTCTGGGAATTCCCCTTTCTTCTCATTTCAATAGTTTTTTTTTTCCACATTTTTGTCTTTCTGGTGATAGTTGTTATAACCATGTTGAATGATATTTTACTGTGGTTTGATGTGTTTTTCCTGATGATTGGTTATATTAAGCATTTGCATATACATGTTGGTCATTTGTATTATGTCTCTTTTTCAAAAATGTCTATTCAGATCATGTGTCTATTTTAAAATGATATCCTTGCTGTTGACCTTTCTGAGTTCTTTGAATTTTCTAGCTATTAATCCCTAGTCATTCATAATATGAATATTGTTTTTTTGCGTCTTCATTCTGTTGACCATTTTCTTGTGTGGAGCTTCTTAGTTTGATGTTGTACCATTTGTCTGCTTTTGCTTATTTTCTGTGCTTTGGAGGCTCTGCTCTCCAAATCTCTGCATATTTATTGTCATGAGGTATTGGTATGTTTTCTCCAGAGTGTACAAGGGTTTCAGGGTTTATGTACAGGAGACCCTTCTCTTGTCTGTGTAGAGTTGGTTGCTGTGATAGTACAAGGGAGTTTTAGCATTGTTTGCAGCATTGTTTGCCTAAGATACTATTCTCCAGTGTTTGTTCTTGCACATGCCAGTCCATGAATGAAGTACCCTGTTCCTACTGTTCTTAATCTATTCCAAATACAGGTGCTATTTAATTCAGACAGGTGGCAGGTTATTAATTTGTAGCTGGTCTCATGCCTAATCACTCGTTTCTAGTTTATGAAACATTGATGGGCTGTTATGTTTTCTTTTCTTACACCGCTAAACACCATGAATTTCCAGGACAAAAAGCAGCTCCTAGAGTCAAGGCCTATAGTTATTTATCTTTTAAATTAAGAAGAAATTCAATCCTAAAAATAAAATTTGATTTTGTAGCTTGGCAAATAAAAAGCATGTATATTTTGGTATTCTGAAATACATATGTGCAGTGACTAAATTGTGCTAATTAATATGCACATTACTTACTATGAATTCTCTTATTTCTTTCTTTTCTTCCTTTCTTCTTTTCTTTTTTGAGTAGAGAACACTTAAATTAAAATCTTAAGTCACTTAAAATTTGTTGCAAAGACCAGGCAGTGCTGATTACCCAAGATGTGGTCGATCTGTGTCAATGTCCTCCTCTAACCAATATCAGTGGTCAGAACTATTGGCAAGTGTTTTTCAAGAACATATGAATTATTACTAATTATAGTCACTAATTTGTATGGTATGGGCTTGTAATTATTGAGAATTATTGATATTAATAATGATGGTGTCTGACTTTCCATCCACAATTCAAAACATTTCAAACAGATCAAATTCCAAATCATTAAATACTCCATATAATGTTCCATGTAAATTCTGACTTGTATCCTTTAAGGGGATATGAGAATTCTACACCTATTTATCTTCATCATAAACAAAAAAGTTACTTGCAGAGTTCTATCATAATAAATGGTTTTAAAGCAGAATTTTTGCTCTTTGCATTACCAGAAGGATCATGCAAACCCTTAATGGGTTTTGTTTCTTTTATAATCAATTCTAGTTCAGTGTCTTTAGTGGTTGAACAAGTTTTTAATCTTTCTAATTGAAATAATTTAAAACAGTATCTTGATCAGTAGTTGGAGCTGGAGGGAGGAGGTATAGGATGGAGTTCTAAAAATTTACCTTGAATGACAGAAACCCAGTACCAACTGACGTCATTTTTACTGTTTTAATAGTTCATTTCTGCTTTTCTGCAGGGCTAGCATTTGAGGTTTGTCCCACAACAGTGCCCAGTTACCAGTAGCTCTTGCTATCAATACTCAATAGAGGACAGCATCGATACACAATCTGATCTACCACCTCTTGGGTAATCAGCACTGCTTAGTCTTTGCAACAGCTTCTCGCACCTTATCTATTTTTCTTCCAGCACACACACAGGAGAGGATCTTGGAAGAGTTAAGGGACAGAAAAGAATATAATAAAAAATGTACTATCTGAAATTATCAAGGAAAAATACATTGAAAAAAAGAGAACAAAACAAAAACTAAAACAAAATACAGCTCCCTGTCTTGAGTACTTGAAAAAATAAGAAACAAATACATTCTTCACAAGTCAGCTGGCCTTTCTAAGGAGTTCAGAATGACACAGGTGTTTTATTTTTCTTCTATCTTGCACAAGCACAGCGCAAGCTTCTCCCCTGGGCTCAGCTCTCGCTCTGAGTTCTCTCATTCTTTACTCTCCGATGATCCTGAACTACTTCCATGTTCAAGCAACCTGTTCCATGTTGCAACGCTTTAGGTGCTCTGCTCCTGCATCCTGTGGCACTTCCTCTTCTCTTCCCATTGAATTTATTCCAAGACACTGCTTAAATGTGTACGTTGAATGCCAAGCAGTCTGTGCTTAAATAAAAACACTGCCCAGTTCTCTGAAGAGAACATCCATAGAAAAATGCCATCTCCCTCTTCTTTTAAAACTCCCTGTCAGGGGCTGGGGAGATGGCTCAGCTGGTGAACTGCCCATTAGCCAAGCACGAGGACTTGAGGTGGGACACCCAGGACACATGTAAAGAAGCGTGGCACAGAAGTGTGTAATTCTAGGTCTGGGGGAGCAGAGATCAATCTAAATCTCATTGATTTCAACCAGCCTAGCCAAATAGGTGGGCTTTGGGCTCACTGAAAGATCCTCTCTCAGAAACTGGAGAAGGATCAAGGAAGACACTTGACTTTTGGCTTTCACTTGCACATGAATGTGTGTGCATGCACACCTGCAGACAGATCTGAGATGGGATGCTCAGAACACACATAGAAAAGCATAAAATTACAATTGCACATATTTACCATGTATGGAATTTAACATACACACACACACACATACACATACACACATACACACACACACATGCACACACACACACACACATACACACACACACATACACACACACACATGCACACACACACACATGCACACACACACACATACACACACACATGCACACACACACACACATGCACACACACACACACACACACACACACACACACACACGCGCGCGCACACACACACTCCAAGACAATAGCTGGTCAGACACAAGCTTCTGGTTCAGGAAAAGTAATGGAAGGACACTGATCTCCCTCATGACACTACATGATAAACACTTGTTTAAATTTCTAGCTACCATGTATTTTGTTGGAGAAATCACTATGTTCACACTAAGCTTTGTGTGTTACTCTAGGCAAATGCCATTTGCAGCCTAAACATATGTTTGAAGAGCACAAAGTGGGCTAGCATCATTCATTATTTGCTTGCTTCATTCAGAAACAATTTTCAAAGCATAATTATCCTTCATGAATATTTTAATAAGCCATAAATCATCATTTAAATGATAAGAATACGAATTGACTTTTCCCCTCTCCTGCCACAAAACTTTAGGGATAGCATTGAGGAAAGGGGTCAATTACTGTCATGATCATTTGCTATGTGAAAATGAAGTGAGATTTATTGTATACCATCCAGTGTTACAGTTTTTCTTCCTCTCAAGTTTATTGTCTTTTACACACCTCGAAATTGTACACCTATATCAGTGATAACATTGCACATTGCATCTATATTCAGCTACATGCTATGCGAAGATACTATTCCATTCGTATAATAAATGATTCATTGACTATGCTTTTCCTGATGAATTTTACATGAAGTAAATAAGGAGTGAGGTTGGAAGAGGAATGGTCATGTTAGCTTTATAATGGACACCAAAGGCACATTTTTTACAGTGACTTTCTGTGGTCAGCTTATTTTCAGTTAGAGGTCCTCTCTCTCCAATCCCAATAGTTTTTAGAATAATATTTTAATATTATATCATAACTCCTCTCCCAACTGTTCTGTATCTATCTTTTCTACCATCACCTGCCCACCCAACTTTCATGTTTCTGCTTTTTCCCAATAAAGTCCAGGTTGTATTGTCCAAATACTCAAGAGAGTAAGACCTGCCCCAGAGTGTGGTCAACCTATCTCTTTTCAAGAGAGTGGAGATAGAACACAGTGGTTAAAGGTGGAAAATGGTACAGAAAGGGTTATATGAAGTGGTGGAATGGGAGGGCAGTGTAGAGAAGGGATATGAGCTAACTCCCCAGCCTTCAAAATCTCCCCTTTTGAATTATTTTATTTCTAATGTTTTATTACATTGGCTTATCATTTTCAATTACTGCATTTAAGATTATTCATTTTCAGACAGCATAGGTGGTGTACACCTTTAATTCCAGCACTAGGGAGACAGAGGAAGGCAGATCTCTGAGTTCGAGGCCAGCCTGGTCTATATAATGAGTTCCAGGACAGCCAGGGCTACACAGAGAAACCCTGTCTCAATGCCCGCCCCCTCCCCTAATCTCAGCACTGGTGAACCAGAGAAGTAAGGGGTCCTGGAGTCTGCTGTCCAAATAGTCTGGCTGAAGTGATGCACTTAGGATTCAATAAGAGACCATGTCTCAAACAATAAGGTAGAGTGTCACTGAGGAAAACACTCAACACCAATTTCTGACCTCCATATAAACCTACACATGTGTGCCCTCCAATATACACGTACATGTATACATGCACGAAGAGATTTTGAAACTAACATATATTGGATGTTACTTATATTTTGTTTACGTTTCTATCATTCATATTTTCTATTTTAAATTTTGTACTTTGTTTATATATTTCATGTAAGCACCCAAATATTCTGGTAAATATAAAAAAAGAAGAAGTCAAGGTTTACACCTTGAATTTTGAAATTGCATTTGTTTCTTAATCTTCAAATATTTTATATTTCTGTTATAAAACCTACCTGGACATTTATAGTCTGAATGGTCATGGTCATTTCGGAATCCATGCTGGATGTTTTATGACATCTTTTCCTGGGTTTCTAGACAGCATATTTCACTTCTTAAAGATGAGTGTTCATTTTAATCTCATTTTTTATTTTTTTACACTTTCAAATCATTTAGGGTAATTTTAGATGTATAAGAAAGTAGTAAGAGACTACAGAATCAACATCCATTGCACACCTGGTGTCCCTCATTGGGAAATTCTGTCAGCCAGTTCTCTTAGTGTAGTACAGTTTTTATCTAATTGATGAATCAATATTGTATTATTACTGTCTATCATTGTTTATATTGATTTACATTTTCTTATTTTTAATGTTATTTTTATATACCAAGATTTCATTCAGTATTCTGTATTACATTTAGATATATGTATCCTTGGGTACATCTTGGTTTCTATGTTTTCTAAGATTTTTTTTTAAATGAACTTAATGGTTTTGAGAAGTACTGTTATTATTTGATTATTAACTTAACAACATGGCTTATTAGAGATAAGGAACACAAACACTGTTGGGGCTTCATATTAAAGGCCTTAGTTCTTCCAGAAGAATGTACTATATATATGTAATGTGTGTAACTTAATGGGTGTGTATGTGTAAAAACTATCACCATAATAAATGCCACAGGCTTTTCCATCACCCACAAAAGTTTCCTCACTCCCACCTTTCCTTTCTTCCTGTTTGCTTACTATTTATTTATTTATCTTTTATTCTTCTCTCATACATTACTTCTAGGCCGCAGTTTCCCCTCCTTCTACTCTTCCCTGTCTTCCCCGCTACCTCCCCTTTCCCCCAGATTCACTCCTCCTCTGTTTCCCTTTTAAAAAAAACAGCCTCCTAGGGATACCAACTTAACCTATTGTAGTAAGTTACAATAAGACTAGGCACAAATCCTCATATCAAGGCTGGTCAAGGCAACCCAATAGGAGGAAAAGGGTCTGAAGAACAGGCAAAAGAATCAGAGATACACCCCTACTCCCACTGTTAGGAGTCCTGCAAGAACTCCAAGCTACACCATAATGTATATGCAGAGGACCTAGCTCAGACCCAAACAGGCTCTTGTGATTGTCCTTTCAGTCTCTGATCCCCTATGAGCCCAGATTAGTTGGTTCTGTGAGCTGTGCTCTTGTGGTATTCTTGACCCCTCTG
Organism: Peromyscus eremicus; assembly: GCF_949786415.1. Classification (NCBI taxonomy): domain Eukaryota; kingdom Metazoa; phylum Chordata; class Mammalia; order Rodentia; family Cricetidae; genus Peromyscus; species Peromyscus eremicus. Next base: position 74,815,173 of record NC_081422.1, read on the forward strand.
ACTTTTGCAATTCCCTCCCCCCAAGTCTTCTCTGGGGTTCCCCTGGCTCTGCCTAGTGTTTGGCTGTGGTTCTATACATCTGCTCCCATCAGATGCTAGATGATGCCTTTCTAATGACAATTAGGCTAGGCATTGATCATTAGTATAGCAGAATATCATTAGTAATCCTTTCATTGAATTTTTTTTACCAGTCATTTGGTTCTATTCTTGGTTTCTGGGCTATCCAGCCTCTGGTTTCCAGCCATCCAGGTATCAGGCATTGGCTCCCTCTCATGGTGTAGGACTCAAGTTGGACCAGGCATTGGTCAGCCACTCCCATAAGTACTGTAGTGCCATTACCTCAGCACATCTTTCAGGCAGGACAGATTGTAGGTGGAAGGATTTGTTGCTAGGTTGGTGTCCCAGTCCCACTGCTGGAATTGGGGGGGGGGCATTTATTTATTGCATAACTTATCTTGGCATGGGTTTATACTTACACTTTGTGTTATAATCCACTGCTACTTTGTGTATGTTGTTTCTTAGATTGATGCAGCTTTGGGCTGTGTGAGTTCTTTTATTTGGTTGCTATTTTTCTTTAAAGAAACTCCACGTGTATGCTCATGTTTTCAAAATTTATTTCTTTATGTTACTTACTTATATTTATGTATTAAGTAAGCCAAGCATGAGTTCACATTGATGTTCCTAATTCTACTCATCACCACATGGATCATTTTAGTTTTTCTTGTGCTTGTTTGTAATTAAAAAAAATCATTTCCATTTAATACTCTTATTTAAAAATGGATTATTTATCTTTATGTGTGTGAATGTTTTGCCTGTGTGTATACCAGTGCCCACAGAGCTCAGAAGAGGACATTGGATCCCTAGAACTGGCATTGTAGACAGTTGTGAGCTGCCATGTGGGTGCCGAGAACCAAGCCTGGTCATCTGGAAGAGCAGCCCGTGCTCATAACCGCTGAGCCATCTCTCCAGCCTCATTGTAGTTTTTGATCCAAAAGTGAGAAGCCTGGCTCCACCATCCGCCATCCATTTATGTGAACGTTAGTTCCCGCATGAAGATTCTTTATCCCCTGCCTCAAATTTAGATTGAAGAATTTATAAGAAGTTTCTATCAAATTTTCATGGCACAATTGATTTTTCATATTTTCAGAAGTTATTTCAGAAAATAGAGAAAAGCAAGAGCCACCCATCTTATTTTATGATGCTGTCATAATCTTGTTAGTAAAACCACGGCAACGTGATTAACTTTCATGTAGACTTTTATGAAGATATAGTTTCAAAAATCTTAACTGGAATGTTCTCCAACCAAATTTCATGGTGCATTAAAAAGGTAGTACATCAAATTAAGTTCTGCTCATCCCACAGGGGCTAGGATGCCTTCAAACAAGAAATCCATCAATACAACTTACATTTATTGAACTGAAAAGAAAAAAAAACCATAGGTTTATCACAATTGCTCCACCAAAATCATTAAACTTTATCATCTATTTATAATAAAAACTCTTAGTACATGAAGCCTAGTAAGGAACTTTGCCTAGAAAAGCCAACTCTATCTGTCCATTTTTAGTTACCATGATAAAATACCTGATGAATTGATGAACTTTATAAAGTAAAGAATTTGTTCTGGTTCATGGTTCTGATCTGAGCCGAGCAGTCATATGTGGTGATAACTTGGCTGGTAGAGTCCTGAGGTGATGTTGAACATTACATAGTAGAAGACAGGGATTGTTCCCTTATATCTTCTGATCTCTGGTTTTGTATGTCGTACATAATGTTGAGCTATGGGTGCTACACTTAATGAGCATATCTCATCCTAACCATCTCCAAATATCCCACCTCTGAACACCATTGTTCGGTTATGTTTTACTCTTTCCTTCTCTCACAGTGGACTTTAAACTCCGGTGTGTGAACCTTTGTCTCAGAGTCTGGGAATGTGCTTTCCTAATATTTATGTCCGAGGTTCAGCTTTGCTGGGCAGAATTTCCTGGCTGCAGTCTTTTGTTCTTAAATGCCTTTGCTACTGTGAAAATTTCAGGTCACTTTCTCCAGGGTAGAAAGTTCCTGCTGAGGTTTTCCATCAGATGAACCCGGACAGCCTCAAACGTTATCTGTTTCTTTTCTCTTGCTGCTTTGAGACTCCTCTTTGTATTTAACCTTTGAGATCTTGACTCTAATTAGTCCTGGATTAGTCTTGGTTGAGTTTAAAATTGACTACGTTTCTCTTCCCATGTACTTGAACACCTGTGTCTTTCTCTGTGGTTTGATAAGTCCCACTATCATCTCTTGGAATTAGTTTTCTGTCCTTTAACACTCTCTGTGACCCGGGTAATCCTTTATTTACTTTTTTTTTTTCAATGCACTATTTTCTTACTATAATGCTAAACGAAGGTACTGCTATCTCTCACTTCTGTAACACTCGGGAAGTTATTTCGGTGCACAAATAACTGTTCAAATTGGTGCTTCACACTTTTGATTTTATTCTTGCCTTTTATTGAAAATAGATTATTTTCTTATACAATTTCTCCTGATTATGATTATAGTTTCCCCTCCCTCTACTCCCCTCAGTTCCTACTCATCTTCTCTCCCCTCCATCCCCTTTATTTATTTTTTCTTTTTGTTTTTTTTCAAGATAGGATTTCTCTGTGTAGTTTTGGTGCCTGTAGATCTCTCTGTAGACCATGTTGGCCTTGAACTCACAGAGATATGCCTGGATCTGCCTCCTGAGTGCTGGGATTAAAGGCGTGCGCCACCACCACCCACCTCCACCCCCTGTCTATTTCTCATTAGAAAAGAGCAGGCTTCTAAAAGATAACATCCAAACCTGACAAAATAAAATATAGTAGGATAAAATAACAACCGTCACATCAGAACTAGACAAGGCAATCCAACAGAAGGATAAGAGCCCCAAGAGAAGTCACAAAAATCAGAGACCTATTTGTTCATGCATTCAGGAGTCCATAAAAATACTAAGCTGAAAATTATAATATATATTTAGAGGACCTGGTGTAGACCTGTGTAGGACTTATGTTTGCTTCTTACTCTCTGTGAATTCATATGTGCCTTTTCAGTTGATTCAGTGGGACTTGTTCTCCTGGTGTCCTCCATCCCCTCTGGCTCTAACACTCTCCTCCCTTTTCTTCCTCAGGGTTCCCTAGGTGCTGAAGGGAGGGATTTGAAGGAGACATACCATTTAGAGATGTATATTTCAATGACTTTCTCTGCATAGTGTCTGGCTGTGGGTCTCTGCATTTGTTCCCATCTGTTGCAGGAGGAAGCTTCTCTGATAATGACTGGATAAGGTACTGATCTATAAATATAGCAGAATATCATTAGGAGTCATTTTATTGATACTTTTTTTAAAAAGACCAATAGTGTTTTGTTTTACTTTAGGTCTCTGGGCTATCTAGTCTCTGGTTCTTGGTCACTCAAGCAGTATTGCATATGAGTTCCATCTTGTGGAGTAGGACTTAAGTTAAATCAGATATTGATTGGCTACTCTTACAAGTTCTGTGCCACTATTGCCCTAGTATATCTTGTAAGCAGGATGGATTATAGGTCAAAGGTTTTGTGGCTGGGTTGGTGTTTATGTTTCTCTTTTGGTAGCTTACAGAGTGTCTTCCCATACCAAAGATACTAGAATGTGGGTGTAAAGGCTCCATACAGGTACCAGCTTGAATTCTTTATGTTCAATGAGTTGTGTGGGTGTTGTCCTGGGCAATGGGGCTCTGTTGTCATTTGTAGGGAGCAATCACTGTCTTAGCAACAGCCTTGCTTTTTGTGGTTTTCCCTGGGACTCCCTTGGCCAACAACTTAGTTGAATGCAACCTAGTCCTGGTACTGCAAGCCTTGTTTGGTGACAAGAGATGTCCAGTTGGGACTCCATATCCCCCATTAAGATCATCTTATTATATTTTAGGAAGTTTTCATTTTACTAGGTTTCCATATCATCCCTTAAATGCCCCTCAATCCCAGCTGTCTCTCCCCTCATTATCTTCCTCAATCTTATTTCCCCCTTTCTTCCACATATGATCCTCCCATTCCTGTCCCAATCTTCCCCTAGTCCACCCATAAAAATCTCTTCTCTTTCCCTCTCTCAGGGTGATCCATGTGTTTCCCTAGTCCCTTCCTCTATAACTAACCTCTCTGGGTTACCAATTGCAGCTTGGTTATCATTTATTTAATGACTAATATACACATATAAGTGAATACATATCATATTTATCTTTGTGGTTCTAGGTTACCTCACTCAGAATGATTTTTTTTAGTTCCATCTATTTACCTGCAAATTTCATGATGCCATTTTTTTCTTTAACAGCTGAGTAATACTCCATTGTATAAATGTACCACATTTTCTTTATCCATTCTTCTGGTGAAGGACACCTAGGTTGTTTCCATACTTTTTAATCCTTTTCAAACAGTTTATCAATTAGGGAATAAGCATGCAAACATATGAGCCTATAGGAGCCATCTTCATTCAACCCACCATAGTTCCCATAATTTCTTCTCCCCTTAGTCCCATTGCTTTTGTTAGAGTTGTAGATACTTTATTTATTACTGTTTTTTTACATTATTTTCATATATCATTCATTTCTATTCTGGTTTCCACCCAAGGTTTTATGCTTCTGCTCAGTGACTGGATTTACTTTAACTGACAGCCCAAATCAATGGTCTTAAGAGGAAAGTGAACTCCCTTCCCTTCTGTGTCTCCAACATGAGTCTTACAGCATGCATTTTTCTGTGGACTTGCTTCAGGAGCATTTGATCCAGGCCTGCTGGCCCCAAGGTAGACAACGATGGCTATGTCAGCATGGCAAAATTTGCTATGAGCTCCAGGGGACAGGAAAACACACAGTTTGATGTTTCCCAAAGCAGTGTGTGTACACAGCCTTCTCATTACAGCAATACCCTTTAAGTCAAGATGGGGAAAATACACCCCAAGCACCAGCTCTGATGCAGCTTCCAGATTAGCTAAATTCAGAATGGCTTCCTGTTCTTTACCTGTCTTCAAGCTATTTTTGTCTATTATATCTTCTACCTTTGTTGCAGGATATTTGATCACATTGTGAACAATGAGATTGTGTTATTTACTGGAAAAATCTATTTCTAGCTGTGGTGTGGCTCAGCCCTAGCACTTACCTTTAACCTAAGAGCATTCTACTTGAATATTGTAAACAGGATTAAATAAAGTCAACCATAGGTTAAGAGGAAGAACAAACAATCAGTTGACAGGAAGTGAACAAAAAACCATAGAGAGCAAGAGGGAGTCAGGAGGACAGAGAAATGCACAGGAAGTAGAAGGGAGGGACATTCAGTTTGAGGAGTGTTGTTTGAGACGGCATAGGAGAAAGCTCTTTCAGGAACATCTGTGGAGGAGGAAGGTCAGCCATGTGCTTTCTCTGTCTCTCTGAGCTAGTAGGTTTTCACCTCAGCATCTGGCTCTGGCATCCTTGTTGGTAAAATGGAGATTTAGTAGAAAACAACACACCTTTCTCCTACTGTTCAATTCCCCTTTCACCAGGGAGAAGCAAGGAAGTGCTGGTTGCTTTAAATTGTCATTTCACTCAAATTTCTTTTTAAATTAAGATTTTGGAAATATGTTATAAAATTTGATTTGTTAAAATACAAGTCTGACATATTTACAAGAAAGAAGTTGTAAGACAATCATATTTTCAAGTTTTAGGTCTGTCTTTTGGTGTTTTAACATATTTGAGAAAGTCAAGTATATTGAGTAATTGTGATTTGAATGTCTAAAGGAATATGATTAATTATGTATGTAAGTGGTATTAAATGCTTTACAAAGATTTTATCTCTTAAATTTAGTAATTATTGTACAATACTCAAAGAGTAAGTGATTGTGAAACTTCTATTCTAGGCAAAAATTCAGGAATAAAATAAAATTTCTCAAGGGATCTACTTTTAAGCAGATCTTTTAAAATATATGTTTGATATAGAAACATAAAAGTAACAAAGAATATCTTTCTATTTATGAAAACCTACTTTTTCGTATTCACACATTTAAAAACATCAATATATCTTTTATTACAGATGGCATTCAGTATTGCATTGCAATAATTTGGAGTTAAAACTATAAAAATTGAATAGTTTAAAGAAAATCATGTTGAGAACACTTTACCTTTGTAGAAATAAAAAATAAGGGAAAACTTATTAAAATAGATGGCAAAAGCTAAGACAGGCAGACTAGCTCTGAGAGCCAGCAGCCCATGGGGAAAATGAAGCTGGAATGGACTTGAGTGCCAGCAGGTATCAGGGAGAGATGGAGGAACAATACTGAGAGTAGTCAGTCTCATATTACAGACAGGGTGCAGGGGCATGAGAAACTTGAGCTTTTGTGGGTGGCCCCAAGGTTTCTGGCCTAAGAAATTGGATAATAGGAATGGTAATGACATTTGCTGAGACTAGAAAGGCTGTGGATGAATTGATTGTGGGTGAGAGCTGGACATTGAAAGCTTTATTACGGAAATAGGTTTTTGAGGTTACCTGTTAGGCATCTAAATGGAAATGTCAAGCAGGGCAATGCACATACAGGGTCTTGGCTGGCTATGGATGGCACTTCCAGTCTTGTGAGGAGGGACTTTGTGACTTCCACAAGGGAAAGAACAAAACAAAACACCCCAGATAAAAACAGTGAGAAGAATGGGAAACATCCATGTGGCTTATTAGAGCCACGTTAAGTTGATTTATAGTCTGCATGACCTCCAAGTATTTCATCTTGCTGGATGGATTGGAATCGTAACTTAATTTTTTGAGACAAACAGACTATTTTGATGTGTTGGAAAGTCTCTTTATCTAGAGACTGTTGAGCCATTTGTGGCTGTGGCCTTGTGCTTCTGTAAGTTAACTTCAGCAGGTGCAACTTTTATTATCTTCTGTTAGAATTGGAACAGCATAGGCAGACCTCAATGCCCTTGACTCTTGCCTGAATCTTGGGAAAACATTTGTGACAAGTGGCTGTCAACCTCTTGCTTGAGCAGCTGTGGTGCTCATCGTTAGAAACTCCACACAAGTGTTTATGGCTTTTATTATCCTCAGGTTTCCCTTCTACTGAACCAAGCTGTAGACAAATTTCTAAACAGTCTATTAAATAAGAAACACAGAGCCAAATATATGGGTAAAAGCCTCAGAGATCAGGGAAAATAGTGAGAGCCACCAACCACCCTACCTCACCAGCTCTGTCGCCTCCAAAATGTGACTCCTTACTGTCTAACCTGCTCCTTTATTGCCTTGCTGTTCTGCCTTCTCATTGGCTCTTAGCCCAGCTACCTCACTTCCTTGTTACTGCCTGTCTGTACAGACCTCCAGGTCTCTATGGTTGGTACTGGGATTAAAGGCATGTGTCACCATGCTTGACTGTTTCCTAGTAATGTGTCCTTGAATGCACAGAGACCCTGCCTGCCGTGTGATCGGATTGAGGGCGTGTCCTACCACTGCCTGACTTTTGTTTATGGCTTGGCTTGCTATTTCCTCTGATCTCCAGGTAAACTTTATTTATTAACATACAAATAAAATGTCACCACATCAGCACAAATAAAATATCACCACACCAGGCATTCTTTTTTTGTATCTCCAGCAGTAATTCCTGTTTTACTTTAAGCACTGCTCAGAATAGAATCAATCTGTTGAGCACTTCAGGACCATTAGCACAAGTTTCCTGATATGTGAATTTCAGTGTTCAGTGTGATAGGCTTCAGAGTTCTAACCAGTGCTCTGTTTCCTTGGCACCATTTCCCCCAAACTATACAACTCCTCGAGTGAACCCCGAACTCTGGATGTGGTCTTAATAGTGAGTGTATTTAGTCTCACTATAATCCATTTTGTTTAGACAGCACATTTGCATGACTACAGCCTAAGAGTTTTTAAAACTCTATTTTGAATTGAAATGGGATGGCATCATTTTATCCCCTCCATTTCCTCTGCCCAGTCCCTCTCAGGTGTCATTCCTTCAGTCCTTTCCATGTTTCCTCCCCTTTCAAGTTACTAGCCTCTTTTCCTCTGATTATTATTGTTACATACATGTGTGCATGTGTATGAACGAATATATAAACACAACCTGCTGACTCTGTTTTTCTTGCTGGTGTGTATATGGTTTCAGGGCTGATTTATCTATTAAAATCATTTCATCTATAAGATGCTAACCATACTGTCCCCTCCAGAACAGTGCATTTGATTTTTAAATGTAATAATAGGGTCTTGGTTTAATCCTGCGACGTTTAAACTTATTAGCTCAGCCAAACCTGTCATCTGGCAAATAATTTTTACAGCTTGGCTATGTCCTATTTCATAGCCAAGCTGGTACTACTTGACACCCTGAAGGCACAACTGATGTCATGGTGAAGGCATTGTCACACATGTCTGTCACTTAGCACTTACCACACCAGGGCAGCCTTTATGACAGGCCTTTGCTTCCCTGCAGACAGTGTGGCACATGGGCAGGAATGTGGAATTTAAATTCTTGTTCAACTATCTGTGTAGGCTTGACCAGTTCTCTGCCTTTCTATTTTGTTTTCTTTACCTGTTAAGCAGGGATAGTGAGAAATGCCTTATAGATTTGTCAAGGGGAAAAGTGGAACATGTGCCATAAACCAGTCAGCATAGTGCCTGAGCAGGGCTTAAGTAAGTGTTAAGGTTTCAGTAATTCCTTTCTCTTGAGTAAGCTGAGACCTGGGAGGTTTAATTCACTTTCCCAGGGTCACAGGTGGTCAGAAAATTCAGGGTTCAGTGCTTTTTCTCCATTAGCATGAAATTTAGTTGACAACCAGGAATGAATTCCACTCTTGACATCATCCACTTGGATGATGAGACAGTTATTTAAGACAACTTCACTTCAGTTTTTTTCATTTATGAAAAGGAGAATTTTGTATCTTCATTTAAAAATCATTATAAAATGTATATTTTGTGTAAAACTGTCATTTCTAATTCTATAATGAAAAATTTCTTTCCTTTGCCTGTTCTTTTCTTTCTTGGCCTACCTCCTCCCCAACTAAAGAAATTGATTTTAAATGAAATAATATATATTAAGCATCTAGTTGTTTTATTTTGCAACCTATGGCTTTTGAGAGGAACTTACATAGGAATTATTCCCTATGTAATGTAACTCTAGCGAAACTTATATATATATATATATATATGTGTGTGTGTATGTGTATGTATATATGTATACATATACATATAAAGAGCATATATGAAATGTATGAGTGTGTCTCTGTAATAGGAGAGAGTCCTTTGGGTACATGCCTAGATATGATATAGCTGGATCATATGGTAGATCTATTTCTCTCTATTTTTTTTTTAATGAACCATTGCACTGATTTCCACGGTGGCTACACAGATTTGCCATCTGCATTCCCATCAACAGTCCATGAGGATTCTCTGTTCACCCCATCTTTGTCAGGATTTGTTGTCTTTTGTTATTTTAATCTTATCCATTCTGACTGGGGTAAGAAGATAAAGAAATACATATATATATATATTTCATATGTACACATTGTACACGTATATGTATATTCTACTGTGAGACACTATGTACAAACTTATTGAAGTGGATACCATGGCATGACTAAGTACAACAAATGTTGAAGAGAAAGTAGAGGAATTAGAACACCCATTCACTGTCTGTAAGAAAGTAAAGTGGTGTGGTATAGGCACTTTTGAAAACAGTTTGGTAGTTCCCTAAGTTATGATATTACATATCTTGTTATAAACCCATTCAATTTTAAATGAAAAAATATATGTTAAGCATCTAGTTATTTTATTTTGTAACCTATGGCTTCTGGGAAGAACTTATATAGGAATTATTTCCTACGTAATGTATGTGTATCTAAGATATCTAAAAGGTACTAAAACACATATTCATACAGAAAATTTTAGTGACTTCATTATTAGTAAGTTTCTATATGGCTAAAAACTATAAGCAACTGAAATGTTCATCAAAAAGTGAATGAGTGAATTAACATACTTTGCTATGCCCCTACATAGCCAATGCTACTGAGCAATGAAAAAGAACAGATTTTGGAATATATTTATCGATATAGGATTTGAAAATATGATGAGTTAAATAAGACAGAAAAAGGACACATATTACATAATACCATTGAGTTATAAATCTAGAGCATTCGTCCTCAATTTATGGGTCATGACTACTTTGGAGTTTATTATAGGGGTTGCCTAAGACCATCAGAAAACACAGATATTTACATTATTGTTCACAATAGTAGCAAAATTACAGTTATGAAGTACCAACAAAAATAATTTTATGGTTGGGGTCACCACAACACGAAGAACTTTATTAAAGTGTTGCAACATTAGGAAAGTTGAGAACCACTGCTCTAGGGAACACACACTAATTGTCCTGAGAGTAGCTGAGCAGTGGCTGAAGACAGGAATGGTGTCAGGACAGGAGGTCATAGAGGGAGGGGTTGCCAATTTAAGGGATGAAGTTAATAACTTCATTGTGTTGATGGCCTCAGAGATGTATACAATTGTGAAAGAGTGACAAATGACATACTTCTAATATGTTAAGTTTATTGTGCAGTAACTATATATCAGTCTAATAGCTATAGTAAAATTAAAATAAATCCCTTAAGATTAAAATGTAGAAGACAAAAGAAGATTAGTGGAGTCTTAAACATTTAAGTCACTGGTGTACAGGAAGTTCATCACCTTGTAGTACAATATTGGTTGAACACAGAAATGAAAACAGGAAGAGGACTTGCCTGGGACCTCCTAGAAGCATGGATACATTGGCAAAGTTACCGTATACTTATTTATTACAGCCATGGCCAGAGAACCTGAAAGCTAACTGTAGGTAGTCAGGAGAATTAGGTGATAGGAAATTAAAGTGTGTTGCTGACATTGCACTGCACTATATATAGTATGTACTCATAAAATTATTTCTTAATTGACACAGTTCCATAGCTGTTTAAATTGTTTATGTATTCCATCAACTTAATATGAATACAATGATCACATCACTTTATAATTTGAAGGAGGCTGTGTTTGTACTAGAAGCAGTGAAACATGGAAAGAGGTAAATAATCACCAAGGCACATGTCAGAGCTCTCTGGCCATAAATAAATCCTGTTTTGTTGTTCAGTTTAATGAGTAAATTATTTGGCTACTTAATAAAAATAAACTGCCCTCCTAAACAATCTTTTCTATCTATTTGATTCTAAGTATTATTCAAATTTACCATTATAGGTGAAGTAAGTAGGCAGTGGGCAGTGAGATAAAAGAAGTAAACATTCTTGGAGGATGTAGATAATGCTAGCTGCTGCTATTGATGATGATCACACAGTTACTAAGATTCGAGCGTCTAGGGGATAGCAATTAATACAGAAACTAGCAATTGGTCAAAGTGCAGAGAACAAGTGACTGTGACTTGCTCAGCCCTAAATGAGACATCTACATCACACTTCACTCCCAAGGCTCAGGTAACATTTTAGAGGAGTGGGTAGAAAGATTGTAAGAAACAGAGTTAATGGCAGCTTGCTACAAAATAATGCCCCCTGGACATAATATGGCTGTTGCATTCAGGAACTCACAATATCTGTGATTGTCTGTACAAGATCAAGCCTGTCAGCACTCCAGCATACAGACAGAACTGCTTCATAAGGGCCCATCTGTAACTGAAGAGCTATTGACAGTTGATAACATCTAGAGGATGGAGAGTCAGTTTTCTGCAGTAGTGTGGCCCATGATAGGTTGCCTAAGCTCAAGCAGATGGCCCTATATTCATGTGTATATAGGCATCAATAATTGAACTCAGTGTATTATAAAAACAGAAAGCAGAAAGAGGATGAATGAAGTTGAGATGGTGTGGGAGGAGTTCAGGAGGAGTGGAGGATAGGATATGATATGAACACCTTGTATTAATATATGTAATTACTAAAGAATAAACAACTTTAAAAGTAAAAAACAAAACAAACAAACAAAAACCTCAAAACATTAGCATCAGAGAATCTAAGCTTTTTGACAGGCTGTTCAGAATGGCAGAAACAACAGGATACTTACTAGCTAGCTAGCTTTTTTTTTTTTTTAGCATAGTTTGTTGTGACTTCTAACAAATAATGTATTTATTTATTTATCTTACATTCTGACCACAGTTTTTCCTCCTTCTTCTCCTCCCATTCTTTACTCCTTCTTCTTTCTTCCCCTTCACTCCCAATACACTCCTCCTCTGTTTCTGTTCAGAAAGGGGCAGGCCTCCCATGGTTATCAATGAAGCATGACATATCAAGTTGCTGTAAGACTAAGCACCTCCCCTTGTATTAAGGCTGGACAAGGCAATTCAGTATGAGGAATAGGTTCCCAAGAGTCAGCCAAAGCACAGGGACAGCCCCTGCTCCCATTGTTAGGAGTCCCACAAGTAGACCAAGCTACACAACTGTCACATATATGTAGAGAGCTTAAGTCGGTCCCATGCAGGTTCCCTGGTTGTTGGTTCAGACTCTGTGAGTTCCTATAAGCCAGGTTAGTTGGTTCTGTGAGTTTTCTTGTGATGTCCTTGACCCCTCTGGCTCCTCCAATCCTTTCTCCCTTTCTTTAGCCGGATTCCCTGAGCTCAGCCTAATGTTTGGCTGTAGATCTCTACATCTGTTTCCATCAGTTACTGGATGCAGGCTCTCTGATGACAATTGGGGTAGTCACCAATCTGATCACAGGAGATAGCCAGTTCAGGCTACATATCCATTATTGCTGGGAGTCTTAGTTAGGGTCATTGTTTTAGATTCGTGGGAGTTTTCCTTGCATCAAGTTTCTACCTGACCCTGAGATGCCACCCCCACCTGATGGGGATGTCGTTCTGTATGTTACAAATATGTGTTGCTCTGATTGATTGATAAATAAATCTGTTTGGCTAATGATGAGTCAGAATAAGGTTAGGGGGGATGAGAGAGAGAGAGAGAGAGAGAGAGAGAGAGAGAGAGAGAGAGAGAGGAAAAAGACAGAGCAGGGGAGATGCTACTAGCCGCTGCCAGAGGAGGCAAGATGTAAAGGTACCAGTAAGCTACGAGCCACATGGCAAAGTATAAATGTATAGAAATGGGTTAATTTAAGATAGAAGAACTAGATAACAAGAAGCCTGCCATGGCCATAGTTTAAAAAATAATATTAGCCTGTGTGTGTTCATTTGGGTCCAAGCGGCTGTGGGACAGGTGGGTAAGAGAGATTTGCCTTGACTGGGCGCCAGCCAGGGATACAGGAAAACTTTCAGGTACACCCACCCTCCTCTTTCCAGTCATCTCTTTCAGATTCATTTTAAAGTGTGTGTGTGTGTGTGTGTGTGTGTGTGTGTGTGTGTGTGTGTGTTATGTGCTCTTGTATGCAGGTGTCAACAAAAGTGAGCATTGATTGGCTCACCCTGAAGCTGTAGTTTCTGGAGTTGGGGTTGTGAGCTGTCTGATGTCAGTGCTGGGACTCGAGCTCAGGCCTTCTGTTCAAGCACTGTGCACTCTTAACTGCAGAACCATTTCTCCAGCCCCAAATTTGTGATTTCGAAGGAACTAATCCTCAGTGTTGGAAAATGTAAATTTCAGACACAAGAAAAACAGCATTAGTCAATTCTGCATCACATTTACAAATTAAACAAATGTCAGTTTTGTCTTAAAGTGCTTTTGTTTACCTGTCTGTCACCTTCCTTGTATAGACCACTACCTAAATTAAAGGACTTGGGTTACTGTTAAGTAAAGTGAAATCAGAATACAATAAATCCTTACTGAGAGAATTTAAAAATATTGAGAAGTTCTAATTACACTATATGAATAATTTAAGTGTAGATATATTTCTTTAATCCTTATGCATTTGGCCAGAGGCATAAGTATCTTATGACATAAGTGGGTCTTGTATAATAGATGAATACTTTGAGTTCAAAAAAATACAACTGAAGAATGTGGATCCTTCCCTACCACCTCCAATCTACTTCCTTTAACTGCTGGAAGAGTCTTGGTGTAATGAAAAAATATTGTATTCATAATATTGAGCTATTATTGTATAAAATCGAAGCAATAATAAATGTACTCTTTCTAGTGTGCATTTTAACTTATATTTTACTGTATCACAAGGAGAAATAAATTCTTTTGGATAGAATTTAAAAAGAAATGACAGAAATTTATGTACCTAAAATTCAAGAAAATCTTTTTTAAAGACAAAATATGCTTCAAAATAAGAACTTCACATGTAATCCTCACATTTTAGCATAGTGTGTCTAGGAAGGTTTTGCATGAACACTAATTACAGGTTTGTAGGAATCTCTTTTGGCAGTAAAGTATTACATTTTCAAAAATAGACCACACTCAGTCATATTACCTGAAAAGACCCTTAGTCTGATTATAATTAGAAGTAAAAATGGTTAAAGTAAGTCTCAACGTGACATTTCTTTAGTCAGGAAAAGTCTAGGCCTTGTAAATATGTATATATATGTATGTACATATGTATGTATATATATTCAGATTATACATACAAAATTAAAATGACTATGTAATAGCATTGTTCAAGGATCAAATCGAATCATTAGTTTTTCTTCAGGTAAGATTGCTGACATAAGTACACCTGGCTACCTCTCTGTATGCCTCGAATTTCCTCCTTTGAGAGCAATCCAAACTGCCTTAAATCCATCGTTCCATGGCCTCTTCCTCCTTTCCTACTAATGTCTTCTTCACTCTGATGATTGCTCTGATATCCTGCAGATAACTACTTCTGCTGCCTGAATTTTCTCTCTCCAGATCTGTTCTTCCATTTCCTCACATCAAAGTCAAATTACTTTTGAAAAGTGGTCTTGTGATTTTTGTCTTGACCTGATGACACATATTACTTATATCATGATCGTAATGTATAAATAGTTTTCAGTCGGTAGAATCCTAGTGTACAAGCCATTGTGCATGGTAGCATTTTAACCACATATAGAAAAATGCATTAAGAAGGACCTTAAGGAAAGGATTATGACTGCTTTGTTTGTATGAATATATGTAAGATATTTAGTAATATGTGTGGATATAGTCTCCTACAACACACACATACACACATTCAGAGGAGAATATGAGACTCCACAAAGTCTAAGTACTAAATTGTGTTATTTTATAGTAGTATTTAAAAAATTTTAATGTAAAAGTAAAATACTTTTTGATGAACTTTTTGAGGCAGTAGGTTGGTATTTTCCATGAAATCATATTATAGTTGTAAAAATGGGAAGCATAATTTCTGTAAATTATGCATCGACCATCCCAACTGCTTTAAATAGACAAACATATTTCTGAAATCTGTGACCAGTTGAGTAAAAGGTAAGTTCCTTTTGCAGGAACTTCAAGGGAATAGAAACCTAAAATCCTAGCCTCTGCCAGCTTTTCCCTGGTATAAACCAGGGGGCAAGGAGGGTCTTCATCCGACAATATTAATAATCTTTGAGCATGGAAAGGCCCCTCTGAAGGAGAGTAGGAGAGAGATTCTAAATTGTTCTTTATATGAATGGAGATCCTGGAAGGGAATCTAGAAGCCAGAGGAGCTGGTGGTGTAAGGAAGATTCTAGAGGCTTTTGCTTCAGTACACAAATACCTAGTGATCCTTTAAAATGGGCAAAGCATGATTCTAGGTACCCAATATGCTTTGGTAAACAGATATGATTTCTTTCTTTCTTTCTTTCTTTCTTTCTTTCTTTCTTTCTTTCTTTCTTTCTTTCTTTCTTTCTTTCTTTCTTTCTTTCTTCCTTCCTTCCTTCCTTCCTTCCTTTCTTTCTTTCTTTCTTTCTTTCTTTCTTTCTTTCTTTCTTTCTTTCTTTCTCTTGTGTGGTATTCTAGAAGACAGGTGGCTGGGGAGAATGACATTTTAAGCATCTCAGGGGTGCTAAAAGTCTTTTAAGAAGTGAACTGTTCAATATTAGGTTCATTGCTATCATGTAAACTATCATGTTGCCCTGAAACTTGCAGAAAAGTACAATGATACACATACTTCAGAAAGTACTTAGGACATTGAGAGAGGAGGCATATCCTTAAAGAGACAGCATAATGCTCTCACTCCAGTATTTCAGTAAGGTCTCTCTTTTCACAAGCTTCTTAATCCAAAATAAACCAAAAGAGCAGCGAGGGGCCCAAACCAGACACAAAGCTAAAGGGTAAGCTGATGTTAGTAAATAGAATGAACCACTCCTTCCTGGATTGAAACTATGAGGAAATGAAAGGAGAAATTCTCTTTTCTCTCTGGAACATGGCTAACAAAATATAAAAATAAATATGTTTGGCTATCTCTTGTTTCAAACACTCATCATGAGTTTTGGGCCCTATAGAACTTTAACTGAGTACAAGCTAAAACAACAGTAATGGAAGGCTGTGAATTATTTCTTCCTTGATTGGCTGGGGGAGGAGCAGTGTAGTTTTTGCCCTCAAGGCTCATGCCATCTTGGTCAAAAGGTAATTTTCATGCTCATTGCAATAAAAGCTTCAACAGACAAACAGACCTGAGGTGTCTGGTTCTTTGCTCATTTCCCAGTTCACCTGCCTGGCCCTCTGTGAGACTGTCTGCTGGTTTCACCAAAGGCTTCCTCAGCCTTTCTCACTCCTGGTCTCCATTTGGTACCTTGGAAGAAGCCCTGGATGAGGCATTTGTAACCTTAGGTTGCCTCATTCAAGGACTGAGGCTATTTGCCAGCTCCCTGGTAACAGTATTTGCCATTACATTTTGGTTGAGACAAACCAGGGGGGAAATTGAAGAGAAAAACCCCAGAGCAGGTAGCTCAGCCAACATCTCCACAGCCTCTACCTCTAACACCTCCTCAGTCTTCTGGTTTGCACTGACTGGCATCAGTAACCTCTACCCTACTCTATAATTTCTTGCTACAGTTCTGAGCTGACCCAAAGCTGTGTACATATGGACCTCAGAAGCACGGGAAGAGACAACATTGATTTTCCTTTCATGTTCTATTCTGTCGTAGAGTTTTCTCCCATGCTACCTTATGGATGCAATGATGTGTTTACAGGCTTTACCACAAAACATGTTTCAATTGAAGTTTATGGTCACTGTCATTATAACCACCCTGTTTAAAACTCTTTCTGTTGTCTTTATGAAACAGGCCTCAATACTCTCAAAAGATGTAAGAGCGACATACCCTAGTGTTCAGCAGCCAGTACTTTGTCCTACTGGAACTGAGAGTCTCTAATGGATCCTCTGGGACTCTGTACAGTGGGATCTCTGTGTTACTAACCCTAAGTCCTTCTTGGTTAAATAGCATTTTGTTTCGTGCCTGGATGATATTACTCTGACTTCCCTTGTGATATGTCCCTTAGTCCATTTGTGCTGCTTTCACGAAGTTGACTTGGTAGTTTATAAATAGTACTTTATGTCTCAAAGTTCTGGGGGCTCAGAAGACCTGAATCAAGGTGTTGTCAGATTTGGTGTCTTTTGGGGCTTCCTTTCTGCCTCAAGGACCTTGTCTCGTTGCTATGTCTTCACATTGAGGAAGGAACAGGAGATCACCATGAAGCCTCATTTATAAGCACATGTATTCCATTTACGAGAAGTCCTCATAATTTAATCACTCCCATCTCTAACACTGGCTATCAGTTTTCAACATATAAAGCTGAAGAACTTGACATTGAGCACATGGTGGCCTCCTGTTACATGCTCATGGTATACTTGGCAGTTTCTCCCTTGATGTAATGCTTGGCTCTGTGACAGATACTCAGTTTTGATCATTGAGTGATTGTTCTCTTGCTCCCTTAGGCATCTTCAGAGAGAATTCTAGTGGTTAGTAAAGACTTAAAAGTGCAGACATCAGATTCTAGGACCCTTTAGATTGGGTGAAGAGGCAGTCTCCAGTTGTTTTGTGCACCTGCCTCCTTTTCTATGTTCAAGGAGCTCTGTATCTTGGCAAATTTTTCTTCTCTGGAGTTGTAGGTACTCCTAGGAGATCATTAGATCTCTATCTGGTTTGTTTGGATTTAGAATGTGAGCTCTTGAGTGTTGTACATCTGTAAACGTTCAGAGTCCCTGAGTAAAAGAAGACAAACGAATGACAAATCACCACATAAAAGGATACTCCATGCTCTATTTCACCAGGGAACTGAAAATGAGAAAAACAATGAGATGCCAGGAGGACCTGTTAGCTGGCCAGATACACAGCACGTAAGGATCCCGAATGCTGGTGAAGATGTGGAGCAAGAGAACTCCTATCTGCTGTGGGTCAGAAGGCAAACTTGGCAGAACTACGTTCGAAGGCAGTTTGTCAGTTTCTTACAAAGTGGAACAAACTTGTGGTGTATGATCCAACAATCATGGTTCTTGGTGTTTACCCAACGAAACTGAAAATGATGTTCATGCAAAAAACTGCACACAGTTGCATACGGCTTTTGGTGATTGCCAACACTTGGAATCAAAGAACATGAGCTCAGAACTCTAATGAACAAGTAAACTGTGATACATCCAGACAACGTAAGATCCAGAACTAAGAAAGAATTCATCCTATAAGCTATGGAAAGGCAAGAGAGAAATGTAAGAGGGATACTGATAAATGGAAGAAGTCACTTGGAAAAAGCTGCATGATCCCAATTTTATGGAATTCTAGAAAAGCCAATGGCTGCCAGGGATGAGAGGTTTCCAGGGATACATAGGAAGAACATCATGACTTTTAGGACACTGAAGATTTTCTTTACGATACTAGAATGGCTGACACATTCATTATTCATTTGTCCAAGTCTGTAGAATGTGCCATACAAAAACTATTCTAATGAAAACCGAACTTTGAGATCAATGCAGGTCCACGTGACAAGTGTGCTTCTAAGGTAGGGGTATTGGCAGTGGAAGACTGTATAGGTGTTAGGGAAGAGGATGACTTGAATGCTCTGATTTCTGCTTCATTTGTCTGTGATCATAAAATTGCCTCCAAAATACAAGTTAGTTAACTACACAGCTTTTCAGTAGTCAAAGGTATCTGCACAATAGCTGGCTTTTTACCATTCTTCAGAGAAGGAAAACCATTTTTTTTGTCTCATGAATGCTAAGGATTTAGCCCAGAGCTCACGCATGCTAAGCACATACTGTACCACCGAGCTTCATCTTCAGCTCCTGTGATGGCAACTGCTACTTTGGTTTTGGGATTGGGCATTTTTAATGTACAACTAAAATTACTTATATTTCATTAAGGCGTTGAGCTGTATAACCTCTGCAGTTTTCTTCAGCTACCACATTTCTGCCAGATTCTGTTGCTTAGTCTGATATGCGCTGTTCTTTTGTTCTTTACAGAGCCGACTGCAAGTTTGGCAAACACTACCCCTCCCAGTTCGTACTGGTTTCTCCACTTGCCTGTCATTTCTGCCTCGGCCATGGTTTGGCTATGCACATCTGCTTCTTTGATCTGTATTTCACATTCTCAGCATTCCACATTCCTAAAGACAGCTAGTTGTCATTTCTATCAAGGCTCTGGCCTTGAGTTTTTTTTTTTTTTTTTTTTTTTTTAAATCTGTTTCTCATCAAAGGCTGTGGAATCCTTTGGGATCTGAGAGGCAGCATGGGTAGAAACCAACTGCAGGGTAAGCTGCCCCAGACCCACAGTGGGGGATTGTCTCTGGGCCCCAGGAGCCCGCTGTGTCAGCACACACCGACGCCCATGCTGGGCTCTAATTTCAGTGCAATAGGTGCTGTCAGATAGCACAGCATGTACACTTGTACACTGCCAATCATTCCTATGGCCACACAAATTTGGACCAAGTGTAGGCCCTGGTTGCCAGAGTTGATTTGTTTTTAATAAACACATCCATTGTTACACTACTTTTTAATATTTGGGCCATGCTCAATAGGACAACTGAATGTATGAGAACTGAATTTGACTTGACTTACTTTGTACGGTGTCTTTCCTGGAGCAATTAACATATGAGAGAAAACTATCTAGAAAGCCACATGCTTCTTTCTCTCCTTTTCTGAAATGGATTATGAAACCTAATTTGAAAAACAACTTGAAGGAATTACGCGCCACGTCTGCTTGCGCTTACACAAAAGCTTTGTCCCTCTCCGTGTTGGCCACCTCTGTTGTCATGACAACAGTCCTTCTTTCACAGGTGCCATAGTGTATTTGCTGAGCAAAGATAGAGCCACTGTTTATGAAAATGGTTATTTAAGAACAGGTGTCACTAACATAGGACTCACTGTCAAACATTAATAAAAGAGCAAAATGGAATATTGCTTCAAATAATATTAGGAAAATGTTAGAAGAGTGATAGCATAAGGCATTTGGGCATACTGAGCTTTTCATGGGCTAGTTGAATATAAACATGGCAATTACAGGGCATCATTGAAACTTAGTCCTGTAACAGACCTTAGAAGAAGCTAGTGTAAACTCTCAGATTTTTGTAATGGCAAAAATCCCACCCCATTCTTCATGAAGGTACAGGTATAATTTCTTGCAGAAAAATCAATGGATACTAGAAATTTATGTTGCTGACCTGAGAAATGGAGATCTAACCTAAGTGAACATCATATTCTTTCTGGTTTACAACCTTGTTAATGAAATAAATACATTTTTTCATAATAAGTTTCTGTTGGACTATGTGATTTTTTATGACAGTGCACCGTTATGTCTAGGGAGTTAATCTCAGTTGAGCAAAGTAATTGAGTTTTCAATACAGTCATGTACTTGCCTATGTAAGATAACTAATTATTTACCAATGAAGATGGAAGCAAAGTTGAATTAAATAGTGCTGGTCCTGAAGGTATAAAGGGATCCAAGCTGAAGAGCACTTACTGATGCTTCTCCAAGCTCTCTTATGCACCCTTAAAAACCTCAACAAAATTCTCCTTTTGGAATTACTTGAAAACGAATAGCCAGAGTAGGGGCCTTCCAGTTTCAAGAGAACTCAGTCACTTATGCGAAGTGCTAATGAATACTTTGTGAGCTGGCCGTAGCGCGTCTGCCCACAGCTGTAATAATGCCCCTGTACTCCCATGGCACCTCTCCTCTCACAGTGTGGTTATAGTAAGGCCGTACTGTCTGTCACTTCCCGGGGGTGAAGCTCTTCCGTTCCTAGCATTTTTGTAAGGCATTTCTCAACTTCCCAGTCACCAGTAGAGTTGTCAGTTTCAGCAAGAACTCAACAATGTACTGTCAATTGCAGTTGTCAAGTCCTATCAGCTGTGTCTTGCCACTATTTCCAAGAATTTTTTTTTCTTTTAAAATGTGCGTCTAGCCGAGTGATGGCACATGCCTTTAATCCTAGCAGAGGCAGGTGGCTCTTTGGGAGTTTGAGGCCAGCCTGATTTACAAAGTGTGGACCAGGACAGCTAGGGCTGTTACACAGAGAAACCCTGTCCTGAAATACAAAACAAAACAAAACAAAACACTGTAGGCTTTCATTGACTGACATTTTATACGTGAACTGTAGGATCAGATTAGTTATCTCATACTAAGGAATAAGGCCCGTTTTTTCAAATGTAGAAATGGATAGAAAAGCATAGTTTGTAGATTTGGAAAAATTGCATCAATGGCAATAATTTAAAACAAATTTATTTAGTATTAAAAAAAACCCACTGCATTAACTGAAATTTTACTATGAATGGTGAAGTTGGTGCAAGAGGTAGAAAACATTGGATTATGGTATCGTGATGGTTGGCTTTTGTCAATATGGCACAAAACTAGACATATCTGGGAAAAGGGGACATGAGTTGAAGAATTGCTTCCATCAAATTGGCTTGTAGACAAGACTGTGGGACATTTTTCTTGATAGTTATTGATGTGGGAGTGCCAAGCTCACAGTAGGGTGAACAGCTGGTTGTGGGTTGTATAAGAAAGCAAACTGAACAAGCCATGGGGAGCAAGCCAGTGTGCAGCATTCCTTGACCATCTCTGCTTCAGCTCCTGCCTCCAGGTTACTGCTCTGAGTTTCTTCAGTGGTGAACCTGGAGCTGTAAGCAAAATAAGCCCATTCTTCCCTGAGTTACTTTTGATGGTCACGGCTTTTATTACAGCAATAGTAATCTATCTATCTATCTATCTATCTATCTATCTATCTATCTATCTATCTATCTATCTACCTACCTACCTACCTACGTATCCATCCATCCATATATCTATGCAATTTTATGTTAAATATCTAGTTGATAGTTGAATTATAATTCACAACTCAATTTTGCAGATACTCTAAAAAAGTCATTAGTGTCTATAACCTGTGGCTATGTATCTGCTGTGGCCACATCAGTAATTATCACACTTAGCTTAGCTTTGTAAACTATTCTGGGATTTTAAGATGGTGACAAGAGAGTCTGGAGCAAGCCAGCTAGAGGCTGTTGGATGGCAGGAGCGGAGCAATGCCTAAATCAAAGGAACTTGTTTCTTCAAGCTCTTCAGGCAGTGATTCTGACAGTGAGGTTGAAAAAAAGTTAAAGAGGAAAAAGCAAGTTGTTCCAGAAAAACCTGTGAAGAAGCAGAAGCCTGGTAAGACTTCTAGAGCTTTGGCATCTTCCAAGCAGAGTAGCAGCAGCAGAGATGATAACATGTTTCAGATTGGGAAGATGAGATACGTCAGTGTTCGGGACTTTAAAGGAAAAATTCTTATTGATATTAGAGAATATTGGATGCACTCAGAAGGTGAAATGAAACCAGGGAGAAAAGGTATTTCTTTAAACATGGAGCAATGGAGCCAACTGAAGGAACAGATCTCAGACATAGATGATGCAGTAAGAGCTGTAAAATCTGAGCCATATCAAACCTGTACTGTTGTAGTTGTTTTAATCTGTCTTTTTACATTGGCTTTTGTTTTCTAAATGTTGTTTTCCAAGCTGTTGTATATTTGGATTGCAGAACAATTTGTAAGGTGAATACTTTTTTTTTAGTGTGCATTATTAAAATGTTCTGAGTGAAGCTAAATGTCATCTTTATTAAAGAGAATTGCATTGTGCCCTCTACCTAGTGTAAAATAAAGTCAGATCATTACAATCTTAAAAAAAAGCTGGTGACAAGAAACAAGTGGACGTGAATATATGCATGGGAACCATGTAAAATCTAGTACTCCAAATATAAGAGTTAGATGTAGGGCTATAATCCCAGCTGGAATTCTTGTCTGCTCTGAAACATGAGGTTATTTAAATAAATTCTCTGTATCTCACTTTTGGTTGTTGTTAGATAGAAACAATTCTTTCTAATGCAAAGAGCATAATATCAATGTGGTTAAAGTATCTTGCATATAGTGGAAATTAAAGAACACTGTGATAGTACTTTGATAAGTTTAATGAATCTGTGTGGTGAAGGTAAAATTTCATCACTAATTTTGATTTTATTTATTCAAATAATTTATTTTTCTTTTGAGACAAGGTCTTATATAGCCTAAGCCAGATCATTAGATTTCTATAAAAGATACTATAACATAAAATATGCATTTATATTATTTATTATCCAATAAAACTTAGGATGCCAGATATAAATGAAGTCATCAGTTACTAAAGTATTTCAGATGAGGTCAACAGACTGGCCTAGAATTAGGTGGAGTGTTCCAGGGTAGTATGGACAAAATACCTCAGTGATAATGGATGATACCACTTTGGGGATGTTGCTGTTATTCTATAGTAGAAGCTCTCTTCTCATTGCTTCATATATACTTGTAACAGGTGGTGATATGCTGTCAAACTAAGAAGTCACAACAAAAGAGAACACTTTTATTGTGTAAATGCTCATATTATTGCTGGCATTACTATAATTGCACACATACCATCTTGCTGATCCCAGTAATAGATCTCACATTGACCGCCTGGGAAGTTCTGTTCTTATCTGCCATCATCAAATTGTTATCCAGCCTTGTCTGCTAGATAGGAGAGACAGACTTAATGTGCTATATGTGTTTCAATTTGAAAAGTAAATTTAATCTTTATTTTCAAGTTTAAGGGCCATGAAAAGAATTAATAAAATTTCTTCTAATGAAATGTGTGGGCAAATGGCTGGCATAAACTAGATGAACCCACAGTAAAGAAAAGGCCAATAGATTATATTTTTAATATAAATGGTCATTTGCACTTATGAAAACTCAAAAGGTAGAGACAGCATTATAAATAAGTTTTTTATCCCTGTGGGTGGTTTTGATTTTGAAGAGGAAGCAATTTATTTGTATAGATTATCTCTATATACACATAATATTTATCTATCATCTACCTGTCTGTCATCTATTTATATCTATCTCTGTCTCTATGATGACCTTAATAATAACTGTATTAACTATGAAGGCATAACTTAGCAATTAGATATATTTGGAATTATTAAACTAATAATATCATTGAATAATTTTAGTGTATTACATAATTTTTGGTTAAAGTATTATAATTGATGCTATTTTAAGGAACAAATTAGTACTAAATTGCGTATATCTGATGAAAAAGAATGTTCATTTTAAAGAGATGAAATGGAAATAATTGAACCTTTTATTGCAGTTGAATATTCCTCTTGTCTCTTTTTAGCAATAACATTAGATTACAGAAATAATTTATTTTACACTTTGTGGTTTTATTAAATCTTATATTCTAAGCAGAGCACTTAAAAACTCCAGTTTCTTTAAAATCTTAGAATAGATTTCTATTTTTAATCGTATTTCTTTAAAACATTTTAAATTATTATTATTTTATTTTATATGTATGGGCGTTTTGCCTGAATGTGTGTCTATAGGCTACACTTCAGCCTGGTGTCTACAATGGCCAGAAGATGTTAGACGCCCTGGAACTGGAATTACAGACACAATATTAGCCACAATGTGGATGTTGAGAATGGAACCAGCTCCTGTAAACTGCTGAACCATTTCTCCAGCCCTAGAATTGACTTTTAGAAACATTTTTCTTATCCCCAATGACATAGTTGGATGATAGGAATGGGAATTTGAGCTGCTGTTAAAGATAAACAAGAGTCCATGCTTGATATCAAGGCACAGAACGAGGAGTTATTTTAGTCACTGTTCACAAACTTGTATTCTATACATTTTGGATGGGGATTTGATGGTGGGGACACTGACAGTGCTTGGTGTTTGCCCTGCCTCTGGAAGTCCTGAGCTAAATAAGACTGACATGTCCACAGATGCATGGCTGTTGACGTGTGATCTCCCAATCAGTTGGAGAACTTTACCCTAGCCCAGAGCATCCTTTCTCTGATAGTGTTAGCAGTGACACTGGATTGGTGATTGATAGTAGAATATGTTGAAAAGTCTTTAGGAAGAAAGAAAAAAAAGACCTCCTTGTCTAGGGATGGAAAGGAAAAACAGAGAAAATAAAAACTGCACCAGTGTGCAAGGGCTGCTTCCTATATCAGCATCCTTGTCTTCAGAGCAATGCAAAGAGCCTACAGCTTTAAAGGAGGTAAGAGAATGTTAGAAACATAGAGCATCAAGCAGCCAGAACAGAGTTAAGACTTTAACATGGAATTCAGGTTAACTTCCCCTGGGAAAGAGCAGTTTCTACAAGCTGATGCAGGCCTCAGTGTGAGCTGAGGAAACAAAGCACTGCAAAAGCGCATGCAGGGGAGAGGGTGATGGATTTAGTCTGGCAGTTCACAGCTAGGGTAGAAGAGCTTCCTCTGTGGCAAGAGGCTGTGCTGTAGGAAGCAAGGGTAGATTTTCTGAAAATAGAGATGAGGATTCTAGAAAGCAAAAAAGAAAGAAAAGCTAGGGCATTCTTAATTTGGGTTTTGGGAGGCTAGACACATGTTATTCCTGCAGATGGAGGCTTACTTAGGTCACAGTAAAGTAAAACAGAACTAAACTGGAAGTGGATCATTAGACATTGCACAACCACTAAAGTTTTCTTCCTTATGGCATCATTCTTTGGCTTGTGGATTTTCACTCATGTTTTGCCAAGAGTATGGCTATGTGTGGATTACAATGTAGCACCACAGTCCAGACCCTCACACATTAGAAGAATTTTAAGATGAGATAGGTTGCTTTTCCAAATACATGCCAGATTTCAACTCCGATGTGATAATGCACAAAGCTAACCAAACAAACAAACCAAAACAACAACAACAACAACAACAACAACAACACCCTGCTCCCTAAACATAATCCTAATGTCCTTAAGTCTCTGCGCAGGGTTTAAGGGACTCAGCACAGGCTTGCCAGGTTAGTAACGGGAATGTTTTCAAGACCACTGCTGTCATCTAGGGACAGGAACTAACATTACCCATTACTGTGTACTTATTAGAATGTACATACAATGTAAACGCCACACTGTCTGAGTAACACTATAAATGAGGGCTGCAAAATCCCAGTTAGAGAGAGCAGAAATTAATGCTAGAGGAGAGAAATAGAACACACACCTTGTGCTTCTAATAACGGCAAATCCAAATGGTGTGACTGCAAATGTCACTGCTGTCCACTAGAGATGCTGCAGGTGTGACTTAATGGGGTGACAAGGTTCTCTGAAACACTATTTCATTAGGTTCTTATGGCGAGTCTAGGGTGTAGATATGATAATTTCATCTAATTTTGTGTATGTACGTATGTATGCACACACATGGGTGTACAAGGCTTTTTCTTTTGGGTCACCGACCAGCTCCCAAATCATGTCACAGAGACTTAATATTAGTTATGAATGCCCAGCTTTAGCTCATGTTCATTTCTGGCTAGCTTTTTTTCTTTAACTTAAATTAACCTGTTTCTCTTCATCTACACTTTGATGAAGGGCTTTGCATTCTTTCTGTATGTCCTACTCTGTGTTTGCTGGCTGGTGGCTGCCTGACTGGCAGCGGCCACTCTTTCTCCTTCATTCTCTTCTTTCTTCTTCCCTTATTTCATTCCTTTTTTTCCCATTTATTCTCTGCCTGCTAGCCCTGCCTATCCATCTCCTCCCTAGCTATTGGCCATTTAGCTTTTTTGTTAGACCAATCAGGTGCCTCAGGCAGGCAAGGTGAAACAAATGCAACACATCATTGCATAATTGGACAAATGCAGCATAAAGAAATGTAACACACCTTTACACAGTTAAAGTAATATTCTGCATCATAAACAAATGTGACACATCTTTGCCTAGTTAAAACATTATCTACCAACACGTGGGTGGATGTATATGTGTATGTGGTATATGAGTGTGTATATATTCATGTGTGTGTGGGTGTGCACACATGCATGGCCTTAAACACACACGTATTATACATAATTTGAGGACATGATAAAATAATACGATTCCTTGAGGCTGGTATTATTTGTCCCTCCTCCTCCTCCTTCTGCTTCTGTATTGACCTCTCTCCACCCTCCTCGGTTGGAGCCCCCTCCTCACTCTTTTGTTTTCCCTTTTATATCACCTCATTTGTTTGTTTTTAGCACAGCATTCCATTTTTCTTTGTGATATTTTGACTCTAGGGCTATTATTTATATTTGCATATGTTGCTTCTTAGCTTCTCAATTCACAGTGCATGAACTTGAAACCTGACAAGGGCTATGGCTACTCCAGATCTTCCTAATGTCACAAGTATCCCAGTGCTGACCCATGATTGGTCTTCTCTCCCCATCTCTAAAGTGCTGTTGTTACTCTGTTCTACTAGTTCATGTTGAATGAACGTGAGTGTTTACCAGTTGTCAGGGAGAAAATTGCTATGTCTTGAATGTGTTTCCCCAAAGCATAGGTGCTAATAGTGTGGTGGCCTTAAGGAGAAGATCAGGTCCCGAGGCTGCTGCCTCCTGAGGGAGACTGGCACCTTGCCGAGGGGCTCAATAGAGGTGTTCATCTGTTCTGCCTTTCCTCCTTCTACCATGTGAGGACATGACACTCCTCTCTCCTGAAGGATGCAGCCTTCACTCAGCATCCATATTTCCTCATGCTTTGGCCTTGAATTCCCAGTTGGCAGAATTTTTTTTTTCAACAGAGGTTTCTTCTCCCAGATGACTCCACCTCTGCCAAGCTGAAGAAACGTGAGCAAGCACAAGTCGGCCATCATTCTCCTCTGTCCTTAGCTACCGCTTTTCTTCAGTTGGTGTCACTCATGGTTAATATTACCTTTAAAAAAAAATCTCTTCCTCTATTTCCCTTTATTCGTTTCTAAAGTTTGCTTTTGAGGACTTTTCCTTTGTTTAAAATAGTCTCAGGGTACCATCTCCCAGACTTGATTTTAAAAAACTTCTCTTTAAAGTTCAGAGTCCTAGCAAGGTTAAATCTTGGAGTCATCCATTGCTGAAGACTCAGAATTGCTCTTTCCTGGTTATGGAATGTGTTGATCCCATCCAAGAGATAGGCAGGAACAAAAGTCCAAAGCCAGGGAGCATACAAGGCACCATCCTCACAATTTTCCCTTTAACTATTTTTATAAGGCTCTATTTTCATCATCTTCCCCCACCGAATAATACACCACAACAGGGTAAATGCTGAAGGCCATACACCTTCTGCTAAGCTGGGCATGAGAATCAAATTAGAATGCTATTTTTACATATGTGTCTCTGTTTTAGAGAATATATATTTATTATTATTTAAACAAAGTAACAATGTTATTTTATATAATATACAATTATATTAAACATAATTTAAAATTTTCTATTAAAAACTGTGTATATGTATGTGCCTCTATGTAGGTATGTGTACGTGAGTGCTGTGCCTGTAGAGGGCAGGAGAGAGCACTGGATCCCTTGGAGACGGTGTTACAGGCATCTGTGGGCAACCCAATGTGGTACCAGGAAACAAACTTAGGTCTTCACCAATGAACCACCTCTCCAGCCCTTCAAACAGAAATTTAATAAAAAATATTAAAGTAAGCATTTAGAAGTCTCAATTATTACTTTCTCATAAGATAGACGTTGAAAGGCAGAGTTCTTATAAACAAACCCCCTTTAGGATCTTTGAAAATATTTATGGTTATTGTTTGTATGGTGTGTGCACACAGGCATGGTGCACATGTGGATGTCAGAAGGCAACTTTGTGGAGTTGTTTCTCTCCCTCTACCTTTAATATAGGTTCTGGGATCAGACTCAGGTTGTCAGGCTTGAATGGTAAGTCCTTCCTACCTGCTGAGCTATCTCATCACATACACCCCATTTTTAAAGACGTGATTCATCTAGTCCAGACTGCCCTGAACTTACTATTATCTGAAACTCCTGACCCTCCTATCTCCACCATCCAAGTATCAGGTAATAGACACACATCACTGTATCTGGTTTACGTGGTACCGGGGCTTTGAACATGCTGGGCAATTTTACTTTTCATTTATTCATTTGTGTGTCTGTGTATGCTTGTGTGCATATGCACCCCAGTGTGTGTGTAGGTTAGAGGACAGCTTTCAGGAAGTCCTTTTTCGTTTGACTATGTGGGTCCTGAGGACCCTGCTCAGGTTGGGAGTCTTGGCAGTAATTTCCCTTATACATTGAGCAGTCTTGTTGGTCCTTAAATTTTTTTTTATCACATTTATTTATTTTTTGTTTGTTTAATGTAGTGTGTATGTGGTGGGGAGTACATGTGGAGGTCAGAAGATGGCCTGGAGGAGTCAGCTCTCTCCTTCCATCATGTGGATCCTAGGGATCAAACTAACGTTGGAGAGCTCCTCTACCAGCCGAGTCTCCGTCATCTTGCCAGCCTGGGGTTCTCGATATTAAAAAGTTTTAAGAGTTCTTACGAGCAAAAATGGGAAAAACTCTGACACTGAGTTTTTGCTGTCAGCTGATGAGGACACATACCAGACACAGTTGATGAGATAAAACATGTTTTGCAGCAACTGTTACAGTTTGGAGTTTCATCAATGATTTAAAACCCAATTTCATTTCCATCAGTGTGACTCATATGGTCTAATTTTTGTCCCATTTATTAGACTTCCAAATCCTCCAAAGATAAAAATAACCAGTCAAGAAATTTCAGAAATCTCAAATTCCCCAACTAATCTAATCAAATAAATTCTACCACCAAAAGTAATCAGGGAAAAAACACGAGATGTTAATTTTAGCTGTGTAATTTGGGTAATTTCTTTAAGTATGTGTAACCTTCATGTTATTACTTTGGTCTCTATAAATTAGGTCACAGATCTCATTTGAAATCAAGTCTAAAATTCATTATCTATGTATGACTTTAATATTCTTGATCTATCCCTGTTCTTGTTGAGCAGAGTATACATAACTGTTATTCCAGTTAGTAATTAATACCTCTATAATTAAGTTCACAAATTCATTACGAAGTTGTAGAATATCTTATAAAGAGAGTCTGTGATAAATTTTTGGCATTTTCTCTTTATATGATTTGCTGCAGACCTGGTTTAATGATCACAGATTACACATGGAATAAACAGCCATGTTCACATCACTCACTTTATATCCTATGATGTTGTATAGGCAGAGCACCAGATAATGGTGAAGAAGAAGAACCTAGAATTCTAATATAATAAGCAAATGGACACAAAAAATATTAAAGCAATATTATAGATGCTAATCATGACTGGGCCTCTGTCCAACAACAGATAACATATATTATACTCCATTGTAGCTGTCAATGCTCACATAACTAGGCTGTTACCAGTGAAGTATGAATTAACGTCATAAAAAGAATCAATGAAGGTGAGTGGCCACCCAGTATGCTGGGCTGAAGTAGCTGTATATAGTTGTATTTGTTCTCAATTACTACGCAAAGAAGAAATAAGCTCCCAGGTTGGTTAGACCATTGCATTTTGGTCATCCTTTGATGTAGTGGCTTATCCTTTATCCCAACTGTCCTAGTCTATTGTGATTTGAATGACAATGGCCCCTGTTGGTTCATATATTTGAATACTTGGTCCCCAGTTGGTGGAACTATTTGAGAAGGATTAAAAAGTATGGCTTTGTTAGAGGAAGTATGCCATTCTCAGTTAGTTCTGTCTGCCTTGTGTTTGGGGATCAAGATGTAAGCTCTCAACTACTGCTCAGTGTCATGCCTGCCTGCCTGCTGCCATACTATCCTCCCTGATGATCATGGATTAACCCTCTGAAGCTCTAAGACTCCACTAAATGCTCTTTTCTGTAGACTGCTTTGGTCATGGTGTGTTATCACAACAATACAGAAGTAATGAAGATTAAACTTCAATGTAAAAATATTAGATTTCAAGGTAAAAATTCTAGGCTAAAAATAGTCACTTAAAATTGTGTTAAAATTATAACCAATAGGCTTAGTTATATTAGTTTTATTAAAATATTTAAAATATTCTTCATTAAATTTGTTCTTTGATAATTTCATGTATGTATATGATGCATTCTAATAACTTTCACCTCCTTCCTTCTCTTTTCTCCCTCCCATCCTTGAAGGGCTCTTTCTAAGCTACAAATCCCTTTCCCATATTCATGTCTTTGTTTTTGTGACCCACTGTTTTAAACTAGGTTGTCTGTGTGACTATGAGTTTGGAGCTATTCATAGAACCAAGTGTGATTACCTCTGGGTCACAACTAGAGAAAATGAATGTCTTACACCAATAATGCACCAGTAGTCAATAGTTCAGCAAGGTAGTGTCCGGGTCCCAGGAGCTCCTTCTTAATCCATAGTTGATTCTTGATAAGCGTAATCTTTTGTGGGCCCAGTTAAAGGAACCTTGCTGACACTGTGAAATCATCTCTGCAATGGCTGTGGCATGCTCTGAAGATAGCATTTCACAGCCTTCTCTTTACCCTCTGGTTCTTGCATTTTTTCTACTCCTTCTTCTGCAGTGTTCTTTGAGGCTTCGAGTGGGTGATAGAAATGTTTTGTTGATGGCTGAGCACTCAGCCATCACTTATTCTCACTACCTTGAGCAACTGTGGCTCTCTCTGCATTCAGCATTGTCCTCTGTAAAGAGATGTTTTTCTGAGCTTGGAGTAGCACTTATCTGTGGCATAAAGATAACTCGTTAGAAGACAGTTTGGTACTATATCAGTTTATCTAAAAAATAGCAGTAAGTTCTTCACTAGGGCCCATGACCTCCCCAGTATGGGTTTTTGACTGAGTTTACAGTACATTATGGAGTGGGTCTAAAATCCAAGCCCAGAATGGCTAATTACTCCTACATTACCAGTGGACACATGTAGTCTATCAAGTTGACATTATAGTTCATAGGGTTCACAGCTGGATAAGATGACTGATGCCTTTTCTTCTACAGAAGCCTATGTAGCTACTTCTGCCACCATGAAAGATAGCTAACTGGAGTGGACGAGCTTAAGCAGGGGTGGCATGTGGGCATGGAGGAAGTGTTAACCAAAATGTAAGGTAAATAAAAAAGACATATGAAAATCTACTACATTGTGAACCAGGTAAAAATATAAGTTAATGACCTCACTAGCCCTGGGAAGCTGGGTAGATTTCCAGTATAAGGCATGATTTCTTTACTGTTGAGTGGGTCTTAAGTCTAGTTAGATAGCTGTTGGTTACAACTGATATTCGAGTGCCATTTATTGCACCTTTATGCAGACTGCGCCGTGCTGTTGACTATCTTTGGTTCATATATGTGGTAGCTGTGTACTGCTGTTTTATTGCATCCCTCTGTTGGCAGCTTATATTGTAGAACTATAGAAACTGGACTACAGGAAAGAGGCTTTTAGGTCAGATCCAGCTTGAATGATCTGAATCCTGTGTGCTAAGTGTAAGGTGCCTTCTGCAATAGGGACCTGCCCCAAACCCCTTAAAGGCAACCAGGGGCTACATTGATAATCTGTATTGTTTTGGGAGTCACTTGGACTACCCTGTCTAACCATTTGAAAGGAAATTTCTCCTGCCTAATACAAGGGGTTTTTGTTGGTCCGTGGTTCTTATGGGGAGCATTGTCAATCCTAGTGGCTTAACACACACACACACACACACACACACACACACACACACACACACACAACTTCCTTGACAAACATTTTCATAAGTAAGTATCATACATCTGATACTGGGATTTTTATTTAATGTACTGTGGCACCTGGGTGCAGCCATACAATATATCTTCAGCATTATCCAGCCATTATATATATATATATATATATATATATATATATGTGTGTGTGTGTGTGTGTGTGTGTGTGTGTGTGTGTGTGTAAGTATATATATCATTCTAAATCTTATCCTCTTACCCACAGGTAAGTATATAGCTACCATCCCTAATCAAAGAAGCCCCTCTTTATAGCAAATGCGGACAATCACAGAAAACCACAACTGGATATAATGCAGAAATCAGCTGAGCATGGGGAGCCCAGCACCAATGGATACATCTACATCACAACCCCTGCATCTATGATTCAGGAAACAACTTGAAAAAGAGAGTAGAAAGATTGTAAGAACCAGATGTCTGCTGTGAAAGAGTCTTTTCTGGAAATGACTGCACAAAGAAGACCAGAACAACGGCAATATAAATGGACATGTAAAGGTGGGAGGGGGAAAATTTCATTGTGTTCTACCGCTAGACAAAGACCAGCAGGCAACTGGCTTTTTGGAGCCCATTCCCTATGGAGGGGTACCTTGCTCAGGCTCCATACAGGGGGGAGGGGCTTGGTAATGGAAATAACTTTTAAAGAAAAAAAAAAAAAGAAAGAATTAGCCTCTCCCAGAGATGAGCCCTCTGCTTGCTTGTCCAACGCAGAGTGGTCAGCCTTGAAACCATATTTCCACAAACAACAAAAGAGATTCAGCAGGTTGTGTGTATACACACACACATAGTAATAGTCAAGGAAAAAGAGGCTGTCAACTCGAGAGTGTGGGAGCGACATGGGAGGGGTTTAGGGGTGGTTAGCTAGGAGGGGCTTGAGGGAGGACAGGGAGGGGGAAAGTAATATAAGTCTATTTCAGTTAGAAGTACATTAAGCCGGGCAGTGGTGGCGCACGCCTTTAATCCCAGCACTCGGGAGGCAGAGCCAGGCGGATCTCTGTGAGTTCGAGGCCAGCCTGGGCTACCAAGTGAGTTCCAGGAGAGGCGCAAAGCTACACAGAGAAACCCTGTCTCGAAAAACCGAAAAAAAAAAAAAAAAAAAGAAGCACATTAAGATAAATTAAGAATATAAATGAAAATAAAGAGTTAGAAGGGAGATATATAAATGTATTAGCAATTATAAATGTGTTCATTCAGGGTTGTAGAAAAATGAATATTTAGCAGATGAGTGCAGTATAAACTGCTAAAATTGAATTTAATTCTCTTTGCCTTTTATGTAGTAATGTTTCTCCAATTCACCTTAAGAACAAAACCTTGGGTAAAAATTTCCCTCAAACCCCTGTGCCTCCTTTATTCTAATGCATATGCGGAGACAGAATTCTGGTCTTCAATGCTCACACTGAATGTTAAGGATTCATTCTGCTTGTGGCTTCTTACTCTTTGGGGATATCCTGGTGCTTTTGAGATTCAATCTTCCATTGGAAAAGAACTTTCAGGGTAAGGGGCAGAGGCAGGAAGATTGTTATCTGTACCAATTGGAGGCCAGTCCAGTCCACATTGGGAGTTCCAAGCCAGCTAGGGTTACATAGCAAGACTTTGTCACAAAAACAAATTCAGTATACTTGACATCCTCATGCCTGGATGCCCCATGAGCTTACTGGCCAGCATCACTGCCTATTTGTTAATTTATCCTCTCTCATGAAAGTATATTATGAGTAAGAATTTCTTATTTATCAATAATGTTGCACACTGTAGAATTTAGTACTTTTATTAATTATTAGCTCTTAGGCACTTTCCTATATTTCCTAATTATGGAAGTAATTATGTTGCTAAATTATAAGGCTAAGGGTTCAGACTGGCAAATTTTAGGATTTCAGATGTCAGTAAAAATTCTCAATAAATTAATTCTGAACAGTAGTGCAATATTGTATTTAAAACTCACTATAAAAAACCCATGCAATGTCTGCCATAATAGAAAGGACAAAATGTTACATCCTTTAACATGATGATCTTTTGTTTCAGTACTACAGTAAGTTTCTTTCACATAGTTATTAACGTGGTATAAAATATGACACTGGGGCCTAGGGCAGTAGCTGGGTATAATGAACACATATGCCTAGGGTGCTGAGCTCTGGGCTGATCCCCTGTCCCACCAGGAACTAGACGGAAGCTGGACATGCCTCCACATGCCTGTAATGCAGCACTTGGGTGGCAGAGGCAGGAAGAGCATGGTCCCAAAGTTTTCTTAAACTACATAGTAAATTGGGGATTTAATGAGCTATGTGAGATCCTGTCTCAAAAACCCAAACTAACCAACGAATCAATCAAACAAGTACATAATGTAAAACACGGAGCTTTAGAGGTGGCACTGTAAGGGATCCAGTGTCACAAGGGACCAGACTCTATGGATTTTCAAGAAGTCTATGATGTCTATGAATTACTTCAGATTTTTTTTAACCTCAGATGTTAACTAATAGGTACTAAGTTACACTTAACTAGGAGCAAGATGTTTTGGGGTTTCTCTTACCAATAGGTGACTTCAGACTATGATAATATACCCATCTATTGCACAGAGCTAGATGAACCAATGACAGGTGATTGACATTTGCATAAAGTACGTATCAAAACATTTGGAGCCTAGTGCCTATCGTGAGACATTTTGCACGGCCTTGGTGCAGGGAGGAGGGGCTTGGACCTGCCTCAACTAAATGTACCAGGCTCTGCTGACTCTCCATGGGAGACCTTGCCTTGGAGGAGGTGGGAATGTGAGGTGGATTGTGAGGGAAGGTTGGGGGTTGGAGGAGGGAGGACAGGGGAAGCTGTGGTTGGTATGTAAAACGAATAGAAAATCTCTTAATAAAAAAATAGTAAGAGAAAAAAATCATGTTTTCCTTCACCATTAGAATTTTATGTGTGAGCTAATGTCTTTAAAAATGAGCTTGTCCTATCTCACACACACACAACCAATGGAGTACACTTACTTAGGTGGGACTGTCCCAGCTGTGGCCTGTTTTGTGTTCCTCACAGCGCCTTGCACTTTCTGATTTCTTACACATCTTGTGACAGCCACAATTTCCTTAAGTTTTCCTTCTTTTCTTCATCCCTTAGTCCCGTTAGGGATGTAACTGTAGAGTGTAGATCTAGCTCCCCCCTCTATTCTCAGCATTCAGCACAATGACTGTTACATAGCCAATTGTCAGGAAATACTTAATTGGATAAATTGAATTGATCAGATTTAGGCCCTCAACAAATACCTCTTGGATGATTAAAACTCAATTATCTTAGAGAGAGCTCCTTATTTAATAAAAGGACGACAAGGCTCATATTGAAAACAGTCATTTCAGCTGTGCTCCAGTTGAGGATTTAACTGTCTTCCCTTGAGCTTTCCCACACGGTACTCATTCCGGCTTACACCTCAGCCTTCCAGCCTCTTCACATGTGAGTGCTACCTGGAAAAGCAACCTTGCGTTTTTGTTTCTGTATGTCTAAAGACATAGAACTCGGCTAAGCTAGTTATTAATTTCCCTCACACCTCAGTTCCTCTTCTTTAAACCTGAGGCACTGTGTAGCACCTGCTCAAGACCTACAGAGTGTTGGTCAGTGACTGTTGGTCACTGCTCCTTGTGTTTACCCCTGTGGATCTGCATCTGGCAGAGAAAGTGCCAAACGATGATGCCTTCCCAGTTCCTGTCTCCCCATTCATAGTGCAGTGGGTTTTAAATTTGTCCTCAATTTAGGTAGCAAACATCTCAACTCAGTTTACTGCTCCCACAGTGGCCTCAGCTCATGCTGAACACCAAACATTTTGCAGGATGTCTGTTACTGGGTACCAGCCATTTTGCAGGATGTCTGTGACTAAGCTTGCTTTTTACAGGTAACTGCCTTAATTTTCTCAGTCCTATGCAGACTTCCTCAAACCCCTTTAAGTGGAAAAAAGAAGTCTC
Organism: Peromyscus eremicus; assembly: GCF_949786415.1. Taxonomy (NCBI): domain Eukaryota; kingdom Metazoa; phylum Chordata; class Mammalia; order Rodentia; family Cricetidae; genus Peromyscus; species Peromyscus eremicus. The sequence goes on from NC_081422.1 coordinate 74,851,878, forward strand.
AACAATTTCAGCATGTCTATCTCCTACTTTTTCCTTTCTCCTCTTGCTGAATCTGGATGCCTGAGCACCCTTATTCAGCATCACATCATTTTTGTTTAAAAACTTTTGTTTCACAGCACTAGGAGAGAAGCATTTCCTTTATTGATGTCCCTGGACCCTTGCTACTCATAGAAAAGGGTCTCTTGTCCTGCTTGGCACTGCACTTGAATGCACTACTGCCCGTCTATCTGCTGGTTCTCTCCACTCCTGCAGTATTCAGCAAAGTCTCCCTTCCCACTGCTTCCGTGAGAATCTGCCTGAGATCTGGCTGGTTCTTTCTCAGCCCATTCTAAGATTTTAACATTATTTCTTCCAAAATTCTGGTGATGCTGATTTCATAGTATCAAGGCTTTAAGATGATGAGGACATGATGGCTCTCTCCCTTATGTGGAGGAACAAGGCTTTTGGGTAATATTTGGCTACCTTACTCTTCTGCTTCTCCCAACCTCAGTCTGTAGTGTTCTCTGGAGGCTGCAGGCCTCAACATACATCCAAATCGCTGGTTCTTTGCTCTTAGGCTTCATGGCCATCAGAATAGTGAGGAAATAACCCTCTGTTCATCTGTTCAGATATTCTCTCTCTCTCTCTGTCTCTCTCTCTCTGTCTCTCTCTCTCTCTGTGTCTCTCTGTGTGTGTGTCTCTCTCTCCCTCTCTCCCTCTCTCCCTCTCTCCCTCTCCCTCTCCCTCTCCCTCTCCCTCTCTCTCTCTCTCTCTCTCTCTCTCTCTCTCTCTCTCTCTCTCTCTCTCTCTCTCTCTCTCTGTCCCCTCATGCTAGGATCAAACTGAGGGCTTTCTACATGGTAGGCAAGTGCACTTCCATTGATATCCAGCATTTTCTTTCAGCCTCTCAAATGGACTAAACTCCCAGCTGGGGAAGTTCATACTGCCTGTTGTAGAGTCATTCCTACTGTGGTAACAACCCCAGTGAGCTCACCAGACACTACACAGAGAGGGAAATCCAAGCATTTCTCTTCCCTGCCAACATCTACCCTGATCCCATGGTTATTATAGCATGGGACCCTCACATTAGTTTGGGGAGGTGGGAAATTTGCCTCCCAGTAACAAGTGAGTCATGAAATGCGCCTGTGGTGATGAGGCAGAGGTAAAGAATACAGAAAACTGGTTGAAACTGGTTGAAAGAGACGGTGAATAGAAAGGCATCAAGTGGAGGATGTTGTCAGTGGAATTTGGCTTTCAAGAAAGGAGAATAAGCATGCTGTCCTTCACACCTTTCTTATTTCCTGTTATCTGTGACCAAGGTGGTTTATATTTCACTTATGTATAATTACAAGTATCATAATTAATTATAAGTAATTAATATAACTTCTATTATACGCCATATCAACCATGTTTCACATTTAACTTGTTTTAATATGAGCTTTAAAAGTGATTTAAATAAAATTAAATTGCAAAAATATTTCCCTTTACATATACATTAAGTTTTACTTTCTATTTATGAGAGTTGACTTTTTAAAAACCCCTGTCCCACTCCCAAATCACCCATAGTCTTATAGCTGACAACTTAAATGGAATAGCATGGAAGACAGATGGAAACTTTAGAAAAGGAGGGATTCAAGGGAGATGAAGCAAAAGCTGTCAAAACCCAGAGAAAGAGCTTCTGGTGGGGTTTTCTATCAACTGTGGGAACAGGTGGCTAATATTTGCTAACAGAAACACTGCCCTGTGCATGCACTCTTACCTTCTATCTGGAAATTACCTTCCCAAATAGATTCAGTTTCTTATGGGGAAAATGAATCTTTATTTGCCTTAATGGCCAGGTGATCATATGTCAAAATTCAAGGGAGAGTGTGTATATTACTGATGGCTGAACAGAGGACAACACCTTTAATACATTTTTTTAAAAATTATTTTTTCCTATAAGAAACACATTTGGCAGCAAGATTTGAAAATCTAAAAATTAAATTTAGGAATAGCAAAATCCAGGAAAATTTTTGGGATGTTTGGGAAATCCTATTTAGAATAGGAAGCCGAGCAAGGAGAAAACCACAGGCTTTGTTTTATGTAACACCAAAGCTATCAAAGCATCCTAAATTACTGCATCACTATTTAGGTAATGAAATGGAAACACAAGCAGCAATAAGTCTGAGGTAATTGTTTTATTAAGTCATCAAAATTCTAAAATTAGATTTCAGCTTTGGGTGTAGGAAATTATGTAAGTTTTTTGAATTAAACACATCCAATATATTAATTGGCTTTACAACCCAAGACTACTTGAAATAACACGTGTGTCTTGTGAGTGCAGTGTCAGGTCAGGGGGATCCATGCTTCGTCCCCTGCCCCTTTTCCTTGGAACTCAGGCAAAAGCTTGTTGTGTCCATCAAGACTACAGCTAGATGAAAGCAGCAGCAGCTTTTCTTGACCTGAAGCAGGACAATGAACATCTGTCATTGTTATGAAGAGATAAGAGGGATAAATCTACAGAGGGTGAATGAGACTAGACCTGAAGATGAGAGGCTTATTCTTCTTTGCTGGCTTTTAATAAAACAGGAACTTTTGTCTCTAGCATTCTTCAGATCTCAGATTTTCAATTAGTAGAACTCACTACCTTTTATAAAAATTGAGAGGACTGTGTCCTTAAGTAGTGGCATTTTAGGTGATAGGACATTGATTTTCTAGTGCTATAGATAATATATTGTCATCTGGTCCTCAGCAACAATGCCAAGAACACAAATGGGAAAGGATGGCACCTTATGTGACTACTGAAAGGCAAACCGTACATCTGCATGTAAAAGAATGAAACTGGACCTCTGTTTTATACCAGATAAGAATTCAGGAGATATTAATAAAGACATGAACATCACATCTGAAGTGCTAAAAGTCATTGAAGAAAATACAGGAATAGATCTTTTAGTCTCTATAGTGACTTGAATAGGTTGCCAGAAATCCAGACAAGGGGAAAATGGAGCAGGACTACATGAAACCAAAAAGCTCCACTCGTCAAAGTAAACAGCCAAGGTAAAAGTCAATCTACAGCATGAGAGAAAGCATCTGTAAACCATATGTCTCATGAATGGCTCATTTCCCAAGGCGTGTAAGTAACAAACAGCTCAAGAAGGAAAAAAGGAAAGTAAAACTAGGTACAGTCTGATTAAAATATAGGCAATGGAATTGAACATATATTTCCTTCCGTCATACAAATGGTCAACAGACCTTTGGTTCACCATCACTGGTAACCAGGGAGACATTAGTTATGTTGACAATAAGTTATCATCTCACACCCATTAAGAAAGATGTAATAAAACTACAGATAGAATTGTTGAGGATGTAGAGAAATTTATTTTTATACCATGTGAGGTGAATGGTGCACTCATTATCAAAACCTTGGTAAATGTTCCTCAAAAATGAAAACCAGAACTTCTGCCTCATCAGTAATCTCAAATTTGGGCACTTAAGCAAAAACTCAAAATTATGATCTGGAGGAGATATTTACTTTCCTGTATTCACTGTAGCATTACTCACAATGACCAGGTTGTGTTTGTTATGCATATTGTCCCCTGAATTACGGTTGGTGAGCCTCAACAAGGGGAAGGAAGGCCTGTGACGTTGATTCACAAATATGTGCCCACAACGACATATTTTCAACCATATCAAGCTAATTGTGGTGGGCAGGAATCAAGATGACTTCAGGGGACATTATGTAGAAGGAGATGGGTTCAAACTATTTTCAAGTATGAAAGAAATGAAGAAAGAGCTATCCCAGGATGCAGACACTTATATAACATTTGAGAAAGCATTTCACACATAAGGTTAGGACCATCTTACTTCAATAAGCCTAAGCATAGGAAGGCTAATATCCTTTCTAAGGGTTAGTGTGACTGGGAACGTTAATTGTCAGCTTGACAGTATCTAGAATCACCTGGAAGGGTATTTGGGTATATGCTTCTGAAGGATTACCTTGATGACATCAATTGATATGGGAAAACATGTCTTGAGTGTGGCTAGGACCATTCCATGGTCAGGGGTCCTAGACTGTATAAAACTAAGAAAGAAGCTGAATGTACACATTCATTGCTCTTTGTCCATAACTCTGCATGCACACTGAGCAGCTGCTTCATGCTGCTGCTGCCTGTCCTTCCCTGCCATGATGAACTGTTCTTTAACTATGAGCCAGAACAAATCTTTTCTCCCTGAAGCTGCTTTGTGAGAGTATTTCACCATAGCAACAGGGAAAGAAACTAAGACAACTAGTTAATGCAGCATTGTATTTGTAATACTTGACTGGTGATTGATAGACTCTGATCCAGATAAAGCATCTGGATTCATTGCATTGTCTTGAGCTATCCAGCAGGGTTCTGAGGGAATGGGTAGATGCATTTAGCAGAGGAGAGTGGAGTTCTGGATTGTAAGGATAAATTTATTATGATGCACAGGAGGCAACAGAAAAAACAAAGAGCCCCAGAGGGATCAGGGCTAAGAAAGTCTATACTATTAGGAAAGTTGCTTTTGGAGGTGATCTGTTCGCTAAAATGTATGAGGTAGAGGGATTTTCCAGTTGATAAAGTAAACTTTGGGAAGCCTAGGAGATGTGAGTTTGCTTGTGTGCATACTGTCTATAGTGCAGAGTCCATACTCTGAAGCTTCATTTACTTCTCACAGTGGTGAGATGAGAGGGAAATTTCTTCAAATACATTTTATATGACATTCTAGGTAATGACACCATCTTCAGATGATATCACATACTATAAAGTTATTGTTATCTCTCAGAACTTTATTATGAGACTCTGTATGTTGCAAATAAATGCTTCTGCCTTGGGACATAGGGAAAGAGTGAAGGTACATTCAACTTACACAGTACCAACATAACCGTGATCCTGTGTGAAAATGGAAGCAAGTTGTTCTTTGCAGTGTGGAGGACTTAAGGAAACTAAAAAAGTAAAAAGAAAGAAAAAACAATTAATATAAAACTATCAATTATGGACGTGAAGAACCTGTGTCTGTCTTACAGGCCTTTGCTACTCCATAGGATTTCTCACATGCATCCTTCTCTGCCTCACTGTGACCTAATACTTGAGAGAACAACTTCAAATATGAAAGGTTTATTTAGGCTCATGGTTTAAAGACTTTTGTCCATAGATATTTGCCTCCATACCTTTGGGTAGAGCATCATGGAAGCAGGAGAGTGTAGGATGTGGAGGAGCTTCAAGGCAACTGGAGACAAGATAAAACCTTCAATGTCTCCCCTTCCAGGGATATACTACCTCTAAATAGGCATTACTTCTTCAAGTTTCCAGACCTGCCAAAACAGTGTCACTGGCTGGAAACCAGATAGAATGCAGCACATGAAGCTGAGGAGGACATCTCTCTGGGGCTACCATTCTTAGCAACAAAAGAGTGATGCTGCTACAGAAGGCTAATTAAATTATTAACTTTTTATTATGGGAAGACTCTCCTCCAATTACTTGCACTGTTTCTTGTTTAGTGAAGTTTCTACAAAAGTGAGCCATTATTCACTAATTCATAGTAACTAAAAACAAAAAAGGGGAATGGAATTCTTAAGAATGGTAGATCTGTGGAGATGGCTCAGTAGGTAAAGTGCTTGCTATGCAAGCATGGGGACCTGAATTCATATCCCAAGTACTCATGTAAAAGCTAGGCATGGCTCATATCTGTAAGCCCAGCACGGCAGGGGCAGGGACGCAGGTGAATCCTGGGGTCTCCCTGAGTAGCCAGTCTAGCTGAAATGTTGAGTTCCAGGTTCAGTGAGAAACCTAGTCTTAAAAAAATAAGGTAGACAGCCATTAAGCAAGATGTCTGACCTTGAACTCTGCCCTCCACATATACACATGCATGCATTACACACACACACACACACACACACACACACACACACACACACACACGGCAGTATTTCACTTTTTCCCCAATGAATAGCTTGAACAACTGATATATTTTTAGAAGTTATTCCTGTATTCTGCATGCACATTAGTAAGGGACAAAAGTATTTAAATTAAAATTGGATTAGTGAATTGCTAAAGTTGAGTCCCACTGCAAAGGCCAAGTTAGACAAGCTGGAGGCTTTTCTTAGAGGGAACACATGGGTGGGATAGGCGAATGGAACCAGTAACTTTTTTCATTAAACAAATTATCTTGAATTCTTAATTTTTGTTGTTATTAAGAATCCAAATTGTTTAAAACACAATGCAAAGACTTCTTCTGTCCCTAAAATATTCTAGTTACATCATTCTTTTGTAATATTGATTTTTAGTGAAGGATGGAGTAGAGTATGTCTCTTCTGAAGCTCAGTAAAAATCACAGAAAAGATGAAGGAGGTCACCAAAGCAGATATGGAGTCTAGATGGAAAGAAAAATCTGTCAGCTCACTCTCCATCCAACATGAAAAGGCATGCATGTGAAAAATGGAGACTAATAGCAATCCAGGGCTGGGTGACAGGGGACAAAGGAAGCTTGTTTGCACACATGGTTGCTGCAAATGAATTTAGACCTCAGTGGGTACATACATAGCTGAGTGGAACAGCATGCAGGCCTTCACGGGACTCTCTTGTGGGGTGCAGGGGATGGTTATTATCAAATAATATGGTCTGACCAACTTTCACATTTTCCCCACGTCTGAGTGTGAACAAAAGGTAATACATAGTGGTATAGTCCATCCAGGCTCATTCTTCACAACTTGCATTGACCCTGAAGCTGTATATATTTTGCTAATTTTTAGGTTTGTGAAATTATATTTGCCTTGAGGGTTTTTTTTTACTTGTATATCAAGGCACTTCTGAGGCGTCAATATGACCTCAAGATGAAATATATCCCAGCCTGTTTCTAGAAGCTGTTATCACTTCCTCAATATGCCAGTATTTAGCCTCTGTAACAGGACTTCTAGCACTTCTCACCAGAGTTTTTCTAGTTGGCTCTTAATATGCTCTGACAGATGAGAACTAAAATAGTAAATTGTGAGAACATGTCAAGTCTGATGATGTAGAAAGTCTTTGCTAAGCAATGGACACAGACAGTATTTGTATCCTGATGTTCATGCTGTTCCACTCAGCTATACTTTTCTTCAGAAGAACTGACGATGTACAAGTGAGAAACAAACAGCTCATTGTATATTTATTTTTAACTCTCAAAACTGAATCTGGGAATGATAAATGCGTAAGTGTCTGAAGTCAGGCCAGCACCAGGGTTATAACATAGTTCAGAAGACAGATAATTTGGTGAAATTATCTACTTGGGGTTTTATTTAACTTTTGAGAGATGAGGATTATTCAAGGTGGAGGAAATTAATGACAAATAGCTAAAGGCATTCTTAAATATTATAAACACGTACATTTGTTATAAATTAAAATATAACAATTTATAGCTTTTAAGTTCTTCCTAGTCTCTTTCTGCCTCCTCCTTGTGTGTGGGTGTTAGCTTTGTAAATATCTTAATGGAAACTATTGGTCTTTCTGTTCTGGTACTGAACTTGCATGAAAGCAAAGACTTACCTGTATAAAACATAGCATTGGCAATGTCTTACAAAGAATACAGAACTGAATTCCTATCCACCCTGGTCCAATGATACAATGCCATTTTGAGGGTCTATTTGGATGGCAATTATTAGCATTTGGGCTCACCAGTGTTTTGTTGGTTAAGTTATTCCCTGTGTTTTCATATATTGGTTCTGAAGGTTTTTATTTTCCTATTTTCAGGTAGTAGGTGCTTTTTAGAAGGTGCTTGTAGTTTATATGTGAAAAATAGATATATTAATTAGACAAGCAAAAGGCAAAAATGAGAGTTGAAAACATTTAAAGTCTTGATAAACAGCATTGGTTCCACATTGCTTGAGAAGTCTTTTATGAAGACAGATCTTTATCATGGACTGGATGAAACTGGAGTAGGTGGGGAAAATGTACTTCACACAGGACTGAGGAGGGAATGATTAAGATCATCTACCAGCTTTGGGGGATATGTAGGAGACAATGCGAGAATGGACAGTTGAAGTTGTGCTCTGATGACCTCCAAAGGCTACTTAAGCAGCCATCTCATCACCAGTGAGAAGACTCTGGAAGTCACAGAAGGCCAAGCTAAGGAGGCATTTTAAGGGGGAAATAATTGAGTGTATGATTTCCCTAGCTTTTGTTATTGCTTAAGAAAAAAATACAATGCTAAAGAACAGGGAGCTACAAAAATAATTAATCCTTATTCAAACATATTTTGTTTTCTGAATAAGAAGGTGAATTTTGGATTAGCTATGTAAGAAATTTAAGGTAAGAAAGTTTTGCCTAAAGCCTGCAGTCCCAGAGAGAGTAAGTCAGGTGTTGAGGATGCTGAGGCGGCCCCTGAACCCCGCTTCCTTCTACTCTGCAGGATTGGCTTATGTTCCAACTTCCCACAGTTCTCGCTGTCTTCAGAATCCTCTTGAAATATATAGGGTCTTAAGCAGCTACATAATCAGTCACATTATCAGCAAGATATTTATGCCTCACATCTATAGTCAGGCATTTCTATCAGATAGCTTAAAATTTAAGCTACTAAAAACTGCTAGTTCTGGAATTTAATAATAAAAGCTGGCAGCTTCTCCCTTACAGAAAAACCAAAGAAAAACATTCCAAAGTTGTCTGCCCAAAATGTAGTGATAAAATAACAAGAGTATTTTAGAATATGCAATTTCATTTGATTCTCAGCATGGTTTTCTGAGACAATTGGGAAATTATTACTGCTTCTGGAAAAAGTGGAAATCCAAAGTGGGTGTTTTTTTCTAGTCATTATGGAGAGGAGTGGGAGTAGGTCCCATTAGGCCTGTCTATGTGTATCAGGCTCTTCCACAATAATGGTCTATTGTGTGTTGCACTTTGCTGTCAGTTTCAAGTCGTTTGTACACTTTTCTTCCTTTCTCACAAAATCGAGACTCTACTCATTCTTTAGATTTGAAGAATTGAACCAATATATAAATAGTATCTAAACTTAAATGTAGCAGCTCTCTATAGGTAAGTCTTACTAGTATAACTCTCCTGAAAGGTAGACCTCAAGACCTGCTTGATGTAAGTAGCTTTTAAGAGAAAGAATGGACTTTCCTGAGAGCCTGTCACATGTTCAAAGGCATCAGAAAGAGTCTTCAGAATATGGGTTGCTATAATCACGAACAATTTGAAAGTGCAAAACCAATTTTAGAAATTATTTTACCAAAATGTTTAAAAAAAAGACACAATTTGCAGTGCTTGAATCATTTTGCAAAGGTCTTTTCTGGTGTTTTAGTTAGCTAAGGGAGAAAACAGTTGTTTCACATCATAACTGACCTCACACATGGCCAACTGAGATTTTTCTAAAGCAGTGTCCTTTAAAGGTTATTTTCCTCCATGATTAAAAATGTACACAGGCTTGTGAACACACAGGCATATGTATACTTAGTGTCTGGCTACTTGGTTGATTTCTGTCTGTCTATCCACTCCCTCTCTATCTATCTTTCTGTGATAATATGTATTTTTCACTTAGATAAACACAACCTGTGAAAGCTACTGCTGCATTGTTGGCATTTTAGGTTTAAAGGACACTTAACTATTTAGATATAAATATGAATATTTAAATTATTTTGAGCTGATAACTTTTATGTGTATTTTACCACAAATATTGAAATGATTATGAAATAACCACATACTTGTCAGATGGCAAAATTAAAACTAAAGAAAATACTGTTAAAAATAGAAAAACTATGCTATTATCAGAAGAGTAAGGTATTACAGTCATTTTGGAATGTTGCTTCCAGCATCTACTAAGACAATATGTACAAATGTTAAGACCCACACTTCTGTATATATATCCAAATAAAATGCATATTTTGTTAAACAAACTATAAGAATTTTAAGAGCACAATTCATAGTAGCCCCAATCTAGACATTGCCCAACTCCTTACTAGCAGAATGGATGAATAAAGTACAGTATCATTTCATAATGAGATCTTATAAAGCAATAATAGTAAACAAAGCTATGAGTCCTTACATATATTTAAGACACTAGAGCCAAATAGTGTATAATCTTTGGAGGTGGTTCATTTGAAGTTCTCTGGAGTGTTGTTGTTGTCTTGCTTCTTTTTCTTTTTTTAAATGTTTCTATTAATTCTTTGAGAATTCCATAGGCTGTATTTTGATCATATTATTCCCCTTCCCCCAACTCCTCCCAGATCTTCTCAACATCACTACCCACTCAACTTTATGTTTTCTCTCCTTCTCTCCCCACTCTCCACCCCACCCATGGAGTCCAATTCTTATTGGCCAACTACTCCTGGGTGTGGGGCACATCCTGGAGCGTGGTACATAGCAGGTGTTACTCCGTTGAAGAAAACTGACTTTCCATCTTTAGGAAGCAATCAAATGCCAATATCTCCTCAGCTGGAGGTGGGATTTCATGCCCAGCTTCCTTCCTCTATGCTGGGATTTTGTCTGTCTTGAGCCTGTGCAATTCTTGTACATGCTGTCACAATCCATGACCTCATATGCGCATCTGCTCTGTTCCGCCTGGGAAACATTATTCCTTTAAGTCATCTACAACCTCTGGCTCTTATAATCTTTCTGAAACCCTTCTTCTGAGATGGTCTGGAAGCCATGAGGGAAGGTGGATGAAAAAGACATCTCATTTAATGGGAGGTATATGATACAGACATCTCATTTAGGGCTGGACACTCTGCGATCTCTTACTCTCTGCACAGTAAAGAGTTTTGGGTCTCCGGGTTGACTGGCATCTACTTCAGGAAACAGACTCTTTGATGAGGGTCAATAACTGACCTATGGGTATATCAATAAGTCATTAGGAGTTGTTTTAATGCTCTGTTCACTTAGCCGGAACACAGTAGTAAGTTTTCCTCTGGAGATAATGACTAATGTAGCCATGAGTTCTTCATCACATTTGCAGAGTCAGATATGGGTTCCATCTTGTGACGTGGGCCTTAAACACACTCAAAAAGTGCTGGGTTAACTCCATAACATTCGTGTAACCATGACACCAGTGTGTGTATCTTCCCAGGACAGTCGAATGTAGCTCACAGTTTCATAGCTGGGTGAGATTAATGATTATTATTCTCCTTCAAAAGCAAGCACAGTCCCTTCTAGCACTAGGAAAGCTAGCCTGTAGGGATGATGTTTCCAGATCAGTATCAGTTATATTTTTCCATATTCTATGACTCAAGTATGTGATACCTTCAGCAATAAAGTTTTACCATCAAGTTCTCATGGGTAACAATAACATTGTCACTAGCTTGTAGTTTGGGGGGTTCATGGGATGGACCCTAATGGACAACAATTCAAAGAGAGGTAACCTATTCTTGGTTCTGGGATTTTTTATTGGGACCATGTAGTATCTTGTTGGGGTACTGCCCCTCTTCATTATTGAGTGACTACATTTACATATATATACATATATATGTATGTATATATATATATATATATGAGCTTCTATAGTAGTTGGTTTCCATATGAGTTTTTTTCATAATGCCTTTAGTGATAGTTATCCTCCCCATATTCTCTTCTCTACCCTGCTCTCATTTAAATAATAAAATGATTAATGGATGTATCTCGTTTATGTGAAAACTGCAATGATCACAGGGGAGTTAAATGGTGTGAAAAAAGCAGTGTTTGAAAGGACATGGGCAGAGATTTTTACAGCTTTTGGGGTGAGTTATGTGTGTGGTTGTGTGTGTATGTGTAGAGGGTGTCATGTGTCTTCCTAAATAGAGGGGATCATGAAAGCACTTTGGGAGAAGAAAGCCAAGGAAGGGTGGAGGAAGAGAAGATACATATGGCAAATTAAACCCCACTTTTCTTCAGTGTTGTCTGTCCCTGCTTCTAATGTCTTCTATGGTTAGAATCCAATAGTCAGCCTTTTCTCTCAAGTGTTAGGGCTTTAGCCATCATTGAAAGCTGGTAATCCCTGGTGCAAGCCTGCAGTCACCAACTAGATAGATGATTAATTCAGTTCATTGGACATGTCTGTGTCTTTACTGTTTGGGATTAATACAGAAATATACAAACACAAGAACTACATGGCCTTAGAACTTAGCCACCAGAACAAGACTGTGACTTACGGTAAGAAAATAGAGAAAATAATACTAACTTTTGGAAAATAAGTGATGTGTCTGTGGCTGTCGGTTCACAGAAGCTATGAAAGTCGAGGAAAAAAATGTCACCACTCGAGAGAAGAGGTGATTTAAGAGAAGGAAATTAAAACTTTCTCCTTCCTTTCTTGGAAGATTCTAGCTAGTCTTAAGTGATCCATAGATTTTGGAATGTGTCTGCTGACCTTGATAAATGTAACTTTTGTAGGGATTCTGTCAGAAAAATATGCTTCTATTTTATACTTTTGTCTCTGTTAGCTGAAACCTTGAAGTACATCTTGCTCTAATCCTGCTCAGTTTCACCTTAGTATCACCCAAGTCCCATTTTAGCTCAGTTTTCTTCAAAGTTATGCAGCCATTAGTCAATCAAATTGCACTTACTTTATGGTTTCATACAGAGACACATGGAACTTGAAGGTTTTTGACCTGAAAAGTAATTTCTCGGAGGTGAGAACTTTACCCCAAATAGAAATCAAGAATATAAATGTGATCTAAGGATTTTGTTGAATTCCTGGGGCCTCATAAAAACGTGCCTTCTGCTTGTGTGTTGACTCAGTTTCACAAAAGGACTTTCACACATCATATGTTTTTATTAGTATCCTCACTATCGCCCCAGAGACCTGCTTTCTCTGCTAAGGAAACCGAAGGTCAGAAAGTGTGTCTGCCTGCACTTTCAAGCTCAGTGTCCTCTACAGTGCCTGCCTGATAAGGTTATGATAACAGGATTCTTTTTAGGTCAGGTGTTACATATCATGTGCTTCCCAAATATTAAGAAGTCAAACAACATTAAGAATTTGGGTCAAAGAAAGACTTTTTCGAGGGAGCTTGATAGGTAATGCATATTTCTTCCATCCACACCTGGGCCATGTGGGAAGCTAGCTTTCTTAAGAAAGGTCTCTGTTCAAAGAGCTGGGTGGATGTTGTCCTTGGCAATTGGGGCCCCACTGTCAGTTTGTGGAGAGCAACCTGTTGCCTTAACATCAGCCTGGGTCGTTTGGGGATTTCAATGGGATGGATCCCCTTGGCCAACAACTCAATTGAATACAACCCAGTCCTGCCACTGGAAGCCTTGCCTGGCTATAAGAGATGACCAGTTGAGACTCTGTATGCCCCATTACTAGGAGTCTTCACTAGGGTCACCCTCATAGATTCCAGGAAGTTTCCACTGCACTAGGCTTCCATACCTCCCAAATGTACCCCCGCAATTCCAGCTGTCTTCCCCTGTACTCCCTCCCTCTAGTCCATCCCCTCTCAACCTAATCCTTCCCTCTCCCATTTCTACTCACCCCCAGTTGACCCACAAAATTTATTCTATTTCCCCTTCCCTTCCATGTGTCACCCCTAGGCCCCTCCTCTTTATCTAACCTCTCTGGATTTATGGATTGTAGCTAGCTTATCATTTACTTAATGACTAATGTACACTTATAAGTGAATACATACCATATTTGTCTTTCTGGGTCTGTGTTACATCACTCAGGATGATACTTCCTAGTTCTATCTATTTGACTGTAAATTTCATGATATAATTTTTTTTAATACGCCATTGTGTAAATGTACCACATTTTCTCTATCCATTCTTCTGTTGATGGACATCTATGTTGTTTTCAGTTTCTGGCTATTATGAATAAATATGGTTGAGCAAGTGTCTTTGCGGTATGATGGAGCATCCTGTCCTTTGGGTATATGCCCAAGAGTGGTATAGCTAGGTCTTGAAGTAGATCGATTCCCAATTTTCTGAGGAACTGCCATATTGATTTCCATAGTGGCTGTACAAGTATGCACTCCCACTAACAATGGAGGAGTGTGGAGTGAAGGGAGATATATTGTCCTTTGTGAACACAAAGGAATGTATCCCATCATTTTCATGCATGCTCTACTGGCTGTGAATAACTGAGATGGACCAGATCCAGAGAGATATATATTCCACAAACATTTTTTTACATGGAGTCTAAAGCTAAAGTCCTAGAAGCAGCAATTAAAGCTTAAAGTGGCAGCTTTCAAAGACCGGGAAGGGTGTAGGTTTGGGAAGATGCTACCCAGAGTTTACAAAACATTAGTCAGGCAGAAGAAATAAGCAAAGGGCTGTTGTACTACAGAGACTCTAGCAAAAAATATTAATTCTTAAAAATGGCTGAGATCATAGGTTGTACATATATTTTATATATACAATTGTAGATTTTATATATATGATAGAATATGTATATATATAGTCATTCCAAAAATATTGTCACCCATAAGCTAATTAGCTTGATCTAGCTATCAGTAATGTAATACACCAAAAAAATGTTGTGAAACATATCATCAGTGAATTAAGACATATAAGGAAGGAAATAAAAATGGTTTTATTCTTGTCAGAAAACTAAGCAAGGATTCAGTTTCCAAGTGGCCCAGTGCTTAAATTATTACCCTTGCCATCTCAATAAAGCCAGGGAGCCAGGCTTTGTGTTTTCCTGAACAATGAGAGTTTGGTTCTTTAAGACAAAGCATGATTAAATGAGAAAAGGAAGATCTTTTACAGAAAGCCATGTCTTGTTCTTCAAAAGCTGAAACATGCAGAACGTTTGGGGGGTTTATTTCTGCCTGAACTCAGCTAAGATAAAACACTTACCATTCACCAGAGGCCAAACAATGCTTCATTAGTAATCTACAATCAATGCATTGAGATGAATCAGAAGCAGAAACTGAATGAAAGACTCAGGCTTTTATTTATTCCTTTTTTTTCTGTTGCTAAACCTCGCAGAGGAAGGGACTTGAATGTCAGGACAGAGAATCTGGGTTTTATTTTGTAATGAGGAGTTATTGAAGGCTTTGTAGAAATGAGTTAGATTTTGGCTTCTTGCACAAACAGAAGATACAGGGAGACAAAAGGCAGGGTTCAATCCAGAACTACAGCATGAAATACGAGGGCATGAAACACTGACACCTGAAACTAAGACAGGAGAAGTGAGAGCAAGAGGGAGAAGTGGGCGTGAGAGCAGCCCTGAGGACAAAGTAAATATTGATGTCATGTTGGCAATCAAGGGAAAGTGAACTGGGAAAGGTGCAAAAATGCTTTCAGCCTAGGGACTTGGGAGGATGGTGTCCCCATGAAACATACTTAGTTAACTTAAAGATGAGAGAGGTCGACCTTCAGTGCTAAATAAGGGTCCTAAGTATGGGAACTGTCGATGTTGGGGGTGGGTACTGAAAGTTATGAACACAGATGGCTTTATAAGGGGAAATAATTAAAACAGGAGGAAAATCCATAGACTGTGTTTAGGATGGTGCCAGGGGACAGAGAAGATACGTGGGGACGGAAACGGAAGGGTTTCTACTGAGCAAAAATGAGAGCTTTGATGCACAAGGCTGTTGAAAAATTGAGTGCTGTGCAGGAAGATGGAGATGAGAAAAAGCCAATTAATGGATTTGTTGGCTCACAGATCATGGCTGACCTTGAGAGAGCAGTTAGTGGTGTGCATGAGAATGTCTGTTGAGTTTCAGAGAAATGGATAGGGAAATACAGGAAGCTGCAGGTGTATTTTATTTGTAAAGTTTGGCAGATGAAAGAAGCAGATAAAAACACTAAGGAAATGTGTTTCTTAAGAATAGCACAGCTATTAATGTCAAATTAAAGAAAATCCATGGGAGACTGTGAGTCAGGAAGCAGGAGGTTGACTGAGTCAAGGTTACAACTCAGTGAAGACAGTGTCTCCAGGCTAACCATGCTTGGACAGTGGGAAGCATTTGCTTGAGTCAGTCCTTCTGGGAGCACAGAAATCAGTATTAGTACAGAGACTGAAACCTTCAAAACTCAAGAGAAAGTCTGGCATATATCTATATCTATCTATCTATCTATCTATCTATCTATCTATCTATCTATCTATCTATCTATTATCTATCATTCTATCATCTATGTATCTATGTATCTATGTATCTATCTATCTATGTATCTATCTATCTATCTATCTATCTATCTATCTATCTATTATCTATCATTCTATCATTATTCGATCATCTATGTATCTATCTTCTATCTATCTATCTATCTATCTATCTATCTATCTATCTACCTACCTATCTATCTTCCTATGAAATGCAAGATTTACTTCAAGTAGAGGAATGCCAAGTTACTTTGTCTGATGAATCTTAAGGTTCATAATAAAGAAGTCAGTAGGTAAAAATTGACTTTGTATATTCTAATTTTACTCCTTTTAAAATTCATTCTCTGAGAGTTCTGTACAACGTGTTTTGATCAGATTCACCCCCTAACTTTTTAACTTTTCAGAGATCGTCCCTAACTCCCTACCCATCCAAATTTGTGTCTTTTATTTTCATCACTTGCTTATATTTTTCCCAACATTATATTTTTATTAATTATTTGGGAATTTTGTAAAACGCATCCTGACTACACTAGCTTCCCATTCTTTAAGGTCCACCTTCCCCACCTTGCCCACTCCCCAAAAAATGCAAGTCCAATTTGTGTTGATCATGTATTTACAGGAGTATAGTCAAACTCTCAGTGGCCATTTTCATGAAGAACCCCCCCTCCCACCCCATCCTCCATAGTGCATGCTAGAAGCCATCAACTGTGAAGAGCTACACTTCTGCATCTTTATCACAGGTTTTAGGGACTCTCTGCAATAGCTTCTTGTCTGGACTGTTTCTTTTTGTTGTTTTTTTTTTTTTTGTGGGGGAGGACGGTGGGGAGAGGTTGTCATAGAAGCCTTCAATGCCTTTCATTCTCAGTTATGAGTCTGCATTCATTGATACCACTACAAAAGAAGCTTCCTTGCCCTTAGCAGCCAGCAGCAGCACAGATCATGGGCTTCCACATGGTTTCTGGGGGCAGCATGTACCACACTTCAAGGCCAATTTGTGCTGCTTGAATATTTTTGGATGTGCGGTCCTCTGCTGGAGGTTGCTTGACTTACAGGGGCTACACTCTCAGAAAATGATAGGAGAATGGCTAAAAATGGGGGAATTTTCCTTAATTCCTGAAAAAGACAAAATGTACCCAATAGAAGCTGTGAAGATTTCACTCTCTGTTCTAATAATGCTCATGTTTGTGTAGCCTGGATATCTGACTCAAATAGAAAGCTTGCAATGGTTCACGTAGGCTGAGTCTGCAGACACTCACTGTTCTTCGTAGTTGGGTTGTGACCTGGATTTTTCGCCTCCACCCGTACAATGTAGGCTTTTGTAGGCCACTGTAAAGTGTTGACTAGTGATACTCATTCAGCACTTGACTGACAACACAGGACTGGCCAGAAGTCTGGGTCCTTTAGGATCCATGGCTACCTGTGTAGATTCATGGCTCTTTGGGAGGGATTCAGATACATTTTAGAAAGGGCAGCTGACCCTGCTCAGGTTCCCTAGGCAACCCTCACTGACAAGGTTGAGCAGGGGCTGCTATTCTCTTACAATATTTAAGACTTTAGCAGTAATGACCAGTTAGCAGACTGTGAAACTAGAAGGACATCACAAGCAAAGAGTGGAAAACTGTAACCAATTTTGTCCAACAGAGCAAACAGAACTTCAAGATGTGGCAGAGTGTGCTACAGGCTACCCATGCTCATAGGGAATGCTACACCCTGTGGGCAAATGTGGCCATCATGACCTTTTCAGCATGCTGTGTAAGATACATGAAGCTACGTCCCAGTAAATAACTAGATGTGTAAGCATGGAATAAAATATGGAGCCTACTAGCTACTCTGTTAACAAAAAGACTACTGCTATCATTTGGAGACGATTTATGACACATTCTTTTAATAATCTCATCTACACATTCAAGAAAATGCTTTGTAAGTGCTAGCCTTCATTTCTCCAGTGCTCTTTAAAATTTAAGCACTAAAAGCTTTGCAATTTTCAGTATTCACCATGGAATGAAAATTCAAAAATAAGACAGAAAATTGCCAAATAAATAAATAAATAAATAAATAAATAAATCCAAACCGAACCAGCCAACTAAACAAAAAGCAATAATCAATGAGACAGCATTGTCCCAAAACTGTGTTCTACTTCTTACACATTTGATCTTTCCCATTGCTGGAGAGCAAAGCATATGGTTAGAAACTTTAGTATATGAGGAGCTTTACAGATTGGATGCCCAGCACTATACATACCTACTTGCCCCAGCCTTGGTCCTAAAAGCAGTTTCAGGAAATTACTGGAAAGGTAGCTTGAAGTCTTAAAGTACAAAATATCCACCAGGGTTACTGACCTTTGAGAAAAACCCGCCAAAGATACTATAATAAGAACTATTCTCCACTGCAGGGTTCATGTAGAAGAGTTCTCCTGGATTAGCAGATGACACATCTGTGCAGTGAGTCTCATGTTTATGTCTCACAGTCCTTGAGGACCTTGTTTGGAGATGCCACATCACCCAAGCATTCATAGAGACCTCTGATGACTGAGACGATGTCAGAACCTGTTTTGCGTTCTGAAGTGAAGTTTGTTTCACATTTTTGTTATTTTTAAGGTAAACCCTTAATATTTATCAAATAACAGGAAGGATAGCAATAAATGCTTTCACTCCTGTATACTGCCTACTAAAATAAAAACTTAAATATGACCCATCCCTTTTACTATGAAGCAGTTTTCAACAATTTCACTGTGTTGAAATAAGGTATTTATTCATTCAATCAATCAATAAATCATTTATCAATAAATAAATATTTATTAATTTACAAATCCAAACATTTTTGAAGTTTGGCTTTCAACACATTTCCAGGTCACTGTACTGATCTTTATGTTAAAATTGTAAATATCATTGAATATTGGAAGTTTTTCTCTTTAACATAATAGGAGAAATTGTAGTCCAGTGCTAGGCAGGCAACACAGTGTCTGCTCTTGTTATGTGACATTTTGTAATGTTTGTAACTGGGAGTTCAGCAAAGTGTCCTGTACCAGCTGTTATAGATCACTGTTGTTGGAGGTTTTTGCTCTTTTGCTCTTTTTTGGGGGCCTGCCACCCAGTTCCCAAATAAATTACACATGGAGACTTATTCTTACTTAGGAATGCCTGGCCTTAGCTTGGCTTCTTTCTCTCTAGCTGTCCTTAACTTATTCCATCCATCTTTTGCCTCTGGGCTTCTCCTGCTCTCTTACTTCTGTAAATCTTACTCTTACTCCATGGCTTGCTGTATAGCTGGGTGGCTGGCCCCGGGAGTCTTCCTCCTTCTCTGGCTACTTCTTCTTTTCACTCCTCTATCTCTTTTTTTCTCCCCAGATTTCTCCTTCTATATATTCTCTCTGCCTGCCAGCCCTGCCTGTCCTTTCTCGTCCCTTGCTATTGGCCAGTTCTTTATTAGACCATCAGGTGTTTTAGACAGGCACAGTAACACAGCTTCACAGAGTTAAACAAATGCAACATAAACAAAAGTATCACACCTTAAAATAATATTTTACTACAGATCACCATTGCTTCAGAACTGCAGGTGATACTGTGTGTTGTGAACAGAGAGGAACATAGAGGTCTGTCAAATCTGCAGCATATAGAAATCAAGCGCAAATTAAGAAATCCAACAAAACTCTGCCAAAAGCTTTTAAAAAGAATGCAACAACACTCTGTTTTAACTTGTGCCAAGGCAGGAAATCCATCTCAGAATCTGCAGTGTTGCAACATGATGCCACCAATCCTAGTATGTGTTTTTTTTGTTTTTGTTTTTTTTTTTTTGGTTTTTCGAGACAGGGTTTCTCTGTGTAGCTTTGCGCCTTTCCTGGAACTCGCTTAGGAGATCAGGCTGGCCTCGAACTCACAGAGATCCGCCTGCCTCTGCCTCCCGAGTGCTGGGATTAAAGGCGTGCACCACCACCGCCCGGCCTAGTATGTGTTTTAACTTTACCAATTTTTCATGAGGATGATTGTCTCATTTGAAGAATGGTCTAAATATTGTGATTTCTTTTTCCAGAAACACACAACTTAAAAATCCCTAGCACAATCTTACATCAGTATTTTAATATAGAAGTCTTTGTATTTTAAATAACATTATTTGATCATAAAGTCCCCTTTATCCTTAGAGGAGTAAGTCACTAAATTTCAGAGCAAAACACTTTGGTTCCAGTGGATGGAGATGTTGAAGGATCTACTGAGGACTTTGAGTTTCTGCTAGAAAGTGAGACCTTCCCAGACCTGGGCTGTGTCTTGGGAGTGTTTCCTTAGTTTCACCTTTTCCTACTGAAGGATCCAGGGCAATTTTTAATGGAATTAATTATCAGTCCACAGTCTTATACAAAAGAAGTTGATGGGAAACTTTCAAACTTTTCACTCATCAATCACAGTCTTATTATCGAACTGTCAGCTTCAAGTGTGAATCCTTCGGTAGCAAGCACTAAGAACAAGGTACGTGAGGGAGCTGTGTGACATACAAGAACTCCCCAGCTCCCCAAAGGACCAGGACAGGAGGTAAAAGTGCTATTACTTGAATTAATAGTTGATTTAATTGTGTGGTTAAATTTTAGCTATTAGTTATGGATTGGAAAATCTCCCTAAACTTTAATTTCCCATATACACTATGCATTTTCTTCCTTTTAAAATAAGATTTACTTTAAAAAATATACCAAGTAATGGGTCTCTTTATATATTCTCACAATACTTTGTTTTGTTGAGCCTCTTCCCCCACAAACATCTTTAATAGGGATATAAAAGACTGGGAAACAAGGAAAAGATGGATGGACTTCAATTTCCATTTCCTTTTCAGATTTCAGATTCATTAATAAATCAACTCATGATGAGTTCATTAAAGCACGTTTAAATTAGAATGTTCCCTTGGTTTCCCTGACCTGTTTCCTCTTGCTTTACTGCCCTTACCATAGTCTCTTTGACATTTTCCTTTAATATCTCAAAGGTCTTTGAAATCAGTCTGCCCTTTGCTGAACTCAGAATATGCACTCCGTGGAAGTCAGCCTCCAATGTGGCTTCCAGGGAACCACCTTTCTTGGTCTTCTCACCCCTCCAATTGTAGCAGTGTTGTTCTGTGTGCCTGGCATCACACGGCAGAAGTAACACTGTTCCATTTCTAGAATTAGGTTAAAAAATCCTGCAGTTTCTAAACTGAGCGCTTTTTCTTTCTTTCTGTTTCTTTTGAATGTTTTTCACAGAGGAAGGGAAGCCAGAGTGCTGTGAGAAGGCTTGAGGGGAGGCTCATGCTGTAAGAAATGGAGGTATCTACCCAATAATTAAAGAAAGCCAGAGCCCAGATAACAAACCTGATAGAGAGCTTGAAAGTAGATTTGTCAGCCATTTTGAGCTAATTGTATTCTGGTAGGTTGGGCTCAACGTTATTAAGGACTGTTGGCCAAACTCATTCAATTATCCTGCTTTAATATTTCTGATCTTTAGTCTGTGAGATAGTGAAATGAGCATTGTTTTAATCTTATGATTGTTTTTTTGTGTAATTTACTTGGTATCAATAGATAGTTACTATACTGATCCAGATCTTTTCTCAGCTCCCAGTCTCATTGCAATTATAACATCCTTTGCCCATTTGTATATACCAAGATCCTTTGAATCACCCAGGATATCATTTTCTTCATCACTCTGACAATCAATTATGAAGTTCTATTAGGTACTTGTTGTGTATGGGGGAACTGTATTTTAGTATTAGGATACAATAAATAAAATGAGAAAAAATAGTTAGGGAATTTACATTTTTTTTTGGTGAGGACCGGAAACCAAAAAGATTTGTTTGCTATCAGTGATAGATGACACAAAGAAGAAAGCACTGTGAAGTCAAAAGTGGTCCTGGTTGGGGTTTGTTAGTGTAGAAGGGCCCAGAAAGCATATTTGGTAAATTGTGATTTAAAAAGAACAAAGGAAATCATGACACCTACAGAGATGAGTAAATAAACATGATCCAGACTGGGATTTATTGGAACAAGGATCCTATCACATGGATTTGTTTGACTTGATGCTAGCACATCAAGGAGACCATGTGCTTGTGGCAAAGGAGAATGAGGAGTGTGGTAGAGAATGTCATTGAAGGTTGTCTTGGTTACTTTTCTATTTTTGTGATAAGAAACCATGACAAAAGTAACTTATAGAAGAAAATGTTTATCTGTAGCTTACAGTTTCATGGAGTTGGAATCCATGGCCATTATATGAGGCAGCATGGCAGCAGTCAGTCAAGCATGATGCTGGAGCAGTAGCTGAGAGCATCTATCTTAAGCTCCAAGCACAAGGCAGACAGAGCTCACTGGGAATGGTGTGGGCTTTTGAAACCTCAAAGCTGCCCCTCATGACATACTTCCAAGTTCTCCCCAAACAGTTCCATTAGCTGGGGGGACCAAGTATTCAAATGTATGAGCCTATGGTGGCTATTCTCATTCAAATCACCACAAGAGTAATGTGTGATGATTATATCTTTGTGTTCTACAGTAACGGCGGAGGCACTGGAGATGTCAAGCACAGGAATGACAAGAGCAGACTTCTGATCACAGTAGGACTGTTATGGCTGTGGTGTGAGTGCAGATTTGAGTGGGAGAGATAGGAGGTCTAGAAGAAAGAATTGAGACAATGGTGGTGACAAAGACCATAGTCGTGAAACTAGCTGTAGTCTAACAAGGTACCTTTTAAAGTGTGTTTTGAAGGTAGCACCAACAATTAAAGATAGATTGATGGTTTGTGTCAAAGATGTCTTCCAGTGATGTTGAAATGCTCTGTTGAACCTAAGGGAAGGTTTGCGTCGGTTGAGTTTGGCCATTTCACTTACATTCCAAGCCCACCACTCCTTTATACAGCCCTTAGTGCCAGTCTTTTCCTGCTGAGATAACTTTCCAGAACTCCTCAGTGGATTCCACAGAGCCCATTAAAAATGACTATTCTGAATAAGTCCTGGTCCCATTGCTGGGTACATGAACTGACTTTTTAGAGCCCATTCCCTGTGCTGTGATGCCTTACTCAGCCTTGATGAAGGGGAGAGGGGCTAGGTCCAGCCCCAACTTGGTTTGTCAGCCTGTGTTGACTACCCAAGGGTGGCCTTATCCTTTATGTGTAGCTGGAGTTTTCTCGCTAGGTCCCACCAAGCCCCAGCAGTCCGACAGCCCACTTATAAAATAAACACACAGATACTTATATTATTTAAACTGTTTGGCCTAATAGCTCAGGCTTCTTGCTAACTGTTCTAATATCTTAAAATAACCCATTTCTATTAGTCTATAAGTTGCCACGTGGTTTGTGGCTTACCGGTATCTTAACGTCTTCTCATGGTGGCAGCTGGCAGCGTCTCTCTGCCTCAGCCTTCCACTTCCCAGAATTCTCTTCTCTGCTTGTCCTGCCTATACTTCCTGCCTGGCTACTGGCCAATCAGTGTTTTATTTATTAACCAATCAGAGCAACACATTTGACATACAGAACATCCCACAGCATTTATGAGGAGGAGATGGGGGAGTGCAGGGGGTGGGAGAAGGGGAGGGAGTGAGAACAGGGGTTGGTATGTAAAAGGAAATAATTTTTTTAATGAAAAAATTATAAAATAAGACTACTCTGATAATAGGGCCAGAATCCCTGCTTACAATTTTTCTTTTGATCTTATGCTGACCTAGGTCATATCCCAAGTTTTACTAGCCATTATATTCTTTTTGATAGACTTTTTGGTAGTCATTTCAAGATGTAAATGATGAGTGCTATGGTAGCTCTTATGTGTTACATAATTTTTGTGGGTTACTTCTTAACTCCTTCTGGCAGCTTTACAACAGAATTACTTTTATTATAATGGTTCCACAGTTAAGAAAAACAAGAGCCTGAAAAGTTAAAGTATTAACCTCACATAACTATAGTTAGTAATGAGTATGAAGAAAAGTTGTACATGGTCTTGATTCTAAAAGCTCCTGTGTAGCAGAATTACATCGAACCATTTTGTTCAAAGTAAGAGTGTGTCTGTTTCACTTTTCAATCATCTTGTTGAAGTTACCCATATGAAGAATAAAAATACTTATTTGATAAGGGTTAGCAATAGATGATAACATTGCTACCTATATACTAAATGAGTTCAAAATCCGTAGTTATAAATAGTAGGAATTTATATTGATACAACCATTCGCGAAAATATTATACTTGTTCCTCAAAGGATTAAAAAATAGAACTTCCATATGATACAGCAATTCCTCTTCTAGGTTTATAGCTGAACATAATTAAATTAGTGCATTGAAGAGACATCTTTATCTCGATGTTTATTGTGGTGCTATTCATGGCAATAAAGCCATGAATTTATATATAAAGAAAATGTTGTGTATGTACATGTTAGATTTTGAAAAGACCCTGTTATTTCAAGATGATGAACGATCTTAGATGACATGTTAAGTGAAAGAAACCAGGCACAAAAGTACCTGATGATCTCACTTATCTTTAGAGTTTAACTAAAAAGGTTGAACTCATAAAAAGTAAAGGTGAGGGGGTGGGGAGGATGGGGGGGGAATGGTTATTGTCAGAGGCTAAGGTAAGAGACTGTAAAGAGATACAAAATTTACCCAGAGGAGACAAGCCCAAGAGTTAGGATAATTTCTAGATTAACCCAGACTCCAAAAAACAAAACAAAACAAAACAAAACAAAACCATGTATTTTCTTTCATTTGCCAATCCTAGATTTTCATTTACATGTGTGCTCATGTGCATGTTGATCATCTAGAAGAAGGGAAAAGAAGATTTTAAGGAAAAGAATGAATGAAGGAATGCATATGGCATAGGAGTGGAAAGGGACCTGGGAAGGAGGGGAAGGATGAGAACGTGCTAGAAAAGTGTGCGAGAGGATGAGCTACAAGAACAAAGTGTTAGCGAAAGTGCCAGAATGGAACACATACTTTGCTTGCTAATTATAAGTCAAGTAAAAACAGAAAAAATAAAAGATATACATGTTCTCACCAGACAAATGAAAAATACATGGGATAATACAGATATGAATTAGCTTGATTTAGCCATTCCATAATGTGAAAGTAGTTCAAAGCATTATGTTACATGTGATACTTATATACAATTTCATTTGTCAATTAAAAAAGATGGATAAAGGTACAAAATATTCTAAAAGAAATATGCACACATATTTGTGTATATATAAACATACACAAACTATGCTTTCCACAGAGCTACAAAACTGGCAGCTATGGGTCTGCAGTTATTTTAAGAAATAAAACATCACTTGCTCATTTATAAAAAAAAATACCTACTGTGATGGATTAATATCCAGGAAACAACTAATAAAAAGTGCTCAACTAAGTGTTTATTTCCAAATAACCTAGTTTTCATGGGGAACTGGTATGGGGCTAATGCAAATGCCAATATTGAAATAGCTGCTCCATTTGGGAGTAAAGAACATTGAATAACTGGACTGATAGGATAATGTGACATTTTCCATTGGGCTTCCCACATTCTAAATCATATTGTCTTAAACTCCTGCTGGGGTAATTTAGATTATGAGCTATCAAAGCTCCAGCACCCAGGTATTTTTTTTTAATAGAAAATAAAGTTCAAAAGCAAAAACATCTGTGCCTTTACATATTTCTTAGGTGTTTTATTTTCTATTTTAAAGTTTCTCACAAGTGTTATTATGTTGCACAGTTAATGACAGTAACGTCATTAGCCCATCGTCCATTTTCCTTCCTTCTATTATGAGATGTGGTTTAACAAGGACTTTATGTTACTTGGAAGAAAATCATTATTGCTATGATGTTGTTGTTGATAGTGATGATGATGATGATGATTACAATGTTTTCAGTATTTTCTTCCTTTGCAAGATAAAGAAAATATCCAAAGAATAGATCTATTCTCTCCCCCACTCTCTCTTCCTCTCTTTCTCTTTCTCTCTGAGTCACATGTATCTTAATAGTGCAGCCTGTGGATATTAGGACCACGGCATATTCTTTCATTACAAATTTAGAATGTGGAAGTTACTACTTTTTATAACTCAAAGAGCAGGGAGTGTGTTGTTTTTTACATCTTATAGCCCACACTTACCTAAGGCTTATGTGGCAGGCACCATTCAAACTATTTTACATATACAAGCACTGTTCTGCTTTGCATACATGATCACAGTTCTGTTTTCCATACAGATCATTACTCTGTTTTACATGTACAGACTCTGTCCCAGTTGTTTGACAGATACAGGCACTAACTGGTTTTCCACATACAGTCACCATTTTAACTGTTTTGCCTAGATTACTTCACTTAAAATCCATGCTCACCCTATGAAATACATAAATATTCCAAGGACAGAAAACAAAGATCAGGAGCACTGCCGTGAGCCCATGATCTGTGGAACTGTGTGGTTTCTTCTGGGCTGGAGCAAGCTGCATTGGATCCCACATTCTATTGTGTCTTGACATTTTTAGTAATTTCAAACTGGAAACCATGCAATTTTAGCTTGCGTGAGGACCTAGGAGATGAGTACTGTGATCAGAAATGCAGAAGAGCAAAAGAAGACAAACACCAAATCCAGCAAATTATGTAGCGGACAGAGGCTCTGAGACTTAGATTTTCCGTTGTCTACAGCAAGTTGTCTGACCACAGATTCCATGTCACTAACCCAATACTATACAGGTGATCCAGAATGATGATTCACTTTCTGAAAGAGTCTACTCAATGTCAGTTGAATGCATTCACATTTAGTGGAAGTAATGATTCTTGGAGGCAAATTTGATTCATGCATAGATAAGGAAACTAAGGAGCTTGAAAGGTTGTAAACTCAAAGATGGTCAGACCTCTAGTTTACTTTACCAAGAAAGATTGTCTTTCTTATTAATCTTTCTGCTTTCTTGGAAGTCCCTATTAAGACTGAACGTTGTTGTTTGAGATTAACAGGGTGAATAAAGACATAAGCAGTGAGGGTATATCTTTTTCTTTGGGAAATTAAATTTTATAATATGCTGTGGGATGGTCTTTCTGTACACTGTGAATATGTGTTGCTACTATTGGCTAATAAAGAAGCTGTGTTGGCCTATGGTAAGGCAGGATAAGAGCCAGGCAGGAAATCCAAGAGAGATACAGGGAAGAAGAGCAGAGTTGGGGCAGACGCCAGCCCACTGCCCAAGGAGCAACAAGATGCCAGCAGACTGGTAATGCCATGGCTGTGATTAATAGAAATGGGTAGTTTCCATGGAAGTGCCACCCACTAATACAGTGGGGGATGGGAAGGTGAGAGGTGAGATGTTTGGGAGCTTGCATCCGAAGCTTTGCCAATATGCTCTAGTGTTGCTGCATATAGGATTCCTGTAGCACGAATCTTAATAGTTCTTATTAATAAAAACAAATCTGGAGCTAGGTATCGGGGTGAATGCTGAAAGATCAGAGAAGCAGAACAAGCCACAGCCACATCACCTTGCCAATTTCTCAGCTGATCCTGTTTCCTCAGACTGGAAGCCTCTGAGTCCTCATCCAGAATGAGTCTCAGCTGAACTGTGCTGCTCAAAGCCTAAAAGCTTAACTAGGCTCCAGTTCCTGGTCCTCACACCTTATATACCTTTCTGCTTTCTGCCATCACTTCCTGGGATTAAAAGCTCACTTCCTGGGATTAAAGATGTGAGTCACCATGCCTGGCTGTTTCCAGTGTGGCCTTGAACTCACAGAGATCCCGACAGATCTCTGCCTCTGGGATGCTAGCATTAAAGGCATGTGCTACCACTGCCTGACCTCTACGTTTAATATTATGGCTGTTCTGTTCTCAGACCCCAGATAAGTTTATTAGGGTGCACAACATTTTGGGGAACACAATATCACCACATATTCCTTTGAATCTCTTCCTTTAAATTTCAAGCAAATTTGTATCTTACTTTATACAGACTCTATTAGTTTTACAATTAAAAATATCTGCCGAACATCACTTTGGGACTTGCACATACCCCCTGGAAGCTCTGATGTGGGTAAATTTAAATGTAAGCAGCCTGCTTTATTTGAGTCAGCTCAGATTTTTAAGCAGTTCCTTCTTCTATCATAGTAAAAGCTCCCTAAACACCATAAAACGCCCACCTCTTACTCCCAACTGTTCCCAGGGCTTTGCTCTGATTGGCAGTGTTTCTTGATTTCTTATCCCATCTCAATTCCACTTCTACAAGGGTTACCATTTTGCATTTCGGGTGAAAAAATTCTTTATTGTTCTAGATTGTGCCGCAACTGTCCCCTGCACTTCCTTCTATGCTGTGGACCATTTAGCATCTCTGGACCGTGCTCTCTTGTTGCTTGCAGGCACACAGTCACAGGGAGAAGTCCACACCTGCTCATTCTTTCCTGACAGCCTTAGGTGATGGCCCTTCTTCAAGTGGAGAATGAGTTTGTCCAAAACTTTCTGCTCTATAGTAATAGGTAAACAATCCTTTTTGTTCACCAGTAGCTCTATTTATGAAACTTTGTATGTGCCCTGCAGTGTTTTATCTGATTGTGATGCGTTGATGAACAGACCAGACCTTTGAAATCCATAGTGTCTTATTTTCCCTATCACCTCACTTGTTTTTCACGGCTGCTCCTGAAAAAAAAAAAAAAAAAAAAACCAAAAAACAAAAAAACAAGGTTGTCTCATTTAATGCACCATTAAATTGTCCCCAGAATGATCAGATGCTTTCTTGTTCAAAAGTTACAAGGGCATTGCTATTTATTCCTTAGTAATAAGGAACAAACATTTCTATCTGAGATGAGAGATCAAAACATTGGCCAAAATAATAAGAATATATTTTAACCTTCACTCTCAAATCTGAGCAGCTTAACAGATAAAATATTAGCAAAATACTGGTATCTAAAAGAGTGACTCCATTTGGTATACAAATGTGCAATTTCCCTGGAACTACTGGACTCAGTATGTTCTTCTGCTGTGTTCATGTTCCATACATGTTTAGCTTTACTGGCTTTAAAGACATTGTCAAATGCTACTAGTAGCCAAAGAGAGGTTCCACCAAATTCACAAATGAAATAGATGAGTAGTGGAGGACTTGCTGTTCCATCCTACCCTTTAGGAGAACAAGCACATAGATATTTAAAAAGAACACAGGGCAACACAGTGGTGGGTATCAGGATAAAATGTTACTTTGTCCTCCTACCCGCAAATGCTACATGAGGATTTCAGAACTTCCAGTGGCTAGAAACATACAACATTCTATGTATCCAACAGTCTTATAAAATCTATACTTGTTAGTTTAATTTTCAAAACAAAATGATGTCATCATCATTATCATGCTTGTCATTGTCATCTCCATTTCTAAACGAAATGTACTAGAGAAACAACAGGTCATCTCACAGACAGACTCCAAATCTAGGAAGTGCAGCCCTAGGATTTGTAGGATCTGTTCTAGTAAGTAACCAAGCATTGTTTTGATTGACAAATTGCTTGTTGTATTCAGTGTTGTCAAAGTTATGCAGTTTTTCAGATTTTATTTATTTTATTTTTAATCGTGTGTGTGTGTGTGTGTGTGTGTGTGTGTGTGTGTGTGTGTGTGTGTGCTTGCATAGGAATGTAGGTGCTCATGGAGGCTAGAGGTGCTGAACTCCTTTGGAAATGGACTTATAGGTGGCTGTGAGTTACCCTGTGTGGGGTTGAGAACCAAACTCAGGTCCTCTGCAAGAGCAGTCCATGCTCTTAACTATCAATCTTTTCAGCCCTCTGGCTTTTGAAGCAAAAATACCCAATGAAATACTCACAAATGGAATCCATCAAAAAGATCATCCACCATGATCAAATAGGCTTTATCCTAGAGATTCAGGATGGTTTAAAATGGTAGGAAAACTGTCAATATAATCCACTGTATAAACAAACTGAAAGAAAAACAAAACAAAACACAAGGTCATCTCATTAGACACTGAAAAAGCCTTTGGCAAAATCCAACATCCATTCATGATAAAAGTCCACTCTCCATATTTATTCAATATAGTACTTGAAGTTTTAGCTAGAGCAATAAGACAACTGAAGGAGATCAAGGGGATACATGTTGGGAAGAATACATCTTTTTGCAGACAATGTGATAATATACATAAGTGACCCTAAAAATTCTATCAGGGAAGTTCTACAGCTGATAAACATCTTTAACAAAGTAGCTGGATGCAAGAATAACTAAAAAAAATCAGTAGCCCACCAATATGCGAATGACAAATGGGCTGAGAAAGTAATAAGAAAACATTACCCTTTACAATAGCCACAAATAATATAAAATATCTTGGGATAACTCTAACCTAGCAAGTAAAAGACTGTATGACAAGAACTTCAAGTCTATGAAGAAAGAAATTGAAGAAGATATCAGAAGATGGAAAGATCTCCCATACTCATGAGTCAGTAGGATTAACAGTAAAAATGGCCATCCTACCAAAAGCAATTTACAGATTCAATGAAATCCTTATCAAAATTCCAACACAATTTTTTGTAGACCTTGAAAGAACAATACTCAACTTCATATGTAAAAACAAAAAGCTCAGGACAGCTAGAAAAATCTTGTAGAATAAAAGAGCTTCCAGAGGTAACACTATCGCTGATTTCAAACTGTACTATAGTGTTGTAGTAATAAAAACTACATGGTATTGGCATAAAAACAGACAGGTGGATCAATGGAATCAAATTGAGGACCCAGATGTAAATCCACACATGTATGGACACCTGATTTTTGAGAAGCCAGAGTATACAATGGGAAAAAGATAGTGTCTTCAAAAAATGTTGCTGGTTCAACTGGATGTTGGTATGAAGAAGAATGCAAATAGATCCCTATCTATCACCCTGCACAAAACTCAAGTCCAAGTGGATCAAAGACATCTACATAAAATCTGATACACTGAAACTGACAGAAGAGAAATTGGGCAATAGCCGTGAATGCATTGACACATTGACAACTTTCTGAACAGAACACCAATAGCGCAGGCACTACGATCAACAATTAATAAATGGGACCTCATGCAACTGAAAAGCTTTTATAAGGCAAAGGACACTGTCAATAGGACAAAATGGCAACCCCAAGAGTGGGTAACAATTTTCACCAACTCCACATCTGACAGTGGCTAATATCCAAAATAGAAAGGAACTCAAGAAATTAAACACCAGCAAACTACATAATCCAATTAAAAATGGGGTACAGACCTAAACAGTGAATTCTCAACAGAGGAAAGCAGAATGGTTGAGAAACATTTAAAGAATGTTCAACATCCTTAGCCATCAGGGAAATGCAAACCAAAATGACTCTGAGATTCCATCTTATACCTGCCAGAATGGCTAAGATAAAAAATACAAGTGATAGCTCATGCTGGCAAGGATATAGAGCAAGGGGAACACTTGTTCACTGCTGTTGAAATTTCAAACTTGAACAGCCACTTTGGAAATCAATATCATGGTTTCTCTGAAAATTGGGAATTGATCTACCTCAAGACTCAGCTATACCACTCCTGGGCATATGCCCAAAGGACAATCCATCCCATCACAAGGACACTTGCTCAGCTATGTTCATAGAACTGGAAACATGTTCAGAAACTGGAAACAACCTAGATGCCCCTCAACTAAAGAACGTATAAAGAAAGTGCAGTACATTTACACAATGGAGTATTACTCAGCTGCTAAAAACAATGTCATCATGAAATTTGCAGGCAGAGGCATGGAACTTGAAAAAAATCATCCTGGGTGATGTAACTCAGATTGAGAAAGACAAACATTGTGTGTATTCACTTATAAGTAGATATTAGCTGTAAACTAAAAGTTCAATAGTCATGCTAAGGTCCACAGAACCAGAGAGGCTAAATAACAAAGACGACTTAAGGAGGGTTGCAAGGATCTCCCTGGAAAGAGGTAATAGAATAGATTTTACAGGTGGACTGGGGGTGGCTATGGTTGAGAACAGGAGGGATCAAGTGAAGGGGAGAGGGATGGAGAAAATACTGGGAGAAATGACTGGAATTGGGGGACATTTTGGGGTGAAGCGGAACTCTAGTGCAATGGAGACTCTATGGAATCTACAAGAGTAACCCTAGGAAAAACTCCTAGTAATGGGAGATACAGAGCCTGAACAGGCCTTCTTTTGTTACTAGGCAATTCAAATGGAGGCATTGGAACACCAACTTAGCCACAAAACTTTTGACCTACAGTTTTTACTGTCTGCAGAGTGTTCTGGGACTGGAACCTAGCAAAATCATCATTAACGAGACCAGAGAGACTTCATTCAGCAACTGATGGTAGCAGATACAGAGTCCCATAGCCAAACATTAGGTGGAGCTCAGAGAGTCCTGGGGAGAAGGTGGAGGAAGGATCGGAGGAACCAGAAGAGACACCAAGAGAACACAGTCCACAGAATCAACTGATGGGTATTCATGTGGACCCACAGAGATCAGGGAGCTTGTAGGTCTGACCTAGGTTCTCTACATATATGTTATGGCTGAGTAATTTGGTATTCTTGTGAGATTTCTAACAGTGGGAGTGGGGGCTGTCCCTGACTCATTTGCCTGCTTGTGGGACCCTTTTTCTCCTACAAGGTCACCTTGTCCAGCCTTGTTATGACGATGTGTGCTGGTCTTATTGTAGCATATTATGCCATGTTTGGTTGATGTCCCTGGGTGGCTTTCTCTGTTCAGAGAGGAGATGGCAGTGGAGTGGGGAACTGGGGATGGGTTTGGGGGGGAGGGGAGGTGGGAGGAATCTGGGGAAAGGGAGGGAGGGGAAACTGCGGTAGGGATGCATTATGTGAGAGAAGAATAAATATGAGAATTCTTAAAAATTAAAAAAAAATCTAACTTTAGTGCAGTTACTTTAGTTTTGACACATTCAATAGGTAGGGGATAGATTTCCTCAGTTCCAACACAATTTAATGTTTCCTTTTAAGTATAATTAAAAATTATTTATGTTGTGTGCATGGTTGTGTACCAGGGCACATGTATTGAGGTGAGACAATAGCTTTTGGGAGCTGGTTCTCTCCTACCATGTGAGTTCTGGAGACCTAGTTCAAGTTGTCAGGCATGGTGGCAAGTACCCTTACCGACTCAGCTATCTTGCCAGCATTTAATTCTTTACTTTCGGAAAAGTGTTATTTTGTGGAAATTTTAATGCAATGATATAACAATGAGTAGTTAGATTTCATTTCTCATAATTTTATTTTCCCAGGAGTATTGGGTTGAAGCATGTGGAGAGAGAGAGCTCTATTAGTTATCAAAAAAAATGAGTAAACCTGAAATGAATTAAATTCTAATATATTTAAATATATAACCATATAATATATCATATCATATCATATCATATCATATCATATCATATATTAACTGCATGACTGTCACAATAGAAATTCATGAAGGTTCCTTTCTTTGTTCCATATTGATTATAATTTCAAGTGAGAGAGGACACTGTTTCTCACATCTTTCATTCTTCTGTAGTTTTACTTACTCTTGGCTAACATGACAACTTTCTCTAGAGACTTCAACATTAGAAGCTGCAACCGAGACATAACTAAATGCCTGTAATTCACTTGCCTCATTCTATAAAGTGGTTTCATTGTGAGTTAGATGGAGCTTTAGAATGCCCTAGAAGACAAGGTCAGTATGATCTGACCTAACTAGTTGATACAGTTGCTGTTTGCCAGGAACAGACATCGACAGTGTGATCTCAACTGTAGAATTCTTCTTGTGGATTACCTTTCATTCATTTCATCATTTTGTCATCCAGTTTCCAAGCATATTCTCTAATTTGTCATCCAAACCCACTCTGAAAGCTGTTCACGTAGGTGGGAGACTATCAAGTTGACTGAAAGTCAGGAATAGAAAAACACTCCTATCTTTTGGAGAACGTTTTCTTTTACTGACTACTGAAACACAGTTAGAAAATTAGATCCTCTTTGCTTCAATTTTTGAGAACTGAGAGTGAAAAAGTTAGAAAGACCCACCAATGCTTGTAGCTTCAAAATTGATTCTATCCATTAAGCACACACTGGTGAAGGTGGTGGAATAGATTTTACAGGCTATCACCTGAAGTATCCACTGACACAAGGGATTCCTAGACATTGTTGAAATAGTTTCAACAATTCAATGCTACCAAATTATGAATTAATGTATTCAGATTTAAATGGAACCATGCACTATGGAAATCCCTGTTGTCTGACACTGGAGGGCCATGAGCTGCCATCCTTCTTAGTGAAATGTTTCTCCTTGTCTTCTAATTCTGTTAGCACTTCTCAGTGTTGTATCCCTGTATTTTACCATGTGTTGGTGTTTGTGTGTGTGTGTGTGTGTGTGTGTGTGTGTGTGTGTGTGTGTGTGTACTAGATTCTCTCTGGGCCAATGGTTATGTTACACTATTAAAATTCTTACTAGAAAGACTATTAGTTACTTTGACATCACTGTGAGCATGTGGGACAGAAACAACTTAGGGGAGGGTTAACTTTGGTTGACAGTTTCAGAGAATGTCTAGTCTAGCATGGTGTTGGTGAGGGACACTACTGTGGTTTAGAACACAGTGGCAGGAGCATGTGGCAGAAGCTCCTCATAACATGACACATTAGGAAGTGAAGAATGTGTAGAACCTGGAGCCTGCCCCTAGGGGTCTACTGCTGCCAACTAGGTGCCAGAAGAGGGTTCTGAGCCCTCTTCAATTACAAATGATGGTGAGCTGCCATATAGGTACTGAAGACTGAACCTAGGTCCTCTGGAAGAGCAGCCAGTGGTCTTAACTGCTGAGCCATCTCTCTAACCCCAGATTCAATACTTATAAAGGGCTAATAAATGTATACATAAATATGTGTGCATGTAAGTACATACTACATTTTGTTCATGGATTCATCCATTCACGGACATTTCTTCCTATCATTTGGCTACTGTGAATAATGGTTCTATGAACATCAGTGTGCAAACACCCAAGTCACTGCTCTCTGTCTTCTAGTATGCATCCTTAAGTGGAATTGCCGGGTTGTATGTTAGCTCTATGTCTCAGTTTTGAGGAATCGGCAAACTGCTTTCCACAGTGGCCCTGTCATTATCATTTGTACAAACAGGACACAGGATCTGAAAATAATAATGCTCAGTTCTTTCTTCCTTTATTTTTTGAGATTATAATATACTTACATCATCATTTCTTCTCTCGATTTCCTACTTCCATTCCCTATATAGTCTTTCTGGTTCTTTTTCAAATTCATGATCTCTTTTTTCATTAATTGCTGTTAAGTGCATATTTCTATATCATCTATTTATATCCATTTATATATTCCTAAATATAGCCTGCTCAGTTTGTATAGTGTTACTCGTACTTATGTTTCAGGAATGACATTTTCTTTGGATAATCAACTGGTGTGCTCTTCCATGAGGAAGACTATTTCTCCCACTTTTTTTTTTTTTTTTTGAGACAAGGTTTCTCTGTGTGGCTTTGCGCCTTTCCTGGATCTCGCTCTGTAGACCACGCGGGCCTCGAACTCACAGAGATCCGCCTGCCTCTGCCTCCCGAGTGCTGGGATTAAAGGCGTGCGCCACCACTGCCTGGCCTATTTTTCCCACTCTTAACATTCCTTTGCTGCCTATAGTTCTTTGTACAAGGTTGAGGCCTCTTGTGCTTTCACCAGCCCACTTCAGCACATCCGTCGATGTCATTCTTTTCTCCTTTTCTTCTTTACTGTAGCCACCCCAAGAATATGAATTGGTTTTCCCAATGTTTAGTTACTTCTATGCACTATGGGCCATCACTAGAAGAGATTTTAATGTTAGGCTGTAACTAGAGCTTTACTGATTCTGAGCTTTTGAATCTGTCCAGTGTGTTATTGTAATTTAAAGAATTTTTATTACTCTGTACCCCTCCTTCTGCTTAAACTAACTCACAGTGATTCCTGTTAATTTGTGATTCTTACTTAATCTCCAGTAGGGAGCTCTAGCTGTGTTCTGTCTGGTTGATATAAACTTCACAATCCACTGCAGCATTTATTAACTGTCTTTGTCAAACACATCTGCTATATTCCTACTGTTCTTTCTGGATTTTCCTGTGAATAATGGAAATCAGGTATGACAAAAAATATGCAAAATACTCCTGTTTAGTTAAGTGTAATAAATATAAAACTTTTAGGATTTACTTTCTTCTCCACACTGTCTCAGATACAATATTTAAAATTTCTTTTATCCTTACACTCTCTTCCAGGATACCAAGGGCACAGAACTCATAGGGTGGGGAGCAGCCTATAGAGTTATGGGCAAGAAGGTGAGGAACAAATGAAGTTGAATTTGCTTGGGACTCTAGATCTCCAGCAGCACCCACCTATTTGTAAGACCTTATAAGACAGGGTGAGAAGTAAATGACGTGCTTTCTATACAACATACTCGCCAATGCTTAGCACTTAGTGAAATCTCAGTAAAGGTTAATTATATCTCCTCAAAGGGACATTTTTATATTTAAAAATGTAAATCTCTTTTTGTTCTAGTGTGAGTTTCTCTTAGC
Source organism: Peromyscus eremicus (assembly GCF_949786415.1). NCBI lineage: Eukaryota > Metazoa > Chordata > Mammalia > Rodentia > Cricetidae > Peromyscus > Peromyscus eremicus. The sequence goes on from NC_081422.1 coordinate 74,888,289, forward strand.
TGGTATTTAAAGGACCTGAGATATAGACATTTCATTTTATAAAAATTAATGCCCATTTTCAGTGTAATAAAATAGCTTTCTAATTGTGCAGCAATTAAACTTAAACAAATGTCACAGACAGAACAGGGTACTGACCGTGCCATCATTTAAATGTGAAATGAGCATAAAGCAGACGCTTGGTTTTCTATGGTCAGTGTATAGGTTGCAGAGGAGGCCATTTTCTCTCCATTTACTCTCAGGGTTTCTGAAGCAGTGAGGAACTAAAAATAAAGTCATAGTGCATTTCTCTGACAACTCTGAAGGTTTGAGTTAATATTCCTAGCGGATCTATAGAGTTTTCCTAAATAATAGTTCAACACAATTAAAATGGAAATTGCTGTAATATTTTCCCTTTGCACTAGACTCCTTTGTCTGGTCTGTCACTGTGTCATCATTTATTCTTCTGTTATTAGAGTCATTGTTCAATCATTTCCCACTCGGAGGGTTAATTACAAGCTTCAAGGCTTTCTGTTAACTCTCTACCCAGTGTCATGAATTATCCTTGACCAGATCATGAAATCCTGGCAAAGGAGTAGATACAAGGCACAGCAATATTTCCCCCCACTGGGTTTGGAAGAGACATGAGGGATTTTATATACTTTATCAGCTACGAGAAACCAGCTGACATAGGAAACTTTTAGACTCATATCTTCTTTTTGTACTCCACTTTCCTCTATCTTTTGTCAGAAGCACCAGTATAGATCTGGAGACTGTGGTTTTGCCCTCAGCCAGTGAGAATGGCAGAGCTCAGGGTATTCTCAGAACACTCTCAGACAATATTATTCCAGCTGATTATAACTATCTAGTTTGGTACTGTCGTGCTCCCCGCCATCTATGTTTGAAGAATGTGCTCTTTATTCATTTAGCACCAGAGACAGGCTTCATGAGAAGGCAGTGATTCCTCAAGGCGTTGGTGTCTGCTTCTCCTGTTCTCAAACACATTCAAACGTTCTGTTTATAGCTGTTGCAGTGGCACCAGCCTGTCTTTGTGAAGTTGCACCTAAAGCATGCTCTGACTCTAGCTTCTGCTTTGGGGGTTTGAAATGGTGTTTCTTTGGCTTACTGGGAAACAGATGGCCATTTCTAGTCTACATGTCTCAGATTCTCAGCTGTGCAAAAGCTATGATAGATTTATTTAATTTTGAGATGAGGATTTAATGTGTCTGTCCTAGGCTGGCCCCAAATCCTCTATCATCCTACTTCAGCTTTCCAAGCTCTGGCATTGTAGGCAGGTAGCACCATGACTGGCAAGTGTTACTTGATCATGAAAATGATATTCCAAAGTTAGACTCAGACTTTAATTAGCACACAGAGCAGACATTGTCTCTGCTGGAAAGGAATGATTCCTGGATACCAGCATTAGAAACAATTGTAGCTTAATGGCAGGATGCTCAAAAGCGTTATGCTACTATTGCATCATCCTAAAAACTCCTGAAAAATAAAAATTCAATGGACTCTGCCACATTTTGCTTTATGTTTTGTTTCTCTAAACACTGTGTTCTTATATCTTGAAGGTTAGTAGATTTTTCATAACAGTATCATTATTCCTTAACGCTTACTTTACCTGAAGAATAAAAACGTATGAATGCTCTCTGGATGGAGGAGTAAGGCTTATTAGTCTGTGTTTCTGCAGCAAGCTGTGCAAATCCTGACCCTTAGTGAAGTTCAGTCAACAGCTGCTGAATGATGAGTTTCCTGTTATTTCATACCTTGTCAGGGCTTGAACTTCCTTTTCGGGCACCATTGCCTGACAACATTTGACAATTTGTTATATTGTTTCTGTTAGGACTTGAAATTGTGGCTTGATCTAATAGAAGAATCAGGACTTTAGTATTTAGACAAAAATTGCTTTTTAATTGGAAATCACAATAGGTGACCTCAAAAGGCAAACAAGAGGTGTGGAGAAAGGAGTGGGATGACAAGGGGTCACGTGAGACATCAAAGCAGAAAGATGGATGCCTGGGGTGGAAGGGTAGAAGGGTGAGAAGGGGATGAAGGGAGGAGTAGAAATGATAAAATCAAATTTTGTTGGGTAGGGCCATTCTTCATAGCAATAAAAATGGTATTTAAAATACTGTCAGTGTTTTAAAGTTTAAAATCTGTTTCAGGATGACTAATACTGATTTGAAAGGGAGGTACTAAGCAGGAAAAAAAGAAAAGCATAGACAGTACAGTGAACTAAGTGGCTGTCGGGATGCAGAGGAGGTTTTGAGTTGATGCTGGGAAGGTAGAAATGTTGGTTCTTGTCTGCAGATCAGAAATTCTGAGTTTCCAACACAGGAAAAGGAGGCAGTTGGGCTAATCCCATGTTACTGAAGAGCAATAAATTTGAAGTATGATTCTATTAATAGAAGAAAGTAAGTATGTGAAGTGATGGGTAAATGTCTTTGATTTAATCATTATATATATGTGTGTATTTTTACTGACCAATTAAAAACTGATTAAAATTTAAATGTTATGACCATTTTAAAAATAAAAAGAAATTTAAAGCTAAAATGTTAAATAATATCATTTCAGTACATCATCACAGAAGATAACCATTGGTAAGTTTTAGGCCTCCTGAAGGCCTCTCTGCCAATGTGGCAAACCAAATCAGGCGGAATTGGAAAGCCTAGGTTTAATGGGTAAAGCACTCCCAGACGATTCCCCGACCCCACAGAGAGGAGATGGGGTTCGAGACCAGAAGAACCACATGTCTGTTTTGGGATGCCGCTTATGCTTATATAATCCTGTAGGAGTGGTCTTCAGCCTCTCTTGGGGAGGAGCTGTGTTTGGTGGGCTTTGAAGGGGAGGGTTTGGGGAAAGAGATGGGGAGGGGAGTGGAGGTAGATCTTCCTTCAGACTCCTTCCAACAACCATCTTATTCTTTCAATGCATTCATGGCATCTCCTTAATTAAGACATATATTTTTCTGCATCCAGATCCCGAGAATGAGGAGGGTTTATATGAGCGAGAATTGTTGAGACCAAGGTTGGATAAAGCACAGAGACAAATAGCCAAACGAACGGAAACACATGAAATATGAACCAATGGCTGAGGGGTCACCAACTGGATCAGGCCCTCTGAGTGGGTGAGACAGTTGATTGGCCTGTTCTGTTTGGGAGGCATCCAGGCAGTGGCACCAGGTCCTGTGCTCATTGCATGAGTCGGCTGTTTGAAACCTGGGGCCTATGCAGGGTCCCTTGGCTCGGCCTGGGAGGAGGGGACTGGACCTACCTGGACTGAGTCTACCAGGTTGATCTCAGTCTGTGGGGAAGGCTTTGCCCTGGAGGAGATGGGAATGGGGGGCGGGCTGGGGGGAAGGTGAGGGGGGCGGGAGGGGGGAGAACAAGGGAATCTGTGGCTGATATATAGAACTGAATTGTATTGCAAAATAAAAATTAAAAAAAAAAACCACTAAAAAAAAAAGACATATATTTTTAAAATATAAAGTCAAGGAGTTTTTTTTTTTTCATTGCATACCCTTGATGATAAAGTTTGTGAAAGCACTTCAAAGTGATATTTATAGTGGGATGAGAATAATATTATAATATTTTAATAATCATCATCATCATAATAATAATATTGAAAATAATCAAGAAGTGTACCCACATAAATGTATTTATTTTTGTACTTATGTGATAGTTAAAACAAATGCTTGTATGTTAAGAGAAAAAAACAGCTTACCAACAATGATGTCCTCATATGTCTTATGCAAAGGATTTATAAGGACATGCTTTCATTTTAAGAGATGCCAGGAGAACACTTTTACTAGTTACTTTACAATCACCTTGATGAGCTCTTTGAAAGTAGATGCTGCAGGAGGCTGATTGTATTTTAATTATTGGTTCTTTGTAAAAGACTGCAGAGCATCAGAATGATCCTCTATCTCTCCTGACCTCTTACTGGGCCATAAAATCATTCTTTCTCTTTTGTCTATTTTCTATTCTCATTTCAAGGTGATTGAGTCAGGCAATTGACCTGTCTCTGAGTAAACTTGATATTGCCGAGGAGGCTTAGATGTAATTCTTTCCTGATGGTAATTCTCTTTAAAATTTCTTTGGACTGATATTTACCATTATATATTTTCCTATCCCCAAAGCCTAAAACTTCGTATTTGAAGCAACAAGAACATGACAAATTTTCACACTCCAACCTATACTCCTTTGGCATTTATGAAATTGCTTTGGTCAATGGAGTATAGTGAATGCTGTCAATGTTTTGGTTTCATATCCTCCTATGAGTTGTATCCTGAGTCAAATCCTTGACTGTGATGGGTAATTGTTTATATTGGAATCTAATAACCATCCGTTTAATGGTACCTGGATGGGAATTATCATCTAGTTAAGGCATTAATGATCAAGAGCCAGCAGTTATTAGCTGAAACAGAAGGGTCAAAGGCCTTGAAATGGCTAACAACAGAGTTACTCTGTAGGGGGAGCCTTGAAAAGAAAATGGGCAGTCATTTATTTCACCTTAGGTCCCTGTTTTTTGAAATGTTTCTTAGAGTTCATTATTTCCAATGATGCCTGGGTAGTTTGTATATAAACACTTTCTCTTAAAGCCGTACAATATTTCCTTGTTCTGCGTAACGCAGGTCAAGTGCCCTATGACATTGTAGAACTATTTCAACTAATGAATCTACCTGTTGTTAGATCTGGTTTTATTTGGTTTTAACAGGTACCTCTCTTGATATGCCAATAGGCACTATGGTAGCTATTTTGTCCTCTATGCCAGGGAGTTTGTTTTTGATCTAACATTCTAGCCTGTGGGGGACAAGGGGAGATATGCTATCTTCTGTAACCAATTCTTGCTGAAACCAAGACGTGATGGTCAGGGGTCAGGAACGTTGGCATGCTAGTCAAAGGCCAGGAGGGGATTCAGGAATGGGGCATTAATCAGAAGCATCTGGTTATTTGACCCAGCTGAGGAGACAGGGAGCAATTACCTTGGCTGGACTGGTTCACATCAACTTTCAGCAAGTCATTTGGAGTAGGTTGTAGATTGCAGCTGACTTCTGGGTAGCATCTGTCAGACAAGTGGAAATCTCCTCAGATGGATATAGACTAGGGACAGAAGTTAAACTTTAGGAACTTAAAGGAAAATCTTACATTTAGAACTTTCAGGCCCATGGTCCTAGTGATTAGGGGAGGGAAGAGTCCCAAGACAAGGAGAGAGAGATTCATCCTCAGGAATAGGTAGGTGGGGGAAACTTAGGCTGTATTTATCTGGAGTCCCTTTGACCTTCAAGGGGTAGATCCAAGTCTTATGACTCCCTTGATTCTCTGAAGCTTACATAAAGTTTTTAGTTTACAAAAAGAGATAAAAGTTCAGCTATGTTAGCATTACCACTGTTTATATGAAATACACATTGCAGAAAAAAGCAGCTAATGGGTGTCTGTAAAACAGCTGGATTAGACTCACACTTTTAAGTCATAACAAAAACTGTAGCTTTGGGTTAAGAAGTATGAACATTTTTTTTGTGTGTGTCCAGACAGCCAGTTACATAGACTGAAGAGACATGTTTTTAGCTCAGTGAGAAGCATTTTTAAGGCTATACTTAGAAGACAACCAAAGGAAATTTAAAACTTTGAGCTTTTGACTGAATAGTAAGCATTCAGTGCTCCACCAGCTTATTAGAACTCCATTGATCAGTGTTAAAACTCTGAACTTTTGAAATCTTAGTATAATAAAAGCATAGAAGGGGTAAGAAATCTAAAGCATTTCACATTTTTCACATATCTTAAATCACTTTTTTATATCTTTAAAACTTGCATTTACACACCTTAAATCATTTTTTTAGACCCTTACAACTTACTTAAGCTTTCATATCATCAGACTTTTATATATCTTAGAATGCTTTCTTAGACCCTCAAAACTTGGCTAGATTTTAACCCCTTTTCTTGCTTTTTCTTTCCATCTAATCATTTACCAGAGACATGAGTAATTATTACTGAGAACAGTCATTGCAAAGCATGCTCCTTTAGTGACAAGTCACATCTGAAACTTGTCTGTCCTTTAATGTGAAGTCTGTTAGCAAGGCAAATGTGTGTAGATGAAGTTTTCTCTGGTCCTGCCCAGCCCATGGATCCCACAACCGCTTATAAAATAATCACTCAGAAGCTTATATTAATTAAAACTGCTTGACCATTAGCTCAGGCCTACCACTGACTAGCTCTTACATTTAAACTCAGTCAATTTCTGTTAATCTATATGTTGCCACATGTTCTGTGGCTTTACCTGTATTCTGTTACATGCTGCTCCCTGGACAGCGGGCTGATGTCTACTGACTCAGCCTTCCACTTCCCAGAATTCTCTTTGTCTGTTTATCCCCCCTATAGTTCCTGTCTGGCTACTGGCCAATTAGCATTTTATTTATCAACCAATCAGAGAAACACATTCACAGCATACAGAACACCCCAAAGCAAACGTATTTGCCTTTCTCAGCAGGAGACCTAGTAGTTCTAGAAAAAAAACAAGGCCTAATTTTTACATATGAAGTGAACTAACAAGGTGGCTGCAGCCTTGTGGGGGGTGGGGAGGAGCTGGTTGCCTACTGTTGTTAAACTGACAAAGATACAGTTGGCCTAGCCATCAATGCCATCAGAGATCTGAGAAGATAAATTATAGCAGGAAATATAACCCAAATGGCCTATGTATTTCTTAAAATGACAGAGATTTATCTATTACCTATATGATCATCCTAGGCTCCTTTGGTCCCCATGACTTCTTTTGGGTCAGAGGTTCCAGGGGAGCATCAGCCTTCAGCTTCTAGGTCCAGAAGACCTGAGAAACTTTCCTGTGGAGGAGGAACTTGGGGAATGGCTCTTACTTTATCTAGGCAAAGTGGGGCAATCAACTCTCCAGTGCCCTGCTTGTCCCCAGTTTGTGCAGGGTCCTGGTGGTGGGCAAGGCATTGGGGCAGTTACTCCGAGTGGTAAGTGTTACCATAATCTAGGTGGTGTTATTATGCCCCATCATCTCCTTTGGAGACCTGGCAGTCACCACTAGCAGCTGATGTCTCTGTCATAGTAAGTTTTTCCATTAAACATTTTTAAATGCCGTATTCAGCAGGTCTCTGACAAGTTTGAGGACCATCATCTATTAAGTATATGTGAGCTACACAAACTTTGCTTGCTTTTAGTTAAGCGTAACCTTGAAAACATATACTGGAGGCTAAATAAGGCTTATTTCTGTAATTAATTACATTAGTACTTAGCATGACAAGTATAGATCTGAACACATTAAAGAAACTTGCATATCTTAATTATCTTGGACAGTTTCTGAGTTGACTCTCCTTTTAGTATCAAAGTAAAGTTTTAAAATCATGTATATACTCCATAGGGAGACTGGGAACTTTCCTGATCTTTTATAGTCTACCATTACAGAATATAACAGTTTCTTATAAGACTCAGTTTATCAACATAGCTAAAGCTTAACAAAGTTAGCAAAGACAAGAAGACTAGACATATATTCTTAAGTATGAATAGACCTAAGTTAATGAAAGATATTCTCTAAGCCTGTGGTTCTCAATCTTCCTTATGCTGGGACCCTTCAACACAGTTTTCCATGTTGTGGTGACCCTAAAAATCAAATCATTCTCATTGCTATTTTACAACTGAAAAATTTCACTGTTATTAATCACAGTGCAAACATCTGACATGCAGACAGTCCTATGCTACCCCTATGAAAAGGTCATTCAACCCCCAAAGGTGTTATGACCCATAGATTGAGAACTGCTGCTCCAATCTCTTTGCCAGAAAGCTTTTGCCAGACTGCTTGGGTCATTGTCTTGCTGCATCATAAGATAGGAATATCCTGGTTTCTGGTGTTTAGTATGTTGTGCTCATAGCTGTGGCTTTAATTCTTTAGCCTTTTATTTATTTTTTAAAATCACATATTTTTATTTATTTATTTTTATTTTGCAATACAATTCAGTTCTACATATCAGCCATGGATTCCCCTGTTCTCCCCCCTCCCACTGCCTGGATGCCTCCCAAATAGATCAAGCCAATCAACTGTCTCACTCATTCAGAGGGCCTGATCCAGTTGGTGACCCCTCAGCCATTGGTTCATAGTTCATGTGTTTCCATTTGTTTGGAAAAAAAAAGTAAAGGAAATTGGCATGTTTAAAAGACAATTGCATGTCAATGACTACTGAAGCATTATTCACAGTTGCCAAGATACAGAAGTTATCTACGTGTCCATCAACAGTTCAGTGGACAAAGGAAAAATAATGCACACAACAGAGTGCTACTTCATATGATATTATTATTATTGCTATTATTGTTTATAATTGTCATTGGTGAAAATAAAGTGATCCTAGAAGAAAAAAAATCACATATTAATAATATAAAACATTTTATAAACTTATCCTATAGCCTTATAAGTTTAAATATTTTAAAAGCTGTTCCTTAAAAAAAATCTAGTTTTTTAAATTTAAATTTTCTGTAAAACTCCAAAATTTCCTCTTAAAGAAGTTTAAAATCTCTCAACTGTGTGTTCCTGCAATATCAAAAACAGAGTAACTTTTTTGTTTCAAGAGGGAAGATACAGAGCACAGCCACAATCTGCACAAGGTAAAACCAAGCTCCAACAGAGCAAACACCTTAATGCTCAGCATCTGGGATCCATTCATAATCTTCTGGGGCTTGGGTCACCTCTCTGACCCCATCCTTGGTGGCATACATAGCTTGTCTTCTAGGAACCACCTAGCTCCATTTAATTGTGGCTGGTATTTCTGGTGACTAGCACACGGCACCAGCATCTCCAAAACTGTTAAGGTCCCCGATTGCAACTGTGATCTCTCTAGGAACTCCTGCCATACACTGAGAAGCTCAGCTATTCCCATGACCCCCTGGTGTCTTTAAAACCAATACCACCTAGGTGACTCTTACATTACAAGTTTGGCTGTCAGCAAGGTACATTCTAGTATATGAATGCATGGAGGTACAGCTTTAATACCTCACTAAACAAGCATTATTTTTAAATCATGTTTTTCATAAACCATGTTTTCAGGACAGGAATTATCATATAAAAATCCATCCTAATACAAAATGTCTTGGAGTTCTGTTGTTGCCTCCTTGGTTGGGCCACACCATGTGGTCACCTTTAATCAAGATGGCAGTGAAGTCACATGACCATCTGCCCTTGACAACCCTAGCAAAGTTGGCTGCCAGCCATGTGGCTGCCTAAAGATGGTGGCAAGCCACATGTTGCCTATATCCCAAAATGGAATCACGCCACATGGTTCCTTTAAGATTACCTATGCATAGATTTTTACTACCAACTTCATATTATGAGTCTTAACTTTTTTCACTGATATTTAACCATACCCAAAAAAATAAACTTATAAATCTTGAGGTACAGAATGTTCACATAAACCAAGTCTAATTTTTATCTGCTTTGCTCTTTCCTCCCCATCACAATGTCAGGTAAATCCCCTGATACAGGACATAGAGGGAACTTTTAAATAAGCATTCTTGGATCTAGAGAAAGGAGAGCCATAACCCAACTTTAAAGACAGCTTTTTAATAAAGTAGAACAGCATAAAACAACTTTAATGTTATCCATACCCAAATTCTGGTTTCCTGCTAACCTGAATCCAGTGACCAGAGGAAAAATAAAAGCAGCCATAATAGCTGTGGTGACTGGCAGCTGGTGGCAGCAGAGACAGAAAAAAATTCAGTTCTGTATCAGCTCCATGATTGCAAAAAAACTTACCAATGCACCAGAAAACACAGACCCATCCACATATACAAAACAGACAGACAAAACTTTTCAACAGCAGTACAGATAAAACATTTCAACAAACCAGAACCAGGCAGGCAGGCTATGTCTTGCTATTTGCCCTGGACAGGAGAATATTGGGGTCCCATTGAACCCCCTCCACATCCCAGATCAGTATCACATAGAAGAGAACAGATTATGACTCACCAGAGGACCTCCATAAATGCTTGCTCTTTTTCTCAGCATGGCAGTTCAGTCCGATTGTTTGCACACCAAAGGTAGCCTGAGAGCCTTGAATTGTCTCAAGACACGTGCCTCCTAAAGTGGTATCTTAACCCTGGAGTTCCTGAGTGAAGGTCCAGTTTTAGAATTTGGATGGATGATCTGAATCTCACTGGGGGTCCCTAGAAAATATTAATCCTTCTAGTTGAGAATATGACCACTATCACAAATTCGAAGCAAACTTTAACTGCTGACCAGAAGGATGGGTTCTGGCCAAGACCATTCTGGAGTTCCCAGGAAATGGCCATACGTCACGTTTTACAGTGGCTTAAAAAGGGCAAAAATTCAGGGGCACTGTATTTCCCATCAGGCTAAATTAGGGGCAAGCATATACCCTGACATACTTCCTGCCTGTGTTCCTCCCTCCTACATCCAATCAGGGACAAGTATACATCCTGACGTATTTCCTGCCCATGTACCTCCTGCCCATGTACCTCCTGCCCACGTGATCAAGCACATCCTGTGCAGATGAGTCAAATAAACACAGAACAAATTGGAACTTAGTCTTACCCTGCAAGATATGTTTTTCCTGGTTTGGTCTCACACTGCACATGTGTACTATGGCAAACATGCATGCATGCACACATACAAAATAAATGAGCAAATGAATACATGCAAGGTGGGTAGCTCTTCAGGGGTGCTGTCTTCACTAACTAGTAACGTAGTTTTCACTGGGCCCTTTTCAGTTCCTCTGTGAGCAAGCTGTCCCAAAGAATAAGCCCTCTCATTGGCTTTCCTTAGCCTTTTGTCTTGTGAATTGGTCTCTTCCACATATACACTCTTGCCATGGTGATACCATAAATTACAAGGTCCCCATGTTTTGTGACAAGACTTTTCCTGGAGAGACACAGCACACACATCTGCTAACCTCGGATAGGGAGGCCATGACAATTCAAAGTACAAATACCACCAAAGTCCAACTTGGTAAAAAATAAAATCTAAAAATATCTTTTTTAACAACTTTAAATTTTAATTTTTTATTAAGACATTTTTTATTCATTTTACATACCAAACACAGATTCTGTTTTCTTCCTTCCTCCCACATCCCAGCTTCCTCCCCAACAACCCCTGTTTCATTGACTTTGTTCTTTGACAATTTCACACATATATATATAATGTGTACATATAGTATGTTGATAGGGTTAACTATATTTAGTCTTAATATATGAGTCTAACTTGGAAAAATATGAATAGCAGTGATTTTTTTTTTGGCCATGACTTAACTGGATGACATTTGCCAAGACATATCACTTAAATGAACTTGAATTTATCCATCTACAAGTGAGGATAATATTAACTTCTACTGTATTTAGAAATACTATAATGACCAAATGAGATGATGATTTAGCCTGAAGTTAGTATTATGATACTGTCATACACACTGCCGCACACTACTTTGCTACTATTAAGCATCTAGGAGAACATTGAAGTGCACAGTCTACTTGTTAGATTTTGTTTATTAATTTATTTTGTCACTCTAAGAAATTGTCCCCTTTACCTGAACTCCTGATATCTAAGATCAGATACAATACACTAGGAGGAACTTTCAGTCTTGATATGTGGAGCTAAACTAGAGTTGGGGTTTTGGAAACATGAATTTGGGAGGGAAGACACTATTACTGGGGATGTGAATCTGGTGTCCAGAAAGAGAGCTTTTAAGAACTTGGAGATCTTGAGTATGAAGTGTATTTAGTGAATGAAACCTGTATAAAGGTAGCAGCTGAGAAAAAGAGAAGCCAGATCTAACACACGTGGTATTTTCATGGAAAAGGAAGACAGAGCAGTGGCAACTTTGTGTACAGCAGTGACCGCCTGTCCTTTATTATAGGAAAAAGCTTACATCAAGGTAAGTAACTTTTTTAGAAGTGACTTATTTTCATCAACTTTATCTGCTGTAAATAAGTTGATAGCTGTTTTCTCAGTCTCTGTAGTGCTAATGGCCATTTCCAAAACATACTAATCACGTACAATTTTTTTTTCTCTTTTGATCTGGAAATGTGGTGAATTACATTGATAGGATCCAATTGTCCCTGTGATAGAGCTTGTTTGTAATTAATCACTAGATGATTGATATCCACTGTCTATACACTTAAGTCACATAAATAATAATTATTTTTTACATATATTGTCAACATATGAGACATCTTCGTTCTTACTCATCCACATTGAGCATCACTGGAAAGCTATCAGGTTCTTCTGATTTATGTTCTCAAAGACCTTGCTGTTTTTGCTAATGCCTCTATTTTCTTTGTAAATGCTAGTTTCATTATTTTTACATAAAGTGGAAAAAGCCTTTGAGAATGTAATTTTCAGGCTTACTCTAAGTATTTGAAAGATCTGTGCCAATTTGCCTTTTAATCTTCACTTCTCCAGTTTTTGGAACAAAGGCAAATGATTCGTATGATTGTATGTATCCTAAGGACTCTATCAGAAATCAATATCCAGCGGTGGGAAGATGGTGCCAGTTCTGCTTTGGCTTCCAACTAAATAAAGAGGAAAAGCAAAGTGTTTAAAGCAAACAATGGTTTGGGGGAGTGGACATAATGTTAATCAACATTTTTGTGCCTTGTTAGCTTTTTTATTGAGCAAAACATTAGGCCTGGTCAGCTCCTCCTCGAATGTCACCATACATTGGCACTTGTGGTATTTGTCATAGCTGTGAGAATCCTGTCTATGATAGTTTTTTTAAAAAACTACCTAACACATAAAACTCTCCCTTCTTCATTCTACAGAACCTGACTTAAATGAACAAGTAGCATATTGTGAGTTATGTTCCATTCCTCAGACATGGAATGTCATGTAATACTTCAGTTTGCCAGTGAGATACACCTGGCCTTTGCAAAATGCCTTTGACAAGGTGATTTTCCAGGAAGCTGCAAAACACAATGCTTTGTGACAGCAGACCTAAGCCAGGGACACCCTGACATCAGTTAGGTGCTGGATCATGATCAATACTGCTTTCTAAAAATATTTTGGATGAGAATCGAGAGTCCAAATCACCTAAACACAGAACTAGACTTTGTATCTTATCCACATCATTTATTCAATTTGATTGAGTGAGCTATAGTTAACATTTGAAGGTGTATTACTCAAAGAAGTTTCTGAAATTTTTGGGGACAAATGGACTATTTAAGTTATATATAGAAAAAAAATGTGATTGCTATATGAAAAGAAACCATAGCCTGAAATAGTCTCTAAAGTCATTGCTTTTCATTGGGCAAAAAATTCTTAAACGTTGCATCCCTTAGCTCTTTGCCAGGTGAAGGAAGCTGGCTCTCAGGAGTCATTAGGAGGCTTCCTACAGGTTGACAGATGGATGTGAACCATCAGACCACATCTCAGGGCAACCACACACTTCATTGTTTCCAATATCCAAATTAAACTTGATTTTTTTTTTTTGTTGTTGTTAAATCCCAGGTGTCCTCATGTAAAACCAACACATTCTGGGCAAATGTACACTTTACAGTGACTGATGGATGGTTAAACAATCTGCAGAAATTCTCTGGAGCTGTGGCACACAGATTTCCCCAAGACCTTGTAGTAGAAACTAGGCACCAGAGGACAAATGATATCATAGGTGTGCACTGGTGTAGCTAGTTATCATGGTGAGAAGAGCAGCAGATGGCAGTGCAGAGTTCACTGGACTGAACCAGCACTGAATAACAACACCAGTAGTTATCCAGTTATAAGACACAGAAACATCAACCTACCCAGTAATTCTTAAAAGCAGAGGCCTCATGTGCCCATTTTCTTGCTCATGTAGGGGTGGTGAACCAGTTTCCTTCTGATAGTCATAAAAACTAAATGTGAAGGTGATAATCATTCAGCACAGAATCTTTGGTGCCATGTCCAGTCTATTAAGTAGGTCTTGTTTTCTTAGCTGTTTTACAAAACAATTCCAAAATGTAAAACATTATGATTATTGTTATTATTATTACTTACAAATCACATATTTAAAAAAATACACTCATTCTTTTTATTTTCCAGCATAGTACTTGATATAGTAAAGCTATTTATTAGAAGCCATTGTATATGTACTAATTAAAAAGAAAAACAGAGAAGCATTTTTCCCTTATTCCTGGTAACATAAAGTGTTAAGATACATATTTGATGTGAGATAGTATTTTTGTATGATATAAATATGTGTTGCTACCATTGGTTAATAGAAAACTGCTATGGCCTATGGCAAGACACAGTAGAGCCAGGCAGAGAATCCAAGCAGAGAGAAGAGAAGAAAGGTGGAGTCAGGGGAGATGCTGAGCACTGCCGGGAGAGCAAGATGTAAATGGAACACAGGTGATTCCATGAAGTCACATGGCAAAACATAGATTAATAGAAGTGAGTTAAATTAAGTTGTAAGGGCTAGTTAATGAGAAGCCTGAGCCATAGGCCAAACAGTTTGTAATTAATATAAGCCTCTGCGTGTTTTCTTGGGACTGAGCAGTTGTGGGACACAGGAAAACTTCTAGCTGCACATATTTGCATGGAGAAATAGAACTTGAGTTACCTAAGGGCCCAGAGTACAAGTGTTAAGTAAACATATAGATTTGAGTTACAAATTTGGGAATCATTGTCAAGAAAGTAATAATGGAATGAAATAAGATAGTGTATTCCTCTCCTTTCCTTACCCACATTCCAAGATAGATAGAAGCCCAAGAAGCACCAATCTATCCCAGGAAAGGAAACTGCCAAACAGCTCTGAAAAAGCATGCAGAGTCGGGAGGAGTTCTGGGAGCAGATTATTTCCTGGAATTAGCATTGGTAATGATGTGAACTGAATAATGTCTATAGATTGTCAAGAGACTGGTCCTGGGAGGCATCGCTCACATAAGCTCAGGATGGAAAAATCAGAGTTGAGACATAGCTGTGGTGTGTAGGCTGCAGGGTGGAAATGAAGGTGAACCAATGCACAAGCAGTCAGATTACTGTGTTAGTTCTGACATGGATGTTGTAGTTTCTTAGATTAATGATGGTATTTAGGGTAGGAGGAAAGTCAGGTCCAAATTTTAGTATATTACTTTGAATAATCAAGATGTTAGAAAAAATCAGTGACAGGTAGTGACTAGCAAAGTAAAGCTAGGGTTTTCATGAGTGTGGTAGAAAGTGGTCAATTGCCTGGCTAAGTTTGTTAATTTTCTGAGGAAAACAAGCAATTTTAAATAGCTGATACAGAGTGATTTAATATCAGGCTACTAGAAACAAAGAAGGGCCATGGAGGAATATAAATGGGTTCCCTAGAGCCAAGTGCCTTTGTGCTTTGCTTTCAAAGTCCCCTTTCTATAATGGGTACCTGTTCCACCTATGACCTTGAGGTGCCAGCTGCTAGGGCATGGCCTCTGGGCTATACTGATACAAATAAATCAGGAAAGGCAGGAGGCAACAAGGCAAGGAAATCATAAAAAATTCCTACTTGCTCCTTCTATAACCAAACTCCATTACCTGCAGGAAGTAATCCTAGAAGTATATAAAGAAATGAAATTTGGCAGATGGATGTATTTCATTTTGCAGAATTTGGAAAATTAAAGTATTTACACCACACCATTGACACCTATTCAGGATTTCAATGGGCAACTCCTATGAGTTCTGAAAAGGCTGATTCTGTAACTACACACCTATTAGAAGTTGTGGCCATCATGGGAATACCTGTAGAAATTAAGACTGACAATGCTCCAGCATATGTCTCTAGTAAAATGAAACAGTTTTTTTTGCCTATTACAATATAAAGCATATTACAGGTATAACACACAATCCCACAGGCCAAGCAGTCATAGAAACATCCAATCAAACTTTAAAAGATATACTAAATAAACAGAAAGAGGTAGAAATGACCCCTAGAAATAGATTACATAATGCTTTATTAACCTTGAATTTTCTCAATGCTGATGAGAAAGGGACAACAGCTGCAGAGAGACATGGGACAACAGAAAAAACTCCTGAGCTAAATCAACCTGTTTACTCAAAGATGTGTTGACCTCAGAATGGAACCCAGGATATGTCCTATGTTGGGGAAGGGATTTTGCTTTTGTTTCTGCAGGAGAAGCTATGGATACCAACAAAATTAATAAAAATTCAATTAAAACAGGAGAAACCCCTTAATGAGGAGAAGTGACAGCTCATCCACTGATGTGACAATTCTACAAACTGCAAGGAATGCTCTCCAAACAAGGGTTGGGGCCAGGCTCTGTTTTTTTGTTTTTACAGGATAATAGAAATACACATCTTCAAGAAATCAAAAAACCTTGGACACCTAGATGTCTAAAGCAGAAGGGAAGGACCTATTGGTACCAACATACTCTACAGGGTAATATCTCACTACCTAACATCAATATCTCTTTACCTCTAGAAAAGTTGTGGTCCTGACTCATAAATCAAGCTAGCTTTGGAGTTAGAATGTGGCTCTCTCCTTCTCTAAACCCAAGCATGTTGCTAAAAGAAAAAGTTAGGAGATTCTGTCTCATATCAAAAGAGCCAACCGGTGTGGAACAGAAGAAAGTTAATAATCCAGGGACCATTGTTGTCAAGATTTCTTTTTTTCTTCATGCTTATTCTTGGTTCCTTAGAATCCTACTTCACATGTCATGTCATCTTAAAATTTAAACTTTCCATTTTGATATTAATAATGTTCAAGTTTTCCACAGTGAAAAATAAATCTTTCTAATAGCAATCTCTGAAGTCTCCAGAAAAAAGATGGGGCCCCACAACAATGACTTTACTCAGTCTGTAATGATGCCATTGAATTGATAAAGACCACTCAGTGATCAGTTTGGACTGTAAACTCTTCAGGACAGTTCCAAGATGAGACGGTCCATCATCTTACACTTCTAGCCAGAACTTCAGACAAACCTTACCCATTGCTCTGAGACCGGCTACAAATGCTTTAGCTAGTCCTTATGAGACTTAACCGTTGTTTTAGCTTTCCTGCAGGATCCCATAGAGATACCTAGAGAGCAGGAAGCAATTTTAGAAAAATGATGTCCCCTCTCCCAACAGATTTTGTGTTTTCAGGGTTATGGATAATTGTCATCCATTAGGGGTTGGTTATAAGTTGTAATAAGATTTGGGGTGTAGCAATAAAGTTTAGACTTATGATTCTCTTTTGGAAGAGAAAAAAGGGGAATAGATAGGATAGGATAATAAGATAGATTATTGTATCTACTTGTAAACTAAATTGGTAACCATCAGCTTTAGATAATTTGCTTTGGTATGGATTCTTGTATATTGAAACAAATGTGAAATTATTTTTCTATTTCTGTTTAAGATAATTTGTATATTGATACAAATTCAAAACTATAATTTTCATATTGTACATATGTTCCTACTCCTGTTTGAAATATTTTGTGTATTGATACAAATATAAAATTATATTTATCATACTGTATGTATGTTCTATTTTTGTTTATGATATTTTGTATATTGATACATATTAAGGACATTGTTGTCATATTGCACTATACATTTCTACCTCTGATTAAGATATTTTGTATATTTTCACAATTTTGAGGTCATTGTCCTTATACCATACATTTGTTTACAGATTGTTTACTTTCAATGTGTAGCCTGAGTCCTTAGGTTATTTAGGTAGATAAGATTTACAGATTAATAGTTACCTATGCTTGTCATATTTATAGATATGTCGGTTAGGTTTTTCAGATTTACAGAAATATATGTCAGATGGATAGGTAATCTTCAAATATTTCATAGGCCTAGAGAATATGACATTTAAATGTTTTGATAACTTAGAATTCGGTTGATGTAAGACAATATTGCTCTTGGCAGCACTGATCAACTCCTGAGAGGATGATGGACATCAAAGCCACTCCATATGGAGTTTGTCTTCTTCTTGGCAAAAAAATGGCCTGCTGGGCAAAGAACTGCCCTTGCCTCAGCTGCTGACAGTTTGCACACTGTCCTCTCTGGTCTTCTCTGGACGAGCAAGACACAAAGAAAATCGACTGCTGAATGTTGTCAAGACAGGGTAAGATGGTCTTTTAGAATTCCTGCTTCTGAGAATGGTCTGCCAGACATTCTAGGCCTGTAACCAAAAATGGATGCCCCAATGGTACAGAGAAACATTAGGTGATTGTCCAGGCTGCCACTGTCTCTGTCAATTCTTGGCAATTTTTTTGGAAGTTGCTTGCTTGCACTTCCTGTTTACTCAGGTAATATTACTTTCCTTCTCAGGTCTTTGATGGGGTTGAAGACTAGATAGTTACAGTTCAATCCTCTCTTATCTTAGCTAAAACATTTTAGGTACTAAAGTTAGATTCTTCAGGATAGGACAGCTATTGGAGTAATTTCTGTGACTTGTCATTTATCTATGGTCTGGACATTTCTGGACGTTTATAATGTGTTTCTTGTTTGATGTTATTCTTGTTGGCTGTATTTCCAGTTTTGTTTATGTTATTACTTTTCCCCTCTCCTAGACAATACTTGATAATCATTCCTATTGTATATAGTTTTGTATTAGGTTTAGAACTTTCTTATTTAGACAAAAAGGGGAGATGTAGTGGGTACATATTATACCAATGACCTTGAGGTACCAGCCCTTAGGGTGTGGCCTCTGTGCTAGCTTAAGACCTGAGGGGCACATATACAGGCCCCTTCTCTTCTCTCTCTCATGAGCTTGGATGATGAGGACTGATTCAGACGGCAGAAGCAGTGTGGGACCAGCCATTAGTCTTTTAGGACTCTGTGATGGATTTGCCTTATTCTATTTAGTGAGTTGTTCTCAATGTATTTTTTAATAAATAGTTCCTTTATCAATAATCTGTGGATTATCTGCAATACCTCTGTTTCTTTATCTTCTTTCTAATCTATTCACCTTACCTTTTTTTTTTTTTTTTTTTTTTTTGTGTTTTTGAGACAGGGTTTCAATGTGTAGTTTTGGTGCTTGTCCTGGAACTCATTCTGTAGACCAAGTTGGTCTCAAACTCATAGAGATCTGCCTGCCTCTGCCTCCCGAGTGCTGGGATTAAAGGCATGTGCCACTGCCACCTGGCACCACTTCCTCTCATTAGTTTGGAACAGGCTACCCTGTGTGAACATCATCCTTGACTGTCGGGGCTTCTAAATCCCAACCACTAAACCCTAAGATTCCCAGTGGATGTGTATAGCAGCTTCATCCCAAATGAAGCCCTCTTCAGGAAGAGGAGGGAGATTCATGTGCCCTAGCACAGAAAAAAATGCTCATATGTCTGGGAAAGGGAAACTTGGAAGATCCTCTAAGGCCCTTCCCCCATTTTATAAAAGGAATAAATAATTCCTTTGGCCAGATGAGCTGCAGAGAGATTACTAGACTCCCAACCTACCTACAGGGCAGCATTTGGAAGTAGTGACCCATGTTGGGGGTGGGCTTTTCAGTGATGAAGCTGCTTCTGAGTCATTCCTTGCAGTGGCCGGCACAGCTGGGTCCCAGAATACCTGATCACAAATGAGATGAAGAAAGACAGACACACGTGACATAAAGCTAAGACTGGGTAGACCTTGAGCTTAGAGAGTGCCCATCAGCATGTTTATTATATAGAGCAGAAGAGAGGAGGTGAGTTAGCTGATCTTGGCAGCAGGTCTCTGGAGGAGATCAATCTCAAGAGGCCATGATCATGCAGTCATCCTGGAGGAGGAAGCTGTCTTCCTACTTTTTGCAAGTGCTGTTTTAGCTAAAGGCCAGTTGTTCATCATCAATGTGTGCAATCCAACCAGAGGAAGTCCTTGCCATTGCCATGAGTATAAGGCATTGGCACCCTTGACATGGCTGTGCTCATGTCAACAATGCACATTCACTCAGGGTTTCTTCTGCTCTCTGCAATCACCCCTCCTGTAAGTAATCCCTTACCCATCTATATTCCTGTTAATCACTCCAATAAAACACTCATCGGTTCACCAAGTTGGGTTTTGCTGCAATTGTTACTTCTATCTGTACTGAGTTCTCTATCCATGGTGAACAGATTTGTGTGTGTGTGCGTGTGTATCTGTGTGTGTGTGTGTGTGTGTGTGTGTGTGTGTGTGTGTGTGTGTTGTGTCTCCCCAGGAAAACTCTGTCACACAACAGTATTTCAGTCCTTGTGGATGGAGGGTGTGAGAGAGATAATGAAATCGGCCTTTGAAGTTGTCAAGGATCTATGTCCTGGTTTTGATGGGGCTGGGAGAATAATTCCTCTTCATTTACTGAGTTTCAAGGAAGCTGATGTGTACTTATGTAGAATGAGAGAGGGAGATGTGTTCTAGCTTCAGAAAGGCACCCCAAAAGGGATGTGGAGGACAAGGAGCAGGATAGGGCTGGACTAGAAAGAAGGAAGCACATGACCATGGAGCTTGTGTTGTCCCACAATTTCTTTTTAATTATATGTTCCTGCAAGTCATTTTACATCCTCAGCTAGACTGCAGTCTCCTCGAGGGCTTAGACCTGTAGCTCATGCTTCCTTTATACCACTGTTATTCTCCTCAATGAATGTACAGTAGGGTTTGGCACTTACATTCTTTTCTGAAGTATATTTAAGTATATGCATATGTCCCATTAATTACAGCACAGATTTTATATGGACTATCTTCATAATTGCCTTATCTTGGAGTACTTGGTCTCACATGTGGTCTGCACACAGTGAAATGATTGAAATGATCTTACTAAGACAGAATATGATAGAACAAAATTAGAGAAAGCACTATGACAACTTGGTGACTTGACAGCTTTTTGAAGACTTTTGAATAGTGTAAATTTTATTTCTTATTAAAGGATTCTTTTCAAGCAGTGGCATATGGCCAGTCTGTTTTTCTCCAGACTCTTTGATTTCTTTTTTAAGACTCTTGGGATAAAGGCATGCCTGACAGAAGCGAGGGTAGAAATGGTTTCAGAGGACCCTGAACTTACAATGTCTATATATACAAAGGCAAAAGGAAGGATACTATGGCTTGAAAAAAATTTCAAACTAGTGTTATCATCTTGGGGTCAAGCTCATTTCCTCTGCCAGTTAAAGCATCAAAAAGCAGGAGAAGTCTGGAGTGCAAGAGGTAGCAGGGAGGAGAAGGGCCGACACATAGACAGCACTGGCTGGTGAAGGGGACTTTCATTAGGGTGAGGAACACACACAGCAAGCACACAGAGACAAAGAGCCTCTGCAAATCAGCGGGAGCAGGAGGCACAGGAAGGGTTGGAGTTTTAAGGGTCTTTTGTGGGCTGCAGTGGGGTCCCCTTCTAATTAGGAATGGCCAGATTAAACAGAGAAGGGAAAGCTGAAAGGCCTGCACTTTGGCCGAATGTGTGCTGGTCTGGCCTTGGGCCTTTTGAACAGATACGCTAGCAGGGGATATCTTACTGGTGAGAAGAAAAAGCCTTTTTGACCTGTGTCTTAGATTAGGAGGAAGAGGAAGAAAACAGAAGTCTGCCATCTCTGTGGTTTGTCTGTAACCCTTTCCTCTATGTTCCTGTCATGGACATAACTCTTAGTCCCTCTGTAGGAATGAGAAAGCTTTTTTTCCCCAAATGCAGATTGTGTGAGTTTAGACACAACCATCTTTGGAAAATGATTCAAGTGGCACTATTCCAGGTGGCTTCGTGACAATATTACTTGGATGCTTCTATGAATCCTTTGCTGTGAGGGGCCATTTTTCTCCAGCATGACTATTTTCTCTTTCTTTGAACATTGGGCTGGTTGAAGTTTGAGAAGATGATGGGGTGAGAAGTTAGAAGTTGAGCCAGTGGACTAATAGTTCTAGAAATGATACCTAATTAATTATTTGGCTATAAAATAGATTAATATGCAAATTTGGAAATCTGACAGAAACCCATCTAGTCAAATTGTCAATATTTACAGCTTTTCAGTTTTCCTTCTCTGTGTGTTATCAGAGATTTACATGAGTTTTAAGAAATATATTAGATAACACCTTATTGTGACATTCTGACATTATTTACTACATTCTTAATTCTTGGAATCAAAGCCACATACTGTGTTATTACCATATTTAGTTCCCAACATGCTATTTATGATTATTTCAAGTAATGCATCTTGCTTGTGGGCTATATTTGATCCCCTATGTTAATTATACACCTTTTCTTAAAAGTCCTGAAGTATTATAATTAGATGGGAAAGATCATTTCTACAGACTACATTCACATGTCTGGCCTCATTTTACATCTCTTTGGTCATACCACGTTTAGGACTAGTGTTCAAATTTTGCTGATGTTAACCTTTCAAGATAGCAAGCACCCTTGATGAATAGCTCTGCAATCTGTCTAAACTTTACATATTGACATAGTCAGTATTTTTAATTAAAGATATTCACAGATACATTATTAAATTATAAGTTATAACAAAATACCAACATTTCATCACCAAATATATTGTGTTCATTTGGTGCTGAAACAATATTTTTAATGAAAATTATGTGTTGTATTCTAAAAAGCACAGAGTGTGCTGCTCAGTGACCTTTCTCATTTGATTTGTTTTTAGATGTGTTAGTAGAAGGATTTCTAAAGAGAAGAAAATGAAGAGACTTTGGAGAAACTGTCAAGTTTATTTCCAGAAAATATTTAATTAAGACTGACAGAAATATAACTCATATTCAACTAGATAAAGAAAATGAAGAGTAAATTTAAAAATTAGCTAAAATTTAACTCTGAAATTTCGTGTGTGCGTGTGTGTGTTGTACATGTGTGTGTTTATTGTACATATGTGCATGCTTACAGAGTCTAGAGGCTCGTAGTAGGGTTGTTTTTTCAGTATCATTCCCCACCTTATCTTTTGAGACAAGATCTCCCACTAAAACCAGAAGTCACAGATTAGCTAGACTGGATAGTCAGCAAGTTCTGAAGATATCCTGTCTCTGCCCTCTCTAGTGTGAGAATTATAGACATCATGAACATGCCCAGATTTTACATGGGTGCTAGGATCTAAACCCATGCCTTCATGCAGGTGCAGCAGGCACTTTACAGACTGAGCCACCTCCCCAGCCCCTTATGGTATTAATGGAAAACATTTTTAATTAAAAATGTTATTTGTTCTTTGAGAATTTTTACGTGTTTTGATCATATTCAATTCCCGCTCCAATTCTTCCCAGATTCATTCTCCTAATATCCACACTCAACTTAGTGTGTTAAAACAAACAAAGAAACAAACAACATTAAGAAGAATTTGTGTTTCCCAAATATTCTTGGATGTATCATTTTCCCCAGAAGTACTGTCAACTTACCAGGGGCTGTACTCTCCAATCTGGGAGATGGACAAAACTGTTTCTCCATCTCCCAGCAGCTAATAATTTTCAATGACTCTAAGGCTATGGATGTGGTTTCATGCCCCAATCCAATTTACTTTCTGGGATTTGGTTTGTATTTCCAAGGCTTTCTCAGAGGCCCTGATGAAAAGACCAAGGGGACCTAGTTTTGTGTCCTTGCCTAGGGGCAGATTGGCAAGGTCAAGTCTGGGGCTAGGTTTCAGGTCTAGAAGGAGCTAAGGTTTTATCCCTGGGAACTTTTCTTTACCCCCAAAAGAGACTGGAGTTATCAGTCCCAAGGCTGCTGTGTGCTCCGTCTCTAATGACCTTGGGATAGTGTGTGTTCCCATTGTGCAACATTGCTTGATTAGCTTTCTGCTGACTTCGTCCCATTTCTCCCCTAACTTATTATTTTAAGATACTGTATTTCTTAGTATGTGTGCTTGAAATAAGACATAGCTTTTGAAAGACCTCTGAACACCACCTTTACTATTTTCTTTTTCTTATTTATCTTCTCATCTCCTGATAACCTCCTCCTTAGGGTTCTGTCACCGAAGAGTGACCTGCTGGTCCAGATCAACGCATATCATTCTAACCACTGTGCATTTATTTGTGTAGCTGCTTTGATCTGTTGAATCAAATCAGAAGACACTGTTTTCTTGTAGTCATCCACCATCTCCTGTACTTACACTGTTTCTTTTTCTTTTCCCAAAATGATCTCTAAGTCTTAGGAAGAGGGATGCAGTATACTTGTTCCATTTAGGACTAGGCATTCCATAAAATGTTACTCTCTGCACCTTGGCCAGGTGTAGGTCTCTGTGTTAATCATCACCCACTGTAAACAGACACATCTCGGATGAGGGTTGAAAGATGCACTGATATGTGGAAACAATAATAACTCATTAGGAGTCATTCTGTACTATGTTCATTTAGCCACATAATAGTAGTAGTTTTACCCCTAGGGTCTATGATCTGTCTAACCATGGGTTCCTGGCCTGAAAATGATGCCAGGTATGAGTTCCATCATGTGGAGTAGGTCTTCAGCCCAATCAGAAAGTGGTTGGTTATTATTATGACGTTTATGCCAGCACCACACAAGTGGGTGTGTCTTGCCAGGGCAGTCATTATTGTCGCTTCCAGAATTCAAAGGTAGATATGATTGGTGATCACTTTTCTCCACTGGTAGTGTGCATAACACCTTCCAGCATTATGAAAAGTAACCAGAGGGATAAAGCTTCCAGGTGTACTAGATAAACTTCCCAATATTCTGTGACTCAAGTATGTGGGATCTTCAGCAATATGAGCTGACCATCAACTTCTGGAGGGTAATAGAGAGCACTGACAATAGCCTATACTTTTGGGGAATCTGCAGGACCTTACTGATGAGTAGCTCCAAATTAAGAAACACATTCCAGAGACTAGTTTTTTTTAATTAAGAAATTTTTTGTTCATTTTACATACCAATCACAAATCCCCCTCTCTTCCCTCCTTCCCACCCAGCCTCCCCCCCCAACTCCCTCCTCTGAAAAGGTAAGACCTCCCGTGGGGAGTCAGCAGAGCCTGGTACATTCAGTTGAGGCAGGTCCAAGCCCCTCCTCCTGCATCAAGACTGTGCAAGGTGTCCCAACATAGGTAATGGGTTCCAAAAAGCCAGCTCATGCACCAGGGATAGATCCTGATCCTACTTCCAGGGGCCCCTTAAGCAGATCAAGCTACACAGCTGTCTCACTTGTGCAGAGGGATTTATTTTTAAGTTCTGGTATCTAGTAGGACACATTATTACCTTATTATAGGGCAATTCCATTTAACTCTTATTTTATGATACAAATATATTCTTGTCACTTAAAATCAGTAAACTACAGAAAGTAGATTTCCTAGATATTTTTGTGCATGTTATTTGAAATAGATACTTTCTAGGGTACATGGGATGATTTGCAGCATTGATCAAAAACATTGTGACCCTTCACCCTTAAAAATCACTAACCATCTTCCCATCAATCTTAAGAAACTCTATACATGTGCCTGTCATAGAATAATGGATTCCTCATTTGTGGAAAATCATATGTGTAATACACACACACGGGTAGATAACATTTGAACAACACCCTTATTTTGATTCCCAAATCTCTCTCTCTCTCTCTCTCTCTCTCTCTCTCTCTCTCTCTCTCTCTCTCTCTCTTTTTGAGACAGCGTTTCTCTGTGTAGCTTTGCGCCTTTCCTGAAACTCACTCGGTAGCCCAGGCTGGCCTCAAACT
The DNA here is from genome assembly GCF_949786415.1 of Peromyscus eremicus. Classification (NCBI taxonomy): domain Eukaryota; kingdom Metazoa; phylum Chordata; class Mammalia; order Rodentia; family Cricetidae; genus Peromyscus; species Peromyscus eremicus. The sequence goes on from NC_081422.1 coordinate 74,913,776, forward strand.
CACAGAGATCCGCCTGCCTCTACCTCCAGAGTGCTGGGATTAAAGTGTGTGCCACCACCGCCCGGCCCAAATATCTCTCTCTCTCTCTCTCTCTCTCTCTCTCTCTCTCTCTCTTTTTTTTTGGTTTTTTGAAACAGGGTTTCTCTTTATAGTTTTGCGCCTTTCCTGGAACTCGCTTTGGAGACCAGGCTGGCCTCAAACTCACAGAGATCTGCCTGCCTCTGCCTCCCAAGTGCTGGGACTAAAGGCGTGAGCCACCACTGCCCGGCAAATATCTATCTCTTATCACAAAGAGAACTAGTAAATTTCTGTGTATCAAGATTCTTCAGAGATAGGGACACACATGAATAGACACTTTTAACTGAAAGAGAAAAAATAGTATTTTTTCAGCATTTTCAAAACTCTGTATAAGGTTACAGATGGTTGTTTTTATAAACATTGTGGCACTCAGTCCTCATGATCAGCCTTGAATGTTTGCTTTTTACACTTAAAGTTAAGAGAACAGAATTTGTGTCAATTCAATAGTTTATTTGTGGCAATACTAGGATTCAAAACAAAGTATATATGGATGCAAAGGAGACCCATAAGAGCCCAAAACAACCCTAAGCAGAACAAATTACAATGGAAACATCACAATACTTATTCTCAATCTTACTATTAAGCATACTTAAAAAAAAAACAGCATGGGGCTGGCACAAAAACAGACACGTTGATCAAAGAAACAGAATAGAGGACACAGAAATAAACCCACAGAACTATAGCCACTCAAATTTCAATAATAATGTCAAAAACATATCTTGGAAAAAAGCTTCAGCAAAGGGTACTGTAAAAACTGGATATCCCCCTGTAGAAGAATGAAACTCAATCTATGTCTATCACTCTACACAAAGATCAATTCAAAATGGATCAAAGACTTGGATCCATGTAAGACTTGAAACCTTAAAACCTTTTCCATAGGCTTTTTTTTTCAAGACACAAGAAAGGACTTTTAGAAAGACCCCAACAACACAGGAAATAACCTGGCAAGTGGAATTGGTGACTGGGATTTAATAAAATTTAAAAAAGTTTGCACAAAATAGGAAGCAACCAGCATCATGAACAGACAGCCTCCTGGAGGGGAAGAAGTATTTGCCAACTACTCAGAAGACAGATTGTTAATAAATGACATATAAAGAACTACAAAAATTAAACACCTAAAGGTCAAAGCATCCAATCAATAAATTGTCAGTGGACTGATGCACAGTTTTCAGAAGAAAGAGATACCACTTGTATACATTTAGAAAAGTGTTTCTCATTCTCAGCCATCAGGGAAATATAAACTGCTTTGATATTCCTTCTCAGTCCAGTCAGAATGGCTACCATGGAGAAAACAAAAGGCAACAGATGCTTATATCTTGTTCGTGGAGATGTAGGGTGGTAATACCCACTATGGAAGTCAGTGTAGAAGTTCCTCAAAAATCTACAAAAACCAGCTGTGTCACTCAGGTAAACACAACTTACCCCAGAGATTTTCACACAAGAGTCTGATATAGAACACTACTAATAGTAGTTGTCCCCCTCTAAAGGAGCTTCTGCTGATTAAGATTGAGAACTTCTGCAATAGTGTGATGCTTTCATTTTGTTCAATCAGAATGGTCTGAACATTTTCTCACGGAGTCCTTTCTTTATGGTTTGTGTTCTGTGGCATTAATACTTTTCATCAGGAGTGTTTAACTGTGAGCCTCTGTTCTTCAGAGCTTGGAATTATTTAAAAATTCAGCGCTGAGCTGGGCATTGCTTTTGCACACTTTCTGCTAATTTAATAAATCCCAGGTTGTGGGATGTTCTGTATGTCAGATGTGTTGCTCTGATTGGTTAATAAATGAAACACTGATTGGCCAGTAGCCAGGCAGGAGGAAGTATAGGCAGGACAAGGAGGAGACGAATTCTGGGAAGTGGAAGGCTGAGTCAGAGAGACACTGCCAGCTGCTGCCATGACAAGCAACATGTGAAGATGCCTGTAAGCCATGAGCCACGTGGCAAGGTATAGATTTATAAAAATGGATTAATTTAAGATATAAGAACAGTTAGCAAGAAGCCTGCCACAGCCATACTGTTTGTAAGCAATATAAGTCTCTGCGCTTACTTGGTTGGGTCTGAGCGGCTGTGGGACTGGCAGGTGACAGAGATTTGTCCTGACTGTGGGCCAGGCAGGAAAACTCTAGCTACAAGGTTGTCTATGGATTCTGTAGGTTAGAACTATTAAAGTCTTTGTAGCTTCTTCATCAAACGTAAAAAGCTTTTCCTGCTCAGATCTGGGCTAACTTGGTGATACCCTATAGAAAATAGTAATATTATACAAGGCTTTGCTCTCCCTTGGAACATAAAAAAAAATATCCATCATAGAAGAAAATTCACATTCCCTCTTAAAGGATGAATAGCCACATTGGAGGAAATTAAATAATCTTCCTTGATAACACCCACTAACTGTGTGACATAGAACTGAACCCATGTTAGACCTTCAGCAGAATCATGCCTTCACATGAACACATCCCCGTGAACAAGCCTGAAGAGCTGTAAATTTCGGGAAGAAAACAGTGTTTTCTTTTCCTTTTTTTTTCAGTTGCTAAACTTTGGGTTGATTTGTTTATCAGCATTAAGCTACACATACATAAAAACCACACCTAATAATTTATAACAATAGACATTTACAGGTTTAAGTTACTTCCAAGTTATGAGAATTGTGTGTATTTCTTTTTTCTATTAAGAGTTATCTATTTTTACCATAATATGTTTGTTAATTCATTGAGAATTTCATATAGAATATTTTAGTCATATTCATCTTCCATTCTTCCCCCACTCCTCCAAGATCCACTCTCTGATCTCAATCCCCCCACTTAAACTTTTGTTATTATTATTGTATTTTTTTTTTTTTTGGTTTTTTGAGACAGGGTTTCTCTGTGTAGCTTTGTGCCTTTTTTGGAGCTCACTTGGTAGCCCAGGCTGGCCTCGAACTCACAGAGATCCGCCTGGCTCTGCCTCCCGAGTGCTGGGATTAAAGGCGGTGGTGGCGCACGCCTTTATTATTGTATTTTTAGAAGACTATATCCAGAAGCAGGCATCCTGGTCCTCTGGCTATTACAATCTTTATGGCCCCTCTTCCACAATATTCCTTGAGACTTAGATATAGGGTTTGCATTGTAGATGTATCAACTAGGGACAGGCACACCATTATCAGTTGCTTTTTGCATCGTGAACAGTTGTGGCTTTCTGTAACATTCTCAAGTCAGCTGCAAAAAGAAGCTTCCTTGATGAGGAACGAGAGCTGCACTTATCTGTGGGTGTAAATACATGTATTTAGCACGCAGTTGGAAGTTATCATGGCTTAAGAAAGTGGCAACAGTAGGCTCTCCTCAAGATGCTATGGCCTCACCAGCCAGGAGCCGTTGGCTAAGTTTACAGTGCCAAGCATGAATTTATTCCTACTGAATGGGCTTAAATCCAACCAGGTGGCCATTAGGCATATATTTGTGACTCTACATTTAGCTTTACAGTGTTTTGTGTATTGTGTGTGCTGTTTGCTGGACAGTCTTCATGGGTCTCCCCTGTTTCAGCATGGCTTTGAAGCACTGTGACTTTTGTTTCACAGAATTGTCAAAGACGTTTGCATACAGAGTATCCTAGAAGACTCTCAGTTATTGGAACACTCTGTTTGTAATTTTTTATAATAAAGAGTTATGGAGATGGCTTTTCACCTTTTCTGACAGTGGGTTTTTTTTCTTGCACCCCTGGAGCTATGATCAGGTAGTCCAGTTGGTTTTGAAGATAAGTTTTGCGTGTTTTGGTGATTTTCTCGTGCCTAATATATGCTCAACATTTGGAACTAGAACATTAAAAAAATGAGGCTTTAAAAATGCCTAAATATTTTTAGGCATTAAAAAATGCCTAAAAATGCTTAAATCTCGATTCAAAGGATAATCTGTTACCAATGATACTGTTATTTCACTTTGAATATTCCCGCTAAAATTCAGGTTGAAATTCAGTCATCTTGGGAATTATTAGTAGGTGGGAACAGGTAGGACCACTAAGGGATGATAAGGTCATGAGGTTCTGTGCCCTACCCCCATTCTGTCCATTTATGGATTAATCATTAATAGGTTAATGAGTTGTTTCAAGAGTAGGTGTGTCATAAAAGCTACTTTGGCTTCTGTCTCTTGTCTTCTTGCCATGTGATGTCAGGTGCTTCTTTAGGACTCTGGAGAGTCTCCACCAGGAAGAAGGTCACAAGATGTGGCCTGCAGACTTTGGTCCTGGTATCATCTAGAATTGGGCTAAACAAAGCTTTCTTCTTTATAAATTATCTAGCCTGCTGTATTCAGTTATAGCAACAGTAACAATGAAGATTAAGCCAAACTCTTACTAGATTTTTGTTTTGTGAAATATAGTGAGATGTACAAAATGGCAAGAGTGACCTTTGAAGTTTCTTTTATATAACTTTAATATAATATGCTTGAAAATCTTTTTTTTTTTTTTTTTTTTTGGTTTTTTTTGAGACAGGGTTTCTCTGTGTAGCTTTGCGCCTTTTCTGGAACTCACTTGGTAGCCCAGGCTGGCCTCGAACTCACAGAGATCCGCCTGGCTCTGCCTCCCGAGTGCTGGGATTAAAGGCGTGCGCCACCACCGCCCGGCGCTTGAAAATCTTAATCCATGAAGGTATAGTATTATACTGGTCCTCATATTTTCTTTCTGAAATGCAAACCTAGGTAAGAGAAGTGTTTAAAATATTCAGTTTATTTTTTGATAACAAATAGTTTGGCACTATTAAAGATTTACTTTTTTATTATTTTTTGAAATATGTATAGTTGTGTATGTCTGCATGTGGGTATGGGCATGTGAGCATGGGTGCCTGAGGAGGCCAGAGGCATCAAACCCCTAGGGGTGGAGTTAAGATGGTTGTGAGTCACCTGACGTGGGTCTTGGGAAGAGCAGTAGCAAGTGGTCTTAACCACTGAGCATCTCTTCAGCCCCTCGGCATTTTTTAAAGCCTCATTTAGTTATCATATTCTAATTGTTTTCTCAGATGATGACTTCTAAGTTGATCATTAGAACTTGAATTTACCCACATTTTCTGTTCTTTGGGCTTGTTGACACTAGGAGCCTGGAATGAATCCTAGAACAGGAAACAGCCTGCTGGTCCTGACTTCTGATGCCTATCATGAATATTCACAGAGAAAATGATATATGGTGATGTATTTATGAGGTGGTGCCAAAGCATAGGGTCCAGAAAGTTAATGAATGGCTTCCATGATTTGCTGAATTTATTCCTTGCAACAATCTCAATGAGTCAGGAACAAAGGCTACTTCAATTTTAAAGGAATATAGAATTAAGGATGGGATAAGCTGGGCTGCACATTATGTTAGACACCTGGATCATGAAGGGAGCTTTAGACCCAGCTGTCGGGTCCAGAAGTCCATATCTGTGTCACAACACATACCTGCCACATGATGTGTGGCCACTGTACAGGACAACATATTTTTTGGCCCAAAATCCACATGGGGAGTCTTAAGGTAGAGAGATCTAGATTTGAATTCCAGCTTTGCTCTCTTACTTACATATCCCTGAATATATTATACAATGTATATTATATAAATTTTTATAATTTTTTATTCATTACTGAGTCATATTATTTTAGTCATCAGCTTATATTATTCAATAGCTAGTATATACTTTACACATATATGACACTGTTGAAGGACAAACTCAAAGGATGTTATAAAAATAAGTTATAAAAAACAAAATGCACCCGCAGTATCTTTTTTAATAACATATTGAATTTGTTCTTTTACCACCTCATTTACATATAAAGTGCATTCTGGTTATAGTAATACTCTACCCACTTTTATCTCCCTCTCACCCTTATTGCCCACTCTGACCCCAGGCCCTATACAAATTTTTACAAGTCTCACATTCGTGACTTTGCTGTTCTTTTTGAGACCCATTGAGTTTGACCAGGACCATCTGTGCAGCCTTGAGTTTGTAACTAACCACTAGCCTGGTGGGCTCCTCAATGGATATATATCTGAAGAAAATAACTGCCTCTCTTCCACACCCCATCAGTAGTTAATAGTTCACCAGGGTAGGTAGGATAGGATCCATAAGCTCCTCCTGGATCCATGATGGACTGTTACTAAGTCTAGTCTTGTGTAGGTTTGTTGCAGGCAGCCACAGGCCCACAGTATCATTTGAAGATTAATTGGGATATATGAGGCTAGAACATTGGCTTACAAGCAGCATCATCTAATCTTTGAATTTGGACGTTTTGAGTAAATACTCAGCGTAGTGGAATCTTGGTAACGTAGGTAATTATAGCTAATCATAGAATCAGATTTCTTACTTAATTATCATTCTGTGGCTATGGTAGTTGGAATATAGTTGGCCCCCATGAGCTCATAGGAAGTGACACTATTAGAAGGTGTGGCTTTGTTGGAGTAGGTATGACATTGTTGGCGGAAGTGTGTCACTGTAGGGGTGGGCTTTGAGGTCTCATACATGCTCAAGCCATGCCCAGTGTCTTAGTTCACTTCCTGTTGCCTGTGGATCAAGATATATTAACTTGCAGCTCCTTCTCCAGCACCATGTCTGCCTGCATACTGCCTTGCTTCCCTCCATAATGATAATGCACTAAACCTCTGAACTGTAAGTGAGCCATCCCATTGAATGTTTTTCCTTTGTAAGAGTTGCTGTAGTCTTGGTGTCTCTTCATGGCAATGGAAACCCCAACTAAGACAGTAGCTCTTAGGGTTTACACATAGTTGTTCTTGCTCAGTGGTGGCATCTTGGATAGTTCTATAGGGTGAAATGATACGGTGCTTTAGGCTTGAACTGCTAATTACCGAGCTCTAGTTTTTGTTTGTTTTGGTTTTTGAAACAGGTCTCTCTACGTAGTCTTGGCCAGCCTGAAAGTCGCTATGAATACTAGGCTGGCCTCAAACTTGTAGAAATCTTCTTGCCTCGGCCTCCTTAGTTCTGGGAATAAAGCCAGCCCTGTTTTACTGTTCACTTGTGTGGCATGGGCTAAAGTGTCTTCCTCAGCTTTGACTCTTTTTTAAATTGAAATAATAACAGCATGACTCCTAGAACTGTTGTGGGGAGTAGCTTCAATGGCGGTGACTAGTGAGTGCCAGGCATGAGTGCACCTGAATCCATTGCATGCAATAATATCTGTAAACATTTATCATTGAAGATAGTCTGTTAGATTTTAAGGAAGAAATATTGATAGAGAGCCTAAAATTATTATTTCTTCTATTTTCAGATTTTTGTGATTATTATTTCAGTAAAAATTCAGAAATAAATCACTCAATTAAACCACCACATGGATCTTAATGTGGGGCATGACACTGAGGTTTTACACTGGTAGTTATGGCTGCCTTGGAATTCAAACATAAGGATTTGTTCTATGAAATCCAGGTGTTTACAGGAAAGGTTAAAAATAAGATGGGAAGTGTTAGGAAAAACGCAGGAAACAAGCTGCACCCCACATATAGCTGTTGGTGGCAATAATTGTTAGTCACAGAGCAGCTTCTGAATGCTACTGAGTGCTGCTGCTTACTTTTCAGCAAACTACAAAGACCTGTAGCTTGAATTAGTATGTGTAAGTGGCTGCCAGGCTGCAGAGTTCCCTTCAAGAGGTCTTTGGGTCCCAGCTGTTAAACTCTCAGGATGCCTTTGGCTACTTGAATGACACAACCTAGGGGGCAGTCCCTTTTTCTGAAGATTATAAAAACTCACCTGCTCCTTAAATAGAAGTAACAGATTTACGTGAAGCCACTTATCAAAGCCTCCCTGACCATGAGCCCCAGGGACACCCTGTGTCAACACCTGTGACCTACCCTGCAGATGCTGGAAGATGAAAGTCTCCTTCCATAGCCACACTTCTCAGGATGACCCAGTTCCCCTGCTTCATTCCTTCTCACCTGTTAGATCATAAAAATGAAAATCAAGAATAGTGCAAACCTCCACTCTAGCGTATAGAAGGAGCCTCATTTCCTCGCTCCTGTTTTTTTATTTAAATGTGAGATCCCAAACCCCTGGGGAATGGCTGAGAACATAACATTTTTTTGTTGTTGTTGCTGTTGTAGTTTTGTTTTGTTTGTTTGAGAAGGGGGGAGTGGTGGTGCTGGCAGTTTTGGGTATCAGTTTGACAATCAGATTCCTTTACAGTTAAGTGTTGTCAGAGAATCAGGCAAGCATTAATAATTCATTCGAGGTTGATTTCTTTTCTTGCTTTCATTTCTGAATTCTTTCTTAAAAAATAATGATAAATAGGACACTTTCTGTAAATGAGTTAGTTTTCTTACCATCTAATCAATCTACCAATGAACTCTTGGTTTACAAAGTTCCCTTATTGAGGGTATGTCTGCTGAAGTTCAGATAGTGGATTGTGTGACGCTGATGTGTACAGGACTTCATTTCACAGTAGTATCTCCTATCTCTGCCGGGCAGTGAGGAGGAGAACATGACCTTGGGCTATGGCTATGGGGACGTGCAATGGAAATTTCACAGCTTTGGGCTATATAGTCAGTTCACAGACACCGTGAGCATCTTAGTAAGGCCCGACATTCAAAAAGGAAAGAAAGGAGAATTAAGGTGTAGTGGCAGGGAGTAGGGATGCAGCTCAGTGGTACAGCACTTGCATAGCATTGTGTTGAGGGCTTGGGTTTAACCACCAGTACCTTCAAGATAAAAAATTTATAGTAATTATGGTTAGGTCATAAAATTGCAGAGATAGCTACTGATCAGTCTAGGAATCACAGATTTTGTCCTGTGAGCTATGGAAAGTCGTTGAAGAATTTCAACTGATACTCTAACTGATGTTTTGGTATCCTTATGAACATAGTGTGTAGACTAAGTCAGACAGGAGAGATAATGTAGAAAAATTAGGTAAAATTGAATTAGACATCTGTGTCTTGAATACCTTAGTAGCACTTTTGAGCAGTGGTGGCCAGCATCTTGGCTGCCACATCTAACATGGTATAGCAGATCACTGGATGCTTTTAACATTCTGCTTTTCTTCCTTCAGCCATATTCATTAGGCAGTCGAGTCAATATTTTCTATCAACTTTTACAAATATCATTTAATTTTGATTCCTGATCTTTACATTTCATTTTGCCAAGTGTATAATGCTGGAATTCAATGGCTGTATGGTACAGAGAGCTGCCTGTGAGGGCGGTGAAGCCACTCAGCCACACATTAAGCTTTCAGGGCATAGCCTAGCAGGGGAGCCTGCTAAGTGCTGCAGATCTGGAACCCCACTCCAGCTTAGACTATTATCTTCCCCTGATGGGAGATTGACTGTTGTGGAGCTGCTAGCTGTGCAGTTCCGAAACAGAATGTTCCTTAGGTGGTGCTCCTCCTCCTCCTCCTTCTCCTCCCCTGTCCTCTTCCTCCCTCTCTTTTCTTCCTTTTTGGACTTGCTGTGCATGTATGTCTAGAACTGAGATAGCTTTCAATAGAGTTTTTAAAAAATCTGGAATGCATAAAGTGTTGTTTAGCAGCAACACTATTCTTTGAAAACCACCATTTTACTTGCTTCTCAGGCGCTTGATACACCTTGTCCCTGTTAGAAAAGTCTAAAGACTATCAAATATAGAGGATTGAAATTAATGATTTACTGAGAAATGTCTTACATATTATACTATATATTTGATCTAGACCTTTTAATTTCATAAATAGTACCATAAGTATTCTTATTTCTCCTTTTCAAATGAAGTCCAAAGAAATTAAAAAAAAATGTATCCAGGAGAACGTAAAGATTTGCTAGCAGGAGTTTTTAAAGTTATCATTTTACATGTTAACTGGTATGAGAAATGTGAAATAATTTCAATATGTAATAAAATAAAATCTAGGAAGACAATGGACTGCATTTGAGTAGGTAAGAAAGGAAGATTATGTGCCATATCACATGAGGTAGTCTACAAACTCGTCTTGGACAAGGGTCATTAGAGATGAAATGGAGCATTATTTGCTTGGCATTATAGGAATGATTGGACTAGATCAGCATTAGTAGTCAAAGTGAAGACAGTAACTAGTTTTTGCTGATTCAGCATCCTGTCTCCTGATTCACATCCCAGCCCGCAGACATCTGCAAGGCAGGTGCCTCTGCTAGAGACCAAGGTTTCAGAGTCTCATCATCACCTCCCTATCACTAGCTTTTGAAATGCCATCCTTTCAGTTAGTAAAGTTTAAAGTGTGTCTAGGACTTTCCTTTTTGTTATGTAGGTGAAATTATTGTCTATTATTGTAGGCTACCCATTACAGTCTATGTTACTGAGGCCAGTGTTACATGTTTTACATCATCACAGCCACCAGTTTTTAGGTTTTTTTTTCCCCTATGATGGTATAGAAGGTATTTTTATTTGAAAGTTTGTGGACTCTGACCAAGTGACTGGAGGTCAAAAGTACACAAACATCTTTCGGGCCCATTTTTAATAAAATCAATAAATAATCCTAATTTGGAATAATTTAAGCATGTTACCCAGTCTCAACATTCAATTTTAAAATAAATGACAACATGTGTCCATCTTTAGTTGGGCTACGTTAATAAAAATACTACAGCCTGGATGACATAAACAGTGAACTCTTATTTACTGCATTTTGGGGAGATGTGAGTCAAAACAGACACACAACATATATTCTGTTTCATGTGGGCAGTCTCCTGGTTTGCACTCACTTTCCTGTGTTCTGTGGTGGAGACAGAGCACCATGGATTCCTCATCCTATTACAAATGTATTTGTCTCATTTATAAGATCTCCAACCCCATGACTGTGCAGATGCCCCACTTCTGATCACCTTCACCTAAGAGATTTATTATCCAACTTAGGAATTTTGGGGAGGACACAAACATCCAGTACAAAGCAACTTTCATTATACCTTTGATATTATAGAGACTCAGTAATTGCTATCTACAAATTAAAACATTGAATCTAGCTAAGTTTATAAAGTGGTACAATAGAGATTTTTGTATAATGAAACACTTGTAATTTCACTGTTGGTTTATGGATTGAAAGAAGTGTTGAATAACTAACCTATGTAAATATTTTAGGAGTGACATAATGTTGTAAATTATTAAATCATGATAAGAAACACTTACAATGTGCAATGAATGCATTGTCAGCAGCACCAGCAGCAGCACCATTAGAATTTCTCTTTATTACCTTCTTGAGTCCAGGTTTATAATATGCTCGAGAATATACTCATAAAAGCATAGCTAATAAATTGTCAAATTAATAGAATTTAAATATGCTTCATTCCTTTTGGAAATTCTCCATTGGCATTTTGTGATATGAAGGCATTCCCTTAATACTGTCTGTTTTCAGACGTGGTTTGGCAGCACTGACAGCATGCAGAGATTCAAATGAAAGGACTTCATCATTGGCGGTGCTCACCAAAAGCATTAGTTCCACCCCTAGGCCTGCAGAAGGTTTGTTAAAACATTACTAGTAAAGTGCAATCCCTCCTTACATAAAGGTTAGTTTTGCAAATACATTGGAAGTGAAATGGGCTGATGTGCACGTATAAACGAATGGAAACCATCACCATCATGTCTTCCACCTCCTTTCCCCCTCCTTTTCCTTTATGCATATGCATTGAAAATAAGAAAGCAGTTACATACTTAGACATAGCCACTACACACCTGCGGATTTGCAGTTTGGAAATAGGGGAGTATATGCACTGACATGTGTGTTTATTTTTTTCTTTATGTAATGAAAAGTAGGAATGAAGTATTCAACAATGAGTATCAGTTGATGATATTCTCCATACAATACAATGACACACAGCCATAAAATTATGTATAAAATAATAGTTACGTCTATATTTATTGAACTGTTACTATACACCACTTACTACCCTGAAAAATATGTTTAATTTTAACCTTCATAGCAGCAGCTCAGTACCTTCTACACCACACCTGAAAGCCACATGTTAAGTTGATGACTGAAGGCAGATTCAGATCCAGGTGTGACTGTCTATCTGGCTCAAGCCTATCAGAGTTTATGCATGTTTAATTGCAGAGAGATATATACATAGAATATATTATTAAGGGAAATCATAGAAGGTTCTATGCATAGTATTATCATGCTAGAAATCTTTATATGTGTGGAGAAAAAAGCTAGAAGGACATTACAAAGTGAAAAAACTTATGGATGGTGAGAATGTGTATATTTATAATTAATGTTTTACTTTGTTTTCTGACTTTTGTGCAGTGAGCATATATTAATTTTATAGTAGAAAAATAAAGTTTCTCCCCCCAGGTCCCATGCCTGAAATGTGAATTGTAACATTATTTCTAATGTAATTGGGAATAGTTTGAATGTCAAGCAATAGATGAATTGTTTAATGAAACACAGCTCATCAATCTAGGGGAGCAATATAAAACAAGTGATGGCTATTAAGCATACATAACAAATAGAGATTAATATAAAGTAATGTTCTTTGAAATAGGGGAGAACAGAAAATGTTACTCTAAAAATCAGTTTCACTAATACTCTGGTTATGAAGTAAATCCTTGTGTATAGTGAGAGGCCACAGTGCATAGGATAAAAATGAAGTATTTGCAGGATCGGGAGTGATAAGACTTTTATTTTGTGTTTTATGTGTGAAAAATATTGTCAAATATTCATTATCTATAATACGGTAAACTGCTGGATTTATACAAGCAGAGGTGTCTAAGTGAAACGCTCGGTCTGCTTTGCTATGACTCAAAGACGTGTGCTTCTCGGGCAATCAGAAGGGTGAGGTTTGACTTTCAACATCTTCAGCATCCTCAGAAGTGATATGCCAGCCAGGGCTGCCTCTGGTTTCCTTCCGCACTTACCAGACCTATTCCTCCAGATTGCTGCCAGCTCAAATTAGAAAGCAACCTGAGTAAAAGTTCCCCAGACAGGTTGTCTTGGCTGTTTTGACAAACGCTGCATACTCCGTCCCTGGGGTCATGGCAAATGACAGGATGTGAAAAGTGAAGAGAAAATGCTTCTCTGGCACTCTCTCTTCCCTGGTTTGCTGAGTAAGACAAGCAGTGCAGAAAGCCTGCAGCTTCTAGCTGCGCAGTTCCAGAGGGCATCCACAAAGGCAAAACGTGTCTCCTGCCCAGAGGTGGACCTGCCACCTCAGCATGTGTCATGCCTCTGGGGTAGTGGAAGGAAATCTGGCTACTTGCCCGGTTTTCTTTCTGAGCCCAGGTACGGAGGAGGCCAAATATCAAGCTGCCTGTTTCTGAACCAAGTGACTTACCTGTCTCCTTTCTTCTCTCTCCAATCCACTTCCTGCACAAAGGTTGTCACTGGTAGATAAAAATGCATCATAGTAGTTACTCAGCTGGGTGCTGTGAGAGTGACCTTAGCGAGTCATTCAATGTCAGCCAGTGCTTGCTTTTACACATTTTATCATTCTCCTGCCTTTTTTCATGAATTATAATTGAACTGTAGAAAAGTTGACCTCTTTAGCTGCTGTGACAAATCAGGGAATGATTTTTGATGATTTTATTTTTCCTAAAGAAAGGAAGAAATACACTACATGAGTCAGGTTTGCTTACCAAGAAGGGCAATCCAGAAGTTCAAAACATTTTCATAACTAGATTGCACCCAGGTGATCATGACTTGCCATGCCTTGAGTATCAGATGTCTGAAATGGAAATACGGATGCCACGAATATTGTACTGACAAGTCTTCCTACTGTAAACCTTTTGGGGAACTCTAAAAATATGGGTTTGGCACTAAGGGAGCAGGCAAAGTCAGTGATTCAATATATGCTACTCCTCTGTGGCGTTCCCAATGGTTTTGGGAATTATGAATGGATGTTATCACTGGAAAGTCCTTTAATCCTGCAAAATAAAATAGTAGCTACAATCTTTAGCATAGTCATTCCTAATCATTAAAAAACTGAGTGGCTACAAAATCTAAACCAATTCATGACAAGTGCTGTGGGATAATGTCCTTGTACACTGAGCGAGCAGACAAAGAGAATTCTGGGAAGAGGAAGGCCTGAGTCAGGAGTCACCAGCCAGACACAGAGGAATCAAAATGACAAGGCAGAACTGAGAAAAGGTACCAAGCCACATGGCTAAACATAGATAAGAATTATAGGTTAATTTAAGTGTAAGAGGTAGTCAGCAATAAGCCTGAGCTAATAGCCAAGCAGTTATAATTAATATAAGCTTCTGAGTGATTATTTTATAAATGGTCCATTGGACTGTGGGGGTTTGGTGGGTATTGAATTCTGTACAAGTGCAGATTTCCTAGGTTTGGGATTGACATGTAAAATTAAGCATATAAACATGTGAAAATAGATTTAGGAATTATGAATGGATGTTATCACTGGAAGGTCTTTTAATCCTGCAAAATAAAATACTATCTACAATCTTTAGTGTAGTAATTCCTAATCATTAAAAAGCTTCTGTCATTTGTCTTAATAAACTGGCTTCCTTAGTTAAAAAATTTTGCATTGTTTGACCAACAATTACTTTTTACCAAGAGGAACTGTTCTCTTTCTAAACCTTCTCAGTTACAGGGGAGTGATATATATCCATTCCTAACTTCACAGTTGAGTTTTGATAATCCTGAATGAGGCTAGTCTAGAAAGCCACAGTAACAGGCAGAAGCGAAGACATCACTAGTCAAACGTATGTGGAGGATTTTGTTAAAGTTTCTGAGAGAAGCTTTGGCTTAAATAAAACTACTATTTATATTAATTCTTTGAGAATTAACATGCAATGTATCTTAATCATATTTACTCCTGTCTGCTAATTCCTCCCATATCCACCTTGAGTCCCCACTGCACAGAGTGCAGTTTGTGTTGCCCAGTTACTCCTGGCTGTGGCTCTGCTTTAGAGTGTTGTCAACCCACAAGGAGTCATATCACTAAAGAAAGCCTTTCCAGAAGCTGTCAAATGCCAAAAGCACCTCAGTCAGTGGTGAGATTTTGTTCCTAAATTCCTCCCTCCATGCTAGTATTTTGTCTGGCTTGAGCCTGTGCAGGTCGTGTGCACAATGTCACATTTGTTGTTAGTTCCTAATGTGAGGCAGCCCTGTTATATCCAGAAAATGCAGTTTCCTTGATGTTATCCACCACTGATACCTCTTACAATTTCTTTGGCCATTCTTCTATGAAGAGCTCCTAGCCTTGGATGAGGGATGTGATAAGTATGTCTCGTTCAGGGCTGAACACTCTACAGTCTCCTATTTCTTTTACATATTGACCAGTTGCCTATTAACTCTCTGTGTTGATTACCATCTACTGCAAGAATGTTCTCTGATGTGGGTTGAGATATGTGCTGATCTATGGTGACAACAATAAATCATTGGGAGCTACTTTAATACTAGGTACAATTTAGAAGACTAATAGCATTGGATTTTCTCCTGTGGCCTGTGACCCATCTATCCACAAGTTCTTGGCCCCATTAATAGTGCCAGGTAGGGGTAACAGTTCATGAATAAGGTCTTATATATAACCAGAAAGTTGCCATTTACTCCAAGAATATTTCTATAGCATTACAACAGTGAGCACATTTTCAAGGCCAGTCATTGTTGCACCTTGTAGGGTTTTTAGAGATGGATGAGATTCATGACTTTTTTCTTTTTTTTTTTCTTTTTTTTTTGGCTTTTCGAGACAGGGTTTCTCTGTGTAGCTTTGCTCCTTTTCCTAGAACTCACTTGGTAGCCCAGGCTGGCCTCGAACTCACAGAGATCTGCCTGGCTCTGCCTCCCAAGTGCTGGGATTAAAGACGTGAGCCACCACCGCCCGGCGACTTTTTCTTTTGCTAGTATGCAAAGCACCTTCCAGCACTATGAAATCTAGTCAGTAGGAGTGAAGCTTCCAGGTTAGTACCAGCTTGATTTCTCCATGTTCTGTGACTCAAGTATGTGGTATCTTCAGAAATAAGGTCCTACCATCAAATTCTAGAGAGTAGCCAATAATGCTTGGGCATCCACCTTTCATGGTAATACTATTTAAAGAAAAGGCATATGGGAACACACACACATGCATGAACTTATGTGTATGGCTGTGATTTTAAGGATGGTGTTGTGTCAGTTTTGGTTAGAGGTTCAAGATTATGAATTTACTGTCCATAGCCATGACAAGTACTTACTTAGTTATTTCTTTGCATCTTTGTGTTGTTGGTCTGTCCTTATAACTCAATGTTATCTGAATTGTCAGGGTAAATCAATTTTTATATAATGCTTTGACAAGCTCCAATCAGAAAGTCATAGTCATAGCTTTCAGAACTACAGAGCGATGATTCTTCTCTTTTGAATTTCTCTTTGCTATTTGTAGAGACAAAAAGTCTCACATTCATTCATTGAGTAATCAGACAAAAGAGATGGCTATTAATTGACACACCAAGCTGTTATGCTGGAGGGTAACAAGGCTGTATTTTCTGATCAAATTGCAAAGGAAGTCTTAAAGACACACATAAGGGATGCACACATAGTTTCATGTATACATCGATCCATAGTCAGGGTATACCTTCTTTTGTTGCTTTACAGCTGTGATGTATAGTCAGGATGGGTGTTTGCAGATCAGCCCAATGGGCACATATATAGCACCGCAGTTACCTCCTGAGGGTTATGCAGGATGGTGGAGGAAGGTAGCATGCTTAGGATGTAGAGATTCAGAGTTTGTCTCCTCTTCAGGGAAGGAGAGCTACTTAAGAGTCATGGAGCAATCTGCACTCATAGTATGTGGCAGTTGGTTTTGTTAGATGGTCAAAATCCTGAAATAAATGCAATTTAAGAAAAGACTGGAGATATTTGGGAAGTTGTTACACAAGCCTTTCTGAATCTCTGTGAGACTATTTTATCTTATTTGAATGCTGTTCATCAGGCTCTCACCACAGTAAACTCACTTTGACAAGAAACTTCGGAGAAAAGAGTATATATTGGGAGAGTAACATAGAAAAACATTCTCAACCTCATTAGTTAGTGGCAAAAATGCAAATTAAAACCTCAGTGAATTCCTACCAAACACCTAACAAAATGACTAATATTAAGAAGACAGAAAACATTCTCAAAATGTTGGATCACCACATGTTGGGGTTTGTAGAGCAACCAAGAGACTTTCTAATCTTTGTGGTGGGAGTGCCGATAGTAGGTTTCCACTATGGAAAACTATTCGGCATTAGTTCCCCAAGGACTCACCATTTATTTACTGTTCTGACAATTTGATATTCTGTAGTGATGAAAAGGAGGAGATAACAACCACATTTAATGACATGAACGGAAATCACAATGTGAAGCAAGTGAAGCCTGACAGAAAGAAAACATCCTGCATGAATTTATGTATGCGAAGTTAAAAACAGGCAAAGCTAATACATGATTCAAAGTGAGAAGGGGAGGGGGCAACTCTTGGGAGAGAACTCCTGGGTTGTTGGTAATACTTCTTTCTTGATCTGCTTGTACTTATGAGGCAGTTCTTATTTCATAGACAGTATTCAAATTGTTCATGTTGGTGTAACTTTCTCTGCGTTATTTTGATCAAAACATTTAAACAGTAAAATGTGAATAGCTATTATCTCAGAATACAATATGATATCTTAAATTGAAAAGGCTCTAGTGGTTGCACATGAATCACATGAAACACATGATGGAAACACCTGAAATGAGGAATATTCTTGAGTTTACAATGATAGTAACAATAAGGGAGTACATTGCTCTTTGGCTGGTGTTAGGACTCCTGCCTTTCATGAGTTGGGCTTTGGGCTAGATATTCAAGCCTCCTTTTCTCCTCTAGTCTATGCCAGCCCATGTTCAAGTCAGCTCCAGAAAGAGTGTCAAGAATGAGGTTAGTAGTTTGAACTGGGCAGCCTGTATGGCAATTTAGCTCCAGGATCTAGCTTCTTGAAAGGCAGCATCACCCCTACCCCCATCCCAGTTACTTTCTTTCTATAACAAATTAAAGGCAAAGAAGTATGTCCTCCAGGGGCATGTGGACTGCTTTGTCATCTTAAATATCCAGCCACAAACATCCATGTTTAGAAATGTTTTACTTTTGGCTTTTTGAGCTAGAGTCTTACTATCTAGCTCAGGTTGCCTTTCATTCATGGTAATTTATCTGCCTCAGTCTCTCAAATGCTAGGATTATAGGTATTAGCCATGATGACCAGCTTTAGAAATATTTTGAAACCACTAGTCACTAGCAGAGAAAGAGGGTTATATGACTTGAATGTTTATATGCTAGCAACGGACATTCCCTTAGGACATTCCCTTAAGACCCGAGTGCCTGCTCCTTACTCTTATACTTCAGACTTCTTGAGACAATAGAAGGGAAACAATTGTGTAATACATTTTGAAAAATGTAATTAATAAATCTTGAGATGGTTAATTTCTAAGAGAATTCCCAGAATGTAGTTGCTATTTACCTATAGGACTTCACTTATTTCACAGAAGATGGACTCTTACATATTTTTTAAAAAGTCTTTTTGCCTATAATAATTTAAAATTCTGCCTTTTATATGCTGGCCCAGAATTCACTCAAGAGATGGATCCATGCATTTGGACATTGGTCATTAATATCTTTGACCTTGGACACACTAATGCCATTTCTGTCTGTGTTTTAGAGAAAGTGCTGAGTTATCTTCATTGCTACAAACATTCTAATTCCTTTAGGAAATGGCTGAGAATAAATAGCCATTTGAAATATCTTCACCTACTAAGAATTTGTCAAATAAAAGACTTGTCAAACCCAAACACAATAGTTAATATCTTTTTTTTTCCTACTCATAGAGAGTCCCTAAAGTGTCTACTATTTTGTGAAGCAGCATTAATCTTAAGTCCACATGGAATTAAAGATATTTTAATTAAGCATATAGCTTGGCACTTTATAACCTTAACTTTGAGGATGATGAAGCATTTTATAATGGTCATTGAATTAAGCACTCCCAGGACTGTTACAGACACTGGTAGAAAGGATAATTACCCAATTATTCTAGATCTAGACTCAAAAGACATGAAGTAGATTGTGTGAAAGTAAGGCCTCAAGAAAAGCTTGCCTTTGGAAATGCATTTACAAAGTTGCTGACTCAAGAGGAATCATTTCTAATATTGGAACAGGATTCATATTTAATCATTCACTGAACAAATATCAGTTCTGCACTTAATATTTACATTTTTCTAAGCATTTGAGATGAAAATGTGACAGAGTTATGGTACTTATAGACTTGTGTTGGCAGGAGATTAAAAAAATACCTGTGGTCTTCTGGACTAGGAAGGATAGTATTGGGAGAAAATATCCCACTGAGTTTGTCTTGGCAGTGTGGACACATTTACACACACACACACACACACACACACACACACACACACCTACTAGAAGGTATCAGGGTACCAATAAATGAGTGAAAATCACAGGGTTAGGGTGAAGTATAAATTTCTTAGCAGTGGCTTTTGGATTTAAGGTTTTTATTCTTTCCTCCTCACTTTCCTTGTGTGTGGACATTTACTGATTCTATACAGGTGGCTGAGAACAGAGATTTTAATAGCTTCACAGACTAGGGGTGGATAAGAAACAGTCAGATAAGCCCAGTGCTAACCTCAGTAGCACATATTTACAACAGTACTTCTCCCCACCTGTAGAACACACACTCTTTTCCAGTTCATGTTGAACATTTACATGGATGGGCCATAAACCAACTCTCATTGCAATTGGAAGGACGGAAGGCATACATAGTGTGGTGCTTCACTGCCATGGATTTGTGCCAGAAATAAGTAATGTAAGGATAACTAGAGCATCACCAGCACATTTGAAATAAAAAAGATGAATAAGTAAGGAACTCATGGGTGAAGGTAATTCACAATGGATATTAGAAGATAACTTGAATAAAATGAAAACTAAAATAGAACATAGCAAAATTTGTGGAATATCAATAGAACCCTACTTAGAAATTTGTCCTTCTTTTTATGTGTACTAGAAAAATTTAAAAACTATTGTGAAAACTAATAAACATAATATTCACGATATGAATGAATAAAGACTATGAAACTAAACCAGAAGAGAATAGAAGGAAGGAAATAAGATTTAAAAGCAGAAATTTGAAAATAAACATGAACAATAAAGAGCATCACCAATTAGATTTAAAGTCCACTTCATGAGATGGAACCCATATCTTACACTACTGAAGTGGCCAAGAACCTGAGACTCGATAAGTCTTAGGCACAGGGGAAAACCTTCTACTATTATTCTACTAAAGGAACACGGCAAGAAAATGACTCCTAATCACACATTGCTATTACTGTAGATAAGTGTATCTCTCAGTCTCGTCAGAGAGGCATCCTCCTACAGTAGATGGGAACTAATACAGAGAACCACAACTGGACAATATCAGACAGTGAGAGACTTTGGGGCACTCAATTGTAAATGGGATGTCCTTATCAAACTCCTCACCTCAAGGCTCAGGATTCTATGTGGAAGAGAAGAAAGATGGTAAGAGCCAGATGTAGTAGATGTCCTCAAGGTAACAGTCTCCAATAGACACAACAGGACTGATGCATGTATGAATTCACAGAGACTGGGACGGCACTCATATGACCTGAACAGGTTCAAACCATACAAAAACCCAGGACTGAGAAATGGAAGTGGACATAAAGTACTACCCCTAACCAAGAAACTATTTGCAATTGACATCTGCTAGAAAAGGGAAAATTAGTTTTCTCCAATGGAGTATCAGTGGGTGTATCAGCCACATTCTAGGGCAGGCAGAAATATCCATAAGTAGGTCATTCATACAAAACTGACTCCATGCTTTTTTGTGAGTTTTCAGGTTTTTTTTTTTTTTTTTTTGGTTTTTCGAGACAGGGTTTCTCTGTGTAGCTTTGCGCCTTTCCTGGAACTCACTTGGTAGCCCAGGCTGGCCTCGAACTCACAGAGATCCGCCTGGCTCTGCCTCCCGAGTGCTGGGATTAAAGGCGTGCGCCACCACCGCCCGGCTGAGTTTTCAGTTTTGTTTTGGTATTTTTCATCTTTTTTTTTTAATTTTCTGTTTTGAGAGAAAGTGTATATGAAGTTGGTTGGAAAAGGAGGTGAGGAGGATATAGAAGAATGTGGGGGAAGGGAAAGGATATGGTCAAAATATCTGAAATAATTTAAATAAATAAAAATTAAAAGAATACACAGAAAAAATGAGAATTTTGTTATTAATGTTTTTCTGAAGTCAAAATAAAAACTGAAAACATTACAAGACGCCTTTCCCCCTATGGTTTCTGTTAATTTAACCATAATTGTGTAGATTTAACAACCACAACAATATATAAAATATGTCCTTTTTATTATAAAAGGATATTTATTAGATTGGCTTACATGATAGGGGCTGAGTGATAATGGCCATTTGCTTGTTGGAGAAGCTGAGAACCCAGTAACTTTTTGGTTCAGAAAGCAGGATGCCTTAGGTCCCATGCTGGTGTTGAAGGCTTGGAAGATGCTTGGAGAGTTTGTTTGGAAGTCTGAAGAAGCTGGAGTTTAATGGCATTGGTAGACGGTGTTAGTAGCAGAGGCACCAACAACAGTGAGCAAGTACATAGTGATAGATACACTGACCAACAAGAGGAGAAGGCAGGCAGACAGACTGCTTTGTACCTGGGCTACCCCAGTAGGTTCCACAGATTCTTCGGAAGGATTTTAATCCCTTAGTTAATCTTTTCTGCAAAATGTCCTGACAGAGTGACCTGGAGACATGTCTCCTTTTTGATTCCAGTTCCAGTAAAGTTGACAGTCAGGATTAACTATCACAAGCCCACCTGTCATCAGTTTGACTCATCTGATGCCATAATTTATTTCCAACTGAAGGCAACAACCAGGCTATAATTATGCCTTTTTGTTTTGAAAAGTGATAAGGAAAAGATAGCTAAGAAGGGTTAAATAATTGTCCAAACCAATTGCAAATTGCTGTTCTATCTGAAACGAACATTTCTCCACTGTCACACTTTCCTTCAGTTTTACTTACCATGACTGAAGAATGCCAACAGGAAAGCCGAAGGGAGGCTCACCCAGACCCTGAGCTTTGCACTTAGAGTAGTGTGGACTCAAAGCTGAAAATGCTTCCTTCTTGTCAGCTATGATGCTGAACAATTCCTTGACTTTTTATGTCTTATGATTTTAAACCTATAGAGATATTTGTCATAGTACCTACCATAGAAAATCATGACGAGGATTAGATAAAAGTATATTTGGGTCATTTTTATCTTTACTACCTAGTAAAGTGCTTCAGATTTTTCTTTTTTAATATTTAATAACATTATGATTTCAATTTTTTTAAACTTTTATTCTTCTCTCATATGTTAGCTATATCCCGATTGCAGTTTCCCCTCCCTCAACTCCTTACAGTTTCTCCCCCATCTCTGCTCTCCCCCTGATCCACCCATCCTTCATTTCCCTAAATAAAAAGAAGAGCAGGTCTCACAGGTATATCCTCCAAACATGGCCTAACAAGATGCAATAAGACTTGGTACAAAACCTCATATCAGGGCTGGATGAAGCAACCCAGGAGGAGGAAAAGAGCTTCAAAGCACAGGCAAAAGCATCAGACACCCCACCTCCACTCCCATTGTTGGGAGTGCCACAAGAACACAAAGCTATACGACCATAAGGTATATACAACAGACCTAGCTAGCTCAGACTCATAGTGGTTCAGTCTCTGAGTCCCTATGAGCCTTGCTTGGTTTTTCTTATCTGAACGAAATGACAGAACATAAGCCCGTAAACTGAATGAACTTTGACTATTTCTTTATTCTTTTTATTTATTTGTAAGAATTCTGAATGGTAGCTCCTGAAATGCAGACATTTTCTGCCCTTTAAAACTGATCTCTGAAACTGCAAGTCTCCCACTGAGAGAAGTGTTCATCTTGTTTTTAATTCTGACATCACTATGAGCCCCTAGATGCTAATATGATAAGAACCTTTGAAATAAGTATTTTAGATAGGACTTTACTGCTTTAATAAATGCTTTTCTTATTACTGCGATTTCTCATTTTGATTAGTGATACACGAAAACACCTAGATGATATTGTCAAGTCTCATCCATCATCAAAAATGAAGCAGGCAATCTGAATAAAAATCTCTAGACACTTCCAGCAAATCTGTTTCTTTAATCATGCCGCTGTGTTGTTTTCTAGTATCTTCAGAATTTTGTGCTGACACATTCCCTGCAAGTGACAGAAAAGCAGTTAACTCTCCCAAGAGCGGATATGGAGAGCTGTACCACTCCTTAGTCTGGTGTTCTGTGTGTCCATTAGGATTCACAGTATTCCTGAGCCCAAGGGAGGCATTAGCAGCAGGAAGACTCCACAACATGTGATTAAAGGAGTGGAAAGTCTTCAGCTGATTTTCAGTGTGAATCACAAAATCTCATTTTTCAGTTCTCAGGATTTTACAAGTGGGAGAGCGTTATTGCCTCTCAATGTCACAGTTACCTGAATATGCTTGTAGTTTCATTGGCGAGCATTATTGTTTTTCTGCATGCACATGAAAGAAGTAGTTATAAAACTAATTTTAAAAATTACCTGTGCTCATGGAGGGAAATCTGTGCTGGGGTCCCAGTTCTTCCAGATTCTTATTTAAGCAGGTGAAGCCTCAGTTTCCCCTTGGGTTCTAGGACTCAGTAACTAGCATTGGGCCTTCAGTTAAAGTGCTAGACAGGAAAAGAACATAGTTACCCTTACAGCTTTTCTCTTCACCCTGCAGCCTTCCACAATGTTTGGTACCTACAGAGCCAGGTGAAATAGTCTTTATAAGTGGGAGAACTTTCAGGCCTTCGAAATGCCTTTTCTGAAAAAGGAATCTATGTTGTCAATTTCTGTAGCTAGACATCATGTAAAACTAAACCAAAAGGAACTCATATCAGAATTCAGGTATCATACAAGCTAAATTGAAATCCTACTCTACCTTGCTTTGTCTGTTTCTCTCTTGAGGAAAGTACAGGGAAATAATTTTGACTCTTTGGAATTTCAGTTGTTTAGGAGAGTTCTAAGAGCTTTAAAAATTGCATTATGAATTCTAACCAGTCTTTTCTGAATTAATCAGGCTGAAATGGGAGTGCGTCTTTTTCTGTTTTTCTAGTTTGATTTAAAAACCATTATTAGTATTCTAAAGAACTGTGGACAACCCTCTGATTTACTGGAAACAACAAAAAGTTTAAACACCATGCTGTGCTTTTACTAAAAGTTTTCAATACTAGAAAAGAGTTGAGGTTTTTGTTTAGATTTCCAACTTCCTTCCAGCACTAGCTACAAGCAAGTCAAAGGGTCCATATTAATATAATATAATAATATAATAAGTTGAAACAACACCCATTAATTGACAGTGAATTTTATAATATAAATGTTAAAAAATTGAGCTTTGCTTAGTGGCAGTATCATAGCTAATAAAATCTATCTGAGGCACAATCATCACTACTTATTGCCAATAAATATGAAAAAATTAAGGAATTCATTAGAGTTGTATTTTACCTTAAAATTTTTAAATTCAAGTGTGTCTGTTTGTGTAGTCAGCTCACAATTCAAACCCATGTACACATACATCCCCAGGACTGAGGGAGAATTGCTGATGAAGCATTGCTGAGTGCCTTTATATCTGTGTAATTAGGGCTAAAATGTAGATTCCTTCTCCTGAATGAAGCCCAAACCTACAGTGAATCATCTAGTTAACTTTTCTCATTCTCATTTTCAGCATGCCTCTTTTACCTGTTTCTCTTCCAGGCTACGAAAGTTTATGGTTATTAACTTCATTTATGCTTGTAGTAAGTTTAGCAGGTCTGGTGTACTTATGCAAGAATGTGCACAAATATATATATATATATATATATATATATATATATATATATATATATATATATACACAGTGTTGGCTGCTTGAGAGCTGCCACTTAAAAATTCTTTGAAAAATATGGAAACAACTTTTAAAATGAACTGATAAACTGGAAAGCTCATATATTTTAGTCAGTATGTGAAGGTCTTCCCTATAAGGGCACTTGCCAGACCCAATGAACAGGTAGAGCAGTGACAAGAGACAGTGGTCAGTAATAGATGTGAATAGGACTACCCTCTGCACTCAACATGAAACCCACACCAAGCTGGAATACCAAAACCCACACCTTCCACGAAAGGGTGAAATGTACAAACTTCTCTCACACTCACAGAAAATTATGAATGTATATTCTTCGTGGATATAAAATACATTTCTGAGAATTCATAGCTGAAAGACAGCTCAGAGGACATTTATAGCAGGGGTTGATGTTACTTATGTGGTCTGAAGAACAAATCACTGGTTTAAGAGGATTCTGAGCTGGTTGTTCCAGAAACTGGCAAAGGCAAACATACAATTACTCCCAGAACAATCTATCTTCAGTACAGGCTTTAAATCATCCCCATAGCCAGGCATAATGTCACACATCTGTAATCTTAGAACTAAGGATGGAGAAGTAGGAGGTTGTGAGTCTCAGGCTACCTTGGGTTACACAGTGACACTGTTGTAATTATATAAATTAATAAGTTCTCTGCAGATGAAATTACACAAAATACACATTGTCAGTAGCAAATCACAAAAGACCCAATAGGGTAGAATGGGAGAAAATCAAAAGACAACAGGAAGCAAAATGAAATTGATAAAGAGTTTGCATGTTGACATTATAAGATGTACAGTATGTAAATTAGAATGCTTAATACATTTAAGGACAAAATCAAATGAAGGAAAAATGAAAGTACAAAACAAGAGCTTTTCTTTTTCTTTTTTTTTTTCGAGACAGGGTTTCTCTGTGTTGTTTTTGTGCCTGTCCTAGAACTCGCTCTATAGCCCAGGCTGTCCTTGAACTCACAGAGATCTGCCTTGCTCTGCCTCCTGAGTGTTGGGGTTAAAGGTGTGCACCACCACCACCCGGCTAATAAGAGCTTTTTATAAGTGATCAATAAATCTTTAAGAGATCAAAATCCATGGCTGATATGTAGAACTAAATTATATTGTAAAATACAAGAAAAAAAAAGAATTGGAAAAATACAATGAAGAGAGGAAAAAAAACAAAATAATAATAATAAATAATAATAATAATAAATGTATAACTTCTCAATAAAAAGAAGAGAGATCAAAATAGCTTTTCTAGAAATAAAAATTATCTTAAATCTTTTTGCTTCCTCTTCCACAGGATTCTCTGAGCTCAGAGGGGAGGGAGTTGATGGAGATTGTAAGAACCAGAGGGGGTAGAGGACACCAGGAAAACAAGGCCCTCTGAATCAACTAAGCAAGGTACACGTGAGCTCACAAAGACTGAAGCAGCAAGACCAGGGCCTACAAGGGTCTGCACCAGGTCCTCTGTGTATACATTATAGCTATTTGCTTAGTATTTTTGTGGGACTTCTAACTATGAGAACAAGTGGGTCTCTAGCTCCTGTGCTTGCTCCTAGGACTCTTCTCCTTCTTTTGGGTTGCCATGTCCAACTTTGATATGATAGTTTCTCCCTCACCTTATATTTTATTTTGTCGAAAAATTATCTCAAATCAATATTTAGTAGATTATTTGATTGCACACACACATAGAAAATACAAAATTTGAAAAGAGAAATTAAAGTGGTCATACATAAAAGGAAAATAAATACATCTAATTATATATGAAGCAGGGGAAGTCAAAAGGAGAACAGAAACATCAGAAGGGTTTCTTAAATGGATGATGAACATGCATCCATTAACTCAGGGAGACTCTCAACTAACAAGCAAGATAAATCCATAAGTAAACACATTGTAGTAAAATCCTACAACATTAAAAAAAGAATATAAAATCAGAGAAAGATCTTTAGCTTAGTGACAGCCTGACTAGCAGTGGCCTCCATTAGGATACAGAAGTAGGAAAAGAATAAGGTTAGTGGGTTGAGATAAAAACTGCCAATGTTATTCTTAAATTTGACTCACAATGAAAATATCTGCAAAAATAAAAATAGGTTGGAACAAACAAACAACAAAATGGAGCACATAAAACTAACAGAGAATGACTCCAAGTAAAAGGCAAATCCTCTTAATTGAAGGAGCTAAGTTATAAGAATGAATTACAAAGTTATTAAATTCAAAGTAAACATTGACTTTATGAAACAAAAACAATAATATTAGCTTTGGGAACAATGACATTTGTTTGGAATCATGAAGGTTAAAGTGCTTTAAAGTACTTGAATTGTTTGGGAAAAGACAAAGAGTTTAATATGTTTTATAGCCTGGTAAATAGATAGGATAAAATATACACTTGTAACTATGAAGTCATATAAAATAGAAACTATACATGTGATTGTATATATAAATCGGTCCCCAATTAGTAGAGTGAAAAAATAGATAAGAGCAGAGAATTAGTTTAAAGTGACAAGAAGAGCAACCAACACATAGAAGAAAAAAGCATTAAAATGTATTAGAAATTACCATAACAATAGATGTATTAAATGCTACTTTAAACAGTCAAAGTTCACACAACCAATAAATTCACCTTTTTCCATAGAGAATTTGAAGAAGACCCATGGAGCAGAATGGTTAGAGTATGAAAGAACGTCAAATTTTTGTCTGTGAAACGCTACCCAAGCAAGTTGAGTTGCCAAGTTTTCTCATTTGCATATTTCTAGGTGTCACTTGTTTATCTGATTTTTTTCCCCCACATTATAGATATAGATGGTGTTTTTGTTGTTTTTAGTTTTGTTTCTCTTAGAATTGTATTTGCTGCACTTCACAGGTTGCTGCGTTTTATTTTTTTCTCAAGATATTTTTCAACTTCTGGTGTAATTTCTTATTTGACTCAATAGTTACTCAGGAGCCTACTGTTAGTTTACACACACTTGTTAATTCTCCACAATTATTCTTGTTTCTAGTCTCATAAAATTGTGGTTGGAAAAGGACTTGTCAGAATTTTATAAAGAATAAAATTTTGTAATTTTATTTCTCAAGTCTTACTTTGTCATCTAAATGAGTGAGCTGTTGAGACTGCTCCATATGCTGTTGAGAAGGATATATGATCCATCGCTGTTGTGTCTGTGAGGTATATTTGGTGTATTGGTATGGCCCAGTGCTGCTTCATGGATTTTCACTCACTTTTTGTTGAAAGTGGGGTACTGAAATCTGTTATTATAATTGTGCTAAAGTCTGTCTTTCTTGAGGTCTCCTGCTGTTTCGTGTATTTAGTTGTCCTGATGTTATCCCCACAACACACACACCCCAACCCCAAACATACACACTTGTCATGCACTGTTGATGAAGTGATGTCCACTTTCTACCATTTTACTTCCTACCATTTTTTGACCCAAGGTCCATCTTGTAGGCAATAAGACTGGCTCCCTTGGCTGCCTTTTCTTCCATTTGCACAGGATGTCTTTTTCTATACTCACACTTTCATTCAGTCTGTGAACAGCCTCTGAGGCAGGGAATCTCTTATAGGCAACAAACCGTTGGACCTTCTTTCTTTTTAATTGAAATAGATCAATCTATAACTTTTGGTTGGAGAATTTAAATACATTTACATTCAAAGTAATTACTGACATGAAAGGAATACTAGTGACATTTTAATTGTTTCCTGGTTGTGAGATAAATCTTCTCCCCTTCCTCTATTCTTTCATAGTTTGACAGTTTTCCATAGTTAAATATATCATATCTTTTATTTTTTATGTATTGATTGCAGGTTTTTTTCTGAGGGTAGCCTCAAGCTTGAATAAAATACAAGAAGATGAATTTAGTATAATATTATCAGTCAAAATAACACATTAAAGCTTGGAACATTTCTGGGAATAAGAATAGTGATTCTTAATGATAAAAATTCCAATCAAATAAGCCTACACTATTGGTGGGAATGCAAACTTTTACAGCCACTTTGGAAATCAGTATGGCATTTTCTCAGAAAATTGGGAATCAATCTACCTCAAGACCCAGTTATACCACTCTTGGGCATATACCCAAGGAATGCTCAATCATACCACAAGGACACATGCTTAACTATGTTCATAGCAGCATTATTTGTAATAGCCAGAACCTGGAAACAACCTAGATGCCCCTCAAGGAAGACTGGATAAAGAAAATGTGGTACATATACACAATGGAGTACTACTCAGCAGAGAAAAAACCCTGACATCATGAGGTTTGCAGGCAAATGAATGGAACTAGAAAATATCATCCTGAGTGAGGTAACCCAGATTCATAATGACAAACATGGTATGTACTCACTTATAAATGGATATTAGATGTAAAGCAAAGGATAACCAGACTGCAACCCACAGCTTCAGGGAGGCTAGCTAGTAAGGAGGACCCTAGGAAGGACACATGGATCACCCAGTGATGGAGAATTGAATGAGATCTATGTGAGCAAACTGGGGGTGGGGGTAATGGAGGGCAAGGAATGGGGCATGAGAGCTTAGCGGAGTGGGAGGTTCAAGCTGGAATGGGAACAGAGTGGGAGATCAAGGAAAGAGATGCCATGATAAATGAAGACACCATAGGAATAGGAGAAGCAGAGTGCAGGGAAGGTTCCCAGACATCCACAAGGATGACTCCACCATAGACTACTGGCAATAGTCGAGAGGGTGCCTGAGCTGGCCTGCTCTGGTGATCAGATGTCTGAATACCCTAACTGTCATCATAGAACCCTTATCCAGTGACTGATGGAAACAGATGCAGAGATCCATGGCTGGGTCACAGGAAGAGCTGCAGGATTCTAATCATTGAGAGAGAGGAGAGATTCTTTGAGCAAGGGATATTGAGACCATGATTGGAAAAAATACAGAGACAACTAGCCAAACTAGTGGAAACACATGAACTGTGGACCAACAGCTGAGGAGCCCCCATGGTACTGGTCTAGGCCCTCTGGATAAGTGAGACAGTTGTTTAGCTTGAACTGTTTAAAAGGCCCCCAGGCAGTGGGATGGGGACCTATCCCTAGTGAATGAGCTGGCTTTTTGGAACCTAGTGCCTATGGTGAGATACTTTGCATAGCTTTGGTGCAGGGTGGAAGGGCTTGGACTTGCCTCAACTGAGTGTACCAGGCTCTGCTGACTCCTCATGGGAGACCCTGCCTTGGAGGAGGTAGGAATGGGAGGTAGGTTGGGAGGGAAGGCTGGTGGGTGGGAGGAGGGAGGACAGGGGAATCTGTGGTTGGTATGTAAAATGAATAGAAAATCTCGATAAAAAAATATAAAAAAAGACTACATAATAATCTTTCTATCAATGTTCCTGATTCATAGCATGATAAAGATTTCTTTAAGGTTTATTAAAATGAAAAATCCCCTGCACAAATATTAAAGAACAAAAGGGGAATCTGAGCCGAATCACAAGCCACTGCCAACTGTAGCTGAAGGTTTTCCTGTGCTCATCCGGCCCCAAGGACCCCACAGCCACTTATAAAATAATCACTCAGAAACTTATATTAATTAAAACTGTATGGCCTAATGGCTCAAGGTTCTTGCTAGCTAGATCTTACATCTTAAAAAAACCCATTTCTATAAATCTATACCTTGCCACATGGCTCGTGGCTTATCAGTTTCTTTACATCTTGCTTCTCATGGCGGCAGTGGCTGGCAGTGTCTCCTGGCTCAAGCTTCCTGTTTCCAGAATTCTCCTCTCTGCTTGTCCCGCCTATACTGTACTTCCTGCCTGGCTACTGGCCAATCAGTGTTTTATTTAATCAATCAATCTGAGCAACACATTCACAGCATACAGAAAGACATCCCTAGCAGCTAACAGCCTTTGTCGCTAGCTTTCTTGCTGGAAAGAGCTGCTCACTCCTCAGCTCCGCCTTTTTTCTGGGTCTCTTCCATCCCACATGCTATGGGAGTTCTTACTCTTTTGGAGGCAGGAATGGGAGGGTTGGGGTGAGGGTCAGGCTGGGGAGAGCAGGAGGAGGTATGAGAGAGGGATCTGTGGTTGGTATATAAAATGAATAAAAAAATAAAACAAAAACCTAAAATAAAACTCTGCCTCTTAGACTAAAACACTCCTCTCAATTGACTAGCAGACTGGCAACAGAATTCTAATAACAAAAGGCAAAGTTGGAATCATTATGGTTCTTGTTTTTAAATTACAAGTATATGTAATAAAAGCATTATGGCATTAGAGTAAAAACACATATACAGACCAATGAAACAGAATAGATGGCCCCAAAATAAACTCTTCAAATATAGCCAAGTAATTTTTTTGAACAAACACTAAGAAAACACAGTGGGAATTATGTTTAATAAATGTAGTTGTTTTAGGAAAATGGAGAATCACATTCAAGAGAATGAAGCTAGATTTTTTTATCTTATATTCAAAAAATGAACTCAAATGAGCAGAAAAATGGAAGTGTTAGATTTTAAATCATAAAATTATTTAAGAAGAGCACAGGGAATATCTTCCATAATATTGAGGTAGGCAGTGATGTGCTTAATATGAACCCAAAAGGAAAGCAGCTAAGAAAAAAAAACCCAGATGGTATTGTATCAATTGTAATGGGATCTATACAGCAAAGGAAATGGTCTACAGAATAGACAATCTGTATAATAGACACAGTATTTGCAAATCTTATACCTGCTAAAAGATGAATCTCCAAAATACCCAGGGAATTCACACAGCTCAATATTAAGGAGCTCAAATACACTAGTTTTCAAATGTACAAAATATTTAATGTGTTATTTTTAAATTAAAAAAGTCATATATATATATATATATATATGAAAATATATTGAGATATCACCAAATATATGTTTCAGTAGCTGTTACTAAAAAGAAAATATGTAACAAAAAATAAAGAATACTTTACAACTCTTGGTGAATATATACTTTGTAGAGCCATTTAGAAAACAGGATAGGGTTCCTCACAAATTTAAAATAAAATCATCTTATAACTCAACAGTCTCTCACCTGGGCTACTACACAAGTAAATGGAACCCGAATCTTCACTTCTACACACAAAGCAGCATTATTTGTGATAACCAAGATACAGAAACAATCTAAGTGTTCAAGAAATGAAGGATGCTATGAGTGGTGGCATACACATATAATCCAACCACTCAGAAGGCTGAGGCAAGGTGAACGGCAAGCTTGAGGTTAGTTAGCCTGTGCTGTATAACAGGAGCTTACCTCAACACAGTGAAGCAAACCACACCAAAACATCAAGAAGGGTAAACATAACATGGAAGATGCATATAACGGAATATTATTCAGTCTTAAAAAATTTATGAAATCTCTGTGAGTTCAAGGCCAGCCTGGACTACCAAGTGAGTTCCAGGAAAGGCACAAAACTACACAGAGAAACCCTGTCTCAAAAAAAAAAAAAGAATTTAAAAAATTTATGAAATCACAGTGCTTTAACAACATAGATAGGTGGACCAAGACATTATGCTAGGGGAGATAAATTCAATGCTAAAACATAAAAACTGTGCATTTTTATTTATAAATGAAATCTAAAAACATTGATTTATAGAAGAAAAAAGTAGAATGGTTGGTATAAGAGACGTAGAAGTAGGGGACTGAGAAGATAACCAAAGATATCAACTTGAATTTTATAGGATGACCCTAATAATGTAGGAGGCAACACAGGGACTGTAGGAATAGCATGTCATTGTCTGCTGGAAATTTGCTAGATCAATATATTTTGGGTGTTCCCACCACAAACAAACTAACATAAAACAAACCCAGAAAAGTGTGAGACATGAGGGCAAGTTGATTTGTATAGCTGCAGCTGTGTCTTCATTATTTACATGTATATATCAAAACATGTCACACAACTTAATTTTTTTTATTACTTTTTAAAAAAAGAGTAGAATGTTCTTCACATGGCTGTGTGAAGTTTGAACTAATCATTCACTATTCATCATACTTAAGACCTCCATAGTTCACTGGCTGATCTCACCATAAAATGTGATTCTACAATTGCTTGTCGAATGTTCACCTGAGAGAGCTTTCTTTCAGTGTGGATGTTTTTAGTTAATGACAGATAGAAATCTTATCCCAGTCTCTGAACACATGGTACTTTCAAAACTTTGGAACTCAAAGAAAGAGCTAAAGGAACCATGGAAACTGAGAAGGGAGCAGCAATCAGAATTCAGAAAATAGGTCAACCCATGGGTCTACTTCACATGGTGCAGATTTAACTCTCTTTGGAGGAATGAGGTGACATCTAGGTGGTCACTTTTCCAAGGAGGTTAACTAGTAAGTAAGAAAAGACAATGATGCTCTCTGAAAAGCCACCAAGCTCATTGTTTTAGGGGTAAAATGATACTTTGTTTTGAAGTGATTGATGTGGAGGACATTAAAGTATATTTCTGGCAGGCACTGTCCGGTAGAAAGAGGTGATAATAGAAGGAAACGCAGTAGCACTGTGAAAATTATCTGTCTCAGTTAAAGAATATGGTGGTTACTTCAATAGGAATGGGCTTGCTGCAGTATCATTGGGGAGCTAGAGGCTCAGAGTCATTAAAAACAAGAATGTACTGTCAGTGCATGATGGTGAGAAGGTGTCAGGGAAGATCATCCTACTTCTGGCAGGTCCACTGAGTTACTGCAGATACAGTTTTAAGACTTCTGTATTTAGGGGGTGGGGCTGGAGAGATAGTTGTTAAAGGTTCCGTCTCATATCTTAAAAATCCTTTATTTTTGGCCTTTGAGCGTATGCTTTCTCTTCTCATTCTTGTTTTCTGGAGTATTTTCTCTTTCTTAATAAACTATCTCCAATTCTATTTCTAAGAAGATCCTATATTTTACTAAACTTAAAAATCCTTTACTAGATAGCTTACAAGCTAAGAATCACAATAAAAAATGTTTTGAACTGCATAAACCCACATAACGACAAACTAAAAGTTTTTGGGATCTAAATTAAATAATTTTTAGATATTTGTACTATAAGAGCAAATGTCTTGAAACTAGTGGGTCAGATTACTAAATTAAGATGAGGAAAAAGCAATGGGAAGAACACAAAAGAAATGGAAGGAAGGAAATGATTGAAACAGTACATCTCACAGAGGATCCATGTAATCTCTCACCCTTGTAGAATCTTCTATGTGTAATAAATGTGACCAACATAGTGACGTACAGTTGGCCAATGCACAGAGAACAAAAGAGTGAAGAATTCCCAACCATAGAAAGAGAACATACATCCCTCAACCCCTATCCCATGGCTCGGAAGAGGAGGTGGATAGAGTATAAGAGCCTGAGGTGATAGATGACTTGAAGGAAACGTTTTCTTGTGAAAACAGCAGGGCAGTTTACACATGGACTCATAGTGGTTGTGACAGCCTGTGCAAGGCTATGCAAGTCCATCCAAAACCAAATCCCAGTGAGGAGACAATATTTGGTCAGCTCAAGTTGGACTTGGAGGATTTTTTTCAAAAAGGCATAAAGCTGGGTGGAGAGGGAAGTGGAGTGAATTGGCATGAAAATCATTGAAACACATTGCACAAAACACTCAAAGAACTATTTTAAAAAGATGATGGAATAAGTGAAAATAATACAAAACACACAGATTGACAAACAAAAAAAGGTTTTACTTGGAATAACTAATAAAACCAAAGCACCTTTGTCAAGAGTCATCGTGAAAAGAGTGAGGAGTGTGATGCAAGCAAATGGTGATGAAAATAACAAGGCAACCATCATAGGAATCATGGAGGATTACAAAAGCATTGGTATTATGAGTGATTTAATAATAAGGCTGAAAATCTTGAGTAAAGCTGGACAAATTTCCAGACAAAATACTATACTCAACAAAAGTGACTTAGAAAATGCCACAATATTCATGTAAGAAGAGAAAAGAAAAGAACAACTGAAAATACGTCCACATTGCAAATATCAGGGCCAGAGTTCTTGCCTAACAAATTCTATCAGAATTCAAGGAATGACTATAATATAGAAAAACTATTTTACAGTGTAGTTGAGGAAAAATGTGTTATGTTCAACTCCTCTTAGAAAGCATTATTTTGATGTGAAACCCAGTCTAGGACCATATGAGAAGGGTGATTAGAAGCCAATTTTATTAACAAACACAGGTACAAAAATTAGTAAAATAGTCTATTAGCAAACTGATTCTGACATTGCATAACCTCATGATGCAAGGTATGTAACTGGGAATAAATCTAGTGTTGAAGAGTTGGCTTGATGCTATAATGTAATTTAAATGACTACATTAGTACGTAATAGGAGGAGAAACATTGCATCATCCAATGGAGGCAGAAAACAATTGTACTCAAATTCACCATGCATTTATATAAGTACCCTACACTACTAATAATAATATAGACTTCAACTCAGAGAGGATAATCATAGAAAAACTATGGCAAACATTATAATATTGTTAACAATCGAAAACACTCCATCTAAGGTGAAGGTAAAGAAAAATGCGGTGCTGTGGGATGTTCTGTATGGCAAATGTGTTGCTGATTAGTCAATAAATAAAACACTGATTGGCCATTGGCTAGGCAGGAAGTGTAGGCGGGACAAGGAGGAGAATAAAGCTGGGAAGTGGAAGGCTGAGTCAGAGAGACACTGCCAGCCGCCATGATGACAAACAGCATGTGAAGATGCCGGTAAGCCACGAGCCATGTGGCAAGGTATAGATTAATGGAAATGGATTAATTTAAGCTGTAAGAAAAGTTAGCAAGAAGCCTGCCATGGCCATACAGTTTGTAACCAATATAAGTCTCTGTGTTTACTTGGTCGGGTTTGAGCACCTGTGGGACTGGCAGGTGAGAGAGATTTGTCCTGACTGTGGGCCAGGCAGGAAAACTCTAGCTACAATGGGGAGCTGATTAGGTGGCTCAGTTGGTAAATCACTAGCAGTGTGGATGTGAGGATGAAGGTTCCAACCCCAGCCCCCACATAAATAGACATAAAACTACTATGTATTATGCCAGATGTCAATGATGACCTGGCAAGGTTCAACATGTAAAGGCCACTTGATCTAGATGCCTCTATAGTATCACTGAAAACTGATCTATAGAGTTAATACAATCCCAATAAAATTTTCAGCACAACTATTACATATATGCAGAGTACCTAGTCAGTACCCTGCAGGCTCCCTGGCTGTTGATTCAGTCTTTGTGAGCCACTGTGAGCCCAGGTTAGTTGATTCTGTGAGTTTTCTTGTGGTGTCCTTGACCCTTCTGTCTCCTAGAATCCTTCCCCGCCTCTTCTGCAGGATTCCCTGAGCTCTACTTAATGTTAGGCTATGAGTCTGCATCTGTTTCCATTGGTTGCTGGATGAAGCCTCTCTGATGACAATTGGGCTAGGCATCAATCTATGAGTATAGTAGAATATCATTAGGTGTCATTACATTGACATTGTTTTTTTTCTCCATTCGTGTTTGATTCTATCCTATGTTTCAGGGTCATCTAGCCTGTGGGTTCTGGTGGTCCAAGCAGTGTCAGGGGTGGACTTACTATCCTGGCATTGGTTCTAGGCTAGACCAGTCAGTTGTGTAGCTTGGTCTTCTTGTAGGACTCCTAATAATGGGAGCAGGAGCTGTCTCTGACTCTTTTGCTGGCTTTCAGGACCCTGCTCCTCATATTGGGTCACCTTGCCCAGCCTTACTACATGGGGAGTTGCTTAGTCTTACTGCAACTTGATATGTCATATTTTGTTGATATCCATGGGAAGCCTGGCCTTTCCTGAACACAAAATGGAGATGGAGTGGATTGAGGGATAGGGACAGAGGGGTTGATGGGAGAGACTTGGAGGAAAAGAGGGAGGGGAAACTGCAGCTGGGATGTAAAATTAATTAATTAAAAATTCTTAGCAGGCTCTTTGGTGGAATTTGATCTATTAATTCAGGTATTTAGAAGTATAAAAGTCCACAGGGGGGTCAAAATACCCTTGAAGAAGTGTAACAATGAAAAGTTTGTCTGTGCTAAAAAAAAAAAGTTGTCACAAACTAGGGAGAATAATTTTGGTGCCATAGAGAGAAAAAACAATAAAACAACAGTACCAATGGTTATATTTCCAAAACATAGACACACATACATGGAAGCTTGATTCAGTCACAGTAACATAGCAGCTAAACAAAAAATAAGGACTGTGTGTGTGCATCTGTTCATGCATGTTTGTGGGAGTATTCACATGTGTGACAATGCATTCATGTTCATGTGGAGCCCAGAGGACTAATAATCTGAGGTGTCGTTCCTCAGGAACCATCCACCTTGTTTATTTCTATGGTCTTTCATTGCATTGATGTTTGTCAAGTAAGCTATGCTGGCTGTTTAGTGAGCACAGAAATCTGCATGTCCCCAGCACTGGCATTTTTTTATGTGGACTCTGGAGCTTGAACTAAGGTTGTCATGCCTGTGAAGTGAGCACTTTACTGACTGAACTCTTGTTACCTCAGCTAGGGACAATTTTCAAAATGGCATTGAGGTAGTTGAGAACAATATGAAAGTTTAAAGACTTTATGTGATAAGTAAGACTATAAAAGTTTTATTAGACAAGATGGGAAACATTTATATCCTAAGGGTACTAAAAAGTTGATCATACAGGGCATGAAAAGTACAAATCAGAAAGGGAATGCCAGATGAATTCCACTAAGTTGAAATTAAAAACTTCTGTTCATTAACAGATTGCTTTAAAACAAAGAGAAATGGAATTCACACAGAGGAGGAAAATATTTACAAGCATGAAACCAACAAAGAATTGTAATTCAATTCAATAACAAAAAGACAGCCTAATAGAAAAATGAATAAAATATATGCATAAACATTTCATAAAAGCACGAACCTGAATGGCAAATGAGTGTGTGAAAATGTGCTCAGCTTCATTAATGACTATGGAAATGTAAATCAAACAAAGAGGAGGCACCATGTCTTGGTGCTTCGTGAAGGTACACCCCACTGCAGAAAGAGTGGAAGAGAGCCACCCACTTGCACATGCTTTAGGAGACAGGATCAAGAATGTTTTCTAGGCAGAAAACTGAGGTATCTCTGAATCCCAAGAACTGAGATACAGAAATGAAGACTTGGTCACACAATGGAGTAAAGAAGAATTATAAATACTAAGTCACAAAATTGGTGATTTTTAGGAAGATGTATATGAGGGAACATAGACATGATTCTATTGAAAACCATGTAAAATAATACCATCATAATATATACTTATAATAAGCATGTTAACACTTTAAAGAAGAGCCAGGTGATGATGATTGTGATGCATTTAATAAATAGCTCCTGTATCTCATTAACACCTAATAAAAACAATTAAAACTATAGAATTATAGATGGTTATACAAATCTTGATTTTCAGTATTGTTAGACATGTGTAATTTCCCAAGTGCCTGGGTGCAGATGTCCTGGGGTTGATTTTCTCACATCCTCCAGGCATTAGAGCATTCTCTGTGCCTCAGAGCTACCCATCCATGTGCTGTCTTGGAATAAGCAGGGATCTCATCCTCCATTCAAGCATGTATAGTACTTTATGGCAAACTTCCTTATCTTCTAATTTTATTTTAATTTTAACATCAAAATAGGAAAACAACAAATAACAATATAAATAAGATACCCCTGAGAACAAGTATCAAAGGAAAGAAGCTAACACTATTGATGAATGAGTATCTGGCTTCTGCTTCATTGTTAATTACTCTTGTGTAACATTGTCTATACTTCATATTCCATGAATCAAAACTCTTGCTTCTTGAGCTGCCCTTGTAGATTAGGTTTTAAACAATGAATCTTTGTTCCTTGAAAAGACCTTGAAATATAATAACAATATGTTATTTCTACTTTGTAGATGAACAGTGGAGGGTCAGGTTAGTTTCAATGTCAAAAAGTGCATACTGGCAAAATCAGAAGCTCAGTCCATTTCCTATGACTACAATGTCAGACAGATTCTTTTCATTTCATGTTACCTCTACCATCTAAGAATGAGGGCTTTGGGATAAAAGCATCATCTTCTGTAGTTTTTGACAGCTCTAAACATCCTCATTTGGCACTGACTAATCCATTGTTATGAAAAACTCTCAGGCCTATAACCAGAGGGAAAAAAATTATTGCATTCAAAGTAGATTGTCCACTGTAGAGCTCAGCTTCCCTACTGAGCTATAAACAATCAACTAGGCTGTTTTCAACTGCCACTTAAGGTATTTCTTTTTCTCATTGTTCTAATCATTCTTAATTTGAAGAACCAATAAAATGTCCATTATTTCTAAATCAAGAAGAATGTTTATGGCTTGGTTTTGGGGGAATAAAAGTAAAGTGAGAGACAGACTTTTGTCATGAAAGACTCACTATCTCTCAGGCACGTCAATATTTTATTGAGAAAAGTCAAAACAACATTTGAAATTAGGGGCTTGTCATTGGATATTTAATTCAAATGCATTTTGCTTTGAGAAAACAGACTTACAAGTAGCAGAAAATCATTTGACTAATAAAAATCTACATCTGCGGTTGTTTGGGAGCCCTGCCATAATGGCATATTTGTTATATAAAATATAGTACAGAAAAGTTTCTATTTACTGAATTTAATTTCATTTTGCATCAAGTGCCTAGAAATGTTGCTATCTAGTTTTCTAGTGGATGGAAATGTTTAACAACTGTTACCCATCTCTGGAAATTTATTTCCTAAAAATATATTTCGTGTACTATAATTATATCCCCTATATTTGATATATATGTTTATTTATACTTCTGTAAGAGTACCCATTTAAATCATAATTTGAGACAGAAGTCAACACTCACATTTCTGTTCTGAGACCTCACATAGGTCAGTGCTGTGGAATAATCCTTCTATACACTGTGTGAATATATGTCACTATGATTGATTTAATAAACACACTGACTGGCTAATAGTTAACAGGGTAAAGTTGGGCAGGAAAGCCAAACTGAGAATAATGGGATGAGAAAGGGTGGAGTCAGAGGAGATGGCAGGCAGATGCAGAGGAAGTAGGACATGTAGAAAATGAGGTAACAAGCCATGAGCCACGTAGCAAAGCATAGAAAAGAAATATGGGTTAATTTAAATGTAAGAGTTAGATAGTAATAAACCTGAGCTATCAGCTGAGCATTTATAATTAATATCAAGCCTCTGTGTATTTATTTGGGAGCTGCTGGCAGAAAAGAAACTTCAGCCTACAAATGGCACCCAATGTGGGTCCATATACATCCATATAAAACCTTAAAAACTTACAAAAAGGTTCTAAACCCACAAAAATGGAGTCAAACTCTGCTTCTTGGTAGTTGCTTTTTCTTGGGTAGGCTCTGTTTCCTATTGGAGAGCAGAGACACAGCTCCTTTAAGAGAGGGCTCCCTGATTTAGCATAAGTGGCAAAAACTGCACAGCTCTTTTAAGAGGCCCTGTTACCAAACACTTAAATGAGTTTTATAAGCAGTGGATGGTGCACTACTCAGTAGCAGAACGGACCCCAAAATTCCACAGAGTTGGGGTGGTAACTGTGGCTCCCAGCAATACCTCTGTCTTGAAGCTAGGCTCTCAGGGAATCAAGAAATGGAGGAGACTTAAAGTTCTTGTCATATAGGTCCTTCACTTGCTTGGTTAGTGTTACCCCAAGGTATTTTATGTCATTTGTGGCTATAGTAAAGGGTGATGTATCTCTGATTTCCTTCTCTGCTTTTTTGTCCATTGTATATAGGAGGGCTACTGATTTTTTTGAGTTGATCTTGTATCCTGCTATGTTGCTGAAGGTGTTTATAAGTTGTATCAGTTCCTTGGTGGAATCTTTGGGGTTGCTCAAGTATACTATCATGTCATCTGCAAATAGGGAAAGCTTGACTTCTTCCTTTCCAATTTGTATCCCCTTAATCTCCTTATGCTGTCTTATTGCTCTGGCTAGAACTTCAAGTACTATATTGAATAAGTATGGGGAGAGCGGACAGCCTTGCCTCGTTCCTGATTTTAGTGGAATTGCTTTGAGTTTCTCTCCATTTAATTTGATGTTGGCTGTTGGCTTGCTGTAAATTGCCTTTATTATGTTTAGGTATGTTCCCTGTATTCCTGATCGCTCCAAGACCTTTATCATGAAGGGGTGTTGGATTTTGTCAAATGCCTTTTCAGCATCTAGTGAGATGATCATGTGGTTTTTTTCTTTGAGTTTGTTTATATGGTGTATCACATTGACAGACTTTCGTATGTTGAACCATCCTTGCATCCCTGGAATGAATCCTACTTGATCATGGTGGATAATTGTTTTGATGTGTTCTTGGAGTCTGTTTGCCAGTATTTTATTGAGTATTTTTGCATCAATGTTCATGAGGGAGATCGGTCGTCTGTAGTTCTCTTTCTTTATTTTATCCTTGTTTGGTTTGGGAACCAGGGTAATTGTAGCCTCATAGAAGGAGTTTGGTAATGTTCCTTCTGTTTCTATTGTGTGAAATTGAAGAAGATGTCAGAAAATGGAAAGATCTCCCATGCTCATGGATAGGCAGAACTAACATAGTAAAAATGGCAATCTTACCAAAAGCAATCTACAGATTCAATGCAATCCCCATCAAAATACCAACACAATTCTTCACAGACCTGGAAAGAATAATGCTCAACTTCATATGGAAAAACAAAAAACCCAGGATAGCCAAAAGAATCCTGTACAATAACACAACCTCTGGAGGCATCACGATCCCTGACTTCAAGCTGTACTATAGAGCTACAGTAATAAAAACAGCTTGGTACTGGCATAAAAACCGACATGTGGACCAATGGAATTGAATTGAAGACCCTGACATTAATCCGCACACTTATGAACAAATAATTTTTGACAAAGAAGCCAAAAGTGCACAATGGAAAAAAGAAAGCATCTTCAACAAATGGTGCTGGCAAAACTGGATATCAACATGTAGAAGGCTGCAAATAGATCCATATCTATCACCGTGCACAAAACTTAAGTCCAAGTGGATCAAGGACCTCAACATAAATCCAGCTACTCTGAACCTGCTAGAAGAGAAAGTAGGAAGTAGTCTTGAACGCATTGGCATAGGAGACCACTTTCTAAATAGAACACCAGTAGCACAGACACTGAGAGAAACAATCAATCAATGGGACCTTTTGAAACTGAGAAGCTTTTGTAGGGCAAAGGATACGGTCAACAAAGCAAAGCGACAGCCTACAGAATGGGAAAAGATCTTCACCATCCCCACATCTGACAGAGGACTGATATCCAGAATATATAAGGAACTCAAGAAATTAGACATCAAAATGCCCAACAGTCCAATTAAGAAATGGGCTATAGAACTAAACAGAGAATTCTCAACAGAGGAAACTCAAATGGCTGAAAGACATTTAAGGAATTGCTCAACATCCCTAATCATCAGGGAAATGCAAATCAAAACAACTCTGAGATACCACCTTATGCCTGTCAGAATGGCTAAGATCAAAAACACTGAAGACACCTTATGCTGGAGAGGATGTGGAGCTAGGGGAACTCTCCTCCACTGCTGGTAGGAATGCAAGCTTGTACAACCACTTTGGAAATCAATATGGCGATTTCTTAGAAAATTGGGAATCCATCTCCCCCAAGATCCAGCTATACCACTCTTGGGCATATACCCAAGGAATGCTCAACCACACCACAAGAGCACTTGTTCAGCTATGTTCATATCAGCATTGTTTGTAATAGCCAGAACATGGAAACAACCTAGATGCCCTTCAACTGAAGAATGGATAAACAAAATGTGGTACATATACACAATGGAATACTACTCAGCAGAGAAAAACAATGACATCATGAGGTTTGCAGACAAATGGATGGATCTAGAAAAAATCATCCTGAGTGAGGTATCCCAGACTCAGAAAGACAAACATGGTATGTACTCACTCATAGCAGGATACTAGATGTGGAACAAGGATGACTGGACTGCTACTCACATCACCAGGGAGGCTACCTGGAAAACAGGACCCCAAGAAAGACACAGGGATCACCCAATGACAGAGAAATGAAATGAGATCTACATGAACAGCCTGGACATGAGTGGGGGTAGTGAAGGGCGAGGGTCGAGGGAAAGAGAGCTTGGGTGAGTGGGAGATCCCAGCTGGATCAACAACAGAGAGGGAGAACAAGGAATAGGAGACCATGGTAAATGAAGACCACATGAGAATAGGAAGAAACAAAGTGCTAGAGAGGCCCACAGAAATCCACAAAGATACCTCCACAACAGACTGCTGGCAATGGTCGAGAGACAGTCCGAACTGACCTACTCTGGTGATGGGATGGCCAAACACCCTAATTGTCGTGCTAGAAACGTCATCCAACTACTGAGGGATCTGGATGTAGAGATCCATGACTAGGCCCCAGGTGAATCTCTGGGAGTCCAATTAGCGAGAATGAGGAGGGTTTATATGAGCGAGAATTGTTGAGACCAAGGTCGGATAAAGCACAGAGACAAACAGCCAAACGAATGGAAACACATGAAATATGAACCAATGGCTGAGGGGTCACCAACTGGATCAGGCCCTCTGAGTGGGTGAGACAGTTGATTGGCCTGATCTGTTTGGGAGGCATCCAGGCAGTGGCACCGGGTCCTGTGCTCATTGCATGAGTCAGCTGTTTGAAACCTGGGGCCTATGCAGGATCCCTTGGCTCGGCCTGGGAGGAGGGGACTGGACCTACCTGGACTGAGTCCACCAGGTTGATCTCAGTCTGTGGGGAAGGCTTTGCCCTGGAGGAGATGCGAATGGGGGCGGGCTGGGGGGAAGGTGAGGGGGGCGGGAGGGGGGAGAACAAGGGAATCTGTGGCTGATATGTAGAACTGAATTGTATTGCAAAATAAAAATTAAAAAAAAAAAAAGAAATGGAGGAGAGTCAGCCATCAAAGCTGCTGCTTTGGTCTTAGCCACACTACTTAGCAGTTTAAAGACTCTTGTGGTCAGAAAAA
Organism: Peromyscus eremicus; assembly: GCF_949786415.1. NCBI lineage: Eukaryota > Metazoa > Chordata > Mammalia > Rodentia > Cricetidae > Peromyscus > Peromyscus eremicus. Next base: position 74,957,570 of record NC_081422.1, read on the forward strand.
GAAAAGATAGATATATGTGGTAAAGATAGAATTCAGATAAAAAAAACTCTAAATGGTTTATAGTGTGTTTAAAAATATACATAGACTTGGGAGAGAGTAAAGAAAGAGCATGTACAGTCATAGATTTAAAAAGTAAACTTTTAAAATAATAAAATAAAGTCCTTAAAAAGGAAGTAAAATAATATTAAAAAAGCCACATAAAGATGAAAAATACACAAAGAGTCTGGATCCTGTATGTTATAGTGTTGTATTTGAATTTTTGGCTGCTAAGAGACACTGGATTATGAAAACTGCTAGGTTCAACCAACCTATATATTTAAAAAATATCTTGACTTTAAAATTTAAGTCAAGTGATATGTTACTTTGGGGGAGAGGTTATGTTTTTATTTCCACCAGAAATGAGAGGCTATGGATTCATTCCAGGTTAAGGAAAATCAGGTTTGATCAAGGAAGATCCCCTGAGAAATCCTGGCTACAAATATAAAGAAATAAACCTAACACAACTATAAGACACATGATGTATATTTTACCTGCTCAAACATAAAACAAAAAAAAATTGTCTTTTACTGATTCATATACAATGCAGAGTCTGTATTTGTATTAGTGCAGATATATATGTTACCTTTAAAAGTTTATGTATTTTCAGAGCAAGGCAACCAGACATTAATGAAAACAGATGGCCCAGGAGATCCAACATCTCAAAATGCCTCTGTTACAGTCTCCTCAAATTTCTGCATTCAAAACAGCTTCAAGGCTGCTGGCTGAGATGATCCAGCCTTACAGAACACTCCAGTCAGGACTTGACCATAACTCTTAATTTTCTCATGGTCCCCCAAAGACTACTAGCTCCCCCGTCAACAAGAAGTAGTCTAGAGAACTATACCCACATTCCCCCAAAATGGGTTATAGATATTTGTTTTCATTTAAGGGGGGGTTGATTACAAGTTGTTATTGGTCTTAGTCAGGAAAAATGTTGAACAAAGGAGATTAATTAGATTCAAGGATCACTTTCTGAAAAGAAAAAAGGGGATATAGAAATGATAAGATAAAAGGGTAGATTATTGGATTATTGAATCTACTTTTGAATCAAAAAGCAACTATTAGTCTTAAATATTTTACATTTTTATGGATTTTTGTATATTGATACAAATTTAAAGTTAATTTTTTGTACTATATGTATGTTTCTACTCTTGTTTGGGTTATTGTCTTATGCAACTCATTTAAAAATGTAATGTATAATTAACAATACAGATTAATAGTCATCTATAATAGTCAAGCTTAGAGTCACATTAGGTATGTTTTCAAGGTCATATACATATTTAGATAAATAGATTGTTGGGGTCCAACTTGACCTGTCAGAGGATTCTTGGAGGAAGGAGCGAGGAATTAAGAAATAATAGGAAGAAATATAGACATAAATGGAGAGAAAGACAGAGACACAGGATAGCTTCGAGAGGGTCTTGGGTCAATGCCCCAAGTTTATTTATAATGAGCCTTTTATGCATCAACAAGGGGAGAGGCAAAATATCTCCCTTTTCATGGTCAAGATATAAAGTACCAACAAGTGTAGACCCTTCAAAACACCTAGTAACCATACCATTGGCCAAATCATTCTATTATGCAACCCTGCTGAATAAAGCAAGCTCAGACTTTCTGATATTGAGTAAGGTCTTACTAAGGAACCTCTGTGGGGCCCCACAATAGATGATCTTCAAACACTTCAAAGACCTACAGAATATGGCATTTAATATGTTTATAAACCTAAGGCTTTTCATGACAGTGAGACATGTCTGCTCCTGGCGGCACTGACCTACTTCAACAAGGATGATGGGCATCGAAAAAACTCCATATGGAGTTTGTTTTCCTTATGGAGAAAGCTAGTCATGTGGGCAAAGAAACTACCCTTTTCCCAGTTGCTGACAATATACTGTCCAAACTGACAAGAAAGGCAACTGCCATACTATGTCAAGACAAGGTAGGACAGTCCTTCAAAATTCCCTTCTTCACAGGAAAGTCTGTCAGATGTACTAGGCCTGTAGGCTAGAGTTGGATGCCCCAACATTACAGAGGAACTTTGGGTGACTATCAAGGCAGCCTGATGTCCCTGTCATTAGGTAACATTTCATCCTTCTGGGTCTTTGATGGAGTTAAAGACTAAATAGTTAGACTTACAATTTTCCTTAGTTATGATAGAAAACAAATTAGGTATAAAACTTTAGACTCACCAAGATAAGATAGATAATAGAATATTTTATCTAATTTTGCCAAATACAAATAGACTGGATAATGTAATCATAATTCTTATATAATTTTTGATAACTCTTTTTGTTGTATATAATTTTACTGTATTAAAGTAAAAACCTTCCCTTTTAATGAGACAAATAAGACAAATAAGGGGAAATGCGGTGGAATAATCCTTCTATGCACTGTGTGAATACATGTCACTATGATTGGTTTAATAATCAAGCTGATTGGCCAATAGCTGAACAGGATAAAGTTAGGTAGGAAAACCAAACTGAGAATGATGGGATGAGGAAGGATGGAGTTAGAGGAGACACCAGCCAGACACAGAGGAAGCAGGACATGTAGAAAATGAGGTAACAAGACATGAGCCATGTAGCAAAGCATAGATAAGAAATATGTGGTAGTTTAAATGTAAGAGTTAGGTAGTAATAAGCTTGAGCTATTAACTGAGCATTTACAATTAATATAAGCCTCAGAGTGGTTATTTGAGACAGGGCAGTCAGGACAGGAAAACTCCATCTACAGGCCAGGTCTCCTCCCTCACTCTCTCTTCAAATCTGTGATATGGGTAAGCTTGCTTCTGCTTTTCAGTTTATTTTTCTTGATGTGAGGACTAGAAAACATTTACAAAGAGATTGTTCTGAGAAGCTCCCACAAAGGGTTGATATTATCATTATCATATTCTGTTATTATTACTGAAATAGATGTCTTCTCTCTGGGATGGCAGTGTGGGTTGCAATATAAATGCCAGAAACGCGTTGAGCCTCTAGGTCATGAAAGTTTTTCTGGTCTAGACATTTTTGAGCAATTGATTTTCAACTGTAGTGTGATCCCACATTATAGAACAGGAGGTATGAGAAGTGTCAGAGGCTGTGATCTGACCACTCCTCCACCAGTCTCACTCTGAGTCTAATATCAGCTTTTGCATTAATTGAAACAGAAGCAGCTGCAGGGGTGCCTTTACTGCTGGCTTCATTCTGATGGTTGAGTGAACTCCCTTTGTCTAGTGCATGTGATCTGAAAGTCACATTTCTTTTGAATTTGACTAAGGGAGCAAAAGATCATCATTATAAAATTTTTCAGGTGATGTCTATAGTCTACTCTATTATTATTCTTTCTCAAAGTAATTTTTTTTCTGAAGCAAATGGTATGATTTTTTTAATTCCGCTAGAAAATGGGTGGCAGACATATTTGAGAGAGAAAGAGTATAAAAGACTTTAATGAAATATATAATCATGCTATAAGAGTAGAGGGGGGACTAGTGGAGGAAGAAAGGAGAGAAAGGGAGTGTGGGGGACAAAGGGATGGGAGAGGTAGGAAGAGACTAATTAAAACGAAGGGACTCTGAAATGCCATTACTTGAAATGAGTCTAATAAAGCTTTGGGAAGAAGTAAAAGAAATACATGAGTATATCTCTATACCCATGCATATATGTTAACCTATGCAAAATACCCCTGATTTCTTTAATACCACAGAGAACAATCACCCAGAATATAACTGTTCTTTAAACGTCATTACTAAATGAGATAAGGTTATTTTACAATAATTGCAAGCTAAGAGTGAGGAGAGAGAACATAGTAGGAATGAGCACAGCGGGAAAGGATGAAGGAAAAGTGGAACAGAATCCAATCTAACATAACAAGCACTTTCTAAGTGATCACCAGGGATATGTAAATATAATACCTTCGTTTAGAGAGTTAGAGTGCAAAACAAATAGTTAAAATATGAATGACTGTGGCAATCATGAGAAGACATCTGCTATTGGACTTGCCATAACTTAGGAGTGATCACAGCACAAGTGGTCAGCTCAGAGGGATGGTGGGTGAAGGAGAGAAGAATTCCAGTCTTTTCCAAGTGTGGGTATTGGACCCTGGGTGTGTGTGGGGGGAACCACTGAAGCATCTTAAGAACTTATAAACTGGCTAACAACTGGGTCATCTGCATGATGAAAAAGTTCAACCAAATGAGACCTGAGGTCCCTTTTAGCTTTAAAAATATTTTTCCTGTGAAGTAGGAGAGGGAAAAGGAGAGGGTGACCACTTAATTCTGTTTAGAAGATAATTCAGCGTAAGTCTCTCTTGATGAGAGTTGCAATATGAATCCCATAGCCCTTCTTTTATTAATTTACATGTAATTCTTAGATACAAAATTGAGTCTGAATTATGATTGAGAACCTTTGAATTCAAAGGCTTTCCTCTGGGCTCTTCTTGGGATAGCAGAAATGCTGTAATATCTGAAGTCAGACAAACCAGAGTTCCCTTCTTCTAGCTAACATTTATTGAGGGAAATATATGAATCTCAAGTGGGGTCTGTGGACCTGTAACCATTGCCAGAGAATTTTTGAATTAAGTATGTACTTAGGGCAAACCTCTTTTTCTCAATGAGAAATACTGCCTGCAGAACACGGCAGGTATTTTCTAGCCCTTCCCTGAGGTGGTACCAGTGTACCCTACAGTTTGGGAGTCCATACATAATACAGGATTAGTAATGCACCTTTCACTTCTTGTGCAATGATTGTCAGATACCTGACACATCACTGATCCTCACCACATCATTACTCTTTTTCTCTAACATAAGCACCTCCACTTCCACTTAGAAATAAGAATCATATCTAAATTTAATACTCTTTCTACTACTTTCAATATAAGTCTAAGTTTATTTCCTTAGCTATATTTCTTTGGCAGAAAGCATCATGTTAGGTGGATCAAATGAGTTCTTTCTAGACATCACAGATATTTTAGGCTGATCAGGGGACTGCTGACTCTTTTTCTCTGTATTGGTTCTGGGACCTGAGCATTTATGGAGCACTGAACACCTATCATGTATCTGTGTCTCCTTGATCTGTCACTTTATGCTGAAACATCTGAGGATTCACAATTCATTGTCATTACTACCTGCTTATACATTTAAGTCAATCCTGGAACTTCGATGAACTTTTCTATTAAGTTGGAACCATAATGTCTCCTTGTGGTTGGCTGGTAATCACATGAGATAGATGCATGGATTAATTTAGTCTTTATGAAACTGCTTTGGCTGGACATATCTACATTCACGTTCTGTAGAACAGGATCCTCATTCACTACATTGATGAATGTTTATTGAATATTGGTTGCACAGCAGGTTCTACATTGAAAATATTGAAGAGATAAGCAGAAATTGCTTTTGCAATTATTTATTTAATGTTTAGCCAGTACCAAGTGGTCAGTGCTTAAATCATATACACATGAGTAACATTATACAAGCTGAGAACTAATTCCCTCTCTCTCTCTCTCTCTCTCTCTCTCTCTCTCTCTCTCTCTCTCTGTATAAAAGAACAATTAAAACAAAAAAGAACACTTTGAGAGAGAGCAAGGTGGGATGTATACAAGAGATTGGAGGGAAGAATGTGAGGAGGAAATGATATAATTATGTTTTTAGTTTAAAAAAAAATAACTATCCAGGCCATAGTGGCACACACTTTCAATCCCAGCTCTTGGGAGGCAGAGGCAGGGCAACACAGAGAAACCCTGTCTTGAAAAAAAAAATGTAAGCCAGGCGGTGGTGGCGCATGCCTTTAATCCCAGCACTTGGGAGGCAGAGCCAGGTGGATCTCTGTGAGTTCGAGGCCAGCCTGGGCTACCAAGTGAGTTCCAGGAAAAGGCGCAAAGCTACACAGAGAAACCCTGTCTCGAAAAACCAAAAAAAAAAAAAAAAAAAAAAAAAAGAAAAAAATGTAAAAAACTTAAAAACGAACAAACAAACAAACAAAAAACAAATTATGAGAAACTGCCCTTGAGTGAAGTGGCTGCAAATGTGCAGGACTCAGTTAGGATGCTGAGGCCTCTGCTGAGACAACATTGTATTCTCTCATGTGAAGCTTAATGTTAAAAGGCTTACAATTTGCTGAGATTGACAAGAAATGACAAATCACAAATATAACATGGTACAACTTCTTAGAAAAGCAATCTGTCAGTATGTGTCAGACCACTCACAAAACTTATCGCTATTCTACTAATTTCAACCTATGGTTTTTGAAGATATTGTATGAATACAGAGATATAACCAAGACATTTAAACTCACTCATCACCATATCTCAATAGTGAAAAATCAGAAACAAAGTCAATAACACCAAGGGGATGACAAGTGAGTTACGTTGGTGAGCACAATGTCCATCGCTGGTGTCAGATATTTTGTAGACTGTTACGAATCCTCACAGCAGAGAAGTGAAGATGGGGTAATGATAGATACAGGTTCTCCAACTACAATTAAAGGTTCTGTATTCGCAGAGCAAAGCAAATCTCTGGATAGCATCAAGGAAGTGGAGTGAAAGTCTGTGATAATTATTTGTTCTTGAGACTTTTCTGCATTTTCTAAAGTGAACGTGGTTTTCTTTCCTAAGAAACATAAGAACAGGGTTTTATTTCCCTGATCCTTTCCCATCGGCCTTGTGAGCACAGCATTAGCTCTTGGCTTTCTTTGGCAGCATTTATAGATACAATCAGGTCACTTCTTAGAGATGTCAGCCATTAAGCATTCTGCAGTGATCATTTGAATGGGAAAGATTTCATTCAGCAATTGAGGCAGTAACTCAGAGGTGAGGTTACCCATTTTGACAAATGTCATCTACACTTTGCAAATACAAAAGGACCCACAGAGCTGGGCTTCAGACAAGACAATCTTTTCTAGGTCTGAAATGAAATGGAAAGCTTTGTCCCTGCCTTCTCTGTGGTTTCCTGTGCTTCAGGGTTTTTCCTCAGGACAGTTTGTGAATGAGATAGGTCTCTGGGAGGATTGTTTACATAATGCTGATAGGATAGTCCCATTTTAAAGACACAGCCACCCAATTAAATACATTAATTCTTAAAAATTGAGACATCTTTTTTAATTTTCAATTTTACTTGTGTATATGTTTGTATGTCTGTGAGTGTATATCACATTTGTGTGTGTGTGTGTGTGTGTGTATGTGTGTGTGTGTGTAAGAGAGGGAGAGAAAGACAGAAAGACAAAGAGAGAGACAAAGAGACAGAGACACAGAAAAAGACACACAGAGATAGAGAGATTCAGCATGTGTGCCCTCACAAAAATTAGAAGAGGGACTTGGGACCTCCATTGAGCTGTCTAACATAGGTGCTAGGATTCAAATTTGGGTCCTCTAGAAGAGTAGTAAATGCTCTTAACTGCTGAGCCATCGCCCCAGCCCTTCCTATCCCCAATTTTTTAAAAGTACATTATTTACTTATTTATCTCTCTCTCTCTCTCTCTCTCTCTCTCTCTCTCTCTCTCTCTCTCTCTCTCTCTGTGTGTGTGTGTGTGTGTGTGTGTGTGTGTGTGTGTGTCAGAAGAGAACATGTAGAGATTGGTTCTCTCCTTCTACCATGTGAATCCTGAGGATTGATCTCTGGTCATCAGGCTTGGTGGTAAGCACTTTACATGCTGAGTCACATTACTGGCTAAACACATCATTTTTTTTAATTTTATGATTTATTTATTTATTTTTTAATAATTTGATTTAATACTACATATCAGCCACGGATTCCCCTGTCTTCCCTCCTCCCAGCCCCCCCACTTCCCCCAGCCCATCCCCCATTCCCATTTCCTCCAGGGCAAGGACTCACCTGGGGATTCAGTTCAACCTGGTAGATTCAGTCCAGGAAGGTCCAGTCCCCTCCTCCCAGGCTTATCAAATTTTAGTGCTCTTAAAATATAGTATGAGGATAGCGAATAAGATCATCTGAAAACACATCAGAAAATTTGAAGTACAAAGAAGTAATGTTAGTTAAAAATAGTTTCACTGAGCAAATATCACTAAACATTTTGAGAATCAACTGCTAAATAAGGAGATGCGTATTTGAGGGTCTAGAACATCATGATACGTACTAATGACTGAGCATGTTGGGGCTGTCATAGCCTCACATTTATTTCAATTAAAGTCTCCGAACACATCAGTTTCTGTTTTCCAGAGGTTGATGAGGGCCTGTATCATTATGGCAAAAGATGCAGCACTAACTCAGGTGCAGCTCACAAGTGGCTAGGAATTCCCTTCTTGTTCCATACTGGTCTGTATTATCTCAGAGGCCAAGGTGCTCTGCCTATTTATTCCACAAGCCCAACTTATTTATCTTATCTCCCAAAAAGAAACAAACAAAACAAATACAAAAGAAGCTCTTTATAGGCCCCAACACAGCCTATAATTTTTATTATTTTATGTCTCGAGGAAACCTTAGGCAGATCCCTAGGACAGCTGTGGTATCTGTGAGGTCATATGGATCTCAGTAGTCACTGTCTTCTCTGGCCTTTTAGGACTCTTTCCTAATACATCAGATGAAGAGTAACCCCAATGCTTTCACCATCACTTAGGGACCATGAAGATGACAGTATGAGTTTCAGGTTGGATTCTAGTATGAGTTTCTATTTGTCTTTAAATTCTCTAGGCACCTATGTGCTTCTACTTTGCAGCCACATGTTTCTACACGGGAGGAACCCATGCTGAGTTTTGGGTGCTTTGGAACGACACCTTTGTATAGTGCTCCATCACTAGGCACAAAAAAGGAAAGACAAACAACCACTAAAAAACTGTTTCTTGCCTTTACCCAAAGAAGGCAACTAATTCTTTCTTTGCTCATTATATTTTCAAACAATGGTGTTCAAAGGGAGTTAGGCTGGGGCTTGAAGGCAGCACTGGACTCTGGGCACACAGTGGATGCAGAACATTGTTGACTTTGAGACACGCAACAACCTTCAAGTAGACAGTGGCATGGTTTTTACCTGAGGCCACTGTTTCAGGTTCTACTTGTTTGAGAAACTGACCTGAATATGTCCTTTAATCTGATTCCTTGGCTGAAACCAAGACATACTGGCTACATTTACCAGGCACATGAGGTGCAAGGTTCAACTTTTACCCTGTTTCACAGAGGCCACATACAGCATCAATTGTGGGAAATAGAATTTCCTTTTCTGACCTCTTTAGAAGACATCAGAAAATCATTTTCTTGCCAAGTCCTGAGGACAGTAATGATGATAGTAATGTTCATAGCGAATATTACAGGATTCAAAGTGCTGTGGGCAGATGGTTTGCACAGTGGTAGCAATTTCCCTTGGTGCCCACTTGAGAGCCTGGCACGTTTTGCACTTCACAGTAGGAACCGGATAGCACAGGAGGAATGGTACAGCTCTCCAATGAGCAGACTTTGGGAATGGCAGTTTTCCTTCTCATAAATAATTCCACTGAAACCAACTTCCTCTTCTCATAAGATTGGACAGCCTGCAGATTTCCATGGGCACTTAAAAACTTGACCCTTCTTTGGGTGTCTTGTTAGTCTCAAGCACTGTGAAACTCTGCCTGATCAGGACTGTGCTTTCATGGTCTTGCTCTTTTGCTGTGCTCCATGGATTGAACATCAAGCATTATCTGTTTTATTCCAACAATGCCTCCTGGCTTTCCCTTTTTTTGCTTTATCCCCAGTGTCCTTGAATAGCCCAGGTCACTTCCTGCTGTGTTACACTCAGAGCAACCACACTCAAGTGGCCTGAACCAACGAGGAAAGGATACCATACTTTTTGCACTCAGACACAATGGCTTTTGATTGTAGGAAAATACATTCTTCCAAAGCCAGGGGAAGGGATGTTTCTCAGAAACAAAAGATGATGCCTGCTGTGAACGACAATGTAACCTTGACTTTATTCTTTCTAAATTCTACTTGTTAGTCTTTAATTTCTTTACATTTGGGCACTTACATTGCCCCCTCGTTTTCCCCGAGACTTGGTGCAGCTGATGGGGTAACAGGTTGTTTGGTAAGCATCCTTCCTGTGGCTTTCTGATCTCCCTTTCACATGCCATGTAAGCCAGAGAGCCACCCAGTCTGTCTTTCTTGAGCTGCCTGTAAGTGGAAAAAGTTAGGGTTTGGCACTGCTTTTCTTTACCACGTTTTGAATGATGTGATTGTAAAAGAGATAGTAAGAATCAAACTTTCCAAAACAGATTGCCTAACAATTTTTCCTTTCGTGATGTTAATCCTATTGTCCTCTAATGAATAAGCTAGCAGACATTGTTAGGTCTGGACTCTGAGTGCAGAAATAACCATCGGGTACCTCTCTAAAAAACATACTATTTGTGACTTTGGTGACATAAACCAAAATATCATACTTTTAATTTATTTTGGATTTTTGTAAGTAAATTGTCTCAGAAAAGCATGCTATCACTTATGTTAGTTTGCACTATCCAACTTTAAGTTGTCTGCAGATTCTAGAAGGGGGGATATGTCAAATCCTATTGCTTTACTGTAATGTTGCAGGATTCATGGCAGGAGAAACCCTGTGTCTAACAATGGTGAACCATTTCCAGAAGGAGCTGCAGACCACACTGCTTTTTTACCTTTGCAGGAGCTAGAAGCAGCCCTTAACACCCTTTTTAAAAAGCAAGGGCTGACAGGACGATTCATAACTCCCTGACCACAGCAGTCTGACTAGGGCCCTTTGACACTGAGACCAGTAATTGACTATATTTGATTTTATTTGCCCTCCTATAGAAAATATGCCGCAAGATTTTGCCTGGGAAGAACTTTAGGTATTCTTAGACTACCAGTTGGTGGAGAACAGCCTCCATTAATCCATTCAAAAGACAATTAGCAAACATTTGCTCTGTGTGAAGTGAGTGGACTCACCACACAGCTGACCAAGTTCTTTTAGACAATGCTACCTGTATTGTCCTATGAATGTTGACTCACCAGTGCATGCTGGTCCCCATGAGAATTGCAGCTTGCTGCTATTTGGATTTAGGATGCTCTCTATGATTTGGCCTGTCCCTTCAATGCAGCCTTTTCTTTTTCTCAACACACCTTCTCCACTCATTGTATTTGCTGCTTAGTGGTAGAGCACTGGCCCAGCATATGAGAGACCTGGGTTTAATCTTTTGTTTAACAACAACGACAGCAACAACAACAACATCACCAACAAGAACAACAGCAACAAATATGTCAAGAGACCAATGTGGTCAGATGCTGACAGAGCAGTCATTGTCAATGATCCTCATAATTTGTGGGTTCCACTTCGGTGTCTTAGGTGCTCTGTTCTCATGAGCTGTGTGATTTAGCTACAACCCAGACAGGAAGCAGCTTAAAGCGTGTCTGGATATAATCATAATTAAGTTTACTCTCAGATGCACTTCCTGGGTTTACTGAGGGGAAAGTACAGACTTAAGCATTTCCTCACAGTGACAGGTTGAGTCTCAGTTCAGTGTGTTCTAGCACTGTGCATATGTTAAAGTGCATACGCAGCATACCTGGGATCTTAGATTTTGCTCATTAGGTAAAGATTTTATTGCTTTTTATGATTATATAAACATTTATAACTTCGGTTTAGTTATAAATTTTATATAAGCAATGTTAAGTAATAGAGACAATAATGAATGATACATGTATGAATCTATGAATATACATATTATCTGATTTCAAATCTTTTATATGCATAATTCATGCTGTTTTAATCACAAACATATAATTGTGCCCATTGTTCTTTTTAATATTATGTACTTCTATTGTTTTCTAGAATAATTTTGTTCAATGACCGCAGCATATGCTACCCCCAAAATGAATAGTTCTATCTGAAATTGTTTTGCTGGAATGCCACTATTCTCCTTCCTAATTTGAATAATTCTACAGGGAAACTTGTTCTAGATATTTACATGGTTCAGCTGTGTCTTTCTTGTGGCAGTCTGTTGCAACATTATCTTTACATTTGAGTCATCTGGGAACTTCTTTTTAAGCTGCATTTGAGGCTTGCCACAGTATTCTGGTTGCATTTGGTTATATTCAATCTTTGGTATCAGGATTTAATAATTTAACTGGGGTCTTCTTAGTGATTTTCACCAGGGATGGGGGAAGGGAGAAGTATTGAACAGAATAAAGAGCCACAGGAAGGGGTTTATTGTCAAATTACTTCACCTTTCTCTCTTACTCTGCCGTCATTTTGTCCACCTCAAACCTGGATACATTTATCAGCTGCTAATGACTGGGCAGTGCATACCTTTCAAATACGTTAGGGCAGCAAAAATGTAGGAAAACACCTAAGTCTCTTAAGTTATACTTATGTCAGAATAACCTGCGTCAGAATATGTTTGTTCAAGTAGTGCTACAAACTGCCCTTAAGCTTCTGTTGTGCCAGCAGGACACTGATCTCACTACTACTCGTTCAAGAAAAAAAAATGATTCTCTGAGTTTTATTTCCCTCGTGATGGAGGAAGTAGAGTGGTAGTATCCTCAGGGAGCCTTCCACACACACTACTATAGCAGTTAATGAGATGGTATATCTGAAATGTTTGATAAAGCATAAATAAAGCTCTATCTGCCCTGTACACCAAGCACTAGATGTTAACATGACATATATGTATGTATTCATTTTTGTCTAATACTTTTATCTAGTTAACTCTGCAGACAGACCCTGGATCTTTCTTATGCTGGTGACTGTCAGAGCTCAGCACTGGCTTCAGTTTCAGTCTGATTTTTGAGCCTGTAATCAATCTTGGGAAGTCCTGTGAATCGGCTGATTTACAGGGTAGACACAAACAGGGTCATTCTTTACTGGAGTTTCATTCGCTACAGGCAGTTGACAAAGTCTTCTGTGCTATTTAGTCCCAGGTGACTACAAATGATTTTCTTTACCTGAAAGTCACAAGAACCAAGGGAATTCAGATGTAAAGTCTGTGGAGAAAGCATTATGTGTGTTTATTCAGGCATGGACTTTAAGTCATTCTATACAAATAAAGCCCAAATATTTATTGTTCTGACACCACATAGAGTTACAGCTTGTTGAGTTCATTTCTGACAAGATGAAACTCATGCATTTGCCTGAAATGCATCACATATTTTTCTCTATTACCTACATCTCCACATTATTTAAACCCTGCTACTTCTGGCTCTCCAAGGTATTATTACAAGGAATGAGGGGAAGAATTATTGCAAAGCATAGTTCCAAGAAAATGATTTGTCAGTTTATAATATATATTACCCTTGGCACATTTACCTGATAAAAATTTACATAGCCCCCAGCTAGACGGAAGATTATCTTTTTTTGTTCGAAAGTGCTCGGCATCTATTTGCTTCAGACAGCTTTCTGGTATTTGTCTAGCAATAGAAGATTGCCATAGGCTTCTAGGTATGAGCCAGATGTTGGAGAGTCATCCATGCTTGCATCACATTAAGTCTATAATCTGGAAAACTACAAGTAGAACAGCTGCATGACAAATTCTACTAAATTATAGTTAAAAAGAAGAAAGCTTTCCACGTCTGGTGTTTTGAAAAATGGCCAACAGTGCCACAGGACTAGTACAGTATAAATTTTGTCCTTAGAGAGACCTGGTTTAGAATTCCTGTTTTGCTCAATTTCTTTATCTTTACAATGAAATATTGTGTATTTAAGTGAAGCATTATATATGAAATTGCAATGCATAATAGGGTATGACCAAAAGAAGGGCTCTGAACAAAGAGCAGGTGTTCTGTCCTAACAGTAACTCTTCTTACTGAGATGGTTACTGCTAGCTTTTGAAGGAAGAGGAAGAAGTCACATGTACCATAGGAACCCTAGAAGGAAGGAGAGTGAGTTATGAGTGGCACCTGCTGGGTGAGGTCTCTCGCTGTTCTGAAAGCGACCACAATCCTCTACTACTCCCAGTAGCTGAGAGATGTCCTGGTTTCTGGTCCCATGAATGCTGCTGCTCTCTCGTTGCTGTATTCTGTCAGAATGATACGAGGAAGCAGGCAACCTCCATTCTCAATCAGAGAAACAGACTAAGGTTGTGATTCCAAGTCCACTTAATAAATGTTCAGTGCTTTACAGAATTCACAGTGACCAAGTTAAAAACTACCCATCCCCAGTATACAGTCAAAGTATGTTACATATTATATGACAATGTCCTTACATACCAGGAATAAATGATAATAAATAAGAAAAATCTTACCCACCCTTGTGACTAAGTTCTCTTTAGATTTAGTTGATGAAGAAAATTTTAAAAGTGGGTTTTTCTATTATTGATCTTGGTCTGTAAAGATCTTTTTAATTTTCAAGGGAAAGAACACGTTTTGATAATTTCAAATTTTGTTTTCAGATTGAAGCCTCCTGATTTTCCTCTTGGCCTAATGTAATTGGCAATTTTTCTTGTTCATTATTATGGAAAATTGCTTCCATAGACACAGTGTGGTAGAATGACCCTCCACATTGATGTGGGTGAAGCTTTTTAAAAGAAGAATTATTAAAGTAAATTTGTTTAGTTTGCTCTTTTTGATGTGGGATTTTTTCCTTTTTAAATTAAAGCACTTTTTAGAATAACTAAAACCAAATCCTTTCATCATACATTATTGAACACATAAATAATACATTATCCAATAGGTGGCATTTAATTGTTTTTTTATGCATCAGAGTCTACAACTGGACTTATGTGGAGTTCGCATATTATTTATGATATCCATTCTCAGACTCACTTATTTGCAGGTATCTTAGGCATATTTTATTTAATAAGTTATGATGAGGTGCAAATTTTGGTGGAGAACATTATTTGTATTAATAAAATCTTTAATAATTAGGCATGATCACAATTTCTTTGATTTACACACTCAAAGAAGAATTGAGTTGAACAAACTGGTTGAAAGTATAAAAGCAATTTTTGTTTAGGTAAGTTTAAATATATTTTTTTTCTAAACTCTAGACTAAGTGTTCTTTAGGAATAAAACAAAGCATGAGTATTGCCTATGTCTGCAATGTGCCATTAATGTTGTCATATAAGAGTAAAGAATAAACCTGGAAAGAGATGATTGCTAAAACATGTGTGCTTTATCTTTTCATTGAGATGTTTGAAGACTATATAAAAAGTGCCAACATCTATCTCCACTGTAATGGTAAACTAGTACCAACTGTACCAAGTGAAAACTTACAATCCTAACCTCAGTTGGAAATTGGCCCATTATAACCAGGAACATGTTTTGAGTTCTGAAATTTTCTTCCAATTTGTGCTGCAATATACAGGGAAAGGCATGGGTTTTTATGGCAGTGTCTGCTGTTTGCCAGTACCCTAGAACACATGGAGCAGGTCAGTTCTGGTTAGATCCAGGTCAAGATGGATAAAACCTGAAAGTCGTTCACTGAAAACTCTTTCTACTAGATTTGTAAAATTGATTTATTCATTTGTAAAGCATCAAAATGAGATGTCACTAAACTAGATGATGGGAAAAATTAGGGCCCATGTCTCAAAACATACAGATGCTTTTTACGTTTTTACATATTTTAGGTGATTTTTTTGAGACAGGATTTCACTGTATAGCCCTGGCAGACTTGCTGTATAGATCAAGCTGGCCTTGAACTCACAAAGATTTACATGCATCTGTCATCTGCGTACTGAAATTAAAGGCATGCATCACCATGCCTGGCTAGTTTAGGTCTTTTAATAGGGTTTTTTTCTGTTTTAGGTAAGTGGATTTCAAAATTTGCAACAAATAAATAGTACTTTGGATTACTATATGTGTTCTCAGTGATTGTTAATTCATATTAAATAAAATTAATACCAAAATATTGAAGCTTGTATACTTTTTAGGTTTACCTACTATTAACAAGTATGGAGCATAAATGTGTGATATATTCATAATAAAACAAAATATGAAGCATGATAGTCCTGAGAAAGATGTATTCATTGAGTTTAATTATTATAATACTTCTTGCTGTGGGATGGTCTGTATGTCAAATGTGTTGCTGATTGGTCAATAAATAAATCACTGATTGGCCAGTGGCTAGGCAGGAAGTATAGGCGGGACTAACAGAGAGGAGAATTGAGAGAACAGGAAGATGGGTGAGGGAGACACTGCCAGCTGCCACCATGACAAGCCGCATGTGAAGATGCCGGTAAGCCACGAGCCATGTGGCAAGGTATAGATTAATAGAAATGGATTAATTTAAACTGTAAGAACAGTTAGCAAGAAGCCTGCCACGGCCATACAGTTTGTAACCAATATAAGTCTCTGTGTTTACTTGGTTGGGTCTGAGTGGCTGTGGGACTGGCGGGTGAGAGAGATTTGCCCTGACCGTGGGCCAGGCAGGAAAACTCTAGCTACAACTTCTATTTTGTGGAACATACGGCATATTCACCATTATGTCTGAGACCTCCTTTTCTTTCTCAATGGCCATTTTCCCTTTTAAACACAGTAACAGAACCCTGACTTTCCCGGGTAGTAATGTACTCTGCTGAATCACTGTATTTCTCATTTTTTTCATATAACTGGGGTAGTTACTTACACATTAGGTGTTTTTCAAGTGAGTTTAATACTCCATAAGGAAAAAGCAGGCAGCTGCTACACATTGCTTTTCCCTTTCCCCTTTCTGCTTAATGGTACTTGGCAAATGGTCACAACGACTGGAAATCCAGCAGCCATGTTGGACCAAGAAGTAGCCTTATTGAAAGCTATGTATGGCATGTAAAGGAAAACACAGGTTAGCATGACCAAGACTATCTGAACACCTTAAATGTCATCCAGTTCAAACTTTAGGTTACTTTCTTTCTGACTTTAGGCCTCTGATGTTCCCTTAAAGCATTATTTTGGGAAACTTTTCCACTCTAACTTCTTTCTCTCCTCTTTTGAGATAGAAACCTGCTAGGCTATCTTCTACAAGGGAAAATTAGCGAACAGAGATGATTGTCCACATCAGTCAACCTCTTCTTCTCTCATCTCCTAGTTCCACTGACTCATCTCAGCACTGTATAGCCTTCTGCTTCTCAGTTCACTGTGCAGCAGCAGAATAGAGGCCAGAGGGAGAGGGACGGCCTCAGGATAACACATGATGAACGTTAGCCAGCCGAGAGGCTGTGGGAGAGCTGGTGCTGTGTAAATTACCGATGCAGGACTGTGGTTTCAAGTTCAGAGCTTTGAAGTTGTGTTTGTCCATCTTCTTCTCACTAGCCCACTCAAGAGTTGTTTCATTTTCTCAATAATCTGTCTTTATTTCTGTTTCTGTTTCTAACCATGTGTCTCTGGTCAATTTTTTTTTTCCCTCTGGAAATTTCAGGGGTTCTGGGTCTCACATCTGTGTCTGCCACATTAAGTCTTGAGCTCCTTTTTTTTCTATTAGAATGTCTTGGATAACATTTTCCTTGTTTGTTTAACCCTGACCAGTGAAATTTATCTTTGACATCATGAAACATTCATTGTGTGCGGAGAGCTTGTCTTTATAGAAGAATGCTAATTAATAAATGCAGAAGTGGTGAGAGAATTAAACAATTAACATATTATAAAACTCAGCACACTCATTGCTTAACCAGGAATCATCAACACCTGATATAAACCTTAGTGGAAGAGTTGCAGGATGTTTAAGCATGGAGCTAAATTAGCAGGATTCAGACCACATATTAATTGCAAAGGAACCATGTACCATACTCACAGGATGATCTAGGTGTCACCAATTGAACTAATTGTTATCCCATATGTCCTTAAGAAATGGCCTAACATGTTTGTCCTGATTTGGTGTAAGTGAGATACACCCCAACACCCATGAAATGTCTTGGTCCAAATAACTTTCCTAAAACTAACTGGCTCTCTAGACCTATGAGCCATCTTATGAATCTGTTTGTTAATTAATTTATATATTGTGTGTATGTGTGTGAAAGCTTTTCTAAAAAAATATAGAGTGTCCTAATTTGAAAAGTGAATTTTTTCCTTTAATATTTAAATTAGAGTGAAAGTAAAGTCAAGATGGGAACTTTGATTCTTTACACTGTTTATCACTTTATAAAAGTTGCACAATTATGGAATCATTTTTATGGCAAAAGAGGTGTGAACGTCTATGTTATATAAAGGATTATGGGTTTAAATTTCTGTTATTTTTGGCTGAAACTGTTATAAACTGTAAGAATGGAATTTGAATCAATGGTTCATCTAAGTCAGCAAAATTATAATATACTCTTTGACACTATACAAACCTTGCTCGCTGTATAAATAAGGCCAAACCATTTCAAGGATGGATGAAAATCTACATATACACATTTAAAACAGAAGAGTCCAAAATTAGTACAGATTTGCATATTAACCAGGTTAAAAAGCCTCATTAGTATCATACGAAAATAAACTAATGAAAAATGAATAAGTCCTTGAAAGCATAAGATCTTAGAAATGTAAACAAACAGAATGAGTCCATGTTTGATTCCCATGGAAGTGAAGATTCCCTAAGTTGGAGGGACTTTTGCCAAGTGACACCACTCCTTAAAATCTAAGGCTTCAATGGGCAGCTGGGACTGACTGTCACTGCTTTCCCACATCCTCCTCCCACTTCCAAGTGGAAACAGGAGAAAGAGAAGGGTTGTTTTTGACTAAATCTCAAAGGTTTGACTTTACCAGTAAAGACTCGGGGGCCAGATGCTGGGGTAAAAGCCTGCTAGATCAGAGAGGCAGAGAGAGCACCTGACTGACCTTTCTCTGCGGTGATATTTTATTTGAATTGAAATGTGATATTTTATTTGTATGTTAATAAATAAAGTTGCCTGGAGATCAGAGGTCAAATAGCCATTAAGCAGATAGCCAATAATTTTTTATTATTAAAAAATTTTCTGTTCATTTTACATACCAACCACAGATACCCCTCTCCTCCCTCCTTCTGCCCCACCTTCCCTCCCAACCCACCCTCTATTCCCATCTCCTCTAAGGCAAGGACTCCCGTGGGGAATCAGCAGAGCCTGGTACATTCAGTTGAGATAGGTCCAAGCTTCTTCATTCACTAACTGATAGAAGCAGATGCAGAGATCCACAGCCAAGCACCAGGCCAAACTCCAGGAGTCCAGTCAAAGAGAGAGAAGAGGGATTTTATGAGCAAGGGACATCAAGATCATGATGGGGAAACCTATAGAGACAGCCAAACCAAACTAGTGGGAACTCATGAACTGTGGACCAATAGCTGTGGAGCCTCCATGGGACTGGACTAGGTGAGACAGTTGTTTAGCTTGACCTGCTTAAGGGGCCCCTGGCAGTGGGATCACAATCTGTCCCTGCTGTACGAGCTATCACTTAATCCTCTTTGATAGGAGAGCTATGCTTCTTGTGTTCCTGGTAGCCATCATGCAGGTTTCAACTTCTATAAAGTAAATATTTTTATATTCACATAGGAGTGGATAATGTGGTGTTCAGTTTTCTAGGCCTCA
Source organism: Peromyscus eremicus (assembly GCF_949786415.1). Taxonomy (NCBI): domain Eukaryota; kingdom Metazoa; phylum Chordata; class Mammalia; order Rodentia; family Cricetidae; genus Peromyscus; species Peromyscus eremicus. Next base: position 74,976,956 of record NC_081422.1, read on the forward strand.
TTTATTTCTCTTAAAGCAATGTTTTTCAGTTTGCACATTTTCAAAAATGACTGGGTTTCATTCTTTTCTGATTGTCCTGCTTCCCCCTCCCGAGTGCTGAGATTTCAAGTGTCCTCCAAAGTGCTACGTTTCAGGGCATTAATATTTATTTTAGATATCATATGGACAATTCAGTCATTCACCACTTATTCTGCAATGTGGTGGATTGCAGTGACGTTGTAAGAACAAACTTTAAAAGGTGATCACATGAAGTCTTGTGAAAGAATACCCAAGAACTAGAAATAAGAAAAAAGAGTTAGAGACCTGGGGAAAAGTAGCTCATGGAAAGCTGGCATGATCTTCATAACTGTAATCCCAGCACTGAGGAAAGTGGAGCAGGAGGAATGTTGTGAGTTCAAGACCAGCCTGGTCTACACATTAAGTCCCAAGGCAGCCTGGGCATGGAGTGATATCCTGTCTCAAAACCCAGAAAACCACTCCAGAAATAGCTTGTGGAAACATCAGTGCCATTCTTCATGAACAACTTCCACAGACTGAGTTACATCGAAGTCTAGGGAATCAGCTCCTACCAAGGATGGGCTCAGTGTCTAAATAGGAATCCAATGAGGATGAGGCAGGGCAGTGAAAACATTAAAGAATTTAAGTGAATTATGCTACAAGTGTTGAGAGAATTTATGATGGAATTGAATTGTAAGCCAAGGACAGGAAGAAAAAGGTATGATATAGAAACTATAATAAAATAACAAATGAAATTAAACATTTAAATGTAAAGTCTATTTAAAACATGTCTGAAAGAAGTTAATTGAAAGACAAATCTGGCAAGTAGACTAAAGAATGCTCCCTTTGGTATATCCTGTGGACTGGGTTCTTCTAACCATTGCAGCTAAACAGAGTGATGGACATAGAGACTGTGGTTCAGCTCTTGGTGTGTTTCACAAGGCAACAGACAAATTCAGTGTTGTTGAAACAAAGAAAGAGAGTGGACTTATCTTCTTTATGGTATTTTTTCTAGTAGTAATTTCACTATGATTTACAAAAAATTATCTAAAATAGATTGGAAAAAAATAAAATAGGCCCTTTACTTAAAATATTTTGAGAACTCAATTAGACCACATCTGGCAGAGATAAAGGGGAAATGATTATAAAGGGAATTTAGAAGCAAGGGAATTCATCACCATTGGACCTGAATAGGTAATACCTAGGGGAACCTTTCAGTCTTACGGAGGGATGTATTTTATCTTCTATACTTTAATTAGTATAAGCAAATAGTTATAGCTTAGAATTGTTCCAGAGAAGCCTCATGTGTGGTGTGTTATGACTATGGTCAATTCTAAAGGAGAAACTATAATTAGTGTTGAGGAAACAGATTCATAGATTGAGGTTCCAAAAAAGTTCAATCTTTTCTCTCTCCTCCATTGTCTTGTAATTAAAATGCTTATTATTGGATGCCATCTATGAGAACAAGATCTCTATATTTTAAAATTCAGTTTTAACAAATAATTCATTCTTATAAATAATATCACCAAAATTCTGCCTTAGGTATTAAAATTTTTGTAAAACATTACCCGACTCCTTACTGCAAAATATGGAACTGTATACAAGTTTGCATTTTTTTCCTCACATTATTTGAAGCTCCACAGACAAAGCGAATGGCAATTTTTAGCTTAATGGAATTCATCATTTTAATTTTCCTGTTACCCTTAGAGGAATATGATTGGCCTGTTTTGAGGCACATTTAGGATATATGCAAACATTCTTAGATGAAATGGTGGGCATTCCAGCAGAGATGCAAATTGCAATCTCGTGAAGGCAATGGTTATCATGACTGTCTGAAGTGCTGCTCTTCTGCACTGGTCTCCCATCTGCTGACACATCAACGTGAAGAGAGATGAGGATTTTAAAGCGGAAAGCATTATTGGAGAAAAGCTTAGGCGGTGTTCTTTAAGGTTAATCCCAGTCACTGTTTACGTGTTCGGTATCTTCATTTGCCTCTGGTGTCTTCAGAATGTGGAGACAGTCTTATTTGTTATATACCACTGTGTGTGCTGTGCTACAGGAAGAGACCTGACGGGTTATAGTCACATCATAAAACTGTAATACCTTCACCACTCTTATGAGAAACTTCTACTAAAATAGAAATAACAGAAACAAAATGGGAATAATATATATGCTTGGAGAAATAATATTAATTTTTAAAGTTGAGGGCCAATGCAAAAAGTTTAAACTGCTTAGTTTTAACTATTTTAACCATTGCAAGAAGCTTTAGCCATTTGGAATCTTTTCAGGGTCAATGAATTTAAAATACATTTACTTAATGATTTAGTTCTCTGCTATTTATCAGCTTAATAAATAACATTTAGTATTTAAGGCTGAGAATCAGAGTCTGAACCTCAGTCTAATAAATCAGCTCTCCAAATGAGAACACCTTTCTTATTGGCATCGCAGTAAGGCTTATGTTTGTGAAGTGAGAGTTCAGAAGTTATTTAACCCCAAGTCTGGTTGCAGAACTCAGTGAATGTTAACGCACCTTTACTGTACTTACCTGACTGTAGATGGATTTTTCTTTGGGCCACCAGCTCAAAAATAATGACACTGTAACATATTATTAATTATGAAAGCTCAGCCTTAGCTTAGGCTTGTTCCTAACTAGTTCTTATAACTTAAATTAACTCATGTCTTTTAATCTATGTTCTTTTACGTTGGCTCAGTTACCTTTACTCTGTACTGTCCATCCTAATTCCTCTGTGTCCAGCTGGTGACTCTGCCTTTCTTTTCCCCAGCATTCTCTCTCTAGCTGGAAGTCCTGCCTATCTCTCCTGCCTAGCTATTGGCTGTTCAGCTTCTTATTACACCAATCACAGCAACACATCTTCACAGTGTACAAATATCCCACAACATCAGACTGCTGACACTGTTACTGAATCTCTTTTATAAAGTTATGGATTCTAAGAAGTTGTTAGTGTGCAATCATGGTGCTATAGTATCCTCAATATGATAACTGGAAGAAAAACTGTGCTGCAGTATTTATTATTATTTACTTATTTAAGGTAGAATTTTATACTTCTACAGCACTCAAACAATATTGGTTTTTACGGGCAATAATAATCAAAATCATCATCATCATAATAATAATAATCAAAACGTTATGTCAATAGTGAATGGTGCTTTGGTAATGGCAATATTGAATGTAATAACAATTTAAAGTATTATTTTGGGGCAAGCAGGTCGCCTTGCTACATTTTTTCTTTTTATCAACGAGAATGGGGAAAAGGCTTTTTACATATTTATACCAGCTCAAGCCTAAATTGCTCTTGAGGCACAACAGCCAATTGTGACAAATTACACTCAACTGTGTGACCACTTGCCACCAGAGATGGAGCTAAATTGGATTTGTTCTTGGAAGCTGCAGCCAGTGCTTAGGTCAGCTAAATAACTGCACAATTTTGAATGGCCACAATGCGTGTATTATTATTTTTTTTTTTACCGTATTTTATGGGTTATGTTCTCTGCAAATGGTTCCTGATGCATGCCTCCTTATGTCAAGAGTCATCATAGTTTACACCTCAGAGGAGCTCATGCTTCGCAGGAAAGGTGATGTAGTCAAACCATGCTACTCACAGTTAAAATCTTTAGGGAGAGACAAGATCAAAATACAGAGACATCTTTGCATGCATTTGCATCTGAATGATGAGCAGGGGAATGAGATCACCCTGGAACAGCAGTCCTGTACCTATCTATGATAATATATGGAATACTGAGATGCAATATGTAAATGGCATGTCATCTTTTGTCTGTCTCTGTCTCTGTCTGTCTGTCTCTGTCTGTCTGTCTGTCTGTCTCTTTCCCTCTCTCTCTCTGTGTATTTATCCTTTGAAAAAAATGACCTTCAGTGAAGTGCTCTCTGAAGCTCCTAGCATCTTAGTCACATTACAGAGGGGAAGGATGTTGACTTTGCTTTGTGATAGCTTGTCATTTCGTCTAGAGTGTCAGGGCCTTCAGGAATGAGAAGTTTCCTCTCATGAAAGTCTTTGATTCTAAATGTAAAATGGTTGGCTCTGAAGCTTACTATTTTTCCTCCTTAATATTTTGTTTTCTTGGTATAATGCTAGCAGCTAAGAAACCCACTTGAGCCCTGGGCCCAGGTTTTGCCACCTGGAATCTGGAGGCAGGAGGGATGTGGTAAGGACAGCCAGTACTCTCCTCTGGATGTCCTGGAGAATGAATATTTTTACAGTGTGCTGGAACCAAAACCTAGATCTGAGAAAGTGCGTTGGATGGACTTTTGATTTATTACTTTTTTTTCTTGCCAAAAAATTTGGTTTTCATGTACTAAACCTAGATGAGGTAAACTCAGAGCCAGGTTTCAATTTAATAAAAAAATAAAAAAAACTTGTTCAAGTCTTGTTAGCAAAGAAAGAGATGCTACTCTGTTTTCCTTTGTGGTTATGCATATTTATTCCTGGGGCTGCAACCATGTTCTGCCTGGTCTCAGATGAGAGCTTCTGGGTGTGAAAGCCATTGCTTCTTTATATAAGCCTTTAATGTTTCTCACACTTTTAACAGCAAATACGCTTAAAATTACCAGCAGCTATTTTGAATTCCACAATTAGTTTTGTTTATATATTTTCATCTCTTTATGACTATGTTATTTAACTTGCTTTAGTTTTTCTGTTAGAACTTAATTGGCTTGCTTATGAATTATTAAGATACAATGTATATTACAGAACATCTTATAAGTGAAAAATTCTACAGAAGAATAATAATCATTAAGATCAAGTATCTGAAGTTAAATCGTGGCTTAGTACATTTTGTTCTTTTCTTATTTATTGTACACATATCCATGTGCAAACTCACACATTAATTTCCTGCTAAAATACTATACTACATAAACAACTGTTTTGTGTTTGTTATTTGATTTTGTATCATAAGCATTTTTCTTTTGGTTTCAACTAAAATAAATTCTATACTATATGATTTAAATTTTATTGTTAGTGTGTGTGTGTGTGTGTGTGTGTGTGTGTGTGTGTGTGTGTGTGTTTGATTTTTAGAGAAAGGATCTTATACATAGTCCTGGTTAGTCTAGTACATTCTATGTAGGCAAGGCTGACCTTGAACTTATGACAATCTTCCTACTTCAAACTCTAGACTGTGAGTATTACAGGCTTGCATTATTAACCCTGCTCATTATTTCTTAAAAACTGTTTTGGGATTTTTTTTTTTTTTTTTTTTTTTTTTTTGGTTTTTCGAGATAGGGTTTCTCTGTGTAGCTTTGTGCCTTTCCTGGAACTCACTCTGTAGCCCAGGCTGGCCTTGAACTCACAGAGATCTGCCTGGCTCTGCCTCCCAAGTGCTGGGATTAAAGGCATGTGCCACCACCGCCCGGCTATATTTTGGGATTTTTTAATTAAAGTAAGTTTCTTGTGATTTAAATTCCTTTTCCTTGCTTGATTCTTTGTTATTTAAAACAAATGAAATCCCAAGCTAATCCACAGCAAATAAATACAAAACTAACGAGTAGAAGGCTTCAAATTCTTGTACTGTCCTGAAAATTATTTTTCTAAGTCTTGATGAAACATTAATTTCTTAAAAATATAGCCTTTAATTAGTATGACTAAAGTTTAATTTATATTTTCTCCTGGAATTTATACTAACTGTGAATAAAGTGACAGGGCCGTAGCAAATTTTCTATGAGTTCAAATATCTTGCCAAGAAAGTTATGATTTTATTCTGACGCTTTGTGAGATAATTCATAAATATTAAATTGTCAAGTATTTAACTAAAAATTAACTAAAGGATATAATTTCCAAGAGCATATTTAATGATTTATGAACTAAACATACACTGCATTTGAATTCACAGATTGTAGATTTTTCATTAAAATAATTTTTATGTATCAAACTCATTTGTTCTTTCAAAAACAAATTCTTAAGTTGAGGAGATGGCTCAGTGTGTTCGGTGCTCACTGTTATAAGCATGAGCAGCAGAGTGCAGTTCCTAGAACCCATGTTGAAAGATGATATGTGTTGAGTGCCTATAAACTCAGTGAGGGGATAGAGAAAGTTGGGTTCAGGAGCTTTTTGTCCATCCAGTCTTGTCAATCAATGGGCTCTAGATGCATTGAGAAACCCTAGGTCAAGCAAATAAAGTGGAGAACAATAGAGGCAGATAGAGGTATTTACTTCTAGCTTCCACACAAATGTATACACATGCCACATTCATGTACATATACCCACATGGACCCACATGTACACTACACATAGAAATGCTATGCATACACACGAAACAAATGTATAGCTAACCAAAACCCAAATGCAAATGAATGGCTAATGTAAAGGAATATTGTAAGCATTATAAATAAAGCAGAGAATAAGTTTGATTTTTTTTTTCTTTTGGAGCATATAGTCTGGTGTGAGTGGCAACTAAAACTAAGAAGGTAAGGTTAACTATATACATTTTTCTCAGGTAAACATAGCACTGTAATGATATGCAGACTGAAGAGATTAAGAGTTTGGGGGGGGATATGATAAGGTGAGCCTATTTCAAGGAGTGATTGATCATTAAAGACCCATCTAAGAATGGCATGCTTGAGTGGGTAGATTGTGGCAGCCTTTCATAGTAAATGTAGGCTGCTTTTTTTCCACACTTAATTACTTTGTTGACTAATCTGCTTGAGAATGCAATTGCTAGTCTGTTATTCTTAAAAAACCAATCAAATGTGAAAATTTCTCAAATCAAATCCTACCATATCTCCTTAGCAGGTTGAAGAGAAATTCTAGACACCTGCCTGTGAGTTGGGCACTCCATTCACCCTGCCTCTTGCTTTCGTTTCTAGCTTCATCTCTGGCTTGCACCCACTGTCAGTTCAGTGTGAGACACAGGGTTGTGCTTTTAAGCTCCCCACATGCTCCATGTGCTTCTGCTCCTGTCAGTTTCTTTCTTGGGGGGTATTTCTTCCTTTTTATATTTTAATTTATAAATAATCATTTTCTTTGGTGGTTATTCTAGAGATATTAAGAGTCGATCTTCATGTACTATACACACAGAAGCCCTTTTCAAACCTCTAAATTTCTTGCATCCTTGAATCAAGATTTCTTCATCCTCAATGGTGCTGTGTTTATTTGCACACTAGTCACTCTCATGTCTTTCCAATTCATTTGGTAGTGAGTTTGTTCATCTATATACATTCCTCAATCCGTTCATCAGTGTGCTTTCTTTCCTTCCTTCCTTTCTTCCTCCCTCCCTCCCTCTCTCCCTCCTTTCTTTCTTTCTTTCTTTCTTTCTTTCTTTCTTTCTTTCTTTCTTTCTTTCTTTCTTTCTTTGTTTCTCTCTCTCTCTCTCTCTCTCTCTCTCTCTCTCTCTCTCTCTCTCTTTCTTTCTTTCTCCTTTCCTTCTTTTGTACATAGTTAGCAATCAGCTTCTTTCTATATTGAGCAGGAATTTCTTACACGGAAGAAGCATGATATGGACTCTAAAACAACACGGATTTTAATCAGTTTTAATTTACAAGTTTTGAAAAGTTTTCTTTAGCAAATACTGAAAGGACTCCTGCTGTGGGATGTTCTGTATGGCAAATGTGTTGCTGATTGGTCAATAAAACACTGATTGGCCGTTGGCTAGGCAGGAAGTTTAGGCGGGACAAGGAGGAGAATAAAGCTGGGAAGTGGAAGGTTGAGTCAGAGAGAGGCTGCCAGCCTCCACGATGACAAACAGCATGTGAAGATGCCGGTAAGCCACGAGCCATGTGGCAAGGTATAGATTAATGGAAATGGATTAATTTAAGCTGTAAGAACAGTTAGCAAGAAGCCTGCCATGGCCATACAGCTTGTAAGCAATATAAGTCTCTGTGTTTACTTGGTCGGGTCTGAGCGGCTGTGGGACTGGCAGGTGAGAGATTTGTCCTGACTGTGGGCCAGGCAGAAAAACTCTAGCTACAGACTCCTGTACTATAAGCAGAAAGGCACCCTCTGCTTTTTCCATTTTGGATAACTATAAGGAAGTATGATCATGGCAACAAGCTTTTTATTCTTTCTTTCCTTCTTCCTGTATAATGGTTGAATGTGGGTGAATATGTGTCACAGCTGGTATGTGCAGATCAGAAGACAACCTCTGTCTGGATTGGTCCTCTGCTTTCACCTTGTTTGAGCCAGGATGTTAAAATTACTTTTCTGTTGCTGTGAAAAACTACTTTAGCAAAACACCTTAAGGGAGAGAGAGAGAAATAGTTTATGTTTGCCTATAAAGCTCTGTGGAGATATATCACGATAGGGAAGACATGAAGCGGGCAGGGAGGCATGGTTTCAGGAGGAGGGACGTTGGCTGCATTACATAAGCACTTAGGAAGCAGAGAGTGAAAAGGAAGTTTTATTCCCACTCCCCGTGACACACTTCCTCTTATAAGGGCTACAGCTTAAAGGTTCCACAACCTTCCACCAAATGCTACTGCCAGGGGAACAAGTCTCAATAGGTGTGAGCATTGGTTGCTTGCTGTTGCACACTCCAGAGTAGCTGGCCAATAAGCTTCCAAGGATTTTCTTGTCTCTGCTCCTCTCGCATCACCCCATAGGTGCTCATAGATTCAACACATAAACTACCACTTTATATTTCATGGGGATTTTTAACTCGGGGCCTCACATTTACATGGCAAAGTTCTTGATCCACTGAGCTATCTTTCTAGCCCCCATGACAGCAAGATTTGCTTGATCTCTAGGTAAAAATTGAGATTAAAAGAATGTAACCTGCTTTGCTGAAATAGAAAGCCAAAACTTATGTATTTGATAATGTAGGCAAAGAACTATATTGTTCCCATTCCATGGCTCGTGTATGAAAGGCAACAGTGATATTATTATTGATAACATCATTATTTGTTATCATCAGAACCTTTCTATAAGTCGAAAGTACAACTGGAGGAACCCAGAGAATGTGAAATTCTTCCCATTCATCTTTCTGTTCTTCCCATTTCTTCACACGTGGTGGTCATGGACTTCTCTATGTTTTGAGCTTCTAGTTTGTTGGATGGATCATAGTAAATCTCCATAAATATTGACAGATGATGAAAATCCAAGTTGAAGATATTAAATACCTAGTGAGATGACTCTTGAGAATGTTTTGGTCCAGCTGGTGTTGGAGCATAAACAGAACATCAATTCTACCTCTGTGACTCAATGAAAATCAAGTAAAAAATTATACTATCACCTTCACTTTTGCATGCTTCTTTAAGCCTACTTATGACATTCTTCAGACTATGTCAGATATAGAGAGGGGTCATGAAGGGTATACATCAGTCACCAGCTGCAGAGGCTTTAGTGAATGATGTCCTGATACTCATGCTCTCCAAGCCTGAGCTTTCCTTGACTGGCACTTTTCAAAGCACTTTGTGCAAAATCATTTTTCTTAAAGAACCTCTGAGGGCAATGGGTGTGAGTTGGGGGTAGGAGACTCACTGCAGCTCCCACTAATACAGCTCTTCATTCATACTGTGAATGTGCTTGTGATGAAGTTTGACCCCAGGGAAGTGTTTCATTTTCTTCTTCTGTAAAATGAGCAAAGGTAATAGAAGGCCGCACTATTGGGTGAATAATTATGAATAGAATTCTTGGGATAGTTGCCTGGTATGTGCTATGGGGAAAGGGTGGTGGCTATTACTGTCATTATTGTTGTCATAACAGATTTACCCCCTGTAAGTTTTTGTCTTTATGATTTCTGATACTGATTTTCATGCTCCAGGTGATAAGCCCCTTTGCTCAAAGATTGTATCATTTATTAAGACTGTCACACACTGTAGATGCTCAGTAAGCACTTGTGGCAATGAATCCTATTAAGTTACTTTTCTCTTCCCCATCACCTGTCAAGTTATAATTCCTGAAAGTCCCCTTTCCTTATAGCATAATACTTACATATATAGAAATACTAGAATTGTTTGAAAAATAAGTTTGGATGCTAATACCATTAGGATATAGAATGGTTTGTTGATTACTTCATACTTAGTGCTTAATAGTGTGCTTAGTCTCTAGTTGTGCACATTTAGTTTTTCCCCAATGGATAAGAGAATGCTTATGTGAAGTGAAATAGAGTGGTACCTGTTTGGATCACTCAGGTGCTATATTTGCTTTCTTTTTTTCTTTTTTGTTCTTTATAGATTATACTTCAAAATAGGTGGAGAAAAAAGTCTTAGGTAGGAAAATTGTTGTAGCTATGTTATGATTATGGTTTTCATTCTGTGGCACATTGTGACAAATCATGACAGAGAAAAGCTTTGGGAACTCAGAACTTGTCCATTTGATTTCACGCTAAATTTTAAAGTTATCAGCAATTCTAATCAAAGCTCAGATAAAAGTAAAGAAATTTAAAAACGGGTTGCACAGTATTTACGATGTCTGTCTTCTGAGCATGTCTGATTTTTTTTTTAAAGCAGTTGTAAAGTTATGTGTGAATACATCAGATTTTGCAAATTGAGTTTTTTTTTTTCATCTTGAGAGTAAAGGAACTGTTGCAATTTACAGGGAAGGAAGATAGTAGTCTCTCCAGGGGGAAAGTTCAGTCCTTCACATGGCTGAGACCAAGAATCTGCTAATTAGATGCTTGACTCCCAAAGAGGACTCCATGTGATTCCCAGGCATGTGAGGTAGCACAGCCCCTGCCCCCAAATTATTTGTTTGCTAATTCCTTCAGAATGTCTTCTGAAAGCTGATGATGTTTCACCCTACATCTCTACACTGAACAACACTCTTGAATTGTCTTTGAATATCTAGTTAGAGTCACACATGCTAAATCTAATTTAAAAACTCACAATGGAGCCTAACGTCTGGTTCTGAAATATTTGTGCTTAAAAGCATGCCACCCAAAGCTGCTGAGGGACAAAGTGACATTTTCACTGTAGAATGCTGAATGCCTGAGGGAACTGTGAGAAAACTTTAGGGTATATGAATGAAGATGCTACTAAATGTTGAGGTGAAGTTCATTTGTGTGAACAACATAGAGAATAATAATGCTTGGAAGATTTATCTTTGTGCCCTTTGTCCCAGGCTTTTGTTATCTTTCCAAATGAGTTTGCCTAGAGGACTTGTTCTCTTTCTCCCACAGATCAGCTTATTATTTCTAGTTAAACAATTGTTTTCTCCTGGTTATGACTTCAGGCACAAATTACAACATTGCCCTCGCTTTTGCTGTAGGTTCTTGTGGAGGGAGTAAATGAGGAAAATGCCTGTGATTGTGCTTCTAAAATGTTGCACAAACTTGGTAAATGTGTTAGGAGGAACAATGTGGGAGTCCTTACCCTCTGACTGTCCATCAAACATCCACAATGAGCAAGAACTGTCCAAATTGCTTCTGCTGCCAACACTGCTCTGACACTTGTCAGATCAAAGCTCAGCCAGGTACAAGGGCAAGCTGTGAGGAATGAGTGATACATTGGTTTCCAGATTTTAGAGGCTGGAAGTCCTTTGGTCAAGGACTTCCAAGAAGTATGCAGTATGTTTTAAAAAAGTCAAACATGGCGCAAGACCACTGTAGGCAGTCAGTGCTAAAGAGCCCTGTGTTCTCTGTGCTGCCTTTGAAGCACCAAATTCTATTTGGAAACTACATATAATTGATGGAAGAAAGGATCTGTGATTCTCAGTCCATATGGGACATAGTTAGATAAAGTCCTGTGGTCAGCAAAGGACTCCACCATTCTTATTTACATTTTTATCTTGTGGTCCGTCTCAGAGTTTGTAATGTTCTCCCAGAGATTAGATCTTAGAGCACCAAGGATAAGACCAGCATGGAGTATGACAATAACACAATTAAATATTTGTCAGGATTAAATGCACCAATAGGTCAATCTATTGGTTTTCAGTTGTCTATTCAATTGTTTTGCAATGTATTGATTCCTCTGGAGTAGCTTTCTTGGGGTTCATGTAAAGGCTGGGAGACTGGTGAGGACAGATAATACCTGATTCTTGTTTATTCTTTCTCCTTTCCTCCTCCCTATTCACTTCTCTCTTTCTGAGACATGGTCTCATATAGATCAGGATGGCCTTGAACTCTCAAGGTAGTTAATGATGGCCTTGAACTTCTGACCCTTTTACCTCAATCTCCTGAGTGGAGTGGTGGGATTACAGGCTTCACCCCTATGCTCAGGTTATGGTACCCCGGACTTTGTACGTGCTAAGAAGGCGCTCTTCCATTTATGATTCATCCACAGTTTCATTTTCTTTTTAAATCATTTAAAATGTATTTATATATATGTATGTATGTCTGTGTACATGTATTGGCACCATTGTGTGGGTGTACATATAGGCCAGAGGGTACCAGATCCCCTGGAGGTGGACTCAGGGGTGGTTGTAAGCTACCTGACATTGGTGGTGGGAACAGAACTTGTGTTCTCTGAAAGAATAGGAAGCGTTCTTAGCCACTGAGCCATTGTACATATTCTTCTGAAAACATTTATTTAAAAATCTTATTATTCCTTTTCACTATGAGTTCTTTATATATTTTGGATATTACTGGTTTGTCAGATCTATGGCTGCAAATATTTTTTCTCATTCCATAGGTTGCGTTTTCATTTTACTTATGTTTCCTTGTCAGGTAGAATCTTTTGTTTGAACAGTCATGTTCATGTTTGCCTTTGTCCCCAGGCTTTTGGTGTGATAGCCAAACAAATCATTGGCAAGCCCAAGGGCAAGAAATTTTCCTTATGCATTCTCTAAGAAGTTCAATAGTTTGAAACCTCACATTTAAGTTTTTAGTCATCTTGAGTTGATTTTTTGTGCATGGTATAAGGATCCAACTTCATTTATAGAGTTAAGTCTGACTGACCTTTGCTTCCCTGTATCTAGATGATTGTGTCCTTCTCTGGATTTGGGAGATTTTGCCTTCAATATTCCCCAGTGAATTGCAATAACACAAACATCTTTAAATACTTTCACAGAGTCTCTGGAAGTTGTTTTTCCTTCCCTTCTTTTAATCCTTTATTCTTTATTTATACTTACTTTTATCTATGGTGGCTGTGGAGACCTGAAGGCTTATTGGTACCTAAGCTGGTATCTTCTCAGAAGCCAAGCTGACTATGGACCATCCCAGTTTGTAGAACTCCCATTTCAACTCTAATAGGCTGCTTAGACAGGTTGCTCCAAAAAGCCCTTTCATTCTCTGTCATCAGTTTCTGAGGCTTGGCTAGGGATACCCAAATCAAGAACATTTCCTGGTTCATGTGTATACTCCTCCTGAAGGAGAAGGGAATATAATGGAAGGGAGGGAGAGAAGAAGAGACAAGGGAAGAGGGTGGAGATAAAGAGAGAGAGGAGAAAATATAAGATACTGGATCGAGGGCAAATGACAATTGCAGTTGTGACGTGAAAAAGATTTATCAATGTAACATTGGTGCAGTAGCCAATTCTGCCTCCTGGCAATTGCTTTATGGAGATACCTTTTCAGACCATGTTCATAAAAGACTCATCTTTGGGTGCCACCCTTTCAGAATATGAACAGACAACAGTCATTCTGATATTTGGAGACAGGTTAGATGAGCCAGGGACTATATTTAGGACTATATAAACTTATTTTCTGAATGTACTCAAATTCTCATGGCTGGCAATGTGGAGAGTTTAGACCACTTCCAGTCTCTCTTCCCTCAACACCAGGGCTCTTGGGTAGTTTGCTGAATTGCCTAACCCTTTGTTATATGATGTAAATCAGCTAAACTAACACACTTTTAAAGCAAGAACTCCTTAAATTTATGCTGAACTAAACTACAGTGGTAGATTTTTGTAACATTTATTTCATTTTTTTAGATGTGTGACAGAGAATCTAAATGAACATAGAATATAGAGAACAGAGCCCTTGGCATGTATGGCTATTATTAAGGGCCAGAAGTTGTGAGGACCACATCCAGTAAAAATTGGAATGCAAAATCCTTGTTATGCCTGACTTACACAGATACACTGATCTTACTTGAAAGGCAAAAACTTAATAAATATCCAATAGCCAATAGAAATTCCCTGATATTAGATATGACTTGTCCTAGGTATTTGCTAACTGAACTCTCACCACCTAATCCTTGATTATGGTGTTTGATTCTATAGTGTTTTACCTGAGTTCCACTAAACTCCAGTACTATAACAATGAATCCTAGGGTATAGTTAAGATAATCATTGGTTTATGCATTTGGGAAAGTAGTCAAATGCTGGGCCAGCTTCTCCTAAGAATATGGAAGTTTTTTTTTACATTATGTTATGCATGCACAGAACATATCATAACATAATGTCTGTTACCCCCTGTTCTCCAGGAAGAACTGTGTTTTGAACACAGGTATACTCATTCTTTTCAATTCTTTGTCTGGGAATTCTTTCAAGTCAATTTCTTCAGGGTACATTACTGTGAACTTAGTAATTTTAAGGGAAGACTCACTCTTGTCTTAATTTTCTTGCTGTTTCTGATTCTGTGGGGGTGAGCTGGAAAAACTATGTTCTATGTTGTTTTGTTTTTACACCTCATTAAAATGTCACTAGTCTTTATCATTAAAAAGGACTGCAATAATCCATTTACTAAACACTCACATTTTGTTCTAGGGAAGGTGAACAGACATAAAGAATGGATAAATGGAAGAAACTAGATGCTAGGAATTGCTATTATCTGAATGCTCCCTGCTAGAACTCTTACTGAAATTTAATCTCCACTTTTTAAAAAAATTGTTTTATTTTGGTTTTGAGACAAAGACTCAATTTTTAAATCTAGTTTTGGTAGCTGATAAAGGCTAGATGGTGAGATTCTAGCCTGATGGAACCATTACTTTAGAAGAAGAGAAGGGACCTCAACTAGAATGTTCTGTTTCTCCACATGATGCTCTGTACTGCCTTGGGACTCTGGAGGGATTTCCTACTAGCAGGAAGGACCTCACCTATTGAATTTCTCAGACTCCAAAATCATGAGCAAATAAACCTTAGGAAGTCAATCTATGAGATTTAGTTGTTCCAACAGAACTCTAAGACAGACATGATTAAACACAGCACAGATTGGCTTCATCTTACTGGATATTATTCTGTTCCTTGATAAATATGCTAAAATAGAACATAGCAGTCGTGAAGCCAGTTGGTCAAAACAAGAGAAGCAGCTGACATGCACTGTCAGGAGTCTGTGTCCCACAGTGGCATGTGGGAAGAGACTAAAACTAGATTTAAAACTTACCAGCTCCTAATAGCATAGCTGGGTTGTTTCCCTTGCCTTAAAACCTAACCATGGAGCCTGGGTGTAATGATGCATGCCTATAATCTCAGCAACCTCAGGAAGCAGATGCAGAAAAGTTACTGTGAGTTCCAGGTATATATTTATATATATAAAAATATGTATATACAGTAAAAAAAAACCTTCCATATGTATGCCTAATATACACAGTAAGTGTTCTAGATCACTCTGGATTATAGGGTGGGTCTTTGCCTTTAAGCAATATTTAAAAAATGGAGATTAAATTCCAACAATAGGAATTTAATAGATAGGGCTGTCTGAGCATGTGATTTACCCATAGCCTTACTTTTGCTCAGAGAGGACAATTATGCCATTAAGTGGCATAAGAATTTAATTTGCCTTTAAAAAGCAAAGAATTAATTTTTTATAGGTAAGGCAGCTTTAGAAAAAATGTCTCCCAAGCAATTATTTGGTAATCAGTGTGTTTCCTGACTAAAATATGCTTTCTATGTACCACATGGACATGGTCTTTAAGATAAAACCATGCTTGGCTACAACATGACAGCTGACTTTATTTGGTATTTTATATAATCCATTTATTTTATATACTTAATATAATAAGTATATACAAGAATTTAATACTGTGGAAAAGATTCATTATTAACCAGGAAATCAACTTGTCAGTTGCCTGTGTGGATGGCTACAATACTGTTGCTTTCACAATGTGAGAATTATGCATAAAGCAACAACTTGTTCTCCATAGTCAGCCCACTGACAGCAGTGATGAGAATGCATGGTGTTAACTTGACGCAGCGTCTACACCTTTCCCACTTCTGAGATGTGTGTCTGAAGACAAAAATCATTTTCATAAGCAAACACACCAGCTGGACAGGAGGCACAGCACATCTCTAGCTAAAGTTTGTTCTCCCAGAGGATTTTAAAATGTATTATCACTTAGATAGTATCAGATATAAAAGCGAAGCCAGGCTTTTCCAGGTTGTAGAAGAACGGGGAAAAATCATATATTGCTTGTGTAAATTGGCAACATCTCTTTGGAAAATTATAGCAACATCTATTAAAGTTTAAAATGTTCATAATTTATGGCCTAGCAATTACAGGTATATGCCTAGCATAAATGTGTGTAAATGCATGTGTGTATATCTTTTTTCACATAATAGCATGGTCCGAATGTGTATAGGAGCATAGTTCCAAACTGGAACTTATCCTAACACCCATTAGCAATAGAATGGATGAATACATTAATGTATCTTCACACAGTAGATAGAACTAAGAATAAAGAAAGAACTACAAAACAATATGTATAAATGCTAAACATGATATTGGATGAAATAAAGCAGTCATAGAAGAAATCATATTTTGTGACCCTGTTTTTGTAGACAATACAAACAAGTAGCAGAGCTAAACTGTGTTGTTGGAAGTCAGGCTAACGCTTATCTTTAAGAACAGTGACTGGAAGAAGTGTGGGGCTCTAAGCCATCTTTGTATACATGATAGTCTAGTGTGTAAAGTTATTACCGTTATACTTCTTGGTATATATACCACATTCTGATACTCACAACAGTGATGTCAGATGTTGATGTTAACAACTATAAAACATGCTTCCATAGATATCATTGGATGAGACCAATAAATACCTGCAAGCTAGAAACAATATCCTTGAAACTCTCAAACCTCATGCATTAAAAAAAAGAGAGGCTTGCTGTTCTAATACCAGACACTTGGATAGGCAATAATTTGAATATAAGCCCAAGATTTGAAGTGCATTTTTATTTTCAGTCTCTGTTATTTGACTGCCAGGGCTTATTTAGACTTTACGGTGACTTAAAATGAGAAGACACTCGTTGGTCTGTAAGCTAAGGATTCAATTAATGTGCATTGCTCTAGTTTGAAGAATATTAGCTATTCATTAATATGCATTGTTCTAGTTTGAAGCTGAAGAAAGGAAATGTTAGCAGAACTCTGGATGATAATACTAATTTCATTCTATATCACCACACACATTCTTCAGTTCCATCCTTCTCTCATGCTAGTACCTGCAATTATTACTGTTATCATGAAGCACAAATCTGATCACTTCTTCCTCCTGCTGTAAATTGTCTGGGAGTAGCCTTTGTTTGAGCCTCTGTCCTCATTCACCCATAATTCTTTTCTTCACTCCTTATTCCCTAGAGGTAGACTGGTGTTGAGACTTTGAAGTCAACTAGTCTGGTTGTCATGCCAGGGTTAATGCACCAAGTGTTCCATCTATTTGAGAAATTTTTTCTTCTGATCCCCCGAGGTTTTATTCCTATTCAAGGTGTTGTTCAAAGTTCGTCTCCTCAGAGACATCTTCCCTGATCCTCATCTTTAAAAGACAAAATATGATTATCTTAGTTCCACAGCTGTTTATCATCTGTGTTCTTCATTTTCTCTTTCCTGCTGTAACAGAGGGGCCAAACAAACCATTGCTTAATCCATTGTTGGATTCCAAGACCTAGACAATTAGTACATAGTGCATAATAGGAATGTGCTAAGTGAATAGATACAAGATGCAAATGCTTATTCTGTTTGTCCTTTGGGAACTTTTATAACAACATTGTTTGGATTATGAAAGTTTTCTAGACCTGCCAGCAGCTTATGGATAAATGCTGAGTTCTCAAGTACATTTATTGGGAAGCACCCATATGCCAAATAAACCTGGCAGTATTATTTTGTCTTCCTTTCAATTATAAACTTGTTCATTGGAAGCAAGAATAAGCCTTAAGACAAAGAACTGTGTATACCATTGTTTGGGAGCCAACTGAAATAGAGGAAATATATAAATCTAATTAGTTGCTAAGTTCTGGGAACAAATTTTGGATCTTAGTTAAATCAGAGAATTGTGGTTGATATAAAAGATTTTTAAGATGTTGTGAAACAAGATGATCTATAAATATTCTTTATTTATCATTAAACATTCCTTTAGATCTATTTTAGACTTTTTTAAATGCAGAAAACATAGACCTTAATGGTCTTAGTATCTTGGCTTTGTGCTGTTTTTAATTTTTCCATGACTCTTCAGTACTAATTGTCTGGATGACCAATATTGTACTCCATTGTGGAGTCAGAGGTAGACCATGTAAAATTCATGGTTCACATGAAGTAATAGTAAGCCTCTGTTGAATGGCCAGAGTCATGTAGTTTGTTTTCTTCTTTTTCTGTAAACTGTGTCTTTCAGATGATAAGCAAAGACTTCTTTAGGTCTTTTGCTCTATTTATAATATATTTAACATGATTTTAAAATTATTTTTATATTTTTAATTTTGTTTATATATGAGTATATGTGTTTAATTTGGGTATAAGCACATGAGTGCAGGTGCCCATGTTGGATGCTGTATTCACTGGAACTAGGGTTATAGGTGGCTATGAGTCGCCTGATGTGGGTGCTGTGAATTGAACTTGGTCCTATGCAAGAACACTCTCCAGCCTCAACTTTTTGAGTGGGTGAAATGTTGTATGTTGTCTGGCCTCTAACATCTTAGATCACTGATCATGTTGCTGCTGGTCATTCACTAGGACATGGGGTACTTTTTGTTAGACAGACTACAATAGAAAAGAACACTCATTCTGATCAAGAGGGTGGAGTCGCTAACACCCTAGTTGGGCCAGGTCAGTCACTTGGCCAAGGGACCATCCTTAGGAAGGTAGGCTCATCTCAGTGCTGAAGAGATAGGTGGGATAATTTTTCCTTTAATGAGATGCTATGCTTTTCTTTATGGAGATTTTGCCCCCAGTGTAATCCCTACAGGCCAGCGTGGGATGCCACTGGGTCTGTTGACCTTGCTTTTCTGAGGCCAGCGTCATAAAGGTTCAACTTCCCCCTTTTCTTTCTTCTGAATCTTTCTTCGGACCGTGGCCAGGACCTGAGCATGCTTTTTCTGATACTCGTGCTCTCTTACTCTTTAAAAGCTCCCTTTACCAGCATATGACTGCATGTCAGCCTCACATCTGACCTCCATGCAAGCCTAAATGGCGTGGCTTTTTCCCTCTCTTTCCTAAGCAGCTGCTGAGATTTAGAGCTTGCCTGAACTGAAAGTTTTTATTTTATACTCTAGTAAAACTGCTTTTGAGCTTTTAAGAACAGAACAGAATCAAACACACTAAACAGTTACTCTATTAATGAGACTAAGAGGTGACCCAGACTTTTCCTGTATCATCTAGCAACTATCAAGGGCTGGCAGAATCCAGGAATAAGATTGTCCCCAGAAGGCATCCCCTTTCTCCAAGTGGGAGCCAAGAAGAGGTGAGTACTGTAGCTACTTGTTTATTGCCCCTGTGTGCCCTCACAAACAGCTGACATGTGTACTAGGCTTTCCTGTGCACCTGAGAAAGCAAATGAGAACTAATGCTTCTATAATGACTTATGTGCCAGTTTCTGTTTGAACTCTATTAACTTACACACTTCTCAAAACAGCCCCATAATTAGGAACTGTTACTAAACAAAGCAATAGCTCCAGAAATGGAGCACAGACATTTCTATAGGGTTTCTAAGCCTCTGACGATTCTAAGATGGTTCTCCAGGTTGCTAATGCTGTGCACATACCCTATCTCACCTGTTCCTATAGAGTTTAAGGATGTTTGGCTATGGTGCAGCTTCATTCTCATTATGTTACATTATATGGAAGATGAGATTTTTCTAATATTAAGTTCCCAATTTTGGTGTTGTTTGATGCAATTAAGTGTAAAGTAGTCGTGGATAAAAAAAATCATGTTTCACATTTCTTATTCTGTAAGGAAATATATATACATATATATGTATATATATTTATGAGATGAATGTCTTGTAAATGACCCATTTTCTAATCTTGTTATTGTGCACCATTCCTGAAACCCCTTATGAAAATAGTAGGTACTTTGACCTCCCCTGCTGTGTAGTCTCCAAGTCCTCCTTATCCTCACTCCCTCATTTTTTCAAATATGAACACTTGATCTATAATTGACTCATTCCTAGATATTCTAATACTGGCTTTTGAGGTGGTAATGCTGAGCCATTTGAAATTATTTTTTATGTGATTTTATTCTAAACTGTCCTGGTGATTTTACTGTGCAGCCGTCATGGGAAATGCGTGGTATAGTATGACATTTATCTTGTGATGTTCCATGCCAGCCTGTGACAACTATGAATTATGCTAAATCCCACCCAGCTGATAGACTAGGAGTGGAGGGCATATGGAGCCAGCAGCTGCTCCAGATGTGGTCACTGCCAGGAGTCACCACAAGTGAAGGCTGAGTTTTAGCTACTCAGAGTATTCAGACATGGCACAATGGCAGAAAATACATTCAATTCTTTGAAACAACATAGTATAAGAACAGAAGGAACAAGAGCATATTTTCCTGACATAGTGTGAAATGAAGGCTGCCTCACTGTGACACAGCTAGTTCTCCATGTTATAAAACAACTGAGTCCACTTCTGGGAACTGGGTACCTGGAAGTGACAGATGAGTCACAGGGCTTTTAAAAGCATTGGGTTAGATGTGTAAGAACCTAGAAAGAAACTTTAAAGTAATGGTTTATAAATCATTAATTTTTGTTTTGTAAAGTGTCCTTAATCTATTTGGGTGGTTAAAACAAAATGCCATATACTTAATAGCTTAGAAACAGGAGAAATGTGTTTGTCACCATTTTGAGGGCCAGGAAGACTAACATCAATATAGACAGCGTCTAACCAGAAGCCACTTTCTAGCTCACTTATAGTGCTGTCTCAGTGTGTTGTCACGTGAGAGAAGTGATGCAGATCAAAATCTTGGGGATCTCAACCTGTGAATTTGGGAGAGGGGCTAAAAATTCCATCCACAGCACACTCACATTTTTTCCTGTGCTGCATGTGTGCATTGGGGTGGAGAGAGAAAGCATTATTATCCTAATGTGTAGTATCATACACATTGTTAGTATTGTGGTTTTCATCCGTTCATGTGTTCTCTACAGGCAGGGTCCCATTATGATTTCACTCTGAAGAAGGGTATGGCTTTGGCTATTATGCAATGTGATCTATGCTTTTAGCTTGTTCTTTTGAAAGCAAACTATATTTGAGAGCCTAAAGTTCTTTCTTTAGTACAACTAATCATAGGAAGCTAAGTAAACTGATGGAGCTATACAGGAGTACTCATATTTGGTGTTTGAATTACTAGCTTTTGAAGTAGTGAATTAGGTAAGAGTTTTTCCTGTAACTGATAGAAAATGTTTGGTCTATAATAAAATTAGTGTGTGTGTGTGTGTGTGTGTGTGTGTGTGTGTGTGTGTGTGTGTGTGGTTGTTGTTGTTGTAGTTCTGGTTTGCTTTGTTTCGGGGCTCTGTTATAATCCAACTCCAGGAAGATGAAGATCTAGAGGTGGTCTATTTATTGAGTAAAGCCTACATCTGTGATAAAGCCTGGGGATGTGGAAACAAAAGAGTTAGCAGAAGTAAAGTGGGTTGTCAGGTAGGAATGATAGGCAGTATCTTGCAGGGGCTGATTCCCACCCAGAGAGCCCCAGGAAATTAAGATAAAGGAAATGCAGAAACATTACAGTTCTCTCTTGCTTAGTACAGTGAATTGAGTTTTAAAGCAAAAGTGCGCTCTGTGTTTAGGAGAAACTTTTTGGTGCATGTTATAGAGATGTGGGTGGAAAATAATGAAACTGTACCAAAATATTTCCATCATTAGTGGTGCGAACAATTTACAGTTTTTCTGGTCAAGTGTGACAGGTTAAGATGGTCAGTACTGAGGTTGTGTGTTCTTGACAAAGTGATCAAACCTGATACTTGGCAAACGTGTCTACTAGAACTAACTGAACTGACTGGGGAAAATGGAGCAAAGGAGGAGGCCTTCAGTACAGTGCAGTGTGTGACCCCAGAACTAACCTAGAGAGCAGCTATTACCCTGGGAGGTAACTGACCACTCAAGTACGGTGCAGCGAGAGGCTGCTATGGGAGACGATGAATACAAAATGGACGGCGGGAGCCCTTCACCTTTAAATGACGTAAGGCTGACAGGTGACTAGAAGTCACAGTTAAACCAGTGTAACTTCTTTGAAGAGGAGTCAGAAGGGCGACGCCACAGGAGGCAAGGCCTCAGGGAGCATTGGTGTTCCTCTTTGGGGACGGGTTCCTAGTGCAGGACTTATTCACATTTTTTTTTTCATTACAGAGCAGAATGATTCCGTTCTCTCAGCACCTGTGGGCTGAGAGCTTTATCCTTTACTGCTGTCTTTTCATAGTCTTGTTTGTCTGCCTCCTTTTGTTTATGATTGCTGACACAACACAATTCCTGTATTTCCCACCTGTACAAGTCAACTGCTATCTATATAAACTAGTCCGTAGCAGAATAATCCGTTTAGTAATTTGGATATTTGGATCAAAATCTACATTGCCACATCAGAGAGATGTTAATGGCCATCGTGTAAACCCCACTTGACTCGTATGGAAACAGAATTAGGAAAGCTAGATGCTTTGTGCAAGGCCCAGTAGTAATTCAACGTTTACCAAGTCAAACAACTTACAAGCTGTACCTGGGAGTACTTTGTAATTTATGATTAGTAAAAGAAATAACAGGATATTTAGGCAACTGTAGTTAATTTCAATAGCAACTGAGACATATAATTATATCACATAAATATTTCCCCCCCTTTCTTGTGTTTTATGGAGCATCAAAGTTAAAATTGCATGGGACAAAGTTATCCAGGACAGTTAAAATAAAAGCTTGGTCAGTATTCAGTCCATGGAAACAAATGTCTCAAGGACCTAAATCACATGATGATTTCAATAGATTCAGAAAAGATCTTTTACAAAACCTAGCAACCCTTCATAATAAAGCCCTGGAAAGACTGTGGATGAAGAGAACATATATTAATAAAGGCTAGATAGGACAAACCCACAGCCACTCTCATGCTACATGGAGAAAACCTCAAAGCATTTCCACCAAGATTGAGAATAAGACAAGGTGCCCACTGAGTCCATTCCTATTCAGTACAATGCTTGAAGTTTTAGCTAAAGCAATAAGGCAAGAGAAGGAAGTAAAAGACTAGAAATAGGAAAATAAGTAAAAAATATCTCTATTTGTGGGTTATATGATTCAATACAACCTTCAACAAATGGTGCCCACCAGACATTTCTTGTAGTTTTTTCTTTCTTTTTTTTTCCCTGGTGGTGGTTGCTTCCTGACAATCTCTTTAATTTCTTATTCATATCTCTTCATTGATATCTTTTTCTGGACTGATCTCATTGTTTTAGCTGAGCAGACATATTTAGAAAATCCCAAATTATTTGTTATACACAAAAATGTAGTACTATGTTTCTCTTCCCAGGTGGCCTACTTACTAACAAACTAGCCCATCCTACAAGGAAGATAGAAGTGTGTTTTTTTTTTTTCATACTGTCTATCAGCAGACATTATGTGTTTGATAATCCATACCAATGATGACAACAGTGCTCTTTATTTAACTAATTCTTACATCCACTCTCCAAAAGGCAACTTCTGTTTCCAAATCCTCTTTTTTGAATAATCACTGCTGCTCAGTGGATCTGAACCCCTCACTGTTAAAGACATATGCTTAAAGGGACATATGTACTTGCTGGAATTCAGAAAGGGCACTCATCATTCTCTGCCACTGTTTTAGAGGAATCTGAACAGTACTTTTACTTCTGAGTGCCTTCCTGAGGCCTGAAGATGGTGGTCCCAAGCCATTCATTTGTGGTATCCCACTCTCAGAGACACTACTAGAATTGAACAAACTCCTGTTACTCTGATGACTCTCAGTCTGTTAGCAAGCACGATTGGTTGTGTTACCTTCCTCATTCATTCCCAGGAAGACCATCAATTATGTCATGAGCAAAATCCTGAGTATACTTCCCATAACTCTAGTAATTTCTTAACATATCCTTGAAATGCCGAAGTATCGGTTGCAGTTAGCCTCATACATGGTAAAGAAATAAATACATCAGCTTTCAAGAGTAGCAATATGATCAATAGCATCATTTTTGTTTTTCTCGATTTCCATGTTGTTTGTATTGAATATTTCTTATTTTAAACTTAAAATAGTTGACATTTACTATCATTAATGTGTAGAATTAAAGTATTTGAAATACATTATACTATGAAAACACTGTAATAATTTTAGGGAGATTGATACATTCTTTGTCTTGTAACAAAAACTCACAGAATACAATTGTGCTGATTGGTCAAGCACAGTCCCTTTTGAGAAAATACTTGTGGTCAACTTTATCAGTAACTTCTAACAATGAAGAAAATTGAGCTGTGATACAGGAGGCTGGTGGTAGGGTGAGGCGATCTTTGCAGAGTTTCACACTGAGGAGCTGCTTTCTGCTTTCAGTGGATTTCCTGATATACATGGGTGGCCATTCCTTCTGCTGTGATGTGCATGGATGACATCTTGGCTGTGGGATGTCTTGGAGCCGTTAACACCATGGTTCTGGCCAATGGGTTTTGCAGTGTTTTTCTGGCAACAACAGCTGTGTTTGCAGTCTCTCAGAAGCCTACTGTGCACAAATTGAATTTTATAGCCATAGGGAACTCTGCAGCAGTCTGAGTTAAAGACATTGATGATAAAATGACACAGAAATATTCATTTTTCTGGATGGTCACATTTCAGGAATACAAGAAAGGTATTTCCAGCTTAGCAAGATGAAGACTTGAAGTCTTATTAGTTCTATCATTAAAAATCATATGACCTTATTTTTCTACTCTATGCAGGGGACAAGAAAGACCTTATTAATACTGAACTCATTTATGCCTATGATATAGTCTTTTATCTTATTAAACATTTTGAATGCAAAATGTATAACAATTCCCATGTATTGAATGTATCCTTGCATCAAGTGTTGTTTGGCTTTGAGTGTAAACAATGGTAGATGAAGTATTTGATGTTCCTGTTCTCCTGAAATTCACAAATGAATTAAAATTTAGAGCCATAGTTTTAATTACTATACTAGAGATATGTTAGAAGTGCTATAAAATACACGTATAATATGGGAAGTTTAAAAATAGATACCCACATGATTGTGAGCACCATGAGTGGAAATACTATCTGATTTTGTCTAAATTAAGCACACATATACAGCATAGTGCCTGGCTAAAAAGGTTAAGCAGGTTAAACTGGTTAAACAGGTGGTGAACAAGAATCTTTTCAGAAGGGTAAAACTCCAGGCTTCTTTGTACACAATACTGTAACTTGGGACAGAATATAGAATAGTGATGTTGTATAATGATGGGCCCTTTTGCAGTAATGATCATTCTACAAATTGCTTTATTTTTGTCCAACACCATTACTGTACGATATTTGAGACACATTACTCCAAGAATATGGAGAGAGTATAAGGAGAGAAAGCCATGGCTGGATAATAACTTAATGTGAAAAAAAAGGAAGAATTCTTATTGTAGTCAAAAACAGTGTATGCTCTTCGGAATGAGAAATGTCCTGGCTCACATCCTGTTTGAGCTCCTTCAATCTGCAGTTATTCAGCTTCTCTGAGCCTCAGTTCACTCATTTGCATAAAAATAAAGACAACATCAGTATTAATCTTAATGAGTTACTGTAATGAATAAATGAGTTCATTATCCGGAGAAAATGTTGTAGAACATAGTAAAAGTTTTATTATCAGTAGGTATTATTATAGAGTCCCAGAATTCCCGAGATATGTTGGTGGGAATTTAAACAAAGCAGGTATGGACGTTAGTTATAAAGTTATACACATTTTAAAAAACTGATAAGAAGTAAGAAACACTATAGGTTGTAGAAGATACATAAGTGGAACAGAACTAAGTTCCTGGAGGGATGGAAGATAGGCTGCATTAGGCAGAAATATTCCTATTTTGACGCACAGCACCTAAGACTTTACATTAATCAGGTACTCTATCTACAAGTACCTCTTCTCTATAATGACATCTGTAGATTCTTCAATAAAATGTCATAATAGCTACTTATTCAATAAGTCTGGGCACAGTCTGTCATGCATTTTCTTTTTATCCTCTTGGGGAAGCAGACCTCAAAATATAGGTATTCTTGTCAGGCTCCTGGAAACAAGTGTGTCCAGAGTGGGAGAGATGAATCACTTGCAGGGCAGCAGGCATGGGATGATTTTCTTTGTTCTGTGGGTGTGTAACCTGTCTCTTACAATCAAATGACAGTAGAAAGGCCATAATATTCACAATGTATTAGTCATGGAAATGCTTTAGCAGAGCAGTCCTGGAGGTCATAGTACTATTGCCCTTGAAGTTCCTTTTTTTGTTGGGAATGCAGTGAAGTCTGTAGAACTCCATCCTTGTTGGGAGCATTGTAGGATCATACAGAAGAGAAGAGAAACTCACCTTCTCCTCAAGGAAACTAACATGCCTGGCTAATTTTCATAACAGCCATTTGCTTTCTCTATTGACTCTATAGTATAGACAGTGTCTTATTGATGTTTGTCATCATTTTATTGGGATATGCATTTTGATATTATATTTTTGTACTCTTTCATATATGAAGGGGATGGTATGTAAGCTACTGCACATATTTATACCTTTACAGACTGATGGTATGCTTTTAATTTTGCCCATGGGACTTTTAAATACATAGATATTAACATTATAATATTCTTTCAAACTCCAGCGCTTTCATTTATGGCTTCTGCCTGTGGTTTCATGTTTAGAAAAGCCTTTCATTCTCTCTGTGTACTTAAGAGCTCAGCTGCATTATCTTTAACCTGTTCATTAAAGAGAATGAGGTAGTTTTTCATTTCAGGTTACAATTTATCATTCCTTGAAACTTCAGACAATTTAATACACATAGGTCCCCCATTTCTGCTCTGTAACCTGTAGGCATTTAGGTGGTGTCACATTTGTGGAATGCTAATTTTTAGATGCAAAGAATAGGTATTGAAATATCTATGAGTGCCACTTAAGTTGACTGCTTTAATGAGTTATCTATGCAAATATTTTTTGATCATCTAGGGCTTTTCAAAAAGATAATCCTTTCATCTGATGCATCTTTGAAATGTCCATCCTTTTGTTACTGGAGCTCTGGTCACTTTCACATATTGTATAGATAAATAGAAAGTGAATTTATTTAGCATTTTGCCCAGAACTAGGGAGACAGACATTCTCAATCTAACTTTGTCTTGTCTATTGCAGTGTTAACAACTTATTTATTTATTTTTAAATAAAACAAGAGCCATGAGACATTCATATGTGGATTTAGCTGTGGGTTCAAGTTTCCAGAACAATCTTTCTTCTCGTATGTGGGGTTAGGACTTTGAAGATGAATTTTTCACTTCATGGATGTTATTTCCTATGGAATCCTAATAACTAGGGATTCTCATCTTGCTGTTGAGTATACTTTGCATTATTAAGAAGGCAGATCTTGGGGCCTGGAGAGATGGCTCAGCAGTTAAGAGCACTGACTGACCTTCCAAAGACCTGGGTTCAATTTCCTGCACCTACATGGTGGCTCACAACCATCTATAACTCAAGTCCTAGAGGATCTGGCATCTTCTTCTGTGGGCACTGCACATATATGGTGCACAGTCATACAGGCAGGCAAAACATCTATACACATAAAAGAAAAGAAAAAGAAGGCAAGCCTTTAGAAAGCAACTTCATATGTAAGGATTGATGGAAGCTTCCTTTGCCTGATATTTGTCTTTTTCAGTGTGGTTATAACTGGTCAGAATTGTGATCAATAAGATGATAATCAAATACAAACTGATTCTTTCTTATAATCTATGTCCTTTCCCATACTTTTATATTCTATGAACATTTTCTGATTGTCCCAACTAGGGGTCCTACCTTTATTGTTCAAGTGTTGCTGACTGCTTTTCTGTCTACATTCTGAAGCATATATAACAAGTAGGATTCAGGGTTTCTCAGAAGTCAGTGTAGACTCTCAAGGCTGTGTCTAAAGGTTCAGGGCTGCAGTTGTCAACTGCTTTTTTTGTTTTTCCGTACTATATCTATCCTATCCTTCATTCACAACATTACTTATCCATGGATTGAATCTCCTTCGCCCATACTTCTAGCATCCCTTTTCACCATTTTTCTGGTTTTGCTGCTTTTCTTTGTCTTAGAGAATTACTTGTTCTCCCTCCCCACCTTTTATATTACATATCAGTAATTCAGATTTCTGGAATTAAAACTTCACAGTTTATAGGTGGACACACAGGTTTTTAGTTGTTTTTTTTTTTCAGTTTAAGGAAGGTTTTATTTTGGATCACAATCTAAGGTATGGTCCATCATGGTGAGGAAGTCAAGGCAGCAGGAGTTGGAAGCAGCTGGTCACATGACACCCATCACCAGGAAGAAGAGAGCGATGAGTGCGCATGCTCAACTCAGGTACTCCGTTAAAAATCTTGATTTGAAAATACATTTTCATACTTCCATATAGTATATTCTGGCCACTCTTTTCCCTCCCCCATCTCCTCCCAGATCTTCCCCATCTTCCATCCCATCCAAGTCCATGCCTACTTTTTCTCACTCTTCAGAAAACACACAGGCCAACAAACAAACCAAGAAAAACAAGCCAAAGAGACAGAGAAAAAGAAAGAAAACAAAAACAATAACAAAGCAAAATCAGGAGAAACACACACACACACACACACACACACACACACACACACACACACATACATACACAAATGTCAAAAATCAATCAAAGAAACCCATAAAAACACAAAATCAGAAACCATAATAGATAAGCAAAAGACAAATAAGATAAACAAAAAGTCCAAAAGACTATGAGACAAACAAAACCAAACCAAGAAACCAAACAAACAAAATACCCCCAAAACAAACCAAAACAAAATAAAAAACAAAGCAAAAACACAAAACAAAACAAACTCCAAAAATAACACAAAAACACAAAACAAAACAAAAACCCTCCAAAACTACCATTGAGTTTGCTTTGTTTTGGCCATCTAGTGTTGGGCATGGGACCTGCCCTTAAGTGTTGTTTGTATCCCCAGTGGGATTCTGTTGGAAAAAATTAATTTTTCCTTTATGAGGGTTGTCAATTGGAGATGGTTTTGGGGTTAGGCATGGGCTCATGTCCACTTCCCTGTCAGTGCTAGGACACCATTTGGCTTGGCTCTGTGCATGCTGCCATAGCCTCTGTGAGTTCATATGTCAGTCTTGCACTGTTTCCTTGATGCTCTCCATTTCCACTGGTTCTTACAACCTTTCCATGCCCTCCTGTGTAGTGTTCCTTGGGACTTGAGGGAAGGCGTTTAATGAAAACATCCCATTTAGGATTGAATGTTCCAAGGTGTCTCACTCTCTGCATATTGTCAAGTTGTGAGTCTCTTTATTTATTCCCATCTCCTGAAGGAGGAAGCTTCTGTGATGATGGCTGAGCAAGACACTGATCTATGGGTATAGCAGAATGTCATTAGAAGTCATTTTGTTGCAATGTTCCTTTAGTGGAACCATAGTCTTCAGTTTTCTCCTGGGGGGGAAATAGTTTTATATTTTCAAAAAGAAATTTGTCTTTTAGTATTGTTGTTGTTGTTGTTATTATTATTATTATTATTATTATTATTATTATCTTTTTTTGTTTGATTTTTCGAGACAGGGTTTCTCTGTGTAGCTTTGGAGCCTATCCTAGAACTCGCTCTATAGACCAGGCTGGCCTTGAACTCACATAGATCCACCTTCCTCTGCCTCTTGCGTACTGGGATTAAAGGCATGCGCCACCCCTGCCTGGCTTTTAGTATTATTCTTAACTCATAAAAATAAGGAAAATTTTTTTCTCATCTAAGATCTAGCTATACTATTAAGTTATTAATCAAGAGGAGTTAATATTAGTGAGGGAAGTTTAGCTAAAAGAAATGACATAGTAGAAAGAATAACAGGTTCATTCATTGTAATGATGGTCAATTTATGGTAATTATCAGTTAACAAGATGAAATCTGTTCTCAGCCCTCTTGTCACCATGGGTACTTGACACTTCCTATTAGACATCATGCTGGTTGATGGATTTATCCTTAGAGTGACAGTATCAGTGAACATCTGTTGAATATGACTCTTCAAGACTTAGGACTAATCACTAGCTGATTTTCTTGCCATGCAAATTTATTCAGGAATGATGTAATGGTAGTTGTAGTTCTTTCCTTCTACCGTTTACATGACAAATGTTTGCTTGTTTCTTACCAATGACTTCACCTCCCATGTTTTAAGATACTATTGCTTTCTTAGACTTTTAGTTGTATCTTGTTATATGGAGCCGGCATTGTTAAAATGCTGAAGAAAGGAGTAACAGTTGAAAGTGCAGGGGCTCAGGATTGAATTTTAAATAAATGCAGATGATGATTTCCGGTCTGCATGCAGACAGCTTGCTTTTTTTTAATTTTTAAAAATCATGTTTGTATGTAAATGTAAGTCTGTGTATGTGAGTGTATGTGCATGTTAAGGCATACATGTGGATGTCAAAAACAACCCATGGGAGTCACTTCCCTCCTTCTACTGCGTGCAACCCTGGTGTCAAATTCAGGTCATCAGACTTACTGGCAAATGCCTTTATCCACTGATCCAACCTGCTAGCCCAGACAGGTTTCCACACTAGGGAAATTGCATAACCCTGTCTCTGAGAAGGGAACACAAAGGGCAAGCAGATGGAAAGCTTTTCACTTCACTTTCTGACTCCAGTTGAGTCTCAGGAAGAATTCATCTGTAGTAGGGTAGTCAATAATATTCAAGAGTCTTGAAACCTGTCAAATAGTCCCAGCACTCTGTGGTA
Source organism: Peromyscus eremicus (assembly GCF_949786415.1). Classification (NCBI taxonomy): domain Eukaryota; kingdom Metazoa; phylum Chordata; class Mammalia; order Rodentia; family Cricetidae; genus Peromyscus; species Peromyscus eremicus. The sequence goes on from NC_081422.1 coordinate 75,007,856, forward strand.
CATCATTCATTTATATAGCTATTTCATTTCTATGTCAATGATATCACTTGAAATTTGTATTAAATGCTTTTTGGATTAAGGCTGGATAAAAATTATCATGAAACTATAGAAACAGATGACATTATTTTGATGCAACTTAGTGCATTGTATTGGTCAAGAAAAATACCCTGTTTTTCAACACTATGAGCTTCGTGTAGTTGCTCCCACATGGGCAATCTCTTAGACTTTTTTTGCTAGGACTTTCAGCAAGTCGGACATCATATCTTCAGGAACTCTTTTCTCTGCCATAAATAAATATAGGCTATCTCTGTCTGTTGGGTTTCAAATAAAAATAATACGGATTCTCAGAAATTAGACCAAATTGTTCCCTGTGTCTTCCTTGCTTCCTTTAAAGGAATATGGACACATGTAGTCCCACTTGGCATCACATTTACATTCTCTTCTCTGATTATGTTAGTCTCTGTAGGTAACAGTTTGCACTGAAATACTAAGTGTGGGTGGGTATTGATCAGTTGCCTTCTATCTAGGGGAATTTAACTTCTCAGGGAAACAACAAAATAGAATCCTCTATCAAGCTCCCTAAGCTTGTGTATGGAGGAAATTATTTTCATGAGGGGTACCTAGAGCCATTATAAGATATGTTCAGAGGATTGTTCTTTTTCAATGTCATGCTCTCATACACTCTTCCCTCTGCCTTGTCTTAGCATAGACATATATAAGCAAACAACCAGAAATTTCATACCATTCTTTTATAATCATCCCTTTAGCAAGTTTGATTTTGAGGGCACGACTACTAATTTTAAACATCTGACATACATTCATGACTGCAGATCCGTTATTGTGCTCAAGGCCTTATTCACCCAACTATCTGTGTGATCTACATTCTACACTAGTTTTTCACTTGCCAGGCTCTTGAATATTAACTCCTGAACCCTTAGAGTATACTTGCTGCACAGATGTTTCAGTTTTGTTTTGTTTTGTTTCGTGTCTATTAGTGCCTACTGGTGATGTGGTGTATAGTTGAGATCTTGGACTATACAACCCCAGTTTTTCTCTCAGCTATATCTTTGAAGTGACACCAGAAGAAAACTCCAGAAGCTCGGGGGTTTGTAAATTTGGTTGGAACTATTTCACACATATTGTAAGTATGGTTATAGGGTCATTAATCTCTCTTTCTGTAGCTTTGTTTCTCTTAGACATGGCCTGATGTGACATTTCCACTGCTGATCTTAGCCTGTACTATCCTGCTACACTAAACTATATCCATCTTATCTCATATACTATGCTGGGCTCAGACCACATTTTTTTTTTTTTTACATTGTTTCAGGTCTCATTTAGTTTCTTTTCCTATTGCCTATATTGGACTTAGATGACCCAGCTTTGACAATTATTCCAGGTTCTACTAAGACAGGGCCCTCACTATTTTCAGAGTTTCTAGGTTATACATTGGCTTATACTTTTCCCTGTTTGTATCTAGCCCAGTGGACGGGAAAAGAGCTATATGCCTCTCCCTTGTTCTTTCTCTGATGTGCCCCTGACCATAACCAAAGGACATGGAATTCGATTTTTCATCTGTTTTAAACAAATAATCTGTTTTCAACACAAATTTTGTGCCCTGAAACCTTTGAAACTGAAAATCTCTGTTGGCTTCCACAAACAAATGTCTCTGCCAAGAATGTCGAAGGCCAGTGTTCTTTCGTGATGCAGGTCTTTCCCTGAGGTTGAAAGCAGAAAACATCCTAGCTGCTACCTGCATCCAGGCACCACAGGAGACGCAGACCACTTTTCTCAAAGCAGTTAATTGCTAGCTTATTGATGGAAAGTGCTCATTAAAAAACTTCACACACAGGCACTCACTGTTCCAAACAATACTGTGGGGTAAGTTCCGAGAACACCTTTGTTTTATGAATGAGGAAAATGGCTCACAGAAAAAGTGATTTGCTGGTGGGCACACAGCTAAGAGGAACACAACTGAATTTCAAACTGAGGGCTGACTTGATCATATCCACTCTGCTTGGTTTTACTGCTGAGATGGGCTTCTCTTAGAGAGGACCAAGGAAAGCATGTGAAACACTGAAGCAGGAAGAGTAATGCTCAGCTGATTGGAATGGGCAGCAGATATCCTCGATGGGTAGTGTGTGTGTGTGTGTGTGTGTGTGTGTGTGTGTGTGTGTTTGTATGTTCCATCCGTTCTCCCCTTCCAGTCTTTATCGCCCACCTGTGAACTTTACCTGCCTGGATGGAGCTGGCAGGGCAAAGCGCCCAGCAGATGCTGCAAACCAGCATATCTCTTGGGCCCCGAGAAGAGGCAGTGGGAAGGAGGGATGGTGCAGGTCAAGAGGTGATGAATAGTTAGAGGTGGAAGAAAATGAACACAGCCTCCTAGACATGAATCAGTGGAGCAATGACCTCTTTGTACCATGTGGGTCCTTTTGATGATTTTATAATAAGACATGATTTTTATTATTTTGTTTACTTCTGTAATTCTGTTAGGGAAAAATGAAGTGTATTGCTTATTTTTATAAAGTGGTGATAAACTGAAGTTCTTAGTTATAACACATTTAGCCAGCTTCTTCCTCGGAGCAGAAGCTGGGCTGAATTCAAAATAGAATTCAAAACAGACTGATTTTCTCAAATACCTGTTGCTCATTGAGATGCTTAAGGCACAAGGTCAAGAGTAACCACTTCTCCTTGAGCACTTGATACACAAATAAACTCCTAAACACAAAGGTATGTACAGGCTACTCTGAACAAAATAATGTGCCATGTCTATCGCTGAGATTCATTACTACCCATGAAATGCAATACCATGCCTGTTTAAAAGTTGACAGAGAGAAATCAGTTGGCCTTTCATGCAGTGAAATATCTTTTCCATGTGTGGTCCACAAGGAATATCTGAAGGTCAGCCATAATCGTACAATCTTATCATGTCTTTAGTATTCGTACCACAAAGTCAACAAAAAAATGAACCTTTGATATTTCAACAAAATGAAATAATGATTTGATGCATGAGAAACAGATATGAGTTCTTATCTGTGTTTATGTTCTTTTCCTAAGACATTGACTGTGATTCTGACCCACAAGTGACAGAGACTCCATATAGGAATTTGATGAATGTTGGAGGATTGCATGATTGCTGGAAAAAAAAAAAAACTGGAGAAACAGTATTGGGAAGCAGCCATGTGAAAGGAACTAGAATCCCAGAAAAGATGTCACCAGGATGCCTGTTGCCACTCCTGGGCCCTGGACTTAGTGTCTATCAGACTTCCTCTTGACTGTGTTCAATCCCATCCTCTATCATTGCTACAGCCCAGTGCATTTGATTGGTGGTCAGTGTTCATGCCTGTGCCCTAAATAGAAGGGTATAAGGTCTTAAGGATTTTGCTTTTTTGATATCTGTAGGAAAAGACACCTGACTCGTATTAACACTCATAAACTCCAGAATAACAACCACATAGATACTGGACTCTACTGAAACATAGACAAGATAAAGCCTACCCACAGTCATATAGATGTGGAGTAAAACTTTATAGAGAAAATGAAAAGGATTTAAATGATAGTATAAAGCATTTAGAACAGGTCAAAGGACAACTCACATGACCATTGAATTTCAAACATGATTTACTGAGTGACTATGAGGTTTCCTTTCTAGGAGTTATTTAAATTAGAGTTCTAATTTGAAAGAAACAAATACTTGTCCTTTGTTATCTATTTGAGGCCTCAATATTTGATTTAACTAATGCTTCTAATTTTGATGATTGTATTATTAACTGTAGTGAGAAATTATAACAGTAAACACAAATGCAAAAATAAAGTGAGAAATGGAAAAAGACAGTCAGAAGAAATTGCTGAATCATATACAAACAGTCCTTTTCCTTTTTAAAAAAAGCATCCCAAAGATTCAATGATGTCATTGTGAATTAATTGGGTGTTTTATAAATTTAAATGTATTTCTCTAAAAATAACCAAAAGATGCAGTTAACTTGTAACACAGACTGATTTAAATTTACACTGAAGTTAGTTTCAAAGTGACCTATCTTAATACACACACACACACACACACACACACACACACACACACACACACACATATACACACACACAGAACTTCTCCCATCTCCAGCTGCCTCCTTACATGTCGTGTTTCCTGAGCTTTGGGGTAGCTGCAGATAATAGAGATGTCACGTTTAGGGCCTGAACACTGACTCTTCTAAGCTGAGAACTCTGTCCAGTCATGTGTCTTTGCACTGACCATTGTTCACTGTAAAAAACAAAAAACAAAAAAACAAACAAAAAAAAACAAAACTTCTCTGACCAAAGTAGAGAGCTGTGGGTATCAACTTAATATTTATTCAGCAGGCAATTTGACCATTTAGCAAAATAACAGTAGCAGATTCTATGTTATGATCTATGACCTCTCAGCTTTAGTCTTTTGACCAAAGTTAATTCCTTTCTATGGAGCAGATCTCAAATCCCACTAGAAAGCGGTTAGCTACTCTGTGACAGCCATGGCATTATTACTCCAGTGGGTGTAACTTTCCTGGCAAACAGATAGTTCAACATGCAGAATCCAGCACTGGGTAAGATCACTGATGTGTTTTCTTCCCCAGTAACATGTACAGTACCTTCTGGTACTGCAGAAGCTAGCCAGAGGGATGGAAGCTTCCTTATTGCTTTGAGACTTATTTCTCTATGTCCTGCAGTTGAAGTGCAGGATGTCTTTAACAATAGAGTCTTACCATGTGTTTGAACGTGACAAATCTTGGTGTGTATTTTCACTTTCCTTTAAATGGCTTTTAGATGAATTAATTTTTGGGTATTTATTAATGTTTCTGACACCTCAATTGTTGGAATCATGTAAAAGATGAATAAGAGTATGACACCATTTCTATTTTCCACAAACTTGACTTCAGCACTGTGAGATTGAGTGACATGAAACAGAAATATTAAGTACCAAATAGGAAAATTCCAAACCATGGTAGGCTAGAGAGAGGAGGCATAGTACAACTGTGTTTGGAAGAGGTTTTAGAATATAAAAATAATCGGGACAGGGAGAAATGATGAGAAATTTAATGTAGAATGAAGGGACCCAGTATTTATTGTTTTTAAATTATGAATTTGGAAACAGAACAGGCAAAGCCTGAGGGGAGGAACACAAGGCTCACATGGATTCTACCTTGCAGTCTCTGGAAGGCATCTGAGGCATACACTGTTGACTTCCTAAACCACAACTATTTCTCTTCTCGTTTGAATCTGGATGTTGGTATTACTCATTGCTGTCAACAAAGGGTCGACTGCATTTTAGTCCAGACCAGCTAAAGGATTCTTCTGCTTTTTGCAGTGACTGGTTTAGGAATAGATACTATATAAGACCCTGGTGAGTGGATATAAAGAGATGTCCATGGAGACTTCTGGAAAAGGGAGCCAAGACAACAAGCTTGCCTTCCAGTCTGTTGTGTGGTGATTTCTTCCAAACTGAAACATCCTCCCTAGAAGGAAGAGGGAGGTTCAGAAGAGTTAGGAAATAAACAATCTTATGAATCCTGGAGAACTGAAACCTATTAGATCACATAGCCCTTGCCGCAAGTCATAGACATAGCAAACACTTACTGTTGAGCTGCCTACAGGGCATGGAGAGAGGTTATTAGGGTTGCAGCTTTCATGAGATGATGCCTAAGCTTGATGGGCTTCTCTGTGATGTAGTTGCCTTTGAGTCACCCATACTTGTCCACATAGTTCAAACTCATTGGTTTGCAAAATTGGAGTTTTTATAGGATCATTATTTTGGTCTATTTTTGGTTATCTATTTGTAATGAATAGATGTTTGTGATATGTCTCCCCCAGAAATAGTGTCTCATACAGCATCGTGGATGGACATTATCCTGGAGAGGAGTTGCTTGGACAAATGGTCATTAATCTGTGTTTGGGTTGGCAGAGAAATCAATGTGAACATTTCTCTGCCCTGAGATTCAGAGGTGGCAAGCTTGGAATCATTTACCTGGATACCTGTAAGGGGAGATGACATTTACGTGTCCCTTACGGCCCTTCTCTTGACATTCTGACTTGTGATAGCATTGACTTGGAGTAAAAAACTGATCTCTTCTTCTCTGACCCAATACTGACTTATCCTTTAACACTCCCTAGGAAAGAAAATGCTTATACTTTTGTCTGATGCTCTGTACAGGAAGCCTTTCCTTATTAATCAGAATTACCTTTGTCATTAATATTTTTTCTCCCTAGAAACAAGTTTTCTCTCTGAATTCTGTTAATATTTATCCAGTTAGTATTTCCAGCAGCAGAGAAACAGATAGGTGAGGCTGAAAGCTGCTCTTGAAAATTCACCCCTGAGAAAGGCTTTCTAAGCATGCTGCAAGCATGGTTTTTATGACCTCACTTATTCTGCTATCATTGATCTCTTGAGTTGGAATCTCCCGTGGTCCATGGTGGTCTGAGAAGGTCAAAGCAGTCATGTGACTAAAATGATTGATGGAGCACCAACTTAAGATGATGCTGACCCGTCTTTTCAGTGGATAGCAAGCTGTGTTGCTCTGCATTTAGTGTTTATTTTGACATAATGTTAAAATTTAATGTTGTCTGTGTATGTTTTCAGGGCTATTTGGTATTGTTGAAGCAAGTGTGTTACCATGAGGGCAGGATTTGAGGTCTCCTTTGCTTAAGCTTTGCTCAGTGTCACAATCGACCTCCTGTTGCCTGCAAGATGTAGGACTCTCAGCTACTACTCTAGCACCACATCTACCTGCACACTGTAATGGCCCCCACCATAATAATAATGGAGTGAACCTCTGAACTATAAGTGAACCACCTCAATTAAATGTTTTCCTTATAAGAGTTGCCATGGTCATGGTATCTCTTCACAGCAATGGAGACCCTGACTCAGACATGGGCCAAATACCTTACCCACTGAGCCATCTACCCAGCTCTCTTCAATTTTTAAATATAATTTTCAACAACAATAAAACAAATATGTGTAAAAATTCAACTAACAGGATTTATAATAGAAAAAGTTCCCCCAATATGCCCCTACATTTGTTCCAAGGCTTCTTCTCAAGAGGCAAGAATTCTTTCCTCTTTTTACCTCATCTTAATGGCAGCATGTCTCTGCTACTGTTCCATAACTTTTTTACTTTTCCATGTTTTTCCACTACTTTTTATATCCTCTTTCTCCTAACTACCCATGTCCCTTGCACACTGTTAAGATTTATTTTTTCTAAATTCTTGGGTAAACATATGGTGTTTATGTTGTAATGCCTATATGAAACTATTTAACTGGTTGTATAGGATATGAAAATATTTTTTCTTATCTGAATGTCTGATATGAAATTTTATATTGTTTTAAAATTCATTGATCTTAATAAACTTGCTAGTAGTTCATATCAAAGATCTCCAACATGATTATAAGTTGTCCAATACATTCAGATTCTCACATAACCATTTCATCTTTTTCCTCCTGGTGTTTCTATTGTTTGAGTCCAGTGAGAGCTAGGTCTCTTAGTATGTAACAAGGCTGCTATTCTAGATGTTTCCTCCCTCCCTCTCCTTTGCTATATATCTCATTTTCTTTCTTTTGTTTACTCTCAGGTTCACCAAGACATATATTCTCAGGAGTTAAATGAAACAGAATATAGTGGACTGAGATTTTGAGAGCTTGTATATCTGAAAATGCCTTTGTCCTTCCTTCCACTCTGAATGATAATCTGTCTGAGTATACAATGCTGGGCTGGAAATCATTTTACTTTAGAATCCAGAAACTTTGTGCTACTCAATTTCCCAAGTTGCTATGACCAAGTCTGACAAACTTTGGTGTCTCTGTCTCAGTACTTATGTGTTTCCTCATTGCTTTTTAAAGCTTTCCCACCCCCTGGAATTCTCTTCTGATAATGTTCTATGGTAAAGTTTTCCTCGGCAATTTCTTTCAATCTATATTGCTGTGGGATGGTCTGTATGTCAAGTATGTTGCTGATTGGTCAGTAAATAAATCACTGATTGGCCATTGGCTAGGCAGGAAGTATAGGCGGGACAAGGAAAAGAATTCTGGGAAGTGGGAGGTGGAGAGAGAGACACTGCGAGCCGCCATCAGGACAAGGAAGATGTAAGGTACCAGTAAGCCATGAGCCATGTGGCAAAGTAAAGATTAATAGAAATGGGCTAAATATAAGAGTAAGAGCTAGACAATAACAGGCCTGAGCTAATGGCCAAGCAGTTTAAATAATGTAAGAGTCTGTATGTTTATTTTATAAATGGGCTCTGGGACTGGCGGGACTTGGTGGCGGGAGCTGGAGAGAAATTCTCCAGCAACAAATGGCGTCCAACATGGTGGCAAGAGTTTCCACCTAAAAACTTAGAAAACAGATTCTAAAACGGACCTAAAAACAGCTTCCTAATTGTCTCTCTCAAATAAGCGGCAGCTGCCGGTTTGAGCTACTGGCGGGTTCCTAATGTGCTCTCTCGACCTGCAGTATGGTGGGAATGAGGCCTCTGCAAGTAGCACATTAAACTGTGTGGTGGATTTAGCCTTTGCTAGTACAAAACAAAAAAAGAGGTTTCTGGGCTACACGCTACTTTGGTAAAAGTGTAGACCCACTATTTCTGAGAGTTACGGCTCCCAGAGCTGGCGGAAAGCGGACCACCGCCATGTTGGGAAGCTGAAGTGGGTGGAGCCAGCAGCCACTGCGCCGTTTCAGGCTTAGAAGGCTGCAGTTTAAAAGGAATAGGCTCAAGCTAATATAAAAAAATAAGCCACGTAAAGATGACTACCACACAGAGAATCTGGATTATGTTCTCTTTGATATTTGTAACTGCAGAAAAACATTTGATTGTAAAAGCTGTTGAGTTATGCCAAAATGTATATTTTAAAGGTACCTTGACTTCAAAATTTGGATATAAGGATATGTTGCTTTGGAAAAGAGTCTCTGCTCTTGTTTCCACAGAAAGCCAGAGACTGTGGATTTGTTCCAGATTAAGATACATCAGGTTTGACCAGCCAAGACCCCCTGAAAGGTCTCCAATGACACCATAGCCCAGATGATTCAACATCCAGAATGGTTTCAAGTCAACTGGCTCAGATATACAGCCTCACGGACTACTCCATGATCCTAAAATTTTCTTTCTGTCTCCAGAAGATACAGTGCCCCCCTCCAGCAGGAAGTAGTAAGAGAAGCTACGCCCAAATTCCCAAATATACCAAGCTGGCTTTAGAGATGGAATTGGCTCACTCCCCCTCTAAACCCAGACATATTGCTCAAAAAAAAAAAAATGGTTAATAGATTCTTATGTCCCAAATCAGAAGAGCCCTCTGGTGTGGGACAGAGAAAAAACAATATTTTTATTTAAATCAGGTTGATTATAAATACAATCTCTTTCTAAAACAAAAAGGGGGATAGTTTAGATATGATAGGATGAAAGGGTAGATTAATGAACCTACTTTGAAAGAGTAACAACTTGTTTAAAATGTTTTACATTGCTATAGATTTTAGTTTATTGATACAAATTTAAACTTAATTTTGTTATACTGTATATATATATATATTTCTATTCTTGTTTGAGTTATTATGTTTATGTAACTCATTTAAAATTGTAATGGATAATTAAAAAATAGATTAATATTTAGTCATCTATGATAATATTTGTAGCCATGTTAGTTAAGTCTTCTAGGTATACATACTTATATTTCAGATAGATAGGTAGTCTTCAAACACTTCAAAGACCTACAGAATATGGCATTTAAAATGTTTTAAAAATTTAGACCTTCTGGACAATGAGACATGTCTGCTCCTGACAGCACCGATTTACTTCAGAGAGGAGGATGGGCATCAAAGACACTCCATACGGAGTTTATCTTCACCTTGACAAAAATAGCCATTTGGGCAAGAAACTGTTCTTGCCTGGACTGCCTGATCAACTGGACATGCAGGACCCATACAAAGGTGACCACTGAACTTTGCTTGACAAAATGGTCCTTCAGGTTCCTGCTTTGCAGAGAAAACTGCCAGACATTCTACAGGACACAGAGAAAAGTGAATAAGAGACTCTAGGCCTGTGGGCTGAAGACAGATGCCCCAACTTTACAAGAGAACTTTGAATGACTGTCCAAGCTGCCAGCTGTCTCTGTCTACCCTACAAGACTCCTAAAAGTTGCTTATATCCTTCTCCATTTCTCAGGTAGTAGTATATCCTTCTGAGGTCTTTGATGTGGTTAAAGTCTAGATACTTACAATTTTCCTTAGTTATAATAAAAGATAAGTTAGATATAAAACCTTAAACTTACAAATAGAAGATAGATAGGATCTCTTCTTTAATATTGTAACTGTAATTCTTGCTTGATAATTGTTTTGTTATATATAATTTTACTATGTTAAAGTTAAAACCTTCCTTTTTAAGAAAAGAAAAGGGGAAGTGCTGTGGGATGGTCTGTATGTCAAGTATGTTGCTGGCTGTGGGATGGTCTGTATGTCAAGTATGTTGCTGATTGGTCAGTAAATAAATCACTGATTGGCCATTGGCTAGGCAGGAAATATAGGCGGGACAAGGAAAAGAATTCTGGGAAGTGGGAGGCGGAGAGAGAGACACTGCGAGCCGCCATCAGGACAAGGAAGATGTAAGGTACCAGTAAGCCATGAGCCATGTGGCAAAGTAAAGATTAATAGAAATGGGCTAAATATAAGAGTAAGAGCTAGACAATAACAGGCCTGAGCTAATGGCCAAGCAGTTTAAATAATGTAAGAGTCTGTATGTTTATTTTATAAATGGGCTCTGGGACTGGCGGGACTTGGTGGCGGGAGCTGGAGAGAAATTCTCCAGCAACACTATATATGTTCACATCCAGTCTTGAAAACCAGTTTGTGTGATTTATTTCAGAGTGTTTATCCTGACAATTCTCTTTTCTTGGGCTAGAATTCCTCTTCCTTGAAAGCTAAGCACCATTAACTGCCATTCATTTTCTTCTCTCTTTGATTTTATTTTTATCTGAATTAAAAAAAAAATTGAGTCATCTTACAAACTTTTCAAAGTAGATTCTACAGTAATATTTTTAACACTGAACAATTCTGGTTTTCTGGATGCTTCTTTTAAAATAATGTCCAATTGAAGCTGATAAAACAGATATTAGTTATTGTGCTTTTACTATTACATTTATTATATAATAGATGTATATATAGTGATATTTGTGCATGTGGAGAAATATGTATATGTAAAAGTTTACCTTTAGTATAATTATATATGAAGTAAAATATACATGGTATAGTGAGCTCAAAGTTGTCTTTTGCTTCTAACTTAGTCTCTGTTGACTCTGAGTAGCTTGTTTTAAAATCTAGATTTCATGTTACAGTCTTTTCTCAGTTGTCAGGTGATTCTTAGCTGTCATTTCATGTTGTAGAGTGAAACTCGAAATTCTGGCTGTGCACTGTCTGGCAAGAGCAAGGCTTGCTGCATCCAGACTTCTCTGATGAGTTGGGGAGTGGCCGTCTCATTACAGTCTCCACAGTAGTCAACATCATCTGACCTTTTCTCATAGTCTGCTGCTCCTAAGAGGATGTCATTAATCTCACACCTAGAGATATAAACCAGATTTCCAGGAGCCCCAGGGGCTCTCCATTTTCATCTGTCATCCTTTCCTCAACCTCCCTGTTGCTAGCTCTGGAGCTTCTGTCTTAGCTCATGGCTCATATCCTCAGCCCAGAGACAGTTTAGGTTCACTCGAGAGTAACCGTCACCATCTCAGAGTGGAAAAGAATTACACGGCTATTACAAATGAGGCAAGAGTTTAACTGTACCTCATAAAGCTGTACAGACAACCCTTCTGCTTTGAAATTACACATTGTTTCTGTTTTCTGGAGAACTCTAACACTTGTGCTTGATTCAAAAATGCATATTTCCTAATTCTTGGCTTCAAACACACTTTAGCCCTTATGTAATATCTATTCTGCTTTACATAGTCAGTTAGCAACATACTATAGTCTCCCACCCCTCAGAATGGTTTTAGTTGTGGGTTTTTGCCTGTGTGTGTGTGTGTGTGTGTGTGTGTGTGTGTGTGTGATTTACTCTTATTCTCCTTGGCTTTACAGAGTGATGTCTCATTAATTTTTTTCACTGTAACTGTAGCAGGATTTAAGGGAAGGTAAGTGGTAAATGCATGTATCCAGACTATTGTTTCAACAGAAAAGCTTAGTCTCCATCAGAATGTTTATTAAAACTAGGTCTGCCTAGTTTTTCCAGTTCTACCATAAAATAGAGAGAAACATTCATGCACTTCTCTATATGAGGGTGTTTCCTATCTGCCATCATTCTCAGACCAATGCGGGTTTATTAAGTCTTAGAGTTTTGACAATAAATATTAAAAGCAGTCTTTCTTTGCTAACAGACAGCTGGATGTTACTGTTCATTAAAGTACTATGGCTCTCACTGAACGCTCATTGACAAATTCCTTCAGTGTGTTTGGATTGGAATGCCGCAGGAAGGGAGAGGACACAAGCTGTACATAAGCTCAGGCACGGAGAGGGGAAAGCACCAGACTACACCTCAACAAAATGGTCTCACATTTCTTACAACTTCTGATTTGTTTGTCCTTAAGATCACTCATAGACTACAACCTGGAAGGAAACTTCGCAGAACTTCATTAGTATTCATTTTATAACTTCACAGGAAAACTCAAATTTATTGACTTTCACTTCAGAGCTACCAATTAGATTTTTATATTGTAATTTTTTTTCTTCATTTGATGGATATATACCTTAAGGATAATTTTAATGGTGAATTTTACTAGAAATTACCTGTGTTATCTCCATTACAATCATTATTGAATAAAAAGAAAAAGAAATACTTCATAAATATTAATGTTAGTAAGGTCCTTGAACATTTCATAAATATTCAGATGTGAAGACAATCCCAGAGTCACTAAAATATGATAATTTATGCATATATTAACTACCCTATGTGAATGATTAGTTCTGCCATCAAACAAGAGTGGCATGTTATAATTTTATGCTTCCTAATAATTAATGACAGTTTTGACTTTTATAAATTTGAAAACTAACTTTCAAATGTTTTAAATAACAGGCTTTCTTATTAATATTCTATCTTTAAGTTCTAATTGCTTTTCACTTGTGTGTGTATGTTCACACTATTTGTGTTTGGGTGCACACAAGTGTTTGTACGTGTAGAGGCAAGAGGTGGGTGAATTTGCCAACTAGGCTGTGTCTGCCTCCCTAGCACTGGGGTCACATGTTCATTTACCACATCAAGCTCTTTTATGTGTCTTCTGGATTGAATTCAGGTTATCATACTTGCAAGGCAAGTATGGACTGAGCTATTCCCCTTGCCCCCACCCTTTCAAAGTGTATCATCTATACATTTAAGTGCTGGTGGACATGTCAGAGGAGCAGCAGTTGGCAATTAAAGTTTTGAGTTGTCAGTCCACCAAGAGGCAAATCCCTGATGGGTGAATCTCAGATAGGCAAGGCCCTGAAATCACAGACTCCAGAATGTCTTTTGCTTTTGCTGTGCCTGTACGTGTTTGCTGCGGCCGTCTTTCTCTGTTATCTGCCATGGTGTGAATGGGTGTGGGGAGATTCCGACTGCCTATAATGTAGTGTGTTTATCTCATGGAAACTCCCCATTCTCTTGGACATTTTTGCCTGTGGATTATTATGAAGATGACTTATTCTTAAGTTGTACTGTCTAATTAATAATAATAATGTTAGTTTAAATAGAGTTTTGATGATAAAAAATAAATACAAGGAAGTGTCACACAGCTAGGACCTATGAGTTTCACCTAAGGAGCTGCATAGATCGGAGTTCAGGTTAATAATTAAGGAAAACAATTGAGTTCCCAGGAGCCAGGCTGACTCAAATTCTTTTAATCTTAATGTTGGGAGATTTGTTCACAGGATTCAGAGTGTATCATAGCTGAAACAAAGCTTTGAAAATAAAAGTTAGACTAAGATGCTTTTGTCAAATAGCTTTGAGGTGAAAAATCCAAGAAGAAAATCTGAAGTTTTAGAAAGGTCCACAGCTGAGTGAGGACCTCTTTAAGGTCAGGGAACAAGAACAAAGCAGCCCAATTATCATTAGCTGGCATTCCTTTCTTGCTAGGATTGGTTGATGACCAAAGGTGATGATTAATTCCTTCTATCCATTTCTGCCCTCTGTCTCCTGATAGAAAATACTATTGATGAGTGGGCATGTACTCTAAAGATTGAAAGTAGAGCTGACTGATTGTTTTTCATGTATAAAAGTTAAGGTTTATGATTCCTTTAAAATTTATTATAAGATTACCTTTCAAGGTAAATAATAAAATGATTGGTCTTTCCTTTGTAATCTAAAAATGTTGCCTTATTATAAAAGAATAATTCCTTGCTTGCTTATACTGTTAATCTATAACAAGTTACTTGGGTATGAATGTATGTGGGTTCTTGAGACAACTTATTTTTCACCTGTAATATGTGAAATGTTTAATCATGTTAAGGGATATGGAAAACATGCTGTTTTTTTTTACTTGTATTCATTGCTATCACTCACTTGAAAAATAGAATGTAACCACATTGTAATTTTTATATTATTTGAAAGATTTTGTTGGGGTATATAAGCTGTAAGGGAAAGATTAAAGAGAGAGTTAGAAGGAAGGAGAAGGAAAACATCAAAAAGGAGAGAATTAGAAGGAAATCATCAAGAGAGTTAGAAGGAGTTAGAAGGACAATGTCAAGAATGAGAGAAGGAAATAACCAGGGAAATAAAGAATAGAGAGAATGTGAAAGGAGAATAAATAAAGAAGGAAACCATCAAGAGAGTGTGTGGGTGTCTTTTTCCCTTAACCCCCTCAGATAAAAAAGTAATAGTACACAGACTTGGATGCCCTTTGAGCCCTATGCTGCTGGATGCTGGCCCCTCAGGCAGCGAAATTCAAGTACTTTACATTTTGAGTCTTGTCTTGCCTTCCCTTTCCCTTCTCTCCTCCCTCCCTTCCTCCCTCCTTTCCTCCCTCCCTTCTTCCCTCCCTCCCTCCCTTCCTTCCTTCCATCCTTCCTTTGCTTCCTTGCTCTTCGGTTGTTTTGAGGCAGCTTCTCACTCCTGATAGCCTGGGTTCTTGAACACACTTTATAATCAAGCTGGTCTTGAACTTGCAGCTGTCCTCCTGCCTCAGCCTTCTTAGTACTGGGTTTAGAGGTGTGCATCTCAATACTTTGCTTTTTTTGAGCAATTCTCATAGGAACAGACAAACCTCTTCACACGGCTGCAGCTCTTTCTTGTGGTGTGACTCAGAATCAGTAAGTCTTTAGCCCTTCAAGGGCAATATCTTTATAAATTCAGATGTCTTTATGGTACTAAAATGAATGCTTTGGAAGCATCTGGAAGGTAATTAGAGTTCACAATCCTTTTAGAATTTTGAGGATTTCCCATAATATTTATGTGTTTCTTCTGTATCTAATTTCATGACATTTCTATTTTAATAACTCATCTTTATTAACTTCTCCAGAAAATTCAATTTAGTTTTCATAGGAACAGCTATATTTAGCACTTGTTTTTATTAAAGTCATGTTCTAATTAGAATAATGTGTGTTGCTGGCATAAGCTTGTTTGGGTGAAAACATAACCGATTTCAAGACTGGTGAAACAGAACAGCCCCAACAGAAAGTGGATGAAGAGCTTTGAGTAAGCAGTCTGACACTGTGATCATCTGCTGCATTTAGTGGGGATATGGGGAACTTTGCCTGAACTGATGAGTCCAGTGTGCAGAGGTCTTCAAGAACTGCTGCTGTGCCAGGATCTGAGCATCTTTTAAGAGTGATAAAGAGCTGGCAGAAGTAGAACTCTGATGTGATTTTGCAGAACCAAGGGTACTTTCTTTCATTCGTATGCAAATCTTACATAAATTTAAGTTTATGCATAATTTAAAATTTCCAACTAAAATGAGTTAGAGAAAATAATTTTATTTAAATTATGTCATATGCTGCTACTATTTATAAAGTATGTGTAATAAAGTCTAAGGATTTGAAAAGAAAGAGTCCCATGTGCTCTCATGTAGTGTGCGATTGCTTGTGTGCACCTCTGTGTCTGTTTAACTGCTGTAAGTGGGATTACAATGGCTGAATGGAAATTTACTTTCTGCACATTCAAGTTGTGCTTATGCCACAGATATAGTGCTTGCAAGATGCTTTGGGAAAGGGAATATGAAAAAGGGACACTTTGTTCCTGGAGATTTACCATTGTTTTCGAAATGTGTCTTTATTTCCCCCCTAGTCTGGTCTTTACTGTCATGCAGAATCTCTTCAGTGTTCTTAAACCATTCAGTTCAGATTATCCATGGAAACAATGGAAAGGGAAACCCAATGGACAGAAACCCATGCTGCCAATGTTCTCCTTAGTAAAGTGGCATTAGTAGCATTTTAATACATATTTGTTAGAATGATTAACTGAAGTAATGTACATGGAAGTACTTAGAGTCGTGTCTTGCACATAGTAAACACAATGTCTGCTTCCTCATTAGCAGTATTGTTGTAATTTTATTGCTATAGAAGGTGCCAACCCTTTACTCACTGAGGCTCTGCTGCTAGGCCTGTTCTTGACAGACCCAGTCCTGGAGAATGGACAGAGCACAAACTTTGGAGTCAGACAGAGCAGTCTGCGAATCTGGGCTTTAGCTCTTGTGGATATGTGCTCTTTGTAGAGCTACTGTAATTCTCTGTAAAGGTCTTATTCTGTAAAAATAGTTACTATAGTAAGTACCAACTGAGTTTCATGAAGATTGTATGTGGTGGGGAGCAGTACACAGGTACTCAGCAGTGCTTGCTTTTCTCCCTTATTTTCTCACATCTATAGACTCAGCATGACTGATTAACCCAATTTTCTCTTTCTCTTTCTTGCTTTCCTCCTTTCTCTTTTTTAGTTTGAGTCTAGATGTCACTCCTCAGCATTTTATTTGCACGACTCATCCTCAAACACATAGCAAACACTTTATAACACACAGTTGTGATGAAATCTTCCCATTGTGATCATTATAAAATCTGAGCTCCTATCTATAGAGAATAAACATCCAGAGCTATTTCTTTTTGTTCTTGCCTGATCTTCATAGATGTGCAAAATTAGAGCACAACTTTAATTATTCATTTCTGCTTTGATGGTTCCATTCATTTTTTATGATTCTGGGGAATCATTTAGGAGAGCTAATTCAGTTGTACCCAAATGAGATTTCTGTTGCTGTTATACCACTAACAACCTTCAAATGAGTGACATGTCTTAGCATATGTTTTTGCTTGTGAAAGTGCCTAGAATTCTTCAGAACATCTAAATAATTTTTTGGCTTATCACCAAGTAATATAAAAGATAACCTGGAAAAGGAAGTTAGGGAACATTGGAACAATTAATAGAATTTTTTATATAAATTTCAAATATCAGCATGCTTAAACCAGATATGTCTACATTTTTTATTCCATGGAAACAGTCTTTTTGCTATACATGTCATGTGAATCTAACAATATCATGATTAGAGATAGCTCCAGTTTTTCATATTTTGGCCTCAAATGTTGTGTTATGTCACATGTGGGAGGAAAGTCCAGCTTTGCCTTGTCTGCAGAACATTTACCTGGTAAAGGCCTTCTTAATAAAAGAACATTTTAAATTCAAAATAAAAAATAGATGCAAATCTAAATTTATGTAGACCAAAAAATAAAACTTTAAAGTTAAGTGACTTTCATATTATGAAAATATTTTAAAAGCCCAGAAAAACAATTTGCTACATTAAATAATTGACTCAACAAATTTCTGCAAAATTCTCCCATGCAGTTTAATGACCTCAGTATAAGACAAATTGTTCTCTAGTAATCTCTATACAGATCACAGAGAGGTAATCCAGCTTTTCTCTAGTATGATAATTGAAACTTGTTTGTTAATAGCTGGAGTGTGTTCATGTGAGGTTTTACTATAAGATATATTTATAGTACTGCTTTTGGTTTTACGTGTGTGCCGGATAGTTTTATGTCAATTGAACTAAAGTCATCTGAGATGAGGGAACCTCAATTAAGAAAATGCCTCCCAGGGTGCATTTTCTGACTGCTCTTTCAAAGGCCCTGAGTTCAATTTCCAGCACCCACATGACAGCTCACAACTGTCTATAACTGTCTGTAGTACCATGGGATCTGATTTGCTCTTTTGGTGTGCAGACTTACATGCAGACAAAACACCCATATACATAAAACACACAAATAAATAAATATTTGAAAAATAAAAGAAAATACCTACATAATATCAGGCTGTAGGAAAACCTGTAGGATCTTTTCTTAATTAGTGATTGATGTTAAGAAGGCCCAGCCATTTGTAGTTGATGTTATGCATGGACTGGTAGTCCTGAGTTCTATAAGAAAACAAGCTGACCAAGCCAGTGTAGCAAGCCAGTAATTCCTCCATGGCTCTTGCCTCCAGATTCCTGTCCTGTTTGAATTTCTGTCCAGACTTCCTCTAGTGATAAGCTACAGATATGGGAGCCTAAGCCAGTTGAACCCTTTCTTCCCCAATTGGTTTTGGTTGTGGAATTTTTTCATAGCAACAGTAGTCCTGAATAGGATAGTGTACAAATATAGGAATTCTAATAAATTCTACTTTGAGAGATTCTTATAAACTATTAGGTTGTGATGACAATCGTATGAATAGAATTACCAAAAATATTCCTGAGAGATAGAACTTGCATTTTCAAAAATACTTATTTGTGTTATTTTTGGTTATATGTATGTATAAATGTGCACATCAGTGCACGTGCTGTGGAGCCTGTTTCCAACTGATCCCACCAGAGCTGAAGATACAGGCTATTGTGAACCACATGCTATAAGAACTGAATGTTTGAAGGAACAGTCAGTACTCTGTTGAGCATCTCCAACCTGCATTGTAATTGTCATCAGTGAGAACAGAACCCTCATCCTACACGTGTGATACTAGCAGATGTCTCCATTGATCAGTTTCTCATTCCATACATTTCAAATCTTATTGCTACTCTGTTACCTATGAGTCCTCTGCATTAGTAATGGTAAGGTTTGTACACCTTCTTATTCATATCAGTGATGACAATTTAATAGATGTAAAAGATGAATCATAAATTTATTATACCCAAGGAAATATATCCCCAAATAGCTTTTCTTTAACCTGATTCTGAAATGTTTATGGCCATTTCATTTCTTCTCGACTCCAGATGATTTGAGATCAGGAGGAAGTCAGAAAGGGAAGAGGCTTGTCTACTTAATTAACAACAATATACATTGTTTCTAAAAAAATGTAGAAAAAATGTGATTACAGGAATACTCTGCAAGAGGAGGACTAGAATACTACAGGGCTCTAAGTAAGCATTCAAGAGGCAAGTTTCTAGCCTGTAACCTATTTATTTTCCATTGACAATAGGAACTTTTGAGGGTCAGCTTTCCCTAGTTTTCTCCAAACTTAGATAGTCCACAATTGACTGTGTGCATGTGTACATGTGCATGTACACACATGCATGCATGTGTGTATGTGTGAGCATGTGTGTGCTCTTCCTCTGTCTTTTCTTAAAATCAAGTAAGCTCTAAAATGCAGCGTTTGTGACCTAAGGATTGTTATACTTCTAAAGCATCAATTCTTTGTGGAGTATTAAATCTGAATGCTTTCAGTAATTTAGACAACAGGGAAGTTAGAAGAGTATGTTTTGATCTAAGAAACAGAAGGAAGAGCTATTTCAGACTGCTGAAGGAAGAAGAGTGAATGTTGCAAAGCCCAGGACATACCGACTTTAACAAGAGGTATTCAATAAGTGAAAAGCTATACAGAGTATTGGTCTCCCAGGCCAGGAGACATCTTGTTTCATAGTCACATGGAGTTGAATGGATGAAACAATCAACTTAGAATAACTAGAGTCTCAAGAGACTGAAGTATATCTCTAAATGTTTAATGATCAGCATATAGGAAAACTCTTCAGCCAGAACACTTGTGTTAGAATGACAGGGCTTCTCTTCCTGTAGATGAGCATGCAAGGCAGGAAAGTATGATTATGAAGGTGCCTAGCGAGTGTGAATGACAGCATGGAGACAAGTTTCTCATTCAGTAGATGACAAACCATCCTCTGCCATGTCTGTTGGCTAAGGCTTGCATCTCTAGACGCAGTGGTACATATATATTTTCCTTCTGATTAACACAATTGTTCATATGTATTCATGACACAGCTATGCCTTAAAACACTGCACTAGGTTTGAGAACAGTTTTTAATCCTTTAGATGACACAAAATACATACTTTATGTTTAAAATTTAAATTCTTTTTTTTTTTTTTTTTGGTTTTTCGAGACAAGGTTTCTCTGTGTAGCTTTGTGCCTTTCCTGGAACTCACTTGGTAGCCCAGGCTGGCCTCAAACTCACAGAGATCCGCCTGGCTCTGCCTCCCGAGTGCTGGGATTAAAGGCGTGCGCCACCACCGCCCGGCTAAAAATTTAAATTCTTTTACTCAAATAGTAACACTTGTTGACAAAGCAGAAGACTTAGAACAGGCCACTAGATCCTTCACTTACATTCTCAATCCCTACTTACAGCACTTACCACATATCTGTAAATAATATGACTAGTGGAATTCTTTGATTGTCAGTATTCAGATATTTTCTATTAAGTTTTTACAAAGATAAAGATTTAGCTTGTAGCTATCCAGTCTTCCTCAATGTTCCTTCCTTCCAATCTAGTATGCGATTCTGCTCCTAAAGTCTTTAATTCAGACTACTAAATAGTATTCTTGTATCTTTTTGTTCTGCAAATTCTGAGTAAGAATTTTACTCCCTGATTTATACAACACAGATATTATTACTTCTTTCTTCTCTTTTGAGCTCATATCTCTTCTAGCTCCTATTATTTGTGTATTAATTTTTATACTGCCAAGATTGGAGGGTTATCCACTACATATTGTACAGAAGAAGAAATCCATTAAACCCAAGACTAATAGTGTTTGCATTCTGTTGTGAGTTGACTACTAAGAACAAAAGATAAGGGGGCTGGAGTGATGGACCAATGTTTAGGAACACTTGTTGCTTTTGCAGAGGATCTGGATTCAGTTCACAGAATTCACCTGACATACCACAACTGTCTGTAACTCCAGTTCAGTGGGAATAGTAGTCCTTCTCTTGACTCTGAGAGCACCATGCATGCATATGGTACACATGCAGGCTAAATACATACATAAAAATTGAATTTTTTTAAATATTAAAAGATTAGACAAAGATAAAGTTTTGTGTCCAAAGGCTATGACTTTTGGGAACCTGTACACTTCTTTGCTCACAAGCTCCTGGAAAGATTCCTCAAAGTGTTCACTTTGAGATGTTCTTAAGCACTATTTTGCATGTGTATTGTGTCCTTCAGCTTTGAGCACAAATGCAAAAGCCTGTCAGGTCAAGATAACCCACACTACTGTGTTTTTTGGTGTCAGGTAGACAGTGTGATGTTATTATCAATTGAACGAACGTGCATCCTCACTGACTACAGCATAGGCATAAATAATTTTATGCCAAAATCAAGCTAGAGAAATACATTATTCAATTAAAATGCTTTTCCTTTAACCTTGCAAATTGTGAGATCTAACCAAAGAAAAAGCCACTGTAGTTTTGTAATTACACTTCACTGAGTGCTGTCTTTCCCCTTTCGGTTCAACGCTTTGTCTCCTTGCTGCTTCCTGTTTTCCATGTTGTTTGCTCTTATCAATAATCTCTTTTTTTTTCTTGCTTCATTTCATAAACTACGATTGGACTTGACAAGGGAGGATGACTATAGAAGTAAGAATTCTTTCTGAGTGAGTCATGGGAACTCTAAATCCAACCTGTTAAAAGAAGCCCTCATCTTACATCCAGCCCAGCATCTCCTGTGTCCCCAATCTCAGGTCATCATGTTTCAGTGCCGAAAGTGCAGAAAGCAACCCGGGGTCCTTCCTTTACTCCTCTTTTTCTGCCTGCTGGAAAGTCATTCTCTGTTGGATCTCATAGAGAGCAGTGAGTTAGGGCAGTTTCCTGTCTTTGTGACTGCTATCTTGGTTAGGACTGAGCCATTCTAAATCCTTTGACTGAGAAATTACTGATGTTTAACTATGTAGGCCTAACTAGTCTTACTCTGAGATAGAATGAACTTGCTTATATTCAGACTTGATTAAATAAGTTTGTGCTTATTTATTTGTTTGTGTGTGTGTGTGTGTGTGTGTGTGTGTGTGTGTAAAGCCTTATTGTCTTTTCAGTTCATACATAGAAATGCCTCCAACACCAAACATATTTGTGGCCTTTCATTGTATGATTGCAAAAAGTTGTTTAAGTCACTAAGTCACTGTCTTTATACTTTTGTTGACCAGTTTTCCTGAACTAGACACAAAACTGAGTTGTATGGTAAGAAGGAACATACATTGCCTCCTGCAGATTGGATTGTAAGCAATTCTGTTGGGCATAATCTTAATTAATGAATGATGTGGGAGGGCCTAGATGACCATGGCCTGTATAAGAAAGCATATTGAACAAGTCTTGGGGAGAAAGCCAGTAAGTAGCACACCTTAACTGTCTCTGCTTCAGTTCCCGCCTCCAAGTAGGAACTTAGATTCCTTAATTCCTGCCCCAAATGCCCTTGGATGATGGACTCAAACTGTAAGATGAAATCAGCCATTTCTTCCTCTAAGTTTATTTTGGTTAATATTTTATCATGTCAATAGAAAGAAAACTAGAGCAATACTTTTTGTTATCTCTTTATTCACCTCAGATTCACCAAGCCATGTGGCCATTGCTTAGAATCTGGGTTTCAGGTAAAGCTAGTAGAAGTTTATTGTTCTAGATGGTTAGAGTCTGTGTAACAGCAGACATACACATGCTACAACTGATGCTCTGGCTTATGGAAAGTCTTAGGGTTTCAATTGCTCTGAAGAGACATCACAACCACAACAATTTTTATAAAAGAAAACATTTAATTTGGATGGCTTACAATTTCAGAGATTTAGTCCATTAGCATCATGGCAGGAAACATGGTGGCATGCAGGTAGGCATGGGGCTGGACAAAGAGCAGAGTTCTACATCTTGATGCACAGGCAGCAGGAAGTGAACTATTTTCCACACCGGGCATAACTTGAGCATAGGAGACCTCAAAGCTCACCTCCACAGTGACACACTTCCTCCAACAAGGCCAAATCTACTCCAACAAAGCTATACCTCCTAATTGTGCCACTGTCTTTGGGAACCATTTTTTTCAAACCACCACATAGCTAGCTCCTCAACATAATTTTCAGAGTAATTTAAATATGGACAATTTAACTAGTCAACATGCCTTCAAACACAACACAATGACAAAACAAGTGTATATCCATATGGGCCAATTCAGAGTAAATCAGGCCAGCCAGGAATGCCATTCAGCTATATAGCAAAAGGAAATCATGAAGTTTGCAGGTAAGTGGATGAACCTAGGAAAGATTACATTGAGTGTGCTAACTTAGACCCAGAAAAGCAAATGTCTCATGTTCTCTTTCAACTGTTTTTCTTAACTCCCAAATCTTCAGATATAAGTATAGCTACCACCCTTCTTCAAAGAAACTTCTCTGTGACAGGGTCCTTTGCAGGAGGGGGCCAGGTAGGTACAGAGTCAATGACACAGACTCTGGGAGAATGTTAAAACAACAAGCTCATTTTATTCAGGAAGAGGCAAGCCTTATATAGCCTCCACCCCACCCTGGGGGAATGTCTGATGAATATACATCTGCTGGTGTGACATGGCTGCCTCTCATTGGTTCAGGTCATCTCCAGATCATGTCTCAGCTGCTGTTGCAAAGGCCCTTAGGCAGACTCAGTTTGGCTCTCAGAAAGTATCTTATTACTGGTTTGGGCCAGCTGGCTCTCAGGCCTGTTAGGGATGCATCATCCCACACTACTCTTAAAAATAAATGGGATGATCACAGAGAAGAATATATGGACATAGTGCAGACATCAATAGATCATGGGGAGTCTGACCTCTGTGGATACATCTATACCACAACTCCTGCATTTATGGATCAGGGAATACCAGAGAAGATGGGGTGGAAAGATTTTTAAGGGCCAGAATGCCAGGAAGTCTGTTATAAAACAGTTTCTCCTAGAAATGGTTGCATAAACAAGACCAGAACAACGGCAATATCAATAGGCATGCTAATGAAGAAGGGAGGGAATTTTATGTGGCCTAACCCCTATACAAGAAACTATAAATAACTAATGACTGTTAGGAGAGGGAGAATTAATCTCTCACAGGGCTGAGCCCCCTTATTGGTTGTCCAATACTAAGTGGCCTGTCTTGAAACTATATACACAGAACCAACAAATATAAATTCATCAGGTTGTATTTATATATTTGTATATATATATGTATATATATATATACACACACACAGACACACACACACACACACACACACACACACACACACACACACATATATATATGCATGTAACAAATATACTCAAAGAAAAAGAGACTATCAACTTGAGAGTAGGGGGAGGGAGTTGGGAAGTACTGGGTAGAGGAAAATGAGAGGGAACAGTGATGTAATTCTATTTTAACTAAAAATGTATAAAAATTTAAAAAAATTAAAATAATGCTTTTAAAATAAAAGATGTGATGCTGTGATGAGCCAAGATGTAGGCACTAAGTCTATCCCTTTAAGACTGTATTGTTGCAGGTCCATATTACTGGGTACAGAAACACTGAATTTTAGCAGCATCAGTCAACACACCATGAAGGTAATTAAGAAATTGGAGAACAAATTTCTCATCCAGAAAGTTTGTTTCGTTTTGTTTTGTTAATGAGTTTCAAGATAAAATTTAAATATAACTTGGAGAGAAAAATGAAGTAAGTTGTTAGATTTAAATTCAAAACCTGGAACAAATGTATCACAATGTACTGTCCAAAGACACTCATGAAGATCACTATTTAGACTCCCCCCAAATGCAAAAAATTACTTATTTTACATTAATGCAATCTAGGGATTAAAGCTTATAGAAAAACAACTTTTTTGTCCATCTTTCAATTCCTAAAAATCATGTATAATGCCCAGGAGTTTGAAGGAGGTTACAAAACATGACAAAATATTGTTTATTTCTGAATTTTCAGA
This sequence comes from Peromyscus eremicus, assembly GCF_949786415.1. Classification (NCBI taxonomy): domain Eukaryota; kingdom Metazoa; phylum Chordata; class Mammalia; order Rodentia; family Cricetidae; genus Peromyscus; species Peromyscus eremicus. The sequence goes on from NC_081422.1 coordinate 75,032,959, forward strand.
GACAAAAAAATCAGAACATTCAGAATAGCAATTAGAAGAAAGTTGTCTAATTTATTTGTTACTTTTAAAGGAAAAGTCTGTTTATACCATCCCATCAGACAGTCATTTTTTTTTTAAATTTTTATTTTGCAATACAATTCAGTTCTACATATCAGCCACAGATTCCTTTGTTCTCCCCCCTCCCGCCCCCCTCACCTTCCCCCCAGTCCGCCCCCCATTCCAATCTCCTCCAGGGCAAAGCCTTCCCCACAGACTGAGATCAACCTGGTGGACTCAGTCCAGGTAGGTCCAGTCCCCTCCTCCCAGGCCGAGCCAAGGGACCCTGCATAGGCCCCAGGTTTCAAACAGCCGACTCATGCAATGAGCACAGGACCCGGTGCCACTGCCTGGATGCCTCCCAAACAGATCAGGCCAATCAACTGTCTCACCCACTCAGAGGGCCTGATCCAGTTGGTGACCCCTCAGCCATTGGTTCATATTTCATGTGTTTCCGTTTGTTTGGCTATTTGTCTCTGTGCTTTATCCGACCTTGGTCTCAACAATTCTCGCTCATATAAACCCTCCTCATTCTCGCTAATTGGACTCCCAGAGATCCACCTGGGGCCTAGTCATGGATCTCTGCATCCAGATCCCTCAGTAGTTGGATGAGGTTTCTAGCACGACAATTAGGGTGTTTGGTCATCCCATCACCAGAGTAGGTCAGTTCGGACTGTCTCTTGACCATTGCCAGCAGTCTGTTGTGGGGGTATCTTCGTGGATTTCTGTGGGCCTCTCTAGCACTTTGTTTCTTCCTATTCTCATGTGGTCTTCATTTACCATGGTCTCCTATTCCTTGTTCTCCCTCTCTGTTCTTGATCCAGCTGGAATCTCCCACTCACCCAAGCTCTCTTTCCCTCGACCCTCGCCCTTCACTACCCCCACTCATGTCCAGGCTGTTCATGTAGATCTCATTCCATTTCTCTGTCATTGGGCGATCCCTGTGTCTCTCTTGGGGTCCTGTTTTCCAGGTAGCCTCCATTTGTTTTATTGAAAATACATTCAGAGAACTGTGTGAGGATTCCGTGAGTAAAGATGTGTTGTCCATCCTTTTAGCAAACAGACACCAGGGAATGTTGGTATCTATACAGGGCACTAGGGTCTCACAGTGAATAAGCTACTTTGTTCATAAGAATTTATAATCCATTGGGTAAAAAATACAACAATCTCTGTCTGTCTGTCTGTCTCTCTCTCTGAGAAGCCATCATCTGAGACAGAGGGGTGAGTCTAAGTGCTTCTCTCTTTTGCCACATATAAGCTAAAAACATTCCTTTAGGCTTTTGTATACTGGCTTCTGAGTAATTCTTCTTCTGAAAACATGGATACAGACTATTCCTACAAAGAAGAACTTCTTTTAAAATTTCTATCCTATAATCCGGGTAAGGAGCATATAGTGTCTATAGCATAAGACCATGTTAAGAGCAGTTTCATTTTAGTACGGTACTTCCCTGTATGGCCTGAATATCTTATCTTGTTCACTCAGTTCACAGAGGCCTCCTGATCGACACTGTATTCTGCTGTGACTCATCACACTCAGAACCTTCATGGGACAATTCCATTACTTACGAATAACTTCAGCACTTGCTGTCAGCCGTAATTGTCCAGTAAGCCTCTCTGAAACTTCCTTCCCACAACTGGCAAAGGAGGACTGGATCCCTCATATTAAAACACATCCTTTCCCCCACCCTTAAAAGGTATTCAAATTGGTATAGCGTATACTGATTCTGGTTATCTTCATATTTTTAAGTACCTAGAAAAATATGTATCTAAAATATGTAAAGGCAATGAGTCAGGGCATGTCTGTGTCTTTTTTATTCATTCACAGCTCACTTGCTGCTTGTAGAAGATGCTATGCTGTAGGTTTCTCTCTGAACACCACACCTCCCCCTTTGTGTTTGAACTACTCTTTCCTGTGGGGGACTGTTCTTTTTCCTCTCTATGGATTCTGTGAAGGAGGGTCAGTGCAGGCCCACTAAGATCTGGATGAGCTGAGCCACTAGGTCCCACTGGCTGAGCGAAATCACCCCTGTGGGATTTATTCTCTAGAGAGAAGTAAGTTCTCTTCCCCCCAGGCTCTGCTAAAGTGAGATGAGGTGAGCCTGGGTAATTGCACACTGTTCTTTGTTACCGGTAGGTCTGCTCAGTTTTTGTCTGTGTGACAGGAGGGATGATTTATACAGGCTCATGGTAATATTCTTAGAGTGTCAAGGAGTCTATCTCCATGAGAGGAATATTCTAGAATAACTTTACTTGGGAGAAAGATAGTTTCTACAAAGTAGAGAACTTCTGTTTCTGAGATTTTCAGAGTTATAATTTTCCCATTTCCAGGCATTGCCATATCTTGTTGCAGCAGAATAAGTTTTAGAAACCAAAACTAAAGTTCCTGGCATATTTCTCTTCCCACAGAGCAGCAATTGTTCTGTAGTTAAGATAAAACCACAAGCATTTAGCAGTTTCTTCCTTTTACACTTTTATTTGTAATGATATCCTAAATGCATATATATATATATATATAACTTCTACATGAATCCTAAAAAATATTCCTTGTAAAAGATATGTTTCTCCTAATGCCTGCTGACTTGTGCTGGTAGCATGGGCCTATGCTGCACACCTCTGAAGTGAAGAGAGATGAAGCAAGGATCTCTCTGAATTGTTTAGTTGTGTCGTCTCCCTGTTGCCTGTTCCATGACAACATGGGTAACTACTCTGATTCTCAGATTCATGCTTCTCCATTCTTATGAGTTAGTTTCTACCTTTCCAACCATCATGTACTCAATAGACTCTTCCTGACAGAGAGTGGGAAGGACAAATTGGAGTTAAGGATCGTATTAATGTCTCCTCCTATCCAGGTGAACCACAGACTAAGAAAAAAATGATCAACACTTACTGATCCTTATTGCTCAATTAACTGTGTCCCACCTCTCTTAGTCCTTAAGGGAATGTGCCGTGAGTGGCACAGCTTGGGCCTGGGAATCCTGACTAGGGACAACAAGGGAAAGAAGAAAATCAGACATATGGACACATGTACAGGAAGACTGATGTCAGGCCAGGATGTGTTCACTCTGGTGAAGTGGCATCTCACTCACCTAGTGCTTTGTCTGTTCCCTACAAGAATGTATTTGTTGATAAAAGTATAAGTTTACCCAAAAGCATTTTTTTTTATTAAAAGTGAAGCAAACCTTTTGGCTTATGTGATTTTAGCTTATCACTTTCCTAGCCATTCATTACCTCTCTGCTTCCACAAGGGTAGATTTGCTTTTGCAGTACAACTACTCTTGGACACAAACCCTGAGCTGGTACCTCACTTTCTGGGATTGTGACAACTCTGCAGTAATTGTCCACTTGGAGACAAATGAATACTGAAAGCTATGAAAGGATTTTTAAATCTTGGATCACGTCAGCAGATTTCAGATTTCTGCAGGAATGTTGGAGTCCAAATCACAAATGCTCTGACATGTCACATGATCTAGACTAAGAGGTTATAAGATTTTCTCTTAATAGTAAAGATTCCTTAGAGTAAATGTCTGATATCAAATAGGTTTACTAATGCAAGAGTAGCTTACATTTCAGCAAATAATTCAACTCCCAATAAGTTTAAGAAGCAGGTTTTATTTATTTATTTATTTATTTATTTATTTATTTATTTATTTATTTATTTATTTTGATTTTTTGAGACAGGGTTTCTCTGTGTAGCTTTTGGAGCCTATCCTGGAACTTTCTCTGTAGACCATGCTGGCCTCAAACTCACAGAGATCTGCCTGCCTCTGCCTCCCGAGTATAGGGATTAAATGCGTGTGCCACCCCCCCCCCACCGCCTAAGTAGCAGGTTTTAATAAAGAGATTAAAATATTACAATGTCTAAAGTGTTTATAAGTCATATACCAGAGACCCCATTGCAGGTCTTTATTAATATTTACTTATGTAAGTTCAAAAGAGACAGGTTCAGAAACAAAGAGACCAAGTATAGGTAAAGAAAACGTCAAGTCTTCACTGTAAGAATGATATAAAGGAAGAAATACTAAATACTTAAACTGTATTGATATTTTTTAGTAAAAAATAGAAATTATACATATTTATAGGGCATATGTTGTATTTTGAACCTCTATACTGTGTAATGATCAGATCATGTTTATTGGCAGTGCTATCACCTTAGACTATTTTCATTCTTTGCATAGGTGACATTCAGAACCTTGTCTGTGGGCTCTTTTGAGATGTTGCATCAGTTGTGCCAATTATACTTCTTCTCCATCAGAAGTTTTCATCCTACGCACCTGAACTTCATATTAATATGCACACTGTCTCTACACTCTTCTCCTCCTCTCTTTGCCCATTCTCTGATTATTACGCATATTTTCAGAGAAGTAATAAATCTTGTCTTTGTAACCCAAACAATAAAATGAGACTATTGTTACCAAAAACTGAACGGTGGTGTATATTTTAAAAATATTTACGTATTATTGAAATGTCAGGCCATGTAAAGTCATTGATATGACTTGTAGTATAAATGAATGACAAGGGAACCCCCAAGGCTATATCTTGTTTTCAGTAGCAAAAAAGAACTTCAGATACTGATATCAGTTCTCACCAACACTATTAATTGCTCTCAGGAAAACCACTTCAGGACTATAATTATCATTATGCTCATATACATTGAGTTCAGAATGTGTAATTATTTTTAGCGCTCCCTAGACAAACATACATTGAAGCATTAAGAGTTGAATATGGAGATTTATTGAGAATACAAAATGCACTAAAACATGGACAAATGCAGTGAGTATTTTTAGCTTTATATAAGATCTTTGTAATGGTAGAAAAAGACAATAGTTTTAAAGCTCTCTCTCTTTTTTTTCTGAAGTAATGTTGTCTCTGTGGCTTAAATATGTATTACTTAGGCAAATCAGTTTTAGTGTAGGCATCCCAAGAAAGAAAAATATAGTCCATTAACCACACTGATAAATTTCTCACTTGTAAGATAATCTGATAACTTCATAGACCATTAAAATATGGGAGAATCTTATATGCTATGACTTTTGAAGTTTTTTGACAAACTCTTCATGAAGAGAAATATGTAACATTTTTCTCCAGTGAGTTCAAAACCATTCCTTCTTTGGAAGTCTATGTCAAGCTTTACATTTGTCTCTTACTAAACATTGTAAGAGAGAGCTTTTCTACCACCTTTGTCTATTGAATAAGCCTCTGCAGGAGGCACTAGTTTGCTTTGTTCAAATCCTCACCCTGAATTCCATTTCCAGTTTGGGGGGTTTGATGGTCTTCATGGTGGCATTGGGCATCTGATTCTCTGTGTCAGGTGCTGAGATATTTTCATATATTTTCTACCCAAAGTGAAATCCCCATTTCTTCTTAAAGATTAAGTAAAACTCCATTGTGTGCATATACCACATTTTTGTCCATTCCTCTTTTAAGGGACAGTTGGGCTGATTCCGTCACTTGTCTATTGTGAATATTGTTCCAGTAATATGGATTTGCAGGTATCTCGGCAGTATGTTGACTCAGCATTCTTCGGGTTTATAATCAAAAGCATAGAGTTGGGTCATCTTGTATTTCTATTTTCACATTTTTGAAAAGCCTCCACAGTGTCAGTACACTTTAAAGTACCCACTAGCAGAATGGAAAGGTTCCTGTTTCTCTACATCTTTGTTGTTTGTTTCCTTAAAGGCAGCCATTCTGACTGGGTTAAGGTAAATGTGCTTTCAATTTAAGTTCTCTTGATGGCTAACGATGTTGAGAATCAAATTTGTCATAAATTAATGAAACTATAGATCACATTAAATTAAATAAGTCAAAGGCTCAAAGACAAATATTGCATATTTTCCCTTGTTCATGGATATTGGAATCCTTTGTAGATTGATTAAAAAATATTTTTGTTCCCATAGCAGATGAATAAACTGGTATGAAAACTGCCAGGAGCAGGCCGGTGGTGGCGCACGCCTTTAATCCCAGCACTCGGGAGGCAGAGCCAGGCGGATCTCTGTGAGTTCGAGGCCAGCCTGGACTACCAAGTGAGTCCCAGGAAAGGCGCAAAGCTACACAGAGAAATCCTGTCTCGAAAAACCAAAAAAAAAAAAAAAAAAAAAAAAAAAAAAAAAAAAAAAAGAAAAGAAAACTGCCAGGGTTAGGTATGTCAACATCCTTTCATGGAGAAGAGAGGACTTTCCCCAAGAACTTATTTTCAGATAATGTTGGTTGTAGTGGGTAGCTGTTCCAGGTTTGACCTGGAAGTACTACCCACAGTGAGGCTTCTGGTAACTGTCATGCCTACCTATGACCTGCCCCTGAGGTGCGGCTGAGATGGGAGCCCTTAAGACCCAAGATCTTGATGTGCCAGGTCTCTTGGTTCCTGGTGATCCTGGATGCTGGATAGTAGACCGAGCAGAGTTCTCCAGAGAACACTGCTGGACTGCATTTCACCTCTCCTGATGCTGTAACCAATCCCTTTACTTGTTGTAAGTTACCCCAAGATACACCTCCCTTTTAACTACATTTAGTTGCCTTAATAATTTCCCCCAATAGTAGGCAGAGAAGAGAGGTTCATGAGGCCCATCATTTCCTAAATATCTACAGATATTTAACAGTAGTTGGGGGAGATAGAGATTTTCTTCAGTGCTAAAGGAAATGTTACAAAGCCCTTGTTCCTATAAACAACTTCTCACCCAGGGCCCTATAAGCAATCCTAGTGAAACTCAATGGTCATGTAAAAAACAAAGCACAACAAATAGACATGGAAGTAGAAGGGGGCTATGTGGGAAAGGCAAGAGAATCAGGGGGAGTAGAAGGGAAGCACTAAAGGGCAATGAGAGGTAAAGATGACAAATATACACATTTATATTTATAAAAATGTTACCATGATAAGAAGGAAGCAGTGAACATTGGGAAAAGAAAAAGACTAATGAGGGAAAGTAAGAGAGTTTTTAGGGAAGGAATGAGACAAGGAAGAATATGGGCAGAGTACATGCATGTTGGAAAGACATTGTTTTAGAGAACCCAACACTGCTCACCCTTGACAACAAACTCCCAGGTTATTAGTGTGTTGAATTTGATGGGCTAGTGAGAAAAGATAATGATTAAGTACTAGTATTTGAAAGACAGACACTTATCATTTGTTTTTAGTGTGTAAAAACGTGTGTAATCTATGATTTATCTATAAATGGAAAAGAAGTACTCATTTGAATGAAAAGGGCAAGAGCTTCATGGTCAAGTGAGGCTTCAAGCTTTAATGAGCATAGAAAACTTTCAGTCTTTCTTGTTATTTACACATCCATAGAAATTGGGAACAACTTGATGCAACCTTGAGAAGGTTTATGGTACTTTGCTCTAAGACAGCTGTAGTTACAAGGTCACTTCAGAAGGAACATAGATGTTCAACTTCCAGAAGCTGAGTTAGGAAGGGTTCCCTATGGAAAGGTATGGGTAGACCAGTAATGACTTAAACAGTAATAGCATTTTTTTTTTTACTTACTTATTGTGGGGGTTTAGAAGAAAATGGCCCCTAAAGGAAATGGCACTAATGGAAGATGTGGCCTTGTTGGAGTAGGTGTGGTCTTATTGGAGGAGGTGTGTCACTGTGGAGGTAGGCTTTGAAGTCTCATATATCCTCAAGTCATACCCAGTGAGTCAGTCTAATTCCTGTTGCCTGCATATCAATGTGTAACAACTACCTCTCCAGCATCATGCCTGCCTCCATGCCACCATGTCCCACCATGATGACAATAGACTGAACCTCTGAACTGTAAGTGAGCCACCACAATTAAATATTTTCTTTGTAAGAGTTGCTGTGGTCATGGTATCACTTCACAGCAATAGAAATCCTAACTAAGACACTTATTTACTTGTGTGTGTGTGTGTGTGTGTGTGTGTGTGTGTGTGTGTGTGTGTGTGTGTTATAAGTGTGTGCCATGGTGTGTTTGTGGTGGTCAGAGGACAGCTTGCAGAAGTGGGTGCTCTTCTTCCACCATGTGGGTCACAAGTATGAAAGCAAGCTTGGCAGCAGGCTTTTACCCCACTGAGCCATCTTGCTGATTCCTGTAATGACTTTTCATCTTATCTGGGTTTTTCCCCTTTGCTTCCTTTCCAGTAATTCCAAAGTCAAATCTAAACAGTTACTCCCATAACTGAGAATGCTGCAATAGTTTATCCTTAAGTGTGAAATTTCAAGTTTTGTACTTCCTCAGTGATTTATACAATAAGGGTTTTGTAATTAGCTTATCATAAGAAAAAAATTTCCATTAAAATAAAATGCAATTGGTGTAATATTTATAAAGAGAGTTGGTCTGACTTTTAAATAAGATATTCCTGTGCATGAGTCATTAGAATTTTTAGACAGAATGTCTTGACATGTTTCAGTTGAAGAGCTGTCTTTTGAGTCAGGCCATGTATGCATGAGACTCTTCTATGAGTTAACCTAAATAAGTTGAGAAATTATTCATACTCAAAGAAAGTGAAGGACCAAATGATGGAGAAGAATCAGAAATAGAAGTTTCAGGGGTGCCCCTAGGCTTTTTTTAATGCTTATTTTAAATTTACCAATGGAGTAAAATGGTTAATCAGTGATGTTTCCTCAGGCTTTGGAAACAGTTGAGCACTTGATGCTGACTGTAATATCCCTGGGAATTACAGAGGGATACCAGATCCAGGTCAGGGGTACACGTTACCTGAGCCCCGGTGCCTCATCCCCCATGTAAAACTTGGGCAATGCAAATCTAGTTTACTGATGAACTGATGAGAAGCAGCTCCACTAGGGAATAAGAGTTAGTTAGTCATGGGTCCTGGGGAGCACCATGACTGATAATTCATAGATGCAAGGCACAGTTCTATACCCTACAGGAGCCATACCTGTGCTGGAGTCTGGAGTAATATGTACAAAACCCGGGCTTGTTTCAGCTCAGCAGATGCATTTTAGAGTGTAACCACAGAGCTTCCGCACTGTTGTGGACCTCTGTTCAGTGTGGCCTGCAGTAGCTTTTTCCTACATTAAACAATTAGTATGGGGAAAACTTGTGCAGTCTTATGACTGACTGCCTCACACAGACCGGTGATGTCATGAAAACAGACAAATGCATATCCTAAGATATTTTTCAGCTTTGAAAACAAATATGGTTGCTTTGTTTTGTGGTATTGAGACAAAGTCTCACTCTCTAGCCCAGGCTGGCTTAGAATGGGAAATGTTTCCATGATGTGAATTTTCAAGGTCAGATTTTTTTCTGTGTATAAAAAATAAAAATAGTTTTCTTAATTTTAAAATCTTTCACTTTAGTTCATTTATATAGAAATGATATTTTTAGAAAGTAATCAGAACAAGTAAAAATTTTAAAAGATATCCAACTTTGAAATTTTTGATCGTACTTGGCAGAGGCTTTTTATTTTTGAGTAAGAAAAAACACACAAACATCAAATATTTTGTGTATGAATTACTATTGCCAATGAAAAGTACCAAATTGGGTATGCAAATGAGAATTTTTAGTTATAGGTTTTACAAACATACCTTTGATAATGTAGAACTTAGAGTCAGCAAAGTGTAACATACAAATCATAATACTATTAAGTAAATTTTGTAGTATCAAACAGTTTTAATTTTGACACATAGAAAACGCCCATTTTGGTCTCTTCAATTGTTCTATGGGGCTCAGTTGATATCTAGTTGTCACTGATTTTATCTTGTTATTTTTGCACAAACAATAGTCAGAAAACAGAGAAAACATTTCTTTAAAATAATTAAAACTGCCCACCATGAAAACATTATTATTTTATCTGTGAGGGCATTTCTGATAAAAGTTTAAATACTCCAAGGTACATTACACAAGGTGGTCTCTAAATTGTGCAGAGATACTCAGAGTTTATCACACATTTATCTTTGTATCTTTTGTGGGTTGTCTTAGTTTCTTTTCACTTATTTTCTTCTTTTTCTTTTATTTTTTTAATCTCTTCTTCATTTTCTTCATCCCAGATCTGTAGATAATTTATTTCCCATCCTGTGGTGGGAAGTTTATAAATCCCTTGCACCTGAGGTGGTTATGGGGAACATGAAAACTCAAGTAGAGGGGAGCAGTTATTAACAAAGGTGAAGATGTAAAACATCTGGGATCCAAACCTTCCTCTAATTTAAGCTCTTGACATTCTAGTAGAGATCCTTTGGAAACCAGACTCCCTTCTTTACCTCATCCTCTGGCTTTGGCCTTTTTCAAGTTGTCTGTCCTAGCACTTTAGTGGAGAAGAGAGTTTCCAGTATAGAGATGAGGACCGTCTAGAAGATGCCTTGGGTGCCAGGCTGAACTTAGTGGATGGAGGAAAGAATTGTTCAGTTGTTCCAACAGCTGATTATTTGGTGTGCTAGTCATTGTGCAAAGAGAGCCCGGGCTGCTCTGATGCTGAATGTAAGATGTTCCTGATCAAAGGTACTGAAATACGCTTTAGAACAGAATATTATGACACACTAAAGACTGAGCACTTCCTCTCTAGAACAAACAGAAAACAATGAATATGTTTGCTTCTGTAGTTTTTTTCATTTATCATAGGGCATAAATCTATAACTATGAACTTTGCATTGTTTACATATGTATTTCATTTCCCAATATGTTCATCATCTTCAATAGAGAAATAAAATTTAAGAAAATCAAAGTGAACGTCAAAGTAAATATTGTCATCTGAATTTCAAAGAAACAATGATGATTGTGTAATTTTTCCATAATGTTTATCATTACTTTCATCAATGGGGTTGTGTTGATTTTTCCAATCACTTAAAAATCAGAAGACATAGATATACTAAACAAGCATTAGTGTCCACTCCACTGTTAGGATTCATCTTAAGAGAACTGAACATAAAGAGAAAGGTGTGTCACATGATGTTGCAGAAGGTGAATTTGCATAGTAATCCTTGAGCTGTCAATTTATACAGTTGTCCTATATTCATTTATTCCCTTTTGTTTCCAATTTTAAGTGTACATGTATAGTTTTTATTGTGTTTGGTTTCATTATCAGAGAAGTAGATCCACAAATATGTAAAAGATGGTGGCTTCTTAGCAACATCACAAGAATAAGCCATCAATCAAAAAGGGACATAAAATCAAATTTAAAAGATAGCTAATTCTAGCACAGTTTCAAAAATTTCTCTCAAGGCATATAAACAAATACATCTGAAACTCCAGTCTGCCGAATATGAAATATTTGACAATCTTATAGTTGCTATATTGTTCATCTCTGTTTACGTTGGACAGGAAAACTGAAAGTTCAAGGCTTTTTTAGCTAGAGTGGGTTCAAGATTAGCTTGGGTAGCTTAGCAAGACACTGTCTCAAAATCAAAAGTAAAGAACTGGCTTAATAGATAGCTCAGCAGTGGAGTGCCTACGGAGCACCCATGATGTCCTGGGTTCAGTACCGAGGGAGAGAGGCTGGGGAAAGACAGGCTTTCCAAACACATTGTTCAAGACATCATCCAAATACACTGCAGTTGTCTACTAGAGAGACCAGCGCTGGAAGCTGAGAAAAGTCTAAAACAGTTTTCACAGCTACAGAAAAGGAGCTCTGAAAAGCACTGCAGCAGAGAAGAGCCTGCTCTCCCCATCTCCCAACCACAGTGGCTCAGATTTAAAAACGGAATGTTAATTAAGAAATGTTACTTCATAATGATATTAGAAATTTTGATAAATGTGCCCAGTTAGGGATTATTCCAACTTGCTTAAAAATCTATTGGAAAGCATTAATCAAGACAGTCAATATGTAGAACGCCGAAAGTTTTTGACTTTTGAACATTCTTAGCAGGCTGTAATTATTGAACAGAAACTTTATAAGCAGGAAAACTTGATTTATAAAGTCAAGGGGGAAAGTCAACCAATAAATAATGAGCACATAGAAAACAGATGGGGTGATTTTTAAATATTAGAAATTTGTTTCTTACAGTTGTGGACGTTGGCAATGCCCAGATCTCAGCGATAGCTTTGCAGGCAGCTTTCTTGCTGGGCCATCTCTTATTAGATGACAAGTAATAAGGAGGGAGTTGTTTGTCTTTTTATAAGAATGCCTCCCAGCATCACATCATCAGTCCATTTAGGACATGCACGGAGTCCCCAGCATCTAGGTGCCTTTAGCTATGTTCTCTCATAATACTATTATGATGGTAATTAAGCTGCACCATAAGTTTGGGAAAGGACAAGCTGTCACAGCACCGAGGTCCTATCTAAATGGAATCAGGAAAATCTGTGCTTTTCTAGTAAGTAACTAAATTTGGTTTTGCTTCATAAGCTGAATGAATATTTTAGAAAATTTATTAAATATATTTGCTGAAAAGAAATACTTAGAGCAGAGGAAAAACCTATAAAAATACTTGGACTGATATATTTACATGTTTTTAAATAAAAAAAACATTTAAAAATATTTTTATTTAGTAAAGTTTTACAGAACTTACCAAGTACATTGTTACTTACAGAAATATTTTTTTTCACATTAAAAATATGGAATACCTGGCCAGGTGGTGGTGGCACATTCCTTTAATCCCAGCAGTCAGAAGGCAGAGGCAGCTGACTCTCTATGAGTTCAAGGCCAGCCTGGTCTATGTAGTAAGTTCCAGAACAGTCAGGATGGTTACTCAGAGAAACCCTGTCTCAAAAAACAAAAATAAAAACAAAAACAAAAATGACATACCAATATGTGTGGTGACACACAACTTTAATTTTAGTGCTTGAGAGGCAGAAGCAGCTAGATCTCTGTGAGTTCAAGAACAGCCTGGACTACATAGAGAGTTCCAGGTCATTGAGAGCTACATAATCAGACCCTGGGGAACTATATGTTCTTATATGTTCACAAAACAACAATGTGAACAAAACGACGTACCAAGAAGAGTCAATTGAGAATATCAACATTTATAAGATTAATCACATAATTCACCTCTGACCAGGATTGTGGGTAAACGTGCTAAAATATTAAAATAATAAGATCTTGTTTAAAACTGCATTCTTCTGCAATGTGCATGCAACATGATATTGGAGATATATGAGATTAGGAATCTGATTAAAGAATATGGATGTACAAAAAGTTATCACTGTCCTCTTAATTTCCTGCAATCAATGTGTACACACTACCTTTTTGTATGCATATAGACACACACAGATTTGTGGTGTTAAGATTTTTATGTCTAAAGCCATTTTTATTTCTTTTGCAAATAAAGCCATTGCTTTTCTGAGTGAAACTACTGTTTCCTAAAAGAACCGTTAGACTTTTAACAATAACATTTTAGGTATACCAAGAAAAAAAATCAGTATGCATGTAGATATATGTGTGTACATTCTAAATATATGTTTTATAATTTATTTTGTGCCTCTTTACCTTTAAATATTCTACATTGAACATTATATAGTTAGCTGTAGCCTGTTTGAAAGAGGTACAGCCTGGATTCCTGTGATGCTTTTCTTACAAAGCATATTAAGTTCTTTGTGATTATCGTGACCTTCTTACCATTGCAATTTTACCATGAAGCATCTATTTTGCCAAATTCATTTTTTTATTGAACTACATGTACAGGAATTATCATTTTTTGTCTGATTTGTCCATATCACCTCCAGCCTTTGAACCCTGAACACATTTCTCCAATTAAAACGTGGGTGATGGCAATAAAAGCTGTAGGTTACAAAGCAGTAATTCTCTATTTACTTCCCTTTTTAAAAATATTCTTTGTGTGGTCCTGTTTTCCAGGTAGCCTCCGTGGTGATGTGAGTAGCAGTCCAGTCATCCTTGTTCCACATCTAGTATTCTCCTATGAGTGAGTACATACCATGTTTGTCTTTCTGAGTCTGGGTTACCTCACTCAGGATGATTTTTTCTAGATCCATCCATTTGTCTGCAAACCTCATGATGTCATTGTTTTTCTCTGCTGAGTGGTATTCCATTGTGTATATGTACCATATTTTGTTTATCCATTCTTCAGTTGAAGGGCATCTAGGTTGTTTCCATGTTCTAGCTATTACAAACAATGCTGATATGAACATAGCTGAACAAGTGCTCTTGTGGTATGATTGAGCATTCCTTGGGTATATGCCCAAGAGTGGTATAGCTGGATCTTGTGGGAGATTGATTCCCAATTTTCTAAGGAAGCGCCATATTGATTTCCAAAGTGGTTGTACAAGCTCGCATTCCCACCAGCAGTGGAGGAGAGTTCCCCTAGCTCCACATCCTCTCCAGCATAAGGTGTCTTCAGTGTTTTTGATCTTAGCCATTCTGACAGGCATAAGGTGGTATCTCAGAGCTGTTTTGATATGCATTTCCCTGATGATTAGGGATGTTGAGCAATTCCTTAAATGTCTTTCAGCCATTTGAGTTTCCTCTGTTGAGAATTCTCTGTTTAGTTCTATAGCCCATTTCTTAATTGGACTGTTGGGCTTCCAAACGAATGGAAACACATGAACTATGAACCAATGGCTGAGGGGTCCCCAACTGGATCAGGCCCTCTGAATGGGTGAGACAGTTGATTGGCTTTATCTGTTTGGGAGGCATCCAGGCAATGGGACCAGGTCCTGTGCTCATTGCATGAGTTGGCTGTTTGAAACTTGGGGCCCATACAGGGTCGCTTGGCTTGGCCTGGGAGGAGGGGACTGGACCTGCCTGGACTGAGTCTACCAGGTTGATCTCAGTCCTCGGGGGAGGCGTTGCCCTGGAGGAGGTGGGAATGGGGAGTGGGCTGGGGGGAAGGTAAGGGGGCGGGAGGGGAGAGAACAAGGGAATCTGTGGCTGATATGTAGAACTGAATTGTATTGCAAAATTAAAAACAAAAAAAGAATAAAAAAAAATTCTTTGGCCGGGTGGTGGTGGTGCACGCCTTTAATCCCAGCACTCGGGAGGCAGAGGCAGGCCTGGGCTACAAAGTGAGTTCCAGGAAAGTCGCAAAGCTACACAGAGAAACCCTGTTTCGAAAAACCAAAAAAAAAAAAAAAAAAAAAAAAAATTCTTGTGGCTCAGAATTAGTCGAGGGGTGGTCATTTCCCCTTAGTATGTAAAGTAGAACATGATGTAAGACCACAGCAGTGTGTGGTTCCTCAGAGGAAGCCAGACTGTTAAAAGAGTTAAATGAAATGCCACGTATCTCAGGTTTGGGTCTGGAATAGATATCCTAGATTTTCCTTTGCAGCCATTTAATCTTCTCATGCCCTGTTAGGTCAAAGCTATGCTGAACAAGGCAGGAAATGACATGGGAATGGTTTGCATTAGGCAAATAACCATAAATAGTATGTGTCCTCAAAGAGTGAGGCTTTTCCTGTGTTCACTACCTGCTGTAAAACACGACAGGTGATGCAGCTACCCGGGAACGCCAAGTAATGCACAAGCTCTGTCCCTAGTTTCCACAAACAAAGGATGGCAGCCAAAGGACTACTCATAGACTGCATTCACGATCCGATCGTTGAAGGGTGTTTTCCCCATAATACCTTTTATACAATTGAAAGTAGGGCAAACACGGCACAGTGCAGAAGGGAAATTAGCTGACAGGCGACGACAAATACAATATTGAATATTTAGTAACCTGGCACTGAGAGGATAAGCACAAACAACATGAAACTCAGATGAAATAACTTAAAAGTTTTCCATTGATTGCTTAATAATAATAATAAAAAAAAACAGTCGAACATATCTGAAAAACCTGCAGGCTTATCCCTCAGGCTTGGACTATTTTGTTTATTGATGTGCTAAAGGTGAACATGAATCACTAAGAAAAGGTTAAACTATTCACAATATCTTCACTATATATGGGAGGGAGTATGTAAAAGTCATGGTAGAGATCTGCACATGAAAGTGGCATCTATCTTCCAGCCGGAACAAACGAATGTATTTGGAAACCTTCATAATGTCTTGGTACCAAATACATGGGGCGGTATTGAAATGTGTTGTCAGAAAACATTCATTGTAAACAAGAAGCTTACTGTTGAGGAAACAGATAAAAGATGGCAGCAAACTTTTGTTTTAAACACACACACACACACACACACACACACACACACACACACACACACCCTTCAAAAGAAAGGATTCGGAGCATGATTAATCCATTGATTTTACAAGTATCTGTTAAATACATAATCATTTGTTCAACACATTTTCATATGTTTTCTTATTTACAAGTACCTCAACCTGCCACGTGCTAGTATTATAAATGTGTACCACCAAGTCCAGCTTTGAGATTGACTTTAAATATTAGCTGGTTATATCTAGATATAAAAATTTTCATTTGTTCCTGATGTTGGATAGCTTGGTCAGGACTATTGTATTTAAAAATTGAAATGAAGTTATGATCCATTTGAAAGATATGGGGCATTTGGCAAGGATGTCAGACAGTTTTTTTTTTTCTTAGCGAGTCCTCAAGACTAGAGTAATGTTGTGATGTGATTGCGTTTGGAAAGAACCTAGAAGAGAGACAGCTGAAGTGTAACATTAGCATTGGTTCCTAGACTCCAACATCGCTGCTGACCAACCTCAGTGTCCAGAATGATTTGTCAAGCGTCTTTCAGCTGCCTTGAAGCTGGCAAAAAGCCTTCATTTTTATCAGACTGACACCCTCCCCCACCCCTGAACTGTCAAGTACCAGAAACTAGAATAATTTCAATCTGTTCTCTGAGTGTCTCAACAAAAGGGACATTAAGATTCGCTGTTGAGAAATACCTCATTTGTGAGCCGCTTTTTACATGTCCTGGCAGGTGTGTTAGCAATGAGAGCATCGTATTCACTTTTCCAAATTTATCAGACAAGTGTTGGTGAGTGGCTGAAACAAAAAAAAAATCGTTTTGATTTTCTAGTGTCATATTTGCTTTTGATGCTTAAACTTCCTATCAATTAATGGGCTAAAACTGAGTATAGCCCTTAGGGGAAGGATATGAAAATATGACAGGTATTCATTTGTAAAAGTTAAGTGGTAGAAAATGGAATTGCACTATTTAATAAATTTTAATTTAGGCAATGAGAAAGGAAAGAGATCTTTCATATGTTTAATTCATAGTTTTCCTGAACAGTCTCAAGTCATTAAATATGCAAACTGTCCACCTTTGCAAGGACTTTAAAGTGATAAAATCGAACAGTTTGAAAAATAGTAAAGGACAATCACAAATGGCAAATATATTGAAGTCATTCTCTTTGACTTTTCCCCTTGTCTGTTCTCATTTCCAAGTCCTAACTCCGTCACTGTCCTCAGGTTGTAGTCTTTGTAAATGACATGCAGCTCCCATTACAAACCCTACAGGTTTTGAGCATAGGTTAACTACAGCATGTGTTTCACCTGGTGCAGATTTTTTGATTTGCCTACAAATGGATAACTAAGTTACTCAATTTAATTTATACCTATGCATTTCTCTTTTCACTTAACACTGAAAATTTTTTGGGCTAGTGTTGCCATGAACCTGAAGATTTTTGTACAGTATACAGTGACCAGTCATGCTATTCTGCTGTATAATTAATGAAGCCAGCCCTAAATATTTTTAATCTTGAGCCCAAAGAACTATCCAGATGAGTGAAGATGCCCTGTTTGTATGTCAACATTTCTCCACTTTTCAGTTTTGCCTTAACCTTTCGTTGATAGTCCTGTTCCTGGACTTCAGACCTTTCTGATAATATTATGTTATCATGGCTGGATACCTGTCTCACTCTTTATTGTTTTGTTTTGTCAAATATAATTTCATATATATATATATATTCAATTTTCATTTATATTATGGGGCATACATTTTCTTTATTGAGAGCTGAGTAAGAGCAGAGTGAGAGCAGGTGGGGGAATGCTTTCAGACATGTCGCGCCTGTGGCCTCTATGCTGCAGGCATCCCAGGATAGCTGTTGAATGGGGCTTAAGACATTTGTAGATGAAAACATCATGTTGAAATGTCAAAAGGTTAAACACGCATTATGCTAGATAGGTTAGCTGGCAACACAACCTAGAATTACCTAGGAAGAGTCTAAATAAGGAATTACCTAGATCAAATTGGCCTGTGGTCATGTCTGAGAGGGATAGTTTTGACTGTTAATGGAGGTGGGAAGAGCTCCCTGAATGTGGGCAGAACCATTTCATGAGCTGTGCCCTATTCCGTGTAAGAGTGAAGAAGCTTCAGGAAAGCAGTCATTCATTTCTTTCTGCTTTTGACTGTGATTGGCATTGGAGTTCCTGCCTTAACTTGTACAAAATGATGGACTATACCCTGGAACTGTAAATTGAACAAACCCTTTCTTCACCAAGTTGTTTCTTGTTAAGATATTTTATCACAGAAACAGAAATGAAATGAAGATATTATCTTAGTTAGGGTTTTCTATTGCTATGAAGAGATACCATGACCATTGCAACTCTTATAAAGGAAACATTTAATTGGGTGGCTTGCTTACAGTTTCAGAGGTTCAATCTATTATCATCGTGTGGCATGTAGGAAGACTTGGTGCTGGAGCTTAGAGTGGTATGTCTTGCAGGCAACAGGAAGTTGACTGACTGTCACACTGAGGGAAGTTTGGGGCGAAAGAGACCTCACACGGTGGCACACTTCCTTCAACTAGGCCCCACCTATTAATAGTGCCATTCCTTTTGGGGGGCATTTTCTTTCAAACCACCACAGATACCCCTGTAAGATAGTGTGACAATTATTCACTTCAGACTTTCCATTATCCTAAGTGACTGTCTATTCTTTACCCAATACTGTCAATAAAATTTCTGCTATTCTCATGTTTAAGGGGTTTCCTGGTACCTAGGACTTTGGAAATTGTTAAAAGTAGAATAGCCTTGGCAAGATATTGGCTCTCATTTAAGAGCTTGTTTTGATTTCAGCTCCTGTGAACAAAGTTCTAAAACACCTTTATATGTGGGAAAGTCACTTTCAGTGACAAGCCTTGACACATTGATTGCATGCCTATGTCTTCTGTAATTGTGCCCCTGAGGTCTTGTATTCTGCTATTAATGTGATTAAAACAGCACAAAGTGTATGTTATGAAGTTCAAGTGACATTTCTTTTGAAATAATTATAATTGAACTACTTTCAATTAAACTGGTGAGTGTTCTAGAATGTGTAAAAGACCTATTAGGGATCCAAGTCGTCCTTTTTTAGGGATAGTGTCATTATTCTATTCTGTATAAGTGGATATTATACTCTCTTAAGCATACTTAACTCGGTACAGCAAGAGTAGTTAATCTGAGAGTGTGATTTATCCAATTTACTTCCAAAGAGAATCTGAGTTGAGCACGAGGTGAAGGATTTGAGCAGGCCTGGTCTTTGTCCCTTTAGAAACACCCATTTGAGATATTCATATTTCTAACAGTTCAGTGCTCCATAAGTGGCTTTTCGTTCCAAGGTAATCTATCTTTGCTAACAGGCTCTACATTTAATGTTGTGTGAACTACCATGTAGTGATTGCTACTAGTGCAGTTAAATGCTTTTATAATTAAATCTATAGCGAATGGATTTCTTTATCTTTCTGAGGCAGTTTCCTGCTGTGTGTTTAAACTTGTGGCAATTTGGAGTATTGTCACAGAAAATGTGAAGCATGTGGCTGAAATGCAATTGCAATTACTTCCCTTGCAGGGTAATATGCCTTTTGTTAAAGAAATAGGCACGGGGTTGTATTGGTTTACTTAGTTATATAACTTGTCTCATCATTTATGGCTTTGATTAAAACTATAAAAAATATAAATAGAAAATAATCTGACGTACAATACAGAGATGTGTGTTATGCTTGCTTTTGCCATGAGAACTGTTACCATCTCTATAGGAAGCTTGGTTGGTGGAGGTTGGACACACCAACTCAGGAGTTAGTTTGAGTTAGAATCTAATGGTTTATCTATTCTGAATACAACTGGGGTCATTTATCATTTGTTGATAAGCCTATAAAATACCCAAGGAACAGTAACAACAGCAATTTAACAGTGCAAATGTATGTTCTACTCAGCATGGTGTTTAGTGCCTACTCAGTGCCTCTCATTATATTATTAGCAGTATTCCAACAGGAAGTTGAATTGCCTTCCCACTTAAGGAAACTACATGGATGGACAACATTTCAAATTTAGTCTACAAAGTAGTGAGTAGGTAGTAGTTAAAAATACTTTTTAATTATGAAAGCCTTTATGTTTCCTGTCTCATACAAATCTATTGCATTGCCAAAAATAGAGCTGTATTAAAATATACTGATTTAGCCATATATAATAAATTCTACAAATTGTCAGTCTTAGAAAGTGCTTTTTGTTTAAATCTTAATTTTCTTAAAAAACAAAAACAAAAACAAAAAAATAACACCTGTAGGATAAAGTCTGTGGAATTGTTACTGGGCAAAATTGAGAATCTTTTTTGTGTTCTTTTTAGAGTTTGAAGAAAAATAGCACAGCAAGTGAGCTGTAAATCCTGGCAATTTCCTGGAGGAAGGAAGGAACTAGAAATGTGAAAAGAGAAAGGGAGGGAAGACTTCAGATAAAAGATGAGAAGTCCCTGAGTATCAAGGAAAGTATGTCTATGTCTCTGGTTGCCAGCAGAAGTGATAACGAAAAGAAATACTTAGCACTGGACCAAAGCATCTGATATTAGGCATTACATCCCAGTGTAAAGGATTGTACCAGAACACGTGATTAGAAACATAAATGGGAGACAACTTATTGAGAGAGAGAGAGAGAAAGAGAGAGAGAGAGAGAGACAGAGACAGAGACAGAGACAGAGAGAGACACAGAGACAGAAACAGAGACAGAGAGAGAGAGAGAGAGAGAGAGACAGAGACAGAGACAGAGACAGAGACAGAGAGAGAGAGAGTTGGCCATTGCAGTGCATGCCCTGAATCTCAGTACTCAGGAGGCAGAGGCAGGCAGAACTCTTGAGTTCAAGACTAGCCTGGTCTACCCAGTGAGTTTCAGGATGGCCAGGGCTGCACAGAGAAACCCTGTCTCAAAAAACAAAACAAAACAAGACAAAAAACATTCCCAAGCATGGAAGTAAATGTTGTTATTTGATGTTTACTCTTTTTTGGGGGGCCTGCCACCCAGCTCCCAAATAAATCACCTATGGAGGCTTATTCTTATTTATGAATGCCCAGCCTTAGCTTGACCTATTTCTATCCAGCTTTCCTTAACTTAAATTATCCTGTCTACCTGGGTTTTTCCATTCTCTTACTTTTGTAAATCTTACTCTTACTCTGTGGCTTGCCCCTGGAGTCCTCCTCTTTCTCTGGCTCCTTCCCTTCTCTCCCAGATTTCTCCTTCCATCTATCCTTTCTACCTGCCAGCCCCACCTATTTCTCTCTCCTGCCTCACTATTGGCTGTTAGGTTCTTCATTAGACCATTGGGTGTTTTAGACAGGCACAGTAACACAGCTTCACAGTTAAAAAAATCCAACATAAACAAAAGTAACACACCTTAAAATAATATTCCCCAACAAAAGAATTGGTTGCTCAATATATAACTAGATGGTAAGGACATAGAGAAATACATATTGAATTGACCAAGAAACTCATTGCTGACTAGCTTTCATAGTGCTTGAAGTTTCTATGCAAGATGCTGGGGAAGAAAGATATCAATGGTCTTATCTAGCATTGGTCCTTTCATGATACAATACTGAGTGCCAGGTAAGATGTGCCTACTGATAGTAGAGTGGCATGACATTTATGGAGGCAACCAATTGGTCTATTGTTTCAATTTTGCTTCTGCTCCCCAGGAGATAATTCATGTGTGGACACTATCCATGGCTATTGAAGTTATAGGTCCTAAAGAGAAACCTTAATGATGTTGTTCTTCTAAATGGTCATATAGTTAAATTGCCTTTTTAAATATTTATGTTTATTTGTTCTGTTTCCAACGTTTGTCAGAAAAGCTTCTTATAGCAGTGGGTAGTAGTTAAACTGCTAAGAGAAAGTGACTGTTAGAGCTCAGCCATAGATAGGATAGCTCTATCATACCCCTGAAAGCCTCGTGGAATATCCAGAAAGAAGGGACTGAAAAAAAATGTAAGATCCAGTAGATGGGCAGCAGGGCTGTGAAATGTGGCTGTTGGAAATAATGTGGCTCTTGGACACAATGTGGCTGTGGCATACATGAACTAATAGTAGCTTGGACTACCTGCACAAAATCAAACCAGTTAAAAATTCCAGCTCAAGGATTGCAAAGATGGCTCAGTCATTAAGACCATCTACTGCTCTTGGACCTAAGTTTAATTCCCACCATTGATAGAAGATTGCTCACAACCATGCATAACTCTAGCTGGGGGTGGTGATGGAAGAATCTGATGCCTCTTGCCTCTTGGAGCTGAGAATCTATGCACACATGTACATGCCAACATACAGATACACATAGAAACATATTTTTTAAAAAAAATCATAAAAAGGAATTCTAGTATGAATATTGGCAATTAATAGTTGCTAGGAGGATCAACTTCTCTTTGGTGGCATGTCCACTGATAGGTTCCTTATTCCCCTATGGATGACCTCAACCTATCTACATATGGGCAATGCTTATCGGAGTTAGTGATAAAATAAATGAATACATAAAAATGAGGAGAACATGAATTTGGGAGGGAGATGTGATAAGGAATCCTAGAGAGAGTTGGGGGTAAAATGAGGTGTGTATATGATAAAGAAACATTATATAGATATATGAATTTTTCAAAAAATAATTAAAACTCCCACATATTCCACAGTTAATGAGTGGAAGAAGTACCCTTCCCCCAAAGTGTTGGGTTCTGTGGCCCATGAACCTTTATAGTACATTTGCATATCACACATTTCTCACACTTATATTTTACAAGCTTTTCCTGTACATGTTTTGTTGTTAATGAAGTCCGAGTGAGGAAGGACTTCCAATATTTCTTTGCAAAGTGATTTTTTTATATATATGTTAATCTTGATGTTTTAGTCTCCAGTCCCAATCTTTGATCATAAGTTGGCTTATCTGGTAAAAGCCCTCATGGTTTTGCCTTGCAAACCCAAAGACCTGAGTTCAATCCCTAGAACTCAAAATAGAAACAGAGAACCCACTTCAGGAAATTGTCTTCAGACCTCCATTCACATGATAATAATAATAATAATAAATAAAATGTAAAAGCTATAGGTTAGTCTTATTAACTTTAGAAATATAGTATGAATATTTTAATGGATATGTATGACTTTACTAAGATATTTCCTTCCAAAGAATAATTTAATACAGTTTATAGTAGTATTTTATAGTCATACATAAATATGTGTTTCGAATTTTCATACAGAACTAGTAGTTAAGTAATATTTGAATGTTCAAACAACACGCTTATCTAGCAGAGTATTGGGATATAATGTGTAAACAGTTATCTTATAATTAACTTATTCTTCACCTTATATTGGTAAATGTTATTTTAGTTTTCCTACTTCCTGGGCAAAGTCACATTTGTTCTAGAAAAAAAAGTGTGATAGAAAGAACTGGTCATAAGTACCTACAGCCTGGTTTGAATGGTGTGCTCACAATGAAAGAGGAATGTAACTTCTCTGGGTCATGGTTTTCTTTTTAGTAAAATGAAAATAGCAGTGCCTTCTTTGTCTCATAAGATGTTATGAAAATGAAATCTGAGATTACTTGAAAAATGCTTCTTAAGCTGAAAAACAGCCTTCAGATGAAGCTGGACCTTTTTTCAAGTGTTTTTCAAGTTTCCAATTTTGTGGAATGATTGAATATTGGTTATATTTTTTACCTTCTTAGATTAATTTTTTGTTGTCACCCAATGTTTTTTTTTTTTTTTTCAAATAGCTGGCTGCAGTTAGGAGGGCAGTCTGTTGCCTAGCAACAGTGTCTCTTGGATGCCCTCTACAGCTATATAGCTTTTGGACATAGGCATGTACTCTTAAACTATGCTTCCCATTCTCTAAATAAACCTGTGTGATTTCTACAGCTAATCATATTAAGGACTATTTGGTGACCATTACTGAGAACCATATCTGAGCTAAGGAATCAAACAATTCTTTTTAGAAATTGGATTTTACCTGTTTGCTAAGTGTCATTATTTTTCTAACAGACACCTTTATCATTTATAACAACCTTCACTGCTTATTACTAAGAAGAAATGGCCTTGAATTTTACAAGCATTGTGAAACACACATTGTATGTTTTCTGTGTAATTGACAATCTTTTTTTCTCTTCCCTGGGGAGCTGACCAATGCTTTGGGATTGTTTCTTGTTCTTTTCTAGGGTCTCTAAGAAAATCATAGTATCCATTTGCAGAACCTATCACAACAGCAGTAGTCAAAGCACAGAATTTTTATTAGAGTCAGCAAATAATTAGCGTTCACAGTAAACCTCTCAACAGACTGTTCACTTACCATTTGTTACTGGCTGCTGCTAATGAAAATCATTTCAAATTGGCTTTTGCTGTACTAAATGCCATATTGAACAGCTCTGTTCACTTATGTTTGGTCCTCTCAGAATGTGGGGGGAGGTTGTCAGAATTTGTGATTCTTAGATTATACCGAAGCAAAAATATCACAGAGTGCCTATGGAAATCAGTGAAGGTGTGCAAGCATGTTAAACAATCAGACGTGTCTCAGTAAGCAGCCGGGAAGCAGTTCTGACAGTTCCTATTAGAGCTAATTAGTTTGTGACTGTGTTAATTGCTGCAGAACTAACTGATTGTTGCTTTGGGATATTTCTGGGTTCTTTGCCCCCCAAATCTATGCAAAAAACATAATCACAATTTGCAGAGCCTGGTATGATGCTAGAGATACAGAAAGCCTTGGTTTTGGGTGTTTACACTTTGGATTCTTATCCCGTGGCATCTACAAGATGGATGGTTCTTGGAGGCCTAAAATCCAGAATATTAACTTTAGTGTCTAAAAAGAAAATCTAGTTAAGAAAAAAAAAGTAAGCTTGATTTTTCTTTTCATGTAAGCCCTCATGACTTCTTAAAAGTGAGTTCTGATTATGTGTGGAGTCTTGGTTTTCACACAGCACTTGACCATATGTGTACAAGTAATTTTTCCTACCACCTACTGAGACATTCCCTGGTATGGTTTCAAAAACAAAACTGTTAAGAGGAATATAGATTGGGGTGCAGAGGAGAGGACTGAGAAAGATCTCTCTCTCTCTCTCTCTCTCTCTCTCTCTCTCTCTCTCTCTCTCTCTCTCTTGGTTTTTCAAGGCAGGGTTTCTCTGTGTAGTTTTGGTGCCTATCTTGGATCACGCTCTGTAGACCAGGCTGGCCTCGAACTCACAGAGATTTTCCTGGCTCTGCCTCCCTAGTACTGGGATTAAAGGCGCGTGCCAGGAATGATGTTTCTTTGCACCCTTAAATATTTAATAATTATTACAAAGTAAAAACTCTGTGACATTGTAACTTCCATAAAGCATGCACATCTCTTTCTAGCCAATAATGCCAGGCATGAGTTTTCACTAGAAACATCTAAACTAAACTAAAACTGAAAACATGTAGAAACCAATACACTGCTCTACTAATACCAAACGTATTTTCTTATTTTGGAAAACAAACAAAAGGTATACACACAGTTTATGCTTAAACACGTTTGAAAAGTGTATTCTGCTGCTGTGATTAGGAAAATACAAATAAAACCAGTTATGTAGTTATTTTGTAACCCACAAGTTTGGCAAAATACAAAACCCTAACAGTATCAAGAAGTGATGAAGCTTTCTAAAAGCAGCAGCAACAACTGGGTTTTCACACTGTTCTTGCCAAGGGGATGCACACAATCACACCAGAGTTTACATATGGGAAATGTACCTACTTTGGCTAGACCCATCAGTGCTGGACATCTGCAAAACACCTTAGCAATCCGCATAAGTAACTCATGCAACCTGGGAACAAATTAAATGCTTATCAAGAGGGAAAAAGACAGGTAAACTGCAACACAGTTATATAAAGAAATAACCAGCTATCAGCAAGATTCTGCAGAAATAGTAGGCTGTAAAATCATATCTCCATAGTCATTAGAAGGATGAGAAGACCCATAGAAAATGAGGATACTGTGTTTAAAGAATAAAAGGCAGAACTGAAAGCATATTCAGGGAAGAAGACCCTGCCACAATTCACCAGGAAGCTTACTTAGATTGAAAAGAAACCTAATAAGCTTTCCATAAACCAAAATAGTCATACTTAGGAAGTAAAACAAAGACATAGCCATAGATGTAGTTATTAAAAGAGAAGAGAGAATGGTGGATAATATTCAGAATGAAGCAATGAGAGGCAACAGCAAGGAAGGATTTCCAAGTGTGACTGTGATATACAATGCTCACAGCAGACAGTGCAGTCATGTCTAAAAGGATTCTGGGGCAGACAGTAAAAGGTAGCAAACTGGTAACATGTGTCTTGTTTACCAGAGAACTTATAACACAAGTGCTTAGGTCCAGAAGAGTATGCATTTCTCAAGTAGGAGCATTGAAGAAACTTCCACACTTAAACAAACTATAGCAAAATCAATGAACACAAGACACACAAAAATATGTCAAAACCTTCTAGAGAAAGAACACTGATTACCTTAAAACTATTAACTTACTGTTAATGTCTCAACATCTGTAGAAGCTACAAGACAATGGTGGCAATATCTCTCATGTGCTGAGAAGAGATTCAGCTCATAAATAAGTTTCAATTGTGACACTGAGATAAAAGCAACAGATGAAATGAAGTCAGCATATCAATAGACTGTCATAAAAGCAATTTTCCCATTTGGGACAAATATTATTGACCTATAAACAAGATATTTATTTTTTGGAGTTAAAAGTCAAACTAGAATTGAAATACTAGAAAACAAGTTTGGAGGGTAGTAGGGCTGGCTAACATATTCTAAGTAGCTAACATTGTTTTTCAAGAAAACAAAGACACTGATTACTTTTGAAATTTATGCAGACTAAAATACATCTTTGAACACAAGTAGGATAACCTGAAGGAAAACAGAACAATGGAATGTAAAGAAGCAGGTTCAATCCACATAAGGTAGAGAGATCATCTGTGAACAAAGGAAATTCGAATCAAAGAGAAAGCACAAAATGAGATGCTAGAATGAATACAAATCCCAACTCACCTAACAAAGGGCATTCTTTGTTGAAAATCAATTAAAATCGCTTTGCACAAGAGGCAGAGCTGAACTCTAAGGACACAAAAAGCATGGGGGCACAAATGGATGGGAAACCTGTCAGAAATACATCAACTAAGTTAATGCATAGAATAAAACCAGTGCTTATAACATAGACTTGAAAGCACAAACCTAAAAGGAAAAAAAGAGAGAGAGACATTGCATTTTTGCAAGAAACATTTAATACCCAGAAAATATAGGTTTCAATTTACACTTGCCCAATGATAGAGCTTTAACATGCATAAGGTAAAATTCTGCATCACTTGAAGGACAAAAGCTCTTCATTACATTTTTTAAATCAAAAATATATTTTAAATTTAATATATTCTTATTATGGTTTCCCCTCCTCCAGCTCCTCCAAGATCCTCACCACTTTCCCACACAGCAAAGTCCAGACCTTTTTTTTCCCTCAATAGAGTAAAAACTTGTATCTAAAAAAAATAAAATAAAATTGGATAAAATAAAAACAGACCAGAATAAGACAAACTAAACAAACAGAAGAAAAAGAGCTACCCAAAAGCTCAATAGATACATATACATACATACATACATATATGTATGCAGAGACACACATTTGCACATATAGAAATCTCATAAAAACATAAAACCAGAAACCAGGGAACCTTTGGAAGAGGCTGAAAGATTGTAAGAGCCAGAGGGGATGAAGAACATTGAGGAAACAAGGCCTTCTAAATACAGGAGGACTGACTTCCATACGAACTCACAGAAACTGTGGTAGCATGCACAGGACTGGCACAGGTCTAGGCCTGATGGGGTCTGAACAACAAGAGAAGTGGACACTAGCCAACATCCCTAAGCCAGAAACTATCTCCAACTGATAATTGCTTACAAATGAAAAACTAGTTTTCTCCAATGTAGTCTTGCTGTATAAAAACCATTTTTCATCATTTTTACAAAGGGAAAGTTACTCCGAAAATTATGAAGAATTTAACACTTTCATGAAGACGTTTGATCTACGGTTATTTAGGCAAACCACGTACTTTACTTTTTTAAGACACTGATTCATTTTTTTTTCTCATATATTATATGCCGAACATATTTCCCTGCCTTCCTCTCCTTTCCTTCCAGTCCCCTGTTCCTCCCTTCTCCTCTGTTTCCCTTTAGAAAAGAGCAGGCCTTCTAGGGATATCAACTGAACATGGCATAACAATACAATAAGACTAGGCACAAACACTCATTTCAAAAAAAGAAAAAAATGCTCATTGTCAGGGACCAAACATGAACCATGGAAAAGTACTAGCTAGGCTAGAAAACAAGCCACAGGCCCTAAACCAGATGCCCCCAAAGATAAAGAACATCCCGCGGTCAGATAGCATAGCAACAGAACAATTTTATGGGCCCTGCCCAGTGACCTTATCACCTAGCACAACATCCTGCAGCTTCACGACGACCTGCAAGTCCCCCTTCAGGTACACGTCCCCCCTCAGCTGCAGTCTTGCACATCCTGCACCCCTTTCCTCCTTCCTGCCCCCTACCCCTCCCATGCTATATAAGCCTTGCTGAGGAGAATAAAATTTGCAGCTTGATCAGAACCCTGTCTTGCTGTCTTCCTTCATGTCTCCCGTCCCTTTCATTCTCTCCTGCAGGTGAGTCGCCCCTGTTGAGACCCTGCTGGCGGGGCAGCTCATATACTTTAAAACTGAATAATCAATATACTTTAAAAGTTTTGCTAAACATTTACAAAAGTGACCATCTAAAGCTATTTGTGCCATTGTTTAGTGCAAAAATGTTTAGAACTGTAATATCAATATCCTCTTGATGAACACTTCTCTGAATCAATATATACTTGTTTTCTTTCTCCCAAATTTGGTATGGAGTTAGTTTTGTGGGAGAGAGGAGTTGCCATAAGTGCTTGCTTTATATTTCCAGTAGTCTGGGTTATCTTGGCTAATCCTTTCACCCCAAGGCTATTTGTCATTGCCACTGAAAATAAATTTCTTGTGGTCAGCAAATGAGTCTTGTTTTTGAATCTGGTCTGCTTTTCTATGCCTTTTGATTGGGAACTTGGACCTTTAACATTCAGAGGTATTACTAAAAGATATTCATTGGTTGCTACAATTTTCTTGGCTTTGAAACATTTGCTTATTTAGTGTCCTGTTGTTGTTCATTCTTTCCTGTGGCTTCTTGAATGTGTTTATCTTCACTTGACTACGTAGGATTCCTTCTAGTATCTTCTGTAGTTCTGGGATAGTAGTCATGAATTATTAGAGAAGGTTTTCCTTCCTCTCTACTTATGGAAGGACAGACAGCTTTGACAAGTACAGTAATCTGGGTCAGCAGTGATCATGTTTCAGAATTTGAATTCAATGGCCCTCCCCCAGCGTTTAGAGTTTCTGTTGAGAAAGTTGATATCATTTGTAAAAGAGTCCACCTTTTAAAGTGACTTGGTGTTTCTCTTTTGCAGCTTTCAATCTAGTAGTCTGTAAATTCAGCAAATTATGAAATATTAGTCATCCACATTCTGACCAAAATGCAATTATAGATTAAAATATGTGAATCACTTTTATATCTAACATTTTAGCTATAAAAATGGAAATAAATGGGTTTACATGAAAATGTTATGAAATAACCTTATAAAACTATATTTTCAGATATTTAAAAGTCATGTCTAAATAAATAAAAATAAAATAGAAAAATATTGAAAAAAATGAAATTTTTACTGATTAAGACACATATAGATGAATAATTTATGTAATCAGGGTCTTATGTGAGTTATATTACATTATTTTCTTATGAGAAAAATGTCAACACAGGAAAAAACTAGAGGCTAAATGACAAGTTTAAGAATTTAGGAAAGAAAGACCAGAATAAATGCAATATAATTAGAAGGAAAATTTAAGCATAATAAAAAACTAGTGAATAGTAATCAGATCCTTGAAAGGATCAATAAAGCTAGAGCAAGATATTCTTGAAAGGATCAAGGCTCAGATTAATTTCTTTTAGGATCTAATAATACTATCTTCTACTAAGAGCAATCAATTTAAAAAAAGAAGAGAAAAATAGTGTTAGGAATAAAAAAATAACATTTACAGTAACAAGAAAATCTTAGTTAGGGTTTTTGTTGGTTTAATAAAACACTATAGCCAAAGGCAACTTGGAGAGAAAACCGTTTATTTCTTCTTACAACTCTCAGGTCACACTCTGTCACTGAGGGTATCTAGGGCAGGAAGTTAAACAAAAGCCATGGAGAAGTGCTACTTACTAGCTTGCTCCTCACGGCTTACTCATCTTCCTTTCTTCCACAAGACAGATTCACCTGCCCAGGGGTGGCACCGCCCCTTCCCACATTAATCATTAATTAAGAAAATGATCCACAGACTTGTCTACAGATAATTTGATAGAGGCATTTTCTCATTTAAGGTTTCTCTTCTTAGATAACTCTGGCTTGTGTAAGGTTGAAAAAAAAAAAACCCAACCAGGACAAGCAGGTATTTAAAAACATGACAAAGCTGGAGTTTGCTGGAGCCATGTCAGCACCACGCTGGCTGGTAAAACTGGTGGCATTCTGCCACACAGGCCATATCATATAGTCCCTTTAATCTACTCTCATAAAGTTTTGAAAAGGTGATTACAAAGGCCAATCCCTGGGCAAATAAGCAGGGTATTTAAGCAATGAAAGAGTCTGGTATTTTTCTGTCCCCTGTGTCCAGCACTGCCACCATTTATCATTTTGTTGATACTAGTAGACAAACACTGCTTCCTCTAAACCCATGGGTTAAGTAGCCACATACACAATCAGATTGTGGTTATTTTGCTTGTTTGCTTTTGTTTTAGATAATACAGGGTAATTATTGTCTTGTTCAGTCTCTGATCTATATAGTTTCAGTAAGAGAAGTTGGAAAGCTATCAACTACCTTTCTCAAATTTTCAAGCAACTATTTTGTTTTGAGTTAGTTTCTTGCTGTGGGTTCATTCATAGGATGTTTGGAAGGCAGAAGGAGGTACGTATTTTATCTTGACACTTACGACATTGCTGCTGACCACCTGATTCCAGCTTTCATGTGTCAGGAAACAGTCTTTGCAGTGCTGAGGCTTTCTGCTCTTATTTACTAAATCTGAACTCTAATTTCAAATTTTATATTTTTCTTCTAACATAAGAGATATTGGTGGATGGTTTGGGCTTCAATTTCTAGGGTAGAGACATCAGGCCAGTGTTCCATAGGTGTGTATAGTCTTTTAAAAGATACACCCCGAAATCTGTTCCTCTCAATATTTAGGGTCCCAATTCCCTCCTTAAATTTCCTTGTTTTAAACACAATACTTGTTGTTTGTCCTAAAACTTTAAACAAACCAAGATGATCTGTACTTCTTTTTTAAAAAAATCACTTAGAGGTTATCAAAGGGTTGGATTATGCCTATGCTTTTTAGCCATAGAGTTGATGATAGAGTCACTGACAACTTAATCAGTGTTGATTCATGATTGCCACATGAATCTTTAGGTATTACCACAGAGACAGTTAATCATTCAAGGTCTAAAAGAGCAATGATTTGGATTTGAAAAATCTTCCTGCCAGCATGAGTCCTGATACTTTACTTTCTGTACCACCATTTCCATCTAGATTTCTTTCAGTCATATGTATGTAGTGCAGGTGATAGCCACAGCCCTGGAAAGAGGTTAGTGTCAATACATGTCCCCTCAATTCACCATAAGTAATACTAGGAACACTTTCCATGTCTATTCCCTAGCACAAGCCTAACTGATTATGTTTTCAAAAATCAGTGGATATAATCAATCAATATTTACTTGTGTTCATATATATGATGTGCTTGCTAATTTATTCAATTTATTTATGACATCAATGAGCTATCCATTCACTTAGAAGAGGCAAGTTTTACCCTGGGGAATGTTTGGGTACATTGACAGACCCTTGACCCTAAGCTTTATATTATTCCTTAGAAGAATCAATGGGTGGCAGGTAGTCAATTATCAAAATCTATGTACCTGCTAATTGGTTTTTGCCCAATAATTTTGGATCTTCATTTTTTTTTAAACAAGCTATCAAACAATTCCAGAGGGTTTGTGTAGTCAAGTCCTAGGGCATAGTACTTCCTATCAACTACTCTCTCTGCATAGAAGACAGTATCATGCATTTAAAAAAATTAAATTGAATTAAATAAGACAGATTTGTGTTTTACTACTTTATGTAATATCTTCCACTTTAATATACTACACGTTGAACTCTGCTTTATTTACAAAATATCTATAAATAGCTTTCCACTCTGAAAATGAGTTTGTTATATGCATGTATGTTGTGGTTACAGTATAACACTTGAATAAGTGAGCAGTGTATGAGATGCTGTTTTCCCAATAGCTATGATAAATGGACCCAAGAATAAAGTAATGTAAAATCACCTAAAATAGTTGATATAAATCGGATTTACAATAATCAGAGATCTTGCTCAGTAACAAACTTATGAATACATTGTAGGTTACAAGCAATTGAAACAGAGATGAAGCAGGAGACTCTGGAATATCCTTGTAGCTCCAAGGGTCTTCTGGCATCAGTCACTTTCTATTTTAGAGAAGTGGGTGACGTTTCCAATTAGGTTTGATGGTCACAGGGACTGTTTAGGGCATATGCATCTATTTTTTACTTCACACAGCAGTAAGATTTATATGTCATCCTGGAAGTTATAACCCAGAAGCTCATAAACTGGTGTACATAAAGATTCTAAATTAGAGACAGAAACATGTGTTAAAAGTGTTCTCTAGATAAAAAAAGATACTCTCCCTGATAAATATCATCACTTCACTTACTGTGATAACAAGAGGTCAGATTATTTTTACATTGATCAGACCTTAATTATCTCCATTATTTCTTTCCATTTTATTCTGATTATTGTAACTCATGGGGATTTATCACAGGACAGGTGGCAATGGGAATGGCTCCTTCTATTACTTTACTTAATAACCCACATATAGGGCTTTTGATTCCCACCACCATAACCCTTTGCTGATTAGACAGTCTTAATTCAAGAAAAACATAGCCACTTCTGGGGATACAAAATCATCCCATTTAGAACGCCCATTTGAAAAATCAGAGATGGCAGCTGTCTGTTTCAAGAAGTTATCACATCACCTGAGGTGTTTGCTTCAAGTTATTATTGGAATTCGTGTTGTTACTGCACAATGGGTGAGTGAGACTGTGTCTGAAACTAGGGCATTCTTGTGGTCTGCTAGATCTGTTAAGAATGCTGCAGCACCTCAAAGTGGGTGGGTGGGAACACTGAGGCTTCAGATGCTTTGAGAATGACAAGGGGAAGTTTCTCAAAGTCACTAGCCAGCTTCAAAGGGAGGAGAGATGGTCTTTGGAAGAAGGGAGCGGCAAATATCAGCTAGAGTTGGATAGCTAGCCATGGAGATTTAAAAAAGGAAAGAAAATTAGAAGTAAAACACTATAGTTGTAGCTGGACCTATTTCCTTCCTGTTATGTGCAAACACATAAAATAACAATTTTGTTTTTATGATTTTATGTAAGGATTGCTTCTGGTATTTAGTTTTACCACTTAGTGTTTGGATTAATGGAAGTTTGGCTGAGCCAGTGCATGGATTTGAAGGAAATGATGTTGCTCAGACTTGCTCCTGATGCTATCATTCAGAAATGAAAGGGATGGTCAGCAGTAGAGCCAGGCTGTATACAATCCCTTGTACTTGGGAGGTGAGGCAGGAGGATTGTGGATTCGAGGTCAGTCTTGGGGGCTGCATATTTGGAAAAGTTTAAAAAACAAAACAAAATTTGTGTGTGTGTGAAGAGATAACAAAATGAATGACAGTTGAGACTTTGGGTCTTCTCTGTGGGAAAACATCTTGAAATGGAATATGGCTCCATTCCTGAAGGCAGATACCTGACATTGCTTTATAAAGTGTAAAGCTGTTTTTTTTTTTTTTTTTTTTTTTTTTTATGGATCAAGATGTTCTGTAGTCAAAGAAAGGCACGGCTCATTTTTAATAGCTGTGCTTCAGTCCTACATGACCATTCTGTACTCTGTGGTGCTGAGGGTGGGCTTTATGTAATGCATTGTATCAGTTCTTAGATGAATTCCTGTTAGATTTTGCCCATAGTTGTCTGTGAGGGAGTCTGGAAAACTAGATAAAATGAGTCATCTGGGTTAGCAATGTTTTTTTAAAAAAATAATGTACACTAGATATCTGTTTGAAAATGATTAAAATTCTTCAATTCTCAATCTAAGTCGCTATAAAAAAAAGTAAAAGGGGCAGAAGAGATGGCTCAGCAGTTAAGAGTACAATACACAGCTCATAACCATCAATAACTCTATTTCCAGGGAACCCAGCATCTTCTGACCTGCATGGACACCAGACGTGCATTTAATGCACCCACATATAAATTAATAAAAAAGAATAAAAAGATAAATACTCATATTTTCACTGAAAAGTTGGACTGTATCATGCAATAGTCAGAACTAGAATAATTTATATACTAATTTGAAGACTGATGAGTTAGATGAAGGGCAGTTGGTGGTTCACTCTTACTGTGAATGGAAGGAAGATCCTATACTACTGAAATAAGGACCCTTGATTTCTTTCTCCGCAGTCTCTAATATTCAATGATGCTTTTAAGTTTAATATTGGTGGGGCAACCCCTGGTCCTACAACCTTCAGCTGAAACTCCCCCCTGCCATCAGAGTGTTCCACCTCAATCTTAGATACAAATATGTCGCAATAGCATCAAAAACTTCTCCTATACACACAATTAGATGCAAACCCATAGTCAAGAATCTTTAAAGAATTCTGTTCCCAATGCTATTCTTAACATTGTTTCATTTACAACCCTTTACAAAACATCCATCTTTACTCTTAAAAGCATTTGAACTTTTTGTTTACCAGATACTCTTAAATATTACCATAAGTTAGCTTATATAGTTGTATCTGAAGACTATATACAGTTGTGGGTGTCAATTTTTTTCTTTTCTGTTATTCTCAAAAATTTCTCCCTCTTTCTCTCTATGATACTCCTATTAGTTGGTTATGCATTCCTTAGTGGGTCTTATTCCCTGGTTTGTCTCTGTTGGATAAATGATAAATTTTGTTTATTTTTCTCTTTTATAATGTCATGTATATTCATTCAGTGTGTAGTATTTCTGACATGTATATTTTGTACTTAAAATCCATATGTTTAGAGACCCATTTTTGGCAGACTTTCCTGTAAGTGGGAAAACCTCACATTTCAGAGTGTGGGGATGGTCTAAGACCAGTTTATTTCTGCTTTAGAAAGAAATTCATTTTTGGCGCTGTTTGCTTGTCTGTTCATTTTGTTCTTTCTTTCCAGCATGATATGCATTGCATATAATACACTAGAGTGAAAGTTCAATTGTTCTGTATTTGTTATTCAGTTATTTCAGTTGCCATACTTGCAATCCTTCGCACTGTTTCCTCCAAGTATCAGTGAAGCTTTTCCAAAGTCTGTCCATGCAGACCAGTTGCTTTTCTCTTTTCTCTGTTTTAGGAGGTGGGATTCCTGTACTAGATATAATCATTGGTTTTCTACGTACTACACATAAAGTAGTAACTGTTGGTTACTACCAAGGTAAATATGCACATATGCACAACTGTACCTTTATAGCTATTGTTCTATGCTGGCCATTGTTCTGCTTCACGGGTGTCATACTGCGTAAGGCTGTCGCTTCCCTCCTTTGATGCTTGCAAGGTTCTTTCTGGTATCATAAAAGCTAGTCCTCAGGGAGGAAGCTTTCAGATTAGTTCCAGCTCAGAGTCCTTTGGGCTCTATGTCTGAAGTTCATGGTGTCTTCAGTAGGTGGTCTTTGCCTCTTGGAGGAAACATTGTCAGCCCAGATGAGAAAAGTTTTTTTAACCTACCTATGTGCATTTATATACAGACTTATGAATATTATAGCCTTTTTAGGTAGACAACAATAATAATATTCTTTATTACTTTTAGAGACATTCTTATTGTTATTTTACTCTCCTCCTTCTGTATTTATCTTCCTCTCCCCTCCTCAGTTAGATCCCCTCCTTTTCTATTTTCCAGATCATATCATTTGTAACCCCTCCTCAGTTAGAGCCTCTTCTTTTCTATTTTCCAGATCAAATCATTTGTACCCTGTTATTCCCGTCTCTATTGATCTCCTGCCCCTATACCCTAACAATGATACTTTTTTATTTTCCTGGTTTCTGTATTTACTCCAGGATATGTACTCATATCTGAAAATTTGGAGGTAACAGAGCCTCTGATGAGAAAGAATAGAGCAATGTTTGTTTTTCTAGGTCTGGATTGACTCACTCAATTTGATCTTCTCTAGTTTTATCCGTTTACCTGAAAAGTTCATTATTCCATTTTTCTGTAAACAGAGGTGGAGTTTCTGTCCCTCCTATTACCAAATATTCAGCACCCACTTCCCAAATTAACACACAGAGGCTTATATGATATATAAATGTTTGGCTGATGACTCAGGCAACTCATGTCTATTAATTTATGCATCGCCATGTGGCCTGTGACTTACTGGTCCTTTGTTATCCTGCTCCTTGAGCGGCCGGCTTGCATCTGCCTACCCTGCCCTCTTCATCCCAGTCCTCAGCTTGATTTTTCAGCCTAACTTCATCCTGCCTGGCTATTGGTCAAAACAGCTTTTTACCAACCAATGAGAGCAACACATATTTACAGCATACAGAAAGATCAACCCACAGCATTTTTCTTTGCAATTGAATAGTATTCTGGAGTGTATGTATAACACATTTTCATTATTCACTCATTGGTTGAAGGACACTTAGGTTATTGTTTATTACATAATTAATGGATCAAATATTCTTTGAAACTGGGAATTATTCTAGCCATTTGGAATCATTGCATAGGCCAATCTTTCATGGAAACTATGATTTAGTAAAACATAGCAGTATAAACTTACAAATCATGTCAAAGAAAAGTCACTTTGATTCATCAAATAGTTGGTGCTTCTAAAAAGAAAACAAACAAACAAACCCCACTACATCCACTGACTTGGAGTGCCCCTGCAGGCTGTTTTGGAAGTTTCATTATATGATAGCATATTGGTACAACTAAATTAAAAAAAGTTTTCAAAGTTTGACTAGGAAAGAACATGTCCTAAAAGAGGTATCCAAGAAGCAAATGGTTATTAAAAGGCTTAGTACATCCAGGAAATATATTAATATAGAAATTGATAAAAGACTATTTGAAATAAAAGAAAAAGTTGTACTTTATTTTCTGTCCAACATAAACATTTTATTTAACCCCTTATTATTAAAGAAAGGCAGAATAGATGAAGTGGCATATTGTTAAACTTTTGCTCTAAATAACTTGGAGGAAGTTTCAGAATTAATGTTCTGATAGGTCTCTAAGTAAATTTGTAAGTAAAGTAATATTCTCTTCCCACACAACAAAAGAGGAGGAAACTCTTTCCTATGTATGTATGTATTGTGTTTATCTGAGATACAATTTTCCTGTGACAGAGGAGAGGGAACTAGAACTAGCAGACAGAGAAGAAAGGAAAAGATAATGAGTGACAGATCAACAGGAGACACTCATCTCATTTTCAGAAAGACAAGTATAACATGATGTATTATCCATAATTTTAGATAATGCTAGGAAAAAAACATGTCTTATCAACATTTCACCTAAGAAACATTCTTGATGAAAGGCATGTTTTAGATAGCAACATTTTTATGGTGATATATTAAATCATAGTCCTAATCTGTTGAAGTTGTCAATGTCTAATCATACCAAAGAGCTATAGATGTAAAAAAAATACTGTCTCAAAATTAATGATTTTTAACAGGAAACATTTATTTAGCTCATGATTTTGTTTGCTGAACATCTAGTCTGGGCTTGGTTGGGTAGTTTTTATGCTTGAGTGGGGTCTCCCACATGCCTATGTACTCTGGCAGTCATGAGAAGATTCACTTCTTGAGGTACTGGACAGGTGTTCAATAATGTCAAAGTCCTGTTAAAATCTTCTAAAACTACTAAGATTGTTAAAGATAGTTTCCCTAAGTTTTTCCTTTTTAAGTCTACTTTTGGTGTTTATTGCCTTGTGAATAACAAAGATAGTGTATATGGAGGGAAGAGGGACCACGTCACTCCCTAATGGACAATAGTTGGATTCTCCCTTGCTGTCTTGGCTGTTTTGTGCAAAAGGGACTGTCAGTCAAAGAGCCAGCAGAGTTATCCCTATGTTTTCTGGAACATTCCTCAGACACTTGGAGAAAATTATAGTTGAATTTCCCAGCTCCCAAAAGTGCTCCCTCAGCTAGATAGTTTATACTAGTTGTTTTTTTGTTTTTTGTTTTTTTGTTATCAGAAGCCTCAGTGAACTATAACCATCCCCACCTAGGGCAGAGGAAAGCGTTAGCCTTGGTGGTCTAGAAGAGGCATGGCTTTGTTTGGTGCTAGGAGGCAAAGCTATGATTGGTCCAATTTACAAGGCTCTGATTGGTTCAAGAAAAAAATTATGGCTATGATTACTCCAAAAAAAGAGACTCTATCTAATAGGCCTAAAATACCAACCTAAAAGACTGATTTGTGCCCCAAGGCAAGCACGTGATTGACTCAATGAAGAGCCTGGGATTGGCCTAAACAAATGACATTGATCCAAACACCCTTTTTCTTCAGCTCTGTAAGCAGGCCACTGAGTAAGTTGGCTGAATGACCTTCCTCTGCATTCCCTCACCTGGCCTTGTGGCATTAGACTCAGTGAAAGACTTACAGGGCTAATGGGTCTTGACAGCTCAGTGCTGTATGAAGACTAACACTGTGGGCACCACTTTCTGATGCTCTTACCATCCTAGGGCCATGGCTTCCTGCCACATTGAGGGAAATAACCACTGCCAGCAAGCAGTGTTTGAACAGCTTCTGGCCTACTCATGACTTGTATTTGGCTAAAGAGAAAGAGCTCTAGCCAGTTAACTGAAAACTGAGACAATTTCTCATTTTGGCTGAGCTTCGTACACTACCTCGTATTGCCTAGCCATCTAGTCCTGTCTTGTTCTTACGTTGCCTGAGGGTAGTGCCAATAGTGAAGGATGCTTGTAAGGCTTCTGGTGGTTTAGTGCTGGACCTCCTATACTGCCATTTTTTACTGATATATGTCAGAAAAGAGGCCTCTGGCAAGGAAAAGTCATGTGGCAAAGGATGTAGAGAGGATTGATGACTGTATTCACTATTGGACTCTGTCACATGAATAAACAATAAACACGAAATGGACATTGTTGAGATCAAAGCCCCAGAAGCTAATGACTAAGATCTGGGCTGAAAAGAAGATTTATCAGGCAAGAGCACACACACTGCTCTTTCAGAAGATCTGAATTTTTGTTTCAAGCATCCATACGGGGCAGCTCGCAACTACCAGTTACTCCAGACCCTGGGAATCCAAAGCCTTGTTCTAGCCTATATCAGTCCTGTACTCAGGTACACATACCCCAAAACATACACATAACTAAAAATGAAATCTTTTTATGAAAAAGAATGATTAAGTTGTATTAGAACTTCATAATACACACTCAGTGATCAGCAGCAGTCAACTTCGCTTATAAAATGCAGACAAGGAAGATTTTCTATAATGTGCTCTAGAGTATTAAGATGTTGATTGATTACATGAATGGAAAAAATGAAGATTCCTTGTAAAGTATCCCCTAGCTTATTATTAGCTAGTGTGGACTGCAGAACTCAAGCCTTTGTCCAGTTCAGATGATTCAAGGAAAATTCCTGTGAAGATTTATTATTGATAATTGAATTTAAAATATTGGACCCCAAATGGACCAGTATTAAAATGAATTAACATAAGAGTTTAGAATTGTATGTTTTTAAAGTGAATGGTTAATTGGGAAAACATCAGTTGATTTGCTGAGAAGTGGGCAGATGAGTATGGCAATGGTATTTTTTTTTCCAAGTAACATAGAAATAAACCGTTGTCCGAAGAAACATGGGAGATGGCTCCTCTATAATCCAAGCTGAGTGCATGGCATTGTTAGAGAGTTACATTTGTCTATACAGTGCTTGTCAACCAAACAGAAATCTTACAGCAACGAGGAGGAAATATATTTTGCTCAAGTTTAAGTTAGATTCAGTCAAGTATAGAAAGCAGAAGAATTTTTTTTCCTATACTCAGTATAAAAATAAAAATTATGCTCATAGGATTCAGTTGAATTGTAATCATTCAAAACACGGTGAAGGTGTGTGCATTTAGTCTGTTGGCACAATGGACCACATTAACTATGGGCTATTGTTTTCTGGACACTGAGTTTGAAAGAGGTACAAAAATTCTTTTTTTTTTTTAACCTTTATAGCCACATTAACTATGGGCTATTGTTTTCTGGACACTGAGTTTGAAAGAGGTACAAAGATTCTTTTTTTTTAACCTTTATTCTTTGTTTTTAAAATTATTGCTGATCTATTCTTTAAATTAGATCTTTGAGTGTTTCATACAATGTGTGGTGTCACACTATTATGATCATATATGCAGCTGGCATGCTGTGTCCTGAAGATACTGTTTCTTTGTAGTCATCTACCATGTCTGGCTCTTGAACTTTTCTTACTCCGTTATTCTGAATGATCCCTGAGCCTTGGGAGAAAAGAACAGAGTATACATATTCCACTTTCTGAACCTTGGCCAGTGGTGGTGGGTCTCTGTGTTAATCATCACCTACTAGTCAACTATAAATAGAAGCTTCTCAGATGAGATCTGAGAGGTATATTGGCATATAGCTGTAATACTTCATTAGGAGTCACTTTAGTATTATGCTCATTTAGCAGCATAATAGTAGTGGTTTCTCCCCTAGGGGGTATAACCTTTCTAGCCATAAAGCCTTGGTCCTATAATGGTGCCGGGTATGGGTTTTATCTTCTGGAACAAGTCTTAATTCTATCAGAAAGTAGTTGGTTATTCCTATGATGTCAGGTCAGTGATCCTTGTAGCTAACAGGTTTTGTATCTGGGAATGATTGTTGATTATTTTTTCCTCTGGTAGCATGCATAGTACCTTCCAGTACTATGAAAGATAGCCTGTAGGAATGAAGCCTCTATAGGCCAGTACAACTTGATTTTTTCCATGTTCTGTGGCTCAGGTATATGGTATCTTCAGAAATGAGTTCTTACCAGCAAGTTCTGGAGGGTAACCAAAAACAATGACAATAGCCTTACTGTTTGGGGAGGTGTCTGTTGAGCCTTACTGGCCAACAACTTAAAAAGAAGTAACCCATTTCTTGGCATCAGCAATTTTACACGTTAGCCACTGGTGTCTAGTTATGGTATTTGTTAACCTGCTCTACAATAACTCCCTTTAAATTGCACACGCATGTGCACAAACACACACTCACACATACACAAACACACACAGAGTTTTTAATTATATTGGGCTTGTGCAGGTTTCATATGTATATATGTATGTATGTATGTATGTATGTATGTATGTATGTAGTTTCTAAATTTTGTTGGTGCTTCAACTAGAGTGATATGAATCTAGCTCTTGGAAGCATATATTTTTTCATGAATTTCTTAGAAATATATGCAGACTAACTTTGAAAGCCTGCCAATGTTAAGATCTGAGTCTGAATGAGCATACTCACCTAAGTCAATTTCTTTTTCATATCAACACATTCATATTTTTGAACATCATTTTAAATTTTACTAATGAAGAATTTCCTTAAAATCAACCAGCCAACCAACCAACCAACCAAACAACCAAACAACCAACCAACCAAACAAACAAACACACACAAAAAAACAAATAACCAGACCCTCTTTGTTTGGGCACATGGATTAACCACTGCATTATTTTAAAAGTGTCTGAAGTTTAATACCTTATCAGAAACAGAGTTAGAACATATTGATATTGTCTACTAGCCATATATCACCTTTTGAATAGTACTAGAAGAATCTAGTCCAAAACACTGATTCACAGAGCTGTAAACAATGACACAGAGAACACCCTGTTAAGCTTTTTAAACTTTGATGAACATACTGTTGCAAGTGTGTAGCACGAATCTTAAAAGGTCTTATTAATAAAATCAAACCCGGAGCCAGGTATTGGATTAAAGCTGGAAGATCAGAGAAGCAAAACAAGCCATAGCTTCTTCACCTTGCTAATTCCTCAGCTAATCCTGTTTCCTCAGACTGGGAGCCTCTGAGTCCTCATCCAAATGAATCTCACCTGAACTGCTGCTCAAAAGCTTAAAAGCTTAACCAACCCTAGTTCCTGTTTTTCATGCCTTATATACCTTTCTGCTTCATGCCATCACTTCCTGGGATTAAAGGCATGAGTCACCATGCCTGGCTGTTTCCAGTGTGGCTTTGAACTCACAGAGATCCAGATGGATCTCTGCCTTCGGAATGCTAGGATTAAATGGTGTGCCACCATTTTCTACCCTTTGTATCTAGTGGCTGTTCTGTTCTCTGACCCCAGTTTATTAGGGTGCACAACATTTTGGGGAACACAATATTACCACACAAGTGATGTCTGCAGTATGTAGAATGTTTTAACACTCTATGTATATTCTTAAGGTCATACAATTATTTCAGTTTCATATTGTAGTTATAAATAATAACTTAAGTGAGAGGCCAAGGGAATTTTCTATTTTAGTAATTG
This sequence comes from Peromyscus eremicus, assembly GCF_949786415.1. NCBI lineage: Eukaryota > Metazoa > Chordata > Mammalia > Rodentia > Cricetidae > Peromyscus > Peromyscus eremicus. The sequence goes on from NC_081422.1 coordinate 75,075,617, forward strand.
TTTTGCAATCTTTATATTTTATGTAGTATGTCAAGTCACTGAATTTCTCTGGAATTATTGTGCCAGTTCCTGTACACTTTTAGAGGCTTTTTCTAAGCATGGAAACTAACCCAGTTAGGCTAACATCGCTCTGAGGACTGGCAGGATCACATGGAGCAGTCAGTCATATAATGGGTACTGAATACTTTGCTCTTTAGATGGTTTCAGCTGGCTGATCAAGGCATTTGATGTAATTTCATCCTTGTCAGCTATCAATATAACAGGGGCTGATTTAAAACAGAATTCATAAAGCTCTCAGTTTAAGTGTTCATCATCTTGTTAAGTAAACGTTCTTTCTTGTATTCCAATGGAAATCTGATGTTTTATCTACTTTACTCAAGGTTTGCTGAGGAAAAGTGAACAAGCGAAAATGAAGTCTGTTGTCAATGTGACCAGAGTGTCCACTCACTCATGTGGGGTACTTAAGCTTGTCTGGCTAGTCCATGGTCTGCTGAGCTGGGGGCAGGAGTCCTCAGCTAAGAACATGACAGATGATAGGTAAATCACACAGCGTTCAGTGCTCTTAGAAACAAAACTAGCTAAGGCTAAACTTAGCACAAAAAAAATTTATCAAAGGTCTGGTGAACCAAGCTTAATGGAAAATGTTTATTGGGTACTTAATAGGCATAATGAGCTTGCCTCAGCACTGAGATTGTCTCAATTAATTCTTATCATAGTCCTGTGAGGTATGTAATTATTGCCTTGTTTTATAGCTAAGGAAACAAGGGTATAGAGAATTGAGTGAATTGCCAAGGTTACACAGCTAGTGTAGTAGAGACCTCAGGATAGGAACCAGGTTGCACTGGAGTATGTACATCATACCAATATAATCAACACCCACCTTAGAAGACAAGCTATGATAAATGCACGCAAGACATTTTCAAATGTGTGAAAGTCTTTATTCAAAATTAAATATATTATGAGAGTGACCCACTGACTTAACTACAGCACCAGCTAATGAGAGCAAAGACTTTAATATGGGTTTTGCCTTAATGAAGAACATAAGAGATGTTCAATTCTCCAATACAGAATGGAAATGCTGATGCAGGATGGTTTATCCTATTAGGGATAACTTACACAATATTATAAATTGAACATCATATAATTAACAAAAATGATTATAATTCTAGTGGCTGGGTAGTCTATCATCAAGGTGGATTGACACTTGGTGGGAGCCTGTATCAATTCATGGTACCTTCTTATTTTTTTGGATTGTTGTGGAACATTATTTTAAGATGTGTTGCATTCATTTATGCTGTGGAATATTGTTTAATGATGCAAAGATGTGTTGCATTCTTTTATGTTGCATTTGTTTAACTCTGTAAAGCTCTGTTATTTTGCCTGTCTAAAACACCTGATTGATTGGTCTAATAAAGAGCTGAATGACCAATAGCTAGGCAGGAGAGGGATAGGTAGGGCTGTCAGGCAGATAGAATAAGTAGGAGGAGAAATCTAGGCTTGAGAGAAGAGAAAAGAAGGACAGGAGGATGCCAGGGGCCAGTCATCTAGCCACAAAGCCAGTCATGGAGTAAGAAGGGAAGAAAGACATATGGAATAAAGAAAGGTAAAAAGCCCAGAGGCAAAACATAGAAGAGAAACAGGATAATTTAAGTTAGAAAAGCTGGTTAGAAACAAGCCAAGCTCAGGCCGGTCATTCATAAGTAAGAATAAATCCCCATGTATTTATTTGGGAACTGGTTGGAGGGCCCCCAAAGAGACAAAACAAATCAAAACAAAAAAACCCCAACCAACTACATCGGATGGTGGGAGAAGCACTGAGTAATTTTGGTCCCCTTCATGGGGGTGATAATTTCATGTTTGCAGACTACCCCTTTGTCCTGCTTATTTCTGAAAGGCCCTATCACTAAACGTTTTTTTCTTTTTTTTTTAGTAATTAGAGTTACATCATGTGAATTTGGGGAAGATACACATATTCAGGGGCTAGAACTGGATGATCTTCTAAGACTCAGTTTGCTCCTCCACCATAGGACAAATAAAATTAAAATAAAATCTCTCTTACAAAGTAAAAGAGTCCAGAAGGCTGTCAATTCCAGATGAAGCAAAAGAAGGCAGTGAAAGATATTTTGAATTATGTAGGTGAAGCATCCAAGGAAGTGTTTCCCAAGGCATCGGTGGCTTTTCATGAAGCTATCAGAAATAAATCTGCATTACAGACTGAGTCAGTGCCCCATTTGCTCTCCTGCTAATTTAAGCGGATAGCCAGCTATGACCCCTACAACCAATGCAGCAGCATTGGAACAGCAGTAAATTTGCACGTCGTTCACTTAAACCAATACAGCCCTTAACTAATACAAGCTTTGTTTTGTGGTTTTTTTTTTTTTTTTTAGGTTCCGTGATATCCCCATAGACAGACTTGCTTATTTCTTGAACCATCTTTCTTTTAAGAGGGTGAAATAAAAATCCCACATGCGCTTAGGCACATTTTGAATAAATGAATATCTATTACAATGAATGTCCTGCTCTTGGAGTTGAGCATAAACATCCCATCGTTTCTTGGCAAGGTTTTGCCATGGTTGTGTTACCTATGGGACTTGGGAGCAGGTGCTTAGAGGATGCCTCTAGAGAAGGGGTGTGAGATCTAGTTGCTACTCCTCTTGACACCCTTTATACCCTCGTAACCCTTCCAGTTTGATTTCTTAGAGCTGCTTGGGAGAGAACAAAGGGCTGAGGAGGCCCAAGGGACAGGACTGTGGGGAGCCCTGGGAGAAAACCGTCATGAATGCCTCATTCACTTCAAAGAGAAACGCATGTATCACTGTAGGTGTGATCAAGCACATACATTTTGGTGAATTTTGTTTATGAGTTCATCTGTTGTGGTTATTTTATGGATTTTTATTTGCTACTAGTGCTTACAGCCCTAAGGATAAATTTTGACTGAAAATATTACTAGGATGATCTTTTATATTATTCTCTAAGCTGTCCCTATGTTTGAACAGCTGATGTCAGACTTTTGTTTATCTTCTGCTTTTGTATTTGTTTTTTCTTTCTGGAACAGGGACTCATTATGTATTTTAGGTTTCCCTCAAAGTAGTAGTCCTCCTGTCTCAGTTTTCTAATTAATCATGTTACCATTCTGTGCTACCAAACCCAGCTCTAGATTTTTTTGATTAAAAGAAAAATGTGGTATGATTTCTTAATTATAGATGGACACTACTAATTATTTTTTTTCACAACAAAGACTCAGTAACTTTTGCCCCACCTGCCTGAAATCCTTTGCTCCCTTTCAGCAAGGAAAGCAAACTGTGACTGAACTTTCAATGGCTACTCTGTCATGTAATTTATTTGCTTAATTAAATTATTTAAGAGATATTTATTTATGCATACATTATCCAAGATAAGATATGGGTGGCTTACTTGGGTAAGCAAAGTTTAATCCAGCATCATATATTCTGAACAGCCACTGAGTTTCCAACATTTTCTTAAACAATTTGCAGAAGACTATAGTTTTATGTTCGGGTGAAGTAATTATAAAACTTTGATCAAGTTTTTTAATATTTTCAGTCTCTATACTGAATAGTATTAAGTCTTTCAGCCAGTCCATTGGAAAAAAAATATCACAAAAACTAGAAAAGGTGAGGAATAGAAGCGATTGTGTCTGGAGGGCAACCAGGAAGGACAGTGAAGCCATGTGCTGGGATTGAGGAGACAGGTTTTATTATTGGTAACCTGTTTCAGACTGCCTTTTTAAATTTGTGATGATACTTCAGAATTCCTAGAAAAACAGGAGCGATCTCTTTCTCCTACGGTCATGAGTGAATTAGCCGGCTATCCTTTCCCTTCTCAGGCAGGCTTCTTGGAGGAGCTTGCAGTCTTATTTGCCATTTACTGCTGTTCAGCTTTCATGGTACCCCAGTGACAGCGCTGCTGTTAAGGCCAGCCCTGTGCTTCTGTGACATCAACAAACCCATCAGGACTTAGCACACTCACTTCTAAATACATCCAGTTCTACTGGTTTCTGAATATCCATTAAAAAGTCACTTACAAAAATTAATTTTAAAAACTTATTCTATTATTTTATTTTATCTATTATTTTTTGGAGGTTTTGGATTTGACCAGGGTTTCTCTGTGTAGCCCTGGTTGTCCTGGAACTCACTCTGTAGACCAAGCTGGCCTCGAAAACACAGAGATCCACCTGCCTCTGCCTCCGGAGTGCTGGGATTAAAGGCATGCGCCACCGCTGCCTGGCTTATTCTATTTTTGTTGTGTATATATGTGTCCACCTGTGCATGAGTATATGTATGTGAGTTTATGTACCCTCAGAGGCCAGGTTATGGTCTCAAATCTTTGGCACTGAAGTCACAGGCAGTTGGGAGCTGCCTGATCCTGGTGCTGGGAACTGAACTTAGGTTCTCTGCAAGAGGAGTACATGCTTTTAACTGTTAAACCATTTCTCCAACTCTCAAAATTAATTTATTTTAAACCATTTTCTTAAAATGTCATTGATTCTGGAGACATCATTAAAAAAAAAAAAGATTCCTGGTCAGCACCCAGCATCAGAACTCCCCAGAAGTGACGATGTCCATATTTTCAGAGGGTTTTCTGTACATAGTGTCATAGCTGTAAGTGGTAACACTGGGATGTTGTTTGATGACTTATCAATTTTAGGTTTTATTCCTTGTTTTACATTTTATATTCTAGGAATATTTTAGCTCACAGCTCTTCTGGTAATCATCTCAATACAATTACACATATTGTTGGATAAAAACTTAGTGTCCCCAATACTAAAAATTTAATATTAATTTCTGTGACAAACAGTGTCTGTAATTTTATTTGCTTTCTTGTGAGCTCTTAAAAATAATACTTCATTATTTCATTAGACTACTTACCCTCTTCTGTGAAAGTATTTCCAGTTACAATTTTCCATCTGGGTAAGCCTGTTAAATAATTGATCAGTTCAATTACTTTTTTTTTTCTGGAATTTTTTTCTTGAACTCCCCCAACCTGCCCCTCCAGTGTGAAGTATTTTTCTTTGAATAGTATGTAGCACTTGTTTCAGGAGTTCTTGCATTTGCTTTCTGTGGTAATCTTAATAATTGTCTTATTTTATAGTGCTCATATATGTTTTCTAAAATTTTCTAAAAATGGAACAATGGGTTGCCAATAATTCGTGAGTATTTGTGCATTGAAGATGTCTTTATTTTCTCAATTCCCTGACAATCTTTGAAGAGAACCTGCTGCACAAATTGATTAAGAAATTAAAGAATTTATTTGGGTCTCATTATGGCTGCTTCTTGGGAGACACAAAATCATATATATATTGAACATGTATTCAGGATTATATATTTCAAATAGATTTTAGAGCAAAAGAATTCTGGACCATGGCATGTCTCCTCAAAGTAAATAAATGTTTAAATGTGACCCCGGCTAGGTAGAACACACTCCATTATTCCGTTTATTGATGAAATTATTAAGGCCACTCCATGTAGTTAAAAGGGAAGTTTATTTAGTGGTGTAACTTACAAATGAAGGGATAGGTAGGTTGCAGGGTCTGGGGAATGTATGTCGCAATCCAGCGGTGTTCTCTGGAGAACTCTGCTCGGTCTACTCCACCATCCAGGGTCCAGGAACAGAGAGACAGAGACGGTGCATCTGGATCTTGGGTCTTCAGGGTCCTCTTTTGGCCCTGCCTTGTAGGCGTGACAGTTACCGAAGCCTCAATGGGGGTTGCAACTTCCAGATCAAAGCTAGAATGGCTACCCACTACACTGTTGATAGATCCATGTGGCACTAATTGGACTGGATGGGCTAAAAAAGAAAATGATGAAACAAAGTTCAGTGGGTATGAAATGGAGAGGTGGATCTGGAAGGAGTTAGAGACAGGGAAGAACATGATCAAAATACAATGTATGAATTTCTGAAGTAATTAATAAAAACGCGTGTTTTTAAAAAGGAGGAGCTACCAACATGACTCAATAGAAAAAGATGCTTGCCATGAAGTCTGATAACTTGACCTGAAAGTTGTCCTCTGATCTCCATGCAGACTGTCGTACCTGTGCCCTCCTTCACAAAATATGCACAGTGGGTTGTAATTGAGAGACTCAACACAGTTCTCAGAAGGAGGGCAGAGGGCAAAAGGAATGAAATTCGATGGAAAAGGACTTGGTGACAAGATGACCCTGGTGGCTATACATAGGACTAGAATTTTATCCTTAAATGAAAACCACATCTTTTAGTGTGCTAACTGCGAGATGTACCAAGTTGGGCCTGGAGGCGTTCCCAGGAAAAGGATGTGTGCTTTCATGGATTTGAAAGTTTACTTTGAGACGATTTGACTGAAGACTGGTCTCCCATGTCCTCCTGGCCTAGAATCCTGGGATGCTTCAACTGTCTTTATTTGCTTTGTTTTCACTTGTCTACATCAGGGAAGGTCTGCACTGAGTTTCACTGTCACTCAGAATCTTGAAAGCCGGCCTTCACTATCGTTCGCATCCAGTGGTGCTTTTGAAAAGATGAAGTTGCATCTTTTTATTTTATTTTATTTTCTGATGACCTTGGTTCTTTCTTGGGAAGCTTTCAGGGCTTCCTTTTATCATTTATTTTGAGATTTTCTAATAATATGTCTCAGCATAGGGTCATCTAGTGTTGGATTTTTCTCACAGCCTTTTGGACCCTTGAGTAGAATGGCCTTTTCTTAGAGCTTAGAGGGCATTAGTGTTTGAGAATATTTTCTGACTTTTTCTCTTCTTTTCACCTTTCCTTTGTCCAGAAATCTCCAATTGTTTGGATATTTTACATTTTTAATTAGCATTCTTTCTTTCCTGGTTTTATTTTTCTCTCCAACATATGTTTCAAACCCTACATTAAGTATATATGCTTATCAGTTATTGTAGTTTTCAAATAGATTTCTCTTTTTAAAATTTATTTGAGAATTTTATGTATAAATGTAATGTTTTTTATCAAATCCACCTCCAGTCATTACCCACCCCAACTCCTTCTATACCCTCACATCTCCTTTGCCTCCCCGACTTTGTGTACTGATTTAAAACCCACTGAGTACATATAGTGTTGCCAGTATGCACTTGGGTGTAGGGCTATCCACTGGAATGCAGACAGTCGAACAAGGAACCAAATTCCTGAAGAAAACTATCTGACTCCCCAGCAGCCATCAATTGCCAATAATTCTTTATCTAATAGCAAGACTTCATGAGTCTCTCCCCAAATCATAACAAAATTTTGACTGGCTTAATTTTGTGCAGGTCTTGTACATGCAATTACAACCTCTGTGAGTTTATGTGTACAGAATCCCAGTCATGTCCTGAAAACACGGTATTGCTGTGGTCCTCCACTACCTCTGACTCTAGCAATCTTTTCTTACTCACTTCTTCAATGACCCCTGCACCTCAAGCAGGTATGGTATGAGGCTTGAGAACTATACTAGTCTCTAGGTATAAAGGTAAGAGTGTAGGAGACAGTTATTTACTATATCCGCTTGGCAGAATAATAGTACTAGGTTCGCCCCTAGGGCCTATGACCTATCCAACCTCAAAGTTTTGGTCCAGGAAATGTAACCAGGCATGAGTTCCATCTTGTAAAGTAGAATTAGTTATTTTAATCCACAGATTCCCAGGTGAGTGAGACTGATGATTTGTTTTCTTTTCTTGTCATAAACAGTATTTTCCAGAAATATGAAAGCTGCCTAGAGGCAAAGAAGCTTCTAGGTTGGTACCAGCCTCAGTTCTTGATGTTTTATGATTGATTCAGTTGTGTGGCATCCTCACCAATAGGATATTATTATCAATTTATGGGGTATAACCAAGGGCAACGGCAATAATATTCTACATAATTATTGGGGACCTATGGGACCACACCAACTAACAACTCTAAGGGAGATAATCCACACTTGGCACTGGGTTTTTAATTTGACATTGGGAGAAGCATCATATTTCCTTTGCATGGGTTATTCCATTTAAACTCTTTCTATATGTATGTATGTATGTCTATATTTCAGGAAGCTTCTATAGAAGTATGTTTCCACATGACTTTTTCAAAGGTCTTTAGTTATCCCTCCTAATAACTTCTCCTCTATTCTGCTTTCCCATGTCTCACCCCGTGTTTTTTTTTTATTTCAACTTTTACTTAGAGTTTTATTTTTACTGTACACTCTCTACTTCTGCTGAGATGTAATGTCATTCCCTGTATTGTGTCTTTCTTATGCATTCTCCCTCTACCCTTCTTTTCATATCACTCTTATTCATCCATCTTTCTTATTAGAAGAACTTCTTGTAAATCTATCAGGGCCCAAATATTAACAAACTGGTCACTGAGATTTTGCTCTTGATGAAGGCCTCCTAGCTCTCTGTTGGAAGCCTCTGATGTCATCAGGTGCAGGTAGCTAGCTCTCTGAGCTGACCAGTGTTCAGAGATAAGAATTCTTTCATTGCTTTTGGAAGCTGGAGGTGGAGAGTAGATGAGAGGGTGTGCATAGGATAAACATAGCCACAGGTGTTATGGAACTCGGAGAGGGTGAGCTAGATGTTCATTTTCCATGAGGAAAGATCAATGTCGCCCTCTGAGTTTGCAGTGTGCTCGCTTTTGTTTTGTGGTTCAGATCCAGGGTTTCACTCTATGTCCACTGTGGAATTTGGGAGTCACTGTTGACTTTGAACAATCTCTCTATTTGAGGCTCCACTTGGAAGCTGGCTATGATTTCCTGTTCCAGTGCCCCATGGTTCTAGTCCTTTAGGAACACATTTTAGACAGCTTTCATGTCTACATGTTCTGGAGTCTCTTGACTTCTAAATCTTTGCAGCACAGCTAGAGTCATGTTAGGGAGCCTCAGAAACCACAGCAAAGCCCTATAGTAAAATGTGCTGCAATTCTCAGCCTTTGGTAAGAATGGCTCAGCTGTGGTTGACATGCTGCCGGAGCACACATGCTGTCTGGACATTAACTCACCACCAAACATAGCCCAGAACACTGGCATCATCTGTATCATTGCTCTGCTATCCTATACATGAAGATATTGAACGAGGTCCTTAAGTCTGGAGAGTGGCTTATCTGAACTTCTTTCATGGATTTTATGAGTATAACTCAGGAACTAGAAAGAATGAGCACAATGCTATGGGCAGATTCTTACCTAATAACATTCTCTACTAGCCAGTTCCTGTGGGTCTGGACATGAAAAAACCTGAGATCCTGGGCTTATGAAAGGAAGAGGCAGTACATAGCAGGGGCTAAGGAGCCACTACGAAGGTCACTCTGGATTCGTCTTCATGGAAATGTGTGGTGAGAACATCTTGGGACTGGCCTTCAAGAAGGTGGAAGTGAGCACCAATAGTGATGTGGATGTCTGGCTATTTCACTGCAGATAAATTTTGATAAAGGTCTTGAATTCCTGGTGACACAGGTAGAAAATGATAAGTTCTTGGGCAGCAGAAATTCTGTAAATTATTCTGGAGTGCTGAAGATTCTGCAATATTTGAAAAGGATATTGGGGAGCTGAGGTTTGGCATGGAATGGGTTGTTTCTCCTTAACAAAATATGGCCTCTATGTATTTAATAGAACCATATAATCACTATATGGTTTGTCAGACCACATGTTCCTTTAGTATGTAATGCACTGGTCCTGTTTCTTCTTAACAAAATATGGTTTCTATGTATTTGATAACATGGTGCTTGATTATTTAAAATGGACTAAATTTAAATTCTCATCAGGAAATGTCATGATATACCTTTAGTGATTTTAAAAGAGATTGCAATCTTGAAGAAATTAGATACTATAGCATGGAAAATTGGGATAGGTTGTTGTGGTATCTCCTATAGTTTTAACTACAAACTCAACACTGCATTTTCTGCCTAAGCATTAAGAACAAGCAACTCAAAGAGAACTCAGATGGCAAAGTGTGCTGCTTAGCTTTTCTCAACTTTACACAAACCTGGACACATATAGGAAAAGGGAATCTTAATTGAGAAAATGTCTCCATAAAATTGGCCTGTAAGTAAGTCTGTAGGGCATTTTATTGATTAATGATGGATGTGGAAGGACTCAGCTCTCTGAGGCTAATGCCATTCCTGGGCAGGTGGTTCTGGACGGATAGGACTGAGCTAGCTACAAGGAGCAAGCCAGTAAGTAGTTGTTTCCCAAGAGCCTCTGTTTCGGTTCCCTTCTCCTGGTTCTTGCCCTACTTGAGTTTTTTCCATGATTTCCCTTAGTGATGTGATGCAGTAAGAGGCCCGAGATTTGTAAGCTGAAATAACTCCTATATCTCTGAGTTGTTTTGGTCATGGTGTTTTTATCACAGCAATAGAAACCCTCAGACACAAAGGCAATGTGGATATAGTACTCACATTATATGAAGAAAACATTCCCCATCACTCTAAGAAACACTGAAGTCCAGAATGCTTCATAATGTTTTGTGAGTGGAAAACATTACATTAGAAGTAATGAATAAGGAAATAATCCTTGTTTTTAGGAAATCCATTGACTGGGAACTGTCTTTTGCTGTATTTGTTTTAAACCTTGCCTCCACGACCAGCATCCCTCTTTAGACTGTCTTCCTATTTTTTTTTTTCAGTATGTTTGTCATTTGTATTTAGGAAGGCTACTGATTTTGTTTTGTTAAGTTTGTTTCCTGCTACTTTGCTGTGTTTATCAGCTGTATTAGTTTCTTGCTGGAGTCTTTTATGCATAAAATTATATCCTTTGTGAAGATATTTTGACTTCTTCCCTTCCCATTTGTTTTCCTTTGATCTCCTTTGGTAATGTTATTGCTCTAGCTAAGACTCCAAGTACAATATTGAATAGGTATGGAGAGAGTGGACAACCTTGTCTTGTTCCTAATTTTAGTGAAAATGCTGGGAAATCAGCAACTCTTCTGTAAACGTTGTTTTACAAACAGCAGTAACTAGAGAATGTGCTGGAAGTAAAACACCATAGCATCGTAACTCATGAAATATCTAGATTCTAGCACTAAAATATTTTTAACTTTCATAGAGATAAGTTTAACATTTATTACATAACATAAAAAAATAAGACACAAAGACACAGTTAGGATCTGGACTCAGGGTCCCACTAGTTTTTCTGGCAGCCTCTTTCAGCTTTTCTTTCTAGCCTGTCTATTCCCAGAGGGTTAAGTATGACTGGTCTTGAGATTCCCGTCATTTTTGAAATTACTGTTCATCTCCAAATATCCAAATTTGATCTCCAAACTATTGGTGATCTTTTGTATAGTGATATTTACTGTTAGAAGTTGAAACACGCAAACAAAAATTTGTTGGGACCAGAGAGGTGGGGCAGCAGTAAAGAGCACATAGCTTTTACTTTTACTGCTGAGGATCTGAATTTGGTTACCAGAACATGTCAGGTTGTTCCCATCCACCTGGCACTCTAGCATCAGGAGGCTATTATGTCTCTGGCAATGATGGGCAATTGAACTCTTTTACACATAACTCCCCACCACATGTACACATAACAATAAATAAATACATATTAGTTAATAATCTTAAAGTTGCAACTGCTATAGAAGAATTTAACATAAATAATACCTTTCTATTTTGCCTGTTAAAAATTCTATCTAGGTGTCTTTTATTTTTTATTTTATAAGATATATTCCTTTCTATTACATTCAAACTTTCTATACTTATTTGCTGTGTTTGCCTTCTGTGGACAAATTCTTTATCTTCTCTTTTTTATAGCTGATGTGAGGGTATTGGATTTTAATTAATGCATTTAGTAAATACAATTATATCACTAATGAACTTAATGTAGATACTCAGTATTAACTATGAACATATGTAAATGGTGTGATCTTAGACATTATTCTGCCATTTTATCTCATTTACACTTTTTAAACTCATATTTTAACTTTGAATTCATTTTGCTATTTTTCATTCTCAAAGAAATTCATTCAAACCAGCATTTGAAAAATATCTGCTTGTTTTCTGGAAGCTGTCTCTTACTCACTGAGATGTGTGAATATGCTCTTTTATGTTCTTTTAAAATCTTTAAGTAGTTACAGGGTTTTTGTACAAATGAGGGAGAGACATTAGCACATTTTTTCCTTGCATTCTCAGGCTCTTACTCTTCCATTCTCTGCTATCACTTGATCTCACTTTTTTTTTCCTGGCAGATTTTCATTAGTCCATTTTTGGTAATGGTATAGTGTTCCAAGTTATTTACTCCAGTTTCTTTCCATTATAAATTTTAATGATTTCCTGTATTTATTTATTTTTTCTCTTGAAGTTCTTCCCAGAATGCTTTAAAGAGCATGTTTGTGTGATTAGAACTTCTGAGGCATTGGATGCCTGAAAGGGTTGTTTAGTTGTATATAAGTTGTGAATACTAAAATACTTTTCAAAAAATGAATTTGCCTTTTTTCTTTAAAATGTTACTCTTTAATGCCTAGTGTCAATTTGTTTTTTTCTCTTTTCACGTTAAAGAGCACACAGTTTCTTTCTTTGTATATCTACGTGCAGGCTCTTTAGTTTTCTTACTCATCTTACTCATTTGTTTTGAAAATTTACACTCTTCTTCAATTCTGGGAAATTATCAGTCACACTTTAAAAATATTTTAGATAGATGTAGTGGCTCACTCTTATAATCCTAGAACTTTCTGTGGAGGTGGGCAAAGGGTATTAGGTTTTCCGTGCATTCAAGACAAATTTTAGACCAGCCTAGGATACTGGGTTTGAACTGTCTAAAAGACCACGCTATGCTCAGCAAAATATTCTTTGTTTGTGTGTTAGCCAGTAATCTCAATAACAGATTAAGAGACTACCCAAAAGTCAACAAGTGTTTGGAATTATGTGAGTTAGAAATTCAAAGGAGTGTAAAGCTGCAGGTAGATGCTGTTGGCTTTTCACTATACAGGAATACAGATGAATTGTCAATAAATGATTAGGTTTTTCCACACTAGAATTTTGAATTCATATGATAGAAGATTTAAGAAAACCTTAATGCAATATCCTGAGAAGAAAAAAATTGAAGACCCCAAAATGTTAGCTGACAGTATCAAATAACAGGCCAAGAGCCCCATAGAGCAATAGCATTTGGAGTTTTGCCTTACGGTACATACAACACTGAATAAAGGACTTCACAGCCAGGCCAACTTGGGTTTGACAGTAGCTAAGGCTGCTTATTGATCCTGTTTTTTAGAAAGTTGTGTGTGTGTTTAATGGAGCAGAGTCATTGTAAATAGGACTAGATGTGAGCAGGTAATAGAGCTGTTACAAAACAGGTTTTAAGTAACCAAAGCCAACTAAGTTATTGCAAATTTAGTTTTAAAGTTTTTTTTCAGAAATAATAGTCATTGCACCAATGCCATCTTATATTTCTTCCATTGTTGATCATGATTTTCTTCCTTTTTATTTTTACTGTTTGATTCTTGAGACAGGGTCTCACTAAATAGTCCTTGGTTGGCCTGGGACTCACTATGTAGACCAGACTGGCTTGCAATTCACAGAGATCGGTCTGCTTCAGTGATTGAGATCACTGATTATTCTTCCAGAGTACATAGGTTCAATGCACAGCACTCTGTGGCTGCTCATAACCATCTGCTATTTTAGTCCCAGGTGATCTGGCCTCTCTTCTGGCCTTTGTGATTTTCATTATCAAGCACTCATGTGGGCATACAGACATATAGGCAAAACATTCATACACATGCATTAAAAAACAAAGAAGGAAGATATAAATTCAAAAGTGTAGACTACATACAATGCTTTGAGACACTTGATCCAGCTTTAGTACTGTTGGCATCAGGCAATGGCTGTATATTTCCTCTTGCCTTTCACATGTAGGATGTATCAGAACATCTGAAGAGTACTTGTGGAGCCAGGTATGTTGGGACACATCTGTAGCTGCATATTCAGGAGTGTGAGACACAATTCTGAGTTCAAAGCTAGCCTTAAGTCCAAAGCAAGACTCTGCCTCAAAAAATAATGAATAAAAATAAAAATCTATAATAAAGAGTTTATTTTGTAGTTCCCTTCTGGTATAAAGTCTGGGAAGTTGTAACCTAAAATATATCCTTCAGATAATTTACCACAAGATTTATGAGATACTTCAGCATGTTAAAATACCCTTTCCTCCTACTGAGTTGCCTTGTCTAGCCTCAATAGGGGAGGAGGTACCTACTTTTACCGCAACTTGATATACCAGGGCTGGCTGGTATTTATGGGAGGCCTGTCCTTTTCTGAAGAGAAAGGAGGAGGAGGGGATGGCAGGAGGAGAGGAGAAGTTTTGGCAAGGGACTGGAAGAAGAAGAGGGAGGGGGAACCATGATTGGGCTGGGAAATGATTTATTAGATAAGTAATAAAAATAAATTAAGAAAGGAAAAAGAAACCTTCAATCACAGAATTTTCAATATTAAGGCGTATGAGTGTGGTACTTCAGTTATGGAGAAGAAATTGTTCTAGACTCTTGGAAGCGTATAAGATGCTATTATTCTATTTTTCAAGACATTTTGTGTTAGAAGAAAGCAACAGTAACAACAACATTGGAACGTACAGCTGTCCTACCTTATTCAAGTGGAAGAGCAGATTCATTTGGACGTTGCAGAAAAATTGAGAAAACTTCGATAGACTTAATCACGAGTAAAAACATTGCAGTTGCAAGCAGCAATTGGGACAACAACCAACAAAATCACTGAGGATAAAACAGTGTAGGTGAAATGGATGATAAAACACTCATTCATCCAATAACTGTGGTGACTACATCATGGGCAAAGTGGAGCTTGGCCTGCACTGTGAGCACAGTGAGAAGAGAAACAGCTCGGGAGGTACCAACTCAATGTGAAGAACTAATGAGATGGAAGGTGGTGTCAATGATGAAGAGGACTGTTTGGTTAGGATGTGGGGGCAGGGGAGAGGAAGCCGTCTTCCGGGTCTGGTGTATGCCTTTGCCTGTGCTTCACAGTTATGGGGTTTTTGTTTCCTCATGGATTTATAGGCACTGAAATTGCCTTTTACTTGTCATTTAAACTTTACAGCAATACAATAAAGTGGCATTAGCTCACACTTGTATATACTGATGCTGTTGACCTCAGGGTTGGACTGCTAGAAGGCTGACGTGGGTAGATAAAGAACTTTTCCAACCCTTGACAGGACGGCATTACTTTCGTCTCTTTTTCAACAAATCAGAAACCATACAAGAAATTGATTAATAATATTTCACTGCCATGCCCGGTTCTCTGAATGGTATCTTCACAGAAATTATACATGGTAGCATTAGCAAAAACAGCCATTAAAGTTACTTAAAACACAAAGTGTTCAGATAAGAATTTATAAGAAATTCCAAAAGATAAGCTGTACTTTACCCTCCACTTGTCTTAGAAGTATCACGTTAACATAACACATAGCTGGGGTAGGGGGTGGCAGGATGCTGTGTAAATCTGAAAGAAGGGTTAAGTTATTTTATTTTATTTTTTTTAACTCAATTGATATCTGAGTTTCTCTATAATGCAGATTCAAGAGAAGGTGCGGCAGCTGCCGGCGGAACCAGAAACCTGGCAAGTGAGCTGGGCTTTAATTGTATCCATCTTGTCCGTCTTTTCAAGTTTTCGCATTCAGTTGTCTCTTTTTCTAGGCAGGCTCTTACTTATGGCTCAAGAAATAACTCGTCTTAAGTAAAACGGTGAATTACCGTCAGTTTGGTTTTTATTCCTCTGTCTCTCCCTTTTGTCCTGTCCCTGCTTTCTGGCGACGACATCTCTCCTTTCTTCTGTGAGTGTCACACATGCAAGCATAGTCACATGCTCCTTTCCAAGGTACCTACTAGTGATTTGCGCCCTGGCACCAACTGAACTGGGCATTTTCCCCTCCCCCGATGCACCTAGAATGTCTTTGATGGTACTGTAGCTCCTGTTTATCCTCTGAAAAACATGAAGTTCTTAGTCAGGATGGACCTTTTGGGGAACAAAGGGTTCTTCCTAGGACCTGTCAGATCATACTTGGGGTGGAAACTTTTTAGCCAATGGGAAAGGGCTGCTAGCTGTGATGCTTACACACAGGCCGTTGGGAATAAGCTACCTCCACTTGCTTAAATAGTTTTATTTATATTCAAGGGTGTTCCAGCTGACTTTCTAACCTTTCAGAAAAGAGTATTTTAGATGCTTGGCACCATGCAGTAGCTTTGTGTGAAATTTGAAGTAATTCAAACAGAAACTCCCTCTAGCTTCACAAGACTGAACATTTGATTAAAATTACAGAAGTTGGCTACCAGGCAACTCCTGTGCTGTATGGAACATCTGCCGAAGTAAAGCTTTTAGAAGTCAGGCAGAATTGAAATGTCATGCTCTGGGGGGAAAATACACACAACACAAAATTAAATAATGAGCATGAACTGGAGAGCTAAAAGGTGCAGCAATGTGAAAGCTGACACATTGCTGACTTAGTGTGGGAAAATCAGGTGCCAGGAAAGAAGGCGTTTGTAGGTTTCTTTCTCTGATTCCATTAGCCTAGTAGAGTGTCTTGCCATCAGATTTGGGCACAATAAAATAACAGTTAATATAAAAATAGGAAGCAAAGTTATATCATAAATTCAGTCTAAATCTTATGTTTCAAAATTTCAAAAATAGCTTAATTCACAACAACTCTAAAAAGATATAATTGACAATGACACATTGTCAATAAACATTTTTAGAGATGTGTGTGGCCACTTAACAAATGAAACTAGAATGTTGCTATCAAGTTTTTAAAAAGTAGTGTATTAAATCTGTTGAAATCAGAGGAATAGGTGCTGCTGTATTTTTACTTTCATAGGAAAAAAATACTACCAATGTCAGTGTACACGGATCTCATATCCATTTAAAGCATTGTTTTAAAGTGAGTCTGTGTACAGCAGGACATGGGTCAAACCATGTTAGTTGTGTACTCCTGTGTCACCTACTACCTTGCCAGCCATCAACAACCTAGTAATCTCACTGTAGGCAAGATTGTTTTGACTTGGTTTTCAAGATAACTGTAGATATTAAGTTTAGAATATTTAAACTTATTTTGATAATAGATTTAGAATAGTTTGATTTATTTTTAATACTTAAATATTGTTATTCTGGTTTTCAAAAGAAAAGGTTGCCTATAGACTTAAATTTCAGCAGCTAGAGATGGCCCATTAGCTAAGAGTAAATACTGCTCTTTCAGAGAACTTGGGGAGTTTAGAAATTAAATTAAAACAAACTTTTCTGGGAGAATTTCATATATGAATACTGTATTTATGTCATTCCCTCTTCCCAAAACCTTCTTCAATTCCTCAAGTGTACCCCTGACTCCAATTTATGATCTTTTTTCTTTAATTATTATTGGTACACACACAGACATACAGACACACACACACACAGATGCATGCACACACAGGTATTTATAAATACAGCCTGCTGAATCCATTCAGTGTTTCTTGTATGTATATATCTTTTAAGGTTGGCAGCTCATGATTAGATAATCTGTTAGGGGGCTTGTCCCTGGGTAAGAATGATCTTCTCTGCCAGTTGCTATTAATTGGCTGTTGTGCTTCATCCTGTTTCTCATCTACCTTGAGATATCAACTGCTGTCACTATTGTGCACGTCTGTTTAGATGACCGTACTGTTGAGATTTCATGGGTGCTGCTCCCTGTCATACATAGAAGATGGTATTTTGCAGCAAATGTCTTGGTCCTCTGGTTTTTGCACTCTTTCTGTCCGCTTCTCTGTGATGTTTTCTAAGCCTTTGTTGCAGGGGTCACGTTGCAGACATATAAGTTTGAGTTGGACACCCCAAAGTCAGTAGTTCTTTGTCTTTGAACAGTTGTGGTTCCTGTGAAGCGTCTTCAAAAAGAAGCTTGTTTGATGAGGGAAGAGAGCTCCACTATACTTAGTGGATTTGAAGTTAAACTTTTAAATGCAGTTAGAAATCACTGCTTCAGGAATGTTTCAGTAGTAACATCTCCTATGAGATCTATAACTTTCACCAGCTATGTATGGGTAGTTGGCTAGGTTTACAGTATCAGGAATGGATTCTCTGCCACTGAATGGAGTTTGAGTTCATTTAATATGGCATTTTATTATTTCCAGCGTGCAAGTACCACTCTTACACTATTGTGAGATCTCACTATGCTGATCACAATTGTGCTTTGTAGGCTTTAAAACTAGATAGGACTCTTGATTGCTTTTCCTTCTTGGCATCTTGTATAGATCCTTCTGATTCTATTAGAGCTAGTTTTTAAAACTTTTGTGTCATTTCTAGCTCAGTCACTCTAAGAAGAGGACCCTTGAATTTGGTTCCTAGCAATCACAACAGGTGACTCACACTGCATGCAATTCCAGTTCTAGAGGATCTGATGCACTCTTCTTTTACCTTTGATATTTACACTTACACACATGCACACACATATATACACAATTAATAGAAAATATTCAGAATCAAACTTCCAATTTTTATGATGGATTGGGGAGAAGTGTAACTTTGAAAGTGGAGAGATAACACAGCAAAGAGACACCAATGAGAAAGTAGCATGAATTTTTGATCATCTGTGTTAGTTGCTCATTTGTTGAAATCATATAGCTCATTAATACAAGCCAGAGTAAAAGCAAAACTAAGATACATGAGATTATAGAGATTGAAATAACCCCTAGGTTACTTGTTTTTATTTTTATCTATTATTAATAATAGAAACTTATTTTTATTAATAGTTATATCAGGAAATGTTACTATAACATATGCTTTAATAAAAATACTTATATATGTTCATGCAGAAATCCATATATTCTTGGGAGTACTTTCCCTGTCTTAAAAAAATTATTTTTTGAGTTTCCTCTGTTGAGAATTCTCTGTTTAGTTCTATAGCCCATTTCTTAATTGGACTGTTGGGCATTTTGATGTTTAATTTCTTGAGTTCCTTATATATTCTGGATATCAGTCCTCTGTCAGATGTGGAATTGGTGAAGATCTTTTCCCATTCTGTAGGCTGTCGCTTTGCTTTGTTGACCGTATCCTTTGCCCTACAAAAGCTTCTCAGTTTCAAGAGGTCCCATTGATTGATTGTTTCTCTCAGTGTCTGTGCTACTGGTGTTCTATTTAGAAAGTGGTCTCCTATGCCAATGCGTTCAAGACTACTTCCTACTTTCTCTTCTAGCAGGTTCAGAGTAGCTGGATTTATGTTGAGGTCCTTGATCCACTTGGACTTAAGTTTTGTGCACGGTGATAGATATGGATCTATTTGCAGCCTTCTACATGTTGATATCCAGTTTTGCCAGCACCATTTGTCTGCAAAACTCAAGATGTCATTGTTTTTCTCTGTACCACATTTTGTTTATCCATTCTTCAGTTGAAGGGCATCTAGGTTGTTTCCGTGTTCTGGCTATTACAAACAATGCTGATATGAACATAGCTGAAAAAGTGCTCTTGTGGTGTGGTTGAGCATTCCTTGGGTATATGCCCAAGAGTGGTATAGCTGGATCTTGGGGGAGATGGATTCCCAATTTTCTAAGAAAGCACCATATTGATTTCCAAAGTGGTTATACAAGCTTGCATTCCCACCAGCAGTGGAGGAGAGTTCCCCTAGCTCCACATCCTCTCCAGCATAAGGTGTCTTCAGTGTTTTTGATCTTAGCCATTCTGACAGGCGTAAGGTGGTATCTCAGAGTTGTTTTGATTTGCATTTCCCTGATGATTAGGGATGTTGAGCAATTCCTTAAATGTCTTTCAGCCATTTGAGTTTCCTCTGTTGAGAATTCTCTGTTTAGTTCTATAGCCCATTTCTTAATTCAACTGTTGGGCATTTTGATGTCTAATTTCTTGAGTTCTTTATATATTCTGGATATCAGTCCTCTGTCAGATGTGGGGTTGGTGAAGATCTTTTCCCATTCTGTAGGCTGTCGCTTTGCCTTGTTGACCGTATCCTTTGCTCTACAAAAGCTTCTCAGTTTCAAGAGGTCCCATTGATTGATTGTTTCTCTCAGTGTTTGTGCTACTGGTATTCTATTTAGGAAGTGATCTCCTATGCCAATGCATTCAAGACTACTTCCTACTTTCTCTTCTAGCAGATTCAGAGTAGCTGGATTTATGTTGAGGTCCTTGATCCACTTGGACTTAAGTTTTGTGCACGGTGATAGATATGGATCTATTTGCAGCCTTCTACATGTTGATATCCAGTTATGCCAGCACCATTTGTTGAAGATGCTTTCTTTTTTCCATTGTGCACTTTTGGCTTTTTTGTCAAAAATTATATGTTCATAGGTGTGCAGATTAATGTCAGGGTCTTCAATTCGATTACATTGGTCCACATGTCGGTTTTTATGCCAGTACCAAGCTGTTTTTATTACTGTAGCTCTATAGTAGAGCTTGAAGTCAGGGATCATGATGCCTCCAGAGGTTGTGTTATTGTACAGGATTCTTTTGGCTATCCTAGGTTTTTTGTTTTTCCATACGAAGTTGAGTATTATTCTTTCCAGCTCTGTGAAGAATTGTGTTGGTATTTTGATGGGGATTGCATTGAATCTGTAGATTGCTTTTGGTAAGATTGCCATTTTTACTATGTTAGACCTACCTATCCATGAGCATGGGAGATCTTTCCACTTTCTGACATCTTCTTCAATTTATTTTTTCAGGGACTTAAAGTTCTTGTCATATAGGTCCTTCACTTGCTTGGTTAGTGTTACCCCAAGGTATTTTATGTCATTTGTGGCTATAGTAAAGGGTGATGTATCTCTGATTTCCTTTTCAGCTTCCTTATTAACTCCTCTTTTTTCCTCTGAATCCTTCCTTCTTCCCAAGAAGATCCCATCCTACTACCATGCCCTTTTCTCTGTGTGTGACCCAGTAGTTTTATTAGGGTTGTCTGTATGAACGTAGGTTGGGGGACATTGTATTGAGAGTGGACAATATGTGAGTGACTATACCATTGAAGAAAGTGATTTCCCTAACCCCACCATCATTAACTGTTATTAGCCCCTTAGGGAGGGCTAGGACTCTTTAACCTTGCCCTGTCCTGTGATAAAATGTTGACAAGGTCAATTTTGTTCAGGTCTTCTTTGGCTACCAGCACTAGAGTGAGTTCATGAGTGCATGCCATGTCAAGAAATAATCTTTGTACAAAGCACCTCTCCACCCTCCAGTTCTTATATTCTTTCTGGAACCTCTTATTCAGTGCTTTTCTTAATAAAATCTATTTGTATTTATAACCACATCCCTGGTACTGTTCATTGTCCTAAGGTGTGAGAGCCTGGAAACATGTAGGAACCTTGGGACTCATCCACTACATCAGCTACGTAAGTTGTTATTACCATTGTAGTCCGTAAGGATTAGACTTTAGGACCTTGCTGTTAATTGCTAAGATGAACTTTAAACTAATATTTAGAATATGTTTCTGAATATAGATTAAGTAAATTTAGGTTCAGGGAAAGACTAAGGAAATTAAAACTTTAGCCAATGTGTACATATGTGCAAATAAAGTAGAGGTCAAAATATGCTAAATTAGGTTATAGGTTTTTTTTTTTTTTCCCAAGAAGGGAAATGTGTGCTAATTAAGAAATATAGAAAAGTCAAGTGTAATCATGCACGATTATTAGAGAAAACATCCCAGGTTCTTAGAGGTAAGATTTTTGAGTGTGTGTTTGTAGCCCACATGCTTGATACAATGTGGAAGATGCTGGGGATTGAAATGAAGGTTAGATATGGGTCTGCTTTTCAAAGAGCTAAGAGAATAAAAAAATTGAAATGCATAATATGATTTCAAAATACATTAGGTGCCTGTGTTTTGACTTCTTACTGACAGTGAAAGGTATAACTTCTTTTGCATAGAACATTCCCTGTACAAAACAATTCATGTAATTTTTAGAAATAGATATAATAAGCAATTATCATTACAATATGTCCCAAATTGTACCTAGCAGTTAAATTGTACTATGCTGAGAATTTATAATTGCATTATAAAATGTTACTCCTTATTTGTGTTAAGTGGAAAGCTGATGAAGTCTGGAAGACTCAAAGTACTTATTAACTTTTGACTTAGTTGATTCTTTAATGAAATTAATGAGCCTACAAATTTATATGGTGTATTTGAGAAAGTTCTAAAATGATTTTTGTAGACTACCTCCAAATCAATGACTGTGTTTTAAGACTCAAATTTTTGACTAGATATAAACCAAAGAAAATAAGATATTAAAATTGATAATTTTATCATTCATCTAAGCTATTTAGTTTACAGTAGATTTATATTCTGAGTTGACATTACTACCATTTATTTTATTGCAAACATCACTCACTGAAATGATGTTTTGATAAAAAGAAAATAAACTATAACAAAATAACCCATGTGAAATTTTATTTGATTGCAAAGACATCTTCTGTCTTCAACTGTGGAATTTTTTTTGGAGAACATACCATTTGATAAAAATCACTCATTGAAAAAAATGCTGCAAAATTTACCTATCACTTCTCTGAAAAGATAAAATAATTTTTTATTCCATATTTATTTTGCTCTTTCTCAGGCATGGGTAGTAATGCTGGTATTATTTTTAACACTCTGCTTCTGTTTATTAGAGGATAGTATTAAGCACAGAACTATGGGAACCAAAAGATGATTTTTCCTTTCCTCTCAAGAACCTGGAGGTAGACAAATTGTCTTGATACTTTACATTTTTGTAAAATTTCAGATTCTCTGGTTGTGTGAAAAATAGTCACAGTTATCCTTCAACTTGAAAATAGTCATTTATAGATAACGAAGATCAGAAAAGCATATTCAGCTTTGACTTCATGTATCAATGAAAAATTATGGGGTACACAATGAAGAAGATGCGTTAGCTGAACTATGAAAATCTGAGAGAGATAAAGAGCCAAGGGAAAACTATTGTTGATATCTCACATGTAGATCCAAACATTTATATGCAAAAAGCATTTAATTACAATTGCATTGATTAAGAGAGGTCAGCTCCCTATGCTGTTGCCTTGAAACTAAAAACTACACATTTTGGGTTCTATCCCCATGTCCTAATAAACCAGTATGACTATCAGAGAGATTTTCCTCAAAAAATCATGAACTTGATGACTGAGACACAGCTCTGAAGTCTGAGGCTCCAACTGACCTTGCTACATTTGTTACCATGGCAAGCTCTAAGGTCCTTACACATCAGTTTTAATTAGAAATAGGCTCAAGAATGACACTGTCATGGTATCCTGAATATAACATGAACGGAATTTAGTTAACATTGAATGAATGATAATACTTTTATATATGATGTCTTTTATATTGTATATGAACAAGGGATTAGTGTAGTCTGAGATGTAAAATATACTAATTTAATACTAGTTTCTGATTGTCAGTCAAATTTAATTTCCTTTTTTTATTTCAAGAACTTTTGACAACAATTTTTATTCTAGTTTTCCTAAAGCTTAACATTATGGGTATAAAGAATATCACTACTCTCTGATAGATTGTTTTGCAATAAGGTATTGTAATCAAAAGAAAAAAGGAATAATTTTAGAGCATTTGAAAATTATATGACTTTTAAAAACTATCAATGTTTCTGAGAGTCAGTTTATTCCTACAAAGAAATAGAATAATAATATTCATAATTAGAATCCTAATAAGAATTAAAAGAATATTTCTTTTTGTATTCAAATAAATATTTCAAAGTTTGAAAATAGACCAGTTTTTCAGGACAATCATTAATCCATTACACCATACCTGCTAGCCAATATTTCCCCTCTCCCCCGTCCTTAATGCAGAGGGACCATTTTTGTCTTTGCTGGTGGAGAGTGTTTTGTCTATCATTGGCTTTTTAGGAAGTTTGACTTGTATTCATTTGTATTTTGCCAGTTACTTTATTTTAAGTGAGAAGATTACATTATATTTCATAGACACTGGATTTTATTTATGCTCATCCTTAAGACAAGTCACAGGCTATGATATGTTAGAAACCAAGATACTCCAAGTGATCACAGAAATACAGACTCCCTTCATTGAATGTGATGATTAGAGATGGTGTTTAGAGACATCTCTGCTAATTTTGTGTGAGGATATCTCTATATCTAAATCACGTTTTTGATGAATTTTCCATAAAAGTCAAATTTGGAATATCCCAAAGGAAAAAATATGACTTTCAAACACTTCTGGTAAGACTTCCATCAACTTATGTAGAGAGAGATCTGACCATGAGTTACATCAGATGAAAAATCTGTGCTGACGAATGTTAGAAATAATAAGGAAGAGTAAGTACCAATAATAAATCATAACGATGCATCCTCACCTACATTCCTTTGGAATTTAACTTGTTCTTTTATTTCAAAGGTTACCTACAACTAAAGCTAAGACTTAAAAAACAAAGGAAAAGGAGAATCACTTATTTATTACTTAAGAATCTCGTGAGCAGCAATCCTGGAAGATGCTGACCGTCAGAGGCCACCTGTGCTGACTATTTCCTAAGCACCACATGCTTATGTCCTTCTGTTTTGCTAACAGAAAGCTAATTTTTTTCTTGGAATGATTTTGCGTAGTTAGGAGCATAATGGACTGTATACCTTCTGCCAAGCATGGAGCAGTACTCACCGAGAGATGCAGCATGTCAAGCTAGATAAGCCACTCAGTTTTTTAGTCTTTATAGCACTTTTGTTTTTACATTCATTATCCCTGGTTGGTCATTAACACAGGATTATGTACATATGAGGCTTCAAATGAACTACAGGCTTACATGAGCTTCAAAGCTTCTGGGCAGGAAGGTTAAAAATAAGTACAATGTGGTGTGTGACTATGACAGTCTAGAGGAATCAATGATCTATAGTAAAGGACCTTAACTTTTGTAAGAGATATTTTATGAGTGATTAGGAACAGTCCTCTATATAAATTTTTAAAAACCAAAATAATGTAGAATATTGATTTACAAAAAGCAAAGGCGGTAAAAAATAGTTAAAGATCTGTTAGAGGAAAATTTGTGGTTAAAATTGAAATTCATTTATTTGATCATATGAAACAAAAATTGCAAAATTTATTAACATAAAAAAGATGAGATTTTATTAGTAAACATGGAAAGAAGTTAAAAAAAACTCCAATAACCTCATGATGTAAAAACCATAAAGGTTTTCACACTGGCTTATGAACGACTGCCAACAATTAGTATTGGTTGAATGAATAAATGAGGGTCAAAATCCTTTTGCTGTAAGATGCTTTTGAAATCCACGGTTCTGGAAAGTTTAGAAGGAAATAAAGTCTTAATTTATTGAGTTTCTGCACCATATCTTCAAATGATGTGGAAATGCTACCCATTATTCTTAATAGCAGTCATGTAAGGGATGATTCATTGCTCTATTTCAAGGTGTGGAAACTGTAGTTCTGAGATGGTAAATGCTTTGCATATTTTACACAAACAGTAAGTGAAGAGTCCATATTTGGGGTTAGTCCAATTCTGGAGATAGAACTCATGAATCCATGGCACTGCTGTTACACGCATTTCTTTCTTTTCTTTTCTTTTTTTCTCTTCTTTTCTCTTCTCTTTCTTTTTCTTTCTTTCTTTCTTTCTTCCTTCCTTCCTTTCTTTCTTTCTTTCTTTCTTTCTTTCTTTCTTTCTTTCTTTCTTTCTTTCTTTCTTTTTTACTTCCTTGCTTGCAAATAAGTAGTATATTTCCATATGGAGAATTGCAGAATGACAGTAGAAATTATAAAGAATTCAGCTTAACTTTCTTTCTCCAAAAATGGTTAGAAGGTAATATATGACTGACAAATATTATACCTAGAGAAGTTTTCTAGAAAGGAATTAAAAGGTCTTAAAAAGACATTAATGTGATATAACATGAAATTATATTGTGTGTTGAATTAGAGTTTCATATTAACACAAATGTGCCACAAATTAGGATTAAGCATATTGAAAGCAAGATGCTATGCCTTTAGCCCAGTGGTAATTCTTTCTTTTTACCTGTATGTACAACAGCATTTTAAAATATCATTAAATTCATGTATACCTCTTAGGGTCCTCCTTGTAAGCTAGCTTCTCTGAAGCTGTGGGTTGTAGTCTGGTTATCCTTTGTTTTATATCTAGTATCCACTTATGAGTGAGTACATACCATGTTTGTCTTTCTGAGTCAGGGCTACCTCACTCAGGATAATATTTTCTATAAGATCTCCTGAGTAAACTGGGGGAAAGGAGGGTAAGGGAGGGTAAGGGATGAAACGAGAACATCCTTATGGTCAAGCTGGAACAGGGACAGAGTAAGAGAGCACTGAAAAAAGATAATATGATAGAGGGAGACATCATAACAACAAGGAGAAACCTGATGTTAGGAAAGTGCCCAGGAATCCACAAGGATGACTTCAGCTTAGGCTGTTAGCAATAGTGGAGAGGGTGCCTGAACTGGCTTACCCTGGTAATCAGATTGGTGAATACCCTAACTCTCATCACAGAGCCTTCATCCAGTAACTGATGGAAACAAATGCAGAGATCCACAGCCAAGCACCAGGCAGAGCTCCAGGAGTCCAGACGAAGAGAGAGAAGGATTCTATGAGCAAGGGGCATTAAGATCATGATGAAGAAATCTACAGAGACAACCCAACCAAGCTAGTGGGAACTCAGGGACTTTAGACCAACAGCTATGGAGCCTACACAAGACAAGACAGTTGTGAAGCTTGGTCTATTTAAGGGGACCATGGCAGTGGGAGCAGGATCTGTTCCTGGTGCATGAACTGGCTTTTTGGAGCCCATTACTTATGGTGGGGCACTTTGCACAGCCTTGATGCAGGGGGAGGGGCTTGGACCTGCCTCAATTGAATGTACCAGACTTTGCTGACTCCCTATGGGAGGCCTTACTTTTTCCGAGGAGGGGATGGTGGTGGTTTGGGGTGGAAGGTGATGGGTAGGGAGTGGGAGGAGGGAAGAGTGTGGGATCTGTGGTTGGTATGTAAAATGAATAAAAAGTTTCTTAATAAATAAAAAATAAAATATTAAATGTAAGCGATTTGTTAGCTTTTGTAGAATTTGGGTAAATTAGTAATAAGGCAATTAATATAATAGATATGAAATGCACAATGGAAAAACATAATATGAAAGAAATTTGCTTTCAAGATGATTTGGGAATGTAAGCGTTTAAACAAAAATACTTAAGATGTAGGCAGAGGCACCAACACCGAAGAGAATGATCTGTATTGGCCACAGCCACAAGTTTTGGGGCTATCCGTATGATATAAGTCAAGGCAAATGGTATGAGTTAATGAAATCAGAAAGAAGATTGTGTAAGGGAAGAAGAAGTGAAAAGTAACTCAGAATCCAAACATTAATACTTCGAGTCCTTTGAGCAGAGAAATTGGAGATAGACAGGCCAGGGTTGGGACATCAAAACAGGAAAAAACGATTTGATGGGAGCTAAAGATGAGGTTGTGGGGCAGTTACTGTTTTGCAAGTTAATTGAGTCCACAGAGAAGAGCAGAAACATATATTTTATGTATTGAAAACAATGTCTTTTTAGGAAGGCATTTCAATGAAGGGGAATGTGAGAGAATTTGGGACATCCAAAGGTGGAAAAGTTGTACTGTTCATTTCATTGCTCTTTTTATGCCTTTTTATGACTCTCCCCCTAACTGCCCATACTTGCCAATCCCATTTTCCTCTCTTTTCTACAGAACTTGTAAACCCATTTTGTACCTAATCAGGTCACAATTCTGCTTCATCCAGTAGTGTGGCGAAACAATAAAAGGAGAGATCATGTCCATCTTTGCTCTTCCAGGACCCATCAACTATCCCAACAATTCTTCCCTCGCCTTAATAAATATTTTGAAATGAATAAATGGTTAGTATTTTGAGAAAACTTTTTCTGTTTTTTCAAAATTGTTACATTTCTCAGGGATTTATTTTCATGTCTAACGTAACTTAAATCCCAGACACAAATCCCTTAATAGGCTCTGTTTATACAGTCAGAAAGTTTAAAGATTACATTGAAGACATTACACATTGAATTCACAAGCCTGTAAATTAATTAATTTACTCAGTTTTATAGTTGAGAAACCTAAGGGGAAGTAGTCTGACATTTTGTCAACCAGTAAGTGATACAATTAGAGATTATCAGAGGCACAGAAAAATGCCAATATGGTAGCCTTAGTTTTCCAGGCTTTAAATTTTGTCTTATTAATAGGAATTTTAACCATTATCTGCTGATACTTTTAATGTGAGATTGCCTGTAAAGACAGACAAAATCCATCCATGGAGAGGTGGAACCCCTACTACCACACCCTTGAGCCGGGGCTTATGTCTGTGCATTCGATCAAGAGAATACAGGAGGAGTGCTGCTGCTGTGTCACTTCAGACTTAACAGCTTCTTCCTCCTGTCTCTCTGAGTTCTGAGCTACTCTTGGAAACTCCAGACTCGGCTCGGGCTGACTGGGGTGATGTACCACACCTTTTAGCCCAGCATGGAGAGGCAGAGGCAGGTAGATCTCTGAGTTCAAGGCCACCCAGATCTACAGAATCAGTTCCAAGACAGCCAGGGTTATACAGAAAAACCCTGTCTTGGAAAACAAACAAACAAACAAATAAAAACAAAAGAAAGCAGAAAAGAAAACTTTAGGGTGGAGAGAAAGGCTACCTGCATGGGGATCTTCAGGTATGTGAGCAAAGCCATATTGGACAACTCTACCTGCAAGTGAGACTCCAAATGAGATCCCTCCTTTAACTGAAGAAACCACAGAATCCTTAGAGGCAGAAATAAACTGCTATTTTTTTAAAGTCCTGTTATTTTTATTTTAAAACAATTTTTAAATTTAAATATAGTTGGATCATAGCCTTCCCCTCCCCCAGGTACGTCAGATCCTCTCCTCCTACCCAACTTAAAGTTCTTTTTCCAAAACTCAATACAGTAACAAAACCTGCAAAACCTAAAAAAACAAAATACAGCAATACCCCAAAAGAAAACAAACAAACAAAAAAACCCAAAAGGCAAAAAAAGTCAAACTGTAACCAAATAAAAGCACACACTCAAAAACTGTGGAATCTGTTATTTGTTGGTCAGCTACTCCTGAACATGAGGTCTACTCTGGAGTGGTTGAAATAGTCAGTGTCATTCCATTGGAGAAAGTTGATTTTTCCTCTCCTGGTAATTATAAATAACATTTCCATTGTTAACCCTTATACCCCTGTGGCTAGGTTACTATTAATTTAGTCATTCATTTTTAAAAATATAACAAAATAAAACATAACAAGATAAAACAAAAATCATCACATTGAAGATGGACAAGACAAATCAACAGAAGGAAAGGAGTTCAAGAGAAGGCACAAGAATCAGAGACATACTTGTTTGCACAACCAGGAATCTCATAAAAACACTAAACTGGAAGCCGTAATGCATACACTGTGAATTTCTTTTCAACCATAGAATTTCATCCATTAAAAGCTACTTTACTTTTAAGAATTGTCTATAATGCTATCTTAAAAGTGATGAGAATAATAATATTTTATCAGCTAGAATGATATAAAATTGCCACTATTCAATGATTTTTACCTACAAAAGTGGAAATTTCATTGTATTATATTGGAGGGATACTTTTATTCAAGCCTTTCAGTAACTGCAGGAAGCAAGGCAGGCATAGATACTCTTTCACTGAGGAGAGAAACCTAAATGCTAAGTGACATACTTGCTTCGTAGCTGGAAAGTAACAAGTAGGATTCGTATTCTGGAGTACTAACACTGTGTTTACTAATTTACACCTTGTTTTCTACAGTAACTAAGTATTATTACCTGCCTCGTAATCTAAGCTTATCTTCAGTTGCTATAGTATTTTTGCCATTAATATGTCACAGTTAATGTTAACAATTAATCTGTTACTTCTAAAAGTTGTTTGGACATAAAAAAGACAGTGACATGAAAGTTCCAGAAGCATAGTAACCGATCATCAACATTTCTTGTTTTCCTATTCATTGTATTTGTAATCATGTTTTCTCATTTAGGTCTGGGTGTCTCCATCCGATAATATACACACTTGGAAGAAAACAATAATTGTAGAAATTAAACACAGGTCAATTTGAGAGAGTTAACAAAAAGCAGTTCATTGGTGAGTCTGTAATTAAGCCAAGAAGACTGAAAATCTAATGCAAATTTAGAGAATAAAATTTGGGATATGAGGGGAAGAGGCTTTTCAGTGTAGTGTTTGAACATGGGTCGCTGTCACAATGCTGTGGGTACCTGCAACACTTGTCCCAATTGGCTAGGCATCACAGCCAGTGAAAAGGAGACAAAGAAAAGTACAAGATCCATTTAAAACCCCAAACAGGCGTCTGTGATTGTCACAGGAAGGTTCTCTAGGGAAACGGCTGTGGTAGGAGGTTCCTGCAAGAGTGCACAGTGACGGGGCAGTGCTGTTCCATATGAGACAATGTTGAAGACTGGAGCAGAGGGAGCAGGGCAGGGAGGAAAAACTTCCCATTGGTGAGTAATGGCAGCAACTGCTGACATTTTTTGATGCTTTCCTAATCTAAGAGATTTATCATCTTTGAATATGACAACACTCAAATGGAGTAGCCCTGTTTAGGACCTAGCAGTCAAAGATGATGTGGCTTTATCATACTATGTACTAAAGGCTCATATTCATTCCTATTTCCAGTGTCTGATTTATTTAGTCCTCCTTCATAAGTCGTATCTGCAAGATGCATTTATACAGTGTGCCCAGAAAAATCTTCAAGCTTTCCCATTTGTCCAGGCACTAGAACTCACCAATATCAGAGACAAGTCTTGATTTGTTTTCTCTCCATCTTCAATTTAGTTGATGTGTCTGTAGTATTCAGAGATTACTACATTATGGATGGATACTCTCTTCCTCCCTCTTTTCTCTTTTGCATCTAAGATTATTTTGTCCTTTAAAAAATTGATTTAGTCTTTAAAAATATCATATTTGTGACCCCTAAAACAATACAAGCTGCTGCCATTACTCTTGGTTGCCCACCAGAACTTGATGGTAAGATTCTATTGTTGAAGATAGCACACATTTTGGTCAAGGGACATGGAGAAACCAAGCTGGTACTGACCTGGAAAATTCCTGCTGGTTAGCTAGCTTGAAGTTACTATGTAGCCTACTAGTTAAGAAAAAGCAACAAGAGTCTTACCCAGATGTTAACTCGGAAAGCTATACTAAGAACCAGCCTGGCAAGACATCCCTACTGGAGCAATGTAGAATGAATGTTAGGAGAGTAACCAACCATGTTCTGATTAGATGTAACTCATGCCTGGTGTTAGCTACTCTTCCATTTTTGTGAAGAGACACAGTAACTAAGGCAACTTATAAAAGAAAGCCTTTTTTTTTTTTATTAATTGGAACTTGCTTGCAGTTTCAGAGGGTTAGCCCAGAATTATGACAGAAAGCATGGCTGCAGGCAGGACCTGTGCTTGAGCAAAGCTGCGAGTTTACATCTGTAAACTAATGTAAATTACTCTTTAAAGACAGAGGCAGAGATAGAAAGTGTGAGGCTGGGCCTGGTATGGGCTTTTGACACCTCAAAACCTACCCCTGGTGATATAACTACTCCATCAAGGCCATACTCTTAATCCTTCCTAAACAGTCTGCTAACTGAGAACCAGACATTCAAATACATTAGTCTATGGGGGCTATTTTTATTCAAATCACCATATATGGCTTTATAAACCTAGCCCCAAATCCATGGCTTGGGGAGCTCTGGGACTTGGGGAGAGCCTATTATTATTACTTGGGTAAATGGACTTAGTACCAGCTGTATTCTAAATACCCATAGGTTTGTGCAGCTCCCAATCCCTTCTAGAGAAGGGTCTTTTTTTGTCATGGTCAGCAGTTAATATAAAGACTCACAACTTGTGAAAGCACAAAGAAAAAGTGAATGGGGAGTGTTTGTCCCATCCCTAAATGTGACTTCCATATCACACACTGTTCCTTACACTTCTCACTCAGGGCTTATGGTACATCACAGAATTGATGTAAAGAGATGATAAGAACAATAGGTTGGGGAAGACTGCTGTGAAAATGTCTTCTGGACAAGATACGCCTGATGCAATCATGAGCTCACAGCATCTGTAGTTACCTGTACAAACCCTGTATAACATTGGGCCTGTCAACTTTTCATCTCTGTAGGGAGGAGAGTTCCTAAGGACCCACCTTGCCCAGAAGCTCTATCAACTATCAGCAGTTGAAGATTGCTAAAGGATTGTCGTTTTGTTCACTCCTGTGCCCACTGATGAGTTACCTATTCTCCAGCAGCAACCTGCCTCCCATGCTTGTATGTGAAATCCTATTTAAAACTCGGTAGTCCACATACACTCAACTGATGTTACACAGGAAGGAGACTTGGATTTTATCCGAGAAAGACAGGATGAGACAGGGAAATAGAGGGTTAAACAGACTATATTCATTATAAGGATATATGAAACTGTAAAATCACACACACACACACACACACACACACACACACACACACACACACACACACAAATCCAATCCTCCTTTATACTCCCTTTAACCCCTAAAATCTTGACTTTTGGTCTTCAGAATTAGTAAACAAATTTTTCTCTACAATTCTGTAAATTTTAGGAACCTATCCATATAGCGACATTGCTCATCTTTTTTTCCAATTTAGTTTTCCTTCATACCGCTGAGCCTCTCTTTACACAGAACACATTTATTCATTTTGCTCCTTGCTTTTTTATCTTCTGGGATTGTTACAATGACAGCCACAGAAGAGTGGATATCTTTGTTTATTCACTACTCTATTATCAATGATAACAAGTGGGAAGTCCACAATAAATGTTTGCTTAATCAATAAACACAGGATTTCTGTTTCTTCACGTGGAAAAATTTAATAATGAAAGTATAGGATACTCTTATTAGCCAAATTGTCTTCATTTGGCCAAGAATGCTTGATAGTGACTTCCTGGACAATGAACGCTTAAAGCTCATAGTTTTTCATAGGAGAAAAATATAAGCTGACATCCAATGACCAATCAAATGTCAATAAAATAGTCTTTAATACCGAACAATTCACAAATGAATCTTTCATGACATAAAGCATTCAAACTATGAACTACTAAGTAAAGTCATTGGCGAGGTTGATTATATGCAGCATATAATACTACTTTCAGCTTTCTTTTTCTACTGCAATGAGTGTGCACACTAATGCAAATAAATAATGAGATAAGGTGTGGAATATAGAAAAGAATCAAATTAAGTTAGAACTCATTGATAGTGTCCTGGGTGCCTGATAGAAGCAAACAGACATACATGGCAAGATACACTTCTAGGTAAAGGGTACAGAAGACAGTAGTAATTATACATGATAGATTTAGAAAAATGTAATAAAGCTTATCATCCCATCAAGAGAACTGCAGAAATAGTTGCACAGTTGGTATAGTTTCTCAGGACCAGCATCCACACAGATATGTGTGTTGGTTTACAAGTGTATTTAGGGATCTTATTTATTTTTATATTGATTCCTTATAAACCATTTTGCAAGTCACTACAGCAAACAGATGGTCAGGAATTGAAACGCAAAAGTTTAATTGTACATACATTGAGGATTTTTTCTTTTTTATCTGGTTTAACTTCCCTCTCCTCCTCCTGGTTGCTCCCCACCTCCTCTCCCATCTGTATCTACTCTGTTTCTGTCTCTCATTAGAAAAAAAACAGGCTTCTAATGATATTCTGCTATATTCATAGATTGGTGTCTAGCCCAATTATCATCAGAGAGGCTTTCTCTGGCAACTGGTGGGAACAGATGCAGAGACTCATAGCCAAACATTAGGCCAAGCTGGGGGAATCCTGCTGAAGAGAAGGAGGAAGGATTGTAGGAGTCAGAGGAGTCAAGGACATCACAAGAAAACCTGCCTGGCTCATAAGAGCTCACAAAGACTGAACAGGCAACTAAGGAGCCTGCATGGGACTGACCTAGGCCCTCTGCATGTATGTGACAGTTCAGTAGCTTAGTCTTCTTGTGTGACTCCAAACAATGGGAGCTGGGACTGTCTCTGACTCTTTTACTCGCTTTTGGGACACGATTCCTCATACTGGGTTGCCTTGCCCAGCCTTGATGCAAGGTGAGGTGGTTAGTTTTACTACAACTTGATATGCCATGTTTTATTGATATCCATAGGAGGCCTGCCCTTTTCTGAATAGAAATGGTGAAGGAGTGGATGGAGGCAGGGCACAAGGAAAGTGGAGGAAGGGACTGAGAAGAGAGGAGGGAGGGGAAACTGCAGTCAGAATGGGAAATACATAAATAATAAAATGAAAAAGCAGGCTTCTAGGAGATAACAAAACAAAACAAAATAAAATATCATAAGATAAATTAAAAACCATCATACCGAAGTTGGACAAGCCAAGCCTAGAGAATAATAAAAGAGTCCCAAGAGAAGGCACAAGAACCAGAGACTCATTCATGTACACATTCAAGAGTACCAAACTGAAAGCTGTTGCTGATTGGTCAATAAATAAATCACTGATTGGCCAGTGGCCAGGCAGGAAGTATAGGCGGGACTAACAGAGAGGAGAATGGAGAGAACAGGAAGCTGGGTGAGAGAGACACTGCCAGCCGCCACCATGACAAGCCGCATGTGAAGATCCCGGTAAGCCACGAGCCATGTGGCAAGGTATAGATTAATGGAAATGGATTAATTTAAGATATAAGAACAGTTAGCAAGAAGCCTGCCACGGCCATACAGTTTGTAACCAATATAAGTCTCTATGTTTACTTGGTCGAGTCTGAGTGGCTGTGGGACTGGCAGGTGAGAGAGATTTGTCCTGACTGTGGGCCAGGCAGGAAAACTCTAGCTACACTATAGTATATATGCAGAGGACCTGGTGCAGACCTGTATAGGCCCTGTGCATGTTGCTACAGTCTCTTTGAGTTCTTATGAGCTTTTCTCAGTTGTTTTACAGGGCCTTGGTCCCCTGGTGTTCTCCATCTCCTCATTATTTGGAGACTTCATTGGGACCACCTTTGTATATTATAGCAAATTTCAACTGCACTGGGATTCCACATTGCCTTCAAATTCTCCTTAAATGCTCTTTAATTCTAACTGCCTCTTTCCTCATTCCCTCCGTCAATTCTACCTTCCCTCCCCCTTCCCACCTGATCCTCCTATTCTTGTCCCTGCCCCAGCTCCAATCTACTCATAAAATCTGTGTTGTTTTCCCCTCCAATGGACATCCATGTGTCTCCTCTAGCCCATTCCTCTATGTCTGCCCTCTCTGGGTCTGTGGATTGTGGCTTTGATGTCATTTATTTAATAGATAATATCCAGATATAAGTGGATACATACCTATTTATCTTTCTGGGTGCAGGTTATCTCACCCAGAATGACTTTTTTCTAGTTCCATACATTTGCTTGCAAGTTTCATTATGTCATTTTTTTTTCAAGAGCTGAGTAATGCTCCATTGTATAAACGTACATTTTCTTTACCCATTCTTCTGTTGAGGAACATGTAGATTGTTTCCAATTTGTGGTTCTTATGAATAGAGTAACAACGAACATGGTTGAGCAACTGTCCCTGTCATAGGATGAAGTGCCCTTTGAGTATATGCCCCAGAATGGTATAGCTGGATCTTGAGGCAGACCAATTTCCATCTTTCTGAGGAACAGAAATATTGATTTCCATAGCGGCTGTACAAATTTGCACCCCCATCATTAGTGGAGGAGTGTTTCTTTTGCTCCAAATCCTTGCCAGCATGAGCTGTTGCTTATGTTATTGATTTTAGATATTCTGACAGGTGTAAGATAGAATCTCTAAGTAGTTTTGATTTGCATTTCCCTGATGGCTAAGAATGCTGAAAATTTCTGTAAGTGTTTCACAACCATTTAAGTTTCCCCTGCTGAGAATCTCTGTTTAAATGTGTACCCCATTTTTAATTGTGTTATTTGGCTTTTTGATATCAAATTTCTTGAGTTCTTACATATTTTGGATACCAGCTCTCTATCAGATGTGGAGTTGGTGAAGATCTTTTCCCATTATGTAGGCTGCTGTTTTGTCTTTTTGACAATGCCCTTTGTCTTACAGAAGCTTTTCAGTTCCATGAGGTCCCATTTATTAATTGTCTGTCCTAGTGTCTGCACTATCAGTGTTCTGTTCAGAGTCTTCTCCAGTGCCAATGTGTTCAAGACTATTCTCTACTTTCTCTTCTATCAGGTTCAGTGTACCTGGTTTTATGTTGAGGTCTTTGATCCATTTGGAGCTGAGTTTTGTGAAGGGTGATTAGTTTGTATCTATTTGCATTTTTTCTCTCCTCTACTCTGTGAGAGAGTTTCTAGACTGTGTTAACTGAAGTGTGAAGACATGTCTAAACTGTGGACAACTTCATCCCATGGGCTGGTGACTATAAAGGAGGAAGCTGCTAATCACACACACTCATCTTTACATTTTGATTACAGTTGCTTCACAATCTTGTAATCAGGCCTTCCTCACCTGGATGGATTGTATCAACTACCAGTAGAAGCCAAAATAAATCATTTTTGTCTTTAAGTTGCTTCTGGTCAGGTATTTTGGTCACATCAATGAAAGAAAAGGAACTGTGACTAGCTGCTCTCACTTAGAATACCATCTTCCATTGTTACTTTCTGTGTCTTCCCATGTTTAAGTGATTAATTGCTTCTTTTGCTACTTTCAAAATCATCTTTGACAATTTATATTTAGTCTATTTTGGTGCAAAATTGCTTGACTATTCCTATTTGTGAGATCTTTGACTTCCCTTTTCTGAATATCTATTTTTCTCTTAGATTTGGTATCTATCCGTCTGTTTATCTATTATTATTATTTTATTATTATTATTATTCATTAAACGCTTTCTGTAACTTTATCTTTTTTCCTTTGTTTGGCTGTATTAAACACATACCTTGAAATTTTAATATTATTTTTTGTTCCATATAAATTTCTCCTCCTCTGATTTGATAATTTCATATGACTAGTCTTCAAGCTTAATTTTTTCAATTCAGTTTTTATATTATTGTATTATATTCTTTGTTCCAGAATTTATATTTGATTCTTTTTAAAGTGTTGATATCTTTGTTAATGTTCTAATCTGAGATATTCTTTTCCTCACTTTTGACTTGTATCTTTGCATTCCTTCATAATTCATTAAGCCTCTTAACATAATTATGTAGACCCTTTGTTTTGGGGGTGTTCCATTACCACTTTTGTTTGAGTCATATTTCTTTCATTCTTTGCTATCCTAGTAGTTTTGAGTTATTGTGTGTACATTTGCACACAGATATCTTTTCCAATATTTGCACACTGAGAAAACTTACATCAAGTATACCAAGTACACCATGATGCCTTCCCTGAAGGCATCTGTGTTCCATTAAAATATTCCTTATGTGGGTGTGTCCCCTCTATATTTAGAAAAGCCATGGGTTAGGACTTGGAGTTCTATACTCTTAAGTTCTATGCCTCAGCTGATGGTATTAAGCTTAGGTGGGAAAGGTAGGGACATTATTTGCTGTGGTGGTATTGTGATCCCCAAAATATTGTGCACCCTAATAAACTTATCTGGGGTCAGAGAACAGAACAGCCACTAGATACAGAGGCTTGAAAATGGTTGCACTCACGCCTTTAATCCTAGCATTCCAGAGGCAGAGATCTACCTGGATCTCTGTGTGTTCAAGGATACAGCCAAGCATGGTGACTCACGCCTTTAATCCCAGAAAGTGAGCCTTTAATCCCAGGGAGTGATGGCAGAAAGCAGAAAGATATATAAAGCGTGAAGACCTGAAACTAGAAGCTTTTGGATGGTTGAGCTTAAACTGATTTTGAGCAGTAGTTCAGCTGAGATCCATTTGGATAAGGACTTAGAAACTTCCAGTCTGAGGAAACAGGATCAGCTGAGGAACTGGCAAGGTGAGGTAGCTGTGGCTTGTTCTGCTTCTCTGATCTTTCAGTATTCACCCCAATACCTGGCTCAGGTTTGTTTTTATTAATAAGACCTTCTAACAATTCATGCTATAATTTGCCTTTAGCTATCTTCACAAAATTGTGAAGACTTTTACCAACACTACAGGTGAGACAAAAATCATAGCAACTACAGAGCACTAAAAACTGAGACATAGGGGAACTGCTGAACTACTCCCACATCATCCAGGGGCAGTAGCCTGGGCTTTTGCATATTTTCTCCAATTTACAGAGCCTTGCGGGTCGCAGTAATATTCTCACCTATTTCTTTATTTGAGCCTTGCTGGATACATTAGTATTGCCACCTATTTCAGCATTTCTATCTGCCTTAAACCATTTGGTTCAGTCAGTGCTTGATTTCACTCTTCTACCAAATCATCCACGTAACAGAAACAGCAGAAGATTCTCCATCTCCAAGTCTCTAAATCATTTAAAAGTCATTATGAGAAAAAAAAACACATATCTATTTTCAGTCATCTACTAGATCCCAAAGAAGAATATTAACATACAGCTTCTAATATGTATTAAACTATCATCATGTTAGGTATGTTTCATATATGAAGGAATAGTTCTCTTTAGGAAAAAAAAACACCCTGGTGTTTCTAATTTACTATTATTATTATTATTATTATTATTATTATTATTATTATTATTCAATTGTTTCTAATTGATTATTGATACCATAAATACTACCCAAAACACACACACACACACACACACACACACACACACACACACACACACACATACACACACACACACTGAGTTATTTACCATTAATCTTCAAGGCATAACAGGTAATGATCCACTCATTGTCTATTGTATGTCATCATTTTTCTTTTTTTCTGTTTGTTTCCTAATAGAGAATTTCACTACATATTCAGACTGTCACTGAACGTGCTGTGTAGCCATGCTGTAGACGTGTGTCATCCTCTTGCCTCATTCTCCTGAGTATAGGTCTATGCTACCATCCCTCACAGCTTTGCTTTTAAAAAGTTTTGTTTTAAATGACACTTTTAATATTAAAAATACTGTGATGAAATTGGGTTACTTTTTCCTACTTATTATTTCATTTTTTATGTGTATGTATGTTTTTGTGATTGTACATACATGTGTGTACACGTGAAGGTCAGAGGACAATTTGTGGGAGTCAGTTCTTGCCTTCCACCATGTGAGTTCCAAGGACTGAACAACACAGGGCTCCAGGTTTGGTGGAGAGCATCTTTGCTCCCTGTACCATCTCATTGGTCCCTCTAGTCTATTAAATTTCAGATCTACAACCTTGAGGACTCTAGGGAAAATGTAAAAAATACTACATAGTAGTGAAGAAAACATGGCTAGAGGTCTATTGCACATGCCCTTGGATTGATCTTTCTTATGAACAAGTGCAGCTTCAATCTCTCTTGACGATATTAATTTTTTGCTTTTGCTTATTTTGCTCCACCATTGTTTTTCAGCCTCAAAGAGACATTGGATTATCACAGTGACGCTTTTCGAAAGGTTAAAAAAATTAAGCCCAACTATGTAACTGTTTAATTTGACTACTTAATTACTGATTAATTTTGAAATAATTAGTCTCAGTTAAGAAATTCATTTTTTTTTAATATAGGCTTTCATTATATAACAGTAGCTGCTCTGGAACTTGCTATGTAGACCAAGCTGGCCTTGATCTTTTAAAGATTAAAGGCCTGCTCTTCCATGCCTGGCCTCAGATAAATTCCACAGAAGGTAGGGAGGTTAGGGAATGAATATTTCAAATGACAAAAGAAAAGTCTAGAATATGAATACTTCATTTCATTTTATAAGACTATTTTTTTCTGTCTTTCAAGTTCTTTGGTTGCAGAAAAACATATTCAAAGATATTAGACTTCTCATATATTTCAGGTAATTATGAATGAATTGAAATGCATGTTAAACAATAATATTAAACATTGAAATTTTAAGTTGTTCTTTAAAATATCTAATTACCAGAGCCATATAAAAGAAAGTATACATATATATGGAAATGACCAAGCATATTACTGCATAGCAGTGAAATGCAAGAGTGAATTTTTAGTAATTCAGTTTCTAACATTAATAGATCAACCAAGCATGATATGGGAACTTTTCCATTTGGTAGAACTGGAACAAAATTTGAATATTACAGCAGATATTTATACAGAAGACAGATATGAACAACAAAAAGTACTTGTTATTTTGTTTGTGAAAAAAGCAATTTAATAAAAATGTGACTAATGAATTAATATTAGATGAATAAAGAATTGATTTCAGTCAATGGTTTTATATACCTTTCACATATGTATTATATATATATGTATATATATATATATATGATATACACACCATCATATAAAGTATGTTAAACCAAGAACAATTATTATTATATACTTGAAAAAATTAAGATGCTTATTTTGTATGTGCGAACATTTTTCTTGTGCTCCAGAGGGTTTGAGCTTATTCAGTAGATAACAAAATCAGACAAAGACTGCAGATAATTTTTGTTGACCACTGGTAAAATCTGAAACTGACCAATGACAATAGAAGGGGATAAAACAATACAAACAAAATAAACAAAGTAGATATTCAATAACACAAAATGACCTATGCCATTTTATGTCTTGATTTGTAAATGTTTAATTTTTCTTAAGGATAAACATCATTAAAAGCTATTTTGATACCATTGATTTTTTGTGGGGGTGGTTATTTTGTTCCTCAACTATCCTTTTCATCCTCAAAAATCATTGGATCATGTAACATGGAGGTTATGAAATCTTTAAACATGGCATTGACTGATTATTATTCACAGTGCATCTAAATTTTAGACAGTGTAGATTCTGACATAAATGCTGGAAGCCTACTTTTTGCTTTCTCATACTGGAGTCTCATGGTGTTTTGTTCCACTTTCCCAAGGTTTGTCGCATCTAGAATGTACCTTGCCACTATACAACTGATTAGTTTTTATTCTGGGTTTACATTGAAGAAATATTGTATTGAGTAAGAAAGAATATTCAAATTTGTGAGCTGGAGAATAAAATCACTTCTAGTCAGAATGTGCAGGTGAGCTATGAGGCTTGGAAGAGAATGGAGAGAAAAGTATTTCCCACTGGGTGAGATTGGCATACGCACCCACCCCTGGAGAGCTTAGGGGTCCAGGGACACAGGCTTACATGTCACTCCCAGCTTCACATAGGAATGCACACTTATATATTTTGATTGCTCAAATAACACATATTTGGTCACAAAAGATATAAGAAGCAGCCAAGGAAGCTACTTACTTATCATCTTAATTGGACATATCTTTTAATCTCCAATTACATCCTTAAATACATTGAAGACAAAAGGGGAGTCTGTCTCCTTCCTGGATAGAAAACAGGACAAATGCAACAAATGGTAAGACAGCTGTGTTGCAAGCTGAGGAGAAAGATCGGGTTCTTCAAACCTAAATCCTTCAGTGCCTGTGTGAGCCCACTGGCATGGAAGAAGCAGAAAAATGTGCCATGGCTTCAATCTTCCTTCTTAGCTCAACCAAATCAGAGCAAGACTGTGAGATTTCCACCTGAAATATGTATAAGCTGTATATAAAGTAATGAAGGAATCAGGCAGAATGCAAAACTATGGAGGGAGAGAGCTGCTGAGAGCATGGTTCTACGCACTGCCTGAGGTGTTTCAGCTTCATTTTTCTGAAAAACACTGCATCTGCCAGAGACATTTTGTGGAACCGCCATATGCAGACTGCTCTACCTTAATTTGAAACCCAAACTTTAAAGATAAATGAAGATCTCCTTATGATCTGCAGCCTAAAACTTATCAAGAAAAGGCAAGATCAGTTAACTGGGTCCCTGAATCCACATGAATGTGTGTGTGTGTGTGTGTGTGTGTGTGTGTGTGTGTGTGTGTGTGTGTATGCACTCGTATGGGCACGTATGCCGAATAGACAAGACATCAGCAATATGGAAAACAACTCTTGAACCCAGTGATTGCTTTCTCTCAGGCAGTGTTCCCATGGCCCTAGATGCCCTCTGCCAGCCTGCTGCACCGTGAAGCCAGATGACACCCTTAGTTGCTTTGCTCTGTTGCCTGCCTCATTCCCTCACATTTTCCTTTGGTCACCCTCTGGCTCCTGAAACAAGATAATATAGGTAATTTACTTGAGAGGACAGCAGAGGTTAAGTAAGGACACGAGATGATTAAATCTGCCGGTAAAAGCTTGGACCAAAAGCTCCCATTTCCATATACCTCTCCATCACTTTTTTCAAACACAATTTAGTCTTTCCCCCCCTTCCCATGTGCCTGATAGCTTCTTATCACTTTCTAATTGACTGAGTGTCTAGTGAGTTTAGTTTCTGTTCAGACTGAGCCTGCAGCAAAAAAGCAATAAAAGAGAAATGGAAAAACCAAAGCAGAGGCTGGAGGCGGAGGAGACTGCTGTCCTAAGTAGCATCACAATGAAGCAGGAGAAGAATTATGGAAGATGAAAGGACTGTTGCCTCCTAACTGAGGCACCAGAAATGGGGCCAGGCAAGGGGACACGTGGGAGGATTGTTTTCTGTGACTGATTTCATCCTACTTCTAATACAAGGACAGGAAAGCTTCCGGTGGTTTTGACAACCACGCACCTGTTCATGACCTTTGGTCAATTTTTCCTTTATAAATTTACCATTCCTTTTCATGTTTTTAGTCTTTACATACAAGTATGCTCGATGACAAATAGGAAAAAAGTGTTTTTGTGAAATGCCTGATTTTAATTGTCCATTTTAGAGAACTGAAAAGGAAGTCTAAAGAGCAGATCCCATTTCACAAAAGAAAGGCAGAACAGGCCTTGTTGAAGGTGTGTTCAGTAAATGAACAGTCTGTCTTCTCAGCTGGTAGCAGAAGCACTGGGAAGTAGATGTAGAAAATAATTTATTATAATTAGTCAGTTCTTCATTTAGGGGACAGTACAGTGACTGACTGGTTTGTAAGCCCTGCTGACAAAGTCTTTGCTGTTGT
The DNA here is from genome assembly GCF_949786415.1 of Peromyscus eremicus. NCBI lineage: Eukaryota > Metazoa > Chordata > Mammalia > Rodentia > Cricetidae > Peromyscus > Peromyscus eremicus. The sequence goes on from NC_081422.1 coordinate 75,118,440, forward strand.
CCGGTTGCTCCCACTTTATTTCTGCTTCTTTTGTGCAGAGAAGCATTGTGCTAAAAGACATTGTTCTAGGTTGCATTTCCTCAGCATCATGAATAACACAAACCTTGTTTTCAGAGCATGCTTTACCACACCTGGGTATACTCTAATTAGAGAAAACGGTGTGGCGGTGATGTGGTTAAAGGGCATTATTGAGCTTATGCACTACCATTAAGGTCAGGTGGGATTTTTCAGCATCCTAGACTGCAAGATTTTTTTAGAGTGTTCCTCATTTACTTTACAGATAAGATCAGAATGAGCTGGGCGGTGGTGGCACACACCTTTAATCCCAGCACTCGGGAGGCAGAGCCAGGCGGATCTCTGTGAGTTCGAGGCCAGCCTGGGCTACCAAGTGAGTTCCAGGAGAGGCGCAAAGCTACACAGAGAAACCCTGTCTCAAAAAACCAAAAAAAAAAAAAAAAAAAAATCAGAATGAGTCTCTTTGGCTAAAGAATCTCTTAACATAAAAAATACTTGGAAAAGTATGACTCTATACAATGAAAAACAGAAGATCAACATGCAGTTCTTCCCACAAGAGTGATCACAGGACCTAATTTTTATGACTCTATGGTAAGATTAATTTAATAAAAATAAATACACACAATCACTTTCTCACCTAATTATTTGCCTTTCTTCTTTTGTGTTTGCTCTACCTGCCTTTTTCTTGAACATTTTTTGGTCAGTTGTTATCAGCATTTAATTTGCTAACTGAGATGGACCAGCACTCTGTGGTTTCTGTACAGACTTACTTCTGTGTGTGTGTGTGTGTGTGTGTGTGATATAAACTTAAGCAATCTTGTAATGTGGCAATCTGATTTCAGTACTGTTAATACATGTTAATACATGTGTTAGATGTGACAAGTTTTATAAGAATGTTTACATACTTTATAAACATAATCAAAATTGTTTTAACTTGAAGTTTTATTTACCGTCCCCCAGATATGTGCCTCTGGGCCGTAGTATTAATATACTGAAACTTTCTCTGTCTCCCCTTCCCCTATCACTTTCCCTCTCCTGCTGGGTCCTGGCTTGAGTGGGGGTGCTTTACCATTATACATGCATGTTATTGCTTTAACTAAACATTAATATAGGTGGGCGAAAGCCCTTGTCAAGATCCAGAACTATGTGCTGCCTTTTAAAAAACATTCACAGATTTCTCTTAGGGAGAAATAGCTCACCTTATCTCCATGCATTCATCCTTGTTACCCTGACATCAGTTCTCAAGAAAGTCTCCACAGAGATGCTACAAGGGAATGCACATTGGTTCATCAGCTGAAACCTTCAATTGCTGCCCCATATTGCAATTTTAACAGCCTGTATTTCTCCTGCGGCATTCTCTAGGTTCTGTCCCTCCAACCACCTCATGGGCTCATTTTCTGTAGCATTCAGCTTCACTCAGTCCTTTTCAGCATCACAGGCCTCATAATTGTCTCCAGATCATAGCACCTATTGTCTGCCCAAATTGCACTGTCTTCATTCATTCATTCATTCATTCATTCATTCATTCATTCATCTGTTAACTTAGGATGACCACACTAGCTAAAATTGCACTTTTTTTATTTCACAGATTCTGTAATCTATATTTTTTGTTTTATTTCTCCTTTTAATATCTTCATGGCTTATTTTCTTAATTATGGTCTTTGCCTTCTGAAAAAAAGTATAAGAATGGAGAGTTGCTTATATTATTTACTGTTGTAACCTGATTTCTGAGGAGAGTATCCGCACAAGAAGAAATAATTTATTTACTAATTAAACTAATATAAATCACCATCTTCTTTCTAATTTAAGGATATACATTTAACCAAAGGATCTAGGCTCAATGATAGATGGAAACAAGACTAAAGCCTGGAAAGGTAAATTAACAATTCAGAGCTCATTCCATATGTGCAAACAGCCCGTGAAGGTGGCAATGCGTTTATGCCAGTGTTTGACCGTCCACATTAGCAGCTCAGTAGTATGTACTAGAGCATAGTCTAGTCCCTATCACAGATGCTGACATCTGACAGTGAGCTCAGTGGGCAAGGAACCTGTCTACTTGAAACTTGTCTTCTAGTTGAGGAAGACAATGAAGTGAAGCCATCAGGTAGGGAACATCATCAGAAGCCATGATAGTGTCATATTGCTGTTTGATATGCATGTCAAGTTTAGTAGATTGTTCTTTGAGGAAAGGAAATGTAGCTCAAGTTCTTCACAGGAAGGGTTAGATAGTCTGCAAAGAATCTGGGCAATGGCCATACAGAAGATAAAAGGAATAGCTAGTATACAGGTTTGTAGTTGGAAGGAGCTTAGAACATTGGAGTAATGGGATATATTTGGAACATGACAAAAAGGACAGTATGTTATGAGACAGGCAGAAGCTAGTCCATGTGTGGTCTCTTAAATCAAGTGACATAGGACTGAATTATTTTTTAAGAAAGTGATTTTCCTGATCTGACTCATTGGGCATACATCATCTCTTTGTTCCCTAGTCTGGGTATTAGGGAGTAATAAGGATTATATTACAGTAGTCAAAGATAATTAGATAATGTTTTAAAGAAGGTATGAGACAACGGAGAGGGAGAAGAGTGGAGTCATCACAGAAACAATTTGAAGTTTGAATTGCCTGGGATTGCTAATATACGAGGAGGGAAAAGGCAATGAAAAGCGTAAAGGTAGAACTTAGGTATAAGATTAAGATACTTGAATGGTGGTGTTATGAAGAACAAAGTGTGGACGATTGTTAGGAGGAGAAAAGAAAATGTCTGTTTTTATTATGTAAACATTGAAATGCTTCTCTGAAGTCAGTTTTCAAAGATGTTGAACCTGTAGGTGAAAATTTGAGTCTCAGCTGATGGACCAATGGGATCTAAGCACCCTGGAGGTATAAGGAAATCCACGAGAAGGAGTCACTTAGGAAGAAGGGCTAGAAAAGAAATTGAGACAGCAAGAAATACTTGTAAATGTATTTAAACCCGTAGCCACCATGGAATATAGATTAAACTTTCAGATTCTATTTCAGTCTTGTCAGAATGTCGAATGTAAAGAAACATAAAGAGGAAGCCTTATTTCCTTCATGTGGAAATGTGAATTAATGCAGCTATTAAGCAAGTCAGTATGGAGGGTACTCACAAAAAATAAATAGACCTACCATACAACATAGCTTATACCACTCCTGGGTAGATCCCTAGAGGACACTTTTAAATCTCATGACAAAGATACATGCACATTGCTGTTCATTGCTTTGGTATTCACAATAGCTAAGAAATGGAAGTGGCCAAGATTCTCATCAAAGATAAATGGATAATGAAAATGTGGTACTTATATACAATGGAGTTTTACTCAGCCATGAGGAAAAGTGAAACCATGACATTTGTTGCTTTTTTTTTTTAATTTTTATTTTGCAATACAATTCAGTTCTACATATCAGCCACAGATTCCCTTGTTCTCCCCCCTCCCGCCCCCCTCACCTTCCCCCCAGCCCGCCCCCCATTCCAATCTCCTCCAGGGCAAAGCCTTCCCCACAGACTGAGATCAACCTGGTGGACTCAGTCCAGGTAGGTCCAGTCCCCTCCTCCCATGACGAGCCAAGGGACCCTGCATAGGCCCCAGGTTTCAAACAGCCAACTCATGCAATGAGCACAGGACCCGGTCCCACTGCCTGGATGCCTCCCAAACAGATCAGGCCAATCAACTGTCTCACCCACTCAGAGGGCCTGATCTAGTTGGTGACCCCTCAGCCATTGGTTCATATTTCATGTGTTTCCGTTTGTTTGGCTATTTGTCTCTGTGCTTTATCCGACCTTGGTCTCAACAATTCTCGCTCATATAAACCCTCCTCATTCTCGCTAATTGGACTCCCAGAGATCCACCTGGGGCCTAGTCATGGATCTCTGCATCCAGATCCCTCAGTAGTTGGATGAGGTTTCTAGCACGACAATTAGGGTGTTTGGCCATCCCATCACCAGAGTAGGTCAGTTCGGACTGTCTCTCGACCATTGCCAGCAGTCTGTTGTGGGGGTATCTTTGTGGATTTCTGTGGGCCTGATATTTGTAGGAAAATGGATATAATGAGGAAGGATTGTGATAGATGATATAGGTCATGGGCTTGAGAGATGGCTCAGTGTTTAAGAACATGAGTTGCCATTGCAGAGAGCCAGATCTGGATTTCCAGAACCAATTCAAAATTGTCTGTAATTCTAGCTCCAGGAAGATCCAATTCTCTGGCTTCCATAGTCACTTGCACATAAGTGCATACATACACATAATTAAAATAAACAATAAAGTAAATTCCTTAATTTAAAAAAGAAAAGAAATGTCAGCTTCAGGAAAATAAATAGCATTTGTTCTAATATGAACTTTCAAGATTTTATTTTTTTTGTGTGTGTGTGGTATAAAATGAGAAAGGGGAACATTTGAGGGGGAAAGAAATCTTAAAAGGATAGTAATGTTAAATCAAGAATAATGGAATGCATATAACATGTAAGTAGAAAAAGTACTATTGTGGGGGAGAATGGGGACCAGAAAGAACAACGTGGGGATGTGAGAGGGGGTTGGGGAAGAAGGACCAATAGAAGCAAAATATAGTTGATAATGCCATAATGAAACTTACCAGTTTATATGGTAACTTCAACTAAGAACAAAAGAAAAATAAAAGAGGCCATGAATCTGAAAGAGAACAAGGGGGTTTATATGTGAGAGTTTGGTGGGAGGAAAAGGAAGGGAGAAATGATGGAATTATGTTATAATTCCAAAGACTAAAAAAAAATTTTAAAAGAAAATAAGAACAAATTGAAGAATACTGCTTTGGAAACAGAAGTCTTTATATCCAGAGATTAAAGTTTAAAATGTGTTACTGTGAAAACTGAAAAAATGAATAGACAAATATGAATACATTGGTGTTGTTGGAATAGGGTAAGTGAACCCAGGCTTTTGGGAATGGATGACTAATGAAACAGCAAGTAAATATGAAGCATGATGATGGGGAAGAAGTGGTTAACTTTACTGCATGTTGAGAGGTGCTCCATGGAAACGAGAAGCCATTATCACTGTGTTTGAGTTGATATCGAAGTAACTGATGACCCTGACAAAAACAGTGGTACTTGGAGTGATAAATAGAAATCCTACAGCTAGAGAGTTGTAAATATCACTTGAAAAATAGTGGCTATTGAAGTTGAAATCTGTTAATAAATCCTATGACTCTGAAATTTGTTTATGGATGTTGTTCTCAGTTTTATTTTTTCATGGAAATTCATTGTTTGTATTCATAATGCTATTTAATTATGCATATTTTAGTTGTAAAAACAAACTGGCTTCCTAAAGTAGGAGAAAACATGAAATGTAAGTTAAACATTACTTAGCTATAAAATTCAGAAATAAGAAGCCAATTGCACTTGAAATCAAATCAGATTGAAAGAGGGTTTTTTTTTCCTTCTGATGGGTTTCATTAGCACATATATTGATATGTGTAATGGAATACCAAATAGTTACTTTTAAAGACCCTGTGAAGTTATAATATCTGGAGGGAATACTTGTGGTTTACTCTTTCAATACTTGGCCAATGGCAAATTTCAGCAAATAATTCTGCCTTTCTTTAACAGCATGTTTGTTTGTTTTTTAAATCGAGATCAGATTAAATCTCCCACCTGCTATGACTACAGGCTCCCTCTACTTCCTAGGGATAAAGATCAAGGGAAGAACTGATAATTTCCATTTTAAGAAAATTATCATATCATTCACGTCTATACATTATTACCTTAAATATTGAATAAATTACGTATTTCTCTATATTGTTAAAATTGACTCTTAATGTCTAGCCATGTAGGACTTTTGACAATATAACAGTCTTAATTACATTTATCAAATTATAGGACTGCTTGTTTTGTAGTAGTAACCAAAAACTGATTGCATTCAAATGGCTGAACAGATATATTAAAATAATCTTGAATAATGAATGAATAAAATGTATTTCTTTAAAAAAAAAAAAAAGATCAAGGGAAGAGCATCAACAAAATGCACAGTGATGCTCTGAGAAATGAATATTTAGTGTTTAACTGAGGAAAAAACACTCAGATTCCAAACTCATCCTGGTAGGTCAACACCTCTTTATCAAATGACAAGAGACAAGAGAAAGCCATCATATATTAATTTAGCCTATTAAACCCCCCTGACATACATATGCACAATAAAACCTGCTGTTTTAAATGTATACTATTTTCCCGCTTGCAGTCTTCCATCTGTTTAGGAAAAGCTCTTTAAGCTGATAAAAAGAATATGTCAGCACACTTTCTGAAAGTTTCCTTTGAAGTCTTGTGGACTGTATAGCGGTGTTCAACATAACATATTGGAAACAGGGACTTTATAAACAAAACTCATTTTCTGTTTTTGTCTTTTAAACATCACAGCTTGAAAATGTTCAGAACATAGAGAAATACAGCACAAAGTGCTTTATGGAAATGAATTGTGTAGGTGGCAAAATACCCCTTGCATCACGGGGGGCAGATGACTGCTGAGGACCAGCCAAATATAATTACAATTCATCTCTCAATTATAAATATGTTATTTTTTTCTCAAAGGGGGTATGTTTGTAATGTGTTTTTAAATGTCTTAAGAACAAACAAATCTTTTCAACAGTGAACAATGCTTTTCAAAGTGTGAATTATAGCACTAAGCATATAATACAAATTAGAGGGGGACAGACAAACTCTAATGTTCTACAAGTATAGATTGCACATGCAGTGATTTCTAAACAATTTAATAAGTAATTTCCTTTTTTTCTCCAAATAGAACATGTAATTATAAAGCAGGGTATGTTTAAATTAATTCCCAAAAGCATCCATGTAAAACTCAGTGTTTAGCTAGCAGAGATTTGTATGCCAAAGCAATTTGACTGCTACAATTACTTTCTTTCTTCCATTTAATTTCTTTTTTTAAGGTACGTTTTATTTTATTTATTATGAGTTGTATATTGTGCATGCTCTATGTGTACATGGTGAGTGTCTTTAAGGCTATAGTCCATGCACATGTGTCAACATGAGGAGGCAGGAAAGGTTGTCAAAGATGTCTTCAGGTACCTTCTTTGTCAATTTCCCCTTTATTACCATGAGAAAGGGTTTCTGTGGTAGTTTGAATGTAATTGGCCCCTATAAGCTCATAGGTAATGGCAATATTAGGAGGTGTGGCTTTGTTGGAGTAGGTATGGCCATTTTGGAGGAAGTGTGCTACTGTGGAGGCAGGCTTTGAGGTCTCATATATGCACACACCATGCCCAGGGTTTCAGTTCTCTTTCTGTTACCTGTGCAAGATGTAGAACTCTTAGCTACCTTTCTCCAGCACCATGTCTGACTGCACATTGCCATGTCCCACCATGTCAATAACAGACTGAATCTCTGAACTGTAAACAAGACACCACAATTAAATGTTTTTCTTTGTAAGAGTTGCTGTGGTCATGGTGTCTCTACACAGCTACAGAAACCCTAACTAAGACAGGCTCTCTCTAAACTGGATGCTTGTTGTTTCAACTAGTCTGGCTACCCAGGAAGTTTTGGGAATCTAATCATCTCTGTTCCTCATCACTGAGGGGACAGAAGTGCACAGCCCTTCCCATAAAAATATGTGTTCTGATGTTTTGAACTCAAGCCCTCATGGTTGCATAAGAACTCCTAGCCACTAAACCACATCCCCAGCCACTCATCCACTTAATTTCTACAAACACTCTCAGAAAGCTATTTGGTAGAACCCTACACTGTCTCTGGGCTAGGTTCCACATATTAAAATTAACAGACAATGCAGGGAAATTTCCTCAGAAGGGCTGTCAGTGTTTCACTGGGATCTATTATTCCTGCCAAATATGCTTATATAATGTAAAAATTGTTGCAAAAAGTATACAAACTATTTCAAAGGCATTTCCAACAGAATGTGACTCTCAAGGGTTTTTTCTTTTTCTTATATGTATGTCCCTTTTAGTGTTTTTTTTCTAAGCTTCTAGCTGTTTGATTGTCTGCAGTCTCATTTCCTGATCCTCTCCAGTAGAAGTAGTCCAAAGCAGTGAAATAATTATATTTGTTTTTGACATGAAGTGATTCATGAAGTCACACGGTTATGTCTTTTTAAAATGTCACTGTAAAGAGAAAAAAAGAAGAGAAAGTTGTGCTTAATTTGTAAACAAATTACATGGATTTGGTAAAATGGAATATATCGAGAATAATGATTTATATCAACAAAGGTAAAAAGTATCCTATGCTAAGGAGAAAAAGAAACCCTAATCCTTTCGTAATGGAAAACCTACGACAATCTTCTGATAATATGAGTGTCTGTCTCAGCATAGAATTGCATTTCCTTAATCCTAACTTTATTTCTATTTCTTTTAAACAGTTTTCCATTTGGGCATCTATTTAATATATTTGCCACTTCAAGACCAAATCTATGATTTACAAATATTCAGTACCCACAATGTCTAGAAATTTTTGAAAATAAATTCAATAAATTTGTCATATAGAATCAGATATTTTAGAAATTAATTAAATAACATTGCATATATTGTCAAAATTTTAAAAACAATTAAAACAAAAACCTGTCAAAAACACTTTCTTAATCTTTAATTAAAAATATGTCAGATTTTAATATAAAAGACTCCTATTTCCCCATGAAAAGAAATTATAACTGAACTATTCTATCAAGTATAAGTATACAGTTGCTGATAAGGATGGGGAATCAGAAGCTGCCTCCTGTGCAGTTAATAGAAAGTGAGGATAGCAAGGAATACACATTTCAAAAAGACAATAAGTGGGTGAACAAAGGATGGAGAGATGGCCTAGTGTTTAAGTCTGGATGACCAACCACCTACAATTCTAGGATCAGGGGATCTGACACCCTCTTCTGTCTCCTCAGACACCTGCACTCATGTGGACATACGTAGTCCCATAAGATAAAATAAACAAGTCCCCCCCTTTTTTTTAAAGAGTAGATTAAAATAGAGATAAACCAGGAGGTCCTGATGGGCTACCTGACAGAGATAGCCACAGGATAAGCAAACTGTTCTGCAAACCCTCAATTCAGATGGAGAGACTATTGAGATATGGATTCCTCCAGTATGAATCAATAGTGAAGAAGAAGTATATTTTGTCACTCTCCATGTTTTGTAGGTGTGTGGCTGGGTGCCATTCTGAGAGGGAACCTACCACTAAAGATTTACCTACCCTGTGTTGTGGAATTTTACTTTAACTATGTGAAGATGTGTTACATTTGTTTATGCTGCATTTGTTTAATTATGTAAAGATGTGTTACTGTTACATCTTGCCAGCTTAAGGTACCTGCTTGGTCTAATAAAAAGCTGAATGGCCAATAGGTAGGCAGTAGAGGGATGTGGGGGGAGCTGGTGGGTAAAGAGAATAAGTAGGAGGAGGAATTTAGGAACAAGAGGAGAAGAGAACTAGGGAGAAAGAAAGAAAGACTCCTGGGGCCAGTCAGGCAGCCACTGCCAGCTAGCCAGACATGGAGTAGGACATACAGAATGAAAGAAAGATTAAAAACCCCGAGGCAAAATATAAAGAGAAACAGGTTAATTTAAGTTATAAGAGCTAGTGTGACAAGCATAAGATAAGGCTGAGCACCCATAACCAATAATAAGTCTCTGTGACATAATTTGGGAGCAGGTTGGTGGCCTAAAGGAAAGCCTGCTACAGCTCTGGGGTCAACTACAGTCAGGGAACCTAGAGTCAGACTCCCCCAGTTCTTGTGTGGAAGGTGACTGAACAAGGCAATTATGGATTAGCAAAAGCACAAATGTAGACATACAACAAAGTTCAGGTGACAAGAAGTTTAGGTGATCAAAAGCTCAGTTGTGATCTCCCCAATCCCCCTCACACCTTTTGCAAGGAGATAGATAACCCTGGAGACTGATGACATTAACATCGATGTGTTGTGTCAAACTATTTCTGGGGCCATGTGAACAAACATCTACTCATCCCAGATATGGAACCAGTGATAGACCAAAGTAAAGATACCAACAAAATCTAACTTCACCCAATGCATTTTATCAGAGTAACTTATAGGAATATGGGTGTAGGGTTACTTACAGAAGTAGAAATGACTCAAATATAGCTGCATCATCAAAAACTAACCCCACGATGGGTATTAGCTCATGAAAGCCAGAAATCTTGAATGTACTGTACATCTACAGGCAGTTCATCAGGTTAGACAGTGTCATTTCCAGGTAGCTCAGTTGGTCTGAGCCTCTTTCAGATAATTCATCTGGTATCTACTTCTTTCAGACAGCTTGGCAGCTCTCTGTTTCTTCCAGGTGACTCAGCTTATCTGCTAAACTATTCCGGTTCTGATCATCTGTATCTGTCTTTCATCAATCCTTGCAGCTTATATTTGCTTGAGTACAGAGGGGTCTAGTGTATCTGGTCAGTTTCAGGGACTTCCTGAGACTGTTTAGTTGTTCAATTCCCAAGCGTAAGGAGTGTTCCTCCAGGACAGAATGTTTCATCTCCCCTTAGAACATCCTGTTGTTTCATCCAACATCCCATGTCTTAATGAGCTCCCATTCAAAGTGGAAGGTTTTAATCTCAGAGAAAACTGCTATACAACACACAATCAAAGGTCAGAAGATAGATTAAACTCCATGAAAAGGCACCAAGTTTTCCCCTCACAGGACTGGCAACACAAAGATCAGATCTATCAGACTTTTCTCACAGTCTCCTCCTTCCTTCAAGGTGTTTAATACTGAATAGGATAAGGAAGAACTTAGACAGACCTTTAAATTACAGACCTCATTTTCTGACTGCCTTTCTCAAACCTCAGTATACTTGGGAGACACCCCTTTTAAACTAACAACTGCAAGGTAGAAAACCAGAGAGTGTATGGAACAATTGAGAAACTTGTGGGCCTACACAGAGAAGGAAAGACCCACAAAGTCATTGTAGGACTTTGAGCAACTGAACTGTGACCATTCTGGGCTCAGCACCAGTTTGTAAAGGTTGGAAACAAGTGTATTCTAAACTATTAATCATGATTGTTATATGTAGCAAAGTTGTCTACTAAAATTATCACAGAAATAAACATATCTCAAGACAAAGTAGACTAAAGCACAAACTGATTCCTAAGTCTACAGTACTGAAGAAAATATGTAATTATATTGAGATTGAACAATACACTCGCAAATGACCAGTAGGTCTTTAAAGAATCAGGGAAGAAATGTAAAAATTCTTAGAATTAAATGAAAATCTAAGTACAACTTTTGGAGTATATCAAATGAAGTTGTAACAGGCAAGTTTATAGCTATAAGAGATTATATTAAAAAAAATCAGGCCGGGCGGTGGTGGCGCACGCCTTTAATCCCAGCACTCGGGAGGCAGAGCCAGGCAGATCTCTGTGAGTTCGAGGCCAGCCTGGGCTACCAAGTGAGTCCCAGGAAAGGCGCAAAGCTACACAGAGAAACCTTGTCTCGAAAAACCAAAAAAAAAAAAAAAAAAAAATCAGAAAGATCCTACATCAATAACCTAAATGATGCAACTAATAGTCCTAGAAAAATAAAAACAAGCCAAATTCCAAAGTGTTACACATAAATAGTAAAGACTGGGATATAGATGAATGAAATAGGAGCTAAAGGGAAATAAGCTAAAAAGAACAAGAAACAGAGATAGTGAATTTAAAAATAATAATAATATAGCCAAACTTTTTGCAAACTAACCAAATGAAAGATAGACAAAAACAAAATTTAGTAAACTTGAGATAAAAAAGTTGTTACAACAAACTTCAATGAAATTTGGAAAATCGTGAATGAATACGTTGAAACCTTACTTTCCAAATATTTGAAAATCTTGAAGAAATTTCTCTACTTATATGACTGATAAGAATCAAATCAATATGGTATAAATGACCTAGTCACACCTTCATGAACGAAACAGTACTAAAGAGTTTTCCTAAAAGAAAACCCATGATGAATTCAATGCAGAATTTTGTCAAATTTTGAAGGAAGGCTTAAAATAAATACTTCTGAAACACTTTCACAAAAAGAGGGAGCGAAGCAATGCTATCAAACTCATTCTCTGAAGCCATGATTATCATATACCAAAACCAGATAAAGACACAAGAATGAAAACCGTGGTCTAACATCCTCAAGTAAAATAGATCTGAAATTTCTGAACAAACTACTTGCAATCTGAACTCAAGAGCATATTAGAATCATATATCATGACTGATTTGATTTAGACTTAGAGATGTATGTAACATGGAAATCAATGTAATATAACAGAAATAGATTGAAGCGCAGAAAAAAATCACATCATCTTCTCAAAAGAAAGAAAAAGGGCAATTGACAACACTCAATATTCCTTCATTAAAATAAAATCTAAAGGAGCTAAGAGCAGATGGATATATACCAACATAGTAAAAACTATAGACAACATTATACTAAATGGAGAAAAACAGAACATTTCCCATAAAATCTGAAATAAGACAAGGGTACTACTCTCCACACTTTATATAGTATTTGAAGCTTTAGCTATAGCAATAAGGTAAGAGAAACAAATAAAGAAATAGACAGTATACAAATAGAGAAATTGTAATTATGCCTAGTTTTAGATGACATTCTTTTAAGCTTAAAAGACTTTCTGGATTCCACTAGAAATTATATCTAACAAATATATTTAGAAAAAATGTAAGTTACAATGAAACATAAAAAAATCAGTGGCACTTATACATACCAATAATAAACTTTCTGAGAAAGAAAAAATAAGTGAGAATAAAATATAAAATTTCCATTGAAACTCAAAAGATGCAGAATAACCCAAGCATTATTAAACAGAAAAGAACAATGTCAGAATTACCATAATTCCTGTTCTCATATTATAGTATGGTACCATGGTGACAAAGACAATATGATTCTGATATTAAAAAATAGATGTAGACCAATGGGTAACACTAAAGGAATCATAAAAGAAATCTACATTATGACAGTTATCTAATTTTATTTCTTACAATTTTTAAAAATTTTAGTTAAAATATGATTACATCATTTCCCTCAGTAGTTTTCTGCCCTCCGATTCCTCTCAGCTCATCCTTACTCCTTCTCACATTCATGGCTTTTTTCTTTGTAATTGCTGTATGTATATATATATATATATATATATATATATATTATGTACACACACACAAACACACATTCATAACTCACAAAAATATATAAATGCAACTTGCTCAATTTGTTTAGTGTTGCTTGTATATTATTTCAGGGCTGATCATTTGCTATTGTATAACTAATTAGAGGACCTCATCCTTGGGGGGGGGTGAATTTCACTTTCTCTCAGGGGTCTTTAGTTGCCCTGTAGTTCTTTGTCCAAGGGTTCCTGGCAGGGGGTGGGTTGGGGGTGGAGGTTGAGATGGACTCCTTTCACACAGATGTGTCTATTAGTACTGTGGTTGCTTACCATAGGTAGCTGGTTGGTTTCCAGTACCTGACATGATTTCTTTCCCTCCTATTGATCAGGCCTTGAATCCAGTTAGACATCTGTTAGTTACCACCAAGATATGGATGCCACTATTTCACCTTTAGAGGTGTCTTTCCATGGTGGTCATTGTTGTGGTTTATAGACATCACAGCTGGGTAGGATTATTTACTGCTTCCCCACTGGGGCAGTTACATGGCACCTTCTTATACTAAGAAAGCTAGTCATCAGGTTGGAGGTTTTCATGTCAGATCCAGCTTGAATTTTCTGAGTTCTATTACAGAAGGATATTTGAAAGCCTTAGGGAGACATTTTATATTCTATTTACTTAAAGCACACATACACACACGGCACATGAAATTCTGCCACTTGGGCTTGCAATATGCCCACCCATCAAAAGCCATAGGCCATCTAAACAAATCCAGCAATGAGGCATGTGTTTTTGGTCAGGATGGTTGAAGAGACTCCCAAAACAGTGTAGCCATTACTGTTGTTCTCTGTTGTCTCAGAGGTCAAGGTATATCCATACTCTGCAGTATTATCAATAGCAAAGTTATAAAACCAGCCCCAGCATTTATCAACAGGTGAATGGAGGAAGTGGTATAGATAAACAATAGAACTTTATTCAGCAGTAAAGAATAAATAAAATTATGACATTTGAAGGAAAATGGATACAACTGTAAATTATCATCTTAACTGAAATAAATCAGACTCAGATAAGTATCATTTTTTCTAATTTGTAAAATATAGATCTCTTTCCATATGCATGTGTGTATGAGAATCTCCTTCTCTTTGTGTGTGTGTGTGTGTGTGTGTGTGTGTGTGTGTGTGTGTGTGTGTGTGTACATATGGCATGGAAGCAGACTCAGACTGTCTGGAGAGAGGACGGAAACCACTGAAATGTGTGAGAAGGAACAGAGTAGAGAGGGAAGAGTAAATATGAACAAAGTACAATGATATATATATGAAACTCTCTTTGTATGCCAACTTGTAGGGTGGTATGGATGTTAGGGATTTATTACGTTTTTGTTTGTTTGCTTTTGTTTTTGAGTTTTTAGTAACTTTACAGGGATTTGGAGAACTTGGTGTGTGTGGACAATTTCATTTGCTTAGCCTCTCCCGATCTCAAGGTAGCAGTGGCAATGCTGGGCTCTTCCACTGCCCACATATCATCTATGAGTCTGGAAGACAAAGTCTGTTCCCATGTGTGCAAGAAAGCCAGCTTACAAAGTGAAATAGAGAGTTTACTTTTTTTAAATTTTTTTATTTTTGTTGTTGCACCAACTGCTGAGCTTCTGAAAGGAATGGCAATAAAACAACAGTACTGTGGCTGTGTGCTCACCCTTTACAGTCATTGTCTCTATTTCCTTTGTGTTTGGCTCCATCTTATAGTATCTTTAAAGCCAACCTTGGGATAATCTCGTATTTAATCTCTGTGGAAACTGAATTTTCTTTCTCCCTTTATGGAGGAAAAAAGCATTGGTTTGCATCCTTCACGCTGTGGTCAAGTTCTCGTTTAAGCCACATAACACAGGGAAGTCAACTACAACTTGGCTTGTCTTACTTAACTCAGTAATAATAAAGGCTTATTATCATTCTCTGTATAATGCTCTTTTTTTGGCATCTCACATCACATGGAGAAATAAGCAGGGTGGATGTATTTTACTATTCTTAGTGGTGTGACTCACTAATAGCCCCTTGAAAGCCTTGTACTCTGAAGTCAATGAATCCCCCTTATCTTCCTCAAATACACACACACACACACACACACACACACACACACACACACACACATGAATGCACACAGAATATGTGACTTAAGACTGTCACTGAAATATAAATAATACAAATATTGGAGATTTTCCTTACATAACATGCAGTATTTTTGAGAGCTCAACTGGACTCAAAGGGTCTCAGGAGGACACATAAATCTGATTAAAAGGAAGGCTCATACTAACTGCATCTTTTATCTTATTCCTTATCATAGTCACTTCCCAAGGCTACAAGTACGTACTGTTGTTGTGACTTTTCTTCAATGATTTCTATATACTATAATCTACCTACCCACATGTAGGATTTTTCAGGGATGGAAACTTGGGAGAAAATACCTAACACAGCCTGGGGATTTGTACTAAGCAATCTGTTTATGTTATAAAACTGGTTTTCAGGTTTTGATGTTTCTAAACATACTGAGATTTATCTTTGGCTTTGCCTGAAAAATAAGCAATGCTGACAACAACTTTGTTTTTGATTATGGGATTTTTTTTTTGTCAGACAACTCCTGTGAGATCTGCTAAATAGAAGCAGCTCATTTCTTTTACATATGATCTTGGGAGAAGATCTCATTTAGCTATCAGAATCCTAGGGATGTGGTAGTGTTGCTGTTCTCTTTTGTTTTTTGTATCAGTAAAATATCACATTATCAAAGCATTCTATTATATTCACTCAAAAGAGAGAGAGAGCTTCAGGTGGCCATGGCATCATTGACAGCTGAGACTGCCAGTTTGTTCTCTGTGAGAAAGGAGGGGTTGGGTCTGTTATGCAGGTCATAGCCGAGCTCAGTTGTCTTGATAGAGGGGATGGGATCACTCTACAGGAGTCAGGGTGGTAATGTGATCCACAGCTCAGCTTCCATACTTAGATTTATGAGGATTTATTTTTTTCTCTCTGTGACTTGCTACATAGGCCAGCATGCTCAAGTTACTGGACTTCTCTAAGTACTGTTGGATGTACACACACACATGCATACATGCAAACATACCCATCCCCACACATTAAAAACTAAGAGGTCATGTATTCATATGTTTTAATAATTAAAAACTGTAGAATCGTAAAATTTTCCTTTAATCTCAGCACTTGGGAGACAGAGCTAGGCAGATCTCTGTGAGTTCGAGGCCAGCCTGGTCTACAGAGTGAGATCCAGGACAGGCACCAAAACTACACAGAGAAACTCTGTCTCAAACCCCTTCCAACCCCAAAAATAATAAAATTTAGAAATTCTGTCTTTAACATCCCCTCTCGTTGCATTTAAAACATAATGCTGTATTTTTTAGGCTTCCTGTTGCAAATGAATATTCAAATAAATTTTATCTTCTCAGTTTTCTACTAAAGTTATCCAGTTTGATCAGCAGATTGAACGGTCATAATTTTTACCTAAAGTGTCTTTAAAAATGGGATATGGAAGCGTCTGTGACATGGTGAAAGGGATGGTGTAGACTTTAGAGGCTGTATCACAAAGGGGCTGATGTTTCCTTCTCATTCTGTGATAAACTGCCCTTGGACTCATATTTGATATATTGAGGAAGCTTAGGACTCTGAACAGAGAGGAACTCTGGGGCTCACCACTGGAGACTTCAGTGGCTGGTAGATGACATTGGTAACACCAGCCCGCCAGTGTTTGAATAAGTCAGATGCAAGTGGGTACCTAACTTGCATGAGTCAGAATAATTTGCTCTCGCTGTTATTTAATGAAGCAGCACTGATCCATTTTTACAGATTGATATGAAAATAGAAGCAAAGTGAGCATGGTGATTCACCTTTCTCTCTTTCCTGGCTGAAAATTCACTGTGACTAGTTGCCTTTGTTGTATCTATAAGTGCAATCTCTTGAACTCATTTGGTGTTGATTGTGTGTATATGACTTCATGGTTGACCACTTTGTATTGGATTACCAATAATGTGACTCATCCTTTGTAGAGACTAACCTTCCCTTTCTAAGCAGTTGTCTGTCGAGTTTTGTCTAAGTGTGGGGTCCTATGAAATTTCCCCCTTCCATGTTAGCATGTTGTTGTTGTTCTTTTTTTTTTTGTCAACTTGACACAAACCTAGACATATTGGGAAATGGGAATCTTCTTTGAGAGAATGCCTCAATTCTAAGGCATTCTCAACCACAAGACTGGCCTATAGGCAAGCCTGTAGGTCGTCAGGTGGTCCTGGGTATAGAAGAAAAGGAACTGAGTAAGCTAGTAGGAGCAAGCCAGTATTAGCATTCCTCTATAGCTTCCAACTCAGTTCTGCCTCTAGGTTCCTGCCTTGAGTTCTTGCCCTGACTTCCCTTCATGAGAGGCTATACTATGATTGGGACACATAAGCTGAAATAAAGACTTTCCTCCCATGTTGTCTTTGATCATGGTGTTTTATCACAGCAATAGAAATATTAAGCCCAACCCACCTCTACCTGCTTGGGACTTGGCCTCTTGGTGCAGACCCAGGCTCTATCAGTTTATACCTGCTGCCCCTTTCAGCTTTTCCATCTAGCACATCTCCATTCCTTTGTGAATCCCACCAATCTACATAACAGCTCTCTACTTGGGACCTTACAGAAACCATATTTGACTGGTACCCTGGGATCCCACATGCACTATACTTGACTGGATTTAAAAATAGGCAAAAGCAGCCAAAGAACAGAACACCTACCTAACAAAGACAAGATCAGTTATCTATACCAGGAAATACTTCAAGCATCATAGCTCCCAATGCCTAGATCCCAGCACAAAAAAACACTTTAGCTGAAGCATAAGACAAAGATTTCAAAAAATAAGTTATGAATATATGCAAAGATCTTAATGGGGGTATGAATAAGTGCCTTAATGAAGATCATGAAAACAGTGAAATGAGGAATGAATGAAATAAAGAAAACAACTCAAGCAATACAGTCTTTTGAACCCCTCCCCCTTTTTTTTTTTCCGAGACAGGGTTTCTCTAGGTAGCTTTGCGCCTTTCCGGGGACTCTCTTGGTAGCCCAGGCTGGCCTCGAACTAACAAAGATTCGCCTGGCTTTGCCTCCCAAGTGCTGGGATTAAAGGCGTGCGCCACCACTGCCCAGCTGAACCCCTTTTTACAATGTTTCTGAGCTTTAGGAATTGGATTGTAGATGTATCTGTTGGGGCTGGCCTCCTAATATCAGTTGATCTCTGAATTATTACCAGCTATGATTTTCTGTAATGATCTCTGTTTTCTGCAAAGAGAAGCTTTTGTGATGAGTACTACACCTATCTGGTCAAAATGGCCCATAAACTAAGTATAGACTTTTTATCTTAGCCTTTTTATGTTAGCAATACTCTCTAAAGAGAATTACATACAAATCAGGAGGTAAAAATGGTTCTTCTATGCTGTATTTCTCTCCGAAATACTTCATACTTTATCACATTTAACTTAAAAAAATCTACTAAATAGGAACTAAATAAGAATATTATTATTGTAGATAGAAAGTATTTTAGGTATTAAAGTAGACATCTCATTCCTGAATGACCATTCATTGTTACTTTTCATACATTGCACCATGTGATTAAATTGTGTATATAAATGACGATGATGTCGCCTTTTTATTTTCAACCTCAGGGAGGACCAACTAAATTAATACATGATTTGAATGAAATGTATAAACACAAAGAACTTGCGTGGTTTGTGTGAACAATGACAATGAGTGGGAATGACACTTTTGCAGGAAATCAAGTGTTATTATGTTCAGATCAATTGCTTAAAATGGTTTTAAATCCCTTCTCTTTTTCAACAATCAAAATGAATGATTTAGGACTAATTTGACTTAGATTTTTACAGAATTTTTCACTAAAATTGATCTTGCCTACTGTAGTCAGGGGTGACTCTATAGAATGAAGGAAACTACAACAGTGTATATCTATAAATCTTAGTGATATCCTTGGACATTCTGAGATGGCCTGATAGACTACAATCCCTTAATTTGAAACAGTGATAAGTGCATTTTACTTAGTGTCATGTTGAGAATTTCAGAGTCTTCCCCCACCACACACTTTATTTCTATTTCTATATGTTCCTGATATAGACAACACATTATGCCAGCACCCCGAGGTGTCCAGGTGACTTAGTCATCCCACTCAAATTGAAAAAAAAAAAAAGACAAATGAGAATTGTTCTGGGTAGTGTTCTGGGAATGAGGACAAGGTTGTTTTGTTTTATACATTGCTGTCTGTGCCCTTGTGCACTGTATGCACTATAAGTCTCTGGGTTAAATCTGAATAAGGAGAGGGTAAGAGAAGAAGGTTAAAACTTGGCTTTTTTACAGGTTACCTTAAAGCATTCACTCCTATCCTAAGTCTATATACTGTGGTTCAGTTTGCAAAGTCCTTGGAGAGCTACTTGCTTTTTGCGTATCCCAGAGTTTTCAGTTGCTGGCAGCAGGAGACATAGGCAAGAATGATTTCTTCCCAATAGACTATCATTAGATTTAGATTAAACTTGCTTCCTGATGGTAAAACAAGGTTGAGTCATGAATGTAGATAGTCTAAGAGCCCTTACCTTAATCAGCTTATCCTATATTTTACATGTGATTAGTGTCTTTCATATATTATATAAAAATGTAAAATTAGTTCAGTTGTGTTTCCAGGAAATAACTGAAAAGAAACAAGAGTAAGAGAAAGGCCAGTATAAGGAAAAGAAGCTGGTGGCACATGCTTGTCATCAAGTACTGAGAAAGCTGTGTTAGGAGGATCATGAGTTCAAGCCCAGCCTAGGCTATATAGTGAGGAACTTTCAGAAAAGGAAGGGGAAAAAGAGACACAGAGAGAAGGTGGGGGAGACAGAGAGAAAAAAGGATGAAAATATGTTGATGTGCATTGGCTTATATCATTAAAAATTATGCATCTGTTATGTCTTAGATGTCAAGCAAGATGCAGGAAGTATACATAGAGAGTAGCTGCGAAAAGTTTAGTGAAAGTCCTCTTTTCAAACAGATAGAAAGATTAGGGATGTTCCAAAAAGAAACTGGTGAAGAGCAATGGCTGAGGACTCTTCCAATTTCTGCGTCCAAATGGGAAGAAGAATGGAAAATTATTATAATCTCCATAACAGAGACTGTAATAGTGAGCTTATTTGGTTAATTGCTACCTCAAGACATGGATGGAGATATGACCACATTTATATACTTGTCGAAGAAGAGTTGGGGAGTAAAAAATCCTGTCTTATCTCTCATTGTCCTTTCCCATCTCTTGCTAGTATCCACCTTTGTGTGGACTCACACAATTGCCAGTCAAGAGAGCCTCTATAGACCTTTCAATTGTTATCTCAGCATGCAGAGTGCTTTGAGGATAAGTGCAGAGTAGTCTTCTAAGACAGAGGGAAAGTAAGTGCTTCTCCTTGCTTCAAGAATAATATCAATACAGTCTGTCTCATATTTTATTTTAACACATTAGATCCATATGTACTCCTTATAAAAAGTAAAAGGGGACAAATGAGCAACTAATAAATTATAATGTTTTACATTAATGACCTCTTATATATTTTTCTTTTTTTATATCTATTTTTTTTATTAAAATTATTTTGCAATACAATTCATTTCTACATATCAGCCACAGATTCCCTTGTTCTCCCCCCTCCCCCCCTCCCCTTCCCCCCAACCCGCCCCCCATTCCAATCTCCTCCAGGGCAAAGCCTTCCCCACAGACTGAGATCAACCTGGTGGACTCAGTCCAGGTAGGTCCAGTCCTCTCCTCCCAGGCCGAGCCAAGGGACCCTGCATAGGCCCTAGGTTTCAAAGAGCCGACTCATGCAGTGAGCACAGGACCCGGTGCCACTGCCTGGATGCCTCCCAAACAGATCAGGCCAATCAACTGTCTCACCCACTCAGAGGGCCTGATCCAGTTGGTGACCCCTCAGCCATTGGTTCATATTTCATGTGTTTCCGTTTGTTTGGCTATTTGTCTCTGTGCTTTATCCGACCTTGGTCTCAACAATTCTCGCTCATATAAACCCTCCTCATTCTCGTTAATTGGACTCCCAGAGATCCACCTGGGGCCTAGTCATGGATCTCTGCATCCAGATCCCTCAGTAGTTGGATGAGGTTTCTAGCACGACAATTAGGGTGTTTGGCCATCCCATCACCAGAGTAGGTCAGTTCGGACTGTCTTTCGACCATTGCCAGCAGTCTGTTGTGGGGGTATCTTTGTGGATTTCTGTGGGCCTCTCTAGCACTTTGTTTCTTCCTATTCTCATGTGGTCTTCATTTACCATGGTCTCCTATTCCTTGTTCTCCCTCTCTGTTGTTGATCCAGCTGGGATCTCCCACTCACCCAAGCTCTCTTTCCCTCGACCCTTGCCCTTCACTACCCCCACTCATGTCCAGGCTGTTCGTGTAGATCTCATTCCATTTCTCTGTCATTGGGCGATCCCTGTGTCTTTCTTGGGGTCCTGTTTTCCAGGTAGCCTCCCTGGTGATGTGAGTAGCAGTCCAGTCATCCTTGTTCCACATCTAGTATCCTGTTATGAGTGAGTACATACCATGTTTGTCTTTCTGAGTCTGGGATACCTCACTCAGGATGATTTTTTCTAGATCCATCCATTTGTCTGCAAACCTCATGATGTCATTGTTTTTCTCTGCTGAGTAGTATTCCATTGTGTATATGTACCACATTTTGTTTATCCATTCTTCAGTTGAAGGGCATCTAGGTTGTTTCCGTGTTCTGGCTATTACAAACAACGCTGATATGAACATAGCTGAACAAGTGCTCTTGTGGTGTGGTTGAGCATTCCTTGGGTATATGCCCAAGAGTGGTATAGCTGGATCTTGGGGGAGATGGATTCCCAATTTTCTAAGAAATCGCCATATTGATTTTCAAAGTGGTTGTACAAGCTTGCATTCCTACCAGCAGTGGAGGAGAGTTCCCCTAGCTCCACATCCTCTCCAGCATAAGGTGTCTTCAGTGTTTTTGATCTTAGCCATTCTGACAGGCGTAAGGTGGTATCTCAGAGTTGTTTTGATTTGCATTTCCCTGATGATTTGGGATGTTGAGCAATTCCTTAAATGTCTTTCAGCCATTTGAGTTTCCTCTGTTGAGAATTCTCTGTTTAGTTCTATAGCCCATTTCTTAATTGGACTGTTGGGCATTTTGATGTCTAATTTCTTGAGTTCCTTATATATTCTGGATATCAGTCCTCTGTCAGATGTGGGATTGGTGAATATCTTTTCCCATTCTGTAGGCTGTCGCTTTGCTTTGTTGACCGTATCCTTTGCCCTACAAAAGCTTCTCAGTTTCAAGAGGTCCCATTGATTGATTGTTTCTCTCAGTGTCTGTGCTACTGGTGTTCTATTTAGAAAGTGGTCTCCTATGCCAATGCGTTCAAGACTACTTCCTACTTTCTCTTCTAGCAGGTTCAGAGTAGCTGGATTTATGTTGAGGTCCTTGATCCACTTGGACTTAAGTTTTGTGCACGGTGATAGATATGGATCTATTTGCAGCCTTCTACATGTTGATATCCAGTTTTGCCAGCACCATTTGTTGAAGATGCTTTCTTTTTTCCATTGTGCACTTTTGGCTTCTTTGTCAAAAATTATTTGTTCATAGGTGTGCGGATTAATGTCAGGGTCTTCAATTCGATTCCATTGGTCCACATGTCGGTTTTTATGCCAGTACCAAGCTGTTTTTATTACTGTAGCTCTATAGTAGAGCTTGAAGTCAGGGATCGTGATGCCTCCAGAGGTTGTTTTATTGTACAGGATTCTTTTGGCTATCCTGGGTTTTTTGTTTTTCCATATGAAGTTGAGTATTATTCTTTCCAGGTCTGTGAAGAATTGTGTTGGTATTTTGATGGGGATTGCATTGAATCTGTAGATTGCTTTTGGTAAGATTGCCATTTTTACTATGTTAGTTCTGCCTATCCATGAGCATGGGAGATCTTTCCATTTTCTGACATCTTCTTCAATTTCTTTTTTCAGGGACTTAAAGTTCTTGTCATATAGGTCCTTCACTTGCTTGGTTAGTATTACCCCAAGGTATTTTATGTCATTTGTGGCTATAGTAAAGGGTGATGTATCTCTGATTTCCTTCTCCGCTTTTTTGTCTATTGTATATAGGAGGGCTACTGATTTTTTTGAGTTGATCTTGTATCCTGCTATGTTGCTGAAGGTGTTTATAAGCTGTATCAGTTCCTTGGTGGAATCTTTGGGGTTGCTCAAGTATACTATCTCTTATATATTTTTCTTATCTCTACTAGTACATTGTTGGAGCTTTGCTTTGCTATAAGTTGGGGTTTATATCACCAAATGATCTAAGATTTGTTGTTGTTTCTTTTGTTTTCTTTCTTGTTTTGCTTTTTTATTGCCTAGTTGCTACAGTTTCCCCATTAAACACTGAGCATAGAAGTGATGCTAGGTGACTTTACGAGCCTTCTTCATTTCAGAAAGGGTCATTCTTAAATCAATTGTACTATATTCCTTGGACAAAACTGGTTAATCGTTATTTTACTAAGTAACTATTTTATATTATTTTTTAGCACAAGGAATATTAACTAGCCAAGTCTTTTGGGTGCTAACTTAAATGGTTCTCTAATTCTATTATATGATGTTTTGGATTCTCAGTGTTGTTTTCCAACTGACAGCTGATTTCCTTGTGATTCTTTCGTTTCTTTTAGCCTAGTTGTTTGTAGTATTGGTTCTCACATGACCAGTTAACACTGCCGTCGTGAGCCCATCGCCAGAATTTCCTCATTATAAAACTATTCTTATTTAGCTGTAACCTTGCCATAGCGTGCAAAAGAATTACATAAATATGGAAATGGTGGTGTTGTCATAATGTGCTGATGATAAACCAAGGCACTCTCCTGTAAAAGGAACTCAGTTTCATTAGCATTTTCCTAAAGTCTCTTGTTATTTTGGACCTGGAATGCCTCCATAGCAGATGCTCTATAGTGTCCTTTGCATTGAGTAGCTGTGGCACTTACCAGATTTTATTTATTTTATTCTTTATATGTATTAGTGTTTTGCCTATGTGCATGTATGTATACCACATACAGAAGGCAGAGAGGACATTGAATATGGTCTTAGTTACTTTAAATTGCTGTGAAGAAGAAGCAAGTTCACGAAAAACTTACAAAAGAAACCATTTAGTTGGGAGTCTTCCTTACAGCTTCCTACATGAGTCCATAGTCATCATGTTGGTGAGTGTGGCAGCAGCTTTCAACTCTGCATGTGTCTACTGATTATCCTGAGACCAAGAGGGAAATGTTGGTACTGAGGAATGATATAATACACGTGAATGACATTTTACAGCCAGTTCTTCACTCTTATCACATACTCTATACAAATACCTGAGCCACAATTTAGGCACTGCCTCTGAGTATAAGCAGACTGATACTCTAGGGAATCTATTTAATAGCCAGTCCAGATGAAGTGATAAGGTGGCATATTTATAAAATAAGTCATGGTTGAAGAGTAAGGTACTATTAGAAGCTGCTTTTCAAATGAAGAAAGACATGGCACAGCCTCATTCTAAAACCACAGAAATTTACACTGTTATTCACTTACGAGAACTTCAAGGGTTTTCATAAATGTTATCTGTGCCAGATGCTTTACACATCCTTCTGTCTGTAGTATCATATGGTGTGGGAATTGGAGTAGCTTGCCCCAGTAGTCTGTACCTTATTGCCTTTCCCCCCCCCAAAAGTTGTCTTATAAGTTATTCAGTAAAGTACCAATATGAATCTTTTGTTTGCACAATTTGTTTACAGTGTGACAGGCCCTTATAAAAGGACTTGTGCTTCAGAGGTTGCTGTTCATAGTTGTGAGATTCTCTGACTTCTAGTCTTAGTTTGATATTCTCAGATATAAAAGTCTGTATTTCTAACAGATTTTATAGTAAGAGGTCACTAGAGTTAATATTTAGATGAAATGGGACATTGAGAGTATATTGCTATTACTCACATTGGAAGACAAGGTTACAGAATGAGAAAGGAAAGAATTTCCTTTGTGTGCATGCTTGTGTGTGTTTGTGTGTGTGTTTGTGTGTGTGTGTGTGTGTGTGTGTGTGTGTGTGTGTGTGTGTATGGCTGTGCATGTGGAGACCAGAAGTCAATAGAAGTCAACACTATCTTCCCTCATCATTTTTCACATCATTTTTTGAGAGGGACTCTGGGTGACTCTGGATTTCGTTGGCTAGCTAGAAAGTCTGTCCAGTGAGCATCCTGGCATCCTCCTGCCTCTTCCAGCACTGGGATTTCAGGCACATGTTCGTGCTCTGCCTTTTATGTGGAGTCCAAACTCAGATCCTCAGGCTTACACACCACCCTCTTTGCCCCCAAACCATCTCCCCACTTTTGTTATGCGGCTCCAATTACCATCACTACCTTATGTAGTCAGTTAATTGCCACTTTTACATTCTGTGAACTCTTGATGACACCATTCTCTTCAGTTCCCGTAGAAATGCAGTCCTGTTCTGGCCTACTGTGCCAGTGATGTAGGTGAAGATGAATTCTTCAGACATCCTTCTGACTCTTCCTTTGAAACAATCACCACTCAGTCGGTTCCAGACTCTTTCTGTTACTAAATGTATCCATTCTCATCAGGAATATCTAGGACAATAATGCCAGGAATCCTGCAGTTCCACTGAACAGATTCCATCTAATTCCCATAAGCCCTGACCCTGACCTGTATCTTTTGGTAGGTTTTTGTTTTCTCTGGATATTAGAATCTGTTCACAGCCAATATCTAATATATCTTTAAAAGTTTGTTTTTACCATCCTGTAATGTTCAGTCACCTTGACAAATATCAGTTTTTTTTTTTCTGGAAGAAATCCCTAAGAAGCCTTGAAGGATATATATTGCAGAGCCATTCATCAAATAGACATGGCCTCTTTTTCATTAAAGGGGCTTTTAGTTTGTGAACTGTAGAAAACTACACGAGTCTCACCAATTGCAGCTAAACTTCGATTTCTGTCTTCTGAATTTATATTTGCTCAACTAATTTTTTTGAGAAATACTTTCACAATCTAGGTTATCTAATAAGTCATTCTTAAGACATTCTTATTACGAGCCATTGCCACAGTTTCAACTAGTCTACCTGTTCTGATGACCACTCTCCCTGTATCCCTAGCCAGTGTTTTAGGATATGATGGTCACAACTGTTCGCTGGCATCTGCCATTTTAGGATCTTATTACCATCATTGAAATTAAAAACTTCTTTTTCAGGGTACACCCCATCATCACCACCACCACCATGATCTGTAGTTCATAGATCTCTTCAAAGACGCTGGTGGTCCCTCAGTTATATGTTTCTTAATGTCTTAACATGGTTAGTGTCTGTGGGCCCTCTGAGAGGGATATGGTTTAGGAGGTGGCTCATTAAATTCACATAATTTATCCATTCTGTTTCCTAAATCTTTGAATTCCCACTCCTGAGATGTTAAGTGAATTATGGCATCTCAGGTGACTGTGAGCTCCACTGAATTCAAATTTCATCCACTCAACACAACAGAATAGTTTATTGACATACTGGGGTCTGGCAATAACATAGTAAGCTCAGAGTTATAAGGGAGTGTGGTCTAATTCAATATTTTGTCTTTCTTACTCTACTACCTGAGGAATATATTGCTGCAATTATTCTTTATACATCTATTGTTTCACGTTGACAAGTCTTTGCCAATTTTCTTTTCTTATGTTATTTTTAAAGAATTTGCCTTGTATATTTCTTTTTGGGGTACTGTATTGTCAAATTCTGTTTATGGGCCTGGAAGCATGATATTGAAAGGGAGGCTCCTGGGGAGATTAGAGATTACTTTAAAGATAAGTTCTCCAAGTGAAATTAGTATATGCTTACTTCTCACATGTGGAGGAAGAGCTGTTTTCTCCAGCAAAAATGTGCCTTTCTTTGCCAAAGAGCCACTGAAAATTATTATTTTTTTTTTTTGCTGCAACTATGCAGTTCCTTTCATAGACACCTGAACTAGGTTCTTCCTATTGTTATTGGTAATACATAGTCTGTTAAAGATAATATAGCTTTTCTTGAACTTTTAATTTTGAAATAAGGCTTTACTAAAAAGTTTCCCTTTGTGCTTTATAAAGAGCAGTCATGGTGATCAGCTCACCCTCTAGTCTTGACATCGCTATTGTAACCTTCATAAGCTACACCCCAAATGGTGAGCCAGTGCAAGCTTGTGCATCCCACAGATCCCATAAAACAATCATTAAAGGCAAGTGCAAAGAAACTCCAGATTACATTTTAGCAGCCACTTCTATTTAGCTAGAAGAGCATAAGGAGAGAAATGATACACTCACAGGTCATTAGAATCATATAGGGGGACAATGATCAAATGGTACACTTTATTTTTTATTTGTAAGATGAACACATTCTAGGGAGTTACTGCTTGCATGGTTGACAATTGATATGCTAATTATATTATCACAATCATTACAGAATGTATACATATATCAAATCACCATGTTGTACACCATAAATATGTAAAATATTTTGTCAACCCAGTGTTGAAAAATAAAATATACAAAAGGGAAGTAAACAACCAGAAATTAGAATTCATGTAATGGAATCCATTAGCAAACTTTAGCTCAAGTCAAATGGTGGGAAGCTGCTGTGGGAGCTTAATGCCTAGGGAGATTTATAGTTACAGAAAGTCTATCTTAGGTGAAGGCGTGCCTTTTATTAGACAACCAAAGAGATATGTACACTATGTTCTTCCTTCTTAACTGCTGTTCCTAGAGATTCCTTTCTGAAGCACTTTATTAGAAACCAGGAGAAAGAAAGCCCGGACAAAACACACACTGTCCAGAACTAGGGAGATTCTATTCAGTGAGTATGGACATTGAGCAAAGAATATGAGAATTTTTACTAATCTAAGACACCAATTGAAGGGAACATTCATTTTAGCATGAGACATATGAAAATGGAGAAAAAGTCTTTTTAAATATGCCTTTTAAGATTAATGAAGTACAGTAATAAAAACATAGAAAACAAGGTTAAAAAAAGTAGGAAGTTAAAAGAAATAGAGCAGACCCTTGAGGTAGTTATTTATTTTAAAAGTATACTAAATTTAATATATCTTATGAGAGCAGCCGCTATTCAGTGCTATTGTTTTAAGACAACAGAAGGAAAATTCATGTGTAATAAAACTCTAATTGTTTGATAAAATGTAGCAAACCTATTAATCTAGATTTTTGGCCAATTTCATAAAGACTGTAGCCTATAAATCTTTGTTTTAAGCTGTAATACCTCTAGTTCTGATATGAATGAAATTCTTTTACATAGAAATTTAAAGATGGGAATTTTTTCATTAGGAAAATCTTGATCCTGAGCAGGGTGAAGAAGGGGGTTCTCACTTGTGACTTTACACATTTTCATACAATTAGCGATTGCTTTGCATCTTCATTTTTAAGTCTAGATGAAGAGGAAATTGAGAAGAATGTGTAGTTTATACTTGAGATCTGGCTTTTCCTTTTTTTCCTTCAAAATATTTCGTAAGTGTATATTCATTGTACAACATGGTAGTTTTCATAAAGATATTCTTATCCAAGTACATCATGTACTTTTGCCTCATCCACCCCAACTATCTACTCCTGTTTCTCCTCTTCAATCCCACAGCTTTTCTTAATTTTGCTTTTCTTCTTTTCACATGACATTTGTATCCAAATGAAAAACAGTAAAAACCAAGGCTTATTTTTACATCAAAATTCAAAAATCCCTAAAAAAAATAGCAAAAGTACTTTATATATCAAGTAAATCTCATATTCTGGCTAAACTCAATCAGTAAAATTAAGAATTTATTTTAAAAAATGCACTAGTGGACGGCGGTCTAAGCAGATATTCAGTGGGTTACAAAACCCACACCTACTAAGAGATGAGTCAAGACATTTACTTATAAAATCCATAATCTTCTACATCTTGGAAAAAGTACAATTTAGAGAGATGTGACATTCATGTCACCAAGTATTGAACAAGAATGATGCTTTCTTTTTGGAAACAAATGAAGCTATGATGCTTTATTTATGTAGAAACACAAAGGTACCCTCAGGAGAAGTATCAAAATCAAACAACAATTTCAAGTTATAATGCCTTTCACTTAAAGAATCGAGCCATATTTGTTCATTCATTTTCAGAATATAGTCGGACTCTATCTTTTCCTTTGTATAATTCCTTCCTTGTAAAGAAACTACCACATAAATATATTGGTATGTCATTGTTGCTAGTCAAGTAACTTAAACAGGGTAAAACTTAAGGCACATGCGTCTTGGTGCCTGATAGAGAAGAGGTGATGATCAGGTTAGTAGGTTGGAAGGCAGACTCAATATCACACATTGTTTTACGTAAGCATTCTAATAAAGCAACCCAACTTGAATCCACAGCTAACAGTTTTTAATGTTGTTATCTGTGGCTTATCATAAGGTTAGCATTTAATATCTAGAAATTAATTCAAGCCTAAAGTCTGCCAAATCTTATGGAATATTTCTTTCCTATGAGAAAAAAAGGGTTATCTTATGAATGTACAGCTCTGGGTATGTCTATCTCAGATACTTAATTTGTATGTATGACTTCTAATAAACACATTCTTTATTTCATGGGTTCTAGCTATAATTATTTTATTCTTCTTTCATACAATTCATCCTGACTATAGTTTTCCCTCCCTCCACTCCTCCCAACCGTTGGACTTCCCTTTCCTACAGATCCACTCCTCCTCCATTTCCCTTCAGAAAAGAGCAGGCCTCCTAGGGCTATCAACCAAATACAGCAGAACAAGTTACAATAAGGCACAACTAAGACATATACAAAAAACATGGCCTTGACTTTTCATACATGAGGCAACAATAAACATTTAGCATCCATAATTTAATCCAATTCTAAAAATATAAATTCTGTATTTTTAACAATCTCTTTAGAGGTTTTAAAAATGGGAATATTCAGAATTCAAAAATTTTTTCTTCATTGATTATTCGATTTGGTTTTCTCAGGTATGTTTACACAGAAAGGGATTAATGTTGTTTGCTGTTATCACCAGCTTCCAATCATGTTAAAAACTTCCTACTAAGAATATCATGAAATATAGTTGTAAAATATACTTGTAAACTAATACATCATATATATGTGTGTGTGTGTGTGTGTGTAATGTGCACACATGTGTGTGTATGTGTGTTGAAAATATTGCTGCATGACCCATCTGTAGCCGAATGATGAATCTTCAAGGTGACTTGACTCCCGACACAGCACGACTTTTTCTTATGGGTTAAGGGAATTGTCTGTGATGCTTTCTTATGAGCTTATGTCTTGAATTGACTTTGTTTCCCACCTCCCCAAAACCTGTCACCCTTACCAGACCTTCTGTTCTCTCTTCTAGTCTCAGGTCAACATTTCAATGCATTTGTTTTCTTTTTAATTCCATATATGAAAGAGCATATATATGTGCTTATCTTTCTGTACCTATCTTATTCTTGAGATAATATCTGTCAGTTCTCTCCATTCTGCTGTAAATGGCAGCATTTCATCTACTTTGTAAGTGACTATTACTCCTCTGTTTATGCATATAAATAATACTTTATTGCTTAATCTGTCGATGTACATCTTGGATGATTTGTTATCTCCACTGTCATGAATAGTACCCCAGTAATTGTGGTCCTTCAGACAGTTTCTCTTAGGCCTACTAGCTTCATTTGTTTTGGATAAGTTAAGTGGTGAGATAACTAGATAATGCAATGATTCATTTTGTTTGTTGGTTGAGGAATGTCCAAACTGCTTTCCATAATAATTATGCTAATTTACATTCACAAAGAATGAATATGGACTTCTTCTTTTACCATCCTAGGTAGCATTTGATGTTCACTGTTTTTTGTAGTAGTAGCCATCGGAAACTGGGCAAGATGCTATGTCAGTGAAGTTTTTATTTGCATTTTTTTTCATGATTTATGATATGAAAATTTTAAAAATATTTATTATTCACTTACATCTTACGATAAATGTTCTTTAAGATTATTTTTCCCACATGAACTGTGAAGCAATAGCTGAGGAGCCCCCATGGTACTGGACTAGGCCCTCTGGATAAGTGAGACAGTTGTTTAGCTTGAATTGTTTAGCAGGCTCCCAGGCAGTGAGACCAGGATCTGTCCTTAGTGTGTGAGCTGGCTTTTTGGAACCTAGTACCTATGCTGAGACACTTTGCTCAGCCTTGGTGCAGGGAGGAGGGACTTGGACCTGCCTCAACTGAATGTACCAGGCTCTGCTGATTCCCCAGGAGAGACCTTGCCTTGGAGGAGATGGGAATGGGGAGTGGGTTGGGGAGGAAGGCTGGGGAGTGGGAGGAGGGAGGACAGGGAATCCATGGTTGATATGTAAAACAAATAGAAAATCTCTTAATTAAAAGAAGATTATTTTTTCCATTTTAATTAGATTACTTGTATTTTTGTTGTTGAGTTTTGGGTTTTTTTTTTTGTTGTTGTTGCTTTTTTTATACTCTGAAACTTGGGTCTCTGACAGATGATAATGTTTTCTCCTGCCCTATAGGTTGGTTCTTTATTCTAAAACAGAAGTTTTAACATCTTCATTACTTTAGTATTATGATATTATCTAAAGTACAATTAAGATAGGCAGTTGATATTCTCATTATTTCTTCAGTGATTGGTTTTTCTTTGTATTGCCAATAAACAGAAATAAGTAACATGCACTTTAAATATATATGCATATATACTATTTAGATACATATTAAATTAATACTGATACTTCAAATTTAAATTTGATTATTCATTTTTACTTGAGTTCACTATTTCTTACTTATTTCTATCAAGACATAGTATTTTATCAAGATACATACATAATAAGCATTTATTTGTTTCACCAATTTATGCATTAGATATAATGCAACTTCTAGTATATCATTTTTATATATGGTCTTCTAGGAAATGATTAAATTAATGGTTATTCTTCTAACTCTTCCTACAGGACAAGAGGGAATATGTCATTGATGTTTTCCTAGGAGAACTTAACCCTTGGTTGCTACTTCTGGTCTCATCTGTAAGCCCTGGTGACTTTGGACCTATGAGATGGAAAAGGCAGGCATTGTCCCCAGGTAACTCTTACTACAATGTTATCATTGTTTACTAACTATATTCTTCCTATTCTTCCAACTGCATGTTATAACTATTCTGCCTCATTTTGTGTATCAGCTGGTTAACTTGTTACCATTTTAATGGTTAAATCTATAAAAGAAAAAAAACCTCAAATGTAGTGAAACATTAACAGCAGATTCTAATTGCTTTGCACAGGCGAAGAGTAGAGAGAGACTGGCCTTGATATTTATTAGAAAAATTTCAAGCACAAATTACTGTACTTAGTGTGATGAATTCTGTATTAGGTCAGACATAGGAAGAAGTAGGATGTTCTCTTAAGCTTATGTTAGCTATAATAGTGAAACGATGATATGTTTCTTAAAATATGAACTAAATGTTTCCTGCAATTAATTCTCAACCCATGGCTTTATTTCCTCAATGCAATATACATCAGAATTGACGAAGCTGGGCAAGATGTTCTATTAAGCTACCCCAGGGCCATTATTTTGATGTTAGGATGGCTTTTCTTTTTGGGTGGTTTTGAATTAGCAATTATACAACCAAGGATAATGATTGCTGTTTAATCTTAGGGGCCATCATTATGAAATTAACAATCTGTTTCACTGCTTTGCTGTTGAACACTCTGCTAAACTTCTTGAGGGAGAAAATAAAATCATAGTGTACCCAGTACTTTCTTGTCTTCAACATTCTATTTTCTCTTCATGATAAAAAATAAGCGCATTGGCATAACCTCACTCAATTTTGACTTTCTGGTAATTACACATTTAGTACTGAACTAAGAATGTTCTTTAATATTCTTTCATTATGTATGACTTTCCTCATGAGACTCTGGAAACCTGGAGTATCACATGACTACTATAGGATACAGGAAATAACAGTAGGTAGACAGTCTTCTTGTTGCCACTGATGTTTCTTTTGACCTTATTTTATGAAGTAGAATTGAGCTCTAGATTTTTCTTTGCAGAAGAATGATGGAAGCAGGTTGACTAACTGTATAGGTAAGCTGAACTATTTTAAATATTTACATTGGTAGAGTAGATAAAAACTATTGTTCTTCATGACACCAAAACAGAAATACCCATTATTTCAAAATTAGTAGAACACATTATCTGTCTAGTCCTAAATAACACCAGAAGTTCTTCAAAACACTGATTTGCTACCCAAAAGACCATAACTTAAAATTAACTCAAAATAATTATCTAGAAGTGGCACTAGAATAGTGAGGGTACCATACAGGAAATGCAAGTAGGAAACATTTTCTTTTAGTAGAGGATCAAATTGTGTCTAAATGGAATTCTCATTTTCGAATTTAGGACAGACACCTGTAAGTGAGAGTCTTCTCAGTAGCCTGATGATGTAATCTCAATACCAAGGAAAGGTACCTCTTTCTGGGAATGACCAATTTTAGAAAATTTTATCTCATTTAAATAAACATTGTAAACTATTCTTTGTTTCATTCATTTAAAATAATATATTAATCAGCTGGATTTAATCACCTTATAATGTACACATATATACAATAAAATCTCACACTGTACCATGACTAGAAACAGTTATTATTTGCCAATTAAATTAAAAAATAAGTATGTAATAATAAAGAGTAGGGATAAGAAGAAAGTATCCTTCCTGCTCAGGCTTATGTCACTCTTAGGAATTGAAAGAAAATTTGGTATGAGGATATAACTAATCCATTTTATTAGAAATGTGAAATAATTATTCAACTTTTCTTTCTTCTGCATGGACACATTTGATGATTTAAATAAAGAAAAATCTTCCTTCAAATAGTTCAGAAGATTGTGGTTAAAGTTCACATGGCTGATGGGAAAGTTGGTGATGCTGCATGGCGCTTGGAGGTGAAGATACAGCTGTGGCACCATGTGAAGCAGATCAATTTATGGTCTTTAGAGTACAAGTCTGGAGTA
Source organism: Peromyscus eremicus (assembly GCF_949786415.1). Classification (NCBI taxonomy): domain Eukaryota; kingdom Metazoa; phylum Chordata; class Mammalia; order Rodentia; family Cricetidae; genus Peromyscus; species Peromyscus eremicus. The sequence goes on from NC_081422.1 coordinate 75,152,632, forward strand.
TGTGATAAGAATGAGGATATGTGATTTTTTTTTCTGTACACCAATTTTAGATGAGTTGGAGCTATGGAATCCGTTCATGTCAACAGAAACAGAAAAAACACATTATTGTCCAATGAATGAAACCATGGAACCCTGGAAAAGAAAGGCAATGTGATCTGTTAGGACAATCCAGAAAATTAAATTGCACTTATATTGAATCAAAAAAATCTCATGAATTAATTTAATAAAATACATTGGAATAATTCATAAGTCATACATCAGAAACTATAAAACACTGAAGACAGAAATTAAAGAAGATTGAAATAAGCCAAAAGACATTTTATGTACACATCTCAGAATAATTAACATTGCCAACATGTCCATACTATCTTGTATGACCTACCATGTTTGTTCAACATTTATAACAACCTCAATGACATATTTTCCCACAGAAATAGAAAAAATAGTTCTAAAATACTTATGAGCACTCAAGAGCCCCCCAAAACCTAAGCTTTCTTGTGTGAAATGAGCCAAGATGGACATGATCGTGTCTGATCTCAAACTCTACAAGGTTCTGTGGAAATCCAAGCATAATGGGCCTAGGACAAAACAAGCTCAGGCCAATGAATCATTACAGACCCAGAAATAAACATACTTGTTTACATACTTCCAACACACAGTGGCATAGGATATATACCCCTGTTCCAATAGAGAGGAAGTGGACAAGAGCAAGGACACATTTGATAGGGGGTTACTATTCAGGGACTGTCTCAAATCTCAGAAAGGACTTTAGAGTTTTAGAAAGGGTTGATAGTGTGACAGACTATGGAGACTTTTAAAATTGGTTAAATGAATTTTGCATTGTGATATGGCATGCAACTATGGGGGTCATGGAGTAGAACATATTCATTTGAATAAAAACATCATTCCTACAGATTCATGTACTTGAACACTTGGACCTGCTTAGGGAAGCTGCAGGGTGGTGCAGCTTTTTTTTTTTAATTTTAAAAAATTTTTAAACTTTTTAAAAATTATTTAAAAATTTTCTATTCATTTTACATATGAACCACGATCCCCCCTCTCCTCTCTTTTCCTATCCCCAGCCTTTCTCCCCAACGCACTCCCATTTCCACCTCCCCCAAGGCAAGGCCTTCCATAGGGAAGTGCAGTTTTGCTAGAGGAAGTACATCAATGGGACAGGCTTTGAGAGTTCATAGCCCTGTCCTGATTCCAGTTCACTCTCTGCTTTCTGTATGTTGATGGACATGTGATTTCTAAACTTCTGGATCCTGCTACCATGACTGCTACTTGCTGCCATACATCCCTGCTATGATGGACTCTTTTATCCCTTGAATCATTTTAGTCAAACTAAACTCTTTCTTTTCCTAGTTACTTTTGTTCATGGTGTTTTGTCACAATAGCAGAATGGTAACTAAGAGAGCAGTTTTTAAGAGAGCAGAGTACATATCGTCATACTTGAAACTGTATAACATTATGCCATATGAAATAAGACAGGCACTGAATGCTAAACAGTATGTAATTTTACTTATTTATTGAATCTGAGAAACAATAAATCAGAAATTAGAAAGCAGAATGATTAATTAAAGGAACTGAAGAGATGGTAAAGTTGGTGAGGATTTTGCTCAAAGAATGTAAAATATAAGTTACAAGGGAGAAAGAATTTTAAGTGATTCACTGTGTAGCATGATGGCTGTTCTTAACCATGGTATGCTGTGTACATGGCAGTGCCAAATAGCATAGTGAAATTATCTTGATATAGAAAAATGTCAGGTAATGGATATTCTATTTATGTTGATTTATCCATCCTCCTCTTATATAAGCATTAAAATATGTTGTCTGCCACAAATATATGTAATTTTAAATTATTAACTAAGGGTTGTATGGTGATATTTTATCTGTGCACCCCAATAAAGCTTGTCTGAGGATCAGAGGAAAAAGCCAGCCACTATAATAAACATAGGAATCACAATGGTAGCACACACCTTTAATCCTAGCATTCTGGAGGCTGAGATCCATCCAGATCTCTGTGAGTTCAAGGCCACACTGGGAACAGAGCCAGGCATGGTGGCACATGGCTTTAATTCCAATACTAGCTAACTATAAAGGTCTGGAGGTCTGTATAGACAGACAGGAAATGACAGAGCTGGGCAGAAAGAGGAAGTGATATAGCTGGGCAGAGAGAGAAAGTAAGATGGCAGGGACAGAAAGCATATAGGCATGGGCATACAGGAAGGAGGTCTCTTTGGAGGCAAAGGAGTCAGTAAGATGAGGTTGGTTGTGGCATGTCCTATTCCTCTGATCTCTCAGTTTTCACCCCAATATCCTGCTCTGGTTCTTTGTTTGTTTGTTTGCTTTGTTTTTTGTTTTATAAATAAGACCATTTAGCAATTTGTCTTACAGGGTTGCTTAAAAGTTATTTATTTGTAAAGATGGAAAAAGCCAAATGTCAAAAATGTAAACCTCTCTTCTCAGATCTTAGGGAATCCCATGGAGATTGCAAAAGCCAGAGGAGATGGAGAATACCAGTAAACAAGACTCTCTGAATCCACTAAGCAGGGTGCATATGAGCTCACAGAGACTGAAGCAGCAAGCAGAGGACCTACACGGGTCTGCACCAGGTCTCGGTGTATACATTAGAGCTCGTAACTTAACATTTTTATGGGAATCCCTACTGTGAGAACAAGTGGGTCTCTGACTCTTGTGCCTGCTCTTGGGACTCTTTTCCTTCTGTTGGGTTGATGTGTCCAGCTTCAATATGAATGTTTTTGCTTCATCTTGTTATATTTTATTTTTGTCATGTTTGGGTGTTATCTCTCAGAAGACTGTTCTTTTCAAATGAGAGACAGAAAGAGAGTGGACCTGGACAGGAGTAGAGGAACTGGGAAGAATAGACGGGGAGGGGGGGGACTGAAACCAGGATATATTGCATAAAAAAATCTATTTTCAATCAAAAGGAAAAAATGTGAAAAATAAAAATAAAACACAGCCCTAGAAAAAAGTAGCCAATTTTCATACATAACCAGACTACACAGATATTAGGTCCAAATTACCATAGTAGTTTGTAATTGTTTGGGTTTTTTGGGATGAGTTAAGAGTGAAGGCTTGAAGTTTACTCATGGTATATGATATACTAGTATTTGAGGTTCAACTGGATGAGAGCTACAGAAGGTTTTCAAAAAGTAAGATTGAGGGCTAGAGTGGTGGTTCAGAGGTTAAGAGCATTGATTGCTCTTCCAGAGGTCCTGAGTTCAATTCCCAGGAGCCACATGGTGACTCACAACCATCTGTAATGAGATCTGGTGTCCTCTTCTGGCCTGCAGTCATATATGCTATATACATAATAAATAAATAAATCTAAGAAAAAAAAGAAAAAAAGTAAGATTGAAATTTGTGCAGACATTGATGTAATTTTTTTTTTGATGTCTTATTTGGGGACCGGCAGTGTGTTTGAGGGACAGATATGTTTCTTCTTTCAGCAGATTTAAACTATTCATGAAATATTGGATTCAAGAACTAACATTCTCCAAGGAGGCAAATGCCAATATTTGGATTTGAAAATGGGACAAGAAATATCAAACTTTTATCCTTCTGGAAGTTTCTTCAGTCATCCTAAAATAATCTCTGTTTGTGGGCTGAAACTAGGTAAATATTCTTTAAACAGAGAACAAAGTTGCAATTCACACTTAAACATTAAAAAAAAAACCATCACAGAAACAGTAAAAATACAATTAACATGACAGTAAAGAGATTTTTGTAAATACAGTGTGTGTGTGTGTGTGTGTGTGTGTATGTGTGTGTGTGTGTGTGTGTGTGTGTGTGTGTGTGTGTCTTTGAATCTTTCACAGCTGGACATGAAATTGGTCTGTGTTTAACCAAGAAATATTGATGGGGCCAGACAAGAAAAAAAGAGACTGAGAGAACTGTGTCTTCACACATGAGCTATCTAACATACAGAACCTGCCAAGCCCATGGATATGTTCAAGAAATGTCTGACAGGAGGATGATGCAATAAGAAATTACAGCTCATTTTTTTTTTTTCAAATCCGATGGTTCATTTGTTACTCTGAACAACTTGCTTTTATCTGGACCCAGAAGTAGAAGCAAGGAGAGCCTATATGTCTTTTGGCCATTGGTTCCTCACGTTTTTCTTTGGCTTCCTTCACTCTTTTTGCCAAAAGTTTACCATATTCTGCAGCCTCTTTCTTGTTTTTCTTAGTGCATTGTTTATTTAAGAGAAATGTGGGCATTTATGTTGCAGGATAGTGAAACAAGGTGATGCTGAATGATGGAGCTTTAGTCCCAGGTTGCTTACCTTCTTTGTTTAAGGGATTTCTGACAACATATTGACTGACATTATCTTCTTTAGCGAGACTGAAAAATGTGAGGATTCTGAGAGCTCTTTTGGGAGCCAACTGCCAGTACACAGTAGTATCTTTCAGTCTAGGAATGTTCATCCAAAATGTGTCTCCATGCTGACTTGCAATTTCTCTCTCCATTTCTTATTGTTCTATAACAAGACTGCCCCTTACTCACCAGCTGGCATCCTCTGCTGTGGATCATGACATCTTGCTTCATGGGAAAACCTTGTTTATTGTTTCCACAACTGATTCAGGCCACACAACTCTTCCACTTTTCACCCAGAGCACCAGCAGCAACTTCTGTGGCCATGTGCTTCTCATAAGAAGTACCAAGTTAGCATGTATTGTTCACTTCAATAAGTTTCTGGCAGTGTCTGGGAAGGAGATATTTAGCTTCGTCTTGATGCAGCCAATCACCTAGGAAACATGACAAAAAAAAAGCCATGGGACTATTTTTAAATGAAAAAAGAATGGTCTTGGCAATTACATGTTAATTTTTTTCTCTTCTTGTCTGTACTAGGAAATGGGGCATCCTTTGCTTCATCTTCTTACTGTCTGTGAAGTCTGTACTCAACATCATCTATGCCAGACAAGTCTTTTTCTTATGATAGGCGTTATTTATTGCAAATACCTTTTGTTATTTAAATTCATTCAGTTCCTTGATTCACTGGCTCTAGGATGGATAGTGTGTTCACAACCTGAGGGCAGACATGATGTCTAAAACTATTTGCCTTTCTGGTTTTAGAGTGATGATACTTTAGGCAAAGAAGTTTATCTGAAATTTTATTTGAACCTGTTTGGTTCCTTTAAACACATAGTTCAGATACTAAGAAGTTGTAGAGAATGCTTAGCCTCTTTGTCAGAAATGTCCCAAAGCTCATAGCACATTTGCCACGGCATTACTTGAAAACATTGAGCTTGGAGTTCAGCTGTATTCTTATCAAATAAAGGCTGAAGTTTAAAAGCATAAAAATGTGCTGCATGGGTTTTCTTACTGTGTGTAAGCTACATGCTGTCTATTCCATCATATGATTCCAATTCAGCTAAATGCTGAGTTCTGGCTTGTGATGTTTTTATTTAGCAAGCCACCAGGGACTGACTTCTGTTTTCTGCACCATGGCTGTTATCTTCCTTGCCCATATCCCCCTGAAAACACTCTGAAATGTATTTGTGACCCAGGAAAAGAAAAGAATTCTCAAAAGGCAAGAATATAGCAAAAAGCCATGTATCCAGAGAGGTTGGTGACAGAATTTCAAGCTCACACAAAGGAAATCCTCTTGTCCATAACTTTGCCTTGTTTGTTTTGTGTCCTAGGACTGTTAAAAGTCAAAAGACACAGCTTATGTCCAACTTATCCCTGAAATTTAGACCCTCCACATAAATCCTCATCAGGACTAGTGGCACCCTCTTTGAAAGAGTCCATAAGGAATAAATACTCTTTGTGAAGGTCATGTGTAACCAAAGAAAAGTGTAACCTCTGTTGAGACAATCTAACTAGAAACTGATTTCTGTAGGGATTTGTATTCAAACCTGAGTTCTCATATTAATCTCTAAGATCATCAAGACAAAAACCAAAATATTTGAAACATTCAAAGATGAATATCAAGTTAAATATAGGAAACAAGCCACATTTAGATACCTGAACTGCTTCTAAGCCTCAATAATGGATCCAGAAGACTTTGGATTAGCATTTCAATGTGTGATAGGAAACTAAGTGTTAAACTACAACAATTTAACTGTAAAGAGGAAGTAAAGGAAGTTTCAGAAAACTCCAAGCTGCAATGGCTTGCTACTATTAGCTTTTCACCAAAAAAAAAAAAAAAATATTTAATGACACACTCTAGAAGTCTAGACAATTAGCTCATGATCAAGGGAATTCAGCAGATTGTTTGCTAAAGATGAATATATTTCAGGCCAGGTCGATGGCTCAGAGGGTAAAGGCACTTGTCACCAAGCCAACTCTCATGAATTGTATCCCCTAGACTCACCTGACTGAAGGAGAGAACTGACTCTTGCCAATGGTCCCTTGACCTATATACACAGGCCACACTGTGTGCTCCCCACACAGAAAACAAATGTAACAAAATACAATTAAAGACTGAACCATCAATCATCATTAAATCTCAGAAGACACTGTCTGCAAACCAAAAAGTAAGTAAATATGATTTTAAAGTAATATGTAAAATATTTGAGAAAATGTTATGTAAGTCAGTATTGAGATGCTACAGTCAGGTAATTTGTTTTGGAACAATTAAATATATTTTTAACACATTATGATAAACATTAAAAATTACTTTGAAGAACCCAAGAGAGGTAAAGTTGAATATGAAAAATCATTCTCAATCAAATATAATGAATGGAAAATAGAAAGTCAAGGTGTATAAAACCCATACTGCAATGTAGTGGCTCTTCCTCTTGCTGATAATCACCCTGTCCTATATCTGTGTTTGGTCTTGCAACTTGCTGTGATAAATGATATGTTAGTAAAAAGGTTTTCTGGTTCAGGTAAGTTTCAAGAAGCTCCCTTTCCCTCTGCTGTGAAACTGGTGGAGGATGTGTCTGAGTTCCGCAAGAAAGTGACATGGATGCCAGTATCACTCAAGATGAACTTAAAGGATGAGTGAAGAACAGGCTCCTGAGAATTCATACGGTAAATATTTCTAAAAACACAATCAAACCTATCTTTACTGCTATAAAAAATAGGGCTGACATAAAATATGTGGCTAACAGCTGTTAGCCTCCCTGAATTTTAACTTTTGTTTCTATGAAAAAAGTGGTATATTATGGAGAAGAAAATCTGCTAAAGAATTAAGGTGAAAAGGCACATCAGAAAGTGCTTAAGAGAGAGCACAGAAGAAAATAAACCGAATTGCTCGCCACACTCCTAGTGAAGTGGGGAGAAGATCAAGCAGGGGATATTTACTTTTTATTTTACACAGTAAGTTTTTGGAGTTTTAGAACTGGTTTTTACATGGTCAGTCAGAAGTCCAGCCACAACATCAATAAAATAGGTGATAGTGAAAAAAAAAAGAGAGAAAGGAAAAGGGAGTGGCAGAGCGGGGGCAGGGGGGGGAGAAGGAAGGACGGGGTACGGGGAAGAGAGAAAGGCTGAAAGAGATAGAAGAGATATCAGGATAGAGCTTTGAACTTGACACGAAACCAATCTGGAGTCCAAAATGGACAATATCTACTTTTAAAAAGTTCAAGTGCAGCCAGGCCTAGGTGACATGTTGACTTTGAGAAATGTTACACAAAAGAATGTGCATGGCTATTTCACAAGAGGAGCATATGGCCATTGGGAAGTATTCTGAATGCATCCAAGTCTACAACCATATCAGAGTAAGTCTGTGCTAAGATCATGGGTAATTCGATATACATAGAAGGATACCTATTCCATAAGAGATTCTCCTTCAACTTTTCCTTAGAAATCTACAGTCTTAATGGAGGAGGCCTCACATAACCACATTATTAATGACAATAATTTGACTTGTAGTCATCCTTAAAAACTCAGCTTCTACTTGAAACAAACAAGCAAACAAACAAAACAAAGCAAAAATAGTGATAATTTATAAATGGATTTAGACCTTCTAAACAGAACATAAATTGCAGAGGAAGACACAGAGATTGTATCTCTCTTTTGATAGCATTTTTCCATTAGTGATTTCCGTGACCTGAATCCACTACATGCACCCCTGACTAGTTTATGTAGATACTGATCTTTTTGCTTATACTGGTCTAAATAAAGAATTGAATGGCCATTGTCTTCTTTCTTTTACCAATCACAGGTTTCTCAAGGACACCGTAAGAGTGAAAAATCACACTATGTTTTGCTGCTTACTTATTAATTCTTCTCATATTTATTTAACCTTGTGGGGGTCATTGAGCAACAGAATTTTTACATAGCCCAATGAAAAAATATTTTCACAAGCTTACATTTGAGATACCTCTCTAATGTGACCATTGACCAAAGCCTTTTAAGAGTCATGACTCACTGGGTACTCTCCCAGACTTTGAATATTGATGACACAAATTTCTGTGGTGATTGGCAGAAGATGAAAGAGGAGGCCAACATTCAAAATGCATAGACACATAGAAAAATAGTGTGGTTAAAGGGGAAGTCATGGTATGACAACTAAGACAGTTTAGCAACTCTGTTACTCATATGCTCATGAGTCAATGTCATACCTACAGGTCCAGGACCTGAATACAATAAAAGCTGTTATCAGATTAGCTTTAAGTGCAAGACTGAAAAGTGTTCCTGGAATCTGTGTAAATGGGAATTATGGAAGAGAGAGGCCATTAAAGGATACAATGACTGCAAGATCAGAGGGACTGACAGCAAGGGAGTCCAGAACATTCTCTCTGCCTCTGTCTTCAGATTTTCTCATCACTCTTCCACTAGCTAAAAATCAAACGGATGGTAGAGAGAACAGTTTTCATATGGTATGCTCAGTATCTGGGAGTCACAGAGACCCAAGAGGAGGGTAAAGAATGTTACCAGACATGTTTGTACAGGGCATTAAAAGTGCTTCTCATGATTGGTTACAATTTTGAGTGAGACTGTGTATGTTGAAGTCTTCTGAAAACCATGGTAGATGTAGCAAACTCATATGTGATTCCAACACGTGCAACCAGCATCCACATGTTTTGCATCCACAGTCATCAGAAGACAGGTGGGACCGCTCTTCTGTTTTCTATACTCTATTTTACTTCCTTCCTGTGGTTTTCTTCTTCAAAGCTCCTCTTTAAGATTTTTAAAACACACTTTCACTGGGTGAAAATATTGACTATGAGAAGGAAAAGATTTGGACCCATCTTAGCCCTGAAACAACCCTAGCTATAAATAAGTAGTGAATTACCACAAAATATTTATCATTAGCTACATTGCATTTTCTCCATTGTATCTCTGGAAAGAACATTACCCAACAAAATAGCCTCATGATATGTCATCTATTTATCATTGTCTTAGTGGTGATGTAAGTTCTATTCAGCTTTAAAACATTGACATGTAATAGCAAGCAGAAAACTTGGGGGAAACTGTTCCTATTACAGAAGGGTTTTAAATCTTGAATTCTCTCATGTCAGTCACTAACAAGTCCATTGCTTTTTTGTGGAATGTGTCATGGCAAACCCTCTGGACACTGCTTGAGCCCTGATTAGTGTCTACTCCCTTCACAGTCATCTCTTGGGCTGCCTTGTAAAGAATGTGGAGATCTCAAACACAGTAAGACAATGACTTGTATGCAGAATAAATGTGTCAATAAACTGTCCCATTCCATTGTTGAAAAAGAACAGGAGTTAACATTTTACTTAGATTTTCAGAATTCTGTATGAGCAAACATATTCAAACATAAAGACACCCTATGGAAAACATTGCCCAATCTATTGTGTTTGTGTCTTCTCCCCAAACTCAACCTATGGAATTAAGTTGTAAACCCATAATCTATGCCTGAACTTGCCCCTTAATTTCCCCCTCAGAACCCTGAAATGCTTTTAAAATTTTATTTAAAGATTTTCTTTTTACTCGTGTGTGTGTGTGTGTGTGTGTGTGTGTGTGTGTGTGTGTGTGTGTGTATGAATTTGGGTATTGCAGGCCAGAAAGGTCAGACCTCCCTGCAGCTGGAGCTACAGGTGAGATGTATTCTTTGAGAACTCAACTCAGGTCCTTTGCAAGAATAGTGTGCATTCTTAACTAATGAACCATTTTTCCATCTCCTGATCCCAGGACTCTTGATTTTGGTGCTATGCTCAAGTCACAGGAACCAGTTAAAATGCTTGGGGCTGAAAGTACAAATTCCCCAGTTAACAGCAGCTTAAACAATTATGTCAGATAATAAATTCATGAGAAGGTGATTCCAGGGCTTGCTCAATAACCCAGTGAAGTCATTAGAGATCCAAATGTTTTCTGTCTTCCTACTTTGCCATTTGTGTGAATGACAGCTCCCCTGTGTTCACAGATGGCAACAGAAACTTTCAGGGAAGAAAACAACTCTCTCTTTTCTTTCTATCAATAAGGAAAATGTATTATTCTATATACTCTGAGCTGATTTTTTTTTCCTTGGGTCTCATAGGCTAAAACTAGGGATCAGATAAGAGCCCCTATTTCACTATGGTGAGGGGTTCGTGGTTTTGAAATGAAATGTGATTTACCTGAGGTTATCTAGCTTCTGGGAGCACAAGGCTCCAGATTTCCCAGCAAAAGAAATGTAAGGAAGATAGAGTGGCTCCCTGCTGAGTAGACAGACAGAGCTGTGAGACGCCAGTACTCCTGTGATGCTTGCTGCCCTGTGGCTTTTTTATTGTCATGATCCCTTTGTCGTGACTTTTTTTTTTTTGCACATTCTATTCTCTGGTCACATAGAACAAGTATCTTCCTGGCTGTTAAAGTGGCCTTTAACATGACAACAGCCATCTGCTGCTCTCAGTGCTTCTGAATATAAATTCTCAGCGAGAGCAGTTGGGTGTGGAAAAAGCACACAGAGAGTGAGGGAGATGAGTCTGTGCTCCTCCAGATGCTTTTGAGTCCAGCGGTTGGTGCACACTGGGGCCTTCTCCCACTGAATTGTCTGCCTTTGTCTTCTGTATTAGAGCTAACAGTGAATTCGATTTCCATTTGCTAAGGCTGTGAGTAATCACAGGACATATTTCCAGTGAGCGGGTGTGAGCACAAATATCTGGGAACAACTTTCTGAATAGGAAGACAAAACAAGCAGGAGTCTTCCCTTTACCGTCATTCTTGTGCTTTGAATCTACTCAGATACCAATGCAGGACTGCAGGTCCAGCTGGCAGCTTGCTTAGAGGCTGTGGGTGACAAATAGAATGAGCCCCTGAGAAATGGCAGAGCTTGGGACTTCTGACAAATGTTCAAAGGAAATGCACAGCAAACAAACAATTGTGTTACCACATAAGTCATTATGCAGTAGAGCTTATTTGTGCCTAGCTGCTAATTGATAAGTTAATAATCTAGTGTATTTGTTTCTGAGCTGGGTCTTCTTTTCAGAAAACATGTGGTTTTATTTTCAAAGGTTGGCCTATTATTTCATCTTCCTGGGACCAGATACAATTAGAGATAGTAAGCCATTCCTGTGCCTAAAATGATGCCAAGACAATTTAGCATCTCAGGTTTCTGACTTGTGGACCACATGCTTACGGGTCCAGATTTGCCTCTGCCTTCTTCTTACTCAGAAAGCAGCAGCCTGTGCTTTTTTCTGCTGCTCTTCTCATTGGTTCTTCTTCTTGCGCAGAACATCTTTCAGTGTCTTTTATATCTGTTTCCTTTTTTTCTATCCTCATGACCCATTTCAGGTGCCGTCTCCTATACACAAACCTACAGGTGCCTACAGTACATACTGCACAGTAGGTGTCCCATTTTCATATGTAATTACTTCCCAGATGAGATGTAAAACTCTCTGAGGATAGATTTAACCAACATTACAGATGTTCAGTTGAAAAATTACATTCTACTTTGTCATGGCTTGGATGGTATCACTACAATGGGTTCTTATTTGGGGAAGAAAATTGAAATTAATTTCCAATGTGGGAATTATTAGCAGGTTGTCCATGATGAGATTAATCTCAAACAATTTTTTACATAAAGGTATATAATTATGCATAATTTTGTCTCTTTGGGAACACCTTTAGGATTCTGTTTCTTTTGACTTTTCCACTTACCTGTGGTTCTTTTTCCAGAGTTTCTGTTCTGGGTTATAAAGTGTATCAATTCCAAGGATCTTAGATAGTATTTATTTTGAGGACAATTAACTGAAATAACAGTAATAACTATGATTAACTCCTGGAACTGGTGGGTTTTTTTAATGGTAAAAAAATACTGTATTTATTAACTGACAGTCACATATAGATTCATAACAGCACTAATTTGGAGAGTTATTAATGAATTTGTACTTACTAGTCATCAATAACCTGGAGTAAAGACTATAGATTATATTTTAAATGTTTTTAATTTCATTTCCTTGCCTGTGAGTGTATATATGGTACCCAACATACATATTTAATGGAAACCATTTGGGGTGATACATTTGTTAATTAATGAGTTGTTTTTTTGGTGGGCATGATGGAACAAACCTGTGATGCCATTACTTAGGAAACAAAGTTCAAGGCCATGTTGATCTACAGAGTGAGATTCTGTCTCAAGAAACCAAAACAAGGATGAGGGACAAATAACACCAAGGTTGTCTGATACAGCCTCAAGGATTCATACTACTTTATACTTACCTGAAATTATTCTCTCTCTCTCTCTCTCTCTCTCTCTCTCTCTCTCTCTCTCTCTCTCTCTCTCTCTCTTTCTCTCTCTCTCTGTATGTGTGTATGTGTGTAAAGGAAGTTAAGCCACTTGGAATGACAGTGTTCCCCACAAGAACCATGGACTTATACAAACCCCAGCACCAGGCATCATAAACCCTCCTTTTTGAATGGTTGGTCAGCGGAGTCCAAGTGATTCTCAAAACAGTATAGATTACCTATATAACACTTAGTTACTGCTCAGAGATTGAGGGTAGGCCCCTAAAAAAGCTAAAGACACCACACATTTGGGACATAGGAACTGAATGACTTGAATAGGATTTGGCCTGAAAGGCTCTTTGGTGCAGTCTAGCTTTCATGGTTCTAGAAAATACTACGTAAGCTGTTAATGCTTTTGGAAGCAATTAAGCAGTCCTACCCGGCTGAAACACCTCTGAGCCATATCAATGACCAGGATAGCAAGATATACATATAGGAACAGTAAGTGGTATTCACATGTCAGTGGCAACAAACAGTTGCCTAATTGGACTTAAGACACACTCAACAGGAGGGAAATTATGCCTGGTACTGGAAAACTAGCCAACTTCCTTGGGCAAGTAAGAACCTTAGAGAGGAATCTACTAACACCATCTTGCTAGACCAGCATAATTTCATACTGCATTCTAGATCTTAGCCTTATACTCACAGATAAGTGTAGCTACCAACCCTTAGCAAAGAAACCTCTCTTACAAAAAATGGAGACCATCCAATAAAACCACAACTGGACACAATGCAAAGATTAACATTGTGGGGATCCCAGCTCCAATAAAAACATATAAACATGCATTATAGTTCCTGCATCTATGTCACAGAGAATATCACAGAAGAGGGGATGGAAAGATTATAGGAGCCAGAATACCTAGAAGCCTGATGTGAAGCAGTCTTTCTTAGAAATGACTGAAAAAAACAAAAACAAAAACAAAAACAAAACAAAAAAAAATCTGAATAAGCTGGGTGGTGGTGGTGCACACCTTTAATCCCAGCATTTGGGAGGCAGAGTCAGGTGGATCTCTTTGAGTTCAAGGCCAGCTTGGACTACAGAGTGAGTTCCAGGAAAGGCGCCAAAGCTACACAGAGAAACCCTGTCTCGAAAAACCAAAAAGAAAGAAAGAAAGAAAGAAAGAAAGAAAGAAAGAAAGAAAGAAAGAAAGAAAGAAAGAAAGAAAAAACCTGATCAATGGCAAGATCAATAGCATGTTAACATGGAAGAGGTAAAATTATCTGGGGGCCCACCCCTAACAAAGAATTGCAGGAAATGATGACTGCTGGGAGAAGGAGAATCAGCATGTCCCAGGGATGATACCGTTTGTTCATTTAAGAGTGGTCATCTTTGAAACCATATACACTCAACCAAAAATAATTCAGCAAGTTATTGTATCTATATGCATATTTGTGTGGGTGTAACAACAATAATCAAAGAAAAAGAAACTATCAACTTGAGAGTGACATGGACATGGATGGAAGGAATTGGAGGAAGGTTATTAGGCGAGGCCGGTTGGAGGAAAAAGAGGATGGAAAGTGATATAATTCTATTGAAATTTAAACCGTATTTCAGAAAAAGGAGGAGGGGGAGAAGGAGGAGGAGAAGAAGAGGAAAAAGAAGAAAACGATGATCAAAAACCATAACAAAGAAAACAGCTGTTCTGTATCACCTGTGATAATAAAACTTACTGTCTTGATTTCATGGTGCACTTCTTTCATAAATCAATAATGAGGGTGATAGCACCACAAAGACAGATATTTACATGGTTTATGGATATGTACATAATAGTCAGATATTTTTTCATTAATACTGTATTCTGTATGTGGCAGAGTGTAAGCTCTATGTTGTTTATGTACAGAGGCATTGACCTAAAAGCCTAGGTTGAGCGACACATACATTTCTTCTTTGTCCTAATAGCATAGCTGGATCACAACATTGGAGGATATTATTACCTGTAAAAACTGGAATCTGTTATGAGAGTTGGTGAGGTCTTAAAGCAAGGCCATGCCTTTCCAGAGGGCAGAAAAATGCTGTTCTCCAGAAACCTGACCTGGCTTCCTCCCTAGTAGGTTAGAATCCATCGTGAAATTCTGCACCCTATTCAGCAGTGCTTAGGTAGCTACTGTCATCCAGAAGCTGTATGGCAAATGTAAATCTCTATATTGATTCAACACCAGATCGAAGTATCCCGAAAGTACCCTTCCAACTTACTTCCTGGCTCTCAGTGACTACCAGCAACATCTCCCTCAAAGCCTCATGTTTACATTCCACTCATTTTGGAATGGGTTTAAGTTCTTTGCAGAGCTCACTGCCATGTGATCTCCCTCACTCATGAGTAGAACCTTTGCTTAATCCCATTTTTTTGTAAGCCTCAGATTCCTACTAGTTGCTTTCTAAGGCTTGGTGGCTGGTATTCTTGCTATAATAAGCTCTCCCACACTGTTCCTGCCTCCCACAGGCATTGAGATTTTTTAAAAAAAGTGTTCTGGATTTCCAAGTTTACCCAGTTCCCATATTACTTATAAAATACTGAACAAGACTATATCAAACCAGTCATGTTTAGCCTTTATCTATATCTTTTTCTATCTGTCTCAACTAACAAAATAATCAGAAATCCAAATACCTTTATTCCCTATGCATTTATTGTGTGACCTTTCTTGTCTGACTCTGCCTAGCAGCTCTGATGATGCTGGAGAATTTATGGAGATCAATTTCTCTTTCAATTATTTCAGATTTATTTTATTTCTAATTATGTGTATCAGCATATGCAAATGAGTGCAAGTGCTGCTGAATTCCAGGAATTTGAGCCCCCGATGCTGGAGTTTCAGGTGATTTTGAGCTGCCCAGTATGAACAATGGAACCAGACTCACATCCTTTGCCATCTCTTCCTTCCCATTTATGTTTCAAGATTCAAGCTGAAGTAGATACGAAGCATAAAGAAAAGCAGTTATTTAACTGCTGGTCCCTTTCCCCCTAAGAAACATCACCCTTTCTCATCGAATTAGCTGAAATTCCTAAGTAATAAAAAGACCAGAAAAAAGGAACAAAAAGACTCTCATAAAACAACAACAATAAAAAATGTCCTATACATTAGCCATATCTATTTTATTAAGTTGGAGATCATTAGATACACACTTGGATAGGGGTAAATTAATAGGTTGTATCTCCTTTCGAATTTCTTTGCATAGAATTGGATTATGGGCATAATCTAGTACTCTACAGTTTCTGGCTAAATTTATTTTAGTACAGAGTTAAAGTACGGATCTCTGTGAAACTACGACATTCGGGATCTTTGATTCTGTACCAAAGGGTTTATTGAATGGTTCTTCCCATTCATTATGAAGAGGGCAATATTCACTCTCCATACAAACAGATAGACTTATCATCTGTTCATCAGCTTTCTGAGCTTTGTCTAGTTGACATATGGTACAATAGAATTTTCAGTGCTAAATTATCCCCAGATTTATACTTTTCATTGGATATTTTTGTAAATGTGTGATAGCCAAAGGGTCTTCTGGTATGATCCAGTCAAAGCCAAGCATATGTTGGTCAATGCTAAGCAGGAAGAACTTGGAGAGCTCTCCAAGATGCTAAAGACATTTTTTCCTCTAATTTTCGACATGATATATACCTAATGGCCTTGATTATGTGGAAAAATACACTGGAGCCCTCTCCAACTTTATCTTGATGCCAGAATAAATATTGATTGTGGTCAATGAATTATTAGAATTAATGGGATGATTTTCTAATGATTTCTTCTTTCCACATTCTGTTCCATCCTCTTTCCTTCCCACATTCCCTCCTTTATGCTCCCCTCCCCCTCCTCTACTTTTTTCTTTCCCTTCCTTCCTTTCCATTTATTATTTCCCCTTCCTCCTTCATTTTTCATTTTTAAGTTTAAAATGAGCCACACTGACACTCAGATATTACTGAAAACATCTATATTAAAGTTGCCATGGCAATGCTTTCAACAATAACACAGGTTTTTCTCTATTTCAACTGTCCTTGTCGTCATAAGGTCTTCCCAAAAGTTTAGATTTTTGTCTTTGACATTGTTCTGATGAGAATAATTATATTCATCAAGAGTAACTAAAATCATGTGTGGTGATATTGTGTTCCCCAATATATCGTGCACCTTAATAAACTTAACTGGGGTCAGAGAACAGAACAGCTGCTAGATAGACATAGAGGCCAGAAAATGGTGGTACACACACCTTTAATCCTAGCATTCTGGAGGCAGATCTCTGTGAGTTCAAAGCCACACTGGAAACAGCCAGACATGATAACACACACCTTTAATCCCAGGAAGTGATGGCAGGGAGCAGAAAGGTATATAAGGTATGAGGAACAGGAACTAGAGCCTGGTTAAGTTTTTAGGCTTTTGAGCAGTAGTAGCTGAGATCCATTTGTGTGAGGACCCAGAGGCTTCCAGTTTGAGGAAAGAGGATCAGCTGAGGAATTGGTGAGGTGAGGAAGCTGTGGCTTGTTCTGCTTCTCTGATCTTCCAGCATTCACCCTAATACCTGGCTTCAGATTTGTTTTTACTAATAAGAGCTTTTAAGATTCGTGCTACAATCACGGACCTGTATAACTTTTAAATCATGTAAATAAAGGTTATCATTTGTGTCGTGGGTTTTCAACCTGTGAATTGTGACCTCTTTGGGGGTCAATGATCCCTTCATAGTGGTCACATATCAGATGCCCTGCATATCAGGTATTTACATTATGATTCATAACAGTAGAATAAAATTACAGTTATGAAATAGCAACAAAAATAATTTTATGATTGGAGGTCACCACAACATGAGGAACTTTACCAAGGGGTCACAGCATTAGGAAGGTTGAGAACCACTGGCTATGGAGCCTCCTGTAACAATTAATTTCAATTATTGATTTGATGTGGTCAAGAATGAACTGGATGACGAGTGTGTGGGCATAACTGTGAACAATTATCTTGATTAGGCTAGCTGAGTTGAGAACAGTCATCCACTGTGGGCAATACCATTCCCTGGTGTGAAATCCTGAGCAGTATACAAAGGAGACAGGAAGCCAAACACAAGCATTGATCCCTATGTTTTTTCATTATAGATGCAACATGAACAGCTGTTGCAAGGTCCTACTGCTGTGACTGTCCTACCTTGATGAACTATAATCTCAAACTATGATTAAAAGTAACCCTTTCTCCCTACTGTTGCCTTTGTCAGAATATTTTGATTGCAGAAACAGAAAAAGAAACTCACAGAGAGTTTATGCTTCATACATAACATATGCTCTAGCAGAAAAAAATCATATTGTTAGTATCTTCATTTATATTAGTAATACATGTTTTATTTAGAAAGAAAATACAGAAGTAAAAGTTTCCCATAGTTCTAGCACATTTCTGTGTGTTTTCCCATGTTGCATTTCTCTAGCTAGCTCTAATAGAATTTAAGATTATAATGACTTAACTAAATTGCATATTTTAGCCCAATAATATACTGGAAGCACTTTTCTGTTTTTAAATATTTACTGGGCTGTAACAATGACAATTTTATTTTATTGAAGTTTTTATTTTCTTAGTAAGAAAATTATTCTTGAAAAACAAACAATGTGATACATATGTTTTTTGAATTTTCCAAAATTTTATACCTGCTTGTAATCTTTGCAGTACAACCTCAGACCACATTCTGACAGATCACTCCATATTACTGGGAACTATTGTTTATGATTATCCTGTCTCCAGATAGCATGTCAGACCACACAGACTTCTGTTACAATGGATTGCCTGTGGGTTTATGTTAACAATGGTAGTCAAATAGGTATAGTGATTTTCTACTTTGATTTTTATTATATCCTGATAGAATTTAAGACTGTGCCTTTTGAACTGAAAGCTGCTATGAGAATGTAGCAATAATGCACAAAAGTTAAAGTCTGCTTCAGGACCTTTATTATGCAAAGGTTAACCTATTTACTTTTATCTTGAAGCCAAACCACAGAGTGAGGCTGCTGATGCGACAGCCTGATTAGCACCTATCCTCCTTTGTGCAAGAAGGAACTTTGACCTATTTCCAGTCATCCTTATTGTTTTTATCATATGCAAACACATCTCTGCCAAACTAGTACTTTTAGACTTTTCTAATGAACTTCAGCATCACATAGTAGCAGTTGTACAAAGGTTAACTGGAATAAATTAGTACCCTCAGGTCATTTCTTCCAAGTTCAGGCACTGGTGACTCAGAGGACAATGTCAATCATCAACCTTTGCCTTCTGTAACTGTGAGCTGCCCAATGAAGTTTCCAGTTACCCACCTTCCCTTTCTATTCCCCAAAGACAGAGCAGACAAATAGCTATCTACTGGCCAAAGACAGAAAAGCTCCAAAACATTTTTAAATATTCAGAAGCATTTGTCTGGTATCTGATTTGTCTTAAGGAAAATCTCTGCCATAGCATTTGAAAACTAAAAGAGAAGAGAGAAGAGACCCATTCTCTGACAAATGAAAATAAAACTAATAAAGTTTAGACTTTCGATGCCTACAAAATTCTTCTCTTGGGAGGTTTAGATCCTTTAGCAAAAACATTTGAATATTATTTTTCTTATTCAGCTGAACAAATGTGATACATTTATCACAGATTGCACATGATTTTGACTCTCAATACCAATTCTCCTAGAAAATCTGCCACCTCTTTCTCCTCTCCTCTGGGATCCTTCTCTGTGAGTATCTAAGCAGCTCCCCCCTTTCTTAGTTCCCATATCACCAGTCAGATTGTTTGTGGTTTACAAATGGAGACATCTGGACAGTAGGAGCTCAGATATAATGTCTCCTGAGTTATATAAAGAACACAGCACACAGGGGTGTTCATTCCTCTTTGCTGCCTCCTGTTTTCATTATTTGTTCAGCACAGGAAGTATATTAGTGCCCTCCACCTTTCTCCACATACATAGGCTTAAGCTCTCATTTTTGTTCCCTACACATCAAGACTACTTGAGAAGGCATCTTTTGGTGCTAGAAGCTTTTCCCCATCTCAAATAGACTCAATGTGTTTTGTCCCTTTAATTTCCTGCTGTAACCAAAGCATAAATTCAAACTGGGTGCTTGTTTTAGGTGCTCCTCTCCTTGTTAATGGGATGGTACCCTTTATTCTCTGTTCCACCAGGTGTTCCCACTGGGATGATGTCTGTCCTCTGTCATCTTTTTACTTCTAATTTTTTTTTATCCTCTGAGAATACCTGAGATTTTCCTCTATGTTATGAGGAGTATAATCTTGGATCGCACATTCCAAAGGACAGTCCTCTTTGTCACATGGGCAGCCATATTGACTAACCATCTGAGAGAATCATTAGCCGTCTGTGAACAGCTCCCTCTGGATCCCCTTTCTTCTGCTGCCTACACCCACCACATTTTTCCTCCTACTAAGAAAACTTTCATGATTATTACCACTCTATGTAACATGAGTTTCACCCTATAAACTATGCTTAGTCACTATATTATGAATACTTACCTTTATTTAACACTGCATATCCCTGAAGAAGTACATTACTTGTGGGTACTTGACATTTTGTTACAACTGCTTGAGGCTTTTTAATGATTTTAGTTGGAACTGTATGAAAAACATATTTCAGAATTAAGAGAAGCCAAATTGATCTTCATAATGTTTTTCCTGTAAGGATAGGTATATCTGATACAGTAACCCAGTAATCCCCAGTAATCATCAGATATTTATGTTATTTTCTTTATATGAAGAACAGTGGTAGACAACAAGAAGAAAATAAACCATACCAGAGAATCTGCCCCCCCTCCTCTCTCATCTATCTGTCTATCTGTCTGTCTGTCTATCTATTATCTACTATCCAACTATCTATTTGTCTGTCTATCTATCTATCTCTCTCTCTCTCTATATATATATATATATCGCCTCTCTTTGCCTCCCCTTCTCTCTTTTTCTTTTTCATCTCTTGTGTGTATATACAAAGTATTTCACACACGCACACACACACACACACACACACACACACATACACACACACACACATATATATATATATATATATATATATATATATATTTCAAAGTACAAATACAGTAGCTTCTCCTCAAAGAGAAGGATCTTAATCAATATGCTAAATGACAAATTTAGGAGTGTAAACTACTAAATGTTTGGCCAATAATTGCAAATTATTTGATATATTAGCAAAAGTAGATAGTGTAATCCTCAGTGGTATTGCTAAGAATCATTGTGAGTCACAAGGAGTGCTCCCAGGACGGTCAATTCTCTCTGCACCTTCCAGTCATGGTCCACCGTGTCCACTCTTGGTCTGATAGGACAAGTGGCTTACTGGCCATTCTTGTACATACAGTGACTTAGGGGGAAGCCATCTTAGTAACCCAATATTTACATGATAAGAAGATACTAGGACAAACATGATGGTCATCTAGACTCATCCTCCTGAGTTATTGATGAAATGTTCCAGAAAGGTAGAATGACTTGTTCAAAATCATAATGGACTCAGGATCAAAAACTTCAATACTGTTTGGCTTATTTTGACTTGAGATGGAGGAGCAGGAAGAAACAAAATACTTCGTTTTTGAAACGTGTTACCTGAAGTGTTTGTGGCAGATATCCAGCTGTAGTCCAGACAATGAGGAAGTGTTCAGTTCCAGAGATGATTTCAGACCTATTGAATTCAGATAAGCATGAAAGAACATCCCTAGGAAGAACAATTCAGTCATAAATATGACTAAAAGGAGACTGTTCCATAAATCATGTGAGCTGTGCCTTGACTATCGCCATTATATCACCTCCTACAAGGTCTGTCCACCCATGTCTGTCTCACTGTTGTGATCTGAATGTTTACACCTCCCAAACTCTGATTTTGAAACCTAGTCATCAATACGATGGTGTTAGAAGAAGGGAGTTTGAAAGGCAATTAGGTCATAAAACTTCCTTATTTGCCTTAATTTGTTCCCATATGAAAAGAGACCCCAGAGAGATAGCTTGTTCCTTCTACCATGTTATGACTTAGATGCATCTGTGTGGGAACCAGAGAAGTCCTTCTGGACCTGCTCACACCTTGATTTTTGATTTCCCAACCATTGGAACTATGAGGAAAGTATTTCATTACAGCAGCCTGAAAAAGTCCCCCATCATCATAAAACACATTCCACAAGGCAGCTTATACCATTCATCTGTTTACCCTTTTAGAGATACTCACTGCCAGATCCTATACATTAGGGAGTAAAATGATGAGCAAAGTGAGTAACGTTTCTGGTTTCAGGTAGTTAATGTCAGTAGAGAAGACAAATTGAATAATTCCAAGTAGAAAAAAAAAATTTACAAAGCAGATTCAGAATGTGTTAAATATTCTGAAAAGTATAAAATGCAATGACATGGCAAAGGGATCTTGTGTTCACGCCAATGCTAAAGAGCCAGGGAAAGTCTCCCTGACAGATAACACTGGCAGTGACACCGGATAGCCTGGAAGTAACATGTTCTCAGCCCAGCAAAAGAATATGAAACTGGTGAGGAATATAAACCATGTAAAAACAGGCTACCAGCCACCATGAGGCCAGTGAGGTAGAGTCAAAGAGACTGACGGGGGCTGAATTTTCGGGGGCCCCTCATACCATGGTTAGAGATTGGGTGATTATTCCATTTACAAAGCAAAACCCCTTGTGATTTAAAGCTAGGGAGTGATACGGTCTGGTTTGCATTTTTAAGATGACTTGGCTATTGAGGTAACAGAGGACTGTAGGCAGCATGAGAGCAAGCACAAAGATCACCTGAAGCCACGGACTGTAATCCTACAGCTACATTGGTCACCTGGGAGATCCAGCTATGTTTTGGAAGAAGAAGCAGTTTAGTTTCACGGAGAGTTAGTGAAAGGGGTTAAGAGAGGCAGATGATGAATGACAGGTATTGAGGGACAATCCTGAAACTTTACTCCAGAAATCTTGTATATAGCAATGACAGAAATGAAGATGAGAAAGCCTCAGGGTAAGAAGGCCAGGACAGGGTGGTACACACTGTTTGTGTAATGCTTGTGCTCGCTATAGACTGTAGAGATGTCAACCCAGGCAACTCAAGAACCTTACTGTAGTTTTGGTCTTAAATGCCCCTTGCAGCTGATATGATGAAGGCTTTGTCACCAGTGTGTTGTGTTACTAACAGGCGCTAAAACTGTTAGCAGATGGCATCTAGTAGAAAGAAGGTAGGTCATTGGGGGCAAGGGTATTGAGATAGTAGCCCCTTCCTCTCTGTCTCCTTGCTTGTTAGCAGCTAAGTGAGAAGAATTGTTCCACCACACACCCACCCCTGCCATGATACTAAAATGTTTTGCCATGAACTAAAATGCTTGAAACTGAAACCCAAGATGTTTTTATTTCAGAGATTATTTTTTCCCTCAGGTATTTTGTCATTACTGGAAAATCAGGATAACACAAGCCAGCTTTGTGGAAAAATGGTAACAGAGTGTCAGAAGCCGTGTGGCTGAATGAGCTGTGCTAGGGATCCAGTGTCACCACAAAAACAAACAAACAAACAAAAAAAAAGATAGGTCAAAGGTTAAGTTAGCTAAAGGAGCAGAGGAAAGCAGAAAGAGAAGACGAACCCTTCACCACTAAAAAGGATGACATAGATCAGTTTTAACATGAGTTATTAACTAGGAGACATGACCATAGATCTTTGACATTTTTTCTTTAAGGGAAAGTTACCCAATATGTTTGTAGAGTGGTTTGGTCTACAGCCATTTAAGGTATCAGCTGTGTAGCTAATTTAATGGATGGACACTTGCACAATATTATGGGCTATAAAGTGTTCTTCCAAAATACATATGTTGAAATCCTAACCTCCTGGTACCAGAGTATCTGGTGATATCCAGCAATGGGGTCTTTACAGACGTATTTGGGTTAAAGTGGACTCTGATATAACATGGTTGCTGTCCTCATTTGAATGGGAGACTAAGACACAGATGTACACACTCACAGACAGAAGCCTTTCTAAGGATAGAGTGAGAAGATAGTCATTTTGGAGCCAGGGAGCCAGATCTTGGGAGAAACTAAGCCTGCTTACATGAAGGTCTTGGGCTACTAGTCTCTACAGCTGGAAGAATAAACTTTGTGTAGAAATCGCCTGTCTCTGGTATTTGTTATAAAGGGTAGGCATGTTGCTATATGCTTTCTGTCTTCAATTTTCTGCAGCATCTGCAACCAACTATTCATTTAAAAATGTCAAATTGTGTTAGTTCAGGTATAATTTGAGCTCGAGTCTTAAGATGGCAAAGGTGAGGTAGAAGCATCTTATACAGAAAAGTCTGCACTTGGTTTGAGGACTAATTGGTTACCCCCTGGGGTGGAGTGCCCAAGTTGGTGCTATCATTTTGTTTTGCTACCTTAGGGACTTTGTTTTATTTACATGGTCCAAAAGATGACCTGAGAACTGGACATCTTGTTGCTCCAACATATTTTAGCCAGGTCTTAGTCATATAGCCATGGTTGCCTTGAGGGAAAACAGACCAACTGACCACCACTTGAAAATGGAGATTCCAGTACTGGAGAGAAGAGGAGAATCATTTTCCAGAAAAGCTTTATATATAGTACACAGTAAATAGATGAACTTAATATGGCACCTTGATTTTTATCTTATTATTTTCATTTCTATACTTCTAAAATGCTGGAAGTACTGAAGGTTTCTAATTTCTAGATCATTTGTCATATACTTTCTATTTTCTTTTTCTTACTTAACTGATGATGATGTTGTGAAAAACAAAATAAGCAGTTTTGTTGTCTATTTTTCACATGTAAGATTAAAATACATGACTAGATATTTTTTTTACCCTGTATGATAAACACTTTGTGCATCATGCTATATAATGTATGTGTTCATTTCTGCATAACTAACTGAAATGAGGCCCACAAGTGTAGCTGCTATGTATGATAAGCTCTCTGTTGATTATTTAGTCATGTAATCCCTATATTGCTCTCCTTTTAAAAGAAAAAGATCAAACATTAGAGTTGTTATGATATTTTCAAGTTTGGTCACACATATTAAACCACAAGGTGGCAGCAGGAGAGAAAAATCTCTATATTCTCAAGATAAAAAAAAAAGAAGAAGAAGAAAAGAAAAAGAAAAAATAAAGAGGCCTGTTTAGAGAAATGGCCCAAGTAGGTAATATTTTTCATCCTTTAATTTCACATACACTTTTTCTCTATCCTTATAGAGAAAGAATGACATGGTGTTGGTTTACGTGTACTTACATTTTAAAACAAAGAGAAAGAAATCCCCCTACATTTGTGTAATTTTAATATCAAATTTAGAATATCTCAATGCTACAGAAATATGCAAAAGTTATAAGCTGATGTTTATGTAGTTATAAAAAGTTATAAGCTGATGTTTATGCATTCATAAAAAAACTTTCAAATATTCTCACTTCTAATACTAATGGTTAACACACCTTGATAATTTAGCAGCCCCAAACTACATCCTTGTTCTTTCCAAATATTGTAGTTTTATAAGCAAGTGGTGAATTCAGTTATTATTTTGCCTGAGTTGGAATGATTTTCATAACATATACACAGCATTTATTATGAATCATAGCGGCAAAATACTTTTTCTTTCAGAGAATTAAGACTGGGTCCTTGTTGAGATAAAGAGACAAAAAATAAAATTTTCTTTTCTGTTGTGAAGAAGTGAGCAGTCTCAAGAAGTCTATGACCAAACAGTGACAACTGTGAGACATCAACCAACTTCAAGTTTGGGGTGTTAATGTTTATATCATATAAATCAGGATTAAAATTTAAGGTGTGTTTTGTCATTAACAACATATGCAGTCAAAATATGAGAAAGATGATTTCACTGATAGTTAAAACTGCTCTTGAATGATAAAGAGCTCACTCTCTCACTGCCACCACCTTTCTTTCCACTGTCAGAGGCGTGTGTACTCACTGAGTAGGAATTGACTTTGTGATTACCCAATAAATCTCCATGTGGGCAAACACCCTCACTTCCCATTCTTCTGTGCCCTGGCCTTGGCTGCTAAGCTCTGGACCACAGGTGCTTTTTTGTTTGTTGGTTGGTTGTTTTGGCAAAGGGAGTTACTTAGGAACTAAAGCCTCGTCATCCAGTTTGCCTTTCCCTGAAATACATGCTCTCTGATGGAGGCATCTGACCACACTGGTGATTGCCTTCATGTGTTATCATGAACGTGATTCCTGTTCATGATGCACCCACCTCTGCTGACACAAGATCTTTTCTTTCACCCCATAAGTGGTTTCTCATTCCCATTATTTTGAAGCGCCTTCCTCTGGTTTTGAGAGTCACCACTGGTTGTTTTCAGTGTGGGTGAGGAATTACACATCAACTCTCTTTGTAGACACGTTGCAGGAAGAACTAGTATTATTAGCTTCTAAGCAAACTCATTTCTTCAATCTCACATTTCTAAGGCATATCTGTAGCTAGAGTTTTCCTGCCTGGCCCACAGTCAGGACAAATCTCTCTCACCTGTCAGTCCCACAGGCGCTCAGACCCGATCAAGTAAACACAGAGACTTATATTGGTTACAAACTGTATGGCCGTGGCAGGCTTCTTGCTAACTGTTCTTACAGCTTAAATTAATCCATTTCCATTAATCTATACCTTGCCACATGGCTCGTGGCTTACCGGCATCTTCACATGCTGTTTGTCATTTTGGCGGCTGGCAGTGTCTCTCTGACTCAGCCTTCCACTTCCCAGCTTTATTCTCCTCCTTGTCCCGCCTATACTTCCTGCCTGGTCACAGACCAATCAGTGATTTATTTACCAATCAGAGCAACACATTTGCCATACAGAACATCCCACAGCACGCATATCTGTTGCGATAAAAAGTTAGTACCTGACCAGACTTAGGGAGTTCCTGCACTAAAACTCTCCTGTGAATGCCAAACACTCACTTTCTCATATCTTGCAGCTTCTATTCTTTAGTTTCTCTAATGATAATCAGTTATTTGGTTTCCAAATGACCCAAGGGCATCCATTTTCCATGTGTGTCTAACATCTCTGTCCAGCATAAACTTACTTCCCATTTCACATCAACTTTTAATGGAAACTGTGCCTTTTCATTTTCCTTTGCAAGACATCCAAGTACATTAAATACAATGCTTCAGTTATCCATTACTCTATAGCAAACCACTTATAGTGGCATTGTCCTATGTTAACATATCAAAGCTGAAACTGCATTTCCCACATTGCTCTGGTTGAGTCCTTGTCATAAAAGTTACCTATTTGGGATTGGGGAAGACCGAAGGATGACAGTCATCACTGTGTTGGCAAGGTTGGCTTCAGGGGCTGCCTGAAGACCACTGTTGTACACTCTCTGCTTCAGCCTCAAGCTCTTGCTGGCAAGGCAGCAGCTGAGCAGCAAAGTTCAGACACTGACTCCATGACAGAGGGCATAATGGTCTCTCTCCTATGTTCTACTCACATTTAAAAGGCATGGAAAATATGAGTTTCTGAAGCAGATTCTAGACTATCCTTGTAGATATCTCATTCAAATAGATTCCTGTTTGTTCTTGATCCCCTTCCTCCTTCATCTCTGCCCTAACAAAGCTGTATATGTTTGTCTTTAAACCCATTTGCCCTTCTCAACTTGAGACTCTGTATCTCATGTGTAGAAACAATGAACATGCATGAAAACTAAGTTCTCACAATAGCATAGGCCAACCCTCATAATAAACCCATTATTTTATATCATTTATTATTAATAGCCTTACTTTTTGATTGAATACTGACCAATCAATGAACTGCTACAATAAAAGATTCCAGAGGAAACTGACATTGAATATGAGCTCTCTGGATTATTTCTTGACTATCTGGAATTAATTCTCTGAATGGCCAGACTTCATTGCATACATGACACTTTTCTAGTGGGAAAGGTAACAGTGGAGTCTATGTCATGCAATGGAAAAATATGACACACAATGACCATCTTCAGACACTTGTAGTTGAACGCGCATACCTGTGTTGTGTTAGAGTTAGAACTTTAACTAAGAAGTAAAAGGGTCTTGATAATTGGAAAGGGATTACATGATTATATTTTGATGAAGCTGACAGCCTTGAACTTTTTTTTTTTTATTTTTCCTTGGTAGAAAAAGAGACCATTTTTTTTCCTGTGTAAAAGTAATAGTCTCCCTTTGGAGACATTTTTTCCTGAGACAGATAATGCAAGAAACTCCTCCAACTGTCCTACACTCATTGTTTATATTTATTTTATTTTTAAGTCATTTTAGCATATACTAATCATATAAAAGAATGGGCTTCATTATGAGGTTTTCATATATGTATATAATGTACTTCGTTTGTATTTCCCAAATTAATCTTTTACGTTCCTCCACTGATTTTCTTCCTCTACCCCATTAGCCTTTCTTTTTCATACATATGAACTCTAAATTTGAATTTCTCAGTGCTTTTAAACCTATATTTATGCTTGATATCAATGTGTTTCTGAGGACGATGGCCAAGATATGTGTGAAAATAGACAAACACACCCAAATACACACACACCACTACTTTTCAATCTAGTTGCATACATGTAGATGAACAGTCTTATTAAATAAGAAACACAGAGCCAATTGCAGAGTTAAAAGCCCAAGAGGTCAGAGCAATAGCTAAGAGATAAAAACCCTTTCTTAGCCTTCACTGCCGCTGCTGTCCTTCCCCTCAGCAAGAGACCTACTTCCTGTGTCTGTCCTTTTATTGACTTTCTGTTCTGCCTTCTCATTGCCTGTCTGTACAGACCTCCAGGTCTTCTATGGTTGGTATTGAGATTAAAGGCATGTGTCTCCATGCTGGCTGTATCCTTGAACACACAGAGATCCGCCTAGCTCTGCCTCCCAAGTGCTGGGATTAAAGGTGTATGCCACCACTGCTGTGGCTTGCTATTACCTCTGATCTCCAGGCAACTTTATTTATTGACATACAAATAAAATCACATTTCAGTACAAATAAAATATCACCATACATACATTTTATGAGAACAAAAATGTGAGAATTATCCCAAGTGTATATACTCAAAGAAGGCTACAAAGATGGCTCCATGATGATGAGTTTTGTTGCTCTGCTACAGGACCCAGGTTCATTTCTCATCATCACGTGGTGACTCACAATCATGTGTAAGTCTACATCTGATCTTCAGCACCCTCTTCTGATCTCCACAGGCACCAGGCATGAACATGTAGGTAAAATGTCCATTGAGATAAGTGAAATTAATAAATCTAAAAATTAAATTTAACCCTAAAAATCAAGGTTGAAGAAAAATTAAATTTGATTCTGCCAACTCCATTGAAATTGTTTCACCAGGAATTTTAAACATTAATTTCATATACTAATTTAAAGAGCTTGGAATTGCTCCTAGTGTTGATACAGTTGCTGGTTTTTGAAACTTGAACTTGTTGGTTTCCTGAACAAGCAGAGATAAAAAATCTAGTCTTCCTTGTCATACTGGATAAAGTGATATCCTAAAGCTTAAGAACATTGTGATACTAGATAGATTAATTATACAAGATAAGTTTTCTTTTTCTAAGTAGTTCCCTCAGAGCATATCCTTCCCTAAGCCTCTGAGAAATATGTTCTTAAAGATTTATGTGGTCGATATTCTCTATAAGCAAGAAGTAAGAAATATAGCAGTGATCAGAATGGGCAAATCAGTGGTTGCTGATAATCTGGTTGGCTATGATATTCTTGGAAGAGGAACAGTTGCACAGCCAACCAAACTCTTCAGTGATTTGTATGTACAAAAAAGTTCTGGATCTGGTGATCTGAGTCAGAGCTCCTAGCAAGTTTTCAGATTGAGCCAATGAACATTCCCAGAGGTACTGAGTAGACCGCTCACTGAAAGACAGGCCATTTCCTCCTACTTGACATGACAGTGGTTCAGGATCCATGTAAGTTGCAAGAATTTGGGCTATGTGAGCCGATAAACACACATGATAGATAGCAAAATGATCTACAGGAGATAGAGGTTTGCTTATGACCCTTACCAACACTACAACATGAGTAATGCCCTATGACCACCTGATTGAAGAAGACCATGCTTCAGCACAACATGGTGTTGGGCAGTAGCAGCACTGTAGTGTCTTTGTGTGTTATTAACTATGATATGCTAAGGTTAAGGCAAATATTTAATGTAGTAGGAAAATTCACACAGTGGACTTTTGCTTCATTTTACCTGAGAGGCAAGCTAACTAGAAATGTACATAAAAAGGAATTTGTGATCAATAGGTAATGGTTTTGTTCATAGCTACCTGGTCTATTTTCCCTTTTCTTTGCATCTTTATCAACCTTTCCCTCCTCTTTGTACCCTCACTCCTTTCTGCCTGCTGAAACCATAGCCACATATGACTCCCATGCCTTAGCATTTTTCTTAAATGTTATCAAACACACTCTCAAAACCCTGTCTGTCCCAACATAGCAGATGACACACGCTAAGACACAGTATAGATGTATATAGAAATGAAAGAAGAACAAAGCTTTGAGTGTTTCTGTCTGTGCTTCCATGTCTGGGAGGTTGGTGGTTCAGTTTCAGGCTGCTTCTCATACATTCTGAGCTAGACATCCAATAGTTTTATCTTTGTGATAAAGGTAATAATAATAATAATGTTGGGAAATGTTCCTCAATTCTGTCTGAGATGAAGTTATTTCTCAGGTTCCTATGTGTATTGTGGACTCTATGACTTCCTTGGGTTTTCTGATTCACTGTAAAGATGGAGGAATCAGAAGGAAGAAGACACAAGTATTTTGGGTATCACCTCTCAGTATACTGAGTTATATGTATATATCCATGTATGTATGTATGTACGTATATATAATTGGTAACTGTGTGTGCCAACCAGGAAGTTCACATAGCCTTGATTCCAAGGGTTTTTATTATAATCAATCATAAAAGTAGCAGTACCTAGCTGACTGACTTCAAGTACTGAATCCTACCTCTCAATTTATCATAAATCACATTGTTCCCCATAAAATATATGGCCAGATTGGTATGGCATGGCCTGAACCTAAGATATACAAAACCAAGGCAGAACATGCTTCAGCTGTCTAGAATCTGTAGGGACCTAGTTCTGAAAACAGACCTTCCTTGAGAATACGGACATTTGAGGAATGGGGGCTTGGTGAATTAATGCTCTCTGCATGCCATTGATGGACAGATGTTAACAACTAGCTTGAAGGTCTCCTTTGGCAGCAAGAGAGTTTAAGAAAAGAAAAATCATTGAACAGGAGGTAAAAGATAGTGATCAAGAGCTCCAGCTTTGATTCTAGAGATATATTGTGTCATTTTTTTTTTCTGCTTAGCTAGGGAGAAATTGCTGGCCTTCTCTGGTGCTACTTCTATTCTTGTGGAACTGGACAGTTAGGAATAGCTATACCAAAGACTTGCTGTAAGGATAAAATGATCTAAGTGTGTAACTATGGTTATGAGCAAGTATTCATCCTTAACAGGAGTGAAAATGACCATGAAGATTAATTACAAACCCACCAGTCCCTTTACCATAGAGTCTGCAATTTTTCACAGCAGGTTGCACAGTGCTTCTGCTCAATGCAATCTAAAGAATGATGTGTGACAAAATGACCGACTTGGGAAAGACTGCTCTCCTAAGGGTCTCTGTGTCTGTAACTTCAAGGTCTTTACAAGCCCATATTCAGTCATTGTCTTTGTTTTGTTGTTGTTGTTTTTTTTCTGGAATGCCTGTGAACTTTTTTTCAGGGGGCTGCATTCCTGATCATAACCATTGAGAATAGGGAGAAGTGGACATGTACAGTCATCTCAGAGGATAGTTCAACCAACTATCACTGGCATGGTTCTATTGAATTGCCTAAGCTGGAGCAAGGAAGGCATGCTTTTGTGCCCTTTAGTGTCAATTCAGTTATTGAATTTTGTCCAATCAGGGAAAGGCCATAGTCTGGATGAGGCAGTTTTTCTCTGCTAAGATCACGAGGGCAAGTGATTGACACGTAGAAGCAGGCTTGCTGATGCACAATGTCTTCTAGCTCAGAAGGGCCCTGAACTTGCTTTTTACTGTCATAACTTCCAAAATGTTAATAACATTTGAACAAAAATGCCCCTTATTAATTGTCATTGGAATCCATAAATTCTGTGTCTTGACTAATAGCCATCCACTGGCAGTACTGACAGTAGCTATGGTTCCAGGGCTGGTTTCATTAAGAGGATTGGATTATGCAGCTATGTCTTTATGGGAGTAGGGAGTAACATTTGATTAATAAATGTGAGCAAATAAGTAATCAAATAGGACAATTAAACTAATTAGAAAGAAAATTCAATTCTATTATAGTAAATAAATTTCTGTTTAATTTCCTGGCTTCTTGACAGGTAAAATCTGATCTTTTAGGTTACAATGAACTTGTTTGAATTACTCAGTAGAGCTTAGAACTTTAGCAAACAGGAACAAGAAGAAAGGATTTTGTACATCCTAGAGTCTCTGCTGGCAAGACTGTAGCCTTGAGCTAATCAGTAGTTTGGCTGGAGATCAGCATCGGAGAAAGCCAACACTGATGTGCCTTTTAATGTTCCTGATAGTCAACTTGCTGGGAACGATTATATATCACCAAGTATGAGAAGAATACACACAATAAAAGAAACATTCCTCCTTATCAGGAAAGGATGCTTTTTCCAGATTCAACTTTGAATTGAGTTTGACTTTTGATATTTCTGTTTTCCTCGGAATAATTTGCTGAAAAGTGCTACAGATTTAAGATATTAGCTGTGTTGTTCAGCAGAAAGAAACAGGGCAAAATATATTCCCCTAAGTCTTTTCTCAGCAAATAAATATTCTGCAACTTGATATATAGAAAACCTACTACAATATACAAAAGTGGAAATCGTGAACATACCTGTATTTTTATAGTTTCTTGTTTATAATGAGTAAAGATCATGATATAGATGTTTATAATAAGAAAATACCCTTCTTCATTTCTGCTAAATCCTTTATTTAATATCTATTTCAAATATGTGTATTTCTTTAAAGATTGAAACAAAGAGTTTCTGATTGTATGTGGTATACAAGTGTGTATACACACATGCTTATGTGTGCAGGCACATAAGTGTATGCTGGTGAATGTTTGTGTGTGTGTGTGTGTGTGTGTGTGTATGTGTGTGTGTGTGTGTGTGTATGTGTGTGTATGCATGTGGAGGGCCAAGGTTGATGTTAGGTGTCTCCGTTGATCACTCTTCACCTTATATATTGTAGGACAGTTTCTTGTTGAACCCAGAGCTTACCATTCCAGCTAATCAGCTTGCTCCTGCCTATTGCTCTATGCCTCTGTGTTCTGTAAACTGGGGCTACAGGTAGCTACCACACCAGTTTGACTTTTACATGCATTGAGGGAATCAGAACTCCAGTCCTCAACCTAGCGTAGCAAGCACTTTACCTAGCAAGGTGAGTCATCTCCCTAGCCTGAGACAAGGTTTAGATAAATGCTAGTAAACAGATTATTTTTATTCTCTCTTTCTCTCTCTCTCTGTCTGTCTCTCTATCTCCCTGTCTCTGTCTCTGTCTCTCTCTCATAAAATGATGTAATATGTTGACTGTTTTTAAAAAGAAACTTGATGTTAAATAATTATTTGGCATTTGAAAGCAAATGCTAGGTAACTGGTGATATTCTGGCTGGCAAATAATTAGGGATAGAAAATAAAACACAGTACCATGCTACTGCTCAGGAGAAAAGCAGATCTGGACTCTGGGATCAGGATGCATGGATTCAAATCTCAGCCTAAGGGCTAGGGAGATGGGTCAGTGGGCAACATGCTTTCATGGGTCTGAATATGCATCCTCAACAGCCATGTAAAAGCCTGAATAATGGTGGACATCTATAATCTCAGTGTTGGCAGGGCTCCCTAGATATTTAGTCCAGCTAAATTACCAAGATCCAGGTTAAACTAATGACCTTGCCTCAAAAGATAAGATGGAGAGAAAGGAAGACATCTGACAATGGAGTCTAGCTTTCACATGCACATAAATAAGTGTGCACACATACAAAGGCATATACTACAGAATGAATGCACACACACACACACAGTTTGAAATACAACAAATCTCAGCTCAGTCTCTTTGTGATGCTAACCATTTAATGACCTTCTTCCCCCACCCAACCTTGGTTGTCTCAGTATAAGCAAGAATGAGATTTACCTCATGGATATTAAGAGTATAAATTGTTATATAGGCATGAAGGACTCAGAACATCTGGCATATAATTGCTATATTAGAATGTAAAACATTTTCAATGGGATTAAAGGGATTAAACATGTCAGGTATTTTATTCACATAGTTTGTTGAGGTTCAGTGACTGTAATATACTCATTGTTATTGTCTCTCAATACATGAGGAAACTGAGAGAATTAGGTAGATTGGCTCCAGGTAAGACGACTGCAATTCATATAATCAATTCTTGAGTGACTCCCACTTGACAAGGAGAGGATCAAGTGCAGCTATCTGAAGAATGTTAAGTTCCACTCAAGACTCATTAAAGAACAGGAATAATTCTCCCTCCCCCCTCTTTCCAGTACTTGAGGTTACATAAGGCAATTATACATCTCTTTTTCTTTGGCATTATGGTCACATATCTCTTTTGGAAAACTGAAAAATGAGTAAGGGAGGAAGCATTTGTTGATGGTGCCTAGCTCTTCACATTGCTTTTCATGGAATCACATGATAAGACAGAGATGGAATAAGATCCAAACAACTTGGATCACTGGACCAAAACCTGGAAGAGAGCTGTCCTAGGAAGATGCTGGAAGCTCCAGTAGACTTTGAAAGAGCAACAAATAAGGTGGTATCCAGATGCTGAGATGTGGATGTTACTGAAGGATAATTAGTGACTTTGATTAGAATGACCCCCATAGGCTCATACAATTGAATACTAGGCTCCCAGTTGGTGGAACTATTTAGGAAGGATTAGAAAGTGTGGCTTTATTAGAGGAGCTGGGGATGGGTTTTGAGGTGTCAAAAGCCTAAACCATTCTGAGTTGGCTCTCTATGCATTGTGTTTATAAATCAATATTTAAGTTTGCAGCTACTAACGCAGAACCATAACTGCTTGCCTGCTTACCTGCTGCCATGATGCCATGCTGTCTGCCATGATGGTTATAGACTCTAACTCTCTGAAACTGTATGCCCTAAATAAACTCTTTTCTTTCTAAGTTGTCTTGGTTGTTGTATCTTATCACAGAAACCAAAAAGTAACCAAGACCTTAACTTCAACTTAGCCCATTTTATCCATAACAGATATGAAATATGATGGAGATCCACAGTTAAAATAATCTAATGCATTTTAGAATCATAGGCTGTTTTCACCAAATAAAAGTTAGGAACTTGGATCCATGGTTATTCAAACATATGCATTTTAGTATAAAAATTTAGATCTTTTAAAACTGTTCTAGAGAATGGAGGATGCCTTGTTCAATGTAACACATTTTGTTGGTAGTAGAGACATAAATTCCTAGTATATTCTAATATTCTCCCTACACATTCAGTTTAATTTCTGCCACAATCAACTGTATTTCATATTTATATTAGTTTTTTCATCCACAAGTCATGATGTTGAAAATTCTACCTTCATATAGTCTATTAAGTTGAAACTAAACAGCAAATATAAACGTACGATAAGCATTATATTAGGAGAGTAGATAAGTTTGACCGTGGATTATTTATTCAGATGAATGAAGTTTTTGATACCAGTGAGAAACTTGGTAAAGAGTAACTTCAATAATCATGAGATGAGCCAGAAAATACAAACATTTGCTCCTACAGGAATTTCTTCACAGAGTTTCTTGGAACATACAGAAGCTTTGGCAGTAGGACGGCAACCAAATAGAGAGAAACTGATGTGGGGAGGGCTGTAGCCCTGGTTCAGTGGTAGAATACTTGTCAACAATCAACCAGTGACAAGTTGGGAGTGTAGCTCAGTGATATAGTGCTTGCCTAGAATCAATGTGTAAAAGGTACGAGTTGTGCAGATTTATCAGTTATGACTGGCATCCATAACTGTTATCCAATACCAAATAGTCATCCCTGAAAACATACACATATAAGTAACACAATACAGACTAAGCAGATTTTGTATATAATCTGTATTTGAGGTGTACATGAGAAGGTTGGATGAAGAAAGGGAAGGGAGGAAACAATGTTACTATATTATTATCTCGAGAACTATTTTAAATAAAAAGATATTGGCCATTGGAGGAGCCTTTGACTAGGGTGCATGGGGCCCTGGTTTTTATCCTTTGTATACTACAAGAAAAAGGAAAATCAAGTCACATCAGACATATGGGATGGGGTAAATTTGGTATGTAAAATGAATAAAAAATTTCTTAACTAAAAAAAAAAATTTTCACTAAATATGATAGTCAATTTCAAGTGCTGGTAAAAGTTAAATCACCTATAATTAGTTATATAAATTCATTATAGTTGGTTATTACATGCTTATTATTAAATTTCATTACTACATATATAAGAAGTGTATCATATATAAATTGTGTAAAATGATGTTTTTGTTTCATTTCCAATTTTTTAAATTAATTAATTAATTTTTTTTTTACATCCTGGTTGCAGTTTCTTGTCTGTGTCCCCACCCCCATCTCCTACCCCCTCCACCCCCCGCCACACACACTTCTCTGTTCTCATCCCCAAATCCACTCCTCCTCCATTTCTGTTCAGGAAAGGGCAAGTCTCCTGTGAGTATCAACTAAACATGGCATATCAAGTTGCAGTAAGACTAAGCACCTCCCCATATATTAAGGATGGGCAAAGTGACCTAGTATGAAGAATAGGGTCCCAAAAGCCTGTAAAGAGAGACAGTCTCTGTTTCCACTGTAAGGAGTCCCACAAGAGGACCAAGCTACACAACTGTAACCTGTATCTACAGTGCCTAGGTCAGTCCCATGCAGGCTTCCTTGTCGGTTCAGCCTTTGTGAACACCTATGAGCCCAGGTTAGTTGATTCTGTGAGTTTTCTTGTGGTGTCCTGCTGTGAGATGTTCTGTATGGCAAATGTGTTGCTAATAAGTCAATAAATAAAACACTGATTGGCCATTGGCTAGGCAGGAAGTGTAGGCGGGACAAGGAGGAGAATAAAGCTGGGAAGTGGAAGGCTGAGTCAGAGAGACACTGCCAGCCGCCACCATGACAAGCTGCATGTGAAGATCCTGGTAAGCCACGAGCCATGTGGCAAGGGATAGATTTATGGAAATGAATTAATTTAAACTGTAAGAACAGTTAGCAAGAAGCCTGCCACAGCCATACAGTTTGTAACCAATATAAGTCTCTGTGTTTACTTGGTCGGGTCTGAGTGGCTGTGGGACTGGCAGGTGAGAGAGATTTGCCTTGACTGTGGGCCAGGCAGGAAAACTCAAGCTACAAATGGCGTCCAACGTGGTGGCAAGAGTTTCCACCTAAAACCTGAGAAAAGATTCTAAAACGGAGCTAAAAACAGCTTCCTAATTGTCTCTCTCAAATGAGCGGCAGCTGCCAGTTTGAGCTACTTGTGGGTTCCTGACATGCGCGCTCGACCTGCAGTATGGCAGGAATGAGGCCTCCGCAAGAGGCACATTAAGTTGCATGGTGGATTTAGACTTTGCTAGTATAAAACAAAATAAAGAGGTTTCTGGGCTACATGCTGCTTGGATAAAAGCATAGACCCACGATAGCTCCCAGAGCTGGCGGTAAACGTAGCCATGTTGAGAAGCTGAGGTGGGCAGAGCCAGCAGCCACAGCTGCTGCAGTTTAAGCAATAGATTCACAATAAGACAGATTCAGATGTAATAGTTTACAATGTGTGTAAAATATACGTAGGCTTGAAAGAGACAAAAAAGGTGATATAGGGTGATATATACAGTTATATAAACAAATACATAGTTTTAAAAAATAAAGTCTTTAAAGAGACAGTAAAATTAATATAAAAAATAAGCCATGTAAAGATGAATATTACACAGAGAATCTGGATTGTGTTGTCTTTGGGATTTTTAACTGCAGAAAAACATTTGATTGTAAAAGCTGTTGAGTTATGCCAAAATGTATATTTTAAAGGTACCTTGACTTCAAAATTTGGATGTAAGGATATGTTACTTTGGAAAGAGACTCTGTTTTTGTTCCCACAGAAAGCCAGAGGCTGTGGATTTGTTCAAGATTAAGATACATCAGGTTTGACCAGCCAAGACCCCCTGAAAGGTCTCCGATGACACCATGGCCCAGATGATACAACATCCAGAACGGTTTGAAGGCATCTGGCTCAGACGATACAGCCTCATGGACTATTCCATAATTCTAAAATTTTCTTTGTTTCCCCATAAGATACAGCGCCCCCCTCCAGCAGGAAGTAGTAAGAGAAGCTACGCCCAAATTCCCAAATTATATGTAATTTTACTTTGTTAAGTTTAAAACCTTCCTTTTTGGGGAAAAAAAAGGGGGAAGTGCTGTGAGATGTTCTGTATGGCAAATGTGTTGCTAATTAGTCAATAAATAAAACACTGATTGGCCATTGGCTAGGCAGGAAGTGTAGGCGGGACAAGGAGGAGAATAAAGCTGGGAAGTGGAAGGCTGAGTCAGAGAGACACTGCCAGCCGCCACCATGACAAGCCGCATGTGAAGATCCCGGTAAACCACGAGCCATGTGGCAAGGTATAAATTTATAGAAATGGATTAATTTAAGCTGTAAGAACAGTTCGCAAGAAGCCTGCCACGGCCATACAGTTTGTAACCAATATAAGTCTCTGTGTTTACTTGATCGGGTCTGAGTGGCTGTGGGACTGGCAGGTGAGAGAGATTTGCCTTGACTGTGGGCCAGGCAGGAAAACTTGAGCTACAGTGTCCTTGGCCCCTCTGGGTCCTACAATCTCCTCTGATCCCCCCTGCTTTCTCACCCTCTTTTGCAGGATTCCCCAAGCTCTGCTTCATGTTTGGCTGTGGCTCTGCATCTGTTTCCATCAGTTGCTGGATGACACGTGTATAGCAGGATATTGTTAGGCATCATTACACTGACATTTTTTCCCCTCCAATCATGTTTGGTTCTATCCTAGGTGTCTGGGTGATCCAACCTGTGGGTCCTAGTGCTCCAAGCAGTGTCAGGGGTAGGCTTACTCTCCTGGCATGGGTTTTAGGCTAGACCAGTCATTGGTTGGCCACTCCCTCAACCTCTAGGCCACCCTTACCCCAACACATCCCATAAGCAGGACAGACTGTAAGTTGAAGGTTATGTGGCTGGGTTGGTTTCCCACTTCCTCCACTTGAAGTCTTGCCTGATCACAGAAGATGGACAGTTCAGGCTAGGATACGCTATTGCTAGGAGTCTTAGCTGGGATTATCCTTGTAGATTGCTGGAAGATTCTCTTGCACCAGGTTTTTACCTGATCCTGAAATGCCTCCCTCTTCCAGTACTCTCTTTCAGTGATCTCCCCCTCTATCCCTCCCAATCTGATCACTCATGTTCTCAACCCCATCTACCCTCAATCTTCTTACAAAATCTCTTCTATTTCCCCTTCCCAGGGAGAACAGGCGTTCCCCCATGAACCATGAACCTCTCTCTCTCTCTCTCTCTCTCTCTCTCTCTCTCTCTCTCTCTCTCTCTCTCTCTCTCTCTCTCTGTGTGTGTGTGTATGTGCAGTCTCAGAGAGTAAGTTCATGAGACCCTGTCACTTATGTGTCCAAAATGTTCTTAAACTTTTCCTGTAGCTCCAAGACAGATTTTGTACTTGAAATTCTCCTGCCTCAGTCTTCCAAGTAGCTAGGATTGCAGGTATATGTCTAGGTCTGGTCAGAAGTAGGATTTCTAAGAGAAATTTTCATTTAAAATTAAATTTCATCTGATTCTATTTTTCTGTAAGTTTGAAAAAAATCTATATCCTGACAAGAGTCCCTTTGACACCAAATGTAACTGATATTAAACATTTTAAAACCAAGAGCAATTGTTTCCTTCGCCTCTTTTATATTTAGTCACAGTCTCCACATGTTTCAATTGTAAATAGTGATTTATCAGTCATGAAGAAATCTTAGCACATAGCTCACCTCTATAGGACATAGTATAATGAAAATTTAGATAACATTATGTTACAGAAAGTATTATGTTAGCATCAACATTAATTTCAAAAAATATTTAGAGAGAAACATGCTGTTTCTTTTATGTTCCTGAAGGTGGCAGTGAAGACACTATAACTTTCTCAGTCTTGGCAGTGTGTCTGCAAGGGTTAAATCGGTGCGATCTGGCCATTTCCTTTGATTCCAAAGGACAGGACACTATTCTCCAGGTGTGATCTGCTAGAAGTAGAATTTGTAGAAACTGGTCTGATCTGGATTATCTGCCTCTCCATCTCAGGAGCTCGCAAAGTTTTAATTAAACTCTGTGTATAGTGATCCCTTGTACTTAATAAAGCAGTTATTGCATTTCTGATTTCCTCCCAAACCTTTATAAACTCCTACTGCAGGCTGTACCTCAGCAACAAGAATGCTGTCTTGGGAGATTTTAGAACATGCAGCAAACTCTGATAAGTCAGTTTGAAAAGGGAGAAGTCAACAGAAGAAATGGCCACTTTGAACTGAGCCATGGAGAGTTTCTTTTAAACAGTCGTAGATGCCTAGCATATGTAGCCAGTATTGTTTATGCTGAAAAAGGATCATTAGCCATTACCCTTTCATGAGGTGCAGTAGGATAATACAGACACACTTTGCCATTAGATGACGTCAAGTGAACTGTGAGCTGTATGTCTGCAAGCACTGCCATTTGGACTTTGGGATTATTAATTTGACAGTTGTTTGTCTAAATTGACAAACAAGTAGTCAGATATACAGAGCTTAACGAAAGGAGTTTCCAATGTCTTCTAAAGTTCCTCCCTGAATCAGGTCAATACCTGCCAGTCTTTTCTGGAATACTTTACTGGGAGAACTGCTCTTTATAGTCCGTGATGTTTTCAAACTACTTAAAACCTTAAGGAATATAGTACTTGAAATCTCATAAAAACTTAGCATATGGTAGAGCGTGTCTAAAAATTATATCACAACTCTTCTGTTTTTTAAAACACAATGAGACTAAACCTAAGAAACCACAAGGTCATCTTCCTAGGAACAGGACAGTGAGTCACTAGAAAGTAGACATTATCCTTAGCATAGTTCTTGGCACAAAAAAGGTACTCAGTAATTACTCACTGAGTATGACTTACCTTGCTGAGTAATAACTTCATGTTTTGCTCAACTCATTCAAATGAAGAGACTGAGAATGAGAGAAACCAAGGAACTGGTCCTAAATCATCCAACTTACTCGAGATGCGAGTAGCACCCAGCATTGAGCTCCCTGCTTAATACATCATAAGTGCTGAGCATTCTGCCTCATGAACAAGAAAATACCTTTGTACATTTTAAACCAATTTTTGCTGGATACTATGCTAGGTTTTTGGTAGGTTTCACAGGTAATGGAAGATACAGTAGCTTCATAGTGTTTTATTTCATTTAGCAAGAGAATTTACAAAATCTATAGCAGAAAATTTTTAAAAAAAGACTGGACTCTTTTAGACATTCAGAATCCATAAACAAATGGCCACTTGAGTGAGTTGGAAGTGATGACTAGAGACCTTGGCTGAGCTAAGGAGAAAGGTGAGGCATTTCTGCCCTATGAGCACTTCTTGTGCAGCTGAGAAAGTATATCTGGATGCTGACAATTAACTGGAGGAAATCAAAAGCCTTTCAAGGTTTTCTCTGTTCCCATAAGTCACAGCTATCTTGGACAGTAGGGGACTCAGTGGTTCTCATTATGTTCTACAGTAGAAAGGCAAAGGAAAGGTATAGTGTTAGGTGAAGCAGTTACTAAGAATGCAGAAATCTCTTGGGGGTGCTACATTTTGTGTGTCTTCAGAGCCAGCCAGGGGGACTAGTAGGTCCAGAAAGTCATACCTCATCCACTGCTTCTGCTTTTCTTGCCTTCATAGAGCTGCATTCACTCAGTGAGATGTTATGTCTCCTTCGAAATCTTAGCTTGTGTCTCTGCCTGAACTTTACATAATGACTCGATAGTTTTAAAACTCAAAGTCCATTTTTTATGCTTGGAGGGATATATCTGCTGAACGAAGATAAAATTGTAAAAAAGATTATTTTTCTCTGAAAAAATATATAGTATATAATGATAAAAGTTTTAAAACATGAGAGGCATTGACACCTGATATTATTGTCTTCCATTTCCAGTCACTTCACTGGGTAGTTTTGAGGGACTATCAACAAAAGAGAAAAAGCATGGACCTTAGCGCCTTTGTGCTTAGGGCCAAATCTGACTTTTACAGGGAATGGAAGCCTCAGTCTGAATAGTGAGAATTAGCTGAGTTGATGCCCATGGACTGTTGAGAATAGTGCCTGACACTTAGAAAACGTTAAGCAAGTGCAGTTATCTTTT
This sequence comes from Peromyscus eremicus, assembly GCF_949786415.1. Taxonomy (NCBI): domain Eukaryota; kingdom Metazoa; phylum Chordata; class Mammalia; order Rodentia; family Cricetidae; genus Peromyscus; species Peromyscus eremicus. The sequence goes on from NC_081422.1 coordinate 75,194,658, forward strand.
GAGTGTGTTTGAGAGATGGTGTTTCACATATCCTAAGCTTCCCTTGAACTCACTATATACCTGAGGATGACAGTGACATATTTCGAAAATATAGTTTTATTTTGTATGTATGAGTGTTTTTTCTGAATGTTGATTTGTGTACTACTTGCGTGTTCCTGGAGCTAGAGTTACAGACAGTTGTGAGCTGCCATGTGGGTGCTGGGAGTTGAACATGGGTCCTCTGGAATGGCAGCCAGCGCTCTCAACCACTGAACCATCTCTGCAGCTCTGACATTGAACTTTACATCCTAATGTGTCCACCTCCTAAGTGACTGATCTATAGCATAGGCCACTGTGTGTGGTTTATATGGCCATGGGCCCACACCTTCCTGTGTGATAGGCAAGCACTCTTTCATTTGAACTGTATTTTCATCCTCTGCTTATTAGTGCTCATCTTTCTCAGTGGCAGGGCAGAGCAAGAAAGACCATGTAACTTAATAGAACAGAATTAGTCAAATGCAGGTTACAGGGGGAATGAACTCAACAGCATTCCAAGGATAAAGACTCCTTTCAATGAAGTTATTGTTATGAGGTAGAAATAGATGACAAAAGAATGACAAGTAATTAACATATTTTCACTGACCATGGCCATATCAATGGATGAGTCAATAGGCCAGCAAGAATCAATAAATATTTGCACTCAGATCATCAGCATGGTCAATTTCTATTTGGCACTTCAGAGCATCCTCTAAAAGTTGTCGTTTGCTGCACTGAAACAATTCTCCAACTCCAGTTCAGACTCTCAAATCAGACCTGAATAATCATGACCAACTCTATCATTCTTTTCCATTTACTTTATCTGTGGACACTCACATGCCTTGTCACTTATTTTTTTTTTTTTTGTATGTGTCCTATTTGGGATGATCTCCATTTATGATTGAAAGAATGTAAAGTTTGAAGTTGTTTCCTTATTGCTCTGTTCTGCTTACAATTATTTGAATTGAGATTTCTGGAGCTCTATTATTTTTAACAAATACATATAATGCTAAGTTTAAATTCCTTTTCATCTTCCAGTTTAAAAAGTTATTGATTGGACTGAGTATATTTCAGTGGTATAGCACTTCAATAGGATGGATGAAGCTCTGGATTCTAGTCACAATACTGAAAGCAAAAAAGTATCCCTTTGCTTTCTTCCAATATAAACATTGAATATGTCTATTTAATAATCCAGTTCTATGTGAGAGACTAGGATATGAACAGAGTTGTGGAGGAAGACAAATGCACAGGAATATCAAAATGTGACACAAAACAAAATCAAAGAATTAATGCCTAATACACTGCCAAGACTTAAAAGGCAGTATATTATGGAGTGGGGGGTGGATCATACACTTTGAAAGCATGTGTTTTCTGATAACAGTAAATGTTTAGGATGAGGACAAGTGGATTGTGAACGACAGTGAGGAACAAAAAGGACACTCAGGCCATTTCCAAGCTGAGAGGTACAAAGAGATAAAAGAAACAACTCAATTTCCACTTGACTGAATTTCAGGGAACAATGTCTCCAGGAGACAGCCAGAATTCTGTCAGCAGAAAGGTGAAAAGGATGTCTCCAGAAGACACAGAAAATAGAAGGGGCTTTGACTGGCGATTGACCTTGACTCCTTGGATGAATATAAAAACGTTTTAGGAGATTAGTCATGAAGTATAGAAACACCAAACAGAGTCTGCTGGAAGTTAAGTATGGCCAGTGTTCCTGGTGTTGAGCATGGACGCAGAGGCTCATCCTGAGGAGGAAGGCTAAAAGAGTAATCCAGAGCACAAAGGGTTAGTCTGTCTATCCATAAGCAGGCAGGTTGCTTCTTCATCTCTGGCATACAAGACTTGAAATGGAATTATGTAAAATAAATATGTAAATTGAAATATTTGTTACTTGAATGCAGTATGTTAGAGTCATATATTTATAAAATCATGATTTACTGTTTATGATTTTTATGCCGTTAATTATTTTTTCACCTATGGATATTAAAAGCCTATATATGGATATAGAGTAAGTTATTTAAATGGCCTCTATTGTTAGAGAGTTGTTTCCATACATTCAGAGTCTATAAATTTTACCAAAGCAATATGTCACTGAAAATTTAAAAATGGTGTTAAGAATGCTGGGGAAGGTGCCAGTATTTGCTGTCAATTTAAGCAAGGATGCAAGATTTAAGACTCTTTAGAGGCAAAATGTTGAAATGAGATCTATAGAAGTCAAACCCAGAGTGGCCAAAGGTGAGTCTATTCTTTGACTGTGTTTGGAGCCTAATGTACCTTTGGCTCCAAGAATGATCATTATAGAGAAAATGAATCCCCAATTCCACAAAGATCAGCTAGGGTCACACGTAAGTGCAGATGCTATGAATCAGCATCACTCGTACCCAATGGATTCAGACTTTAAAAGCTTAGCAAGGGTCTGTGCAAAGTATTGAAATTTCATGTCAGGGATGCTTTTATGTTACCACCACCCATCACACACACACACACACACACACACACACACACACACACATGGGGTGGTGGTGCAGCAGATGCATGTGTGCTGAAGCCATGAGGTTTCTTTAGATTGGAAGCCATCAATGATAGTTTTTCAGATATGTCATCTCTGGAGGACATTAGAACACATTTTCCTGCTTAGGAAGGGATGTGTGCTATGTGTGGCACTATACTGTCCATGAAAGTTTATCTTTAAGTCTCATTCTCATAGTCCTTACTCTCCACTGTTCCTGGACAGAATTATTCTACTATAGGTGAACATTTGCTTGAGTTTGGTGAACATAAATTTTATAGATTGAGTCTGGGTTAGACTTAACTACTGTATATATAAAAATTTAATGTACTGGAGTTTCAAAAAAATATCTTACCCTCACAATTTATTAGTAAGCCATTGGTTCTCAACCAAGGCTGATTTTGTTTCTTTTCTCTCCAAAAGACATTTTCTAGTGTGTCTTGACATTTTTAGTCATCATAACTTCAGGAAGGTGCTACTGTCACAATTGTCATTTTCTGTGCAGAGGATAGGGTGCTGAATAACACAAGACAGTCCACACAACCCTGAAGAGCTTCTCTCCAGGTCCCACCAAGTCCCGCCAGTCCCGGAGCCCACTTATAAAATAAACACACAGATGCTTACATTATTTAAACTGCTTGGCCATTAGCTCAGGCCTATCATTGTCTAGCTCTTACTCTTATATTTAGCCCATTTCTATTAATCTATACTTTGCCACGTGCCTTGTGGCTTACCGGCATGTTCACATGCTGCTTGTCATGGCAGAGGCTGGCAGTGTCTCTCTCACCCAGCCTTCTACTTCCCAGAATTCTCCTCTCTCCTTGTCCTGCCTATACTTCCTGCCTGGCCACTGGCCAATCAGTGTTTTATTTATACAGAAGATATCCATAGCACAACCCCAAACTGTCCAGCACCCAATGCCAACAAAACTGCAACTTAGAAAGCATGAAATAAGCAGTGGGACAGCTGATGATGTAGCAGTTCATAATGTTTAGCTCATAACATACTTTTGAAATATCTTAAGCTTTCTTCATAGGTACTTTATAAGGTAGGTGTTATGATGACACTGTCTTCCTTTAATGTGTTTTATATATTATTCAACACATAATAAACCATCACTTGCAATGAACTCATTACTGTCAATCATGAGGAAGGAAGTTTCCCTTTCCCCAGCATCCTACTTTTACAACATATTTTCCTGTTTATGTAATCTATTTCAAAGCTCGAGGAAGCAAATGTATAACTCTACTACAATTTCTAAAATAGACTTTATTTTTTTCTTTACTAATAAGTTTTTTTTTTCCAACTCAAAGAACAGTAGTCTGTAGCTAGGGTTTTCCTGCCTGGCCCACAGTCAGGACAAATCTCTCTCACCTGCCAGTCCCACAGCCGCTCAGACCCGACCAAGTAAACACAGAGACTTACATTGGTTACAAACTGTATGGCCGTGGCAGGCTTCTTGCTAACTGTTCTTACAGCTTAAATTAATCCATTTCCATTAATCTATACCTTACCATGTGGCTCGTGGCTTACCGGCATCTTCACATACTGTTTGTCATCACGGCAGCTGGCAGTGTCTCTCTGACTCAGCCTTCCACTTCCCAGTTTTATTCTCCTCCTTGTCCTGCCTGTACTTCCTGCCTAGCCAATGGCCAATCAGTGTTTTATTTATTGACCAATCAGAGCAACACATTTGACATACAGAACATCCCACAGCAGTAGTTCTATTCACGTCTGGAAATATGATGCTTTTCATGGGGAAGTCTTTGCTAAGAAATTATGCCAAAGCATTTCAATGGTAGGAAATAAATAAGATAGAAGAAATAGCTCACCTCTATCTGGTAGGGAAGAGAGCAGGCCTAAGCTAACATTCATTCTCAATTTTCTTTCCCTTCTCATGTTTTGCTTCTTCTCATCTTCTAGACCTCTTATTGTCCAGATTTGATGGAAATTAATGACAAGTCTAAGCCCGAAGTGCTCAGGATAAAATCTCTAAAGTAGTTCATTACCTGGCCTCTGCTTGGGCTTCATCTCCTCTGGGCACTAATCTCAATTTTAAAGTAGTCGTTTCAAACTTCTCTGAACTTTGAAATAGAGAATGTGTAGGCATTAATGTAAAGACTCTCGAGACCTTGGCTCAGATATTCTGGCTCTAGTATAGATTATCTGTATTCATATTTTTTAAGGTACTCTCTAGGTAATTGTGATTCAACCCCACTATAATTTGTGACCTATGGCTCAAAAAATGGCAGACCTTCCTCTAAATCTTTGGTATTACTGGAATCTAATTCTGTACTTCCCTCAGATCCCTGTTCTTTGTGATCTCTGCTGAAAAGATTCAGACAAGACATATAGAATAGAAGGTAGGAGATAGGTTAAGTTTATCACAGAATAATATGACTCTCTCTCAGGGGTGAGAGTTGGACAATGGACAGGGAGACCATTGCAAAGGGTGATACTTTCATAGGATAAGGGTAGAAACGGTCAAAGAAAATATTGTGCCACCCTACATCTTAAGGTAGGTTTATAGGATAGACAATATCTTCTGATGTTTACTTCCCTTTGTACCCTTAAGGGCAAGGAGGGTGGTATCTCTGGATTTTTTTTTTTTTAACCCAAACACGTCTTTGCCTAGATAGCAATCAAAAGACATTTTGTGCAGTTCAGAATGTTCTATCTCCACCCAGGACCACAAAGAAAAAAACAGCACCCATTCTTTGACCAGCAGTCAAAGTCTTGGGGTTTCATTTTCTGATTTTAACCAGCTGCTGATTATGAGGGAAGGGTCTTCCTTATTTAGGGACCTTCAGGCCTGTGCTATGGGGCCTAGTACCTCCTTGTTTAGCTTGTTCTCTCTGCAGGGCTAGTGCCTCTACCTCCCTTTGTGTAGACATATCCAGGCTAATTCAGATATTTTCATCTAGGCCCTCCACATTAGTACAACATGGGCATTTTTATTGGAAAACAAATGCTAAGGAAGTGGAACAATTTATGTGCCCATCATTTTGCTTTTTATAGTTTGAACTTCTTAGAGGTTTACAAGTATTTCTGAAAAGAATCAATAATAAAAAAAAATTAAAGCCATACCATCTCCCCCAAATACAATTCATACAAAAAAGAAGCAGTACAATGCTATAAGTTAATGTTTCTAACTGCAGAAAAAATACACTAAAGCATACTATAAACCTTTAGTCATTTATCAGTTATTTTGACTTTTACTATTTCACAAAAGTTAAGAAATCTTGAACATTAGTTAAAAAAGAACTTAAATGCATGAGGGAAGACATTATAAATATATAATAATCCATCAACAATAAAAATAAAGGGAGTTTAAAATGTTACATTCATATGCTCAAATTATTAATCACTGAGATAAGCCATACTAAAACTTCATTGTGAGATTAAAGATAAATTTTGCACATTACAAAGACAATCATAATTATGAGAGGGTTTAATAGTTCTTCCCTCACCGTTTGCATAGAGACTTTTACCTTAGAAAATGTGCAGGTGTAAGTACTTTCCCATTTCTTTGAAATGTATATAAATCCCTTGGACCAGTAGTTAGGACTTTTGTCAATTTTGTGACCCATTCAGATCTTTCTCAAGAACCTAGCTAGGCATCTTTTTGAAATGCAAACAGTAGGAGAGTTAGTGTCTTACTCCCAGTTCTGTGGGAGTCTAACATCCCTGGGCACCTTGTTCTTACTTGCAAAGCCAGCTCTTGTCATGTAGAGATGAGGAATGCATTCTCCCTCTGGATAAAACTAATTAGCTAACAGATGGTTACCCACACATATTACCTGGTAAAGTAGTGATGAATCATTTGTAACAAATGGTACTGTGGACTAATTTGGCTGTGATCTCTTGAGAACATGAATGGGATTTTTCCTATCCTCTGGGCTCTATGGAAAAGTGGGTTGGTCTGGGTCTGCAATGTCTCAGCAGTTGTACTGCAATGCACATATCTTTATTCTGAGCCTATTCGATGTTATGACTTCTTTTCTTCACTACCTTCATGGAGATCTCTGGATTGAGATATTCTGTTATTAATTACAAATGATCCAATAATTTATCTATTTAATTCAGGCATGCTCTATCGTGAACCATTTATGTGAAGTTAGAAATTTCCTTAGAATAATTTTGGTTATCAGGCTAGAGCAACTATTTGTCTTAAAGCTTTGAATTAAAAGACATCAAGAGAAAGAATGTATGATGAACAAGAGAAGGATGGACATTGGGAAGAGGTGAGATCCAAAATAATCATTTAATGTATTTTGTTGAGTGCCAAGTATACTTAATGCACGGTAGTGTAGGAAGAATGAAGAAATTCATGGGGTTCACTTTAGTTCAGCACCACATAATATACAATTTAAGATGCAAACTTACACCAAAAATGCTGTGCATCTTTGCCATTCTCTATCTTTATTCAAAACCCCAAATGAAATGTTGTGCTTATTCATTTTCTATTCCCTTTCCCCTTAGCAGCAGATAACTGCTAATCTGTATTTTTCTGTGAGTTTGCCTATCTTCCATTACCTCATGCAAGTGAAAAAGCAACATTTGTTCTTTTGTGTGCTTATTTAAACCAATAACATGTCTTCTAGATTTTTCTGTTATATAATTGTAATCGGACATTTCCTGACCTGACCACCAGTCCTAAATAACCGACTCAGAGGCTGAATAAGAGTTATAAATGGTTGGCCGATAGCTCAGGCTTGTTACTAACTAACTCTTACACTTTAATTAACCCATATTTCTATTTATACTTTGCCTGGTGGCTCATGACTTGTAACCTCATTTTTTACATGTCTTGCTTGCTCTGTTGTTGGCTGGCATCTCTCTTCACTTTGCCCTCCTTCCCATCATTCTCAGCTTTGGCTAACTTCCTGTCCAGCTACTGGCCTGTCAGCTTTTTATTAAACAATGAGAGTAATACACATTCATAGTGCAGAAAAATATTGTTCTACAGCATATAACCAGAATTTTATTTCTTTTTATGGCTGAATAAGCATTCACAGAATGTTTCTCCCATTTTTTATTTCTATTCAATCATTACTGGGCAGATTGAATTGTTACCAACTTTTGGCCATTTTGAATAATACTTCACCAAGCATTTGTGTACTTCTACATACATGCCTATGCTTATGTTAAGCCATATGGAATATAATTGATTAATTCTTATGAGAAATCACCAGTTTTCCATAACAGCTGCACTATTTTACATGCTCACCATTAACAAAGAAAGGTCAGTTTTCCTCAGATCCATATCATCATTTCTTATACAACACTGTTTTCCTCTATCCACAGTTGGACATCAAATCAAAAGAACCACATTACCCACTTTTCCATTTCCCTGATTACCAGTTGGAGATGTCCAACTCACTGATCAGTTGTGTATCTTTTTTTTTTAGTGTAGGTTCTAGCCAAGAAACTTGCCAATTTTTGAAATTGTGTTCTTCATTTTCTGTTAGATTGCAGGTTTTTTTTTTAACTTTTCTCTTTTCTTTAATACATGTTCTAGATGAATAATTCTTACCAAAAATAATTCTTACCACAGTGAGGAATCTGAGGAGTGTCTTCAGGGACACTGTGGCAGTGTTGTGGGCTAGCCTCTGTCTTTCTGTTGTTCCTAGATTATGATAATCAGGAGTGATTTTCTTATTCATCACAACTAAACTTCACCTCTTCAATCCCCTCAGATTCCAAACCTTCAACGCAGCACTTTACCTACTAGTTTTGGGTCTTATGCCACTCAATTGGCAGTCCTTGAGTCTAGTTACAAAGAATTGCTTGTTTCTGGGAGCTCTTTGCTTTTTAGTTTCTTGGTTTTTCAAATCCTAGATGCTTTATTAGGTCTCTAGTGTTCCAGTATTCAAGGACTCTATTTCACAAATCTAGGTGAAACTGTACATTTGATAAAAAGTATCAGGATTCCCTCCACTGAGTTGACATAATCTTTGCTTACCACCAACAGTAAACAGTGCACTGACTACTCCTTCCAGTATGTTCTCATAATTTTTAAACACTGTCAGTCTGATTGTTATAAACACTGTGAACATTGCTAGTACGCTCTTTTTGTTTCTAATTTAATAATAAAGTATATTCTCCAATTGCTCAGCATTTAGTACATGCTAAGTACATTTCTAAGTGCTTTATAATTTATTTATATGTTTTTTTAATGTCAAGTTCATCTTTAGGCAAACTTTTCTTTCTTGCTCTTTTAGATAAGAAAATAGAAATGAAAATATTGAGTAAGGGCCTTCAAGATACTCAAGTTTAGAGGAAGAATTGGAGTACAGGAAACATGATTTTAGACTCCTCTCTCTCTCTTTATTTTAAATTAAAAATTTAAAGTTAGCATACAGAGCTATGGGCATTGTTGTGGCTTTTTCATATATACATATACATATATATATATATATATATATATATATATATATATATATATAATTATTATTCTTTGTTCTCATTGGTTCCCTCTCCCATTGTTGTGGCTTTTTTCATATATATGTCATTATTATTCTTTGTTCTCATTGGTTTCCTCTCCCACTGTCTTCTCCTATCACATCTGGTTCATTTTTTTTTTTTTTTTTTTTTTTGGTTTTTCGAGACTACTGCACCAGATAATTCCACCTTCAGGTTTTGTCTCACATTTATTCCATTACCCTCTCTGTCCAAAGATTCCCTGAGGTCTCCTCCTCCTGGCTCAGAATAAGACCCCAAACAATTCCAGATACAATTTGAAGATAATAATATATTCCATAAGATAAAAATAAAATACATTTCAACAATTACATTGTCTTTCTTTGGCAATCAAATGTTTTATTAGATATGTCAATTTTTTTTATTAATTTCTTAGGTCTGTTGCTACAAATGACCACAAATAGGGCTCCATTATGTGACAGTTCAGAGGCAAGGAATCTGAGACCTGGTGTCTTGGGCAGAGCCAATTTCTTTCTCCTAGTTCCAGGGCTGTGTAAGATCCTTACCACTCCCAGCTTCCAGGGGCTGCTGCCTTGCCTTCAAAAGTGCATCCTCACTCCAACCTCAGTGTCCATGGGCATGTAGCTTGAGTTTTCCTGCTTGGCCCACAGTCAGGACAAATCTCTCTCACCCGCCAGTCCCACAGCTGCTCAGACCCGACCAAGTAAACACAGAGACTTATATTGCTTACAAACTGTATGGCTGTGGCAGGCTTCTTGCTAACTGTTCTTACAGCTTAAATTAATTCATTTCTATAAATCTATACCTTGCCATGTGGCTCGTGGCTTACCGGCATCTTCACATGCTGTTTGTCATCATGGCGGCTGGCAGTGTCTCTCTGACTCAGCCTTCCACTTCCCAGCTTTATTCTCTTCCTTGTCCCGCCTACACTTTCTGCCTAGCCACTGGCCAATCAGTGATTTATTTACTGACCAATTAGCAACACATTTGCCATACAGAACATCCCACAGCATGGGCACACCACTTTCTTTTCTTGTGTCTTTTCATTTGTTTCTCTCACTCTGCTTCATTCTGCCATGCTATAAGTAAGTGATTTAGGCCTACACAAATCATCCAGGTTAAAACTCGTTTGTTCTAATCCTCAACATGATATCTTTCACAGTAGAAGGGACTAGTTACTCTCTCCATATAAGGTCATAGCCATGGATTCTGGAAATTAAGATCTGAAAAAATGTTTTGAGGGGCCACTTCTGCCCTATTACATACATTTTTCCATTTAACTGAAAAGCAGTAAATTTCATTTTATTTATGCATTCATATAACTTATTCATTATACACACATTCAAAAATAATCACTGAAAGACTGCACGTGGCTGACAATGTAAAGAAGAAACAAAGGGAAGAAAGAGATGACAATTCTGCCTTCACAGTGCTCATGCTTTGACTTAAGAAATAACATAGAGGGCCAGCTGGCAGTAAGGATCATTGAAAGGAACGAGAGAAGGGCGAGAGAAGGCACTGTGAAGAAGGGAGAAGTCTCTGAGGAGATCATTCACAAAATACTGCATAAATGGATATCAGGCTCATGTAAATGTCATTCTAATGTAAAGCCTTCCCTAACGCAATTAAGGATCTATGTTTAAGCAGCTTGTCCTGTAGAATCTGCACGGGTGCTAAATGCCATAGAAAGGCCTTTATAATAGAGGCAGGGAGTTTCATATAGAAAGCAAAAGAGACTATATGATTACGGAGGCAAAGCCTGTTGTGACATGGCTGGTAGTCCAGCTTCAACTAGAAAGTAGGAAAAACATAGTGGATGCCCCTTTAAACCCATAGAGGGATTTTGGCCTTGCTGCCACCTTGATTTGGGCTCAGAACAAGAGGAAATGAAATTTTGCTGTTAAGCCACCAAGTTCATGGCAGTTTGCTACAGAAATGAGTATAATGCCTGTAGCATGAATTCCTAAAGGAAGGGAGGAACAAGGCAAGCCTTTATCTGGAAACAGGAAGGGCAGGCCACAGGAAACTTCAGGCTTCACAACTCTGGGGGGAGAGGCGGAAGACTGCCTGATGTGACTGAGGAAGCTATATGGAAGCCTCTGAGGCTGGAATGCTATGGCAAAGAGATGTTAGACGATGAAACCAAGTGGGTTAGAGAGCTCTAGGACTCAGTGATGGTGTTCACTTTTTTCCTATGATGTGGATTGTGGAAGGTTTCAGATAAAGTGATGATCAAATCTGCCCCTTGCTCCAAACAACTTTATATTTCTACTAAAAGGCGTCAGAGTCATTTACCTGTGGTATTGAAGATAGACTTTAGGGGACTAAGGTCACTAACAGGAGACCAAATAGAAGGCTGATTAGCAGTAGCTGGGGAGACACACTTTGAAGGAAGGAGATCTGTGTTGGAGAATTACTGCTGAGTATCAGAAAACTGGAATTATGCTGTAAAACGTAACTACAGGATAGCACCAGGTATTAGCATAGTGTCACTCAAAGGGATGTTAGTTTCCCAATAGAGGTTACTCTATATTCTATACACACAGGAGACATGGTATTTCATCAAAAGACAACTATAAGAACCTTAGCTGCCCTTGTCTCTGATCAAGTCCAGAGACATTGCAAACAGATCTTAGATAAAGTTTTTCTGTGGTATATTGGTAGATTTTCTCATGTGTGCAATGAATATATCTGTAAAGTACTGGGAAATTCAGTTGTATTGATTGACATAAACTTTGGTAACCAATATGAATCTCACATCCTGGTTGTGTAACATGGTGAATTCAGGGGAAGTGTTTTATTCTTCACTTCTCAGTATGTCATTCAGGTTGTGATTCTGATGTAGTTAGGCACCACAACGTTCTGGATGGTTGTGTCAAATATTAGGTTAATGCCGATTCCACCTCTAAAGTATCGGTTTAGAGATTGGTTTATCACAAAAACATAGATAACAGGCAGGAAAGGTCTGTAAATGCTTCTGTGTTTATTAGTATTGATAATGGCGTAGGTAGAGAACTTAGTCTAAGTTTTGCTTTCACAAAAGCTGGCTGTAGGAGAGCAGAAACCCTGCATATTCTTTGGTCCTAGATTAGGTTCAGGGAACATTTACACAAAGGCTGAGGGTGACATGCCCTCGGTGAGCACACCCACCACTGGGGCACAGCAGGTACTTTTCCCTCCAGTTCAAACACCAAAACTCAAAATTTCTTTTCTGCCCCTTGATGCCCAGGCATTAACTAACATGTCATCTTTTAGATGATTGGAGGATCACTTCAATCACTATCAAGATGGTTCTTCTAAAGGATATGTTGTATAATATTTCAACAAAAGTTGGATTCCTTTTTAGTAAAATATTTTCTTATACAGTACTGTATGGTAAAGAAAATATTTTAGATCATCTTCCTCATCATATTCAGGAGGGTGGAGTTACAAAAAGAAGGAATAAATCACCAAATTTAAAAATAAACATATTTTAGTGGAAAAGTATTCCATGCCATTTATTCTTCATAGTTTATCATAAGGTCTATACTGAATATGGACTAATAATCTAAACACTAGTGAAATAAATACTCCACACTCCAAACATATGAAATCACTTTAATTATAGTTTAAAAAGGGGAACTAACAGGTCAGTTCTCCAGTCTCTCTGGGTACATACAAGCTAAAAGAATGTGAAATTCCCAGCGAATGCCCCTATTCATGCTTTAACTAGGAATTCTTTTAAAATCTAGGTTATTGTAAGTATATTTGTATTTTAATTATATGTTAAGTCAACAATCCCAACAATGGACCTATTTAAATATCAACACCTTTGTAGACAAATTGTTTTATTCTTAAGGTCACGCTGAGACTAGGCATTATTTTTCCATATGAGGAAATTCAAGTCAGAACTGGATATAAAGCATTAGTACAGCCAGAACTATAACAAAGCCCTCTCTGAATTAGGCCCCTGTATTTTACTCATTAAGTCCTACTCCTTGATTGCAAGAACTCGAGAAGTTGGAGGTTAGTTGTGTTACTAATCCACACACAAATTAAACAGACAATTCTATTCAGTTTCATAATGAGTTCATAGAACAGCTTCACCTGGACTTCTTTGATTGGAATTTCTTCCTTTGGGCCATTCAGTACATTAGTTTATGGTGTGCTGTATTTTTTTTGCCATCTCAAAGCAAGCATTTTGGAGAGGCTTCTCTTTAATTCCCACACCAGAATGCTTATGAATAAAATGACTCTTAAATATCTGATTAGATAGGAATGTCTCTTCAGTTCACTCCCTTTCTCATTTTATTTTCTTAAGCTGTGCAAATTTGAGAAAATCTACTAGATAAATACATTGAGTAACTTCTCTTTAATCCAGTTTCTTAAAGTGAGGATTTTATTGAACAAAGAGGATAACTGGATCTATAAACTTTTATTTCCCATTATTGTATATTCTCTAAAAGCATCTTTAACTTAAGGAAATTGGCTTACAGATAGTTTAGTTTTCTTTATATCATCAAGAATAGTTAAACATATATATTGATCTCTTTTCTAGAGAACCATCCAATGTAAAAAGCACTTTCTGCCGGGCGGTGGTGGCGACGCCTTTAATCCCAGCACTTGGGAGGCAGAGCCAGGCGGATCTCTGTGAGTTCGAGGCCAGTCTGGGCTACAAAGTGAGTTCCAGGAAAGGCACAAAGCTACACAGAGAAACCTTGTCTCAAAAAAAAAAAAAAAAGCACTTTCTATCTCATTCATAGAATACAAACACAAATGTTTCCTCAAATGCTACCTTATGACGAGATTGAAAACTTCAGTCCAATATCTCACGATTAGGATTGAGTCTCTTGACATTTAGAATTGTACATAAAGTAAATACATTTGGTGTTTAGTTAATGAAAAAGTGAATCAGGAAGAGGGAAAAGAAAGATGAGTAGAAGAAAAAACAAAATAGAAGGAAAAATAAATTATATATACAAAAGTACTTCATAATACAATATATATGCTGTGTAGGGGTGTGTGTGTGTGTGTGTGTGTGTGTGTGTGTGTGTGTGTGTGTGTGTATACTCAGCAATTATGTAGGATTTTTTTTTTCCTTTTTGGCTGCCTGCCACCCAGCTCCTAAATAAATACATGGAGTCTTATTCTTACTTATGAATGCCCAGCCTTAGCTTGGCTTGTTTTTAACCAGCTTTTCTGACTTAAATTATCCTGTTTCTCTTCTTCTACATTTTACCTCAGGGCTTCTTACCTTTCTTTATTCTATAGGTCTTTCTTTCCTTCTTACTCTATGGCTGGCTATGTGGCTGGGTTGCTGGCCCCTGGTGTCCTCCTCTTCTCCCTTTCTCGCTCCTCCCTCCTTCTCTCTTCTTTTGAGCCTAGATTTCTCCTCCTATTTATTCTCTCTCCCTGAAAGCCATGTCTATCCTCTCTCCTGCCTTGCTATTGGATGTTCAGCTCTTTATTAGACCAATCAGGTGTTTTATACAGGCAAAGTAACACAGCTTTACATTTAAACAAATGCAACATAAAAGAATGCTACTCATCTTTGAATCATTAAACAAATGTTCCACAGCATAAATAAATGAAACACATCTTAAACTAATATTAAACACAATTATATTATATTTTAAATAAAGTGACCAGATATATGTCAATAATATTATATATTTTATATATGAATAATATTATATATTTTATATGTCACATACCTATCTATGAATGTCACACTTTTATATGCCAGGAAGCAAGATTAGCTGGAAGGCATCTATAATTGTAAAAAGAAAAATTCTAAAATTGTGGTAATATATTGTGTACCCTAAAAACTTGCCTAAGGATCAGAGGACAGAGCCAGCCACTAGATTAGACATAGAGGTCAGTCAGCGGTGGCACACACCCTTAATCCTATCACTTGGGAGGCAGAGATCCACCTGGATCTCTGTGAGTTCAAGGCCACACTGGAAATAGAGCCAGGCAGTGGTGGCACATACCTTTAATCCCAGTACTGGAAAGCACACATTCCTTTAATCCTAGGAAGTGATGTCTGGGCAGAGAAAGGTATATAAAGCATGTGGAAACAGGAACCCACTCTCTTTAGACTGAGGATTTCATAGAGGTATGAGCTAGTGGCTGGCTGTTCTGCTTCTCTGATCTTTCAGCTTTCATCCTGATATCTGGCTCTGGATTTTGTATTAAAAGATCATCTAAGATTTGAACAACATAAAATAGTCGCTAAATTTCTGATCTATATTAGTTTCCTCCTAGTATCTTTAAGATCTTTGAGTAGATTAGGATGCCGTTGCTGTGATTCTATTATGTTTTGTGGAAATGGTAAAGGGATTTTGTGAATCTAATGAAGGTCCCAGATCATGATTTTAGTGAATCAGAAAAGGAGATTATCCTAGGTAGGCCTAATTTAATCAGAAAAACATCCTCTAAAATGAGACTAAGCTGGAGAGATGGCTCAGAAGTTAGAGCCATTGGTGTTCTTGCATAGGTTCTGGGTTCAGCTCCCAACACCCAGAAGGCCACTAACAACCATTTGTAATTCCAGTTCTAGAGGCTCAAATATCCTCTTCTGCATGTGCATGGCAGACAAGCATACATAAAGGTAAAATATCCATATGTATGAAATAAAAATAAATAGATCTTTTAAAACAATGGGTGTAGACAATGCCTGAAGAGAAGAATTATTCTGGTTTTACAGAGATACCATGTTATGAGAGGCTCAAAAGGCAAGCTCACAGCAGCTCTGACCTTCAATGAAGCAGTGTTAGTCCACAAGTCTATGCAATGGAGTTGAATTCTTGCAACAACTATCTCCTTTGGTGGGAAAATGCCCTATTCCAGAAGGCAACATGACCCAGCTGACATCTGGTTTGCAGACTCTGTGGTCCTTATCAGACGTCCCAAGTAGGCTGTGCCAAAACCACTGACTCATTGAGGGAAAATGAAAATTTTAAGCTGCTATATTTATAGTAACTTATTACATGACAATAAAAAAGTAATTGGATCAAAAGTAGTGTATGACACAGATTCTTAACTACACAGAAGTTTCTTTAGAACCCAGGATGAACTAGAAAAATCTTAGAGTCTCTTTCAGTTTTAAAGCTCTGGATTCAGGAGCTTTCAAGGCTCAAGTCTAGTGAACTCAACATATGCCAGTTTGGGTTAGGTTGGATGGTGTGAGGTGGTCCTGAAGCCTCACAACAGTTGTCTGGCTCCCAGTGCAGCCACTAGAAACTGTGCTACCAGAAATTAAGATCCTGCTGAGGATCCTCCAGGATTACTTGACAAAGTAATTTTTATATTTCACTGCTATGGAGTAAAATTAACAAAAGGATAGATCTTTTTTTGTAAAGAAACTAAAAATCTAACATATAAATATTTATCAACTGTGTCCTGGGTATTGTCATTGCCCTAGTTACTGGGAATTATGATTTGAATAGGTTCTATTCTCTAGAAACTCACAATGTATCAGGGGAAGCATACTTAAACAGATTAATATTTAACAAATTAACAATACAGTATTCAGTCAAGTGAATGAATCAAGGTTCCTTCCTGTCATATGCTCTCTTCATTAGAGAGTCGGCACTTTGTCTCTGACAGAAAAGTAGCTTTACACAGATAAAATGATGTGGTTAGCCATTTCATTTATGGATTACTTTCATATGTTCATGCATTTTGCTCAGAGATATCTAAATTCTGAGAGCCTGCTAGCCATTAAGACAGTGATAAAGCTGTTAAATAAAAAAAAATGGCTAACATTTTAAACTCTCAATAGATCAGGATTTTATAATTCTATAGCAGCTTTCAAACATTTGGCAAAGAATGAAACAATCACCTCAATTGGAATTAGGAAGCCAATATCCTCAATGGTACTCAATTAGCAATTTTTTCTATCTCCTAAAATTATGTTTATATTGTTTGGATTCAACGTAAGTGAGCTGGCATCTGTGACTTCTATATGTAGCCAACCTGTTCAATGAAGTTGTTCTAACAGGAATGCAATCATTGTGGATTTCTAGCTCTCCTTCCCTTTTCCAAACTGGTTTTGAGAAAAGTATGACATAATAGAGATCTAATTTATTAGAGTTAACAACGATTTTCAAATTTTTTGATCTGCAGTCCTTAGGAATCATTACAGATCATTATTCATTTCCCAATATTTAATAAGTACTATATTAATAAGGGCATTGGACTGAGAGCTAGGTACTCTGCATGTTAATACATAGATTTTTCTCTTGACTTTCAAGAAATTTCTTTTAAAGAATCATGTTCATACAGGTCCTAGATTTACAGCCCCCTTATGTTGACTATCTTATAAACTTTCTCGATTGCTCTTTCTAAAAGATGCTGGTTCTTCATGAAATATAGTATGGCACCCCATCTCCATGCTTCTTCAATAGGAACATATGATAAAAGTCTCCATGAAGTAAATAGATTTTGCATAAAAATGTGTATGAATAAGTGGTATATGATTTTCTACTTCTTGATTTATTATTTATTTTGGGTAAGAGAATGATTGAGAAGGATAAAAGTAAATGAACAAAAAGAAACACAGTACATAAGTGTAGATCAATAATCTAGAAGAGTCAAGGAAAAAAAGCAATATAGAAAAAGACAGAAACAGGAAAGTAGAACATATCCCATGCACCCAGGACCACATTCCCCACAGACACTTTGCTTCCATGCTCTGGCTTCTTCTGACTTGGATGATATAAACAAGAATTCCCTTTTACCCATAAGCTGCACAACTGTCCCATGGTAATCTTAGTTTATAACTGAGCCCTTGAATAAAACCTTTCAGTTAGGGCAAAGACAAGGAAAAACAAACCAAAGCCATTTAGATAGCACAAACATGTTTAAAGTGAAGTTAGAAGGCCTTCACTAGATCAATATTCATAGATCCAGAGACTGCTGCTACACTGTTGCCTCCTGAGAGCACTTTTGCCTTAATCCTGTCACTAAACCCTCAGAATGGGGTGACTATTTGAGACTATCTGTGTACCAAGAAGTAAACCACTGCTCATTAGCATCCCATGAGAGTTGTTAAAAACACCAATAAAAGCCAAAGGAACCTATGGACTTTTGAGGATAAATACAGGACCAGTAGTTCACAGAACATCAGGTTGTCTCCTGTTCACCCACAATTGTATTTCAGTTTTGCACGGTATCTCTTGAGTGAATGCCTGTGTTCATGATTCCTCTTTCCAGAAACTAAATCTTTAAGAAGGTCCCAGGAATATCCCCTGTCAAATAGACCTGTGTAAATACATCAAACACTTAGCAAGGATTTGGAGTATGTTTTGCAGGCAAGTTACTGATGACAACAAATAAAATTTTGAATTTTTGTTCAAAATTGTAGTATATGATGATGAATATTTGAGTAGACATAATGAAAAAAAGATAGCCTTGAACAATTTGTGTTTTTAGTTTGGAATTATAAATGTGTTAAAAATTTTCCCATCCCTGATGATACAGTGGCCCAGGTTTCTCTTAAATGTAAGTGTACTATTTCTCAAACACGTGAGGTATTCTTACCAGCCTACCTATACTGTTTCCAGCTGGATCATTCCTTATGGTCTAAAAACATATCATCATTTCTCCTCTGCTATAAAATAACACTGCTCTCCTTGGGTTCACTGCTACTGGTATTTCCCACATTTCCATACTTCTCTGACCCTTTCTGTATCAAATTTATTTTAAAATTATGATTTTTCAGACTCCTCTAACCATTAATCTTCTTCTGAATTCACACAACATGTTACAACTTCACTGAAATTGTTTTTGTAGGTCACCAATGATGGGCAGTGTTGCACCCAATGATCTTATTGATGTATCAATATTCACAACAAAGACGTCTCCTGAGCATCTTTTCTTCACCTGGTTTTCAAGGTCCGTTCTGTGGTTTACCTCTCTTACATCATCAACCCTCCTTTTGATTCTTACCATACCTCTTCTCTGTTTTCTACTTCTGAACACTGTTGTGTCCCAGGTCGAAGTACTAGCTCTCCTGTTTATCCTTTATCGGCACGCCTTAGTCATTGCATCCAGTGCCTGGCTTTATAAACTATTTTCTTCCTGGCAACAATGAAGTTTATATTTCTGAGACTGTCTCTACCTTCAATATCAGCAACCAGCTGTGTGAAAGCTATTGTACCGTGATGTCTGCCCATCTAAACTCCGATTCTCCCTTTTGCTCCTGAACACAACTGACCTTCAGTGCACTCAGTCTCTTTAAATGGCAATTCCATTGTCCTGGTATCCCATGTTTTAAAGAATATAAAAAACAACTCGGTATCTCCCTTGACTCCTTACCTCTTTCCCTTCTTCCACATGCCACATACACTCTGTCAGTACAAAATTCCCAACATTTCCCAGACATTGAGAATATGGCTACTTAACCTATCCATAGTCAACTGCTAAAATTCTACAAGCCATTGTTTTTTTCTATTTTTTTTCAGTTGGTAAACAATACTTTATTTTCCCCCATATAAAGTGTGCACCTAGATTCTGTATTTTATATTTACATTTTAGAGTTAGCAAAAATTTAGTAGATGTTTAAAGCATCATTTGTTGCCATTGTATGTCCTTGTCCCCTTAGCCTCCATGGCTTTCTTCTGTTTCTATTTTTCTTCATGTCTATTCTTAGTTTGGCAACCAAAGTTCTCTTTGAAAATTTTGATCAAAACGCATCTCTCCTTATCTCCAATGCTCGTACAATGAAAACAAATATACCAGATGCACAGCTTGCAAGGTCCTCATCTCTGGTCTACTATTCTTTCTTATCCATATGCATTTCCATTGGCTCTTTGCTCTTACTCATTATACCAATTATGGTTCCACTTCAAAACCTTCTACTTGCTCTTTCCTCTACCTAGACCTTTCTTTCACAGACATTCCTGTGTGTTCAATCCATATTCACTTCTGCTTTCCATTCAAATGTCCCTAGAAGGCCTAGTAACAACTGCTAAGAACCAATACCTGAGAACTTCCTTCCTATTCTCCTTTATAATAGCTCTCCTTTCCTAAATTTCATTTTTTTCTAGTAATTATCATCTTCTGATTCATATGCATCTTACTTTTTATCATCTTTAAGTGGAGTGGAAGCTCCACAGGGCATTTATCTTAGTTTATTATATCTTCTGTATATACCATATAAACTAAAGGTATGAACATTTACTGACATTATTATAGAGATTAAAAAGTCTTTGTTAATGGACTACAAAATTTATATAACACCATTGTCAATAATCTAACGTATAATAAATTAATGTTATATTTATAACCTATTAGAATTATTGAGAGGGTTATTTATTTATTTATTTATTTATTTATTTATTTATTTATTTTTTCTGAGACAGAGTTTCTCTGTGTAGTTTTGGTGCTTGTCTTGGATCTCACTCTGTAGACAAGGCTGGCCTCGAACTCACAGTGATCCACCTGGCTCTGCCTCCCGAGTACTAGGATTAAAGGCTTGTGCCAACACCGCCTGGCAAGAAGGTATTTTAAATTATTGTTATTTTATATATTTGGGTATTTATTTGGTTTGTGGGGTGTGTGTGTGTGTGTGTGTGTGTGTGTGTGTGTGTGTGTGTGTACACATGCCACAGCAGGTATGTGGAGGTCAGAGAACAGCTTGTAGGCATTTGTCTTCTCTTTCTACCATGTGCATCTCCAGGGTCAAATTGAGGTTATGGCAGCAAGTGACTTTATCCACTAATCTACCTTATGAGCCCAGAATAAGATATTTTATAACATTTACTCTACCTACTGGTTGTACTGGTTGCCTGTAGTGTCTTCCTATTACCTTTATGCTGTCTTTGCAGCTACACAAAAGTGTTGGAAGCTACATAGAAATATGCAAAGGGAAGCTTAAAAAAGATGGAGCCATGTCTTTTGAAGTCCATAACTTTCAATTCCTGCTGTGCTTAATTTCAGGACTACAGCTACGATTAAACTTTTAAAGGTGTTTGTCCTTTTATCTGGGGATCCTATTGTAAGGTACTTATTAATTTATTTTGTATGTGTGAAAAAATTCTCTAAAATCTTTCATCAAGGTGCACACTGGAATCTTGTTTTTGAGACGTTTTCTACCCTGCCTCCTCCTGTCAGCTGAGCATAGTTGGAGAGACACCATATAAGAAGTAAGTGGAATATTTTAGGGATGTTTCACTCCCTTGTTCCCAAAGATGCCATCATCTCCCTGGTACCATTTATGAAAGGTCCTGGGACTCAGTAGATGATCCGGCTGTAATGTAGCTGCTGGGGACAGCAGGAATGCCTAGAAGCAAGTGTATCTATGCTAATTTACCAGGTGTAAGAGAATCTGTTACAAGGCTGCTGCTATCAGCATGTTTCTGGGCATTTAATGCAGGTGAGGCTGCATTTAGGTCAGAGGGAGGGTTCTTTTTTACTCTAGAGTGGAGACATTTATACCTGACTCTGGAAACTCATGTCACTTATTATTGTGTTCAAGGGAGTTTGTATGAGGTAGTGAGGTTGAAAGATGATCTTCATTACATCTCTTCTTTCAAGCGCTCAAACCATAATGAGAAACTATGACTTCCTTAAGAACTTTGAACATTTAGTTGGAATCTATGTTTTCTGCACGATGGATCTGAAAAAAATTATTTTCGGTAGTTTTTCTGATGACTCTTTGCACATAAATAACTCCAAAATCTGCGTAAACAGTTGCAAACTTCACCAAAGAAGGGGGTATAATAAACTGGCACGGTGTAGCAGTGCACCAATAACTACATTAAAGGGGATTCAATGCAAAAATTAATGACCTGCCTGACCTTATACTTTAAGCTTTATGAAGTGAAAGAACAGAGTTGTGAAAATAACATTTTTTTATCAATCTCTTTTTAGTTTTTTAAATTTGTATTTATTCTGGTAATGCATGCCATCTTATTGGTATCTGAATATATTCTTCAGGTGTGATGGCCCTGCATGGTTAAGAGCATTACCACAGAACTTTCAGAAATTTCATGAATAATTCAGTAACACTCACAATGTATAAATTATATGAAAGTATTTGTTTGGGGTTACTGGAACTTCACTGTAAGAGGGTTGTATCATCTAAGGTGAAACACATGGCTATTTGTGGTTGCAAACCATGAGACTTGTTTACGCTCTAAGTATTTGTTAAATTGAGGGTATGGTTAACCTTCCAAAATTCTGCTTTAGATATGTGCCAAAGAATGCACATATGGGGGGGGGGGAACTGCTTTCAACATTTAAAGACAAGTTTGGAAAAGTGGATGGACAATATTATGAGGCAATAAAAGTGAAGTGCAAGACTTTATATATTTCTAATAAGATTATACACTCAAAACAGATTTATTTGTTGTCAAAACAAAATAGATTTAGAAAAAAAGTAAAATTCAAGTTGTGCATTTCTTCTTACAGTAATATCACCTGGTGAGGACTCAGTCATAAGATAGAGATTACATGAAAAAAATAAATAAAAATGTGTGTCATGTATCATGAAGCTTTTATTAGAACTACAGACTGCTTGGAGCTTGATACCCTACCTTACAAATGAATTCTTTATGATAAAGTGGATTTAAATAATTCATTGTTCTTAGGAAAATAGCCACAATTTGATGCTGTTTTGACTTATTTATATATCATTCAGAAGAAGTTCAACAGTGTTTGATTTTAGATGCATTTCTATATTGTAATATAACTCAAATATCCTGGAGTTCATTTTAAAACTCTTAAGT
This sequence comes from Peromyscus eremicus, assembly GCF_949786415.1. NCBI lineage: Eukaryota > Metazoa > Chordata > Mammalia > Rodentia > Cricetidae > Peromyscus > Peromyscus eremicus. The sequence goes on from NC_081422.1 coordinate 75,217,344, forward strand.
TAATTTGCTCCCTTTGTACCTTTTTCCACACCATGGAACAAAGTTGCTGTGTTCCTGTTGTTTGAGAATTTCATAATTTAATGTTCTGCAGGTAATTGTTCTCTCAATTAAGACAGTGGAAAACCAATATTAAGTGTTCAGTTGTGCTGAAGTCCAACACAAGTAAACTTCATTATGTGGATTACTTCTCTTGCTAAGACAACCTAGCTGGTCTGGTTTACCTAAGACACAACACAGCAATCATAGAACTGACCATCTATCTCAGAACACATATTTACATCTCAAGACCAACACTCCTTCATCATCTCAAGCTACAGCATCTTAAACACTTACCACCTATTTTTTTTGGTTTACTTTGTTTTATTATTTTTTGAAAATGATTCTTCCTACATTGCACAGACTGACTCCAAACACAGGATCTCTCTTCGTTCAGCTTCCTTCAAGTTACAGAGTGTGCCACCATGCCTACTTCTAATGTTTAAAGAGTATAATTTTAGTACGTGGTACACAAATCTTTGTTGAATTTTTTCTCCATTTTTAACTTACTCTTTTGTGTTGCTTTTTCTCATCTAAGTAACTGAATTTTCATTTCCTTAACTTTTGCCTCTTTTTTACACTCTTGTTTGGTTTTGACACATCATCAAAACTTTAAAGTTGCTTTGATTTCTCATGTTCCAGTGACTTTCCCTTCTAACATGTTTAAGTTAGATTAAGTATATTATTAATGCATGATTAAGTATTTTTAACTAGCCTTCTACCTTGAACCTCTTCTTTCTCCCTTGCTTCCTTAACATTGCTCTTAGTTTGACCTTCATGGTCTTTCATGCATGTCACAATCTAATCTTTAGATTTCCTGATCTCCAGGTGCTTTTAAGTCACAGGCAGCAATTACTCAAGTATTTGGGTTCTGTTCTCAGTTTTAAAGAGATGGAGGTCATCAAACTGAGACATTTGTTGTCACAGTCCTTGCTCCTAGAATATTTAAAAATCTGGTCATAGTCTATATGTTATGGGAGCCTTGAGGGAGAGGTAGATATCTAGGGATCCCATCACTTTTTCTGTAGTTGGGCAAATAATTGTTTATCCTGGAAAGAAGTCTCATGAAGAGGAAGGCAAGGTAACAGGTATTTGAGCTTGAAGTTAGAACGAAAAGGGCCACTGACAGAGCTATAGTCAAAGATTCCACAGGAACTGAGAAGCACAAACCACAGAGAACAAAACACAACAAAATGACAAACTTCACTAGAACAGACAAACAGCCTCCATCTGGGTGATGGGAGTGTCCCCCAAAGTGGGAATTTGTTCTGGGGTGAGAGTCAGACTTTTCATAGGCTCCTAGGTACCACCCATCCAGACTTCCTCTCCTTCTACATTATTGGTCTTGCCCTCAGGGTTTCCTCCCTTAGGCAGGCTCTCTGCCCCTGGTGGCAGTTAGCACTTTGTATTGATTGCAACAGAATGCAGTTTCAAAGTCCTCTGATGCTAGAGGATGGGATGCTACCCTGGAGCAAGGAGCAGTCCTTCTGAAAGTGGTTGGGCCCTGTTTCCCAGATCAACCCAACTTCCCTTGACCTTCCTTCAGATACTCTCAGCTTTCATCCATCTTAGTTTAAAATGTGACACAACTAAACACCAACACCACTAACCTTTAATTAACTAATTTAAACTGTTTCTCTGCATCATTAAATAGCATATTGTAGGTTGGATTGTATACAGATTCATGGGTGAACACCTTTCTTGCTCCCAAGAAGCTTATAGTACTATGGAAAAGAAATGACTATGAAAGTAACCATAAAATATATATGCTTCAAAGGAAATAATGTGCTGCCTCTTTCTTTATTGTGCATTGAATGTGTATTGAATTGTTCATGTAATTCCTACTCTGTGTTGACTAGTGTTATGATTTAACAGCCAATGCAGCAAAAATCCTATTTCTAAACAGGAAGAAAGACAATACAAAAATCAATAAATTAGCTGGGCTACGGTGGCTCAAGCATTTAATCCCAGTACTCTGAAGGTGTTGTGCCCAGATCGTGACCCCCAGAGAGACCACCAAGAGTGTACCAGAATGCAAAAGCAAGGTTTATTTCTGTTACAAGTCGCCAGGACAGGGAACTCATCTGAAGTACTCACTGGCAGTGAGTTAACTGGTCACCACCAGACATCCTGACTTTATTCTTTTGAAAACACCTGACTTCACCCTCTCCAGGAAGGGGGAACTGACTCAGTTTTAAGATAGCTCTTCCCTCAGCTCTTTTGGGTTTCTGGGACAACTGTGTCTCAGTCTTTGGTGGGGATCTTTCAAAGGCAGAGGCAGGCAGATCTCTGTGAGTTAGATACCAGCCTGGCTCATAGAGTGAGTTTCAGTACAGCCAAGGCTACAAAGAGAAGCTTGGTCTCGAAAAACCAGAATATAGTAAGTAAATTAATTAATTAATATGCAGCATTGTACCAAACAGAGGCAAACTATATTGAAAAAGCTAGGATAAGGAAGGAAGTAACAAGAAAGTAAAGAGTGTTTTCCTAAAGTACTGTCAGGAAAGTAAAAAACAAACAAACAAACAAACAAAAAACAAACAAACAAAACCCTTCAGGAAATTGCTGCAGTCTAGGGTTCTTGGAATGATATAGTCTATGGGTCTTGATTGATTTATTTTCTCTGCCAGCTAAAGAATTAAATGGCAGAAAAACCTGAAGTGCAACAGGTAGCAGCAGAGAAATCTCAAACACCTCAGACAGAATCAGCAGTGGAAGAAAGGGATTTACTGGCGGTGACCAAACACACACATGAGCTGGGCTCAGGAAGCCAACTCCATCCAGTTTCTTCTCTGGGGCTGGGGGTCTTAAAGCCTCTGAAGAGTTTCCTTCCCCTGATTTAGGGTAGGTCAGTTTGAAGAAAGATAGCTAGGATGGTTGACTGACCTAGAACTGTTTTGTCCTGAGCAGGCCTTGAACTTGTTGAGGGGGTCCATCCTTAGGAGGCCTGCTGGTGGGAGACAAAAACCTACAAAGCCTTGGCTTTAAGCTGCCAGGCTTTTGTCTCAAGTCAGGAAGGTGAGGAAGAAGCCAGTCACCTTGGAAATCTGCCACCTTTATTACCTAACCACGGTCTCTGTCCCAAGCTGTCTGCCTACTAGGGAGTCTAACTAACTCCTAGACTCCAAATACTATGTTGAGACACAAGTAAACACCAACATGTTTACTCATTCAAACAAGTCAATACTTCTCGGTCACAAAACATTTACCTTTGATGGAATCTGCCTATCACCCTCTGGAGAAAACTCAGGAGTAGAACATGGATAATCTGTGAAAAGTTTCTTAAAGTGGTTGTGACTAGAGAAAATGGTGCTTTTTTTTTGTGGTTGGAATATCAAGTGTCCTACCTGCTTGTGCTGAGCTTGAAAGGTAGAAATAGAGAAGGGTGAGGCAAATATCATGACAGCCTGCCCTAATAACTTAGTTAAAAACTAGGCCTCAGTCCCTGCTCTTGAAACTAGACAGACAGTTTCTGAGGAAGCCATGAGCAAAGGGCAATTAATCACTGGTGCCCCGACAACAGGGACGAGGGAGAAACAATGCAGCAAGCCTGGACCACTGAACCAGCCCCCATCATCAACAGTTCAAGGTAATAACCAAGTAAGGACAAAACCTGGGACTTGTCCAGGCCAGCACAAAAATAGAAAACCATAACCCTGACCAGGCCCTGACTAGCCCTAGCCAATTACAACGTACTAACGTGATTGCCACTTGCTTAAGCCAATCATATCCAAAGTGACCTAATGCCCTAGGAACTACCCTTCAGCTATGCTTAAAAGGAGCGCACTTGTCCCTCTCAGGGTCATTGCTATTTTGCCTTTGTGTAGGATGGACGGCCCCAGTATGTTGGAATAACAAGCCCTCTTGCTGATTGCATAGGTGGATGTTGGTCTTTTGGGGGACTTCTCCAGGATCCTAACAGAAGTGACACCACTTTTTCAGAGCACACTGGGTGAAGGGGCAACTGAAAAAAGAATCAAAGACAAGGCTTCCTATTTGTACTTTCCCTCCCTCTCCTACTGCCTTTTTTCAAAAATTTACTTTATTCTTAATTTAAAATTTTTCATCATTTCCTTTTTCCCACTCCTCCTCCACGTCCTGATGTGTTCCCTCTGACATGCTGGTCATTGCTATGGTTCATAGGCATCATAGCTCCATTATGATTACTGATGGCTTTTCTCCCTTGGGTGGAGGACTACCTTAGGGTAGACTCAGCTGGAATTTTTTAAGTTTTATGTTCTAAGTGTATGGTTTTACCTTCAGTTTCTGGAAGACAATCAAAGGCAACAGCCTGTATTGTTTTGGGAGTCTCTTGGACTCACCTAACTCACAGCCTGTATTGTTCTGGGAGTCTCTTGGACTCACCTAACCAACAACTTGAAAGCAGTTTTCTCATACTTGCTAATGGATTTTGTTGGTGGTTCATGGCTCTTGCTGTCAGTTGTTTTGTCAATCTTAGCCATTCTGAGTGGGGTAAAGTGAAATCTCAAAGTTGTTTAATTGGCCTTCACCTACCTAATTTTCCAAAGATAATGACCATTTTTCAAGATATTTATTAGCCATTTTAATTCTTATATGAGAACTCTATTTCTATATTCCTGATATCAGTTCTCTGTCAGATGTATAGCTGGCAAAGCTTCTATCCTGATCTATGGGCTTCTGCTTCACTCAGTTGTTTCCTTAGCTGTGCAGAAGCATTTTAATTTTGTGAGGTCCCGCTTGTTAACTCTTGGCATTAATTCCTGGACAAATGGATTTCTGTTAAGAAAGTCCTTTCACGCACATATTTTGTAGAAACCGCTTATGTTTTCTTCTTGCTGTTTCTGTGTTTTGTTATTTACACGAGGTCTTTGATCTATGTGCAGTTTATTTTTATATAGGGTGATAGATATGAGTCTAATTTAATTCTTCTACATGTGGACATCCAGTTTAGTCAACACCATTTATTGGAGATACTGTCTTTTCTACAGTGTATGTTTTTGACATCTTTATAAAATAGCTAATAGCTGTAGTTAAGTGTTGTGTTGGGTAGTTTTATGTCAACTTGGAAGCTAAAGTCATTTGAGAGGAATGAACCTCAATTAAGAAAATGACTCTATAAGCCTTTAGGATATTTACTTAATTAGTGATTGACGGGGGTGTGTCCAGCCCATTGTGAGTGGTGCTATCCCTGGGCTGGAGTCCTGGATTCTGTAAGAAAGCCCATTAAATAAAGCTATGAGGAGCAAGCCAGGAAGAAGCACCCTCCATGCCCTCTGCATCAGCTTCTGCCTCCAGGTACCTGCCCCCTTTGAGTACCTGTCCTGATAGTGCGTGGAAGTATGAGCCAAACAAGCTCTTTCTTCTCCAAGTTACTTTGGTCATGGTGTTTCATCATGGCAATAAAAACCCTAAAACATGTGCATCCATGTTAGGTTCTTCTATTTTATTCCGTTAGTCCTCTTGTCTGTTTTTGTGCCAGTATCATACTGGTTTTATTACAGTTAGCTCTATATTATACTTGAATTCTAGAATGGTAAATCCCCTGCATTGTTTGTTCATTTGATTTTTCTCAGAACAACTTTGGCTTTTTGGAGCCTTTTTCAGTTCCATATAAATTTTAGGAAATTTTTTTCTAGTTCTTCGAAGAATGTAGTGGGGATTTTGATTGGGATTACACTGAATCTATAAATTACTTATAGTAGACTTGTCATTTTTACATTAGTTCTACTAATCCATAAGCATGGGGGTATTTCCATTTTCTAATGTCTTTCTCTCTCTCTTTGTTCAAAGATTTGAAGCTTTTATTGTAGATGTCCTTTGCTTCTTTTCTTAGGCTTATTCCTAGTTTGTTTTCTTTGAGTCCAGTGTGAATGTGACTATCCATGATCTATTTCTCAGCATGTTCATTGTTGGTATATAGAAAGGATAGTAATTTTACATGTTGATTTTATATCTTGTTGCTTTGCTGAAGTTATTAATAATTTCTAAGAGCTTTCTGGTGGGATTTTTGGGATTTCTTAGGTATATAATATATCATTCACAAATAGGGAAAATTTGACTTCTTTTTCTATTTTCATATTCCTAATTTCCTTCTCATGCCTTGGCGTTCCAGAAAGTACATTGAACACTTTATTGAAAATGAATAGGGATAGTAGGAAACTCTACCTGATTCCTGGTTTTAATGGGATTGCTTCAAATTTTTCTCCATTTAAGATAATATTATATCTTGGTTATTACATTGTGGAATGTTCTTTCCTATCTCTAGGACTGTTATCATGAAGGGGTATTGAATTTTGTTAAATGTTATTTCTGTATTTATTGAGGTGATCACGACTTTTGTCTTAAAAGTCATTTTTATAGTTTATTACTTGGAGTACATTGCTCCATTCTCTTTTTACTACCAAAGTTTCCACCAAGAAACCAGCTGTTATTCTGATGAGCTTTCTTTAATACATGATTTATAATTTTTCTCTTACATATTTCAATATTCTTTCTTTCTTTGTATTTTTAAGTGTTTTAACTATGATATGCCATGGGGAAATTCTTTTCTAGTCTTGTCTATTTGGTGTTCTATGTGCTTTTTATTTCTCTGTGGGTATGTGTTTCTTAAGTTGGGGGAATTTGTCTTCAATGATCTTGTTGAAGATCATTGGCCAGGGATTCTCATCCTTTATCTATTCCTGTAATTAAATGATTTTGTCTTTTCACACTGTCCCACAATTCATGCATGTTCTTTTCTTGCATTTTTAAATCTTTTCATATTCTTTGTTTGTGTGGTATAATCATTCACTGTATCTTTGAGTTCTGAAATCTTCCTTCTACTTGATCTAGTCTACTTGTAAACCACCCCTCCAACCCCCACCCCCACCCCTGCCGACTTCTAAATGGGTTATTGAGTTTTTCAACTCTATTTTCATTTCAGCTTGAGTTCTTTTTAATATTTCTATCTCTTTATTGAACTGGGTATTCAAATCCTGGATTGTCTTCACCAATTCATTCTGCTTTATATTTGTGTTCTCTTGAGCATTACTCAGTCATTTATTTTCTTCAAGTTTATCCTCTTTAAATTCACTGAACTATTACTTTGTGTTTTCTTTACATCCCGTGATTCTTTGATGTTAATTATGATTATTCTTTTAAAATATGTGTTCTGGGGTCGAACACAAATCTTAAATGTTCTTATTAATAAAAACAAACCCAGAGCCAGGTATTGGGGGTGAACGCTGAAAGATCATAGAAACAGAAAAAGCCACATCCAACCTCACCTTGCCAACTTCTCAGCTAATCCTGTTTCTTCAGACTGAAAGCCTCTGAGTCCTCATCTGAATGGATCTCAGCTGAAGTGCTGCTAAAAGCAAAAAACTTAGAAAGACTCTAGTTCCTGGTCCTCCTGCCTTATATACCTTTCTGCTTCCTGCCATCACTTCCTGGGATTAAAGGCACATGTCACCATACCTGGCTGTTTCCAGTGTGGCTTTGAACTCACAGAGATTCAGATAGAACTCTGCCCCCATAATGCTAGGATTAAAGGCATGTGCTACTATTGCCTAACCTCTGTTTAATATTGTGGCTGTTCTTTTCTCTGACCTGCAGGTAAGTTTATTGGAGTGCACAATATATCCACCACACTGGGGTTCATTTAGTTTTTTCTCATTAGAGAACATTTCTATAGGACTGTGGATTTTTTTAGAGTATGGTTATATTGTCTAGATCTTTCATAATGTTTTTGGATGAGACCTGGGGATGTGGGCTTCTTTTCTTGGTTGTGTGTCTGATCTGGTCCCCGTAGGCTGGGATGCTGCACAGGATATGCCACCCAGTCCAAATATGGAGGTTGAGAAACTGCAAGTGGGGCTTACTAGTCTTAGTTGGAAATATGGTTGTGGGATATTTTGGGGCATTGGGGAGTATACAGGCAGGGTAAGGTCATGAAGCCAGTCTTACTAAGCTAGACTGAAGCACGGACTCTTTTCTCCTTTCTTAGAATATCTGAGAATAATTTGATAAGACAGAAATACAACTTTTGCTTTGCCTATGATAAATCTGAGACTTTGGCTAACATCCAAGTATAAATAAAATATAGATGGCTTAAATCATAGAAGTCAGTGTTGGAAAAAAGGAAGCTAATTATAGATGGCATTGAAGTCCTTGAGAATGGATGAGATCACTTACCAATGGGTGGAGAAGAGGAGAGACAAACCACCAAAAGCAGAAGCTACTGACACACAGATGTCTGGAATAGAAAGAACATCAAAGATGGAGACAGCTGCCATTCCTGGATCTGGAAGGAAAGAAAGCTTCTTATAGGAAATTCTTTCAGATCCAGGCCTAAAGTAATGACAGGATTTTTACAGTAATGTTCATAAAATGGATTAAAAGCAGCAAGAAGCTGCACAAAAATCTCAAGGGGGGAAGTTTTCGGATGCATTTGCTAGACACATAATTTAATTACCAGCCAACTTTGAGTATGCATTACTCTCTGAAATGTGAAACCCAATACCCTTTATTGTTCTTGTGTTTGGCACTGTACTTCACGACTGGTGATATATTTGATCCTCATGTTTTATTTCTTTTCTGGTTCCTAGTGTTTTGGTGGCAGTAGATTAGAGTCTATAAACTGTTATTTATTATAGGGGACACAATTTCTTGGTTTCTACTTTTTGGAGAAAATTCTGGGTTTAGCCATGAAATGTCAGATGTCAATGACGTGTGGATTATAACTCAAAGTAAGTCTATCTGTGCAGAACTCAATGTAAGGTCACCAAGAAGCACTAGATGTTTTTACACAAGAACTTCCACAATTTTCTGTGATTTCTAGTTTATAAGCACAAATTCTTTGTATTCAATATGAATTTGTCATTGTCCACATCCTCAGCATCTACACTCTAATATAAGGAATATGTTATACACGTTTGATAACTGTTGTTTAAAGTTAACTATGTTTTAATTTGTTATATAGCAATCCCTTTGTACAATTAAAACATTGTATCCTGGAGGAAGGTCCCTTAAGACTCAGAAAGGAAACGAAATTGCCTCTCTCAGGAAGTAAATAACTCCTAACTCCCAGGAAGCTCCTGAAATTTAGAAGTTTCACAAGGCCTCCAACCCAAGAGTATATAACTAGTAAAGACTTCTGGGCAGATGAGATTCTACAAACCTGTGAAGTTATAGCCATTTACAGGGATGTTGCTTTCCCCAGTTGTTATCTATGCTGGGTTGGGCTTTTCTATGATGAAATTATTTATCTTTACATTGTTCATGCTCCTGTAGATAAATCTTCACCCATCATCCCATAAACAAACCAAATAAACTCATTGGTTTACCAAGTTGGACTTTAGTGGGATTGTTATTGTGGTCTGTCATCAGTTTCCTACATGTTTTCAACCTTATCTCCATGAAAATCCACATGATTCAATATGCCTAGCTATTGATTAATTTTTTCAGTAGTTTTGAACTTTAACTGCTGGTATCATGTTGGTTGAAGCATGCCTTATGGGTACAAATGGAGGTGCAAACCTAAATCTAATGTATTATGTTGCAGAACCCAACATATTTGCTACTATTTATACATGGGACCTCCAGAGAACTGGCACAAGTAAAGGATGGTGCCTTGCAGCCTTAGTTCACCATTGGCTTACTTCTTTCAATTGAGTTTGCCAAGAAGAAAACCATGCAAACAACTCATGTCAATCTCTTAATCTAGTTTTCTTAATTACATGCAATTTGAATGAGATATAAATGTAACAGCATTTAGCATAATTTAATTCCAGTATCTAATTACTCGAAGCTATTGTGCTTTTGCCAAATGATGTCAACATACACACACACACACACACACACACACACACAAAAACCTTCCTATTTTCACTTAGTCTCAATGCCATCAATTAGATACTCATGTTTTGCTTTGTTGCTTGGGGCTGTGTTTCCCACATGTCACTCACATTGTACCTATCCTTATGTTTCCATTTTGTTATGTTATTTGTGGAACTCAAATTATTATTCTGCCATTATTACCATTTTTTCCTATCATCCTCATATGTTCTCTTCCTCTTGCTTTGTTTTAAAATTAATTACAATTTTATTGTCACTGACTTTTAATAGTTATGAAACTATTCTTAAATTGTGAGTAGAAAAAAGGTCACAGAGAATGGGGATAGAGGAAGAAGAGATGAGAGAGGTTAGTAAATAGGCATAATGTCATAATTTGATGAGAAAAATGTTATTATACCCATCTTTTCAAAATTAAAATGAAATTAAATTCACACATAAAATATACAACATTACAAATTTAGTGGGCACCATGTAATGTTTTGATGCATGTATAAATGTGTACTATAAAGTCAAGATAAACGTATCTCATTAGACATTATTTACTTTTTTAATTTAATTATGCATCAGTGTGTGTGTTTCTGTGTGGGTATGTATTGCATAAGTGCAATTGCCTGACAAGGTCAGAAGAAGACATTGGAATTCCTGGACCTGGAGTTACAGGCTGATGTGAACCATCTGACATAGATGCAATACTTGATCTTAACATTTAGCCCTCTCCAGCCCCTAAACTTCTTTCTCAATGATGAAAAAGTTCGAATTTCTTTCCTCTAACTATTTGAAATATCTAGTACGTTATTGTCTATATTTACCTGTCTGTGTAATAGCATTCCAGATTTTATTGGTCCCATCTGACTATAACTTAGTATCATTTCTTTCTTTTTCTTTATTCTTCTCTTATATAATAAACCATGTCCTCAGCTTCCACCCCCACCAACGTCCCTCTACCTCCCCTCCCCTCCAGATCCATTGCTCCTCCATTTTCCTTCAGAAAAGAGCAGGTCTTCCAGGAATATTATCCAAATATGACATAACAAAATACAATAAAACTAGGCATAAACCCTCATATTAAAGCTGGACAAGGCAACCCAGTAGGAGGAAAAGGGAACACCTTCCCACAAACAGGCAAAGGACTTAGAGACACCCCCACTCTCACTGATTTGAATGGCCCAGAGATCTAGGGTAGAACCAAACAGGACTGACAAAAAAAAGTCAATGAAATGATTCCTAATGATATTCTGCTCTACTATAGGATTGGTGCCTAGTCTAATCATCATCAGAGAGACTTTCTCCAGAAGCTTATGGGAGCAGATACAGAGACCCTCAGACAAATAGTAGGTGGACCTTGGGGAACCCTGCAAACAAGAAGGAGGAATGATTATAGGAGTCAGAGGGGTCGAGGACACCAGGAGACCACTTCCTGCAGAATCAACTAAGCAGGGCTTATAGGGGTTCACAGAGATTGAAGAGGCAATCATGGAGCCTACATGGGTTTGCACCAGGTTCTCTGCAACATGCTGTGGTTGTTTAGCTTGGGGTTTGTTGCACAATTGAGTATTACTCCTCTGTTAGTAAAATTTCTTAATCCTCTCTCTGTCTCTCCTTCTCCACTACTGTCCCCAGACTCTGCTAACAAATATTCTACCCTCAAATTCTATGAGGTTAAACGTATTATGTTTTCTCTATGAGTGATATTATATGCTATGTTGTGGAATAACCTTTTTGTACACAGTGAAAATGTGTCTTTGCCAAGGAGCCTCCTGATTGGTTTAATAAATAGCTGAATGTCCAATAGCTAGGCAGGAGAGGATAGGAGGGACTTCCAGGGAAAGAGAAGACTCTGGGAAAAAGAGAGGCAGAGATGACAGCAAGATATGGAGTCAGACATACAGAATTAAGGAGAGGTAAAAAGCCACATAACAGAATGTAGATTAATAGAAATAGATTAAGTTATAAGAGCTAGTTGGAGAAGCTTAAGCTAAAGGCCAAGCTTTCATAATTAATAAGAAGTCTCCTTGCTCCAGTGCTAATTGTTTTCCTGTGTCTGCTTTATTTTATTAAATTTAGAGATTACTTATTCCATCTCTGTTACTACAAATGACATTTTCAGCCTTTGCGTGACTGAATAATATTCCATTGTGTGTATAAATGATATTTTCATTATTCATCTATAGATGAAGAATTAATTTGTTCACATTTCTTGGCTATTATAAGTTATGCTGCAGTAAACATGGGTGTGCAGAGACACTTTGACAAACAGGTTTCATTATCTTTGGATATTTACTGAGTAGTGAGAATTCTGGGTCATATGGCAGCTCTGATTTTAATTTCTTTTGAGGAACCTACATGCTGATTTCCATACTGTCTATACTAGTGACAGCTTGTAAGTGTTCCATCTTCACATCCTTCTATCACTTTAAAATCTATATCCTTTTTTACATTAGACTTTGATTCTGTCTCTACGGTTGTGGTTTTGAGTTGCATGTTGTTCATGATTAATTCTACAAAACATTTTTGTAGCTTCTAGCTAGTCATTTGTATTAGCTTCTTTTGAAAAAAGTGTATGAACTTGTAATATTTTTTTTTTACCATTCTGTAGGTCATCTCTGCTGTTTTAACAATTTCTTTCATAATAAATAAGAAAATAAGACATTTTCATGTCAGTTATTTCTCTATTTTCACTTTGCTTCCTGTGTTTTGGAATTACTCTCAAAACATCCTAATTCATTTCAACTGTCTGGAGTGCTTCTCTTGCTTCTTCCAACAAATTTACTAGTTTCAGGCAACTAATCTATCTTTCATTGGCTTTGTAATTGTTGAGACAGAAGGTTAATATCATTTCTCTATATGTGAATAACTGAGTTTTTCAGCACCGCTTACGGAAAAGACAGTCTTTTCTCTAATAAACATTTTTCCTCTTTCGTTGTTACTCAGTTCGCTGTGGATAAATGGGTTTATTATTTTTTTTATTTTATTTATTTATTTTTTTGGTTTTTCGAGACAGGGTTTCTCTGCGTAGCTTTGCGCCTTTCCTGGAACTCACTTGGTAGCCCAGGCTGGCCTCGAACTCACAGAGATCCGCCTGGCTCTGCCTCCTATTTTTATGTTCCATTTCTTTTACTGTTTTTTGTGTCTGTTTTTTTATGACAAAACAGTCAGAAGATATTGTGATTCCTAAGCTGTCATCTTATATTTTTGAAGTTATCCAGTGAAATCTCTCTTGCTTCTTTTTTTTTCTCACAAAGCAGTATGATTTCTTTTTTTTCCAGATAGAATGCCATTAATATTTTGGTACAGATTATATCATATCTTTAGGTCACTTCAGTTGGTACAGACATATTAACATTAAAATTTCCATTCCATGAACACAGGATGTCTTTGCTTTGTATATATGTGTGCATGTATGTGGATTTGTACTTATATATGTATGTATGTGCATGCATGTATGCATGTGTGAATGTGTGTATTTGTATCCATATATGTGTGTATGTGTGTATATCTGTGTGTGCACAAGCATGTGCAAGTTTTTGTTTTTCAGTTTCTTTCATCAATGCCCTATAATTTTCACCAGATCTTTTAATTCTAATCTTTCAATCCATTTACTATTTCTAATAGATTTATACTGAATTCTTTGGAGGTAGGTTTCTACACATAATGTATTACCTGCAAACTATGACAATTTTGTTTCTTCTTCCAATATTCCTTATCCTTCTTGCCTGTTTTTCTGAATAGGACTTCAAACAATATGCTGAATTAAATATAGTGAAGATTTCACCCATGAAATATCAAATCATGGCAGTCAGTATTCCATCTTGAACAGAAGAAGGGCTCATGAGGCCCACCTCTGGATGAGAGGAACCACAGGATGCTGAAGAAAGATGAGTCAGTATTTTTTTTAGGGAATAGCTCCTTGGCAGCTTACACATGCCTAAATGGTCAACCCTACACACATCCGTATGACCTATCATCCATTCATCTATCATTCTGTCTATCTGTCTATCTATCTATCTATCTATCTATCTATCTATCTATCCATCTATCCATCTATATAATCTATCTAGACATGAAGAAAGGGTATGGGAACATGGAATGAAATAGAGAAGGGGAGGAAGGAGTAGATATAGAGAAAAATGCATTACAATTATGTCTCAAATTCTTAAAAACAAAAATAGTGAAAGTACAGGTTCTTTTCTGTTTCAGAACTTAAGCAATTCCAGCTTTACCCAGTGTGGGGTCAGCTGTTCTCTACTGAATGTGACATGTTCTATTGAAGTAGTTTCCCTCTATACTGAACTTTTCCAGTGTTTTTTTTTTTTTATCATGTCTGAATGTAGGGTTCTATCAAATGCTTTTTCAATATCTGTGTAAATTATTGACTGGTTTTTGCCCCTTTTCTGTAGATGTGGGATGTCAGTTTGACTTGTATATGAAGAAGTGTCCTTGCATCCTTGCAGTGACTCTGACTCAAATGTGATTCATTGTCCTATTTTCTCACTTTTATTTTTCAAAGTGATTTTTTAAGATTTAACATCTGATGAGTCTTTGGAGGAAGGTTACTCTGTTTCTTCTTTTTCTTGTTGTCTTTCTCATTGACAAATCTTGTAGATCTTGTCTTATTGACAAGGTTCTCTGCATTCCTTAACTTATCCCTGTGATAGAGAGTACATCCGTGGAATGAAGCCTTTGAGTTTAGATAAGAATTCAGCAAGTGAAATTATGGATAAAGACCTTCTAGGTGGAAGCAGTGGTAGATGTTTCTGTGTTTTCTAGGAAAGCCAGTAGTTCCAAAATTAGAAAAAAAAAGAAAAAAGAAAAAAAAAACCAAAACCTGAAATCTCCCTTTTAAACAGAAGCTGAATGTGTGGAGAATTGTAGTATAAACACAGTGTCCACTATAGAAATAGGAACTCGGCATCTTGTTGACCTGTATTCTGTGCTCTCTGAATAGAAGTGTTCTATTTCTACTTTTTGCAGCCCAGAGAACCATGATTCTATGGTGTTTCTATGGGACTGACATTTCAGCAATGTTTTTAAGTCAGGCAATGACTATTTTTCTGGACCATCTTGTCTTATTTTGGGTCATATCCACAAGGTTTTAAAAAGTTGCATGTGATATGAGTTTCTGACTTATGACTGAGTGGCATTTAATTCTAAGTATAGATCACATTTTCTTTATCCATTTATCCATAAATGGACATTTGGGTTGTGTAGGTCTGCAAAAATCTACTCCCATATACTGCATATGAAATTGCCACTTGTATATGTCAAAAGAATTGTGTCCAGTAATTTAAATTGAATGTGGTTCAGTTTTCTATATTTACAGCAACTCAAAAGATCAAACAGCCACATGAATGCAAAGCTATGAATGCAAAGTGAAACACCTCATTTCCTGGCAACACTGATATTTCTTCTCCCTCTTTGATTAAGCAAGGGTATTGGATCTAAAATTCTGCTGTATTATAGAATCACTAATAAAGACAGATAAATATCAAGGCTGTAGTTGTACCCCCATACAAGTAAATCAATGACTGGGATGGTTTTCTTTTTCAATCCTAAAATAATTCCAAAATGCGTCACTGTTTTAGAATAAGGTGACATGGAATTTCCTTTACTAGGTGCACCTGGGTTCTGCTAACTGGTATAGGATGCTTACTGACTTTACATCATTGGTTACTACTATAAAAGGAGGATGACTCCTTCATTTCATTGTTTTAGGGGTGTGTTGGCAGGTGTTCAACCAGTAGTTGTCAGAGCACGCTGTCAGAAGACAAGTTCACAAAGCCTCCAGGCTCCTGTCCTACTATTCTTGATTCTCAAGTTTTTCTTGTTGAAAAGAAAGCCACTGGTGTAACAACAGATAACTTTGGGGGCTACGTTAATTTAAGAAATTTAAATTAACTATTTAATCTTCAATTATATAATGACATAACTTTGTTTGTTGTCCTTATTTTGTAGAGAAACAAAAACTGATGCAAAAAGAGAGACATTTAAGGTGGTGGATTAATGATTCTAGTATATAACCAGACCTGAGCATGTGAGCTGAAAACACTATACTTTTAATTAAGTCAAAACATCTTCCAGTGCTCCTTTTCATCCTCCTCATTCTTTCCTGTCTCCCCTTCTGTTTGCTTCTTTGACCAGTTTAAGAGGATACAGGCAGCTTGCTGAGCTAGCTCTGCCTCTAGGACTCTAGAAAAATAAATTTTGAGTTATTAAAATCCACTAAATCTATAGTAGCTTGTCATAGTAGCAATAGGAAGCTAATACACCAGCCCAGAATGTTGGAGATTAGTCAAATATATAATAAATATATTATAAAATATATGTACAATAGATAGTAATAAATATATACCTGGATATTAAGATATGCCCATGGTAGTACTGGAATTAGTTTTATAAGATTAACCAATTTAATACCTATGCCATGGGAGAAAACGTATGTCTGGTACTGCTAATCTGTCAAAAACATTTGGTTGGAAAAGTCACAAGCACCAATAGTGAACATACTACTATTTTAAAGATTTAAGAATTACTATTTTTATGTATATGAGTGTTTTATCTGCACGTATGTGTACCATATGCATATTTTGTGCCCATAGAGGCCAGAAGAGGGCTTCAGATCCCCTAGAACTAGAGTACAGATGGTTTTCAGCTACCATATGGGTAATAGGAATTGAACTTGGGTCCCCTGGAAGAGAAATGAATGCTCTTAATGGATGAGCTATTTCTCCAGATCAAACCTCCAACTATTAGTCTGCTAAATGAACACAGTATCAAACTTCCCCCTAAATTGGTGCCTCTCTGCCCGTACATTAGAGCAGACTGAAACCTCATCATAGAAGTTTCTCCTTGTGTATCACGTTTAATACAGGAACTCATGACTGTTCAAAGCGCAAAGGAAAGTGTAAGTGGGCTGTCTGACTACAAACATACCATTACTATTCCCACCTCCCTAAGTTGCAGGGACCCATTCTGAAAAGGGGGATGAAAATATCATAGGAACCGGAGTTTGAGGAAATCTGGAGTGGAACAGTATCTTCTGGACATGCCAGGGCTGCTGTACTTACGCACCTGTGAGCTTACAGTAGCTGTGGTTGCTCGCACAGTATCTGCATATACCAAGACAATAAATACTATAGCACGGTCCATGAATCTCCACCATATGCTTACACAGTATCTGCATATACCAAGACAATAAATACTATAGCATGGTCCATGAATCTCCACCATATGCTTCCTTAGAAGCTACTGACAGCTGATGGTTTCCGGGAGACAGAGAGTCAGTTTTCTTTAAGGGTGTAGCTCAAAGTAGGTCTGCCATTCTGCTTCAAATGGCCCCATATCTATGTGTATGGGTTACACAAATTGAACTTGGGTTATTATAATAAAGATGACATGAGTTGGGAGGTAGGGGTGAGGAGGGACAAACAATCAAAAACATTGCATGAAATTTTCAGTGAATTAATAAAATAATTTGGCACTAATAGCCTTAATCTTTATTTCATTTTGTGACAGTAATAGATTTTAATGGCAATATGTATTTTGGAAATAATGCTATAAAATGGATTTTCTATTATGAAATATTTTATAATAAATTATATCGCTTTTAATAAGATATATGCTCTGATAAATCAATTACTTTAAAATTTTTAGACGTTCTCACTGCCTTTTAAGAGACTGGATCCACTAAAGTGGAGCCTTGGTTTTACTGGAACAATTGGTGCTGGTTAGCTGGAGCTCAGAAGTTAATGGTGACTAAGAAACTAACATCACTGAGGTGAAATCTTCTGGGAAGTGTTTCTGTAGGGTCAGCACATAGGATCTGTGGTACTGTGGGGCCAACATTTAGTAAGACGTGAGGAATAAGTCAGCAAGCAGTGTTCATTTGGTCTTTGCATCAGTTCCTGCCTCCAGGGTACTGCTTTGAATTCCTGCCCTGACTTTCCTCAGTGATGGGAGGTTACCCAGAGGTGTAAAATGAGAGAAATCCCTTCCTCCCAGGTTGCTTTGGTCATGGTGATTTATCACAGCAGTAGAAATTAACTCTGACATATATAGTGATCCACACAGCAAAATTCTCTCTCTCTCTCTCTCTCTCTCTCTCTCTCTCTCTTTTTTTTTTTTTTTTTTACAGTGCTGGGGGTTGAAGCTAGACTTTCGCAAACTCTTGGCAGGTGATCTGCCATTGAACTATATATACCCTGAGCACTAGGTTTAAAATTTTTATTTTCAGCAATGGTCCCAGGAAATTCCCCAGGTTGGCTTTGAACTTGTTGTGATCCTTCTTTCTCAACCTCCAGTGTATTGAGGTTATAGATATGCATTTACGTTTGGTGTTTCTTATATTTTTACAATACATTTTACTAAGTTGTTTCAGAGTTCCCTAATAGACAATTCAGAGTTCAATTTTTTCTCTCGCATTCCAGTATAGCTCGCTTTGGAATAGCTCATTTCAGAAGCAGAGATAACTCAAAACTAAAGGGAATATTTATAATTCAAAAGAATTGTTCTATTTTGGGCCCATCAGGGGTTTGGTGGGTTAACATACTTGCCACTAATGTGTGACCAGAATGCTATCCTTGGGGCCCACCTGGTGAAATAGGAGAAACAACCCTTATAACTTGTCTACTGACTTCCATGTGTGCTCTGTGCTGCACACACACATGCCCTCCTGCATATACAGACACACACAAATAAAACAAAAGATGAAATTTTTGGGGGGGGCATTTTGATACAGGGTTTCTCTGTCTAGCTTTGGAGCCTGTCTTGGAACTCACTCTGTAGCCCAGGCTGGCCTCAAACTCATGGAGATCTGCCTGCCTCTGCCTCCCGAGTGCTGGGATTAAAGGCATGCACCACCACCACCCAGCAAAAGATGAAATTTTAAAGCAATTATAAAAGAAGTAGATGCTCATACCAATTACTAACAAAGAGATTTCTTTGTTGAACTACACATAAGGTAGGTTCTTCCTTGAAAGAGAAAGCTTGTGGCTGTCCTGGAACCTAGCATGCTTTTACCATGCTTATACTACTGCCATATTACCTACACTCCTAAAAACTCCAACATTGGCAGTCTTTCTTTGCACATATATGAAAATCATGGATTTTTTATTAATTAAAATCGTGAACTCTGATGGTGATTTTACCATGAATGATGGAGGGCACAGACTAATTAAATAATTATTTTCTTAAGGCTTTCTGATATGCAAGTGATTCTGTTGGTGCAGGTCACTGTTCTAATGTTTTCCTGACACTATGTGATAAATTTGCAAAAAATCTTCAGATATATTCCCAGGTTAAAAAAAAATACAGAGAGCTTAATATCAGTTCCTGGAATTGTGATGACCTGTGGTAACCCATGAAGCATCTGACTTCACTCACTTGTGGAATGGTTACTTTAAGGCAATAATTGTTCAAGGTGAGTATGGTACCAGCAGCATGCACATTGTTTGACATCTTGTTGAAAATGCAAATTATTTGGCCAAACTCAAGACCTGCTGAATTAAAATGACTGTGTTTTTAGATCAAATAGCTTTTATTAAATTTATTCCTTTGGAACCATGCCAATTTAATTAAGCATGACACTAAGTTCCCACCTAGGGCATAAGAACTTCTCAGACATGGGGTTTTTGATTGGTTTTATAGTACCAGGCATGGAATCCCTCCTAGGGAGTAGATCTCAAATACAGTCAGAGAATGGTTGGTTTATTCCATAATACTCATGTCACTATGACCTCAATGGGTACATCTTACCTGCCAGGTTAGTGTTATATTGGGTAGGGTTCCTCCATCACACCACATAGTATATTTTAGCACTATAGAAGCTAGACAAGCTACCCGTCAAGGAGGATGCATCCAGCTCAGTTCCAGGTTTATTTCACTGTTTCTTTCAACAAATACATGTGGTACCATCAGTGATAGGACTGTATCAACTAGTTCTGTCAGACAGCTATGAGAACTGTCAAGAGCCAATATTGTTTTGGGGCCTTTGGCCTCTTAGTGATTAACAAATCTTATGGAACTTTAATGGGCCTTCCAAGTTATTTGTTTTCCTGTTTTACTTCTATAAGATTACACTTGAACATTTTATATATTTATAGGTGATTCTTTCACATAAATATTTTATATGATATTAAATAATGTTAATTAGCATATCTATCACTTTAAACACTCATCATAATTTATGGCAAGGCTGTTTTTGCCAGACTCTGGTGCATAATTTAGGTGGAGAAGTGGCTCTATTGGAGTGCCAAATGAACCTGTCAGTTCTAAACTGACAGAAATCCCTGCCAGTGATTCTCAGCCTAGAACTCTCACTAGGCTTTTTGGTCTTCACAGATGTATTTTGAGACATTTTCACCTTCCACATAGCTCACATTCGGAAAGACTTTCTGATGCTCAATATATTTACTAGCTGTTTCTAGAGGCTAAATTAAGAAACAAATCCTTATTTAATGCTTGGTAGATTCAATTATGCCCTAATTTTTCTATATCATTGCATCTTATTGTTTTGTTAAAATATGACAACATTATTCTAGAGGAGATTTTATATAGCTACTGGAAATGCAAGATTTTTATTTAGTGTAATATTCTGTCACTATTTTACATGTATCCTATTATTTGTCATATTATCCCATGTGTATATTACTCAGAGAAATTATATAATTATTAATTTGCATAGATTCGTTATGCTATGGGCCTCCTGAACAAAGCCCCCTGTGGTGTTTCTTTCAGCATCATGCTAAAAAGTTATATCATATACTTTCAATAAAGTTTAAAATAGCATAATTTGTGAATG
This sequence comes from Peromyscus eremicus, assembly GCF_949786415.1. Classification (NCBI taxonomy): domain Eukaryota; kingdom Metazoa; phylum Chordata; class Mammalia; order Rodentia; family Cricetidae; genus Peromyscus; species Peromyscus eremicus. The sequence continues at coordinate 75,237,991 of NC_081422.1, forward strand.
AAAGATAAAGACAGTTGTTTGGATCAATAATTTAATTAATGAACTTTAAAATAGATGTCTTATGGTAATACAATTAGAACTTTAGCTTAGAAGGGAAATCTCAATTCTTTTCACTAAGCAAGTATTACAATTGTACCAAATCTTTAAAAGGCAGTCACAGCGGCCGGGCGGTGGTGGCGCACGCCTTTAATCCCAGCACTCGGGAGGCAGAGCCAGGCGGATCTCTGTGAGTTCAAGGCCAGCCTGGTCTCCAAAGCGAGTTCCAGGAAAGGCACAAAGCTACACAGAGAAACCCTGTCTCGAAAAAACCACAAAAAAAAAAAAAAAAAAAAAAATAAAGGCAGTCACAGCTAAATGTAGTAAATGTAGTCATGTAAACCTCTAATCCCGACAGTGAAAGACGGAGGAAAGTGGACCAGAGATTTAAAACTCACTCCTATTATAGAGCAAGTTCCAGGTCAGCATGAGCTACATGAGACCATGTCTCAAAGCAAACAAAAGCAACCACAAAAAGAATAAAATGTTAGTTTTAGAATAAATATTTTGCCTAATAAACATCCACATTTAAAGATGACAACTAAGAAATGAATTGTTTTAAATGACAATATGCCATAATCAAGTGAGAAGTCTTTAGAAATAAAAAATAACTCAGTATTAGTGCATCTTTGAGCAATTAAACCTATTGATAGTATGAAGAAAATAAAACATATGTTCTAAAAGTAAAATAGAGCAATATTTATTATAATTCAACATTTTCCCTAGTTTAAACAAATTCGTGTGAGTAATTGTGAAGGACATACTTATCCTATTAAGTTCATAACCAACTCTATGCCATCTCATAGGAGCCAATAGGAGCCATCTCATAAATAAAATATATGTGTGTGCATCAACATTTTAATAATGCATGCAACCCAACTCAACAATGTCACTACTGAAATTCTCCTCAGTGAGTTGTTATACGAAAATGTGTGCACTGACTTTATTCATACTATATACAGCTACATATAAACCCAAGTTTGTATAGATAAAATTAAAAAGTAAATTATAATTTATTTAAAAAGACAAATATTATTTGACCATTAAGACGATCATTCTGGGCTCCATTTAAAATTGTTATATTAAACATATGTATCTCTTCAGTTGCTTAAGATGTTATGAAAGAAATATGTTTTACAAATTCAGCTATAAGGAGAATGTAGAGGGAAATATAGGAGAGGAAAATCAAATGAAAACTAATAATTGACTGAATATGGTGTAGCCAAGTCAATCCACTGTGGCTTCAGAAGGCCCTTTGTTGAATAGGAAGCGTGCTTAACTTGTAAGATCACTGAGAAGTTACAAGTATCATGAAAGCCAAGCACGTGGTGAGAACTGTGTGTGTAAAGAGGTATTGAAGCACCCAACCCCTCTTTTGCCCTGTTTGTTCAGAAAGCTCTAGTCCCTGGTTAACTTTAAGACAGATTTATGAAATGGAATTTAGATTACATCTTACCTAAACTCCAAAAGCCTCGATTAATCAGAATACTCAGTTAAAAATGGAGGATGAGGCAGGTTAAGTGAAAGTTTGCAACAGCGGAAGCTTCTACAGATGTTAGTTAGGATTTAGACATATGTACATACTTATGTAGAAGGCTATGATTCCTGACCAATAATAGTGAATAATCTAGGTATTGATTTTTGTGAGCCACTAACAAAAAAGTAGCAAAGACATGGTATTCTTCTTTAAGACAGGAAGTCCAGCAGATGCAGGGAGGTCATTCATGTCTGTTAGTGTTTCCTCCCGAAAGGTAAGCACATGTCTAAGGCTTGGGAACCATTGAGGGAGAAACTTCAACCTGCTCAGGAAAGATAGAAACAAACCACCCTGGAGTCATGCTTGTAGCTTCATGGTAGAATGCTTGCTTAGCCTGTACAAGGCAGTGATTTGATACCAACAGAAGGAAAAAGCACAATGAATGAATGAATGAATAAATAAGTATCTCCAAAAGAAGGAAGATGGAAAAAGAAAATGGAGTGTAGTAGTTTGAATGAGAATGCCTCCCCCCACCATAGGCTCAGATGTTTGCATACTTTATGCCCAGTTAGTAGCTTTGGTAGAGGTTTTAGGAGATGCAGCCTTGTTGGAGTAAGTATGTCACTGGGGAGAGTTTTGAGAGTTTAAAGAGTTGGAGCCACCTCCAGTTTCCTCTCTCTGATGTGTGCTTGTAGTTCAAGATGTGGGAGAGAGGTGAGGGTTGTCACAGAAGCCTTCTGTGGTGGTTTGAAAGAAAATGGCCCCCAAAGAGAGTAGCACTATTAAGAGGTGTAGCTTTTTTGGAGTAGGTGTGGCCTTGTTGGAAGAAGTGTGTCATTGTGGGGGTGGGCTCTGATGCCCAAGCTATGCCTAGTTCACTTCCTGTTGACTGCAAATGCAGATGGAAAACTCTCAACTCCTTCTCCAGCATTATGTCTGCCTGCACACTGCCATATCCTGTCATGATGATAATGGACTAAACCTCTGAAACTGTAATCCATTTCAATTAAATGTTTTCATTTGTAAGAGTTGCTGTGGTTATGGTTTCTCTTCTAAGCAATAGAAACTCTAAGACACCACCTATGTCCCTGTTTCTCAATGTAAATCTGCAGTCATGGATGCCACTACAAAAGCAGCTTCGTTGTCCTTTACAGTCAGCAGGAACACTGATCATGGATTTCCACATGGTTTCTGGCAACAGCATGGATCACAGACATCTACATGGTCTCTAGTATCAGCACCTGCCATTGATTCACCTCAGCATGTTTTTTTGTGGCAGTACAGACCATGGACATCAACACAGCCCTCTGGCCGTAGCATAGGTCATGGACATGGGTGCAGCACAGGCCAAGGGCATCAACATAACCTATGGGGCAACAAAGGCCAAGGACACCAATATGGTCCTCTGTGGCAACCCAGCACACAGATAGAAACTTGGCCTCAGGTGGCAGCTCAGGCCACTCACATCAACATGGGCCCCACAGCAGCACTGCCCAAAGACATTAACATGACCTCAGCAGCAGCACAGACAATGGATATACTCATGGCCTTGGATGGTGACACAGGTCACAGACATCATCAGGGTCTCCTCAAGGACCCAGGCATGGCCCTCAGCAGCAGCAAAAACCATAGATATCAACATGGCCTCAAGTGTTTTATTTATTCTGTAGTCACTCAGCTTTTTCATGATGCTTGTGGCTGGATATAAATGATGCCTCCCTTGAGCGTGATGATGAATATGATGGGATCATTCCTGAAGATGTTAATGAGTATAAGGGCACAGTCACTCAATGGACAGGTCCCATTTCCTGCTAGTGACACAATGAACATATTCCATTCTGGAAACTTAAACATCTAAAGTCAATGTTGCTATGACTCTACACAGATCTGCTGGTAAAGAGTAGCCAGGATCCCTGGGCAGGGGCAGAGAGGGAAATCTAATCAGTATATAGTGTGATAAGTTTTTAAGGAGTGGGAAAGTATAATGCTCTCCAAAGAAAAAGCTAGATTGTACCCACCAGACTTGAGTTAAAAAATAAGAATATTAAAATACAAAAGGAAAACAGTATAAACAAACTTATGACAGCCCACAGGAGCACCAGACCACATGTGAGTGCCTGGTGACAGGTAGATGCAATCAGGCCTGTCTGTAAAGATTCCATAAAATCCTAAACCTCCCATGGCCACATAGAAAACACTAGGACTCTTAATTTCTGCCTTCAAGTATGCAAAGGGTGCTAGAAAGAAGAGTAAAGAGCTGAGAAAAGACTTTCCAATCAAATGGATTTAAGAAGCAAGCTGGTATAGCTATCCTAATATCTAACAAAATAGACTTCAAACTAAAATCAATCAAAAGAGATGGAGAAGGACATTACATACTCATCACAGGAAAGATCCACCAAGATGAAGTTTCAATTTGGAACAATATCATTTCATTAGATGCTGAAAAGGCCTTTGACAAAGCCCAATGCCCCTTCATGATAAAAATCTTGGAGAGATCAGGAATACAAGGAACATACCTAAACATAATAAAGGCAATTTACAGTAAGCCAATAGCCAACATCAAATTAAATGGAGAGAAACTCAGAGTGATTCCACTAAAATCAGGAACAAGACAAAGCTGTCCACTCTCCCCATATTTATTCAATACAGTACTTGAAGTTTTAGTTATAGAAATAAGACAATAAAAGGAGATCAAGGGGATACAAACTGGAAAGGAAGAATTCAAACTTTCACTATTTACAGATGATATGATAGTATACATAAATGATCCCAAAAATTCTACCAGGGAACTCCTACAGCTGAAAAACACTTTCAGTAATGTGGGAGGATACAAGATTAACTCCAAAAAATTAGTAGTCCTCCTATACACAAATGATAAATTGGTTGAGGGAGAAATTAGAGAAACATCACCCTTTACAATAGCCACAAATAATATAAAATACCTTGGGGTAACTCTGATTAAACAAGTGAAAGACCTGTATGACAAGAACTTTAAGTCTCTGAAGAAAGAAATCGAAGAAAATATCAGAAAATAGAAAGATCTCCCATTCTCATGGATAGGTAGAATTAACATAGTAAAAATGGCAATCTTACCAAAAGCAATCTACAGATTCAATGCAATCCCCATCAAAATCCCAACACAGTTTTTCACAGACCTGGAAAGAACAATACTCAAGTTCATTTGAAAAAAAAAATACACAGGATAGCTAAAAGCATCCTATACAATAAAGCCACCTCTGGAGGCATTACCACCCCTGACATCAGGCTCTACTATAGAATTATAGTAATAAAAACAGCTTGGTATTTGCATAAAAACCAACATGTGGAACAATGGAATCAAATTGAAGACCCTGACCTTAACCCACACACCAATGAACACCTAATTTTTGACAAAGAATCCAAAATTGTACAATGGGAAAATATAAAGCATCTTCAGCAAATGGTGCTGGCATAACTTGAAGTTAACATGTAGAAGATTGCAAATAGATCCATATCTATCAACATGCACAAAACTCAAGTCCAAGTGCATCAAAGACAACATAAATCCAGTTACACTGAATCTGATAGAAGAGAAAGTAGGAAGTAGTCTTGAACATATTGGCACAGAAGACTACTTTCTAAAATTGGCACAGGAGACTACTTCTTAAATATAACACTAGTAGCACAAACACTGAGAGCAACATTTAATAAATGGGACCTCCTGGAAATAATTTTAATTTATAATTCAATGTTTAATTAAATATAAACCAATTAATATGAAAATGAATAAAATCTTTAAATTATGAAAGACACAAAGAATTTGCTATTCACCTTTTCAGGGAGCTTAGAAAAATGTTCTTTATGTAAGAAAAACAGGGAAGATACCAGAATGGAATAAAGATACAGAAATAGTCTGGGCATGGTGGAGCATGCCTTTAATCCCAGCATTTGGGAGGCAGAGGCAGGCAGATCTCTGTGAGTTTGAGGTCAGCCTGGTCTACACAGTGAGTTCCAGGACAGGCTCCAAAGCTACACAGAGAATCCCTGGTGTGAACCGCCCCCCATACATAAAAAAAGACCCAGAAATATCAGAGAAATGCAGACCCCTCAGCAGATCACACGTGGTTCCATTGTCATTTCTGGGATGGATGCAATGACTTAACTCACAATATACTAGAATATCACTGTTGGACCATTCAGCAAAGAACAAGAAAACGTCTCTTAGAAATACAAAGTCATAGTTGAAGGGAACATTTTCCTGTGTAGAAGATATATACTCATGACTGGAAAATAAAATCAAAGTCTTACCAAAATTGAATTGAAAGGAACTTGGCAAAACTCTTTTTTTTTTCAAAATGATACAAGAATACCCTAATTCTAAAACTAAACAAAGTAAACATTATCAGCAAAACTGAAAACTATAGCTCTAAATCTCTGATAAATATTGATGCAAAAATCCTCAATAAAATACCAACAAACCCGACTCAGTAGCATTGATGGCTCACACACCTGACAAAATGGGACTCATTCCTGGCATTCAAAGATGGTTCAATATACATACATCAATAGATATGGTAGACTACATTAACAGATAAAAGACCAAAAATTCATCATAATTTTAATATGTACAGAAAAGATACAAGATTCAACCTCCATTTATATAAAAACAGAGAATCCTTCAACAAAAGGGCTGTAACAAGAACATAGTTCAAAATAATAAGATTACATATAAAAATGTATAATCAATCCCATACTAAATGGGGATAAATTGTTCCTTTAAGAATAAAACAAAGCTGATCACTGTTAGCATTCTTACTTAATGTAGTACTAGAAGTCTTATTGATAGCAGTTGGGCAAGAGAAATAAACAAAGATCATTCCAATTGGAAAGAATGAAGTTATGTTACTCATAGGTTTCAGATGGCATATTTCTATACATAGGGAAACCAAAATGTGCCATTAAAATTATAAAAGCTATAAAACAACTTAAATAAGAAGCAGTTTAAAAAAATTAACAAAAGCATTTCTATACACAAACAATTAAGTTACTGGAAAAAAATCTATCCACAATTCCTTTACAAAAACTGTAAACTCTAAAGCATCTCTGAAAGAAATACAAAATAAATAGAGAGATACTCCATCATAGACAAGAAGAATGAGTATTATAAAAATGACTATATTTTTACTTTGTATTCATTGAAATTCCTATCAAAACGTTAATGTTTTTCTTCAAAAAAAATTCTTAAATCCACATGGAAGCACAAAAGACCTAGAATAATCAAGGTAATTCTGAGAAAACAAAATAAAACAAAAAATAAATGAAAAACAACAACAAAAATGAAATCATCACATTACCTAGCTTGGATACATCTACAAAGTTATAGTTAGTAAGATCTAAAACAGTGTGGTACCGGTACTAGGCATGATGGCACAACCTTAGTTAATATCAGTATGTTGGAGATGGAGAAATAATGGTCTTGAGTTCAAGAGCAGCCCAGGGTACCTTTTACAAATTCAAGGTCAACCCTGGCTACATAGTAAGACTTCACCAAAATACTAAGAACAGAAACTAGAGTTCAGTCCTCGAGTATCTACCTGACATGTATCAACCCTTGTTTCGATTTCCAGGACACAGCAAGTAGAAAACAACAAAACCCAGGATGGTTCTGACACAAAACAGAGAACCCAGAGTGACAACAGACTTGTACAATCAACCAAGTTCAGATAAAACTATGAAAAAACAAGTTCTGGGCAAAGATGGTCTGCTCAGTGAATGGCACTAAGTTGGATGTTTGAATGCAGAGAAAGGAAACAGCATCTCATTCTTTGACCATATAAATAAACTCAAAACAGATCAAAGGCCTGAATCTTAAACCCCTACCTAAGAAACTCCTATAAGAAAACAGAGTGGAAATGTTTCAATAGTCAATAATGGTGAAAACAGAAAAATGGGGTAATAGTAAGTTAAGAAGTCTTGTTACAGCAAATAAAATCATCAATAGCTTTAAGAAATAACACCCAAAAAGGGAGAAAATATTTGTAGTACATCTGACAAGAGATTGACATGCAGAATACACAAGGAAATGGTGGGGGGAAGCACTGTAGTTTCAATAAATGGGATAAAGAAATAATCAAACGCTCCTCCATAGATTTACAAATGATCAATAAACACATGAAAAATACTCAATTTCACAAATCACCTGAGAAATGCAAGTCAAAACTCCAAGAGTGATTGTCTCACTCCAGTTAGAATGGCTGTTATAAAAAATCCAAAACAATCAACCAATCAACCAACCAAACAAACAAACAAAAACCTCAAAAGTCAAGCAGCAAACAACAGAAACAGCAATAAGGAAAACAATTCAAGCACACAAATGCTGGAAAGGTTGCAGAGAAATGGGAGCTTTGGACAAAACGGATGACTTTTGGGTTCAGGTCCCAGTACACACATGATAACCTATGTGGTCCAACACTGTCTTCTGGCCTCCTCAGGTTTCAGCACACATGTGGCAAATATCTGTGCATGTAGGTATACACAAGTATACACAAAATAAAAATAAATAAATCTTAGAGAAACAAAATAGGAACTCTATACTGTTTGTGGAAATATAAAGTAATATAGGCTTTATGGAAAACTGTATGGTGTCCCTTAAAGAAAAAACAAAAGCCAGATGAACTAGCATATAATACAGGAATTATACTACAGTGCTTACAGTCAAGAGAAATAATATCTTTATAGCAAATGATATTTGTGTGCAGAGAGTTTTTAATAATTACTCCTAATAGTCAAAATTAGGAATGAGCCCAACAACCATCAGCAGACAGATAAGACAAATGTAATATGTTAAGATGATGGAATAGTACTCAGCCATAAAAATGAAACCCTGTGATTTGCAGCAGAATGGATAGAACTCAAAAATGTTATTTTTTAGTGAAATGGGCCACATTCTATGATAGTTCATAGTTCATTCACATGTGTAAACAATAAGCCTGTCTTGGAAGGCATGAGATAGTGGAGACCAGAGATGAGGAGAGGTTAGGGTAAAGGGAGAATGAAGAGAAATTAAGAGTGGCCTCTAGGGACTGCTCAGAGTCCTGGAGTAAGGGCTTCTCAGACGAAGAAAGGAGGATGAATGTGACTGATGCATGTTGTATATGTGTTTGGAATTATTACAGTGAGAGGCATTACTTTGTACAGTCAATAAATGTTAAAATATAAGTCAAAACTCAAATTGTGTATGTAGAAAATAAATCAATAGAGATGACCACTTAAAATATATCTATACTAACATAAAATATGTAGCTGTTTAAAAGTAAATATTCAATATTACTGAAAAATAAACTAAAAACACTCAATATTTGGGTTTGGGATGAATAAATTCATAGTAAGCCATAGAAGAACCATATGCAAAAACTGTAGAATTTTTACACTTTATTATTCATATTAATACACACACATATACATATATAAATACAAATGTGTGTGTGTGTGTGTGTGTGTGTGTGCGCACGCGTGTGCGCACGTTTCTGTTTCAGAAAAGCATAATGCTGATAAATTCTTTGAGAGAGGGAGCTAAGTTGAAGGCAAATAAAATAACAACCCTTTGTTTACATTATTCTGCAAACCCTACAGAATAATTATAAACTATCCTTCCAATTATTCTAACCTTTGTTAAATGAAAGAAATTGCTACTTATAATCACTAAGATTTCATTTTTTGATTAATCATTTCCTCAGAATGGGCATTAAACATGCTAGATAGCAACCAAACATGTGTCCACAAAGTCATCATTTTGGACTTGCTGTAAGCCATAATATTCCCCAAATTTCTGCACAGGAAAATCACTATATACTGCTCAGATAAATATAGATAATAATATTATCACCAACAAGGAGAAGATAGATTTTATAGGATATAAAAGCCATCAAGAAATTGACAACTCACTGAGTACACGAGACTATACCAATGCATTGCAAAGATTTGAGGTGCTGGGTAGCTTTTGACTTTTTCCTATATTAGTGAGAAAAAAGACTGTAAATAGTGCTGATGTTTCTACTACTAGAAGAATGTTTGCCTTTTACAGTTGCTTTTTTAGTTCTGTACTTTGCAAAATCTCATACATGAATTATAGTAATTCTCTGACCATGCTTTCCATGAGGCAATACTGCATGCAATATGATCACTAACTGATATAGGAGCTTTGTTATGAGTCACATACATTTGATGGCAATAAACTAGAAAATAGTAGGGAGATGGACAAGTGTGTGACAAGGCTGGGCTAAGGAACTGACAGAAGATCAGCCTGCCTGAGATGAAGCTTTGGTTACTCTAGCTGAGGCATCCTTTATTGCAGTGACATGTCAGATGTGTCTCTGAGAACTGTCACCTAGAATGTGGTCCACATGTCCAAGAAAGATGTAGCTTTACTTACAATATTCCTCTAGGAGAGGGGATGGTGGCTTGCTTTAGTAATCAGTGGAGTGACACCTTTCTTTATATTAAGAAGAAAAAAAAGAGATTAAAAAATTACTCAAGATTCAGTAAATAGCTGAGGGCTATCTACTAAAATATGTAGCACCTTATGTGACTGAAGCTGTCTCCCTTAATAAAACAGTAGCATAAAAAAGTCATTGAATAGAATTCTCCTTGTACAGTGCCCAATTTCCTGCTCCTGCCTTTGCTTTGTTCGTTTTGGTAAACTTTATAAATCAAAGTGACATATTCTGCAGAAGGTGAGTTTGGGAGACGCTGATAGCTTCAGGGTAAGCTTTTATGTCAGTGTCAACTCAGACACCAGAGTCACGTTATAAACAACAGACAGTGAAGAACCCTGTCATCAGCGAGACAATTGACCCTACGGAGATTTTGCACCTGTGACACATAGATCAGACTTAGGGGATTAAAAAAATGTTGCCTATATAATTTAAATATTAGGTCAGATATAAAATTGCTAAAACAGAAAGATTGGAATTTTCCTGGAAAATGTGCCATATGCAACTACTGTTCCTTATCTTTTGCAGACTATTATTAGACTAGTTAAACTTATTATTTTATTTGGTTTATGTGAAAATATATTTAATCATATTTCATCTGTTTCATGAAATTTCACATTTAAATTCCTTTACACAATATATTGATTCATACATAGAATTAAACTACATTTGAGAAGTCTGTAACTCAATATTGATCTAAATTCTCAAGGAAGTATATGACGAAAGTACACTTAATTTCTTGTAATTATTTTAACATATAGAAAGTTTTCTTGAAAATAATTTGTGGGTATTAACAAAGACCCAGAAAAATTATTTCAGTGTACTTATATTTTAACAATGCAAGAAGACAACCTTTCCACAGAGTCTTTTTATGAAAAAGAGAAGTGTATGCTGGCTACACGATAAGTTTGGTACTAGCTACATGTGTCAGACCACTGAGATTAGGAGAAAGTGAAGAAAAACATGAGCTGGCATTCTGGAGAGCATTACCTGTGGTGGGACACCTTGTACAGCTTTGACACAGGTGAAGGGTCTTGGATCTACCTCAACTGAATGTATCAGGCTTTGCTGACTCCCCATGGGAAACTTACCTTTTTGGAGGAGAAAATAGGGGGTAGGTTGGAAGGGAAGGCTTGGGGGGATTAGGAGGAGGGAAGAGAGGGGAATCTGTATTGGTGTGTAAAATGAAAAAAAATTCTTAATAAGGAAAAAAAAGAAAAACATTATGACAATCATGTAATTCAGCATCATTAATGCCAGTCCTTCAAGAATGATGATAAAGATACCTGAGAGTATGTGAATGCATGTATGCATGTGTTTATATGTGAACAAGTGCGTGCCTACCTGTTTGTATGTGTGAGTGGAGGTCAGAGAACTATCAATGGTGCTGTTCCTTGGGTTCTATTATCTACACTTTTTATTTTTCAAGACAGTATCTTTTACTAACCTGGAACTCCCCAATTAGGCTAGGCTGGTTGGCTTGCAAGCTCAAGGGATCCATCTGTCTCTGCTTCCAAAGTACAATTTCACACCACCATATCCAGTGTTTTAAAGTGTGGTCTAGGAGATAGAACTCAGTTCCTTGTGCTTGAGCAGCAAGCATTTTACACATAAAGTACTCCAATAGCCCAAGTAACAACTTTTAAAATAAAAATTATCAAGAAATTCATCTATGGGGGCCTAAGAAATGGCTCAGTGGTGAAGAACATTTGTTGCTCTTGTAGTGGACTAGAGCTAGGTTCTTAGAACCCAAGTTGGGTAATTTACAACTGCTTGTAACTCCAGCTCCAGGGGATCCCCATCCCATGCTTCTGGTGCCTGAGTGAACCTGCTTTTAGTTTCCCACACAGACACATATGTGAGAATTATTCACTTAATTAAAATAAATGTTTAAAATTTCTATTTCTTACCATATTAGCTTTTCAAAGCAACAATTTCCATGGGGCAATAATAAACACTACATTATAAAACAAAGAAGGAGGAGGAGGAAGAGATGAGAGGAGGAGAAGGAGGAGAAGGTGGAGAAGGAGGAGGAGCAGGGGGAAGAAGAGAAGGAGAAGGAGGAAGAAGTGATGAAACTGGAAAATAAATATGAAGCAAGGTCTGAGAGTTGTTAGGGGAGGAATTGGGGCCTGTATATGATCTAAACACATCTGTATATGATATAAATATATTAGATAATTATATAAAATTATCAAAGGTTAAAAAAAGAGACCCAGGGTATGAGACACAAAAGGCACAGACAGATAAGGCTAATTTTCTGCCTTTCTCCATTATGGTTTCCTTCTGTTTTTCTCTAGTGTAAAGGAGCAGCCAAATAGAAAGCAGAAATCAGTAAGTTTGTTTTGTTTTGCTTTGTTTGTTTCTCCAGATAGAATTATAACCAAGAAATAAAAAGTCAGCAAGACAATGGCTCTGGAAAAAAAGTGAATCACAGAGTAGACCCAATTGTTGTATTTTTTACTCTTTTGGGAGGCCCACCACCCAGCTTCAAAATAAATCACACACAGAGGCGTATTCTTAATTATAAATGCCTGGTCTTAGCTTGGCTTATTTCTAGCCAGCTTTTCTTAAATTATTTTCTTTTGTAGATGTAACCGTCTTATTAAATAAGAAACACAGAGCCAATATAGAGATGAAAGCCAAGAGGTCAGAGCAATAGCTAAGAGCTAAAAACCTTACCCTTCACTGTTGCTGTTGTCCTACCTCTCTGAAAGAGAGCTACTTCCTGTGTGTCTGTCTTTTTTATAGAGTTTCTGTTCTGCCTTCTCATTGGTTGTAAACCCAACCACATGACCTCCTAGTCACTGCCTGTCTGTACAGACCTCCAGGTCTTCTATGGTTGGTATTGAGATTAAAGGCGTGTGTCTCCATGCTGGCTGTATCCTTGAACACACAGAGATCCGTCTAGCTCTGCCTCCCAAGAGCTGGGATTAAAAGCATGCGCCACCAACGCCCAGCTCTGCTATGGCTTGCTATTAGCTCTGACCCTCAGGCAACTTTATTTATTAACATACAAATAAAATCACATTTCAGTACAAATAAAATATCACCATACTCTTTATCTTCGCCTATGGGATTTTTCTTTTTCTTACTTCTGTATATCTTATTTTCATTCTTACTCCATGGCTGGCTGTGTAACTGGGTGGCTGGCCCCTTGAGTCCTCCTCTTTCTTCTCTTTGTTCTCTTGCTCTTTTTTCTTCTTCTCCCAGATTTCTTCTTCTATTTATTCCGTCTGTCTTACAGCCCCATCTATCTTTTTTCCTGCCTCACTATTGGCCGTTCAGCTTTTTATTAGACCATCAGGTGTTTTAGACAGGCAAAGTAACACAGCTTCACAGTGATAAACAAATGCAACAGAAATGAATGCAACACATCTTTGCATCATTAAAACAAATATTTCACAGAATATACAGATGTAACACATCTTAAAATAATATTCTACAACTCCAAGTATTCTGTAGAAGTCTGCTAACTTTCCCAGAAGCAGGATTACCTTCAAAATTTTGATGAATGAGCCTCATGGCCCATAAGGTAGCTGACCAAGAAACGGCTGCTCTTTAAAGTCCCTCAGCAGTGCTGCAAATGGGTTCTCAATCTTAATTCAGTGTCTCCAGATAAACCGTGCTGAGTCTAGGGGAACTGATTGACAATGGATCCTTAAACTGATTTCATCCCTTGTTACCAGTCTATAATATGTCTATGTAATGTAACTTGTTGATGTGTGTTTTGTCTCACGAGACTCAGGCAGATGGTCATTTACGAATTTCCTTCATAGATATTAAGAAGCTAAAAGGTGAGCAGACAAATCCACCCTGCAACAAGAGCTGGCTAGACTAGCATTGAAGTGCAAGGTTTCAGTGAGGACAGTCAGGTAAACAGCTGAGCCAGGTGTGAAAGGGCCAAAAAAGATGGAGCTCATTTCCTGATAGTTTCAGTCCCTAATCTTGCTTTTACTCTGCAGGATCAAAGCAATTGTTTCTTTTAGTCTGCGCAGAGCCTTGAGTCCTAATCAAGAAATAAGGAAATTTCAATTGGCTTTTCACCTTAGGAAGGTTTGAAATGTTTGAAATCACAAACTAGTGATAAGCAAAACCTCAGGTATAAGCAAACCTCAGAGAGCCACTTCTACACTTTGCAATATTCCTTTCCTCTCTCTCAGTAAGTACAATACAACAGATTAAAACTCACTCTTCATTTAACCAATTCCAGTAGAACTTTGTAATAGTTCAATACGGAGATCAATTAAATACAGCTTTTGTTTCTAATTCTAATTTGTTTAATTTTCCAACAAAAATGCTGTTGATGAAATGATATTGAAAATTTGAATAGCACCATTCAATGTCAAGCCAATGTCCTCTAAGCTTCCAGCAAACCTTATATTTTACATACTATGCCATGTACCATTTCCTCTCTCCTTCCGTCCCTCTTTTTTCCCCTCCCTTCCTCCCTCTCTCCCCCTTTCTCCTTCACTTTATCTTCCCTTGCTGCATTCCTTTCCTTCCTTCCCTCCTCCTTTCTGTCTCTCCATCTTTTTTCTATTTGTAAAACCTTTCATCAGCACTTATTGATGGATTGAACAAAAACAGGGTTCCTTATAACATTTCATACATGTATATATTTTGATCACCTTCAATCCTCTCTTATATTCTGCTCTCAGTTTCCTCTGTTCCCCTTCTTCTACGTACAAGGCTTCCTTCTAATTTTATGTATTATCTATATTTTTCCTTTTTTCTTTATTATTGTTATATTTATGCATACATATAGATATATAAGTGCAACCTTATGAATCCATTTAGTGTTGCACATACGTTTTTAGGGTTGGCCACTTGATGCTGGATAACCAATTAGGCAACTAATCATTGGGGGATACTGATTCTCCTACTCTCATCAATCACTAACTGCCTGTGGGCCTCGTGAGATTTCTCCCATTCACTTTGGCATGTTAACTAGTGTTTTTGTTTTTCAGGTCTTGTTTAGACTATTTATTATATTGCTGAGATTTCATGCTTCCCACAAAAGCCAGTATCAGGCATGGGAAAACTCTGTTTGGGTTGTTGATCAGGGGAGTCCAAGAGAGCTTTCAATATTAAATCAGAATTTTTATCCCAGTGTTTGAAAATGTATAAAGTAAAAATATTTTTATGCAAGAGAAATTTGTAGATATTGATAAATATTTTTCCTTAATTTTCACACATAAAAATTTAATTTTTAACCCCATAATCATTTCTTGGTTATTGGCCAACTACCTCTGCAAGGCATTAGAAGTGTTAAGTCTAGTTAATACCAATCACAGCAAGTTTAAGGAGTCACTGGAATGGCATTCATCTGTAAGTGTTGACTTAAAATCTGACTATGTAGGGGAATTAACAGGTGCTGAAGCATTTTACTGTGGAAGTCATTTCTGGTCTTTGTTTCCACGTAATATTTCCAAAGTGCTTTTCTTTGTCCTGCTGGGGAGAATTTTCCTGAGGAAAAAACAAAAGCCTTCTGATTGTGTAAGGTTTATATTACGCCTGATCACTTACATCCTTTCAGTCACAGGAGAGGGGAACTGGTTCTTTGTGTGTGGAAATGGCAGCCCTTACCAGGAGGAGTAGCGGCAGAGGAAGCATTTTTTTTTTTTATATGATACAGTGGCACAGATGAGAAGTTGACTACTTGAAGTCTCTTCTATTCTCTGATTAAACATAGACTGAGTTTATTGTCTTATGTGCCTATTCACTTACAATGTAGGGAGAGAGGAAATGAAGAAGGGAAGGAGAACCTAGCTTATTCTATCACCTTTTAGCAAAATCCAAACATGTGTTTGAAGGAAAACAGGAAAAGATATTGTTAAGTTATATATAATCACTCCCATTCTTAGCGCTTGCATTAGAAAAGACACAGCTGTTATGCCATGAATATTTTAAAAATTCAGTGAGGCTCAGGAGCTTTAGCCTTCCTCGGAATGTAAGTGGTGTATCTGAGAGAAGGAGAAAATTCAATCATTGCTTCAGTGAAGTGTGTGTGTGTGTGTGTGTGTGTGTGTATCCGTGCACACAGAGCAGTATGGCTTGTCTTTTACAGTTCTCTAATGAACAGCAAACACACTTAGGATAATTTCTTCCATCCTCCTCATTGCAACTGCATTTTATAAATGATAAACATCCTTTTGCATTACATAGGCTTTTTTAAAAATTTTTTTTGGTCAACGTAAATTCCTCAAAGTCTAGCATGTGTTAAAAAATCAAAGCAGTTTTACAATAATGACAAATCACCAAATACACCACTGTCCTCTACTTAGTAAGATATAATGACGCTGATGGTAGTGTAACACAATAACTGTAAGTTATCTGAATACTTAGCCAACATAATCATTATTTTTTTAATCTAAAACCTCCCAGCTGTGGAAAACATGTTATAAACACAAATTCAATAATAATTTCCACAATCCAGTCTGAAATTTTGATTTATGTAAATATCCCATTGAATTAATTTTATATATCTGGCCAATTTCTAAGCATATATGGATACCAAAATGGATCACATACAATATCTGTTTTAAAATTATTTTAGAAAGAGAAAAAAATATAAATACACATGCATAGTACTAAATAGTCATATTCTGTTTAAATAAATATAAATATACATGCATAGTACTGAATAGTCATATTCTACTTAAATAAAAATTCAGCCAGTCCCTGGAAGAGGTACCATTTTTTTAACATCCATGACAAAGATGACAATTTACAGGAGAGTTCAGAGAATGAGTGAATGCCTGGTATTTAAACAATATTGCCCCCAGGAGGTGCAATACATTGTACCTTGTGAGAGTTTCCTTGAATATAAGAGCAGTGAAAATGCTCTGAGTAGAACATTAAAATTAAATGCATGGTAGTGATCTCATAGTGGTGTGCTCCAAAAATTATCTCTTTCATAAAATCAGTGAGAACATAGGCAAAAAAATGGTCAAAATTAATTTTTTCAAAATTTTAGTAATGAGTAGACTTATAGCAATCCAGGGAATATTCATTTAAGAAATAAATTTGGGGGTGGGGTGGGGGGAAGGCTGAAGGGGTGGGAGGAGGGAAGAGGGAGATCGGTGATTGGTGTGTTAAATGAATAATATAATTTCTTAATTAAAAAAAGAAATAAACTTGTAATGGGTATCTTTTCAGTCTATAGCAATACAGATGGCCCTGGTTAATCTTATATACACAACCAATAGTCATGAACACGAGAGATAGTTTTGTGGGGAGGGAGGTGGTTGAGGTTGGAGGAAACTAGTGAGAGTGGCCACTGCAAGGTGTACATATGTGAAATTATAAAACATGAAAAGTAAATAAAGCCTGTATTTAAAAAAGAAAGAAAGAAAAACAACTGGCCAAATAGTTTCACATTTTAACCACCCTTTTGTTCTGCCCTCAGCTTCAAGGTTGTTTTGAAAACCAGTAAGTAGTCTATTGCTATGGCTACAGTCAGCAGTCTGCTAGACATTAGAAGAGGCAGATGACATTGGAGGGTCTACAAAGCTCCTTAGAGAATGGTCATCACTTAAAGACTTTTAAGTCCTTGAAAAATCTCCAGTAAACTATCTTTATTTGACATAATCAGTCAGTTAGTTTTAATAGATTTTTCTTCAACAATTTGTAAAAGTAAAAATAAAATATTAAAATAATGTCAATCATGTAGTATTATAGTTGTTTGTCACAGTAGATAATATTATATGACATTAATAACCAATAAGTGTTTAAAAAGAAAACAGCTTGACCATAAAATGTTCACATGGGGACTGAAAGAGATGAGCTCTTCTGGATTCTAGAAAGGCATACATCGATGTCCAGCTCTATATATGATCATGGTTGTGTGGTTGCTCTGGAAAGAACTGAGCATGTTCTAAGCTTTCACTTTTAGTTAACTATGAGGGCTTCTTTAAGTGAGAAATAAAGGCAAAGGCAGATGAAAGCAGAGCCTTAATAATGGAGATATACACCAGTGTGTGTGCAGAGTTCCTTGGCAAAGACTAGAGGACACTTAAGGAAACCTATTTCTAATTATTAGCTGATCAATATACTAACAGAACAGAAACTTCAGTGGCCACACCTCATTTGGTATGAAAAAGTAATTAAAGATGTATTAGAGAGTGCCTTAATATTTCAACTAAAATTATACAACTATTAAAAGAAAACAAACAAGATTATTAACAATGATTTCCTAGTTATGGCATCAGAACTGTAAGTGGTGAATTGTTCTTTAACAAAATTAAAAGATTCTGCACTTCAAAAAGTGCTCATCAGAAAGTGACCAGATTAGCCACAAAATACAACAAAACTACAAATTAGTAAAGGTCTATTTTCCACAGTATAGAACTTATTCAACAATATGAAAACAAACAGCATGGCAGAAATAGGCAAAGGATTTCAATACATATATCTTCAAGGAATAAATGCAAACTATAAGGATGCTCAATATCACTAATCATTAGGGAAATTCAAACCAAAAAAACAGCAAGATACCACTTCAAACATATCAGGATGTTGATGAAACAAAGAAAATAACAAGTGTTAGAATGGATTTAGGAAAACTAACACTTCAGTGAGACTAAGTTGGCACAAGAAAAACATGAATAATGTCAACAATAGAAAGATGAATATATGTCTACACACAAATGTTCATGAATATTTTTATAAAGTAATTATTCATAATAATCATATTTTGGAAAATTTGCACATGTTTATGAACTAATGAAAACACAATCCATACATATATGTATCCATACAATATAATATCGCTCAAGCATAATGAAGCGCTGAGATTTCTTATAATATAGGTGAACTTTGAAAACATGTTAAGGGAGATCCTGTAACAGCTACTCCTAGACCTTAGCAAGACAAATGCAACATTAGAAGGATCATTCTTGATGTAAAACCCAGCACATAGGTTTTACATTTTACATTGACACCTGTCAATATGGGAACAAAGACATAATCCATCAAAGACCTAGTCCATAGTTCCAGGAAAGTCCCTAAATGCACTAACCTTGTTCTTTGGCTTCTGTAGTTCTGCTTCTTGCTGACTGAAGTGTGACAACTAGGATGTATATTTTCTGCATAAAAGTCAAAGGGCAATAAAGCTCAGGGCTGCTCAATTTGGACAAATTTTCTATGCAGACACTGACTGGCAATGAAGATTTTCATTTTGGCTTTAAGAGTGCCCATATTGTAGTCTCTGGTGGGCTTACCTCGAATCAATCCACCACACAGAAATTCCTTATATTATATGAACATATGATCTGGATATATAATAGTGTATAATATATGCTACATACATATTATATAACACTATTACATGGTTATATATTATATATAATATAAGTGTATATATGCTGGGGGATGTCTTTGTCTATGCTGTGAATATATGTTGTTCTCATTGGTTAATGAATAAACTGCTTTGGTCTATGGAAAGGCAGCTTAGAGGAAGGCAGGAAAGCAGAGAGACAGGAAATGAAAGGCGGGGTCTTGAGAGAGATGCCATCCCACCATCCAGAGAGAAGCATGTAATGGTACACAGGTAAAGCCATGGAACAAGTGGCGACATATAGATTAATAAAAATGGGCTGAGTTTAGTTATAAGAGCTAACTAGCAAGAAAATTGAGCCATAGGCCATGGCCATATAATTAGTAATTAATATAAGCCTCTGTATGTTTATTTGGGTCCTATTGTGGGTGAGAGAGATTTATCCTGACCTATGGGGCCAGGCAGGACCAAAGAAAACTTCTGACTGCAGGACCACAGGTGAGAGAGATATGTCTGGACCATAGAGCTGGGCAGAACTGGAGAAAACTTATGACTACATTTGTCTGCCCAAGTGTTTGCTCGACTTTCTACCTAAAAATTGAGAGAACTTCAAAAAGATTCTAAAACAGAGCTAAAAATAGCTTCCTAGTGTGTCTCTCAGTCCAGCCATGGCCTGAGGGCTTAAGCTACAGTATGGTGAGTTTGTGGTATGTGAGCTTGACCTACAGCATGGCAGATTCCCACTGTGGTACACAGAGGCATCTCTAAGCCGTGCAGCATGCTATGTGGTGGATTTAGCTTTTGCTAGTAGAGATGAGTGAGAGAGAGAGAGAGAGAGAGAGAGAGAGAGAGAGAGAGAGAGAGAGAGGTTTCTGGGTTTCACACTGCTGGATGGAGGCATGGACCCACTGCCTCCCAGAGTCAGTGGAGAGAATGGCTTTCAGAGCTGGAGGTGAATTACCTCCGCCATGTTGAAAAGCTGAAATGGGCGGAGTCAGCAGCCAAGGCTGACCTTCAGCCCTAAACATGCAGTTGTTTAGCAGTTTAAAATCTCTCCTTGTCAGAGAAGGAGTACAGATTCACAATGAGACAGATTCAGATGAAATAAAACTCTAAATGGTTTACAGTGTGTGTAAAAATGTATGTAGGCTCAAAAGAGAGAGGAAAAGGAGAGACAGTTATATAAAGAAATAGTTTTAAAAAGTAAAGTCTTTTAAAGAGACAGTGAAAGTAATATAAAAAATAAGCCATGTAAAGATGGAAATCACATACTGAGTCTAGATTATATTGTTTTGGGGATTTTTCACTGCAGAAAAACATTTGATTGTAAAGGTTGATGAGTTAACTTAAGGATGATAAGTATATATATATTATCTTGACTTCAAATTTCGTGTCTAAGGATATGTTGCTTTGGAAAAGAGGTTCTGTTTTTGTTTCCACAGAAGATGAAAACCTATGGATTGCTTCTAGGCTAATATGGTTTGATCAGCCAAGACCCCCTGAGAGGTCTCCAGATTAAACATCCAGAACAGCTTAAAGGCAGCTTGATTTGAGAATACAGCATCACAGACTACTCCAGTCAGGACTTGACCATAATTCCAAATTTTCTCAGGATCCCCATAAGATTGCCAGTGCCCTCAACTAGCAAAAAGCAGTATGAGAAGTTACACCAAAATTCCCAAAATACTGTTTATAAATGTTTATTCTTATTTAAAGAGGGTTGATTATAAATGAAATCTCTTTCTAAAGAAGAAATGGGGATACAATATAGAAATATAGTATAAATATTTTACATTGCTATAGATTTTAGTTTATTGATACAAATTTAAAGTTAACTTTGTTATACTATATATATTTCTACTCTTGTTTAAGGTATTACGTTTATGCAACTCATTGAAAATTATAATGCATAATTAAGAAATAGATGAATAGATAGTCATCTATAATAATCAAACTTAGTCATGTTAGTTAAGTTTTCTAGGTATACATAGATATATTTCAATTAGATAAGTAATCTTCAAACACTTCAAAGACCTACAGAATACGGCATTTAAAATGCTTTAAAATCTTAGACTTTTCTGGACATTGAGACATGTCTTCTCATGGCAACACCAATTTACTTCAAAGAGAAAGATGGGCAGTGAAGACATTCTATATGGAGTTTATATTCTTCTTGGCAAAAATAGCCATTTGGGTAAGAAACTGCTCTTTCCTGGACTGCTGATAATATGTTATATAAACTAGACAAGCAGGACCCATAGGAAGGTGACCACTGAACTTTGCAAGACAAAATGGTCCTTCCGGTTCCTGCTTGACAGAGGAGACTGCCAGACATTCTACAGGACACAGGAAGAAGTGACTGAGAGACTCTAAGCCTGTAAGCTGAAGAATGGATGCCCCAATGTTGCAGAGGAGCTTTGGGTGACTGTTCAGTCAGCCAGCTGTCTCTGTCATTCTAGATCTTTGGAAGTTTTTTACAATGTTCTTCCTGTTTACTTAGGTAATATTATGTTCTTCTGAGGTCTTTGATGTAGTTGAAGACTAGATAGTTATAATTATAGTTGTCCTTAGTCATGATAAAAGATAAATTAAATATGAAACTTCAGACTCACAAATATAGGATAGATGATAGAATATTTTCTTTAATTTTGCCAAATACAAAGAGACTAGATATTGTAACTGTAATTCTTGCTTGGTAACTGTTTTGTTATATGTAATTTTACTATGTTAAAGTTAAAACCTTTCTTTTTGAATAGGTAGAAGAGGGGAAATGTGGGTGGTTGTTTTTGTCACTGTGAATATATGTTGTTCCCATTGGTTAATAAATAAACTGCTTTGGCCTATGGCAAGGCAGCTTAGAGGCAGGCAGGAAAGGAGAGAGACAGGAAAGGGAAAGGCAGGGTCTGTTGAGAGATACCATCCCATCATCCAGAAAGCATCATGTAATGGCACACAGGAACATGTGGTGATACATAGATTAATAGTTATGGTTTAATTTAAGATATAAGAGCTAGCTAGCAAGAGGCCTGCCATAGACTATACAGTTTGTAAATAATATAAGCCTCTGTGTGTTTACTTGGGTCTGAGCGGCTACAGGACCATGCAGGACACAGAAAAATTTCAAACTACACATATATAAATATGAAGAGCCATTAACATCAGTGGAGTTTCTGGAGTGATGAACTGTCTTAGTATTTTTATTACCTTGATGGTTGTTAGAGTTTGCAATTATACTTGAATTGATTTAGTTGTATACTTTACATGGATGAGTTCTATGGTATGTGAGATATATTTAAAAATAACAATAGTAAAATGAATATGCAGAGTCTGGAATGACTAAGAGTAGCTTCATGGAAACTTTTTCTGAGAAACAAAATTCAATAAAAACTTTATGAAGCTAGCCACTTAAGAGTACTTCACTGGGGAGGAAGTGGGCCATTGTCTCTGCCTGTGTCTGTAGTAGCCTGGAACCAGATTCTGCTGGAGGGGAGGGTGATGGTGTAAGAATTTAAAGCTATGAAACACTGAAAGCACAGAGTAGAAGTTCACTGTACAAAACAACACAGATGGGGTGGGGTGAATAAATAAGAGAATCCCAGTAGATGTATAATATTTACTAGTGACAATATATATTAACAAGAAAATAACTCTGAAAATTAGAGAATGAGCCTCCCTGGGTTGGAGAATTTTTAACGCTGACAAATCCCAGTCCTGTAAAGAGACTGACTTTAATCAGAACACATTGTGAAACACTTTAGGCTTCAGTGTTGTACCAAAGAATGGAGCAATCAGATAGCAATTACTGTATACTAATAGCTGGGCATAATATCTACAGTGGTAGATCAGTCAGAAATGTAAGAGGGAGATGACAGAAGATATAAAGTGAACTCTGCTCAAACCACAGTCATCTCAGGAAGAACCTGTGAATTCCTGAGGTTGTCTTCTGAGGAACTGTTCAGAAAGTATCACACTTCAGGAGACATAAACATAACTGAAAGAGTCCAATTAAATCACTAAACAAAAATACAAATAGTAAAACAACTAATACTGAAGGAGTTGGCTTGAGTCCTTAATACACTTGCATGGTTATTTACATGTTAATATTTCAACATAACATTATGATACATTCAATGAATTAGGAAGATGTGACAAAAAGAAAGACAATAGAAGCTGTCATTAAGGGAGTCACACAGTGAATTTAGTAACCCAAGATGTCTAAACAGCTATTACAAACATGTCTGAAGAGTCAAGGGAAACGATACTGAAAAAATGAAGTCATCTGTAATGACCATATCTCATCACAGGCAAGATAGAGCTCAACATGATGTAAGGAAAAGTAAATATGGAGTTAGAAAGTGTAATAATCAAGGAATTCATGAGGGTAGCTCAACAGAGAATTTGAAAAATTAGGAGGAAGGATCTACAAACTTAGTCATTATATTACAAGATATTTTTGCATTTTGAAGAACAAAATGTAAAAGGAATTAAAAAAAACTTGGAGTTTCACAAAATTTGGGAATGTACATTTTTTATACTGTCATCACTTTAGTGGTGGGAAAGTGTAATGCCCACATTTTTTTATACATTAAAATTAAATAAATAGTCAGTTACTACATTAGCAAAACTGTAATGGTAAACACAAGTTCACTGCTTACAGCTCAAGAAGGCCAGTGACTTAAGGACAAATTGGTATAAAAATATTTATTTAGAAATTTAGGATATCAAAAAGATAGATGCTGTCACCAACAAAGGCCATCTTGCCTTGGGCTTGCAGCTACAATGCTTACATAAGGAGCTGTTTGGAGGAATATCACAACAGTAGGCACCAGGACAGTTAAAATTCCAAGGTAGTTAAGGGGTTTTGTGGTGGGCTGCTTTTCTGATGTCTGAGACTCAGTTATCCATTGGACAGACATTGGCTTCATAGTGAAAAGTTATTGATTACAAACTCCTAGAACTGAAATCCATTTTAGACTTTCCCCAGGAAATGTTAACTCAGAAATACAAAAAGGAATATGTTCCTCAGAGAACAAGGAAAGTTGGGGAAAGGATCTGGAGGAGATAGAGGAAAATGATCTTCACCCAGAAGAATAAAGAGATAACTGAAACACTACAGTTTCTTGGAAACAAATTGAAAAGCAACTCTTTACAGAATAATTTGAACTGTTACCTGGCTTCAGTAAAAAGCATATTCCTCAGAACCAGAGGGAGACCAGCAATACATTGCTCAGGTTTATGACCTCCAAAATGAATAACTTTAAAAATCAGCAGATAGTAAGTAGAGCTAGAAAGTTCACCCAGGTCTTCATTTAGTAACACTGCATTTATAATCCTGTGGAATGTATCACTTTTAGCCAATTGTACATATACCTTGAGCAGCCATCTTCGCTCCCTCCCAAGATGCACAGAGGAAATGGGTTGATACATTTAATATGCTGAAAACAAAACCTGCCATCCCAAAGTCTTCTATCCAGTAATACTATCTTTAAAAACAAAAGCAAAAGCTACATTTAGATTAAATGAAATTTAAGAATTTATTTCAAGAAAGCTTGCTTTTCAGGAACAGAGGAAGTGATTCTTGAGAGCAATTTGTGTCTGCAGTAAAGTGAACAGGTAAAATTAATTAGTGAAAAAGCAATGTTGCATATTTTTCTCCTTTCCTAACTGATTTGAAAGCGAATATATAAAGTATACGTCTATAACTCTATTTTGGGAGCAATAGCATATGGCAATATTAATCTTATAATAGTGGCAGAAGTTAGTAGGTAAAAAAAATTATTGTCACAAGGAAATAACATTCAAATACACAAGAAGAAATGAAAAAAAAACAGGTGTGATAGAATGAAGGTTACTACAAACAAACTGTAATGTACACTTGCTTTCCTCTCAAAATTCAACCACTGTAAACATACAATGTGTAAAATGCACCAATGGATTTTCAGGGTTTATAGATATGTTACAATAATGCAAGGGTCAATAGGGAATTGAGAGCAAAATTAGAGAAACTTTTGTCTCTTGGGTACTGTTTGATCTTATGTAGATCTTTACAAGTTGAGATCTGTACTGTGAGCCACAGAATAACCAATAGAAATAGTTTCAAAAGATAATGTTGCCTGTATTTAAAAATCACTGCAGAAGTGACTATTTGATGTAAAATGTTTATTTAGAAGTTATTTGTATAGTGGAAAAGAAAACAATAGAGGAGGCATAGAGAAATAAACAAAAATTTATAATTGACTTTTTTAGAAAACTCAGCCAGTAAAATGCTTTCTTCATAAGCACAAAGACCTGAGTTTGACCCACAGAACTTACATTTTAAAAAGTTGGACATGATGGCACAGGTTCTCTTTGCTGGAAAGGCAGAAATAGATCTGTAGAAAGAGCATCCCCCAGTAGACTTATTTGGTGAGTTCCAGGTCAGTGAGAGATTTTACCTTAATAAACATATTTAAAAATAAGCAAACCAAGTGGCTGATACATGAGGAACAAAATCTTAGCACCTCAGATTTTTCCTTGGCCTCTATATGTACACATACGTTATGCATCTGCTCTCTGAACATATACACATATGTACCTGCTCTCTCTATCTCTCTCCTCCCTTTCACTCTCCCTCCTTCCATCTCTTCCTCTTTCTCACACATACATGCAAAAGTAAACAAAAATCAAAATAAGAAATACAAACATAATTGTACTAATAATATTAAATGTAAATTTATAAAATAATTCAATAAAAGGATAGATTAACTTAAATCCAGGATTATGCTTATGATGCTAAATAATATGGGGAATATACTTTTGATTCAAATGTACATATGTATTCAAACTAGAAGACTGAGAAATTACATATTGTGTGTGCAGCAAGTACAAAGGAGCTTGAATATCAATGCCAAATTTGAATAACTAGCCAAAACCTAAAAACAAATAATTACTAGAAACCAGTGAATGAATAAACAATCTGTGATCTAGACATACAATTATGTATGATTGAGTTAAAAGACTGAAAGTAAACAATAAAAAGGAAGGTTATCATAAGATATCATATGTTATATGATTCCTTTATCTGATCTGTTCAGAATTAACAAATATATATGTATATATATACATATATATGTGTGTGTGTGTGTGTGTGTGTGTGTGTGTGTGTGTGTAGATTTGAGATTGCCTACAGATTTTGTGTGTGGAAAAAAATAGAGTGATTGTTAATGTGGCTTAAGCCTTCTTTTGACATGATAAAAATGTTTAACAATTAGATTATGGCATTTTGACATGTTTATAATTTTATAACTATACCAATACATTATTTATACATTCTAAGTCTATTGTCTAAACAGAATATGAATTATAGCTTGTTCTGTGTCATAATCTAGGGAAGAGAAATATACTCATTTATAGTTGTTTGTTTTTGTTTTTTGGGGGTACCTGCCACCCAACTCCCAAATAAATCACACATGGAGGCTTATTCTTAATTATAAATGCCAGGCCTTTAGCTTGGCTTGTTTCTATCCAGATTTGCTTAGCTTTAAAATATCTCATCTATCTTTTGCCTCTAGGTGTTTACCTTTCTCTATTTCTGTATACCTTTCACTACTTCTTACTGGGTGGCTTGCTGTGTAGCAAGTAAGGGTGACTGGCCCCTGGAGTCCTCATCCTTTTGCTCTTTCTCCTCCTTTCTTGCATATTTATCCTTCTTTTTATTCTCTCTGCCTGCCAGCCCCATCTATCCTTTTTCCTGCCTTACTATTTGCTGTTCAGCTCTTTTTTAGACCATCAGGTGTTTTAGACAGGCATAGTAACACAACAACATAAAAGAATGCAACATATCTTTGCATCATTAAACAAATGTTCCACAGCATAAACCAATGCAAATGTCTTAAAATAATTTTCTACAACACTTATCATACAAGGAACTGGTGAGAGATCAAAGTATAGAAACCACCAAAGTCCAACTTGGTGAACCGTGCGTTTATCCAGATGACATTCAGGAGTATGAGTGAGGAGTTACTTACAGGACAAGAATGCCTCAAACAACTGAATTAGAAAAAGGTCACCTCAGCATGGTTGTCAACTCATGTAGCCTAGAGACCTGGAGGGTACTATACAACATGCTGACAGTTCAACAGCTTGGAGATTGTCCTATCCTTTTCACCTTATTCAGTTGGTCTGAAACTCTTTTAGGCAGCTCATCTGGTCTCTGCCTCTTCCAAGTGGTTCAGCTGGTCTGAGCCTCTCTTAGGCAGCTTAGCATGTCTGAGTGTCCCTTGCAGTCCTTAATGCTTATATACATACTAGCGGAAGTCGAAGCTTAGTGAATCTGGTCAGTTTTAGGGACTTCCTGAGTTTTTGAGTTATGTACTTCCTGAACTTAAGGATCTTTCCTGCATGATAGAATATTTTATCTTGGAGGAAATTGCTACACAAAAACATCTCAATAAAGATAAAAACAGATACATGACAAAGACAAGTAAATGGAGAGATGTTCTATGTTTACAAAAAGGAACACTCCCTAATCAATGTATCAGTTTTTCTAAACTTGGTCTGCAGGTCAAACAGGAGCCAAGCAAAAATCTCCACAAGTTACTTTGTGGATATTGACGAACACTAAAGGTTATCTGGAGAAACAAGTAGATCAGAATAGCCATTTTTATCCTATTATAAAATTTTTAACTTCTAAACCTCTGGTTGAATAGTAGGCAGATGAACACACTATAATTCCACAATTCACTTTTTCACTTCCTTATTATTTTATTTGAAATTGATGAATGTTATTCTCCTGCAATCTATTACCCAAATGGATCTTATGCTATACTCATACAGTATTCAAAAGTATGAATATGATTTTTATATTTTATTGTGTTTTGTGTAATTATTGTCTAGTCCTTGTTTCTTGTGTGAGAGACTTTTCTTGGGGAGATGTAACACACACAGACAGAAAGAGAGAGACAGACAGACAGAGAGAGAGAGACAGAGACAGAGACAGAGACAGAGACAGAGAGAGAGGGAGGGAGAGAGTTTAGATCACAGACTAAAGTTACAGTTGCACCAAACTCCAACTTGGTAAGCCAATGGATTTTATTGGCATTGCATAAAGGAGCAGGGATGACTCAGAAGCAGCTTCATCACTGAAACGCGCCCCTGACAGTTGTCACAACTCTGGAAAGCTGTATGCTTGGAGCTCTGAATTCCTTGCGGGCAGTCTGGGAAACTCTCCACAACTCTGTGGATCATAGTCTCCCCACCCCCAAGGTTGTTTCCTGCTTCAACAAACTGGGGAGAGACCTGTCAAGTTTCAGCTTCCCTAGCATGTGAAATCTGTTTACCTCCATTGTCTTATGAGCCTCCTGCCCACCCCCAGACCTCAAGGAATGCTTTAGTTCCATATAACCTGCTACACAACATCAATAGGGTTATATTCCTAAAGCATGTCTTTTTCACTCATAGCATCCCCAGATTACCCCCAACTGCTCCAGACCATGTCATCAGCCTCTTGCATGGTTGTGAAGCTGGTCAGTGCATCAACCTGCTGCTGCTGTTGCCAATGCTGTTTTGCACAGCAGAGCTGTTCTCTTTGCAGCTCTTCTGCAGTAAGCTTCCCAGATGATGTCTGGGAACAATCACCATTACACTTTTGAAGCACACTGGCCTGAATATTACTAACAGATCTGTTTCTTCATCTTCCAAGGGGATTTTCTGGGGGCTTCGTGCCAGTGCTCTCTGCAAACTATCCTCATGAGCTCCCAGTTCATGATTCCCATTGAGCCCCATGGCCTCACTCATGTGCAGTTACTGTTCAGTATGGATTTAGATAGGCAAGACCAAGTAACTTGCTGAGTGGGTGCAGGTGTCATATAGTTTTTATGTGTTCATGTCTATGTTTAAGGCTAAGTCCCCAAAATGACTCTGCTTTGTGGTCAACCAGCATTTTCATATGACTTTTTCAGTGACTTACTGAGGCTAGTGTGGGACTTCAGGAAGAGCACACATGCAGACTGTAATCCCGAAGCAAATCTCTCCAGGTGCCGAAGAAGTGCATGGAAAGCTTCTGCCATGCTGCTCTGCTCACTTGGATGCTTGGCTTAAAGCTCCTTTGATGCGTTCCCAAGAAAGAGGCAGAGTTTAACATTTGAGTGAGTTTGTTCCTTGTGATCCATATCTTAATCTTCCTGTCTGTCTCTAACCTATCTCCTCAGGTTAACCTCGGAGAGATTCTACACCCCCACCTCGCCCCCCCCCCCCCTCACCACAAGCAGCTGTACCCTTTGCTGTGGGGTTTCTGAACTGTGAGGATCGTTCCAAAGGGCTTACTTTCTTTGTCTGAAAGCACTCCACGGAATTACAGCTTGAGAGAAATATCACTTCTTAGTATCGAGAATAAACTTACACTGACAATCTGTTTCAGAGGGAGGATAAGAAGCCTAGTGCGCTAACAGACAGGTGTTCACACTGAGACTGGCTGGCAATTGCTGATTCACTACACATTATCCTTCCAGGGGAAGTCAGCATTCATACCTGCCCAAATGTTAAGTTATGTAAAAGCTAGGACGAATAATTAACATTTACTGTTAGCATCAGTGGGTTAGATTCATGGTGAATTTTAACTAATCCTCCTAACAATGTAACAAGTCAGGTGCTGGCATCCCTAGTTTATACATAGGAATCAATCCAGGCCAGCTGAAGTCACGTGTTTGTGATACCACACAAAGCAAGTAATACAAAGATTGAACACTAATACATTTGGACTTTATTTATATCCCCTAGCTTTATTGAAACAATGAATAAAACAAACACAAAATAGAAATACTCAACTGTTTTCAGAAATGTTATTTGAAAATTATCTTTCTGTGTAATTGCCATACTTTTAAATGTCATGAATAAAATCTTTGATACAGAGAAAGGGGAGAGTAGAAAAGAACATGAAGAATGCCCATGAGAAATATAATCTTATATTTTCAAATTATATTTCCTGCTTGCAAAGCAAATTGATAACCTCAGTGCAAATTAATGAAAAATATTAATGCTGGGAGAAGAGTCCAGGAAAGACCATTTCCTATTGAGACTAAGTCTAGAGTTCCAATGAAAATAATGTTCCTTGTTAGGAAAATAACCAGAATATCAACAAGAGATTCAGGATGATGGGCCAATTACAAAACACATTACTTCAAACCTAAAGGGTATAATCAAAACTATCCTTGCTTGTGAGTTTAAGACGACAACAGAGAGGAGCTGTGATTTGTGTGTCTGTGTGAAGAAAGTAGGTTGCAGCATAAGCAAGAGAAGCTTGTGCTTAACTGCCTATGGAGGAGAGGTTTGAAATAACTGGGTTTTTATGGGCCATTGAGATTGAGCTAGGTTTGGTGGCTCTCTTCCCTGAGAATGCTCTGATTTTACCTCTTTACAGAACATTTGAACCACGTTTGGGCATTGATTCCAAATGCTATGATCACATACAATATTTAGAATTCTTCTGGCAAAAAAACACATTTTCTTTTTCTTTTTAATTTCATTCAAAATATGGCATGAGATAAGAAAGTAAATTTTTCTTTCCTCTCTTAAGCAGTACCATTACCATGTGTTAAATAATCTATTCTTTCTTTAATGCTGTTACCATATATCACTTGTTGGATACATGTAGATATGCTTCTATAATTTGTGCCCTGTATCAGTGCTTCTAGTATTGACACACATCAACATTTTAATGATTATTTTTAATATTTAATTGGGAGGACAATTGTCTGCACTTTATAAGTTTCTGGATAAATTTTAAAATTATGTTTCAAAATTTAAAGAGAACATTTTAATTGATACTGATAAAAGCTCCAGGATACTCAAGGGTATTCAGTGAAGACTTTTCTTCTTGTTTTTGTTTGAAATCTTCTTAGATCTCATGGCAACTCCTCAAACTAATAAAAACTAATAGTTGTTTCATGCATATCATTCCAGAGGGTTGTTTTCTTGCACAAAAAGAATTACTTCAATAGGAATGTTTGACACACAACAATATACCCAGAAAAACATTCATTTTAATTTATGAACAACTTGGTGAGTTTTTTGCTGTTGTTTTTGTTTTGTCATGCAGCATTTAACCCAGAGTCCCAGGCATGCTAGGCTGGGATTCAGAAGTTGACACATCTTCAGGTCCTCCTAGGCCATTTTATGGGTGGGTATGATTTATTTAACCAATACTCTACTGATGGAGTTTTCTGCTCTCACAGACAATTGCACGAAGAAAATGTGTAAGTACACAAATTATCACAAACAATTGCAATAACCAACTGTCTTAACAGAAATGGAGTCTTTGTGTAGAGATGCAACACAACTGTAGTTGTAGTTCTGACCAAATCACCTTCTATGCAAAACAGCTTATTTTCAGAATCTTTTGAAATATATGAAATTGCATGCTTTTTTTCTGACTTACCATCTATTCTAATAGTATCAAGATTTGACTTTGCTGCTGGGCGGTGCTGGCACATGCCTTTAATCCCAGCACTTGGGAGGCAGAGGCAGGCAGATCTTTGTGAGTCCAAGGCCAGCCTGGTCTACAGGGTGAGATCCAGGAAAGGTGCAAAGCTGTAGAGAGAAACCCTATCTCAAAAAACAAAAAATAAAAAAACAAACAAACAAACAAAAAACGTTTTGACTTTGCTAATATTATTGTGAGAATGGAATCACATTTGCATCTTTCCTTGTGCCAAATGACGTTAGGAACCTTTTCACAGGTTTGAATGTTGTGTGACATTATTTCTGGGGAGATGTGAACCTGAAGTTAAAACAAAAGTAAAAGGGGGGAATTGTAGGACACAATTAAATGTGTGGGGGAGATATTCCTGGGTAGGGAGGAGTGTGGGCAACATGAGGAAGAGGGAAGGAAGAGGGATAACTAAACTAGGGATGTTAGGATAAACCATAAGGATTTATATTATTTTACAGCTACTTAAAATTACATTTAATATATAAGCATATATGTATTTTTGTATTAATTGAAATTATATGAATTGGGGTTAACAATGTTCTTCCCTCCTCAAACACACACACACACACACACACACACACACACACACACACACACACACACTGCTTACCAAAAATTCCAGTGCTAGTCATAGGAAACTTTCAAGTTGCTGGTCACAGCAGTCAAAGATAACCCTTGAAACAATACAGGCTATTGTTATGGCCCTTGCTGCTTTTTAGAAAAGAAGGTAAGGCCCTATTGCTGAAGATAACACACATATTGGACACATAATTTTGAGGAATCAACCTGGATCTTACCTGGAAACTAGTCCTTCTTGCTGAGGACTAGCTATCCTAGCTTCAGGGAGAGCCATGCAAATGGTGGCCAAGTATTCAGAAAGAGTGAAGCAATGAGTGGGCCTATCCAACTGTAATACTAACAAGCTACAATAATGTCCACTCTGGCAAGATGTCTTGCAATGTGCAGTAGTGGCACTTATATCCTGGAGGTAACTGACGGCCACCTATTTAGAATTAAGGCCCACTGAATAGGAGGAAGGGAATTCATGCCTAGATATATTTCAGTTAGGTAAGTAATCTTTTTTTATTAATTCTTTTGAGTGAAACTGATCTCATTTTTCTTCTATGTGGGAGACAGTTTTCTCGACTGTCTTGAATCTTTGATGGGTCTTTGATGGGTCATTTCCTGATCTTGATCCTGGTCAATTTCCTTCATGATTCCTTTCATCATTTTATTTTTTTCTAGAATTCTAATAATTCTTTTCAATACATTTCATTTTTCTCCTTTTAACTGTTTCCCAGAACAATATCCTGATTTATCTGCCAATCATTTTGCTTCCTCATTTCAGCAAACACATTTATGTCTTTCCAAAATTCTTTTTCAGAAACACTCATTTATCAAAGTGCCTTCGTGTCTCATGGATGCACATTTTAAAGAAATAATACTTTTCTAAATATATTCTTTTTTTATTTGCTCATTTGCTTGTTTGTTTGCTTTGGCTCCTATTCTTACAATAGGGGATTTTCACAGACATTTTTTACTTGGGAGAAAAATGCAAGGGAAGCTGAACAAGATTTCTATTTCATGAGTGTCCTTGTGGATTTCATGTAGGCCTCGTCTTTTCAAAATACGTTCCTGAGAAAGAATGTGTTTTCCCCCCATTTTTTCCAAGAAAAATATAAATCTAATAGCGTTCTATATGCAGGAAAAAAGGAGGTTAATTCTTTGTATACAACAGAAGTCTTAATGCTGTAGAGCTTGATTCTCTTGTGATGCTCAGTTTTCAATACTGCTTTCACCTCAATATATCATCTTTTGTTGCTTTAGATAGATTCCTCAGAACATAATCTTCTGGTCAACTATCTAGAGGGTGTAAAATAACTTTCTGGGAAGTGTGTGCACAAGCCAAACCAGATGTTCACACTTAAGTCAGTAAAGTGTCCCTGAGGATTCTGTTTACTAAGTGGTAGACTCTCTTCTCTGACTTTGCCAGTAGTTCCCAGACCAGAGAAAGATTTCAGTCAGTGTCTTAGTTGGAGTTTCTATTGCTTTTAATAAAGTTAAAAGTAACTTGAGGAGGAAAGGGTTTATTTCATCTTACACTTCTAGGTAACAGTCCACCACTGAGGGAAATCAGGGCAGAAAGTCAAGCAGGGCAAGAACCTGGAGGCAGGAACTGAAGCAGAAGATACAGGGGAGCGCTGCATACTGGCCTGTCCTTCATGCCTGGCTCAGCCTGCTTTCTCATACATCCCAGGACCACTGCCTGCTCAGGGCTGACAAGACCCACAAGGGCTGGCTATACTCACATCAGTCACTAAGAAAATGCACTACAGACTTACAGACAGGCAAATCTTTTGGGGGCATTTTCTCAATTGAGAGTCACTCTTCATAAATAACTCTACCTCATGTCGAGTTGACAATAAACTAGCCAGGGCAGTCTGCTTGAAGAGAAAGCTCTGGGGTCACTCCTCCCATGTATTCAGAAAGGAGATTTAGCTAACTATTGCACTTCACCCAGCCTTCTGCCTCCATGGCATTCCACAGGCCCCTTGATGCCCTCTGTGCTCCAGGCTTCTGGACTTTTGGTAGCATAGTTGAAGTCCCCACAGCATGCTTGGCATTCAGCTTTTGGAGACTGCTAACTTACTTAACACTCATCTACTTGGAATAATTTTTTTTCCAAATTATCTTTCTATTCCCTCTTTCTCTACTCTTTTTATTCTTAAAGAAAAACAAAATAAAACAAACAAATTCTTACTGTTATTTCAAGTAGTACAGTAAGGAATGAAAGAAAGTATTTGTTTAATTTGTTACCTACAAGCAGAAAGCTAATCATCTAGACTTCAAATTACCCTTTAGTGTTCTGCATGGATAAGGTGGCCTCACTCTTCACTATCATGGGAAACTGTTCCACATCCATTAATTCTGATGAACTCCAAAGCGACTAAATCCCCATACCTATCTATCTATGTATCTGGAGGTTATTAGCAAATTTGCAAATAGAAGATACAAACTCTCCCAAAATTATGACTTAAATTTTCAAGAAAACAAATCTCTCACATTTTTATGTCTTCTTGTAAGACTTCTTAGCAGGAAAGTTTTAGTTATTTGTTTGTTTCTTACATTCATGTCAAGATATCCACACATTATTTTAAGTAGCAATACAATTTTAGAAGGTAATAATTTATTACCTTTAATCTTCATGGACTTTTTCTAGAGTATAAATAAATTTAAAAATTTATAAATAAATCTTTAATTTATAAAGATTCATTTTGTAGCCCAGAAGCTAAATATATTTATTTTTTGTTCTAATAGATTTTTCTAGATATTACTTTTATGCCTTAGCAAACAAATGCCACAAATAACAACTTTCTCACTCTTTGCAATATTCATTCTTACTTTTGAACCTCTGAGTAAATCTCATTGAGCTGTTTCCTTTTTTCCCTTGCTCTGATTCAGCTGCTCTTCTACCATTTTACAATTTTACTTCATTTAATTATTTTTTTAACCTATCAATACATGGAGTTATTTTTTGGTTTTGTTTAACATTGACTTCATAACCACCATTTCTGTATATAGTAACATTGTTATTGCTTTCTAAATTATCTACAGTTGTTTGTTTGGTTTTGAGCCATTAGTTCACAGGAAAAAAGTTCTTTTTTAAAGCAATTTAGGATACATATTTGAACCTTTATTATTACAGTTTCAAATTATTCTGTGGAGTAGGTATCTTAGACCTGTGACTGTGGAGCTGCATTCCACTCACAGATGTACTCAGTTTAGAATCTTGTTATGTCTATGGATGGCCTTTTTAAATACAATATAGTTATGTAGGTGTGGAATTGATTATATCTCTAGAAATTCAGTATTTATTGTGTTAACAAATTTACTTACCCTAAACAAATGATTTTCCTCTTAAGCCCTAGTATAGGAAATACATTTGAAGTGACCTCATATTAATACTCACAGTTATCTCATATTTATTAGCAAAAACAAACAAACAAACAGAGTTTGATCATGAATAATCAATACACAGTCTTCAAATTTATTTCTAAACAATATCATAAAGGCCAAAATCCTATGAATTTATTACAAAACAGTAAACCAAGTACTCTCCTAACATGTCTAACTTTTATTTAATTATGCAAGATGAAAGAACTGTGATAATAAAAATTCTGTCCCTGGTTTTAAATGCAAGATATAGAAGTGAAAATGTTGTGGCAGAGGTAAAACATGAAGGTATCAGAGGAGGTGCCATATAGTTTTTGACAGTCATGTGGTCCCTATGGTAGCTACACAAAAGTGCTGTTTTTTAAAAGAAGCCACTGGGAGCCTGTAAATAATTAAGCATGATTGTCTTACAAAAAGTTTGGTTTTGTTTTTAAATGTCATACTAAAATTTGTCCATGATTCATCGTTTTCCCGCCTTTGGAACAGAGTAATTTGTCATTTATCACCTATATAGACAGAACTCTTAAAAACTCTAAGCCTGGCTAAGAACCTGACCATGTGTTCCAAAATGGCTTTTTCTGTACTCCATCTTCTGTCCATTTCTCATAGTAACTAAGGATGGAAAATTATCATAACATGGTTTGACTGTACTATTTATGAACAAATTTTTGTTCTCCTATTTCACTAGAACTTATGAGTCTTTAACAATTGCATTTATATATTTTACATATATGTATATTTTGTCTCCACGTGTGTCTGTGCACCATGTATATACCTGGGTACACAGAAAGGCCAGAAGTGGAAGTCAGATCCCCTGAGACTGGAGTTATAGATGGCTGTGAGCATCCATGTGATTCCTGGGAACTGAACCCAAATCCTCTCAAGAGCAGCCAGTTCTCTTCACCATTAAGTTGTCTCTTCAACCCCATGGTGCCCTTTTCACTTTATGGTTCTAGAGTAAGAGTGATAATGTTCATCTAGTCATTAATATTTCTCTTCAATTCAAGGGCAAATTAAACTAGGGCTTCTCAGAGAAAATAAGAAAAACAAATGCCCCCAATTAAAATGGGCTATGATCTGAACAGAGAGTTTTCAAAAGAAGAGATGTCTAGAAAGTGTTTGGCACCCTTAGAAATGAGAGAACTGCAAATTAAAATGACTTTGAGATTTCATCTTATCCCAAGCAGAGTGGATAAGATCCAGAGAACAACTAACAACAAATGCTCTTGAGGATGAGGGCACAGGAAAACACTCATTCACCTTGTTGGTGAGATGCAAACTACTGCAGCCACTATGGAAATCAGAGTGGATAATTCTTATAAAACTAAAAAATATATCTAGCTATATCTCTGGTTGACATACATCCAAAGGATGTGATTATCTACTGCAGAGATAATTGCTCAGCTATGCTCATTGCCCCCCTGTCCACAGTTGTCCTGAAATGGAAGCAGCCTAGATGTCCAACTGATAGGTGGATAATGAAAATGTGGTATGTACACTCTGTAGCTGAAGTTTTCCTGTGTCCCGCCAGGTCCGCAGCCACTCAGACCCAAGTAAACACACAGAGGCTTGGCCATTATCTCGGGCCTACCACTGACTAGCTCTTATACTTAAACTCAGTCCATTTCTGTTAATCTATATGTTGCCACGTGTTCCGTGGCTTTACCTGTGTGCCGTTACATGCTGCTCCCTGGATAGCAGACTGGCTGCCATCTCCTGACTCAGCCTTCCTCTTCCCAGAATTCTCCTTGTCTATTTATCCCACCTATACTTCCTGCCTGGCTACTGGACAATCTGCTTTTTATTATCAACCAATCAGGGCAACATATTCACAGCATACAGAATATCCCACAGCAGCTCACGTGGAATTCTATTCATTCATAAAAGAAGTGAGATCATAAATTTTCATGTAAATGAATAGAACTGGAGAATATACTCAGTGAGATAATCTAGACCCAGAAAGACAACTCTACATGTCCTCTCTCATTTGTAGATCATAGATCCAAATCCTTAGAGTATATTACTTGGAGGAACTGCAGAAGCCATAAAAATAAAGAAAGAGATGATGGAAGAGGAAGAGGAAGCTCCACAGAGGGAGATAGTAGGTATGGATTAGGGGAAAGGGGCAATGAAGTAACTTAACTGGGGGGAGGGATGTTGGGGTAATGTGAAGAAAGAGGGAAGAAAGGGAGGTAAATAACACAAATAATGTTT
This sequence comes from Peromyscus eremicus, assembly GCF_949786415.1. Lineage (NCBI taxonomy): Eukaryota > Metazoa > Chordata > Mammalia > Rodentia > Cricetidae > Peromyscus > Peromyscus eremicus. The sequence continues at coordinate 75,275,892 of NC_081422.1, forward strand.
GAAAATCCATAGGGATATGTATTGTATAAGGTTACTTAAAGATACATGTATAATATATGTATACTATATACATATATAATATATATTATATACATGTATACACACATATATACTACACATACACACACATACATATTTGTGCACATGCCATATTGGGTAATAATGTTCCTATCAGGAGCCATAGGCTATCTAACCAAAACCCCATTTCCATGGAAAGTAAATCTCCCTTTAACTTACTAGTTAGTTTAGGTTCAAGAGACCCACATAACAATATAGATTATGCTATTGCCCTTGACTGATTCCTAGAACTTGAAGGTAAAACAGTAGTTCACACCCTACAGACACAAGACTTAGAAGAATTAAACTGGTACTAACCTGGAAACCTCTTTCCCAAGTGTTCTCAGTTTCAGGTGCCACAGGAGAACAGTAATCTATAGTCATACTTAACTACTAAGTCTGTGCACCAGAACAATGACTGGCTTGGCAAGATCTCTCCAATAGTGCAACACTGGCACTTTAATTTTGGGGGTTACCTGTCTATTGGACTTAAAGGCCACTGGATACAAGGAAACTGATACCTAGTACTGCTAACCTAGTCAACTATGCATGGGTGGAGAGCTTGTAGACCCTAGAGGGGAAAGTATAACTACCATTTTCTTAAATCAGTATAACTCTAACTGCATTCTAAATACTTAAGATTGTATTTGTAGATAAATGTATCTTTTATTCATAGGTAGCAAAAATTGCTATAGAAGAAGATATCATGAATCTGATAGAGAGAGTAGGAAGTAAGGGAAGAAATGGAAGGTGCCCAGGAATGGATGGAGATGATGTAAATGCAGTGTACTCTTTTATGAAAACTTACGTTCATGATAATCTGATGATGATGGCAGAAAGAGGAGAGTGAAAACACTCTCCAGGACGTCTCTCTGGGACACTTTTGTTCTCTTCCTTTTGCTTACTAAATTAAGTAATGAGAGTGTTTCCAAGTGGGCTGTATAATTTGTGGAGTTTGAATGAAAATGGCCCTCATAGGCTCATAAGGAGTGGTATTATTTGAAAAGATGAGAACATACAGCCTTGTTGGAGTATGTGTGGCCTTGTTGGAAGAAGTGTGTCATTAGTGGTGGGCTTGGGGGTTTCAGAAGCTCAAACCAGGCCCAGTGACCCTCTCTCTTCCTGATGCTTGCTGATTGGGATGTAGAACTTTAGGCTGCTTCTCCAGTGCTATGTCTGTCTGCATGCTGCCATGCTTCCTGCCATCATGATAATGGACTAAATCTCTGAAACTATAAGCCAGCCATAATTAATATTTTCCTTTAAAAGAGTTGCCATGGTCATCATGTCTCTACATAGCAATAGAAACCTTATCAAAGACATAATTATATTTCCTTCAATATTTCAATTTAAAACATTGGTATATTTAGTGTGTAACCATTTGTGTTAACATAAAAGAAGCAAGCATATATAAATATAGTTTTATATGGGTAGACACATATACCTTTATATGAATAGATACAGATTTGCATATATCTATTATCTACACATTCACACAAATGCATGCTTAACTTGCATAAAATTTCTCCCAAATTACACAACAAACCAGAAATGTGGGATAAAAGACTTTTGTTTGACAATTTCATATAAGAGTACTGTATTTCTCCTCTTCTCATATATTCCCCCAGTAGTGCCCTCATATTCTTTGATTAGTATTATTACATATATTTGTCTATATGTACAATCTGCTGAATTCATTTACTGTAACTTCCATGGATATGTGCTTAGGTCTGATCATTTTGTATTGGATAGCCAATTCGGGTACACCTCACTGGGGCTTCTCCTCTCAGTCATCATTTATTGCCTTTAGCTCTTCATCTACAGTTGGGGCTTAGTGAGATTCCTCCAGCCATGCTGGCATGTCAACTGGTAATGTCAGTGTCCATCATTGTTCAGGCCTTGTTTATGCAGCCATACTGTTGAACTGTCATGGGTGTAACTTCCCTGGCACATACAGAAGACACTATCTCATAGCATAGGTCACAGCTGGACCTCCGACTTTTATAATCTCTCTGCTCCCTATTCCAAGATGCTTCCTAAAACCTCAGGGTAGGACCTGTGTTATAGATGTACCAGTTGGGGCTGGATATCTATGATCAGCTGTTTTCTGAATATTGACCAGTTGTGGATTTCTGTAATGGTCTCTATCTGCTATAAAAAGAAACTTCTTTGAAGAGGGTTGAGAACTATACTTATCTGTGAGTATAAGTATAAATATTTAGAATGAAGCTAAGTGTTATACTTGTATCTATTATTTTGAAGCACCATTATGTGTAGATCTAACCACCAGCCATATACACAGCACTTATAAGTGCTTAAGGTATACATGTATCATAAAAAGAATATAAAAGAAAAAACCCCTTTAAACTGTATATTTACCTCAGGAAGCTCTTTTCTGATGTCTCAGTTTTGAATACTGTCCTTATGTGGCTTTCATATTCTGTCATTACATATTCTGAATAAACAGTATAGATGTACATATAACTATATAATGTTCATGAGTAATAGACGTGCACGTATATCTAGGAACCTTCTATTTACAAATTAAACAGTGTTGGCTGTCCTCTCTTGCAGGCTGAATTCTTTTGAATGCCAATGATGAGAACTTGTGCTGAGACTTCTTTTCCCACAAAAGATGAGAGCAGAAACTTTTTGTTCAGATCTTCCATCTTGTAATCATGTAATTATGGAACAGTTCTGAAATATTGTCACCTTTTTTAAAAAAGTATTCAGATAAGAAGAAAGACAGCAAGGTATTTTTATTCAAAAGAAATGTGAAGATATTTAGGATTATGCTATTGTATAATCCAAGGACTATTATGGAGACTAAAGAGTACTTTCAACTTATAATAACTAGTAAATAGAGGAGGAGGAAAAGGAAGAAGAAGGAGGGCTGAAGGGAAGGAAGATGAGGAGCACAGTTGGCAGTATATGTTGTCTAACTACTGTGTGATGTGATTCTTAGAGCACTATTTTGCAAAGTCATCCACAGCCCGATTTCTAAACACAGACGTTTTCATTGAATGGAAAAAATTCCAAAAGACATTTTTGTACACTGAGGTCAAATGAAAATTTCCACCCTGCAGAAATGTGTCCCTGCATCTAATGGATGTCATCTGCCCTTTGCCTTGAACACTGAAAAGCAGGGCTGGAGGCTTAATTAAGAAATTCTAATGAAATATTTATGGTAATAGGAAGTAATCAAATTATCATTATTTGTCTTGGCATTTGGTCTTTCCCATCTTAGATCTTTGATGATGCTCTCCCCTCCTCCTTTTCATACTATGTGAAATGCCTCACAATGTGGAGATAAGAAAAAGCCTTCCTTCTTTCTTAGGAACATTACTACCTAGAGACAATTTGGCAATGAAGACTGGAGATAACAATTACTAACAATTTTAAAATTTTAGGAAAAAGAGCAAAACCAGCACATGATTCAAGAACATGTGTAATACAGACTTAAAATTATACTGCAGTGTAACTTTCCTATAACACAGGGTGCTGCCCTTTTAGCCATTGCTGAGGTTATACAAGCCATTGTTGTTCTGGAAGAATAAAAATTACTTGCAGATTTTTTTTAGTTATAGGCATTTTCTCAGGCACATTACACTCGAAATAATATGGTGACATTGTCAATCTGTATGTAGAGAGATTATTACACAGTAGATTTTTGAAATAATTGCAACAGGGGAAATACCATTAGCACTTTGAAAAGTTAGTGAAAACAGCAATCAACGAGGCTTCATTTTATAAACAGCCTCTTGCAGAATGGCACTCAATCATCCTTGGCCCCCTAGGCTGGGTGAAGCTATAATTATGAAATATTCTCCCTGACTGAGAGAATTTACTAAGCAAAAATGTTTAATAATTGCAATCAGAATAAAAATGATTGTGTAACTTCATATCTTTAATTCTCGATGACAGGAAAGTCTATTGATTCCTATTTAAAAAAAAACAACAACAACTAGTTTTTGGGGTTGAAGATTTAACAGTGGTAGAGTACTTCCCAGCAAGAACAAGGCCTTCATTAGGGAACCCAGGACATCCACACATACACATAAATAAAATTTTAAAGTGTTGACAATAAATTTCTCTTGTTCAGCTCCCAACAATGCAGATTTTGACAGTTTTTTCTTTTTGGCTACCAAACAAACTCAGTAGCAAGACCTAACTGCTGAAGACACAGTCTATATTCTATTTCATCAAAGAAAGCTAGAAACGTCTTCCTTGCTGTCTAGCTTTCACGCTCCTGGAAGATGCCATGTAGGCTGCTGAGGGAGAAAAGGATTCAATTATCTTACTCAGAGGTAAACCCTATGAACTTTGTGATCACCCTGACAGCAAGATAGGCCCACATGGGCTTACATGTGCAATGGTGGCATGGCTGTTATAGGGGTAACTAACTGCTCTCCAATTAGAGTTCAGTCCTATGACACAGGAAGAAATTTATACCTAGTATGTAAACTTAGCCAAAAATCCATGCTGGGGGTGCGCATAGGCCCTAGGCAGGAACCTACTCTTGTTGTTTTACTAAATTGTCATGCTGTAAAACTGCCTTTGAGTATTTATGTTTATATCCACTGAAAATTCAATTCTAAGCCTTAATCAGAGAAGCCTCATTTTGCAGTGATAATAGTAATAAAATGCAGAGAGTAATGGCTGGGCAAGGTGCCAAGTACAAAGAAGTGCTCATACTAAGCAATTCTACTATTGCTTAGAAAACATTGTGGAAGAGAGATTGGAAAGAAGGTAAGATCTATATGATCAGAGAAGACTGTAAAATACTATCTTTTGTGTAACACACAGCCATGACAGTCACAGGTGCCTACATGGGGCCTAGATATTAATAGGCCCACCAACAGGGTGGTGATGGGATTCACAGTGCTCTACTCCTCTCTGCTGAACTATTTGCAGCTGATTGATTCAGGAACAAGGGTAGTTATTTCTATGAGTTGAGTATACATTAGAGACCCAACTAGATCTAATGCACAGTTCCAACTGAATGCTAATACACATGGCCCTGGTTAACACAAATGGGTCCTAAAACAGAACCAAAATCATGAATTTAGGAAAGGGTCTGATAGGGACAATAGGAGATGATGAAAATGTGAGAAGGAGGTAAGAGTGGGGGAGTAATTAGAATTTATTGTATGCATGAAGTAATCAAAAAACCAAAGTTAATCAAAAAATCATACACTTAGAGAGCAGAAACCAAAGTTACCTAGAATCTTAGAACTACTCAGTGTATCACAAATGTTTTCTCAACTGAATCCTGTTTATCAGGGAGATGCAGGGGCAAGCTCAAGGTGTTCATAATTGCCTACAGTAACAAAGCTAGGAAGTGAGAGTCCAGACCAGAATTTTTTCCCTTGACTTTATTCCCTCTTTATCTCATTTCTCTAACAGCCAAGAACTTCGGGCCAAAAAAAGAGTATCTGTAAACAATATATGAAGGTTGGAAGGTGCAGAAAGAGAAGGCTGCCGGTGTTTTAAGTAGACTTTTTCCCTTTTACCCCCTTAATTCTGATGAGATAGAAGATAAATATATTGAAATGTTTATTAGCAAAAAAGAGTTGATTTGAATTAAAAGCTATATATCAATGAATTCTTTTGAACTTTGAAATAAGTTGAATTTTTATTTTTTCCAAAATAAGAAATATTATGGACTTAGATATTACATAATAAAAGATTTAGAAATATGATAATCTGTATTTTGAAATATTCTTTGTTACTTAGGATGATAAACATTTTATTGAACTTTTCCCTAAGAAACAATTTAAAACCAGGGCCTATTGCACTGGATTTAATGTAGGTATGTATATATATATGTGTGTGTGTGTGTGCATGTGTGCATGTATGTATTTATTGTGTGTGCATATGTGTGTGTATGATCATGTGTCTATGATCTTTCACATGTGCTGCACAATCTCTTATGACAGTCCACTGATTCAAGGGAGGTTAATCACAACCATGCTTTGAAGTCTATAGAATAGAGTAGATAGAGTCCTTTACATCTAGTAGTTGGATGCACACTTGAAGCTTCACATTTATGCTATTGTATTGCATGTGCTGAGCATATGTAAATATCCATATGTACAATTTTTAATCATGAAAATCTGGATTATTATGGGCCAAAATGTAGATTGACCCAACTGAAAAATAACGAAGTAGTGACAAAAGCAAAAGTGACTAGAAATCAAGGCTGCAATCCATTCTTTTCCCTCAGGGCGTTGGCAGAAGGGGTGTCCTTATGTTACCTGAGGAAATCTTATGGAAACCTCTGCTAAAATAATAGCACAATCACCCTACTCAAAATCAAGGTGTGTGAATTAACAGTATTAGACCAACCTTCTGGAGACAGAATGATTTCTGTCCTACCCAGTTGCAGTGAAAAACTTACCTCTTACATTGCATTTGTTCATTGTCAATGTGAAAAACAAGATGTCAGTGTTTGCTTCACTGTGACTATTAACAGCAGGGATTTTTAGTCTCTCTCTCTTTTTTTTCTATTTTCTTCTTTTGTCAGAACATTTAAATTCCTTGAGGATATACAATAAACAATGGTGATAACAATATCCATAAGCTCACCATGTTTTAGTCTAATATCTGTATTTAGTTTTATTCATCTAAATTTGAAGAGGCTAATAAACTTCATACATCTTTAAATAACTATGTAAATTTTATATGAATTATTGGGAAATTCAACACATGATTCAAAAATGTAGCAAAAATCCTACAAATGATGAGCTTAATATATCATTATAAAATGAACACACATCAACCACTATGCACACCAAGAAATTGAACATTGCTAGCTTTCTCGAGGCCAGCTCCTCATATGGCTATGACCCTTTTCCTCACATCAACATTAACCACTAAACTAACTTCATGGTAACTGTGTCTTTGCTTTTAATCACAAACTTTTCTATGGTGGAATATTTACATCAAACATTAATACTGCTAATTTTGTGTTTTGTTTATAATTGGAGTCCAACAGCATGTATCATTTTGGGTATGGGATGATCATAATTGACATGAAAAGCCAAAGTTCACCGTTACTCCATACATGAATGTGTAAATATAAATTTCCTATGTTACTATGCATGATTATGATCAAATTTGTGACTGTGGTGAACAATAAGTCTAGTATGGACATTTCTGAATATAGTTCTTAGTGTTCCATTGGGAGAATACCTGAGTGGAATTGATTGACTTAAAGTTAGGCATGAGTTCAGTTTCAAGTGGCTTTTCAAAGTGGTGTCTCATCGTCAACCTATATAAGTTTATTTTTTATTTTTACTACTGACATAACATTATATATACATACATACATATATATGTACACACACACACACACACACACACACACACACACACACACACATATATATATATATATATATATATATATATATATATATATATATATATATATATATTAGGTCTTTATATAATTCAGCCATTACCACGAACTCTATGTAATTCAGCTGGCCTGAAATTCATGATCATCTTGCCTCAGCCTCCTGACCACTAGGATTGCAACAATATATCTGGCTGAATACTTTTCTTGTTTCTATTCAGTTGTCTACAGTTTCATGTTTATGAGGTATTTAATATTCCTTTATACAGTTTGCCTATTAAAGTTCCCCTAGTCTGTCTTCCCCACATCATGCTACCATTAGGGCCAGGCGGTCTGCTTCTTAACTTTACTCCTGTTGAACTGTAATTCTCTATAAAATCTTGACACAAGCCCTTTGTCAGTTACATAGTAAGACATTTCTCTGGATACATATCTTACCTTTTCACTATCATGATGATTTTTGAAGTTTTAAAATACATATTTTGTTTATTCTCTGTGAATTTAGGAGACATGCAATTTATTCTGATCATATCTAGTCCTTCCACTTTTGAACTCTTTCTAGATCCCTACCAAGGTATTCCCTTCTCAATTTCATTTTTCCTGGTTTTATAAACAACAGCAACAACAAGAACAACATAAAACATGTTGAGTACAATCATTGATGCCCGTATTGTCATGGGGAACCTACTAAGGGACACATCCCTGAAGAAAAATAACTCTCTCTTTTCCAGTAGCCATCCCTTGTCAATAGTTCAGCTGTGGCATGCTTTGTGTGGCCCTCTCTTGTGGACACTGGACTATTTACTGGCTTGATCTTGTGCAGGTCTTGCGCAGAAACCATGGCTGCAGTGAATTCTTAAGTGTTATGATCCTATTACAATCAGAAGACTGTTTCATAACAGTCCTTCTGGGCATCTAGGCCTTTAAAAATTTCCAATACTTCCTTGGTAATTTATAAAATTTAGCTCTGATACATGTCATTTGTTGGAAAAATGATTTATTTTCATGGACGTGTTGATAGTGTGCTCGGGTTTTCCTCTACTTTGATAGAGTTTGTTCAATATTGGCTAGTTCTTTTTCAAATCATAGTGCTATTCACCAATGAGGACAGTATTCCTGAGGATTGAATTGCTTTTGTGGAAAGATTTTTTTTTTAATTGCAGAATTAATTTCTTTAAAATTTATAGGACAAAGTAGATTTTTCCATATTTTTATACATCAGTTATAGTTTATTTTCTAATATTTAAAACATATTTACCATTTAAACTTAGAAGTACTAATTTGCTCATAATTACCCTTAATATTATTTTAACATTTCCAGTAGCTTTGGTGACACTCTTGCTTTGATTCATGTCATTGTTCTGTATGTTCTCTCTATATAATCAGAATTTGGTTTACTCTTTGGCTTACCTTAGGCTTCAATGATTCACAATTGTGTATTTGTTTTCTATTTATTTCCTTTACTATTTGTCATTATTACTTCCCCCTTTATATTTATCTATTAAACTTCTTGGAGCTAAATGATAAGATCTTGATATCATGAGACTTTTTTCTTTTGACATGTCATGTTGACATTTTATGCCATACAATTGCATTTAGTAATATTAATGCATTTGTAAGAAAATTATGTAAGATTATGCTTGGTTTTGTTTCTAACTTGTGATTTTATTTCTGGCTTCTTAAGCATATTAAATTACGGGTCTTAATTTTCAAGTGGTGGAAATTATTTAGTTATTATTATATTTTGACAATTTAATTGTCATGGTAACAGAAAAGTACTACAACCATATTAATATTTGTGGAAACTTGCTCTGTATTTTAGTGTATCTTCAATGTTAAACCATTGTTTTACAAGTACTTTTGAATTTTATTTTCATATCCTTTGAGGTAGGCACTCATCATGTAACCCAGACTGGCCTTGAACTCACAATCTTCCTGCTCCAATCCCTAAATTTTAGAATTTTAAGGATGAGCAGGTGTTCCACCAGATGATGAGATTTTGGTGTAGATGTTGTGTTTAGTCTTTATGAAAATTTGTAAATCTTATTGTTAAATACCTTGTGAAGGAATTAAATTGTATTTTCTCTACTCCTTTATTTATAGTAAGATTTTTGAATAATTTTACTTTATCTTTAGTTCCATCATATTGGTTTTCAATGAGCAATCACATACACACACTGAAATATGCACACCATCATACGGAATCATAGATAGGTTATTTCTGTGTAATTTAGTTCATGCACAGATATTTAGAATTTAGAGCTTCTGTATGTCATTGTGAATAAGATTTTTAATGACATTTTTAGTCACTAATTATCAACAGTGACATTTTTTGTTTTAAGTGCCTTTATATAGATTAATACAGTTATATCAGCATATTCTATGTTGATTATTAATGATAATTTTATAGTATTCTATATTATGTCTCATGTGTTTGTCTTATACAAGGAATTTAATTCTATTTCCAAAATGTAATGCTATTTGTTAACCTATCTCATCGGTTCAAATACATTTTCTTACTAGTGACATTAATGATTACCAAAAGAGTAACACTTCCTGTGTCGGTTAGGACTTTCTATTTGCCCTGATGGCTTTTGATGCATCTGCATTACTTTTGTAAACAAAAGTTCCTGGGAAGTACAGCACCTCACACAGAATTTTCTACAAGACTGATTACTTGATTAAAACTTTAATGATTGCGGAGATGTTGGCATGTTGCAGGTTCACAGTCTAATTAAAATTTATCTTGGGCTAATTTTAGCCCCCTTCATATAGCCATTACTTGCCCACCTCTGTGTCTGACCTATTAAGACCCTTGTAACTAACAGGCCAAAGCTGTTGAAAAGTATTAACAAACTACTCTTTTCTGCCAACCAAAAGACTAAGAGTCTTCTCAGCCTATAGCAGAGCATTACTTGATGCTGTAACCACCTTACTTGATGCTTCTTCCAGTGTCTCTGAAAAGAGCCTTGATTTATGACTTTCACTGAAAAGAAAGAAAAAAATCTCAACTATAAATTCTTGAATGTAAATTCAGTCCTATTTCTCTTTCTGGGGTGTCAGTTATTTTATCCATATCCTTTAATCATGTCTCTTTTTCTTTCATTTGACCCTCTTTATTTCCCATGTTCTTTTCTTATTTTCTCCAGAATTTATTTTCTAGTTCTAAAATTGTCTTGTGGATTCTCTAATTTCAGTTACCTGCTTTTCATTTCTTCAGACATATTTTCATCTTTAGTAACACACAGTAACTGATGTATAAAAGGTGACTTCCATATATGTGTTCTATTAGATCACAACAGCTGGTGTGTACGTCGTCTCAGGCATTCGTCATTTTTCTGGTGTGGGAAATGTTTCAAGTTCTCTCCACTGGATATTTCTAACACGTTCAGTTAATTATTGTCCACCATATTTATTTTTTATTGTGCTAGTCACTTTTAAAGCTATGTCTTATTTTTCCTTTTTTTTTTTTTTTTTGAGACAATGTTTCTCTGTGTAGCTTTGCACCTTTTCCTGGAACTCACTTGGTAGCCCAGGCTGGCCTCGAACTCACAGAGATCCACCTGGCTCTGCCTCCCGAGAGCTGGGATTAAAGGTGTGTGCCACCGCCACCCGGCTTATTTTTCCTTTTTAATGTTCACTGATTTCAGATACTGGCTTACTTTATTCCCTTAATGTATCAATTACCTTTATCATAAAGTTTATATACACTCACTACATCTCTAGACTTCCTGATTCCATTGTTCCTCTTTTCCTGATTTGGGTAATGTTTTTATAGTTATATCTCATAAGTTTTAAAATTTTTATTATATAGTTTTAAAGCCTAGTGTCTTCGTTAGGGTTCCATTGCCACAATGAACCACCATGACCAATAAAATGAGTTGGAGGGGGAAAGGGCTTATTTGCCTTACACTTCCACATCACTGTTCATCACTGAAGAAGTTAAGACAGGAAGAAAAACAAGGCAGGAACATGGAAGCAGGAGCTGATACAGAGGCCATGGAGGGCTTTTGCTTACATGGCTTGCTCATCATGGCTTTCTTATAGAACCTAGGACTAGGAGCCCAGAGGTGGTACTGTCCGTGATGGGCTGGACCACTCCCTATAATCACTAATTAAGAAAAATACACTATAGGGGTCCCTACATCTTACTCTTATGGAGGCAACTTCTCAATTGAGGTTCCCCTCATCTCAGATAATTCTGACTCTGTCAAGTTGACATGAAATTGGCCAGCCCACCTAGAGAGGGCAAAAACATTATTTTCTTCTAGGGAGAATACCACTTGCATGATCTGAGACCACTAATAGTGTGGTTCATTATAATCCAATTTAAATTTTTTTTAGTTATGCCAATTATTGACATACTTGTGCTTTGGGCCAAGACTATTGTGCATTAGATTCACTGCTGTTTCCTGAACACACCATTTGCTCTTCTAATTCTCTCGACAGGACATGTTGTTAGAACAACTTTCTTGCAAGCATTTTGTTCTAGATGCTATCATTTGCCTTTTTTTTACTCAATATGCTAAAATATCAGACTCACTTCTTTTCCCATCACAAACCAGTTCTTTGATAACTCCTAGCAGATTCTATGACATACATATTTTTCAGATTTTCTTAATAGGCCATTTGATACTTAGCTCCTGTTTACTGAAGTTATGTGATTTCTATATCATAATCTGTTCTATTGTATTTGTGCTCTAATTCTTTATTGGAGATGCCTCACAGCAGTGTAGCTAAAATCATGTGCTCAAGTACAAATTGTACTCTAACTCTAAGTGGCTCTTTGAACTTTGATAAATCTCATTTTCTCCCAGTATCTTCATCTGTCATGAGGGGAAGAAACTGTTTCATTTGTTAATAATTGTTTACAAATCATTAAAAAAAACCCTTATGATTTTAAAAGTCAAATAAGATGTTCAACTTAAAGTAGTACATATTATAAAGTTGCCACTTATTTTGTGATGAATGGAATATGTCACTGTATGTATCTTTCTTTCTCAGCAAATTGATCTTTTGGGCAACCTTCCATTACAATTTCATGCATAATGTTGTCCTTCATAATTACTGAGAGTTATTAAGATGATTTCTTAAAATTCAGAAGGAAATAGTTGTATTCTTTTCTGCTTTGCCCTATATCTGCACTTACACATGCTTAAGTAGCTTTCCCTTTCTGTCATAGGTAAAATCACAGAATGCTGGAGTTGGATGGGCATTTGAATAAAATGATTCTAGAACACTCCTTTAGCTTCACCAGACTCAGGTAGTAAAGAGTTTTGTGAAAATTATCCTCCAGCACAATTAGATGCATCAAGTCAGGAATTATTTACAAGAGCAGAACCCTTGCCGTGCTGACACGGCAGTTGGGCCCGAAACCTGGCGAGGGAAGTTGGGATGAACACAGCACACACCAGTCAAGTTGCAAGTATCAGGACAACCTTTATTCTTTCTTCCCCGTCTTATATACCCTTTCAGGAGGAACAAACAAAATTGTTTATCAAGCACCCAGGGTCAAGGAATGGTCAGCATGCCCCAGGAAGCCACAGCTGCCAAACCACGAGATATACCAAACAGCAAAACATCCACAGAACAGCCTGAGCTCAGTACACTCAGAACAGGGGAAGTGGGGGCAATCTTAGAGGGGTCAGAACCATTCTGATCCCAACAAACCCTAAGTATTCTTTTCAATGTACTGAATTATACTCCTCTGCCTTAATTCATTGTTATTTATATGGTCCTGAAATCAGTTATTTTTAGAGGCAGAATGCATATCCTTTCTCTATTGTTTGGAAAGAATAATACATGATCATTTTCAGGCTATCATAATTTACTTTTAAAAACTGTTGTGCCTAAGATTTTTTTCAGCTGCAAAATGGAGAGAATTTTATTCTAATTGTGGTCTTATGTTTAATATTTTGGTGACTCATTTACTTCCCTCAATGCTTCCAAACAAAACTTTATAATGAAGTATTTGATCAATTTGGAATTCTATAAACTATTTATTTCCATATATAAATACATCATCACAACACCATGGTTATTAAGAACTTATTTATATATTTTATTATTCATTGTTGGCTTATTTCTAGTCCTTATTTCCATAAAATGTATTTAAGCCAGGTTTACAGAAGCATAGCCAACAGCCAAAAATAAATGTATAAACTTGACTTATATGTTAGTCCAGTTAAGGGTATGATCCCTAAATGTGGGGTGTGTGCATGTTTGTGTATGTGTGTGTGTGTGTGTGTGTGTGTGTGTGTGTGTGTACATGTGTGTGCCTCTGTACAGTGTTTTAATTTTGTTTAGCTATTTTTACTGACACTAAATTTGTTCTTAATGAGATAGGAGGAAGTCTCCAAAGTGCTCCAGACAGGTCGTGTCTCTTCCACTTCATTCAATGCCTTTGTCTAGCAGAAACTTCTCTGTAGGACACATATCACAAATAAAAATAGCTGCATAGGTATTTTTTGTCATCTCTAAAATGTAAGAAAAGTTATATGCTGAGGAAAATAGAGGTTTACCACTCTTCCATGGGTCACTTAAACATCAGATATATTGTATTTGTGCAATAAACAATTATTTCAAATAAAAAGTATTAAAATGAAACATTAAGTATGCCTATTTTCCAATATAAGGCAATCAATAGTCAACTGAAATAGTTATTAGCCAGAGTTAATGTCGCAGTCTAGCCCTGACCTGTCGAAGGGTTCTTGGAGAGAGGAGGGAGGAATTGAGAAATAATAGGAAGAATTATAGATGTAGATGGAGAGAAAGACAAAGATACAGCATAGCTTTGGGAGGGGCCTGGGTCAATACCCAGTCATTCTGAATTTATTCATGATGGGCATTTTATACATCAGCAAGGTGGGGGGCAAAGGACCTCCCCCTTCCAAGGTTGAGGTATAAAGTAACAACAAGTGTAGACCCTTTCAGACACCTGGTAACCACGCCTTTGGCCAAATCATCATATTATGCAGCCTTGCTGAGTAAAGCAAGCTCAGATTTTCTTACCTTGAGTAAGGCCTTACTAAGGAGCCTCTGTGAGTCCCACAAGTTAAGGTAAATTGTTATACACTATTGTGTTGAATAGTTTTATTGTGAGTGTTACAGCTCTGGAGGGAAAGGTATCCTGACTTGTCAGGAAGTCAGGCTATATCTGATGCTGTGGTGTGGTGAGGGATGGTCTCCCTGCAGGATGTAGCAATCCTGCTCCTCTCCTAGAGAGAGCCTTTACAGCTGAGCTCTGCTCAGTTCCCCTAAGGGATCTGCTCTGACCCAAGATTTTACTTCTGCTTTATTCTGCTAAAGGGGAAACCCCTGCACAAATGTAGCAATCTCCTCGAGCTCTGGCAAAAAGTTGTTACTTTTTTTCTGCTCAGTCCCCTAAGATAATGTCTCAGCAAAAGTTCTTCTGCTCCGTGCAGGTGAAAAAAAATCTTCACCAAAACTTTTCTAAGAAAGAGATTTATTTGGGAAGGAGTCCAGGAGACTTGCTGCCTCTGCCATGGTGGAAGAGAACACCCCACAAGTGAACAGGCAGAGGGGCTCATATTGGGCTTCTTAGGGGCAGAATTTCTCCAAGGACAAGATTTGCTGCTCAGGGACTGGTAAGTTTTCCTGCTCAGGAATTGGTTAGTTTAGTTGATCAGGGGCAGAGCTGGCTTAGGTTTCAGGGCCAAAATGTGTTTCTTTCACTGGTTCAGGTTTCAGGGTCAGGGTGTGCTTCCTTCACTGGCTCTGTGTTCAGGGTCAGAGTGCTATATTTCATGCTCAGTGATTGGTTGGTTTCTTTGGTCAGTTAGTCAGGGGCAGAGTTGGCTCTTGTTTCAGGGCCAAGCTATGTTTTTTCACTAGGCATTTTCATCCTTTTGGCTCTAGTTTTAGGACCAGGGCATCTTTCTTTCATTGGCTCTGGCTCCAGGGCCAATTTGTTTCTTTGGCTATGGTTTTAGGGTCTGGTTGTGTTTCCTTTGTTCTGGGTTCAGTGCTAAAGTGTTTCTTTCACTGGCTATGGTTTCAGGGCCAGGGTATGTTTCTTTTACTAGCTCAGGTTTCAGAGTCAAGGTGGCTTACTTTCACTGGCTCTGGTTTCAGGGCCAGTGCGTTTCTTTGGCTGGTCCTTTTACCCTATATTTATATCAACTTAATGCAAACTAGAGTCAGTTTGGAAGAGAGAAAGTCAATTGAGAAAATGTCCCCACTAAGGCCTGTGGTCAAGACTGTGATGCATTTTCCTGATTGACAGGATATGGCAGGGCCAATGTTACTGAGGTTGTTCCATCCCTGGGTAGGTAGTCCTGGTTGCTATAAGAAAGTCATGAAGAGCAAGCCAGTAAACAGCACTCTTCTATGGCCTCTGCATCAATTTCTGCTTCCAGGTGCCTGGACTATTGGAGTTCCTGTCCTCTCTTCTTTCCATGATGGACTGTGAAGTGTGTGTAAGTGAAACAAACCCTTTCCTACCCAAGTTGCTTTGAATATAGCTTTTAACAACAGAAAAATTAACTAAAACAACCGTGAATGATTTACGCCTCTGTAAAAATTGCTAATGAATAAAAGTAACTTTTTAAATATCTTCACATAACATCAGGGTTATTATCTTGCCTATCCATTTATTGTATTTATGAGATCTCAAACATTGTTTCTGACAATAATTAGAAACAATACTAGAACAAAGATAAACAAATGATTTTGGTTAAAAACAGCCCACATTATCAGTCCTTGAATAAGCATAAATGCTAAACTTGTAAGTAAATAGGCAGTTCAGAATCATTTTTATGCAATGTCACTAACCCAGACTGGTCCTCTATGCTGATTATCCCATTGTCTATTTATGAAAGCAAGATGTAACCTCTGAGGCTTATAATTAGTCATTAAAGTTGAATAATTGATTTTCTCCTGCAACAGAATCTTTCTGTGGAGAAAGGGTAATGATGCTGCTCAACATAACTAAAATAAGAATTTAATCTGATATATGCCATTTTGTCACTGAATTTGTGCCCACTGTATAACAGCACAGTAAGACAGGAATCAAAGAAAATACATATTTATATATACACAAAGCATATATACATGCATACATATTAGATCTACTTGAAGAGATAAAAACTGTTGTTTCATTTTGTCAGCTATCTAGTGGATGATAACATCTGCTTCTAAAGACATGTTCTTCCTTCTTGAAGGAACTGTTGCCAAAACAGGTAAAATAGGATGGTGAAATTATTAAGTAGTATTTCTTTTATATTGATATGGTTCTAAAGGTTTTGTGTGTTTCACATCTTTACTCCTGGTTTGATCGCAGTCATGTGTAACTGCCCAAAGGGAGGCATGGGAAGGTGAAATAGTTGCCCTATCTAATGATATCTAAGAGCAGTAGAGCCAGGTTCCAGCTTGCAGGTTGTCTGGATTTCACACGACTCTACCCAGGATCACTTGGAACTCTGCCATGTCTCAGCCCACAGAACATCTCCAGCTCATTCTCTCATGGAGTTCTTTGTGCCTCTCTCAGGTAACTTTTGATGTTCTCAATGTTAACATTTAAAATATCTTATAATGTAAAAGAAGCAAAAATTCATGGATAAGAAGATACTGAAAATATACTTCCAAAACACACTTACATAGTTTTTGTCTTTTAGAGATTCAGTAAATCCTAGGAATTTTTAAAAAGTCTTTATTTTTACCTCCCCAGATGCACACTTGAGATTTCCTTTCATCAAAACAAACAGTTGAATTTTATCTTTAATTTTTTGTTTTTTTAATATTTATCACACAGATGGTATATATCTATAATATGTAATATATAGTATTATGTATATGTATATACTTTATTGCGGGGCATTTATAAATACAATGTTACTTGGTGGACCTTTGAATATTTTACATATGTGTTTGTCCCAATCTGCTAACCACTCTATATCTTTATTTTTATTTATTTGTTTGAGGTACTGGGGATTGGATACAGGGCCACATCCATGCTAGCCAAGAAGAGCCTCTGAACTATATCCCAGTCCCCACCCACCTTTTAAAATTTGAAACAAATTTTCACTATAATGTGAAAATAGACTGGCCTTTAACTTTCTCTGTAGATTATTTTGTTCCTGTCTTTCCAGCTTTCTACTACTGGTGAAAATACAAACTGGCATAAGCATCTTAAAAGCCATTACAAACCACAAAGCAACATATACTATCTTCTAAACAAGCAATTTCAATTTTAGGAAAGTATCCAATAGAAATGTACTTACTTAGGATATTTTTGTTATTTTCACATTTTATTATACCAGTAACTCAAATTTTAACATATATCATCTATCAGTCTATCTATCTATCTATCTATCTATCTATCTATCTATCTATCTATCTATCTGCCTATAAATAATCAATAGATATAGATGATATAGCTATATGGCATGTTATGTAGTGGTCTACTTAGTACATAATCTCAATTAGTAGTTTTCTTTTGGAGGCCAAGAAAATCTTACATATTCTATGTTTAAATCCTATGTGTACTCAGGTTATTATGAAGTGTTATTCAGCAATATCTTGCTATAGCTTATGAAGTCTTTAATTAAATAGAAAAGGCTTTCCATGATGTTATATATTTAACCTACTTTTCTTTCACCAAGGTTCATTTCTGTAGCATCTCTAAATATCCCTTTCAACAACAACATTATGAAGAGATTTTCTTGCTATCTCTCGTTGCTTTAACTTTTTTTTACACTTATTTGTTTGTGTGGGTGTGTGAGAGTTTGTGCATGTGCACGTGTGTGTGTGTGTGTGTGTGTGTGTGTGTGTGTGTGTGTGTGACACTGAGTGTATGGAGATCAGAAGACAACCTGTGGAAGTTTTCTCTCTCCTTTCACCATATGGATTCCACAGAAGGAACTCAGGTTAACAGTCTTGATAGATGCACCCACTGAACTACCTCAGCAGCCCTCACTTTTACTTTCCAACTGCATGTCTTTGCTATAGTTAAGGAAGAATATTGTTTTATAATTCAGGATAACATTTATTTCATATAACCTTATTAAGAACTCTATTTTCACTGCATTTTTCATGCATTAATGTTTGTCATGATACTAAGACATTGCACAGGATGTGTGTTTTCATCTTTATTTAAAACGTGGAGGACAAGGGTGAGGACTGGCAGCGGAATGAAGGAATAAGTGGATAATTGGATTAAAGTATAGAGTAAAATTCTGTCTTTTGCAGCTCTAAAGGTACCTTAACTGTTATGTTCTCCACAATGCTATGAACCAGAGACATAATCTGAAGACACTAATTCCAGAACACCATCTGCACCACCATAGTTAGTCCTCCAGGTGCTTCCCTCACTAATTTTCCACTTTGCATCATGTCGTCCCTTATATCATTCCATCCACTTGATTAAATGAGACAATATGTCAGATTCAAGATTGCTTAACTCAGCCACCAGTTAATCAAGCTTGCAGAATCCTCAATACTTCTCTGAAATACACGATCTAGTGTCCTCCTAAGCCTTGTTGTCCTTTAGTGACAAGATGGCTGCCTGCTATGATCAGAAGTGCTCTCGTAGGGAGAGGAGTAAATTGATACTTCATCTAGTTAGACCATTTGAGCTAGTGCATCTTCAACAGTGTGATCGCTTCCCTAACACACAAAGGACGTGTTTTCATTCCCATAACTGTGGAAGGTGTTACTTTCATCTGATATATAGTGGGCAGATACTCAAAAAACCAACTACAATGTAAAGGTTAGCCTCTATAGCAAAGAAGTTCCTTACTGAAAGTGCCAACAGCACTACAGTTAAGAAACCCCACATTTACCAAAGTGTACCACTGTCTCTGCAGAAAGGTCTCAGTTTCCCCAAGTTTATCAAAGTAAATGTGATCCATACAACTAACTACAAGATACCACCTCATTCGATACCCATCACTCTCCCTACTTGCATCCAGTTTCACTCTTTGCTTCACTTAGTGTTTTTTAAAAAAAATCTCTTTAGCGCACTGATGCCATTTCTCTATGTTTTAGTACTTTGCTAATTTTCTTGACAGGAATTCACAACTTCTAGAATTGTATACTTACACCTTACATATTCCAAACTTATTTTTCTTCTTAAGATCATAAAACAGTGTATTTAGAAGTTTGCAAATGTAATTTCTTTTTTCCTTATTGTAATATAATTATTTTACCACCTGGAAAATGTAATAAATCTATGATAATCTTTTTCTTTCCTGAAGTATTGGGTATTGAATCAATGGTTGGTCTTGAACTTTTGATCTTACTGCCTCAGACTTCCAAGTAGCTGAGATTATAGGCTTGTGCCACCAGGCCAGGTTATGATCTTTTCATATGTATGTCTCTGCAAGGACATATAAGCATACTTGCACACAGAACTTATATTTATCTACAAACATGTTTATAAATATGCAAACTATCACTGCCAAATATTGAGATTATTAGAGACTTGTCTTGTTGTTTATAACTTATAGATATTTCTTATTTATTTTTGAGATGCTGTGATATTTTTGTAATCAGGTAAATCAATGGAGGACAATAAAATAGTAGTATCTCAAAATATGCTAAGACACAATCTTAAATATTATAGCATATAATAAAATCAAATCTAACAAGCTTGAAAATGCCTCTAGGATACTTTAGGATTATTTCCCAGAAAGTATTTCAAGTGGATGATCAGAAGGTTGGAGCTGTTCAGCACTCAGTGGGAATAATTGTTCCTGTGGCCACAGGCATCCTGCTCTTTTGTTGTTGCTTTCGTGAAATTATATGTAGGTTTTTTGTCAGGACACATTTCATAACAGCAACATAATTGATCTTTTGGAACCACAAATAACACGTTTATTCTTTCTATAATTTAATTTGTCACTAAAGATGTTTAGTACTTCAGAACCAGTTTACAGCAGATTTTAAAAACAATTATGTTTGATTTCTATCAAGCAAATTGTTTTAGCACAAAATGTCCACTGGGGATAATTTTTTGTGTTTGCTGAAGCGATGCCTAATTTTTGCAGAATATAAGTCATGATACAGTGAAGACAACTATTCATGGGACATGAGGGATCAGGAAAGACAAAATGGAGAAAAGTCCCAATGTTCTGGGTAGTAAAGAGGCTTTCCCAGGGAGGGTACCTGAACAAATGGAATGAAGGGCACCAGAAGCTCAAGTTTGGAACTGCAGAGAGGTGTCTTCAACGTCATGGAACATTGATTGGTTGGTAATGTACCATGCAAGTTCATTGCCTCTTGCTTCACTTAGTGCTATTTATTATTGCTACCTATCAAAAGGAAGGTTAAGGATTGTTTCAAAGATAATATAGCCAGAAAGGCCCCACTCCTTGATGAGTACCCAACTGGAAATGGAAGAAGCCTGATTTGAATGGAGTCACTTTTGAAAATAGTCTCTCAATAATCTTGTCTGTAGTTTGCATGCATTATAGGAATGAAAGAGGAGTTGAAAGTAAGGCCAATGACAGAGAGGATGCACAAAAACCCAAGAGAGCAGAGCATGGCAGAAACCAGGTATACAGTCACCATTTTCAGAGGCTTGCCTAGTTTGTCAATATCAGTCTTTTCCCAACTACTCTCATTTGTTATGGGCAGTGAAAACATTTTTTTTCTTTTTGGCAGATTTGTCTGAAGAATAAATAAGCAAGTACAACCCAATAACAATCCTTGTTATTCTTAAAGCATTTCACCCATGGTTTGCAAAGTCTAGTCCTTCCAGGCCTAGAGGAAATCACTTTCATGCAGCTCAATATTCCCAGGGTCCAAGAACAGGTTTTGAAAAACTGAAATGCTCTTAGAAAGCCAGTGTAATTTTCCCAAGAAGATATGGTGACCTTGGAGGCTAAAGGCATTTGTGTCTTCTGAGTTATTTTCTTAAATTTAAAATCTATCTCAGGCTGCCAGGGGTGAGAAAATGCTTCATAACACACATTACTTGTAAGAAAATCACAAACAAAGCAAAGCAAAAACACAAACAAAAACAAAATTTATCTGTGGTTGGCCCTGGAAATCTGTCCACTGACTTCTTCCAGATCCCAGGGAGGCAGTGCACTTGTGGGATGATACAAAGATGTAAGACCCAGAGAGAGACTATAGGTTGCCTTTTCAACACAGGGCAATGCAGGGTAAGAAGCCTGAATTGATCCTCTGCTTTACAACGAGGACTTTAGATGATATATCTACTGTTTATCTTGTTTCTGCTATGTTTCTATTATAATCATTTGACTGTAGCATCTTTAATGCAATAAATATTGTAAATATTAAAAATACTGCAAATCTTGATTTTTATCTACTATGTAACAAATATTTGTTGAATAACTATTGCCAGACAATATAAGATTATATAAATACTGAAAAAATTAATTTCTGTCTTCATGAAAACTTCTCCAGTGGAAGACAAAACTGACTGAGGGATAATGACATCTGTGCCATGATGAATTCTGTGGGAGTGAGTAAGAAGTACTTACCTGAGAATCAAAGTCAGGTTTCATAATAGAGTGAAAATTATTTAAAACCAAAATTGGCTTTAGTCACCACTATTTCTGTTTCACATTGGTGGAGAATTAAATGAATTTAGTTTTGGATTGGCTAGGTCTTAGTTGGTAAAGACTCCTTGGGATTCTACAGAGGTTTCTTCATACTATAAGAGAAGTGTAAACTGGGTAGAGACAGCTTTACTGTTTGTCATGTGTCTTGAAATTGGGTTTTAGCTGAGAAGGGATAATCTAGCTAATTTTATACTAAATTATTTAAAAGCATGGTGATTTTAATTTCAGCTTTACGAAGCCCATGTTTTTCTTCAATGTCTGAGTGTGCAGGTACATAATTTACAGTATGAATTATTGAGCTATGGCTGGGTTTATGGTTGCTCTGCTCACTGTCAAGCACTCTGCTTGTCCATGCAGCAGCCTCCTTGAGAGTCTTTCACCTCTTTCTCTCCCAGTAGAATGGAGTTAGGAAGCACCACAGCTCCAAATAAGGCCATAATGGAAAGGCATTTTGACATTTTTAAATGTGTTTTGACAGATCAGGTAGTGCTTTTGAAGAAAACTTGAGAAACTTATGAATTTTTTATGGCTAAACTGCACACAGCAGGTCTGACTGCCAAGGATAAACATACAGAAAAACCACTGGTAAGATGGGAAAACACCCACCATTTAATGCACACACTTTATATTACCCTCATTATCACTGCAGCAGGGCACACCTATAGTAAAGGTGCATGTGAAATGCAAAACTTCTGGGATAATAAGACCATAAATAATCTAAGATGGCCCTCTAATTAGTGCTAACTGTATTATATAGCCTACATCACTCAAATGGACAAATCAATTGTCAAGAATAACCATAGGGGACTTGATGGTTCTGCAGCCAGCCATACAATGATTTGTCAGATTTCTCTGACTCCATTCTTCTGCCAAGGCTAGTATCCTTTGGAAGGTAGATAGTTGGAAGGTAGGCAGTACACATGTTTTATAATCTTTTCAGTTACACTGTCTTTTTTCTGACAAGTCACACTTCCTCCTTCATCCATCAGCTACCAGTAACACACCTTCCCCAATATATTGTCAACTTTTAGACAGGTCTTAGTTTATTTGGTGTATAGGAGAAAAAGGAAGTGAGTTTGGCTATTTGGAGCTAGTAATAATAACTTTTAAAAAATATAAAAAGGAAACAAAGACAAAACAGCACCATCCATTATTATGGATCTAAAACTTTATCTTCAGTTTCTGAAAAATAAATGTCCTCATCAGATATTTTTTGAGAGGCAAAACTCATTTTATTCATTGCCACATTCTCATGGTCTGGCAAAGAGTTTAATTTTGAGTAGGATCTCCATAAGTGTAAATGAATATACAGGGTGGGAGTGGATAGATATAAGGATGGATCGAATGACTAAAGGATAGAAAAGGAAATGGATGGATAGATTATTGGATGGGATCCGTGTAGGGCATGATATCTTGACTTGTTTTAGATAAACTTGAGTTTCCATGACATAATGGTAAGGTAAACATATCCATCCTCATATAAATATTTCCATTTTCTTTTATCTTTTTTTTGTCATTCATTAGTAAACACAAGAGAAACAACGTCATCCCTACTGTTATGTAACAAACCAAGTGGTTTTCCTCAAAAGTTTATTGAGAATTCTTCCATGTATCTGGACTGGCTTTGAGTTGGGTTCATTTGTAATCTACCTTGACATATCTCTTTCTTGTAAAGTCAGTTATACAAGTGATGCTTGGGGTATGAGTGTTATAAAGGCTGGTGTCCACTTTTCTTTCCTCTCATGGCCAACAGTATTACAAGAAAGCTTATATGTGTATATCCCATGATGCCCAAAGTCTGCTTCTCAAAGGAGATGAGGAGCAGATGCCGTACTCACTGTGGTCTGTGCCTGGAGAAGAGCCCCTCAGCTCACTTATTTTCAAAGTAGTCATATACTTCAGATATTGTCTTCATATGAGACCTATCAGAATCCATATAGTTTCAGTTGTTTTTACACTTATCAGTAGTCTAAATAAAGATAAAATATTAAGTGTCAGGTGTGTAACCAGTGATAGTAAGTTATTCAGTCAATATGTTATATTTATTAGGATAATGGCATGCAGTAGGTATTATGCTAGATGGGGTTGCTGTGATTTTTCCTTTATTTCCCCTCTTTTATACCTTATGGTGTTTTTTGGAGAATGACTAAAATTCATGATAAATAAGGTAGTTTAAAATCCTGTCTTCTCTGGGCAGTAGGGACTGACCTTCAACCCCAGCACTTGGGATCTCTGAGTTTGAGGACAGTCTGGTCCACAGAGCAAGTTCAAGGACAGTCAGGGATACACAGAGAAACTTTGTCTCAAAAAAACCAAACCAAACAGACAAACCATCAAAAAACAAAAACAAAAAAAGCTTGTCTTCTGCAAGTATTCAGTCCAATAATGGGAGTAGAAAAATGACAGTGTACCAATAAATGTAAAATTTGGTATTGCTTAAAATAAAATATTCATGCTAAAACAGTTACAGAATAACGGAGGAGAGGAATACTATTGCCGACAACATTTTTGAGAAGGTTTTTAAGCCGAGAGAAGAAACAGAGAAAGAAGGCCACTGAAACTGTTTGGATTGAAATGTCCTCCCAAGGCTTAGCTCCAAGCAAGGTACTATTGTAAAGTGAAAGAACGTCTAGGAGATAAGATTTTTTTTTTTTTTTTTTTTTTTTTTTTTTTTTTTTGGTTTTTCGAGGCAGGGTTTCTCTGTGTAGCTTTGCGCCTTTCCTGGAACTCACTTGGTAGCCCAGGCTGGCCTTGAACTCACAGAGATCCGCCTGGCTCTGCCTCCCGAGTGCTGGGATTAAAGTTGTGCACCACCGCCCGGCAAGGAGGTAAGATTTAATGGGAGGTTTTTCAGGTCACCTGAGGTATCATCTTGAAATTGAAACAGACCCAGCTTTCTTCTTCTTCATCTCCTTCATGTCCAGCCACAGGCTACAAACTACTTCCCCATGTACATCCACCATGACAGAGCCAAAGCAAAAAATCCAACTAATTATAACTCCAAACCCCTGAATCTCTGAGCCCAAACCACATTGATTTCTACCAGTTGATTATGTCAGGTGTGTGTTGAAACTACTCAGAACTGGTTAATACCCCAGCCATGCAAAGGGCCAGAAGTATTTACATCAATCTTAAAGCAAGTGAAAAGAAGCTGAGACGTGATGGATGGTTCCAAGAAAGGAAAGGAGCCAGTGAAGTTGGGAAAGCTTTGAGATACAGGAAGCCAGAGAACAGTCTACTCAGATCACATGCTTCGTAGCATGTCCATACTAAATGTAGCCAGAAGCCAATCAACTGAAACCAAGTGAGAATGATTTTTTTTTTCAAAAGTATCCCTCCAGCTGCTTTGTGGAGAATGGGTTCAGGTGGTAAGAAAGGAAGTAATGAGAATTAGAATATTCCCGTGGTTGCCTAGGAAGGAAATCAGTGAGTGTCAATTGCATGGATGAATGAAAATAGAGAGGTAAGCCTGGAAAAAATATTGAGGTAAGTTAGAAAAGACTTGATAGTGAACTAGGGAGAAATAACATGGTCTCTCTCTCTCTCTCTCTCTCTCTCTCTCTCTCTCTCTCTCTCTCTCTCTCTCTCTCTCTCTCTCTCTCTGTGTGTGTGTGTGTGTGCTTATGGAGGGTAGTGTCAACTTCAGGTGTCATTCCTTAGATGTAGACAATCTTTCATTTTGAGATAGAGACTTTCATTGGCCTATAATTGGTGAATCAGGCTAGGATATCTGCCAGTGATCCCTTGGAATATGCTTGTCTCCCCCTTCTGAGCACTGGGATTAAAATGCTGACTCATAACATTGGAAGGTTCTGTGGAAGCTGCCAAGAAAGAAGAGTAATCAATGGGCCTAGTCTACTATTAAGCCAGTGAACTATAAAAATTACTGTCCTTGTAAGATATTTTAAAGTTGTAGCAATGGCACTTATATCTTGAGGTAACTACAATTCTCTAATTGAACTTATTGTGTGATAAAGTTTTCCAAGAAAGATACAACACACACACACACACACACACACACACACACACACACACACACAGAGAGAGAGAGAGAGAGAGAGAGAGAGAGAGAGAGAGAGAGAGAGAGACTACTCACTACAAGCAGAGAGCTCATGATAGACCAAAGTATAGATACACCAAAGTCCAACATACTGAACCACTGATTTTTATTGAGGTGAGGATTTATTTGCAGGAGCAGAATTAGTTCAAAGACAGATGCTTCACCAAAGCCCACCCCAACATGCTGATTGCTCACAAAAGTTGGAAACCGGGAGCATATTGCATATCCTGTAGGCAGCTCAACAAGTAGTAGAATGTCTTTTCCAGGTGACTCAGTTGGCCTGAGCTTCTTCAGGCTGCTCATCTGGTTTTTCATTCTTCCAGGCTGTTAGACCAGACTGTTAGTTTTAGGCTGTTCGGCTGTTCCCTGCTTCCTTCAGGCTCATTGCCTGGTCTCTGCTTCTTCCTTGTAGGTTGGCTAAGAATGATACCATTTTTACTGCTCATGTATTACAGTTGGTGAGGGAGAGGCCCTAGTGATTCTTGTCAGTTTCAGGGAGTTCCTGAAGAAGCTATTTTGAGTTGCTTGCTTTGTGTCTCAATGGTGCTTCTCTCAAGAATGGAATGTTTCATCTCCTTGTAAACATCATGTCCTAAAAATATCTCATTGTTTTACTTTCCTTTACAATCCTGGCTTAAGATGTTTTCCTCCAAGAAGGAAGGTTTTAACCTTAAAGGAAACTGCTATACAAAAGAGCTTAAGGATCAGACTGTTGATGGTAGAGAATTCATGTCTAACATTGTAAACCTAGCCAACTACCCATGGCTGGAGAGGTCATAGACCTTACAGAAGAAACTACTATTACAATTTTACTAAATAAATAACAGCTTCTAACTGTCAAGTCAAAATGCATTATTTAATATCAGAAATTATTAGTATATTGATATTGACAGGTTCATCTGTTTCCATGTTTATAAAATTCACCAGGTGAATATTTTCACTCTTTTCTAATTTTAGAAATTTCCAAGTTTGTAAAAATGTTAAAATAATTATGGCAAGCAATATTAAAATTGTGAAGAGAGTGTTTGCCTCTCAAAAGACTCAGATTTGTGTATCTGTAATAAAATGATGAAGAAGAGCAGACATAAAAGGGAAAGGAGAAAAAAAGAGGGTTATTTTATGGGCCAAGGTTTCAAGGTAATCTGAGTTTAGAGGGTAGGTGAAGAGAGAAATCAATACTAAAAATTCATAATAAAAGAGAAAACATGCGCAAAGCAAGATTTGAGGTTATAAGTAAGGTTGGTCTTAATGTCCTTTCAACCTGTTGATAAGGCTGACATGGAGTTTAAATTCTTTTAGTGACTGTTTTGAGTATGCTAAATGCAGCATCCATTTGAAAGTAGAGTACACACAGTTCCAGGACATTTATAAGTTATTATGTTTTTACTGTTTTTCCATCTTCAGTAGTTGAACTGAAAATACAATATTAAAATGAAATTGTGCTCGATGACTCAGAAATCCTGAGAATATACTTAATAATCTTAGCAGAAGATTCAAGAAATTCACCAACTTGGGATCATTTAAACCTTTATGAAATCATGAAAACTATCAGAGAAAAATATAGTTTTAGCCCCAATATTACTATCTATTACTTCATTTTTCATTATTTGGTAAGACACTGCATACTTCTCTCATAGGTCTGTATGAAAAACAGAGGAGGCAGTGAAGGAGACTCTGCAATGAGACAAGATAGCCTGGTGCACAAAGTCTCTGGATTCAAAAATCTTAGAGATAGCATAGTATGATGCAAGGTCTTGGGTAGTGAGATCAATTCATTCCAAAGGTAATAAAGCAAAATTTTGTTTTTAAAGAATTTACCTTTGTTTTATTATTGAACAATTTCCATTTTTATATTTCATTTTCCTCCTATTACTATGATTGCAAAATAGTATAAAAGAAAGCAAAACATTGAAATTAAAATATTTTATATCTGTTGTTTATCTTTATTCCTGCATTTGTCTAATTTTTGCTCTATCTTTGTGTATATGTGTGTTTAAGATTTCAGTTTAGCAATTAAACCAGCAAGTTAAATGAACTGAGAGCGAATTCCCAACTCCATGCCAACAAAATCTGACTTCTCAGTGTGAAATTCTTTCTCAAATACTTTCTTGCCCCTCAGAGTCAATTGAGAAACTATTTGCTCTCCTGCTCACTTCTAACAGGTAAAAATAATGAAGACCGTGCTTGCCTAGTAGAGTGCAAATTAAATTCAACTCATCTAAACAGCCACTTGGGCTTGCTCTGTTGTTTGTTATTCTCACTCGTCCTTTTCTTGTGAAAGAAATGCTGCTTAAATTATTTCCCCAATTTATATAGATGTCGTTGTTCTCAAGATTTCCAGGCCTATGACCAATTCTCATCCATCAAAGACACAACTAAGACTAGCAAGCAAAAGTATTCACAGTGTTAAACCAGTTGCCCTTACAGCCTGAACTCTGTGTATGCAGTATCAATAGACAAGGCCTTTACCTCTTATCATCAAGCTCAGATTCGGCATATCTACAGTGGGAAAACTTCATAGGGCTATACTATGTAAACTCATCATGAGCATTCCTGAAGGCTAGCTCATTTGTACACCTTCTTTTCCCCTTCCTTTTAGTGGTATTTACTGAAAAATCTTGGGTTGACTATACTTGGAAATGTAGTAAATAGGTGACATTTCCACCTGCTTATTCCTCCAACTACAGAAAAACTTATGAACATTAAAAGTTTAATAAAATAAAAGGGAAATGATAAACATGAAATGATCACATCATAGAATTTTTATGATTCTTCACTAACAGATTTTTGACAGAGTTCAAGGAAATTATGAGCAAGTACAATTGCAGAATCCTTCATGTAGAGTAAGTCCCTACCTGGAAATTTGTAAAAATCTGTAAGAAATTAATCTTTGCTTTTGTTTCTTGAAAAATGAATCGTGCAATGTAGTTGAAGTTGTCCTCAAGCTCAGGATCTTCCAAAGTCAGCCTTCTGAGCGCCAGGATTCCAGACACATGCTAACCTGCCCATTTCGAATATTAGTCTTAAGGAGGGAGAGAACACAGTCCGAGAAAGATGAAAGGCAAAATTGTTGCCAGAAGGGAAAAGAGAGCCTTACCAGAAGATAGAACATTCTTAGATTCACTGATTGGAAGGTTGCAGCCAAGCGTATCTTCAAGGGAGAAGGATTAGCAGAATGAAAAATATAGAGAAGGCTTTCTCAGAGTATTATTATTCACAATTTGATTTAAGAACCTGACATTAAAATAATCTACATCTTTCCATGTTCTAAGTTAACAAAAAACATGCTAGATTATTATGCAGAAGGATAAAATATTTGATTTCTTGTAGACTGTCTTTTGCAATGAAATTCAATAATGTTGTTTTTGATGTGACATTGTCCTCATATGATACTACATCCCCCAAGTGAGCAATGCTACTGATGTATTTTGTACAATCCTAAAAGTTTTTTTTTTTTGTCCTAAAATTTCTGGTACCTGAGTTCAGTTCCTAGTATCCAAACAGGGAGGCTCACAACTGCATAGAACTCCAGCTCTAGTAGATCTGACACCCTATTCTGGCCTCAATAGATGCCTGCACATATATGTAGACACCCATATTAATTAGACAAACAAACTCACATACATGTAAATAAGCGAGATGTATTTTAAAAATTAAACCTTCAAAGAATTATTTTTGCTTAAACTAGATGCTGATATGTTGACCAATAGATACTTTTTTTTCTAAAATATAAATTCATTTTGCAGTTGATTATGTAACATTTCCAAAATCTGTACCTAAATTCATCAGAATACAATAAATTATTATCTACTGTATGCCATAATTTATGTCTTTGATTGTGTCTAAGCGATTTTCGATACTTGACACATACCAACATAAGGTCTTGTGTAGCCTATGTTAGACTCCTACTCACTGTGTAGTGAGTACACTGACCCCTTAGACTCCTGACTCTATTGTGTACAGCTCACAAGTATTGGAATCATAGACATGCACCATGATTTCAGCAACATAAACTGTGAATATAAGTAGCATGTTAATCTGTGAAGAGTTGTGTATCAGTATATAAGACAAAACGACAGCCTACAGAATAGGAAAAATATTCACCAGACAGCCTACAGAATAGGAAAAGATATTCACCAATCCCACATCTGACAGAGGGATGATCTCCAAAATATATAAATAACTCAAGAAATTATACATCAAAATACCAAATAATCCATTTAAAAATGGGCCACAGATCTAAGCAGAAAATTCTCAACAGAAGAATCCCTAATGGCTGAAAGACATTTAAGGAATTGCTCAACATCCTTAGTCATCAGGGAAATGCAAGTCAAAACGACTCTGAGATACAATCTTACACCTGTCAGAATGGCTAAGATCAAAAACACTGATGACAGCTTATGTTGGAGAGGATGTGGAACAAAGGGAACACTACTCCACTGTTGGTGGGAATGCAAACTTGTACAACAACTTTGGAAATCAGTATGGCAGTTTCTCAGAAAATTAGGAATTCAATCTACCTCAATACCACTCTTGGGCACGTACCCAAGGCATGCTAAATCATACCACAAGAACACTTGCTCAATTATGTTCATAGAAGCATTACTCATAGTAGCCAGAACCTGGAAACAACCTAGATGCCCCTCAACTGAATAATGGATAAATAAAACGTGGCACATTTACACAATGGAGTATTACTCAGCTTTAAAAAAAATGACACCATGAAATTTGCAGGCACATGGATGGAACTAGAAAATATCATACTGAGTGAGGTAGCCCTGACTCAGAAAGACAAACATGGTATGGACTCACTCATAAGTGGATACTAGATGTAAAGCAAAGCATAATCAGACTTCAACACACCGCTCCAGAGAAGCTAGCTAACAAGGAGGACCCTAAGAAAGATACACAATCGCTTTGGGAAGAGAAAAGAGGAGATCTCCATGAGCAGACTGGGGATGAGGGGGCAGTAGAGAGGAGGGGATGGGGGAATGAGAACATGAGGGAACAGGATGGTTGAGCTGGGGAAGGGTTGGAGAAGGAAAGCAATGAAAGAGATATCTTGATAGAGGGAGACATTATGGGGTAAGAGAGAAACCTGGTGCTGGAGAAATTCCCAGGAATTCACAAGGATGACTGCAGATTAGACTACTAGCAATAGTGGTGAGGGTGCCTGAACTGGCCTACTCTGATAATCAGATTGGTGAATACCCTAACTGTCATTTTAGAGCCATCATCCAGTAACTGATGGAAGCAGATGCAGAGATCCACAACCAAGCACCAGGCTGAGTTCTGGGAGGCCAGTCAATGAAAGGGAAGAGGGATTGTATGAGCATGGGGGGGGGGTCAAAATTGTGATGGGGAAAGCTACAAAGACAACTGAACCAAGCT
The DNA here is from genome assembly GCF_949786415.1 of Peromyscus eremicus. Taxonomy (NCBI): domain Eukaryota; kingdom Metazoa; phylum Chordata; class Mammalia; order Rodentia; family Cricetidae; genus Peromyscus; species Peromyscus eremicus. Next base: position 75,307,309 of record NC_081422.1, read on the forward strand.
CATAGGGAACTCACAAACTTTAGACTGACAGCTGTTGAATCTGCATGGGACCCAACTAGATTCTCTGCATATGGGAGACAATTGTGTAGCTGTGTCTGTTTGAGGGCCCTCTGGCAATGTGATCAGGATTTATCACTAGCTTTCTGGATCCCATCACATATGGGCAGAGACCTTGCTCACCCTTGATTCAGAGTGGGGGGCTTAGTCCTGCCCCAAACGAGTGTTCCAGGCTTTGCTGTCCCCCCATGGGAGAACTTACCCTTTTTGAAGAGAGAATGAAGGGTAGGTTGAGGGAAGGTTCAGTAGCAGTAGGGAGCAAGAGGAGGGATGAGAGGGGGATCAGTGGTTGGTATGTAAAATGAATAAAAAAATTAAAAAAAGAGAGTGTGTACTTATTGGTGTTCAATATTTGTGTCTATAAGTACAATAATCTTAAATGTAATTTAATTTTCAAAATTTTAAATGAATGAATATTGAATTGGATATATACTCTTGATGAAAATCTTGGGTCATTGATTGAATATTAATAGAGCATTCATCTTAAAGTTACTCTCCACTCAATAGCATTTAAATTTTTCCTGAAAAAGTGATATAATTTTTGATAATCATACATAAATTTCAAAAACATTTCACATCTGAATTTTCTTTCCAAATACACTAGAGTGTATTGTGAAGTCTACTGACAGTGACATTTTACTTTTAAAATTCAACCAGACTAGGTTATTAAAAAGTCAGTAAAATTTATCATCATGAAAATATTTGGGCTCTATATTCACATATTTTGTTAGTTGCTATGCACAGCACATTGGAAAGGCATATTCCATCCCTTTGGAGTTTACTATCTAAGGGTAACCATGCTGACACAAGTTCCCTGAGCCAATTCATGTTTAAAAAAAAAACAACTCACAACATTAAACAGAATAATAAACAGGTGAAAGTTAAACATAATAAAAACAAATTATTCTAGTAGCTGTGAGTTATCCTCTGATTTCCTAGTTTCATTGACTTTCAAATAACTCAGTCTCAGATCTGTCTTAGGTTATGTGTGAAGGCACAAGAGCACACAAAGAATGAAGCTTCTTGACTAGGTAGATTGACTTTAGCAAGTAAAGTATGAGCAGAGTGTAGGCAATTACAGAGATGAAAAGAAATGGACTCTGAGTGACTTAGTGATGAAATTGGATTAGGTCTGAAGAGTGCCTCCTCTGATTTAAAGAGGAAGTGTTGTGGAATAATCTTTTTGTACACTGTGAAGATGTGTCTTTGTCAAGGTGCCTTCTGATTGGTTTAATAAACAGCTAAATGGTCAATAGCGAGGCATGAGTTATAGGCAGGAAAGAGAGGACTCTGGAAAGAAGAGAGGCAAAGAAGCCAGCCAGATGTAGAATGAGGCAGACATACAGGATGGGATAGAGGTAAAAGCCATAAGGTAGACTGTATATTAATAAAAATGCGGGTTTATTTAAGTTATAAGAGCTAGTTAGAAATAAGCCTAAGCTATAGGCCAAGCTGTAATAATTAATAAGAAGTCTCTGTGTCATTACTTGGGAGTTGGCTGGTGGGACAGAGAAAGACTAGTTACACACATGTATGGTCATACAGAAACATGTGTCAGGTAGATAGATAAATGATAAATACATAATAGATAATAGTTGATAGATGGAAATGGATGATAAATCAATTAATCTATCTTCTATACAATCTTTCTTGTATGAGAAAGCAGGTTAAGGAAGTCAGAAGGAGCAAGTCAGCAAGCAGCATCCCCCTATGGCCTTTTACTAATTTTCTGCCTCCAGCTTCCAGCTTGAGGTTTCGGCCCTGAGTTCCCTGCATGAAAGACTGAATATGCTGAATACACTCTTTCTTCCTGAAATTTATTTTCTCACAGTAACAGAGGAGTAAATTAGGGCAACTAGGCAAATGAAGAAAGAGTTAAAACTATCCCTGCAAAGCCTGATTATATGCAGGATATCAGTTGGTAAGGATTTACTGCTCATTTTGCTATGAATGTTAATGGGATTCTGTTTAAAGCAGACATTGTTTAGGTCCTTTGAGGGCAAATAATGAAGTATAAAGAGATTAAATGATGTGATGGCTAAAATAAGTAGCCAAAAAGAAAAGGAAAACCAGAAAACAAAATAAAATATTAGGGTTTACTCTGCTGCATTATTCTGTATGTGTAATTTCTCTTGTTTCTCACTATTTTGTTTTCATATTTTGAAGTCCTTCTTAAGAGAACAGTGAAAATGATGAATGATAATTTTCCCTTGCCCTAGAGTTGTCAGCACCCAAAACTAAAGATCAAGTCTTAATTCGCATGGTTGAAAATGACACATGACTAAGGCAAACTACTTTCTCAACAGAACTGTAAGGCAATCTCAGAGAAAAAAAAAATTACACCAGAAGTAATATTCAAAACATTTCTAACTAGTTTGGTGCAACAGTTAACTCACATAATGTCAATTGTAAACAACTGGTGTGTCCCAGACACACATACTGTGTCCACTTTTACCATCCGCTATCGTAAGGGAAGATCAGAGAGGCAGATGGCACCGCTGTGGAATGCAATTCCTTCTCATCACACTAAGAAGAAGTACATTTATAACAATGAGATGGAGGTTCCCTTTAATAATAGAATTCTGACTTTGGTTTGCCTATTGACTGGGAATTATCATTTCTGTCTCGTGAAAGCAGGATCAAATAAAAAGTAAGCATTGTCATAGAAAAAAATGATATTAAGTTAGAGATCCCTGAAGGACACAGGAGATTCACTATTCATAACCCTGCTATTTGACTGACAGGATGGATGAGATAGGTGAAGTACTTGCCAGTACTGCCACAATGTGTTTGCCCAAGAAAAATACGCAGCAGAGGACAGCTCAGAACCATCAGTCAGGGCAAGGCAAGGCACAAAGCTTAGTTAGTGGAGTGACACACAAACAAACCTCTTTCTCTTTGGGAAAAGTCCTTTCTGTTTCTAAATCAAAATTAGAAAGAGTAATGCTGGTTTTACCAGAAAACTCTTTGTCCTAACGCCTCAGTTTCCTTGTAAATCTTTAGCTTCAACATCTTCATTCCACCTCATCTTGCCCTTATTTCCTCTTCTTTTTTGCCTTTCTCCACATCTGTGTTTGAGCAGCCCAAGCAATCTTGTGTTTTATTGATCTTCTGCATCCTGTTTCTAGTAACAGATCCCCTCTCTTGCCCTTTCTCAATGCTTCTGCACATGCTAATCCATATATCATATCTTGTGAAAATTATTTAAGAATCATTCCTTTCATTTGGAAGTAGTTCTGCTAGTTCATAACTACGCAAATAGAGAATGAGATAAAATTTAGCAATCTTTTCTAGTCTCCTTGGAGTTTAGTACAATAAAAAATAACTTAATCATCGCACACAATGTGCATGCCAGAAGAAGATAAAGCAAAAGTAAGCCAGTCAAATAACCTTGATAAGAAAACTTCAAATCCATAAAACAGCCTTCTATAGAAATCATAGTAGAATTTATATTTTCAAGACAAAAATCATTTATTCAATTGCTTGCTAAAACAACTGTTGGAAGATGTTTTATGGTGATCTGCTTCCAGCAGGTTAATAGCAATATGCCTTAAGTACCAACCCAACTTCAGAAGTCAAAAGATGAGTGAGAGTAGGAGGTGCCTGAGAAAAATTCCTGAGCTTACCACTCTATGCAAGATTATATGTGAATCAGAAAAAAAATGTATTTAAAGTGAGTACTAGCCCCCCACAGCTGTAATAAATCCACTTAAATAAGAAAATAAGAAGTTCTGAACTTGGTTTAGAAACCCTTAAGAGAAAGATCAATTAGCTTCCACATATGAGGCCAGGAGACCACAATTAAAATCCAAGATTTTGTTATAAGCCAGAGGAATAACTTAGAAATGGAAACAAATATGATTTGGTTGCATTTAGTGAAATAACATTAAAAAGTTTGCAACACATATTTTATATTAAGTATACCTTATTTACTAAATGTTCCACCTTAGTAAAATATCCAATTTCTTTGCAGTTTGAGAATTAAGCTTACTCAATAAATACTTGAACTAAAGTGTATGGTGTGCCTGCTTGTTAGTGCTCATGCTGATACAGGGTGATCTCTTGTTTTTCTGGGTCTATTCATCCTTTAACTGGTCATTTATGCAGTAGTTTTGATTGAGATTTTACCATGATGCAATGATGTTATTTGAATCGACATAGATACCACATTGATGTCAGTGCCTAGTATAGTCATGCATTTTCACACTTGTAGTTTCACATGCCTATGTCAGGGGAATCATCTATGTCACCAAGTTTTTGCTTGTATTACACAATCCAAGTGGACAGGCATTATGAAATTTAGAATTAACCACCATCTCATATCTTATGTTTTAATTGAAATATTTAATACTTAATTTACTATTATCTAATTGCTTCCTAAAATTTCTAAGCTGAAGTCCTATCCTCATTTCAGGTAATCTAGTCCAATGATGTCTATAGAATTTTTAGTATTTGATTTGTTCTTTGGAACTGTGTCCAAGACCATGAACTTGATTTTAACAAACAGAGTATTTTTGTAGCTCTTCTAGGTTCTTGTCATGGAAATGCCAAAGCAATGGCACATTTTAGTAGAAACTCTATAGTTTTATGTCTGTTTCCTAATTAATCCTTTTCTTTAAAGGAATTTTTATCTCTATCACTGACAGCATATGATGGAGAGAATTCATCTTTCATTTGGCAGTTACAACCTTGATCCCTCTACTCAATACTCATGTCAATTTTTCAAATAGAATTTTGAGCATCTACTGACTAAAAGTTCCCAGTGATGAAATTGGAAGTATACTCTGTGGGGTAACATGCTATTTGATAATCACTCCAACCCTTATTCTGTATGTAATTAGATGGTCCCTATACCGCAATGTCAAGTTGTCTAGACAAGTGTTTTCTAGGCTGGAAGAATGTGTTTCCCTTGGATTATCCTTTGTATAATCCCTTCTCTCTGGTTTTTAACTTCCTCTCATCTCCCCAAGTCTCTAGCTTCTCAGCCTTGGTGCTCTTCCAGTTAAAAGTTAACATGTAGACACCAGTTCTTTGCAAGAAAAGAAAACTGAACACATCCCAAGTTCTGGAAGGCTTGTTGATTGATGGAAAATACAATAAATAATACCCTTTTCTAGTAAAATCAAACTCACATTAATGGGAATCTCATGATTTCTTCTTTAAACACCATGATGTGAATACCATTAACATTAGTCCAGATGGTTGTAGTTCTGTATTACATTGTTTTTCTGTTTAAAAATTAGTAATATCAAGTATGCAGATTTGACTCAGTGGCTCATAGCACTTGTTGCTCTTGCAGAGACCAACGTTTGAGTTCTCGAACCCATTTGATGACTTGAGACTGTTTCTAACTAAAGTCACAGGACATTGATACCCTCTTCTGATCTTCTTAGCAAAAAGGCATGCAAAATGTAGTGAGCACACACACACACAGACACACACACACACACACACACAAAACCACCACTTATACACATAAAAAAAATCTGAAAAACATAATGAAAACAGCAAAAAAAAAAAAAAAGGGTTCTCTGTGAAGCATTTACATTTCACAACTCACACCCACTGAGACCATTTTCCTCTGGTGTTCTCTTCTCAGCTGTGTTCTTGGGACAGGTGCTCCTGACAAACTTTGAAGACGAGCCAGAAGAGGATGTAGATAGCAATGCAGTGGCTGCAATCTGGCACTATGATGACCTTGTGTTTTCTGTCTTCTTTTATTATCTTTTGGTTATCTTGAGTATCTAGATATACCAAAATTATCTTAAAAGCTCTAATTAATCTCTTGTCAGGAGTGGCTCCCACTAGCTTTTCATGTAAGATTCACAGTCCTCTGGGCATTGTAAAATCGACCTCATCATGTTCACAGCGTCCTGACTGAGCAGGACAGAATTCCTAACCTCCAATCTCTTTCAAGATCTTTTCTGTTAACTTGCCTCTGTGACCTAGCCTACCCGTGAAGGAGAGAGGCTTTGGGATTCTTTTCCCTCCTGAAGCTGTCAGCTGGATGTGCTGTGTTGAGAGTCAGGGAATATGTTTTTAAGATTTTCTTCAAGTTCTTTTACACTGCAGGGGTGTGCATTGGAGGTTAAAACAAACAATAAATGGAAGATGTTTTGTTTCTTTCTCTTATTTCCTGAAGAATAAGTTATGTCAGTGACAGGACACAAAAGAGAAGCTCATACCACAATGGTGGCCCAATTAAAAGGAAGCTTCTTTTGTGTGCTGCCCATTGAAAAATTGGCAGATTCTGCAGAATAAAAACAGATCTGTACACCAAGCCTTTCAAAGTAACCAGAGCATTATGCAAAAGCAGACCTTGACATGTTACTTACATAGCTACAAAAAGCACAGTATCTTTTTAGACTGGTATGATGTTGAGGTATTGCATTCTATCTGTTCCAGTAACATGTATGCTCAGCAATGTGATCATATATGTATAAATTGTGAATAATTTTATACATCAATAAGGAGATACATAAAGTTGGTTTGCAAAGTCAGATATACATAAAATGTATATTAGCCAGTATCAGCCTTTACTAATAATGTCTTACAGCTCAGGAGGTTATGAGTGAGGCATGGATACAGGGAGAAAATTGACTGTTAGCGGCTTTTTTGGTCTTCATGCTCCCTTAGTGGGCTGTGATACAGAGGTAACTCAGGAAGCCTCCACACAAGGAACCTAGATGGACACTGGTTATAAAAAAGGAATGGTTTTAACCATGCTAACAACTTTTTAAATCCTAATATTTTAAAGCCATATGACATTTTCCAGGGAGTCTTTTTTCATAAGTCCAAAGATTCCTGGTTTTTTCTCGTACACATTCCTATACACACCTGGTACATGCACCTGAAACTATCCCATAGATACAGACTGTCCTGCTTGCTACACTAGCAAAAGCCACCAGTGTGTTTTCCAGGAAGTCTTCCAGTGGCAAGAAGACGTGACTGTGATGTCTCCCCTTCCCTGAGATTAAGAGGAACAGTGAATTGTCAGTCTGCTCTAACTTTTTGTATCACTGATGCAGTGACAGGCACTGTGGCAAAGCTTTCACATGCACCCTTTCACTTACTGTTCACAGCAATCCTGTGACATCTGTCATAGTATTGGCTTTTCTTTAGGATATGAAGACACTCATGCTTTTAATGAGTAATTAGTTCCCATATGTTCACAGACATAAAAGGTGTTGCAGTTGGATATCAAACACCCATTTTCTGATCACAAGTTCACATCCTTGGCCATGTGTTTTCTGATAGTTTTGTTAAGAATGTTTTAGAATTGGCTTCTTGTTCTGCAAAGATGGAGTATATGCACATCCCCTAATTATCAGGATTCCTAAAATTAAGAGCTGTGGGCATTATATAAAAAATAAACATATGGGGCTTCAGAGATGGCTTAGTGGTTAAGAACTGGCTGCTTTTTCAGAGGATCTGGCACCTACACTGTGGCTCACAACCAACTCTAACTATAATCCCACAGGATCTGATGCTTTCTTCTGTCCTCTGTGGGCACCACACACATACACACAGATATACATACAAGCAAAACATATAAAATTAAAAAAATTGAAGGACATAAAAGCACCTTGAAAGGTAGAGAGAATGTATAGCATCTAGAGATCTTAGGATTAGATGAAAAACATCATGATGTGGATTCCTTGAGTTATTTGTTTTGAATATTGCCTCATATCTCATACTGGGTAATGAATAGCCATCAGTCTATTAAAGGGGAGTGGATTCTCTCTCTCTCTCTCTCTCTCTCTCTCTCTCTCTCTCTCTCTCTCTCTCTCTCACCTCTCTCTCCCTGAATAACAATCTGAGTTCCTGTGGTGTGATACTTTACACAGCCTTGGTGCAGTGTCAAGGGGCTTGGACCTGCCTAGGCTCAGTGTGTTGGGCTCTGCTGACTCCCCATGGGAGACCTCTATTTGGGGGATGTGGGTTTGCAGGGTGGCTTGGGAAGAAGGATGGGGGGTGGGATGAGGGAGGAGGGGGGATATGTGGATAGCATGTGGAGTGAGTAGAAAGTTTCTTAATAAAGAAAAATGAAAAAAAATTACTGTCAATAAAAATTGAAAGTAGATGATATGGTTTAAGTAGAAAATTTGTCATTTTTTTTTGAAACAATCAATAAAGGAGATGATTATGCTTTGTTAAAAAAAAGAATCTGAGTTCTTTAGCTTAGCACTAAAATTTGTAAAAATAGCTATTATACCACAGCCAAACTCCAGTTACAAGATGAGCCCCAATATAAGGTATGCTAGCAAATTCCCAGTAGGCAGACAGAATGGCACTCTGTGCTGAAATCAGAGAAGCTTCAAAAGAGAGTCTAAACTGTAGCCTCATCAGAAATGTCTGAAGAAGAAGCCTGTGCTGTATCCACACAGAGAAGCCTCAGAAGGAACTTGGACTTTATTCTCATTAGAATGGGGAACATCTGTCCATGGAGACCACATAGAATGTCTGCTGTTCTACTCACACAGATAGCAATGGCATCGTTCTTCTAATACTAATCAATTTTATGTGTATGGGTGTTTTGCCTGCATGTGTTTGTTCACCACGTGCTGCAGGATATTTGATCACATTGTGAACCCCAAGATTGTGTTGTTTACTGGAAAAACCTGTTTCTAGTTCTGGTGCGGTTTAGCCCTAGCATACACCTTTAATCTAAGAGCTTTCTGCTTGAATATTGTAACCAAGATTAAGTAAAATCAACCATTTCCAGGTGGCGATGGCACACACCTTCAATCCCAGCACTCAGGAGGCAGAGCCTGGCGGATCGCTGTGAGTTTGAGGCCAGCCTGGTCTACAGAGTGAGATCCAGGACAGGCACCAAAACTACATGGAGAAACCCTGTCTTGAAAAAACAAAACAAAACAGAAGTAAAGTCAACCATAGGCCAAGAGGCAGATCAAGCAACCAGTTAACAGGTAAAAGACCACAGAGAGCAAGATGGAGTCAGGAGGATGGATAGAGAGATGCACAGGAAGTAGAAGTGAGGGACATATAGTTTGAGGAGTTTTGTTTGAGCTGTTGTAGGAGAGATTTTTTTCTAGTATGTCAGGAGAGAAGGAAGGTCAGCTGTGTGCTTTCTCTGCCACTATGAGCTAGTAGGTTTTCACTATAGCATCTGGATCCTGAGTTTTTATTGATAAAATCGAATGATTGAGATTTGTTAAAAACAACAGCCATGTTCATGTCTTGCGCTTATAGAAGCCAAAAGAGGGTAATGAATCTCCAGAGACAAGAATTTCAGGTAGTTGTATGCAGCCATGGGGGTGCTGGAGATTGAACTTGGGTCCTCTGGAAGAGCAGTCAGTGCTCTCAATCACTGAGATCATTTTTTTTTGCCACATTTTTATCAGGAGACCACCAATTCATATCCTTAGTGCCAGCTGAAATCAATTAAGGAGTCATGACAGAACACTTCTAATAGTCTCAGCCACTTATTCATAAGAGGGGATTGCTTGGGAGACATAATATTCCTGACCTCAAAGAATAATTTAGAATTCTCAGCTCAAGTATCAATAGTGGGGGAAAGTGGGTAGACCTAATTTATAAGACTAGAGAACAATAAAAAAAGAAACACTGCCATTTCATCAGCCAGAATAGAGCCAGGAAATGCTGTTAACAAAAAAGTTTAGCAAAAGCTTCAGAGTCTCATAATACAGTATCCATAAATTTCAGGCACACAGAGAAAGCCCTCCATCTTGCTAAGTACCAAGAAGATCTCAAGCACCATTGACAAGGACAAGAAATAAATGGTAACAGAGTTTACAAAGGTTTTAGATTTATCTGGAAAAAATACATTTAAAATGCACTGTAAATCTGCTTCAATAAGCCATTAAGAACACATTTGAAACAGCCAAGGGGTGGTGGAGTAACCTGCATTTCCAGTATTGGTGGGACAGCGGCAGGAGGGGTATAAATAAAAGAGAAACCTGGGCTAAACAGTAATACCCTGTCTTCACAAATGAGCAAAAAAAAAAAAAAAAAAAAAAAAAAGCAACAAAACCACACACTTAAAATAATTGAAAAGATACAGTCTTACTATAAATATATAAACAAGCCAAATGGGATTTTGTTTAAATGAGAAAAGTCTAACAGCTTTAATTTTAAAACTCAGTGAGTAGGGGAAGGTGAGGTTTCTCAGAGTGTAAAGGCGCTTGCTGCCAAACCTGATGTGTTGAGTTCCTACTATGGAACCCATATACACATGGGAGGAAAAACTAATTTCACAAAGTTGTCTTATGACCTCTACATAAACACATTGGCAAGTGTGTCTCCACCCTATACACCATGCAGAGACACTGTATTGTAGCCAGAAGGTTTCTCTGGTTCCACCTGGCCCTGTGGTCCTGCCCAGCCCTCAGTCCTGCAGCCACTTATAAAATAATCACTCAGAAGCTTAATATTATTTACAAACTGTATGGCCTATGGCAGGCTTCTTGCTAGCTAGCTCTTTCATCTTAAATTAACCTATTTCTATTAATCTATGTTTTGCCATGTGGCCATGGCATTACTGGTCTGCTGGCATCTTGATGTTCCTTAGGTGGCGGCTAGGCGTCTCCTCTTACTCTCCTTTCTCCTTTCTCTTGGATTTTCTGCCTGGCTCCATCCTAACCTGCCATAGGCCAATGCAGCTCTATTTATCAACTAATTAGAGCAACACATATTCACAGCTTACAGAAAGACATCCCACAGCACGGTATAATAAAAATTTAAAAGTAAAAATTCTCAGTGAATGGTCACAAGAGAAAGGACAGAGATGTGGTTACATTGAAGATAAATAAATTAACTTGAATAAGAGATAAAAGTAGACTACAAACCAAACCAAATCAACCAACCAACCAAGAAAACAAACAAACAAACAAACAAACAAACAAACAAACAGAAACCTTTACTAGCACCAAGAACCCGTGGCCTTCAGAAAATACATCAATTCTAAGAGGAGAAAGTGAGTGTTTAGGGCTGAAAAGTTATTTAAAGTATTAATGGCTTCATGGCTTTCAGATTTAGCTAAAGAAACAATGTATACATTCACAAAGCTGCATGAAGCCAACATTGGAAACATAAGAAATCAACAGCAGCTAACACTATAGAAGAGCTTAGAAAACTAATGGCAAAGAAACCAATCTTTGAATTTATTTTTAAAATTTTATTTGTGTATAGTGTATTATTCATCCCTTACATCCCCCAACCAAACCCTCCTGTGCTCCCCACCCCTCTCAGCTCCTTCTCAAAAACATGACCTCTTTTTCTTTATTACTGTTACACACACACACACACACACACACACACACACACACACACACACACACCTGTTAGGTCCATTTAGTGTTGCCCATACATATATTGATTATGATTTAGGAATGATCACTTGGTGTTAGATAACTGACTAGGGAGGTCTTCACTGGGAAGGACTGATTTTTCCATTCTCATTAGCCACTAATTTCTTGTTGCTCTTCATCTAGAGGTGTAAACTTGCAAGATTTCCCCATCTATGTTCACATTAAAACTGGTATTGGAATTGTTCAGGTCCTGTTTGGGAAACCATATTGTTAAGAATTCATATGCTCAGCTTCCTTGTTGTATATAGAAGACACAATCTTGCAGCAGACATCATGGTCCTCTGACTTTCACAATCTTGTCTGCTCCCTCTTCATCAATGTTCTCTGAGCCTTATACTCAAGGGCTGTGTTATAAGTGTACCAATTTGGTCTGGGCTCCCCACAGCCAGTTGTTCTCTGCATTTTGACTAGCTGTGGCTTTCTGTATTGATCTACATCTGCTGCAAAAAGATTCTTTAATGAGTGGTGAGAGCCATCTTTATCTGTGGGTATAAGGATAAGTATTAATAATGAAGTTACAGATTATACTTGTTTAGGAAAATGGCAGTAGTAGTTTATCCTGTAGTTGCTATGACCTCACTAGCCATGGCTATTTTGCTAGATTTATAGGACCAAGCATTAATTGAGCAGGTCTTGAGTCCAATTAGACAATTGTTGTTTACTCTTAAGATATAAGTGCCACTACTGCTTATTTAGGGTTATCTTGCCATGTTGGTCAATGTTGTGATTTTAAGGTGTTATAGCTGTGTAGGACTATTAATATTTTTTCTCCCTTGGCAGACTATATAGTACCTTCCAGTACCATGAACGCTAATCCTCAAGGAGGAGGCTTTCAGGTTGGATCCAGCTTAATTCCAACAATGTCTCTGTCCAACATGTGATGTCTTTAGCAATGGAAACTTACCTTCAAATTCTGGGAGGCAACCAAGAGCAACAATGATAGCCTATGATGTTTCAGGAGGTTATTGGACTCCCTTGATCAATACATGGAAAGAAGATTTCTCATTCTAGGTACTAAGGATTTTGTTAAACACTAAGTGGCTCTTGGGGAGCCAAAGATAAGGATTGATCACCATAAGTGATCACATATATTTATATGTATTATATATAATTTTAGGTTAACATAAAATGATATGATTCCCAGTGGATTTTTAAAATACTCTTAGTATAATTTATATATCCTTTCTTCCTTCTCTCCAGATAAAGTCTTCCGCCCATTTTTCCCATTTCTCTCTTTGTAGTAAATACATGTATCCTACTACATACCTTTCTAGAGATCTCTTCACATGATCTCTTTTTGTTTTCCTGGTTTCTGTGATTACTCCAGGTTAGATACTCACATCTGAAGATTTGGAGCTAGGGACAACAAATAAAAGAGACTATGCAGTGGTTGTCTTCCTGAGTCTGGGTTACTTTACTCAGCAGACTTACATTTGATTTCATGTTTTTACCTATAAATGATTTCATTTTTCTTAAAAACTGAATTGTTTACCACATTTTTACTAGCCATTTTTCAACTGAGGGACATTTATATTGTATCTGTTACCTAGTAGTTCTTAGCAGAAACTCAGACAGGAACTACAGTAAATACCATGGAAGAACACTGTTTACTGATTTGCTCCCCATGGCCTTCTCAGGTTCCTTTCTTATACAAGCAAGGACTATGAACACACATGCCATTGCTCACAGTAGGTTGGGCCTTCTCACAGCAGTAATTAAATAATAAAATGCCCCACAGATTTGTCCACAGGCCATTCTTATGGAAGCAATTTCTCAGCAGACCTTCCCTCTTTCCAAATGATCTCAGCTTGTGTCAAGTTGACAAAAACCTAACCATCACAACTGATTCCTTGTCAAATTGAGCCACAAATATATCACTATAAAACCATAACATTTTTTATTTTATTTGTTCCCAAATACTATTTGTAATGTAGTAATGCAATGGTAATGTCCTCATTACTATTAATAGCCACAATATGAAATACAAGTTTAAAAGCATGACAGTATTTATAAGTTCAGTTTCTTTAAAGTATCCAAAGTTTCTATAAAAATCCAAAGTCTATTAACTGTGAAATCCTGTAAAATAAAACTTAAGTTACATACTCCAATTCTAAGAGGAAAGAATCAGGGAACAGTTACAATCTGAAAAATAATATGATAAATACCAAGCAATATAAATCAATTCTTGTATATCAATATCCTCCACTTGAGTTTCACTTACAGCCTTCAAAGTTCTAAAGGGCTTGAGCAGCTCTATCTCTGGCTCTGCCATTCACAGCACACATATCTTATCTCAGAGACGCAGGCCGACTCCACTTCACAGCTGCTCCTTGTCTTTGTGGTCAACCTAAGGTTCTGGTTTCTACAGGATTCACTTTTAGCAAAGGCCTCCTATTCCCTCTTCAGAGAATCTGACCCTGCCACATGGTGCCAAGCTTCAGTCCCTCTTCATGACTCATTTAATCATGAGGTTTCCAAGCTATATTCTCACCCATGGTCTTTCCTGGACTCCCACATTGTCAAGCTGCAGCTGCTCTCTACAGCCCCTTAACCCTCCATCACTCATGCTGCCCAAACTAATGGCATGTGGGAAACTCTTACACATTTACCAAATCAGACTACAAGCCTGGCATGCAGCCTCAGGCTCTTCTGGACCACAGCCTCTGTATTCTGACCCTTAGGAAAGAGTTCTCAGAAAAAAATTGCAATAGTGATGCTAGCCTCCTCTTAATCACAGCTGATTTTTCAGCCTCAGCTAACCAACATTGATTGCCCTAGTAATGCTTATGTTTCACTCCAGTGGTTTCGATCTCTTGTTAACCACAGTAGATTGTTTAGCTCCAGGTGACCACAAATCTTACGCCCTTAATACCACATGTCACACAAAATGACCTAATAAAATCCTTGAGGGACTTGCCACCTTCACAGGCCAAGCCTAGATCATATACATTGGTCTCAACATTGTCTCCCAGTGTCCCACAGAATAGTTCACTAGGCTCTGAACACTCAGTGGCTTTTCTACCCTATGACTCCAAATTCTTTCAACAGTCCTCTCTGAAGCAGGGAGGACTTCCAGCAATAGTCTACTCTCTGGCACCAACTTCTATCCTAGCTATGTGTGTATTGCAGTGGTAAGACAATGGCTAAAAGCCATTTGAGTGAGAGTTTATTTTAGCCTACTAATTATAGTCCTTCATGAAGAGTAGTTAGGGTAAAAACTCAGAAAAGGAACCCCAAGGCAGGTACTGAAGTGGGGACCATGGAAGAATGCCACACAGGCTTGTTCCTTGTGGGTTGTTCACCTAGCATTTTTATACAACTCAGTATCACCTTCCCCAAGGTGTACCATCCTCAGTGGGCTGGGTCTTCCCACATTAAAAAACATGCACTACAGGCTTCCATGACAGAAGTATGTTTTCAACTGAGATTCCCCTTCCCAGATAACTCTATTGTGTGGAGGATATCATGACAGATGTCAAGTCCTTTGGGCATATGACCAGCTCTCACTGTAAAACACAGTGACATAGAAGATAAAGGCAACAGAAATCCTCCCCCATCAAAAACATGCACCTGTCCTAAAGACATGTTCTCCAAGAGCTCTAAGAGAGGAATGGCAGGACATGGATGATATTAAGTGGGGGTGGGGAAAACAGTGAGAGAACTTTAACAAGAAAGCTGTAAGGAGGACAATCCAGAAGGGCAGGGATGGAGGAAAGAGGAATAACACTAAGGATGTTAAAGTCATAGGAATTGTTATTTTATGTTTACCTAAGAGTATATATAATAAATAAAAGTGTATGTGCATAGTACTGTTGCTACTTTCTTAAACCAGCATTATTCTCATACCCACAGATAAGAATAGATCTCACTATGCATCAAAGAAGCCTTTCTTTGCATCAGAAGACCATTACAGAAAGTGTAACTCGTCAAATTATAGAGAACAACTACTTATTAGTGGCTCACCCTAACATATACATCTATAAAACTGACAAGAAATGAACTAGTTTTCCAGATTTTCTGAGTGAAGTAGAATTAATGGTCCCAGGGAATGAACCCTCTGGTTTCCAGTTACCAAGTAGTCAGCTCTAAAAGTATATACATACCTACAACACTAAATAGACTCAGCATTTTATATATATATATATATATATAAATATTTATATATATATATATTTTATATATATATAAAATCAATAAGGAAAAAATAAGTCATGAATTTGAGAAGAAACAGAAGGACAAGAGAGAGGCGGGAGGAAGGAAAGAGATGGGTAGATGAATTATTCTATTTATTTAAATAAACTTTAAAGAAAGAAATGTTCTCCAATGAGAATTACTTAGATGAACCCTAGGACACAGGAGCACAAAATAACATTCATAAACATTATTAAAGAATTCAAGGAGTTAAAGGAAGACGGGAACAAGGAGTTCAATGAAATTAAAAAGACTAGCAATAAACAGCTGAATAAACAGAAACATAGCTGATTTAAATGCTGAAGACCATTCAGGATCTGAAAACTGAATTCAATAAAGAGACAAAAACATTTTTGAAATTTTAGGTAAAACTAAGTTGGAGTTGAAAAACTCAGTAGCCCAAATAGGAAGCTCAGGGGAAAGCCTTACAAGTGGTAGAGTCAAGAAGAAGATAGACTATCTGTCAAGGCTCAAAGATAAAAGAGAAGAATTACACCGAATGAAAGATATTAAAATTTCAAAATCACATGAAAAATGTGCAGGAACAGTGAGACATCATGAAAATACAAAATCTTTAAATTAAATGCACAACTCAGAAGACTCTCAGGCCAAAGAATCAGATATTCAACAAGATCATAGAAGAACACTTTCCCAAATTAAAGAAAGATATACCTATACAGATACAAGACGCATACAGAACACCAAATAGAAAGGAGCAAACAGCATATAGTAGCTAAAACACTTACTGTCCAGAACAAAGAGAAAGAGGGCAGGTACTGAAAGCAGCAATAGAAAATCCATAAGTCATATGTAAGGGGAAACCCATTAGAATAAAAGCTGATTTCTCAATGACATTTTAAAAGTCAGAAAAGTCTAGAGCAATTTACTCCACGTTCTTAAAGACCACAGATGCCATCCTAGACTCCTGTACCCAGCAAAACTACCAACCATAGTTGAAGGAGAAAGAACTTTCTATAAAACAAAAAGAGTAAAATAATTGATGTCCACCAGACTAGCCCTACAGAGAATACTAGAAGCAACACTTTGAAGAGATGAGAGGAAAGAGCAGAGTCAAGACAATCGTCCTGTAGTGAAAGATAAGCAGCTTTACATAAATGACAAGAATAACTTGAACACCATTGCTTTCTCATCTAAAGCACAGAAGCCAGAAATGTAGTAGTCAGCAAGTGCTGAAAGGGATATATAGTACAAAATCCTACAGCCAGAGAAAATACAATCCAGAATCAAAGGAGAAAGTCAAGACAATCACAGATGAGAAAAATCTAAGAGAGTTTGTATCAGAATATTTACAAGGGAGGGGTGATCAGATGAAGTTTTCTAAATACAGAAATTAATAATGAAATGTTGTCGAATACTAAGATGTGTTACATTTGTTTATGCTATGGAACATTTGTTTCATGATGCAAAGATGTGTTGCATTCTTTTATGTTGCGTTTGTTTAACATTGTAAAGTTGTGTTACTTTGCCTGTCTAAAACACCTGATTGGTCTAATAAAGAGCTGAACAGTCAATAACTAGGCAGGAGAAAGGATAGGTGTGGCTGGCAGACAGAGAGAATAAATAAGGGGAGAAACCTGGAGAGAGAGAGAGAGATCATGGAGAAAGAGAAGAAGGAGAGAGAACATCGGGGGCCAGCTACCTAGCTACACGGCAAGCCACAGAGAAAGAAGCACAGAAAGAAATACAAAAATAGAGAAAAGTAATAGCCTAGAGGGAAAGATAGATGGGATAATTTAAGTTAAGGAAAGCTGGCAATAAATAAGGAAAGCTAAGGCTGGGCATTTATAAATAATAATAAGCTTCTACGTGTGATTTATTTGGGGGTTGCATGGTGGGTCTCCAAAAGAGCAAAGAGTAAAAAGAGTAAAAATGACCAACTACAGTGAAACATTAGGGAAAATATGGAAATACAGGGAAAATACTTTCATCTTGAAATTTCTAAGATAAATTTGATTTTTGAAACAAAAAATTAAATGCTGTTTGATGTGGTTATAAATACATGTAGAGAAAAGACCTAAGCAACTTGCATACATGTGTGATTATGAAGGAAAACAAATGGAATTTGTAAACATGTTAGATTTGAACTGTTGTAATGATAGTGCCAGTGACTAGGGTGCATCACATTAAGCCTCATAAATACCTAAATGTTTCCAAAAGACAGTGATTATAAACAAATGGAAATAAAATTATAAAGAAAATGTAAAAGAGGCTACAGAAAAACATGAAAATGGATTCAGAGAATAAAAATAGAATGAACAGAGGACAAAACAAAAATTACAGCATTAAACCATAACAATTCAATAGTATTTTTCATACATCCACCAAATCACATATTTTAAAAAAGGCAGAGTAGATTATAAAGCATGATATATATTAAATATAATGAAATAGATGGGAAAAGATACATGATGCAACTATTAAACAAAGAAAACAATGACCATGTTAACATCGGATCAAACAGATTTCAGAACAAATGAAATGGCCAGAGAAAGACTAGAACATTATATAACCCTGAATAGCTTTGTTCTCTGAGGCAAGAAAAACCTTTGGCATCAAACAACAGACCTGCAAAATGTATTAACCTACATGAATGAACATGAACCATAGTAAAAACATAAAAATCAACATTTGGGTTTTAAAGCTTCAACATTCCTCTAGGCAACTGAAAGCCTACTAGACAGTAAAATTATACTAATATGGGCATGTGTGTGTGTACAAATAAGATACAAAAACTTGAATAGAGAACAGCTAAATACCATCAAGCAATAAAATCTGATTGACAATTATCACTGTTTTTACAGCAGTAAGAATACAGCCCTTAAGGACCACTCAATGTGTAAATTTAAGATACACAGAACTGAGTGAAAAGGCACATAAAATGTCAAATTGTGTGACACTGTTAAGGCAGTGCTGGGAAGGTTTTAGAACATTAAAATAGAAAGATACGTAGAAATTAGAAGAAAGTTTTTCTTAAAAGCTTAAGCTTCAATGGCAAAAGCTTAGTTTTTCTGGCTAGAACGATTTAATAAAATTAAGAGCAGAAATAAAATTGAAACAAAAAATATAAAGTCAGTGAAACAATAATCTTGTTCTTTGAAAACAAAATAAAATTGACAGATGTCTTGAGACACTGGCAAAGGCGAGGCAGAAGATACACAATTCCATGTTGCAAGTGGAGCAGAAGTCACTCCACGGGGTTTGCAGACATCAAACTGGTAGGAGGGACTCCGACAAGAGACTAAACACATAATATGACAATTTAGAAAAAAAAAAATCCAATTCTTCAAGATGTACAAACTGCCACAAGTCACGAAGTATAAAAGTACATGTAGTTTAAGTAACTCTGTAGCTGTAAGTTATTGAATTCATAATTTAAAAACACTCACAATGGAAATATTTATATTGTTTATTTGGAGAATTATATTAAAGCTCGTGAAGGGATTTCTTCATAATCTCTTACAAAATAGAAGAGAAAGAAACATTTTAAAGTTGATTTTATGAAGCCAATATTACACAGAGTTTCAAACCAAACAAATACAGTATGGAAAAATAAAGACTAATTATCTTCCAATAGTACAGTTCTAAAGTCCTTAATGGATTTTAGGAAGTACAATTTAGCAATAGGTAAAATAATTATAAAATGTCTTCGGGGGTTCTGAGAATTCAAGTTATTTCTATATTTAAAAAAATCATATAAACCACATGTCAATGAGATAAATATCAAATATTCAAAAAGTTATATAAATTCATCAGCAATCTGCATTCACTTAATTCAACGTTCATTTATAACAGAAACTCATAAAATATGAATAGAAGGGAACCTTTCAACTTGATCAAAAGCAGCTGCAATAATATAACTAATATAACAAAGGTGGAATGATTTGTTCCTAAAATCAGGAATTCAACGCAGTACTGAGGTTTTGTCAAGAGCAAATATCAAGAAAATAAAAAAAAATGACATAAATACTGGAAAGGAATACATGAAATGACCTTTTACCTGTAGAAAGCATGGTGTTCTGTATAGAAAAATCTCAATTACTTTAAGAAAATTGCTAAAGTATTAAGTTCACCGAGATTACATGATGAAAGCTGCAATAGAAGCTATATTGTGTCTCCGTAGTCTAGCAATGGATATATACGTACTGAATTTAAAAGTAAAGTATCATTTGCAATTTAATTGAAAGAGGGAACTCATATTGTTTAGTGTGGACTGATGTGTTTTTATTAATTAGACTTGATGTTAGGTTCAGCTTTTCAAATGGATTACTTTGGTTCATTAGAAATTTCTATTACTTTGTGGGTTCAGTTCAGCAATTTGCATTTCCTAATATAGTTTTAACTTTGCAGAAGTTAGATATGTGTTTACACAAAAGAGTTCATTTTAATCATAAACTAATTAAAATTTTCAACTGTTTCAATACAGTTTTCTCTATCATATTATTTTTTAAATTTCTTTGTTTCCTTAGTTGACAGGAGTTTCATTAGTTTTGTTATAAGAACACCTTATACCATTACTGGTTAAGTTTTCAAAAGTTGTGTTGCTAAAGGCTTGATGCAAACTAATTTTGCCAAAACAAAGTTATAAATACAAATAGAATAAGCATATACACATATATATGTAAATTTATTTTTTATTAATTTCATTGGTGTACATGCATTGCACATAGTGATGGACTTCATAGGGTCTGTTTACTTCAGAGTGCATCGTGTTCTTTGGCCTTATTCATGCCCATATCATCCCCTTTCACATCCATTTTTTTCCTTTTCTGTCCAGTTTTGTCAGGACCACGTGTTGAAATGGCTATTTTTCCTCCAATACAAGTCTTTAGCTTTTTTATTTAAGATCAGATGGGAGTTGCTATGCACTTAAGGTCAAGGTCCACCTTCTATTCAGTTCTGTACACACTGCCTGTTTTGATACCAGTCTCATGATGCCTTTCCTTTTTAAATTTTTTTAATTTAAGTTTATAATTAAATTACTACATTTCCCCCTTCTCTTTCCTCCCTCCAAACCCTCTTATATACCCCTCCATGCTCTCCTTCAAATTCCTGGCTTCTTTTTTCAGTAATTGTTATCACATGCATATATGTTATGTATGTGTATGTCTATGGGTATGTCTATGTATGCATATATGTATATACACGTATATTCCTAAATGTAACCTGCTCAGTCCATGTAATATTACTTGTATGTATGTTTTCATATAAACAGCTGACTGTTTGGCACTGGACAACCAATTGGTGTGCTCTTCCCTTGGGAAGGTAGCCTCTCCTGCTCCTAATTTTCTTCAGTTGCCTATAGTTCTTCATGTAGGGTTGTGGACTCATGGGCTTTTCCTCGTCCAGTTTGGCGTGTTCATTGGTGTCATCCTTGTTCAGCTTGTGTTTGGGCAGTGATGTAGATGAGACTTTTTGAAAGGTTATAGGAACCAAAAGATCAGTTACTTTGCTGGGAGATTTGTCTTCTAGTAATAACAGAAGCTAAACCTGTGCTGCCTTGCTTCACCACTGCTCTGTGACATAACTTTAGATTATATAGTATAATACGTCAGATTTGTTCTCTTCACAGAATTCATTTGGCTACAAGGGGTCCTTTGTACCCTTAGCTGTTTATTGGCCTCCTTTTGTCCTGGTTACAGAGCCAGGGTCTGTTTTGATTCAGGACAAGGAATTTGGAGGACCTGCTTGAGTCTGAGACAAGAGAATCCACCTCTTGTTTTATGAATTAGCATTCAATAAAGGCAAATGGTACATGACAATTTGCCAGTAAATTTATACCACACAGGTGTGCTATATATGACCTAATACAATATTGGGCCTTATTTATAAGATATCCTAGAGCATGTGTAGGGGAATATAAATCTAGGCAATGTTTTAGCTGGGGAGGGATCAGTGGGGAGCTGTATGATTACTGAGATTAGTAGGTTGTTGAAATGTTATTGCCAGGGCAAGCACCAAGCTCATGAATGTACCAACCTTTCTTGGACAACATTCTGGAGGAGATCTCCACTGAATGTTATACTATAACCAGATGCAATTATTCACTTCTTGCAGAGTTCAAATACCCCCCAAAAAACATGGCTGAGAAATGAAGAGATTTGTAACTTCTGACAATTCAGCAAATCACTGAAGTTATGCCTAAAACAATTCCTTTCTCAATAAACAGTTGTTTATTAGCTGATTTACATATATAGGAAAGATGTGTGTGTGTGTGTGTGTGTGTGTGTGTGTGTGTGTGTGTGTGTGTATAAATGTACTTTAAAGATGGGCACATCTGTGATCATGTTAAGTTTAAAGTTGAAGTTCATAAAAGATGAGGCATGCTTTGGGGTATATTTAGCTCGAGGCCATGCACAAAATTGAAAGGTTAAAATTGCATACAAGAACATATTTGGGCATTCATAGACTGTTTGACAGACATGGAGGACAGGAAGATCTCCAGAAATGTTCAAACTTTTCCAGATATTTGGTTTGTGAACTATATTTGTATGTGAACTTTGGTTGTGAACTATAGAAGAACCTCAAGGTGCCTGGAACACTTATCAGCTAGCAATACACAGGGTGGATATGCAATCATCATGCCAATAGACATACTCTATTCTCGCTATATCCCTTACTATTCTTTACTGTTGTATTCTGACAAATAAAGCTAGCTTGGAGTCAGAGGATGGAGTTAGCCAGTAGCCAACCAAAATTAACCACAGGGGTTTTGGAAGACTGAGGATAGATAGGACAGGACTTAGTAAGGCAAGGCAGAAAGGGATCTGGCTCTCTGGAGGAAGGAAGGGAACAGATAGGATGGACTGGTGGCTCTTCTGCTTCTCTGATCTTTCAGGCTCTTACCCCAATATATTTATTTGGGTAATAAATCCTGAATTTTTATGGATAAAGAATAGAGTAATGCTTCACCTTACTAACAAATTTGATCAATGCAGTCTCTGTGACTTTGAGGTGTTCAAATCAAAGAGAAATTTGTGTCTAAGAGACAATGTACTTATAACTTTGGTATTCTTGAATGTTTAGTTTAAAAGCATTGTCTTTTAATACCAAAACTGAAATTTATGGCATCATCTAAAAGAGTTTATACTATCTACCAAAAAAATGAAACATGTATTCCTTTACCAAAATGATATATCAAGCTTCTGTTATACATTTAATTCTAACATCTGATCTATTCCTTACGTATTGTTGGTGAAATGATAGTTTACAAGTGCTTCTAGATTTTTTTCTATTAAATTAACTGAAGAGATGATTTAAGATATTTTTGGTGAGTTTACAAGTATTGTTTTATTTTTATTTTTGAAAATTTCACACAACATGAAAGATAAATCTATAATTTTCATAGTATTTATGTATTTCTACAATTTTATTCTCAGGTGTAAAATTAGCTTACTTGTCAGAAAAAAATAAAAATAAGGATGAGGATAAGAGTATTTTTCAAAATGCTGATGCTTGAAGCTGACTTTTGTGACTTTACTTGAGATGTAGTTATAGAGGCCTTAGAAAGAACACAGAGTATTTGGTTCAGACTTGAAATACACAAAACTAAATCATAAGTTATTTTTCAAAATGGATAAGTATCTTTCATGCAGTTATTTAATGCAATGGATTAAAAAGCAGTGAATCAGAACCATGGTTCATTTCCAAATCACTTTATCTTCTGTATCAAAGCAAATGTAATTTTAGGTTTTGTATAGAATTATATGAGTTGCTTATATCTTTTATTGGCATTGCTTGAAGATCTCTTCTTTGTGAGCTTTTTTTTTTATTTTTTGAGCCAAGTATTAACTGAATGTACTGAAGCTCATCTTTAATGTCTACTATAATCATTAATCAGATGGCATCAAGTTAACAAATTTAAAAACAAAACACAGTAACTCCCTTCCCCTCAAAACAGTATTTCTTTTACACCAGTGCCCCAATGTCATTCTAGTGAATAATTCTCTTACCTTCTGCTTTGTAACCTGCATTTCTCACAAATGGTAACTAGAAAGGTAATTCTTTCAGACAGGTCATTAGCTTCAACACAGATAGCACTGTTAGGATAATTTATCCACCATCCATACCCAAGAGAAATGAATACTCTAAGAACAGGAGGGTAATTGGGAGTGGGAGGAAACATTGATGGATATTGATTTGGAAGGTGGAAAATTGATAGGTTTAAAATTCTCAAATTAAAATTAGATGTGAAAATTGTTCCTAAATCAATAGAAAATGAAGGTATAACAGGATCCTTGCATCACTTGGAATGTCTAGAGTGATTCATTATAATAATAAAATGGCAGTCTCCTAATATCCTAACACTGATTGACAATCTGTGGTTAATTCATTTCGATGGAAGATGTTTATAGGGAAGTATGAAAAATTTTGCAGACTATTTCTAGTTTAAATTTAGTATTTATTTAGAGAAATAAGATCATCTCCAACTACACAAGCATATGTGTGTGTGCTCGTGTGTGTGCGTTTGTAAGAGAAAGAGGGTGGGAGGAGCCATATGTGTGACATTGCAGAGCTTAGCTTGAGTGACCTTAGGCTGTTGAATAGCAATTTCCTTCAAATTGGAACAGTCTCTCTTGAAAGGAGAAAGGGGTGCTCATAAAACAATGGAAGTAAATGTTGCTTACTAGTCTGAGAAAGGTTCTGAACGTTATGAGATCTGCAAAGTTCCTCCCCAAGCTTATAAAAGCAATAAAAATTGCTGGGGAAAGGAGACTCTTAACAGTAGGAGCTACTTCAAGAAGTGAAGCCGCTCTAGGTATGCATCTTCTGTGAGTTGTCACCCATACTGATATGGGCTTCTCATCAGTGAAATGTAATGCAGCAACACGTGTTCCTGTGAGTAACCCGTCACCCACAGATCCTTAGGTAACCACAGAAAACAAGTGTATTCAACTAAACTGGGTGGAATTGTTTCTACAATGGATTGTTAGTGCCCTATCTGGAATTACAGAGATTTGTTCATTCTTCCACAGGAAAAGTGACATATTGGGTGATAGAATCATGGCAAGGCTATCAGGTGTTGAATCTCTGCACATGCACTGTTCAGAATTCAGTGTCCCTTGGGCACTGCAGTCACATCAGACTACAGCTAATTGTTTAGCATGTGTGCATAATATGCTTGCATTTTTCAAGATCTCATTCCTGTCTCATTTTCATATATAACTTATTTGGTTGTTCAGAAAGATATTGGCTGTGATAGAACAGAATGATCTTCCTTTTTCTCAAGGAAACATAAACAACCTTAATAATGAATGGACATATTCTTGAAAGCACCGTATCAGTAGACACATGTCATAACAGAGGCATACACTAGGTTTTGTTTGCAGGTTTCAACCCACAGTTTACAGAGGAAAGAATCCTTTTGCTTTCTATCAGTTTCCTAGAAAAGCTGGCCTTAGGACATAGGAAGGGATCAATAAAGACATATATGTTATGAATGAATACATATCAATATGTTTTTGAATCTTTACTTTGTGGTGACAAGGGTTGTTTTCTACTGATCCCTTCATGTTGTCATATAGTTCTTGCCACCAGTTTACACTTAAGTAGGATTAGAGATCTATTTTACTATCTAGATGGAAGTAAATTCAACATCTTGAAGGACATTTGTCCTCAGTAACAACTTTCAAACAAGTTTTTAGAAGTCATTTTTTAAAGGCTTGGGAGATCTAGGAATTTGAAAGGGATTAGTTTTCCTTAAGCTTTACCCTAGAAATAAAATAACAACAAAAATATTGCTGTGGTTGAAATGTATCCTTCAAAAGCATGAGTCAGAATCTTAATTACCATTGTGACTGTGTTAAGAGAGATAATCGTACCAAAGGATTAACGACACCATCTAAGGAGTGGGTTTGTTATCACAGGAGATGATTCCTTATAAAAGGACAGCTTCTTTCTCTCCCTGGCCTATCCTCCTCTCCAGTCTACTCCACTCCCCTCCCCTCTCTTTCTGCTTCTTCCTGTTCATCCTTTCCTTCCATTCCTTCTTTCCTACTTGTATTTTTGCAGTGGGATGACTGTGTGATCCTCAGCAGATAGAAGTGACAGTTGAGCAAGCTTGTTGCCCCATGTTTGATCCCTAGAACAGACCTCAGAAAACTTTCTTCTGGCCTCTATATAGCTGGCATATGCCCCCTTCCCCAAATGCACAATATACAAACACACACATACAGACACACATACAGAGAAAGAGAGAGAGAGAGAGAGAGAGAGAGAGAGAGAGAGACAGAGAGAGACAGAGAGAGAGACAGAGAGACAGAGAGATTAATAGATTAATAAATAAAATACAAATAAATTTTAAAATGAAATAAAGCAGGCTTTTTTATCAGATGTTCTTTTCACCTCAGCCTTCTCAGTTCCTAGAACCATGATACAAATTAGATTCTGTTCATGATAAAGTACTCAGCTTAAGACCTCTGTATGGCATCCCGAAATGGACTTATTATCACTAGTGCTAGCAGTAGTATTCATGTATGAACAAATGGACAAACTGAAGAAGTTCTCCACAAACACACAGCTACTGTTTGTGGGTCCTGCATGTAAACTGAGGAATCTGAGCCAATATCTGTGTGCTGAGTCACAGTACAGAATTTGTGGAACTACTGCAGGGAGAACAACAGGGGTCCCTGATGAGACTGGCCCTGAAAGTGACTACGTCCACATCTGTGGGCCCTTGTTCTGGGATCTTGCATTGCCTACTTTTTAAAAGCCTTGGTCCATAACTCTGGGTTTGTACGATTTGACTCCTCTTTAGAAACTTGGGGTAGTGTATGGTATAAATTTTATAGTCCGCATCTGGGTGGTTTCTGGACAGAATCTTTGTGTTCAGTTATTAGAAAAAGGTTTCAGGTAGTGTCCAGTCTGTATAACTCAGTCTGATTTGAAATAAGTCTAAAAATAGTTTAGAGGCAGGAGGAACAGTACAAAGAGTACAACAACTTCTAAAGGGATAGATATAGGTGCATCTGTTGGTAAGAGTCACTGGAGAAAAGAGGAACCACAACTGTGGACACATAAGCAAGACAATAAAGCAGAAAAAGGGGGAGAAGGAGGATTTAACAAGCTAGAAATTAAAAAAAAAAAACCCTGTATGGTCTAAGATGATTCTCTATCCATATCATTTTAAGTATTTACTTTTAGTATTTATTCATGTGTTTTGATTCAATGTCTCCAGATTCCTGGGTCCTTTAGTGGGCACAATGTGTGTCTTTCGAAGAGAGGCATGTGGGTTCTGTTGCTGTTCACGAACCTAAGGTAGGTTCATGTGGGGTAGTGGCTCTGGACTCAGCAGGGGTATTGACTTAGGAACATACTGGAAACCTCAGCAAGAGTTCTCAGAACCCCATTCCGTCTCAACACTGATGCCTCCTATTACTTTCCCCCACAAGGTTAGATTCACAGAAGTACAATTGCACCTGCAGACCAGAGGAAGCCCTACTTCCCCCAATCTTGATGTGGTGGCTCTGTTGCATGGCAACCTCTCCACAAACAGGCATGTATACAGTTACTGAACTGGAGACTACAGTGGTCTTAAAGGTCCTCCAGAAAGACTCAGTTTTCACAGCTAGACTGGGACTTTGGCCACTGTCAAAGGCTGTCTTAGCATGCCTTTCTTAGTTATCTCTCTCACACCTGCCTCCAGGAGGGTATTTTCATCTCTGCTTCAGCTGTGATCTCTTGAAAAACTTTCCTCTTAATACACTAAAGTCTATATTTCTATAAATTTTGCTCACCTTACCAGCCCAGGTTAAATCCTCTGTCATAAAAAAAAGAATCCTATTTTCTTCTTCAGATATTGACAAGGATGTATCAGTACCAACTGATAAATATTAATTGAACACCTATGTGCCAAGGCCTGCAGTGATGACCACAAGCTTAAAAAGAAAGTGAGTCTTCCCTAAAGTCTTAGCAGGTTATGCAGAAGTAGGGAAAGTAACTTACCTAGATGGGAAGAGTACCTGTAGTTGTTGTTGTTGTTCTTTTACTCTTTGCTTTTTGGGGGTCCACCAACCAGTTCCCATATAAATACACGGAGGCTTATTCTTTTTAATGTCCAGCCTTCGCATAGCTTGTATCTAGCCGGCTTTTCTTAACTTAAATGATCCCATCTTCCTTTTGCTTCTGGGCTTCTACCTTTCTCTATTCTATATGTGTTTCTTTAATTCTTACTCTGTTTCTGGTTGTGTGGCTGGCTGGCCTCTGACATCCTCTCTCCTCCTTTTCTCACTTCTCCTTCTTCTTGTTCTTCTATTTATTCTCTTTGCCTGGCAGCCCCACCTATTTCTCTCTTCTGCCTAGCTATTGGCTGTTCAGCTCTTTATTAGACCAATCAGATGGTTTAGACAGACAAAGTAACACAGCTTCACAGAGTTAAGCAAATGCAACATAAAAGAATGCAACACATATTTGCATCATTAAATAAATATTCCATAGCATAAATGATTGTAACACATCTTAAAATAATATTCCACAGTATCTGAGCCTGAACCAACAGCACTGAGTTATGTAGGAAAGGTCAGAGACTTCTAAAAGGATGGCTTGAGCTGAGTAATATTAAGAATATATTTCTAAAAAAATAGTCATGCCCTCTCTCTAGGATTATACTAGCTCTTTAATTTTGTATCAAACAATGTAGCTTGTCCCTTCACCATCTAGGCACTACTATTGAAAAGAGTGTTTATATTAGTAAATGTATATCTCTTCTAAGGGTTGGAAAAATGAAAGAAATGTGTTAATTTATATATCTGTGGAGTAAACAGTAGAGTGGAGGACCCATGAGGATAAAATGATACCTGCACTGCATAAGGATATGCATGTTTCCAGTTTCCCATTAATTCTCCGTGTGTATAAGCAATATGGATGGGCTAAATTTGACTAGGTCTGCTGTCTGATAGGGACAATTATCCATAAATTTTCTAGAGCAGAGATCCAGAACCCTATGAAATATTTGTGTTGTGATCTGAACAAACAAATGTAGAGGTTAATCATTTCACATTAGTCTACCTTTCTGTAACCATAGTCTATTATTTAACCAATAGTATACTTAGTATGTATGTATGTATATATAATACTATATATATGTATACACACACATATATATTTCTGTTGTAGAGACATATCTTCTCATGCTATGCTGGAAAAAATATTTTATCAGTCACAACCCAGGATGCCATCATTTGGAATGAGAACCACAAGATGACCTGACCTCCAGCTCTGAGTCTTCTGTTTATAAGCATTTTGATCTTGAGAAAAGAGATTTTCTGCATGAGTTCCCTCATCTGTACAAAGTGTCCTGGTGCCTCTCTTAAGCCTTCCTTGGGGACCATGGTGCATGACACCAATAACATGTTTTGTAAATGGTTCATAAACTGAAAAGGGTCACAATATCACTAGTTATTTTCTCAGTTTTGACTCCCATGTTTGACTTGGGTTTTTTTTGTACCATCCACCTTTCATGCTTCCTTCAGCAAAGAGGCAAGTGGCTTTCTGAACCCATGACTTGTAGTTTTGTTTCTGTTTCATTGAAATTCCTGTATGAATCAACACCCATCACACATATTCTGAACCAGGTATCTATTTCACTTCAAAAAACACTTTATTTTCTTTGTTTTTTTCTCACATGTTTTATAAAGGCAATTTTAATAATTCAGTGACATAAAAATGCCACAAATGAAGACCCCATATTAAACCAACTAGACTGATTATTGTATTTAATTAAAGCCTATCTGTATTTGGTTTAGGGACAGTAAGGGTTCCTTGTCTTATCTCTACTTTAGTTCTACACAAGAGAAATAACAGATAAGATTTGGTGTCATTCAGATATACGGGGTTCAATATAGTTACAGAGTATTGTAATAGAAGTGGAATATTGAGCCATTGTTCAGGGATTTAGCATAAATTTATTTTCAATGTCTTTAAGAAGTATTTATTGTTTTATTATATCATAGATTCCCATTAAAGGACTGGAGTAAATATATTTCTTGACAGTAGTATTTTATTGAGTTTCCTTTCCTTAAAGGTTTATTTCATGCTTGATCAAAATGGGAATCTATCAGCTGAGACTGTTGTAAAGGTTTGTTTGACACTGAAATGATTCAAGTCAGTGGAGGGGAAAATGTATATTTGATTGGTGTGCTCCTTTTTTCATACATGAAGCAGTAGTCATTATTTTTATCATCTTTATTTTTAATGTCCCATAGGGAATATTATATTATAGACTAATAATAAATAATTAGCTATTTAAGCATCTAATGTCTTATTTGAAACATATGTGAGGAAATAAAATGTTGAAGTCATAGAAATTATTTAAAATAATTATTATCTATTCACTCCCGGAGTGATGAGTGACATGCCTCACATAGCATAGACAGAGAAGCAGACACTCAAGAGTCTTTGTCTGCCTGTCTTGTTGGAAGGGAGGATTAATTACTCAGGGTTGATCATTTACTTGGCTACCAAATTATTGCATTTGCTAATATTTAAGGCAAGGTGTAAGGAAGAGTTTGTTTTGCAATTCCTAAATTTTAGTAGTTTAATATTTTTCTATTTGAGAACTTTATATAGTATACTTTGATCATGTTCTTTTCTCCTTCCTCAACTTTTTCCGAAATTCTCTAGGTCTTCTTGACCATCCTACCCACCCACCTCCATGTTCTTTTTCTCTCTTACAAGAAAGAAACCAGCAAAAAAATCGAGTACAAATTGTGTAGACCAACTACTCTTAAGCAGGAGGCCTACCCTAGAGTGCAGTTGACTTAGCCAGTGCCACTTCATTGAAGAGGATGAATTTTTCCTTTTCTAGTAGCTATTATTTGGAACTAGTTTCTTGGCTAGGTGTGGGACTTGATGTCCATTTGCCCTACTCTGTGATGCAATTTGTTCTGGCTTCAGCTTGCACAGGTCATATGCATGCTGTCACAGTTTCTATGAACTCATTTGTGCAGAAGTCCTGTTGTTTCTGGGAAATGTTGTTTCCTTGAAGTCATCCACCATCTCTGGGTCTACAATCTTTCTGCCCAATATTCTACATAGATCCTTGATCCTTGAGAAGGAGAAGTGTGATATGGACATCCCATTAGGGCTACATATTTCAATCTTTAATTAGCTGCACATTGTTTGCTGGTAAGTTTCTGTGTTAATTACTATCCACTGCAAGAAGAAGCTTCTGTGATGATGACTGGGCAATGCGCTGATCTATGAGTATACCAATATGGCATTGTTAGTCTTTTATTTGCTATGTTTCTTTAGCAGAATAATAATATATGTTTTCCCTTATGGCCAATTAACTATCTAGTCTCAGGTCCTTGCCCCATTAACAGTGTCATTTATGGGTTCTCATGTAATGGGCCTTAAATCCAATAAAAATGTGGTTGATTATTCCCATAACATTTATGCCATTATTACATTAGTGAACATATCTTGCAGGCTGGTAAATATTTTAGCTTTCAGGGTTTGTAGCTGCATGATATTCATGATTATTTTTATCCTCCAGAAGCATTTATAGCGCCTTATAGATCTATAAATGTTATTCACTTGGGGAAGCTTCCAGTTAAGTAACAGCTATATTTCTCCATGTTATTTGGCTTAAGTATGTGCTATCTTCCACAATAGAGTCTTACCATCAAGTTGTGGAGGGTAACCAATAAGATTGAAACTAACACGTATTGTTTGAGGGAATCTATGGGACCCCATCTGCCAATAATATAAAAAGGTGTAACCCCTTGGTACTTGAGTTTCTTTTTCTTTTTTCTTTTTTTGGTAGTATATGTTGTCGAGTTGGGGTGCCCTTCCTATTATGTGCTAATTCTACTTAAATTTCTGTTACACATGTATATTTTGGCTGATTTATATATTGGTAAGTTGGTATATGACTCTTCTGAAGACCTTTTGTGTTAGTTATCCCTTCCTATGCTCCCTTCTCTAATCTGCCCTCTCATTCCACATCCCATTTAATCCTCTTTCTCCAATTTCTTCTTCATCTCTTTATAACACAATTTTCTATTTTTCCTTCTTTTGTAGAACTTCTCCTTCCCCAGTCCCTTATGAGCCACCTAACCTTCGTAGGTATTCTAAGTAAAACATACATTCTAAGGCAAAGAACTAGTATCCACATAAGAGAGGAACATGCAATGTTTGTCTTTCTGGGTCTGGGCTACTTCACTCAGGATGATTGTTTCTTACTCCATCTATTTACCAACAAATTTTATAACTTCAGTTTTCTTGACAGCTGAACCATATCCCATTGTGTAAATGTACCACATTGTCAATACCTTCATCAGTTCAAGGAAATATAGGTTGTTTCCATTTTGGGGCTATTATGAATAAAACAGCAATGAACATGGATAAGAAAGTATCCCTGTAGTAAGATGTAGAGCCTTCCAAGTTTATTCTCAAGAGTGGAGAGCCATATCTTATAATAGATCTATTTTGAGCTTTATGAAGAACCTCCACACTGATTTCCATAGTGGTTGCACCAGTTTATTTTTCTATTAGCAATGGATAATTATCCCTTTCCCTGAATCCACATTTTTATCTCATTAGATGCAGAAAAGGCTTTTGAGAAAATCAAATATCACTTCATGAGAAGTCCTAGTGAGTTTAGGGATATAAATAACATAAGTAAAAAATATATATAGGGAAACCACAGTCACCATCCTTCCAAACAGAGAGAAACCTAAGCATTGCCACTAAAATCAGGAGCAAAACAAGGATGTGCACTCTCAATTCCTGTTCAATTTAGTATTTGAAATTTTGCATAAATTGATAAGCAAGTAAAGGAAATCAAGGTGATGCAAACAGCAAAGGAAGAAGCCAAAGTATCCTTACGTGTAGAGATATGACTTTTATATATAAATGATCTTAGATACTCTATCAGAAAGTTTATACACACATTTAGCAAAGTAGTAGGTTGTAAAACTGACTCATAGAAATCAGTAGTCTTCCTATGTATAAATGACAAACATATTGAGAAATAAATCAGAAAAGAATAGTTCTCACAATAGTCTAAATACAACCTGGAATAACTCTAGCCAAATAAGTAAAAGATTTATGTAATGCAGACTATGGGAGAAAGAAATTGACGAAGACATTAGAAAGTGAAAACAACTCCATGCCTATGGATTGCCAGTATAAAAGTTGTGAAAATGGTCATCCCAACAAAGCAATCTACAGATTCAATGCAATCTCCATCAATATTCTAATACAGAAATTGAAAGAAATAATTTTAAACTTCACATGGAAACACACACACACACACACACACACACACATACACACAGAACTCCAGGATAGATAAAACAATCCTGAGCAATTGAAAGAACTGCTAGAAGTATCAATATTCCTAAACTTAAGCTATACTACAGAGTTATAGTAATTAAATCAGTATGGTATAGGAATAAAACCAGACGTCCTTATCAGTTGAACAGAATTGAAGACCCTGACCTGAGTCAACACATCTACAGAAACCTAATGTCTGACAAAGGAGCCAAAATAAAAACAGGAAATAAAGACAAGGGATTCAGTAAATGATGGTGAATAAGCTGGGTAGTTGTACCTAGAAGAATGAAACTGAGTCCTTATCCATCATCCTTCACAAAACTCAATTCCAAATGAATCAAGGACCTCAACAAGACCCAATACTCTGCACCCGATAGAAGAGAAAAGTGGGAATTGGATTTCCTCATTGGCACAGAAGAGAACTTTTTAAACAAGATATCAATATCATAGACATTAAGAATTCGGGTTTTTTTGGCATTTCTGCATGATACTTTTTAAATACTTGGTATGTTTTTATTCAGTAAAATATCAGCAAAAATCTGACAGCCACAGATTCAGACACTAGTGGTATTCTCACAAACAGAATTACCAATCTTTCTTTCCTCATGAGTTTAGAAAGATTGCTCTTAAGCTATTAACCTCAAATAAGCCATCCTACTGATGAAAGAGGCACATGGTGTACATTATATGAATTAGGCAGGTTTGCTTTCTGTATGAGAAAGAATCTTTTCAAACCACTTTTTACATTTCATTCATATTTTCTCTGCATGTGCATGTGAGCATGCGTGTATGCACACACATACTCACACAAGCACACACATACACAAATGACACACACTTATACAAATGACACACACACGTGCAGAAACACACCAAAGACATACATGGATACAGACACACAACACACACATAGACACAAACACACAAGACGCAAATGATACAAAGACACACAGGCACACAGATGCACTCAGACACATAATACTACACACAGATACACACAGTGAGAGACACACGCACACACACAAGTCAGAAGACAACCTTCAGAAGTTAGTTCTCTCTTCCCTGGGGGTCCCCTGGGGAGTGCTGTATAAATTGTTTGCTCTGCTCAGTAAGATTAATTCAGCCCCACTCTGTACCAGCTCTCTACAAATACCTAGTTATAAACATAGTCCTTGGGAGAACACAATTAGAACATGAAAATTTTTTAGGCAGTGATAACTTATACTTTTGACAGATTGGTGCAATCAACAAATTCCCTACATATGAACAAAAACACTGAGCTACACAGGCACCAAATTTGAGGACTGACTATTCATAAATGATATGAATGTGAAGTGACAATAGTAATCATGGGAAACTATTCAGACTTCTTCAATTACATGTTACAGTAAGAAAAAAGTGAACAGTTGGGATGGAGACATGCTGGTTAGTCTAAACACATGCTCGTCCTCAGTTCCTGCAAGCTCTACTCCCTTGGCAAGATGAACTTAACTCTCCTGTGCAAACACATAGGCTCTTGTCATTTGGAGTGGTACTCAGGAGACTCATTTTGAAATCCTACAGCACTGGCTGCCCACTTGTATTCTGGATTGTCTTTTGAATTAATACAACTGGAGGAGTGGAGAGAATTCACTAAGCTACCCAGTGATCTGTCTAACAGCCAGAGGCTCTTGATTGGACGTGCTCCCAGCGATTGATTGAAGAAAGTGTTGTCTGTCCAAGCACTCAGTGGACATCTCAATAAATTCCCATAAGGTCAAAAGGACAATATTTTATTTGAAATACAAAAAGTCACTGCATAAGTCTCCATAAATGGGAACTAAAAGAGTCAACAGAGTTAGAATGGTCCCACTGAGATTTCAAACTTCTCAGTACAGGATTTAGAGTAAATATCACCTACAAATAGCATTGAATATACTCGACTCAGCAGGTTATGTTTGGACACACACGCACACACACACACACACACACACACACACACACACACACACACAAATAGCAATTGTAAAAAGGAGGCCATGAATTTGTAGGAGAGCAAGGAGGGTTAGACGGAGGAAAAGAAAGGAGAAATACTATAATTAAAATACATCTAAAAAAAAAAAAACTATTGTGCTTAATATGTGTAAGGAAAATGAAAAGAGTGAAATACGACCAGAGAACAATGACTACAAAATAAAAAGTGACCAACTTGTGGTGAGGAACAGATAATGCAGAATCTCTAGAAATGACATGTATAGCTACTAAAACCCCTGAGAACAGAGAAACCCATGAAACATGTAAAACAGTAGTGGAAGCCAAACCTCAGTGTTGCTGCAGAGTTGAACGTGGGAATGTCTGTGTCTCTGTTTTCCTTCCTTGAACTTGGCCCATCATTGCTGGGCTCAACCTCGTCTGAACCTGCCTTTGTAAGAACCTGCTTTGCCCTCAGACCTGAACTTGTTCGCTGAACACATCTGCCTTTCTCTGAGTACTTCTCTGAGTGATATCTCTGACAGGTTTCCCCAAAGACTCTGAAACAGGGATATCCCTAGGTGACCATCAGGATTAAAGCAGACCTGTGGGGAACTGCCCTACTTCCTGGGAGGAGGATATTCATACTACATAATTGGACAGACACTTTTCCTCTTGGATTGAGCAGAATACTCTGCGGCTATTGGGATGGGGCATTGTGGCTGACTGCTGGCTGACTGCTGGCTGACTGCTGCTCCTGTGCATAGTGGTCCAAATGCATTTCGTGCTCTGCTCTGTGCTGTGCTGTTTGGAAAGACCAAATAACTAGGACCTCTGTGGGAGGTCCTAAGAGGCCAGAAAATAGCAATTAGAATTATTGCCTAATTTTATAATGTGTACGAGTTAACAATTCTGAGGGGATCTGAGGGCTGTTTGTCCATATTTTCTGCTTTTAGAATACTGTTTATTTCATGTAGCCAGAAAGATGTGGGGACACTTTTAAACTGATTCATACATCCAGATTCTAAACTAAGAAACCCAAATTGAATCAGCATAATACTCATTTGATACCTTTTCAATAGTAAAGGGCATTGAAATTAATTTAAAGCTAATTTACTAAGAATGCTATTATAAAGCCAGTATATTTCAGAAAAGGATAGGTAATTCATCAGTTTACTGTGTGTATCTCAAATGACATATATATATATATATATATATATATATATATATATATATATATATATATTTGTTTTTTTCATAATGATATTTTTCTTTATGCTATATTTTGGATAGTTCTGACTTAAGAAGGCAAATACACACATAATTTCAATTTTGCTATAATTTATTATGAAGTTCTCTGTTTATATGACTAATAATACATATTTTAATAATCTATTTCAAAGAAACACTGCAGGCTTAAAGTGTTCAAGTAGTTGACAGTTCCCTTATGGAAATATTTCAAATACATGTGGTTATGTGTTGGTTACAAAAGAACGTTTAAAAACTGTCTGCAAGTGTTGCTTTAAATGCTGCTATGTCTCATTTACCTTTTTATTCTCTCTCCACTGCAATCCATCAAGTAACATTTGGCCACTACCAGATAGTAACACAGCTCAAGGCGAGGTGGATCTAGTACTAGGCCAGAAAGAAATACACATTATTGTCTTCCTTCACATAAGTGTTTGGCTACTGACTCAGCTTTGTGAAGGAATCCTTGGGAAAATGGAGTCCTTTCAAAAGAAACCACCTGGCACTTTCTCCCCTGCAGGTGGTTTATTCAAACATCAAAGGACTGCCCTTGATCTCTTGTGCTTTTTAAAATCTTCAACTATTTACCTTTATCAAGACATTTAAAAATCATGGCAAAGACTTTTCAGTGTGAGGCACTCCTTCAGTATTGAGAGACCAGCTGTCCAAAGGAAAGATTAAGTCATAATAAAAATACCCGATAAGAGATGAGGAGAACCAAAGAAGAGTGATAAAAAGGAAGACATGCATTTAAAGTTTAAAAAGAGAAAGAAAGAAAGTAAAAGACATTTCGCATGGCTGAAGCTTTCCATTCAGTCTGCCTAGAGGTGAGTGACAGGAGCCTTTCCCAAGAGGCATTTGAGTAGGACCCAAGATGTCTTCCTATGCTAGTGGTATCTCAGAAGGCACTGCATGATAATATTAAATAGAAAGTTACGTGCGATAAACATTTAATGTCCCTCTAAATCAATTTAAAATAACATTTAAGAATTGTTTCTTTTTGCAATTATAATAAAATTATGTCATCCTCCTTGTTGCCTCTCTTTAAAGACAAAAGACCAAGAAAAAAATTGCTTTAAAAATATCATTTACGGATGAACTGTGTTGTCACCAGGGTCTCTCCTCCCCCACCAGCATCTTGATGCCTCCCAGACATGAGAGTTCCACACACAGAGACTTTCTCTTCAACTTAAATGCTAAGATTTTACTGATGAGAAACTTGTTTCTTAGCTTAAAATGTAATATGCAACTCTCAAGACCAATAGATAAGCCACAGGCCAACATTTTCAATAATGGGTTGTATTTCCCTGAAATCAATTATTCATTGAGCTGTTTTCTAGGAACTTTGAGTTTACCCATATTTTCCTGGAGTTTAAAATGTAGGCTAAATATTTTTGAAGTGAAAATCATGTGTATAAACCCTTTATAAACTACATGTGCTTCATTTTCCCCAAATCATAAAACATAGCTTTATAATTTAGTACTTATTATAAAATGACATTATTTTAAAATAGATTCTATTATTTTAGTTATGTTTATGTGTGTATGGGCATGCAGGTGTAGGTGCCTGAGCAGGCCAGAGGTATCAGATACCTCTGGAAATGGAGTTACAGGTGAGTGTGAGCCCACTGACATGGAGGCTGGGAACTGAACTTGCGTCCTCTGCAAGAGCAATGCTAGGGCTTAACCACAAAGCCACCTCCCTGCACTCTGAGATTTTAAAATCAAGTCAACAACTAAGACATTCAGATGAAGGCACATGATACCAACCAACAGAGCACTTCAGATTGACAGATGCTATCAAAGGATGATTGCTTCTTCACCTTCCAATTAATTGACTGTAAGTTACTTTCCTCTTGGTATTCTACTCTCACAATTCAGCTTCTTGATCCATGATGTGTCACTTAGGCTTGATATTTTATAAAGAAAGGAGATTTATTTAGTTCACTGCTCTGGAGGCTGAAACTACAAGATGGGACCTATCTGGGAAAGGCATCCTTGGCTGAGAGCCAGTATGAAGATGGTATCATGATGGTACCATGTGTTCAAAAGGGAGAGGTCACATGGCAAGACAGAACACCACAAAGAGATATGGGGGTCAAGCTTGTTCTTGTATAAAAAAGTGGTGTTAATCATACTTGAAGGTAATGTCTCCAATGATATTACTTTTTTTTTTTTTTAAACTAGGGCCCACCTCTTAAAGGTTCCATCCATCAGTTCTTAATACATCCGTGTTGGTAACCAAGTCTCTAGCCCACAAATCTTAGGAGGCAGTCTACATCCTGTCATGGTACCAAACTTACATTTAACATACCTATATTCCTTTGTTAAAAGTACTGAAAGGAGAGGAAAATGTGCTGACTAGGAAAATAGTATTGTTCTTGGATTGTAATGTCTAAAACTCTAAAGAAGGCTTTTGTAAAGAGGTATATTACATTGCTGTCCCCTTTGCTGAACTCTTGCCCTTCTGGAGAGTCCTTAACAGGAAAGTTTATATGTAGAACAAAGAAAATCAGTAAAAGCCTGGGGACTAGGGATTGATTTTCCTTACCACATTTCTAGGGGAAAACAAAACACTGGCAATATCCCTGAAAAGGAGACTTCCCAATGCATGTGTATCCTATTAGGACTTACATTTTATTTGCAACAGTCTTAATTTCTTAAAAGAACTCAACCTGGAAGCTTGCAGTGTTATACAAAATATTAAAGGATCCAGCCTTGCTTTGTAAGGATGAAGGAGAAGTGCCTCTTAGGAGTTTCTTGTCATACTGTGTTTTCTGAATTCTCTTACATAATGTGTCATTTTCAAGTTCATTCTTAGTTTCCCTATTTTTGTTTTACCTGTGTATTTTAACTATGTCTTTACTTGACTCCCCTAAATTCTTACCATCTCCTTTTATTTATTTTTGTTCAATTAAGAATTTTAATTACTAGCTGAAACAATAACTTTCCATAATTAGGACATGAATGATTTATTTCCTTTAAAATTCTGACAAAAATAGACCTGCGGGTCTCCAGTGGACTAAGCAAAAAAGTGTCAATAAAGACCCTTGAGTGCTCGTTTTTGGTGACTTTAGGCAAGTTTTGTAGTCTTCAAATGTCAACGGTGTTAATTAATTTTACTATTTCCAAGTTAGAAAATAATGCTTATTGCTTGGAGGTTCATTGCTTGATGCAATCAATACTGCATATGAATTAGTAATAGGAAGAAATTAATCCATACAAGGAAAAAGAAAGCTTGTTTAGCTATATTTCTGGATATGCAGAACAGAAGCCAAATACTATTACTATGAGACTTTTTAAACCCTCTATGCCTAGAGCCTCATCAAAGATAACACTTTTCCTCAAGATTTTATGTCAGGAAGTTGCTTTCACTTATGTATGCAAAGTCTCTCCTTATTATTTTCCCACTTCTGTGTGTCTCTGCATCCTACCCTGATTCTCTTACCACAGATTGGCAGCCAGTTACACTCTTTCAGTCAAGCCCTGGCCTTGGAGCAGAAATGCTACTATCACAGACAACCTGCATGCCAGAGCATGGCAAGTTCTAGCTCTTAGTGTTCCTTTAAGCTCTGTCACACTGATCAATGCCTTCAGCTGCAAAGAGAAAAGCACCACTCCATCAGAGATTTCAGCAAATCCGTGTTTTTAACAAAACATCAGTCTTAACCTGTTTGCTCTTCTTCCTCAGTCATGTTGCTCCATGGCCACAGTTGACTGCTGGAGTTCATTTAAGCCATTATCTCCTTCCACAGTTGCGTCTCTTTTACCTGTAATCAATTATCGTTAAATTATTGGCATTGTGACTTAAAACACCCTTTTATAAGATTAAAATTGGATCTACACATACAGCCATAAAAATTGGCAAATTTTGTGATCATTATATTTGATTATATACTCGCCAGAGATGAGACAGAAAAGTTATGAGGATAAAAAGATATTGCTAGTAATCATGGCTCACTTAAGTGCATGTGCCTCAGGTTTTTGAGACATCGGATGACTACAGAAATAATTATAGGGGGTCATTTTTTCTGTTGCTTTTTATTTCATCTTCAATATCTGAAACCTATGGGCAAAGTGCTTTATTAAGAACATGGATACCTACACTGTTTTTCATTAGTGCTATTTCATCAGCATTTGCACCAAATCTATTAGTTTGGCTTGTTTATAAGTTTATATACTACAAGAAGCCATTTCTTTTTCTGTTAATAGTCCTGGTATTTTTTTTATATGTCTTTATTCCGTTTGAGGGATATTTAGCTGCTGGCAACAGCAATAACAACAACAAAGCAAACCAAAGAAAATCCAGCATTGTTCAGAGTCCCTGTCTGTGAAACTACAGCCACAGACATGGGTGTGCAAATTATCAATTGCTAATGAAAATAGATGAGTTAAAACACAAGGAAGTAGATTTTTCTTATCATTCATTACAATTGAAAGCTGTGAATGTGTTACTCCTTAAGCTGAACACACCACACATCTAAACTCCTTCTTTTAAAGGAATTTGAACTGCAAGTAGACATATTTCTTTACAGCATATTTACTGAGCATATTGAAACTTTATTTCCTTTGCTATTTTTAAGTACTATCTACACATATTCAGCTTGTATCTTTTACTATCGTTCTTTGCTTCTATTCAGCTTGTCCCAGATTGACTTAGAATCTTTCTTGTGAGAGCTCTTTCCCTTCAAAACACTATTTTGGAACTCTGCTGAGAAGCCTTCTGGGATGAATATGACCCCAAATAGACTGAAGAAGACCAGCAAGAAATTGACAATCCCCACTTAAATAACTATTTGATACATGTAGAGTTTTACATTTGTTAACTGCTGATAAAATTGATGTCATTCATATTATTAACATGATCTCACTTACTGTTGATAGCACTTTTGAATTATCAAACAAGGTATAACTAACAAAGAAGTAAAAACAAAAAAATATATGTTCAAGTAAAACATGTATTCAGACTTAAGGTGGTCTACATAGATATTAATAAGATTGTCTCATGGTACATGTTTTCCATGTGAGAATTTGTTTTAGTTTCTGCTTTGTCAGTAAAGTGTGATTAAGAATCCTAAATGCAGAATATTTCAAAAGACATCAGTATTATAACAAGTTTTTTTTTATATGTTACACTGATTGGTCCTTTCTTTCTGTTTCCCAAAGCAAACTACATATAGTCTGTCATGAACTGAAGTTGCTTAATAAATATAGGAAGAACACTGTTTTGTCATGGCTTACTGTGAGTGAACAATTGCCTCAGAAAACAAAAAAGTACTTACTTTTATTTATGAGCACATGTGTTTGTCTGTGTGGGTGTATATCATGGATATACACATATCCATGGAGACCAGAAGAGGGAGTCAGGTTCCCCAGAGAAGGAGTTTATAGGCTGCGAGCCATCAGATATGAATGTTGGGCACTGACAAAAAGACCCCCTGGAAGAACAAGATGTGCTTTTAACCACAGAGCCATCTCTAAGGACTCAGCAGCTGCCTTTTGAATAACAACATATAATGAGTTCTCACAACAATTGATGTAAGTATTATTGTGTCTGGTTGTGTGGCTTGAAAATCTCAAGTACAAATTGATGAAGCCAGGTCTTGTAACTAATCATGTGAACTGAAAGATTCCAGTTCAGTTCTGGGCTTTTAACATATAATCTGCAGTGTTGACTAATCCCTAAACAATTCTACTAAATACTTTTAGGAAATTTCAAGTTAAGATCAAAAGGCATTTCCTTACGGTTAAGATGAAAAGACATTTTTAAGGCAGTCATTTATCCATGCTATAGAGGAAGCAGGTATAGAGTTAATTCACAGATATAGTGTAGGATATAAATGTCTATAATGTCAGAGATGATTTGAGAGCTAATTATAACCGGGAAAGGATCAAGGGCACTAATGTGGAAACTTGTTAAAACATGACTAGGGTCATAAATGGGATAGATTAGTACATCAAAATCACGCCAATCTTTGTTAAGTGCAATTTTGAAGCCTTTTCAACTTGCTAAGACTAAAAAAAACTTATATACCCTAGGCTGTGCCATTGTTATATTTATGGCACACAGCTGAAAATTCTTGCTTCTAATTCATATCATTTTAGAGAAAGGCATTTCTTCCTATCTACAAATAGAGAGAACTTTCTTATAACTAAAAGTCATGGCCATTTTTATAGTGTTCTGCCTATTTTAATGTTTATTTCTGATAGATATGCAGGGAGAATCTATCCTGTAGCAGTTAGCTGTTCCAGCTTTGACTGGGAAGCACTACCCCTAGTGAGGCTTCTGGTAACTGCCACACCTACCTATGACCTGCCCCAGGGGTGAGGCCGAGACTGGAGCCCTTAAAACTGGAGATCTATATGGGCCAGCTCTTGGTTCCTTGTGATCCTGGATGCTGAATGGCAGACTGAGTCAGAGTTCTCCAGAGAACCCCATTGGAATGCACCTTACCTCTCCCAGTTTCTGTAACCAACTCCTTTATTGGCTGTAAGTTACTCCAAAATAAACCTCCTTTTAACTATGTGGAGTTGCCTTGTTAAATTCCCACATTACTATCTTTTCAGGGACCTTGTCATATGTTAAAATAACAATGTAAAATCCGTGTTACTTTAGATGTTGCCTTAGAAAAGGCAGAAGACTGAAGCATCCTGCAGGTGAGTGAATGGAAGTTATTCCAGTTGATTTAAGTATATATTGGATGTCTTTAAATTTTTAAGTTTTCCTTCTTCATATCAATCAAAGAAAACACAATAATAACCTTTTCCTTTTTAAATATTTATATGGTGCTTCTGAAGTATCCCAAAGAACCGAGCAAGTTACATGCAAAGTTCAGAATCAGCATTCTGAAAATATCCCAAAGCGCCTCATTGTCTGTATAGCATGGAGACGTCCCCTGTACTGGGTAAATCAACAAGAATCAAAATAGAAAATGTGGTTTTAGAGATGACTATATACTAGATTTTGTTAAGAAAGTTTGATAATTAGAAATATCCATTAAGCTATGGTTTTTACCCTCACTGAGTCCACAGCCGTACAGTGGCATACTGGATACCAGTCTGTTTCTTTCAGCAGTGTGACAAAGATTTCTGGTTTTTCTGTCAAAAGGACAGTTCTGTTTTCTCCTCATCCTTCTCTGTCTTTAGTGTTTGGTCTTCTTCCCATATTTTCAGCTTTTCATGGCGATGCCCAGAACTCCTATAACAACTATGTGTACAAAGGTTAAAAGTGAAGCCCAGATCCAGCCCTCTCTATAAATGCTGCATCACTTAAGCTTTACTGACATCACCACAAGGATAACTCATTAGCTTCCTGACAGCAGCTTATTTAAAATGATCTCACTTCCACTTAACAAATTTTCTTCAGTTTTCCTCTGTCTGACAAGCTTTTTCTCAACCTCTGAGGTCCATTGTTGACATTGTCTTTAACTTTTCTCATATTCTCTTTCTCAGATACAATCAGCTATATTGCACACTTTTTTTCTTTGCC
The DNA here is from genome assembly GCF_949786415.1 of Peromyscus eremicus. NCBI lineage: Eukaryota > Metazoa > Chordata > Mammalia > Rodentia > Cricetidae > Peromyscus > Peromyscus eremicus. The sequence continues at coordinate 75,350,890 of NC_081422.1, forward strand.
TTCTACTACTCTACCCGGAGACAAATAAATTATCTCTGACTCTGTATAGATGTTTTGTCCAGTATGTGGCTTGTCCGTCCTTCTCCAATATGTAACAAGCTCTCTATTGTCCTCTATAGTTGAGTTTTCTTGAAGGCTTTGTTGGACAAACCCTTTTACAAAACCTTGGAGAATTTAAACTTCAAGGGACAGTCAAAAGTGTGTGGTGTTATATTCTAGTTTTAAGTCTCAGTTAAAGCCCTTACATTGAAGGTTTGGTTACCAGTCTAAGATAGAATTGGGAAATGATAAAAATTTAGGAAAGGGGGATTCTGAAAATAACAATTAGGTCGCTAGGGGCTTGAAGTGTTTTGCAGGACCCTAGTTCTGCCTTTTCCTCTCTGCTTCCTGATTACCCTCCCGGATTCTGTGGTCCTACCCTGATGTTCTACCTCAACACAGGCCCCAGAACACTGAGATCAGCTGGACATGGGCTGAAAACATGAGCCAAAATAAATTTTACTTTGCTACACAGGTTTATCTCACATATTGTTATAGTTATAGAAAGCTCTCTGGCCCTGGTGACTATTCCTTTCAAAACACGGATTTCATTAGTGAAGAAGAGAAATGGGTGAAGACATTGGAAAAATGGCTGGACTTATCTAATTTATTTTAGGAAAGATAATTTGTGTTTTTCTCTGCATAGAATTTCTGTATGGCTCATGAAAAGTAATTGCATTAAATATTGAATGATATATAGTTTGTAGTTTATAGTTTTTTTCATATACCATAAAAAAACCTAAATGTAAATTAATCTAGATTTCAGAGAGGCATTAGTCATTTAATCACTTCTAAAAAATTCCTCAAGTTAAAGAAACTAAATGAACATTTTAAAAATCATGGTTATTTTCCTCAGGGTGTCATGGAGTACTGTAGTTGTAAATAGAGTGAACAGATGATTGTAATCAGTGTATATAGTGAGAAAAACAAAATGTCCTCAAATGCAAGGTCTTTTGTGCCACAAAGGAGAAAATTAATCTTATACTGGAGAGGCAATATATTTGCAAAATATTTCTATAATTCCACGAGGACTGCAGTTACATACCCACATACAGCACTCTATTTAGCACATAGTAAATGTCATAACATTTTACATTACAGATGAATGAGAGACAGGCAAAGAAAGGGAGAGCATAATTTTTTTCCTAGATCAAATAAATTTTATGCTAACATATGAAAGGGTGATTTTAGGATGCTCACAGTGTAAATAGCTTGGATTGGTTAATATACAAGTTGGAAATATACCCAAGTTGAAATTGGAGAGCAGGTAGCAGAAAAATCAATAATAAGCCAAGGTGTGAGACTTCCAACAATCATGGAAAACTTAGCTCCATTGCAAAGCTTAGCTAGAATACTGATCAATTTGTTTATTTAGTAGGAAGATGTCTCATAGTGTAGTCAAGAATAAGCTGAAGAGTACTCAGGATAGAAGCAGATAAAGCTTGGGGGGACAGAAACCTGTAAACCAAGCAGCATCAGTAGGACTCTGAACTAATGGAATGGCGCTGTGCGCTGTGGAGATGGAGCAGCATGCACAGAGTTCTGGTGCTTACTCCCCCTGCTTCTCTCCACCTATCTTCTTCAACACTATAGCTTGTTTTACTTTTACGATGTTCCTTTTGCTTTTCCTGCTTCCTCCTGTCTCCTGTCTATTTAAATCTCATGCACCTTCCAAGATGTACGCAAGCATTTTTTTTTCTGTGACCTACACTAAATTTATGTTACTCTACAAACTTCTCAAACATTTTATTTTCCTGTTAGATTTCATGACCTTTGAACATAAGAGCTATGTCTTATTCATGAATTTCCCCAGACCCATGAGCAACTTGAAAAATACTATGAGCAATCAGTCCATTTTTGCAAATGAAGAGGGTGTGATTTCATAATATGCTTCATCAGGCAGCACTGTTCTGGGTTTAATACTGACCACTTGCACTTTCTTGACCTTTGCCAGGCAGTTTGCCTTTCTGCTATATAGCTGGAGAACATACGGAGGTCATGATGGTATTTATTCCACAATTTATTTATCCTTTAATATTTATCAGACATCTATTATTCATTGTGCTTAGTTTGGGGCAAAACGAATGTAAATATGGCATGGTTTTCACCTTAGGAGGATTAATATGAGAAATGGAAAATAGAAGCAAAAAGCTGAGTGATATGGAAATATAGGTTATAGATATGATAGGATAAAAGGGTGGATTGTTGAAGCTACTTTTAAAGAGCAACTTGTTTAAAAAGTTTTACATTGGTATGGATTTTAGTTTATTGATACAAATTTAAAGTTAATTTTGTTATACTGTATGTATATTTCTACTCTTGTTTAAGGTATTGTGTCTGTACAGCTCATTTAAATTGTAGTGGATGAGAAATACAGATTAATAATTAATCTATGATAGTCAAACTTATAGTCATGTTAAGTTTTCTAGGTATACATAGATATAATTCAATTAGGTAGATAATCTTCAAACACTTCAAACATCTACAGAGTATGGCATTTAAAATGTTTTAAAAACTTAGACTTTCCTGGACAGTGAGACACATCTGCTCCTGGCAGCACTGATTTACTTCAGAGAGAAAGACGGGCATCGAAGACATTCTATATGGAGTTTATCTTCTTCTTGGCAAAAAATAGCCATTTGGGCAAGAAACTATTCTTGCCTGGACTGCTTGACAAAATGTCATATAAACTGGACATGCAAGACCCATAGGAAGGTGACCACTGAACTTTTCAAGGTGAGATGGTCCTTCAGGTTCCTGCTTCACAGAAGGAACTGCCAGACATTGTACAGGACACAGAGAGAAAAGTGACTGAGACACTAGATCTATGGGCTGAAGATGGATGCTCCAAAGTTGCAGAGAAACTTTGGATGAATGTCCAGGAAGCCAGCTGCCTCTGTCTTTCTAGGTTTTTGGAAGTTGCTTACAATGCCCTTCCTATTTATTTAGGCAATATGGTATCCTTCTGGGGTCTTTGATGTAGTTGAAGATTAGATAATTATAATTATAATTTTCCTTGGTTATGATAAAAAATAAACTAGATATGAAACTTTAGACTCACAAATATAGGATAGATAGAATATTTTCTTTAATTTTTCTGAATATAAATAGACTAGATATTATAACTGTAATTCTTGCTAGATAACTGTTTTGTTATATGTAATTTTACTATGTTAAAGTTAAAACCTTCCTTTTTATTTAGACAGGAAAGGGGAAATGACGTGGGACAATGCTTTTGTACACTGGTTTAATAAAACACTGATTGGCCAGTAGCAAGTCAGGAAGTATAGGCGGGGTGAGCAGACTAAAGCAATGCTGGGAAGAGGAAGGGCTGAGTCAGGAGTCACCAGCCAGACACTGAGGAAGCAAGATGACAAGGCAGAACTGAGAAAAGGTACCAAGCCACATGGCTAAACATAGATAAGAATTATGGGTTAAATTAAGTGTAAGAGCTAGACAGACAAACATGGTTATGTACTCACTCATAAATAGATATTAGAAGTACAAGTACAGGATAACCAGCCTACAATCCACAGCCCCAGAGATGCTAGATAACAAAGAGGTCTCAAAGAGGGATGCATGGATTTCCCTGGGAAGGGGAAATGGAAGAGATCTCCTGGGTAAACTGGGGACAAGGATGGGAACTTAGGGAGCTGGTTGGGTGGACTGGGTGGGGGAGGTGGGATGGAGGAGGAGGAGAGTAATGAAAGAGTCTTCATGGGGTTGGCATGTAGTGGGTAGCCATTCTAGCTTTGATCTAGAAGTTCCAACCCCCATTGAGACTTCGGCAACTGTCACGCCTACAAGGCAGGGCCAAAGGAGGTGCCTGGGGCTGTCCTTTCTGGACAACTGGGACACAAGGAAAGCGACCACTGTACTCTGCCAAGACAGGGTAAGATGGTCTTTCAGAATTCCTGCTTCTGAAAATGGTCTGTCAGATACTTTAGGCCTGTAGCCAATTTGAATGCACCAACAATGCTGAGAAACATTAGGTAACTGTCCAGGCTGCCAGCTGTCTCGGTCTACTCTTGCAAGATTCCCGAAAGTTGCTTGCATCCATCTACCATTTCTCAGATACCATTATATTCCTTCTCAGGTCTTTGATGGGATTGAAGACTAGCAGTTATAGTTACAACTTAGTAGATAGAACATATTAAGTATTAGATTCAGGTTCTTTAGGATAGGACACCTTTTGGAATGATCTTTGTAACATGCCATTTACCTATGCTCTAGACTTCTCTGGATTTTAGTATGTGTTTCTTGCTTGATATTGTTTGCATTGTTTGTAGTTCCATCTTATCTAGGTCATTATCCCTCATTATTCCTGGACAATATTTGATAACCATTCCTTTGTATATAGTCTTGTATTAGGTTAGAACTTTCTTATTTAGACAAAAAGGGGGTGATGTAGTGGGTAGCCATTCCAGCTTTGATCTGGAAGTTCCAACCCCCATTGAGACTTCGGCAACTGTCACGCCTACAAGGCGGGGCCAAGGGAGGTGCCTGGGGACCCAAGATCTGGATCGGGGAGCGCTCTCTCTGTTCCGGGACCCTGGATGGTGGAGGTGGGCCAAGCAGAGCTCCAGAGAACACTGCTGGACTGCGATACACCTTCCCCAGACCCCACGACCTACCTATCCCTTAATTTGTAAGTTACGCCATTAAATAAATCTCCTTCTAACTACATGGAGTGGCCTTAATAATTTCACCAATATTGGCATTTCAGGTTTACAGAGAAAACTGGTGCCAAGGAAACTCGCAATAATCTACAAGGATGACCCCAATTAATACTCCTAGCAATAGTGGAGAGGGTACCTAAACTGGGCGTCTACTGTGTTCAGATTGGTGACTATCCTCATTGTCATCAGACAGCCTTTATACAGTCACTGATGGAAGCAGATGAAGAGATCCACAGCCAAGCACTGGGCAGAGCTCCAGGAGTCCTCCTGAAGAAAGGGAGGAGGGAATGTAAGAACCAGGGAGGTCAAGGTTAATAGGTTCTCTGTAGCCCAATAAGAGGTTTCTCTGCTGAAGCAGTAAGCCAGATCAAGCTGAATTAAAAAAGTAAAGACCAGGTTTATTTTGGGCAATGCAAGTCCTAGATGAGTGCTCCAACCCCCAGGGATCGAGGCAGGAGAAGAGTCAGGAGAAAATCACAACTAAAGGAGGAAGCTTAAATACCCTTTGGATGAGGGGTAATGGATGTGTCCTCCATAAGCTAGGTTTGTGTCCAATTATAATGCTTTAGGTGGGGACTGGGCTGCTGGCAATGCCGGGGGAGGAGCAGACAGAGTTGCCAAGAATTCTGAACTGGGCTTTTCAGAGGCTCTTCTCTGTTGCAGATTCTCTGAGAGGGCAGGGTTTGGAGAGAGAGAAATGGGATTTTCGCGGGAATGAGCTGGAGTTTCCAGTCAAACAAAGGTCGTGACAGGGCAATCCACAGACATAGCTGACCTGAACTTGTGGGAGAACATGGACTCTGGACCAACAGTTAGGGAGCCTAGCCCTCTGCATGTATGTGACAGTTGTGTAGCTTGATCTGTTTGTAAGGCTCCTAGCAATGAGATTAAGACCTGTCACTGGTGCTTAGCTGGCTTTTGGGAACATGCTCCCCATGGTAGATTACCTTATCCAGCTTTGATGAATGGGGACTAGCTTGGTCCTATCTCAACTTGATGTGGCATGCTTTGTTCAAGCCCATGGGAGGCCCCTTTGTGAATGGAGATGGAGGAGGAGTGGATGGGGAGGGTGGTAGATGGAGGGTGGTAGAGGGTTTCATCTTGAATATCATGATGTTTCGATGTCTGTTTAGATGTTTTCTAGATGACATTGTGGCAGAGTGGTGAGGTAATTATGTTTATCAATTTATTATGCCTCCTTATTTGTTGTTCCTTAGGTACTCCTGTCTTTCTCCAACAGCTTTTCACTCAAAGACACAAATATTAAAATTGTGGTATTATTTAGGAGATGTCTACCACTATTGGAACATATAACTTGAAATTCCCACTTATAGCAGGCTCTAGTGGCTGGTCTTCTTCTTATTTAATTTGCTAGTAAAGCAGAGGAAAACCATGCTCACCTCTTGGTAATCCAAAATAATATGGTATGTATAAACATTTATATCAAGAATAGGTTTTACAGGGCAGAGTATTAAATGACCAAATGTGTATTCATCAAGATCATACATTTTTCAGTATAGATAAATTAGAGGGAGAGAAAGTAGATGTGGATGAGCAGTTGGGAGTTAAAACACAGAACTCAGGAGAAAGAGGAGGAAGTGTTGTCTTACAATATTACCAAATAGTTGTCATGGTCTAAAGAAAGATAATGAACTTTAAGAAGACAGAATCAGCAGAATTACATGTAAATTCCAGCATTTAGAAAATCATTTCCACTTTCCTACATCTCATAGGCCCTTTTGTGATGCTGCAAAAGAAATGAGTATTGTGGATAAAGTGTTTGGGAATGTAATGATACAAAATTAGTCTTCTCACTAGGGATACCTATCTCAAGTGTGGGACACAGAATGACAAACATAAGGAATCAAAGCAGAAAGACAAAGTTTTGGAATATGACCTATTCACAGACTACCAGAGAGATGAGGGACTTGGGGTGGGCTATAAATCCCTTGTTTATTTAATTGATCTTAAAAAATACAATTAGTACTTTATTTAAAAAATCTGTATGTCCATTTATGTGTATATTAGTTTCCTGTTGCTGGGACAAACACCACAGGCACATTACTTAAAAATAGGAAATAGTACTGAGCATAACATTACACATCTTAATCCCAGTACTTGGAAATCTCTGTGAGTTCAAGGACAATGTAATCTACGTAGAGAGTTCCATGCCAGCCAAGGTGTCATAGTAAGATACTCTTAAAAAAATTAAAAAGAGGAATGATTTGTTTTGTCTCACAGCTTCAGAGTTTATTCAAATTGTGGTATGTCTCCTTTATGGTTCTGTGATGAGGAATAATAGACAGGAAGGAAGGAGAGGGGAGTTCAAAGGCTCAATATCCCCTTAAAAAGCAGCTTACAAAGACCTAACATCCTTCTACCATTCCCCACTTTTAAATGGTGCCATCATCACCATCCCATAATGGCCCAGAATGGCAACAAATTCCTTAATAAAAGAAGTATTTTATTTAGAGGACGCTTACATTTAAAGTACAAGAAATTACAAGGAACCCAACTGACTCATTTGCTCAGGATGGAGAGCAAACATTCTCTCTAAACAATGGCATCAGAGAAGATGGCTCAGGAAGATATAGGAATGTTACTTTCTATCTAGGTATTATCTATCTGCATCGTGTAATCATTTAGTACCTCTTCAGCCTGTAAGGCTTTTCCATCTGGAGGAAGGCCTGAGTAGCAAACTGCATTTACTTTCTGTTAACTTTAGCTCTTAGGGCAGCAGCTATCCTGTATTAAACGCTACCACTACAGGAAGATTTGTATGTGTTCTCAGAGACATTTATAAGCAGATGTGAGAATTGGGTTGAACAGTAAAAATCTTGTCCTCTAAATATTATAGATCTGCTTTCTAGTCAATGACTGAGACTTGTGATCAGGAAGATGCAAACATTGTGACAGCCGTTCATATCAATGGCATAAGTCCCCTTTCTTTGACTGGTGGTGCCTGTGGGACATTGGTGTCCAGTGATCTTATTCCTGTTCACTTTGATTTTCCTCTCCTTTTATTAATCAAACAAGTAAAGATATAAGCATTCAAGGGTATCAAATGTGAAGTGGGATTTAGAAGTTCATCACACATGACCATAGCTTATATATGGATTTAGAGAAGGTACAAGAGACTTCCAATTTCTTCTGAAGCCTTAACAAAGTGAATACCTGAAATAAAGGTAAATAATAATATCAGATATATGCCCTGAAAAGCAAGTCTATTGACCCCTAGAGTTACCATATTAAAATATCCAAAAATCCAATGTTCAACAAGAAAATCACAAGTCATGCAAAGAAATATTAATATAAGAACATTTGGAGAAAACATACCAACAGAAACCATGCATATTAGAGGGTCAGATTTACCAGACAAAGACTATTTTTAAATTTTGTTTTAGTTTGGTTTTCAAGACAGGTTTTCCTTATGTAGCCCTGGCTGTCCTGGAACTCACTCCGTAGACCAGGCTGGTCTTGAACGCACAGAGATCTGCCTGCCTCATCTGCCTGCTCCTGTCTTCCAAGTGCTGAGACTAAAGGCATGCACCACCACCACCGCCTAGCTCAGACAAAGACTTTGAACAACTGTTTTGCAGTGTTTAAAATAAAAATAGTGATCTGAAAAAGTCAGGACAATATGGGTTAAAAATAAAAAGAGGCATGAAATATAAAATATCTTCTCTTCAGAAAAGATGATTTGAGAAACAGAAATAAAAATAGGAAGTACACTATAGGATCCCCCAACCAGATATGAGCATACAGAAGAATAAGTAAAATTCAAGATGAAAAAAACTGAAATGACAATTTCTCAAGAAAATGTAATAGTCTTTGAGTTTTGAGACATGGTTCATAAAGAAGGAATTTATGACATCAGTAACTGAAAGGGGTGGGAAGGGGTTAGAAGCAGAGCTTTGGGATGTTACCAAATTACATCTGTTATAAGTCAAAGTCAGAGCCCTGTTAACTTAGTTTTAGATGTACACCTTATTGTAACCATTATGAAAGTAATTTTAGATTATGTATTAAATAAGTTCTAAGATAATTTAAAATAATCAACATAGAAAATCAAATAAATTCAGAAGAATTTGGTAATAATAGAGATGAAACACAAAACAGTCTAGCATACACAAAACAAGGCAATAGAAGTCAGTTTCTCTTCTCTGGAATCCGTTTTTGTTGTTGGCAAGTATATTAAATTTTCCAATAAAAATCTACGATGACCTTTGAAATTTGATTACATGCATTTTGTGTTGTGATGTGTTCAGAAGCCTCTGGGGCCAGAGAATGGAACACAGTGGTTTGGGTAAGAAAGCTCCTCCATTCGTTCTCATATTTGAACAATCAGTCCCCAGATGGGGTGGTGCTGTTTGGGGAAATGATGGAACCTCTAGGAAGGATGGTTTTCCTGGAGGAAGTTCATCACTCGGGATGTACTTTGAGAACTCATTGCCTCACTCTGCTGCCAGCTCATTGTCTCTGCTTCCTGCATGTGAACAAAAAATGTGACCTTTTAGCTTTCTGCTCCTGCTACCATGCCTATTTACTGTTGCTGTGCCACCACTACCACTGTGGACTCTCTTAATTTGGCCATCAAGAGAGAATTATCAAATCAACAGAGAACCAACTAATACAGTGGTCTGTGTACCTTGGAGTATCATTATCAAGTACAATGAAATGAAAATAGACATCTTTTTTTCAATTAGTATTGAGATACAGTTATACTGAGGAAAGTTCTGCTATGCTTTGAATGATAGGGTAGTTATAGATAACAATAATGTGCAGTTCATTTCAAAAATGTAGAAAAAAGCAAGGAGGCAGTTGCAGGCAGGGGCCTTACCTTTTCCAGCTTTGATATGAGGGTATGTACCTAGTTTTATTGTAACTGATCATGCCATGTTCTGTTGATATGCCTGAGAGGCCTGCTCTTTTTTTGAAGGGAAACAGAAGAGGAGTGGATCTGGAGGAGAGGGGCATCTGAGGAGGGAATAAGAAGACTGGAGGAAGAGAAAACTGTGGTCTGAATGTAATGTATGAGAGAAGAATTCAGGGGAAAAGTGAGTTGCAATAAAATGTGGCACAAATGAAAAATAAATCTAGGAACACTCAGAAGAGAGCTCAGTTTGGGAAGTGCTTGCCTTATCAGCACAAGGACCTGAATCTGATCCCAGAACCTGCATGAAAGATGGTAGGCATGGTGGAACCCTCTGCTTAGGAAGAAGAGATGTATGAATGCTCAGGATGCACTCGCTAGCCAATCTAGAAGAGTTGATGAAGTCTAAGTGAGTGAGAGACCCTGTCACAACACAAGACTGATGGTACCTGTAAAAAAAAAAAAAAACTCATGAAATTGTTCCCTGATTTCTATGCACCCTCACATACAAACACACATAAACATAAATACAAATGAAAATACACACAGCCAGAAGAATATATTTTGAAAGTTTGCATCATAAAAAGCTGATAAATACTTGAGGAGGTAAATACCTAATTTAGCCTAATTTGAGCATTATAAATTGTATGTGTACATTGAAATAACATCCCCCACACAATTACTATGAACAATTCTCATGATTTTATAGATCAGCTGAAAGAAAACTGAAGAAAGAATTAATTAAAAAGATTAGAAAAAATTTCATGAATTAAAAAGTATATATTTTATTAGTAATAGGCCAATGAATAGATCACAGGCAAATTACAAATTTTTCTAATCAATTAAAATAAACATATACTAAACTTTGTGGGATGCAGTGAACAGGAAGGTAAGGGAGAATTCAACATGTTTTAAAAAGAAGAAAACTCTTAAGTCAACAACTAAAATCTATAACTTAGGTAAACACAAAAGGAACAATAAACTAAATCCACAGTTAGCATAGAAGAATGGATAGAACCTGAATAAATTAGAGAACAGACATCAAAAGAGGAAAATGAAACAAAGAATTGGCTTTTCAAAAATTCTAACATATTGACAATCTCTCCCTACACTGACAAAATGTGTAAGAGAATATAATTAAATGACTGAAATGAGAATGAAATATATCTATTGATACCATAGAAATAACAAGTGTGATGGAGGAGTACGATAAAACCAGTTAGATGCCCAAAGTTCATCATTGAGGGACAAGAAAATGACTTAGCAGATCAAAGAACTTGTTATGCATTCTTGATTACCTGAGTTCATATTTCCAGAGTCCACATTACAAAACTGGCTGCCGTAGTGTGCATCCGTATCCCCACACTCCTATAACGGGATGGGAGATGGGGAGGCAGGAGACATGTGTGGATGCTTACAGGTAGGCTGACCTCCACTATGCAGTGCAGCAGCAGAAACAAGACTGTGCTTCGAAGATAGAACCTGAGAAGTGACCATTGAAAGTTGTCCTCTGACCTCCCCACAGGCACACACACACACACACACACACACACACACACACACACCTTTGCACATATATGGACCAAATCTCTCTCTCTCTTTCACACAGAAATACATAGGCTACACACACACACACACACACACACACACACACACACACACACACACATACCCAAACAATTAAAAAAGTTTATACTCTATACAGAAGGGACAAAATCATTATGATATAAAACATAAGAATAATGAATCATGAGCAAATTAAAAATTCAAATAGACTAAGGATGCTGAACAGTTTTTGATGTTGAACATTTTTTAATGTTTCTTGGGGACTTGAATTTCATCTGATGAGAACTATCAGAAAGGTTGCAAGAGACAGAGGTAGTGTTTGTATAGAAGGAAACTATTTTCTGGACGCAGCAGGGAAGCCACACATATGAACTCATGGCAGTTATGACATCATTCACAAGACTTGTGTAAGGCTAAGACAAACCAAATCCCAGCAGAGAGGGGAGGTGAATACAAAGTCTCATCCCTAGCTAAGGAGACATTGGAAATTGATAGCTGTTGAGAGAGGGAGAAACAGTTTTCTTTAAAAATGTAGCTCCGAGTTGATCACACTCCAGGGGAAGGTCATGCATATAAGAAAATACCAGTAGCACAAATTAGACTACATGGGTCTAAGGGAGAAAAAAACAAATGAGCAAACAAACAGAAAATGCCAGTGAGGATACAATGTTAAGGGGGTAGGGAAGGGGTCTCTGAGGAATAGAAGGAGGGATTGAAAGTTATCAAAACGCATTGCAGGTAATTCTCAAAGAACTATTAATAAGATTTTTTAAAAATGCGAGGGAGGGAGAGATGGAGGAGCAGACTATAGGAGAGATGACTGAAATAGGAGGGCATTTAGGGGGAAGTGGAAACTTCCTGGAACCTGTGAGGGTGACCCTAGCAAGGCCTCCTAGTAATGGAATCTAGTAATGAATCTGCCTTCTTCTGTAACCAGTGGTAGGATTGGGACACCAACACAGCCACAAAATATTTGACCCACATCCTATCTTTCCTGCAGGATGCAGTGGGGTAATGGTGGCTCAGAGCTTGTGGGAATGACCAACCACTGGTCTTATCGGAGGCCCACACCATTAGAGGGAGCCTATGTCTGACTGCCTAGATGGCCAGGACCAGAAAGCTGGATGGCTCAGAGACTTAGGCAAGATCCAAACACCTCTGAGAACACAGCTTACAGAATCAACTAAGCAGGACCATAGGGTTTCACAGAGACTGAAGCAGCAAGCACAGAGCCTGTATGGGTCTGCAGCAAGTACCTAGCCATTTGCTTGCATGCTGTGGTTCTTTAGCTTGGGGTTTTTGTTGGACTTGTCTAATGGGAACTTCATGGAACCTATTTCCTCCTACTGGGTTGCCTCGCCCAGTCTTGAAATGAGGGTAGGTGCCTAGTCTTATTGCATCTTGTTATGCTAAATTTTGTTGATCTCACTGGGAGGCCTGGTCTTTTCTGAAAAGAAACAGGAATAGCAGATCTGAGGGAGAGCTGAGGTGTGGATGCTTGGGAGGACGGGACACCGCGGAGGCTGTGTTGTGGTATATTGTATGAGAGAAGAATAAATTAAATTAATTTTTTTTAAAAAAGAAAGAAATGTCCTTTGTTTCCTTATGAGATCTTGGACAATCAATTGACATTCTTAAATATCAGTTTATAAATATGAAAGTAAGGAGAAAGAAGACCCCAGGGATTTTTTTTATTGTTGTTTAATATCCCTCCTAAAGAGCTTTTTAAGGATTTATCTAAATATTTGACATAAATGTTTCATAAAGACTTTAAAAACGTGAGTTTTCCTTGGGATAAAGAAAGAGGTATCATGGTTAATATGACTTACCCCAAACGTTGAGGGGAAGGGTAAATAATGACATCATGGCTAAGAGGGATTGTTGGGTAAACATCTTTTTAAATAGTTTTCTATTTGCCTGTGTGAATCGGAATCACTCATGTGCTCAGTAAAATGGATATGAATCACTGATTTAAGCAAAATTCCCCATAGACTTGGCCCAGATGCTGCATTAGAAGAATGCTCATGAGGATTTTACATTCTAAGCCAAGCAGCTCTAAAAGCTATATACGCTTGGAAAACTTACTTGAGTTTCATTTTCAGTTTACTCAGTGGTGACAGGGCAGTGCCCCTCTGTACACTGGAGGACTAAAGAAGATGTGGTTCAAGAACGGAAAGTAGTGTCTCACACACACATCATTTCATTAATATGCACTACTGCTAATTTCCGTATTTGGTACCATTGACTGGGGACTCTCAGTGCATCTTGTTATTCTGACCTTGGTCTTTTCTGAAGGAAAACAGTGGAGCAGTGGATCTGGGGAAGAGGGAAAATGGGGGGTGGAATTTGAGGGGAGGGAAGGGAGGACGCGGTTGGGATGTATTGTAGGAGAGAAGAATAAATAAGTAAAATTTAATTAAAAAACTCATCTAAAAATACAGATAGACTCCTACCCAGTAAGACACTTAAATAATAATTTTATAATATTCTGGAGAAACATATCCGGGACTGGCTTCAGTGATAAAGTTTACCAAACATTTAAATAATCAATGTCAATTCTTCAAAACATGGAAGAGAACATATACCATTTTGTTACATGAGGTCAGCATTACCCTGATACCAAAGCCAGATAATGGCATTAGAAGAAAGAATTATATAGAGCACTGTTTATGATAAATATTGAAATAAAAATAAGGGTGTGGAGTTGGGTGGCTAGGGAGTTGTGGAGAATCTGGGAGAAGTTGTGAAAGGGGAAAAGCACTATCAGAACATATTGTATGAAAACATATGTTTTCAATAAAAACATAAAAGAACAGATATTAAAAAGTATTCTGCACCAAAACCAATTGTGAACTTATTTTCTGCAATGTAAAGATGGTAGAACACAAAAACCAATCATCTTGCTAGGAGTTGGGGCATATTAATCTCTTCCTCCTTTGTGCTGAAATGTTTACTGGCTTACTTTTGTGAAAGTCTGGTATAGTCAGCCACAGATGCCTTGAGTACATGAGTTCAACTGCTCTGTCATTTTCAGAAGACACTGCTTCACTTTGGTCCCCCTCTTATCATCTGTTCAACCACACTCCATGACGGTCCCTGAGCCTTGGTGGAAGGAGAGGTGATACAGATATCCAATTTGTATCTGAGCTCTCCACAGACACTTTTATTTAATGCACTGTGAACAGTGTGTGTGTGTGTGTGTGTGTGTGTGTGTGTGTGTGTGTGTGTGTGTGTTAACTGCCATCTACTTCATGAAGAAAATTCTGTGATGAGATCTGAATGTTCCACTAATCTACGGGTATAGACAAATTAATCTAGTGGGAAGCTTGGCATAGTGTCCATTTAGAAAATTAGTAGTATGACAATTAGGGTGTTTGGCCATCCCATCACCAGAGTAGGTCAATTTGGACCGTCTCTCGACCATTGCCAGCAGTCTGTTGTGGGGGTATCTTTGTGGATTTCTGTGGGCCTCTCTAGCACTTTGTTTCTTTCTATTCTCATGTGGTCTTCATTTACCATGGTCTCCTATTCCTTGTTCTCCCTCTCTGTTGTTGATCCAGCTGGGATCTCCCACTCACCCAAGCTCTCTTTCCCTCGACCCTCGCCCTTCACTACCCCCACTCATGTCCAGGCTGTTCATGTAGATCTCATTCCATTTCTCTGTCATTGGGTGATCCCTGTGTCTTTTTTGGGGTCCTGTTTTCCAGGTAGCCTGCCTGGTGATGTGAGTAGCAGTCCAGTCATCCTTGTTCCACATCTAGTATCCTGTTATGAGTGAGTACATACCATGTTTGTCTTTCTGAGTCTGGGATACCTCACTCAGGATGATTTTTTCTAGGTCCATCCATTTGTCTGCAAACCTCATGATGTCATTGTTTTTCTCTGCTGAGTAGTATTCCATTGTGTATATGTACCACATTTTGTTTATCCATTCTTCAGTTGAAGGGCATCTAGGTTGTTTCCATGTTCTGGCTATTACAAACAATGCTGATATGAACATAGCTGAACAAGTGCTCTTGTGGTGTAGTTGAGCATTCCTTGGGTGAGGGATCTGGATGCAGAGATCCATGACTAGGCCCCAGGTGGATCTCTGGGAGTCCAATTAGCGAGAATGAGGAGGGTTTATATGAGAAAGAATTGTTGAGACCAAGGTCGGATAAAGCACAGAGACAAATAGCCAAACAAACGAAAGCACATGAAATATGAACCAATGGCTGAGGGGTCACCAACTGGATCAGGCCCTCTGAGTGGGTGAGACAGTTGATTGGCCTGATCTGTTTGGGAGGCATCCAGGCAGTGGCACCGGGTCCTGTGCTCATTGCATGAGTTGGCTGTTTGAAACCTGGGGCCTATGCAGGGTCCCTTGGCTCGGCCTGGGAGGAGGGGACTGGACCTACCTGGACTGAGTCCACCAGGTTGATCTCAGTCTGTGGGGAAGGCTTTGCCCTGGAGGAGATTGGAATGGGGGGCGGGCTGGGGGGAAGGTGAGGGGGCTGGGAGGGGGGAGAACAAGGGAATCTGTGCCTGTATGTAGAACTTAATTGTATTGCAAAATAAAAATTAAAAAAAAAAAAGAAAATTAGTAGTAGTAGGTTCACCCCTGGAGCCTATGACCTCCTCAACCATTGGGTTCTGGCTAAATTTACAGTACCAGACATGTCTTCCTGTTGGAGTTAGTTACTGTCATACCAGTTGTGGCAGTATTTCAAATCTCACCATGCTGCTTATTATTGAAACTCACAGGGTGGACTCCCTGATCAGTGTCAACTTGATTTATTGACAGTTGATCGCTTCTTGGGGAAGGATCATCAGTTTTCTTAAAGGGTACGGACTCTGGTAAGTTGATGACACTCTGATGCCTTTCCCTACATTCTTGAATATATGGTCAATACAAATTGAGCTTGATAGGTTACACTAGCAAATAAACAAAAAGGAAGACATGGACTTAGAAAGTACAGATGAGTTAGGGCAGGGGTGGCTATGGGAGGAGTTAGGGAGACAATAGGATAGTGACTATTATCAAAATAAATTATATTCATATATTAAATTATTAAGGAGTTGATTTTATTATATTTAAAATTTATATAAAAAAGAGCAAAGTAATTGATATAACATATTAACAGTAAACATGATAGTCTCAATACATTAAGTGAAATATTTGATAAAATTTAAAGAGTTTTCATGATTAAATAAAAGTAGCAAGCGAATTAAGAAGAGATGGGTTTATTTTAATAAAATTGTATCTGAAAGAAACTAAGAAACAACTTCATCCATAGCTATATCAAAAGGAATAATAATTGTTATGTATAAGGAAGGAACCACATGGATATTAAAAATCATAGAACATTACTAAAAAACAAAAAAGTTACAAATAAATGGAGATATTCTATACCTATTAATTTTGTTTTTAAACATTCCTTTTTTAAATTTATTTATTATGTATAGTATGTGTTCTGTCTGCAGGCCAGAAGAACGCACCAGATCTCATTACAGACTGTTGTGAGCCACCATGTGGATGCTGGGAATTGAACTCAGGACCTCAGGAAGAGCAGGCAGTGCTCTTAACTGCTGAGCCATCTCTCCAGCCCCCTCTATACCTATTAATTAGAAGACTTTCTATCGTTACAAGATATCTGCTTTACCCACATTTTCTACAGATTTAGTTTAACCCCTATCAAATTCCTAAAATGCTTTTTAAAGAAATATGAAAAATCCTTGTTAAAGATTATATAGAATTTTAAGGAAATTCAAACAGACAAAAATTATTGAGAAAGTAGAACATAATTGAAAATTTCTGTCTTTTTCATTTCAAAATTGCTGCAAAGTACATGTAATATATTGTGGCATTGTGATAAAACAGTGTTATAGATCAATGAAGTAAATTAGAAAGACCAGTCTTTATAAAAACTGCTATTTGGGGAAATTGAATTTCCACATAAAATAAGTAGGTTGATCCCTTACCTAACATCGTTTGCAAAAATTACTGAAAATTGATCAAAGACCTAAATGTAAAAGCTAAACGAATAGAAATCTCAGAAGGAAGATTTAAGCAAAGTCATAAGGGAAAGATTCATAACAATGGATCTAAGAGTACTTTCTTATACCTGACTTCTACAGCACAGGCTGCAAAAGAAAAAAAAAGAATTTTATCTAAATTAATATTTCTGTATCAAAGGACATTGAACAGAAAAAAGATAATTTACCTAATGAAGAAATATTTGCACATCATATATTTTATAAAGTACCATTATCTAGAATATAAGAGGAGTCTTCACACTCAGCAATCACAATATTCACTGATCCAAGAGAATAGAAATTGACAGAGCATCTTCCCAAGATGATACACTGATAACAAATAATATACAAGCAGGTCCAGGAATGAATGCACAGACATGTCAGATGCTCCAGAAAAGAATTTCAATCAAAACCACAATGCGATACTATGCTACATTCCTTAAGATGACTATCAATAAGAATGGAAACAGAAACTTATAAGCTTTGATATGGCTTAAAAAAAAAGTGGCACCTTTCTTTATTGCTAGTGGGAATGTAAAATGATGCAACTACCTTTAAAAAAAATCACACATGGAACTGACACATGTTCTACTGATTTTACTTTCTAGTATATATCCAGACGAATGGAAAGAAAGGAGTGCTGGGACTTCTGTAGACCTCTGTTTGAAAAAGTATTATTCACAGGAGACAAAAGAAGAACAACCCAAATATTTATCAACAGACAGTAGAAAAGTTCCATATATGTGTATTTACCAATAAAGTTAAATATGGAGTTATTGAGTCTGTTAAAAAGAAGGCAAATCTGAAATATTGAAAAGGGTTAGCTACAATATGCATGAACTTTGCTGATGTTAGATGTTAGTCAGTTGAGCCTGTCGTAAAAAAATAAGTTCTATATGATTTCACACACGAACAATATTCAATCCAGAGACAGAAAGTAGAATATGGGGACCAGGAACAGAGGAGTTATTTTCTAATGGGTACAGAGATTCCATGTAGGAAGTTGAGGAGAATTCTGCAGATGACTGGTAGTTATGGTTTCATAGAAAATATATTCAATGCCATTTATTATACAGTTAAAATAGTGATAAATTTTATGTTGGTTTATATATTATGAAGGCTTACCAAAGCATATTCCTTAAAGCTAGTGATCTTGACTATGACTTTAGCTCTATTATGCATAGCTGAATCATCATCAACACATTGTGCAATCTTTTCCTCTTGTTCTCCTTTACGTCAGTCAGTGATAATAGTCCTGCCCTGTCATTTACTTGGCAGATAATGTGTATAAAAATATAGTAATTACTTATAATGTATTATTGCCCATTGCAATTTCTAAAAAAGAAGTTAAAAATTAGTATCATTAAATGAATCTTTCAATAAAATTTCAGGAAAACAGTATCTCTGAGAACATAAATTGTTTCAATAGAGGCTTTCTCTTTACCTTTATGTAAATTGTATTTATTTAGGTATTTATGAATCAGCATGGGGTTGTCTCTCACTTTTTATTTTCCTGTGCCTCAAGAAAGAACCACATTCTAGATAGAAGCTTTTTCATGCTGTGGGGCATAGACATGGTCAGTGTGAAATGTGCTTCAGAGTAGGCACAAATTGCAATTTGATGATTTCTTAGAATAGCAAAAAAAAGCAGGCTAGATAGTATGTAATAGAAATCACTGGGTTGTGTAATTCTGAGTGTCAGTTTTGTTCTGTGGGGCCTTTACTTTAAGGAGTATGAATGCACATACATTTGAACTGAGATGTGATCAAAATACATTTCTTACTGTGTGTCAGTGTTTTGTTTGGTTTTTTTTTTTTTTAAACTATGGAAGTCAAGGTGGTATTTTAAAAGTAAGATGGAAACATTTTTTATTTCTGATGTGTTTTAGAAAATCCAGAAGGATGTGATATATTAACGTAATTCAAGACATAAAATAGTTCATTTATTTACAGCAAAGCAGTGTATTTTAATTCAATTAGTCCACTCATTTCTTTAATAACGGCATTTACCTCTGAATATTACAAATAGATTTTCTAGCCTCCGAGTATTACACACTTGGTCTCTTGGTCCTCTTCTATGGACAGTTTCCAGAGTCACACACTGTGGATCAGAGACAACCACCTACCGTTTCTTCCTTCAGTAGACGTTTTCCTAAACAGCCTGGACTGTCCTTGAACTTGTCCATTAGAACAGGCGCATGTATGGGTGCTAGAAGGCAGTGGCTGACACTTAAGTTTGAAGAGTGAAAACACTTGAGTATTCTACAGTGTTCAAGGCCTTCAGCAGTGAGTGTGGGAGGAGGGCTGGCTCTCCCCTTGACCTCTCACCTCTGGCACATCTCATTATTGACACATTGTATTGCACATCCTGATACAGCTTCCAGTGGCCTGGCAGATCTCCCTGCATCCACTCTCCACGTCTTAGTTATTTAGGACATGACTAAATTGCATGAAGCTCTGGGGACGGAATTTAAGGACGTCATTCAATATGAAGCTGACATAGCAGAAAAAAAACTAGGGGACAGCAGTCACCAGTCTGGGCTGAACAACTGTCAAACCCATTCCCTGTGTGCAGCATGCTGAGAGGATACTGGAGAGCCCCTCACCCCGAGGAAACATTCCACAGGATGGAGATGCAGGCCTCCATGTCTCTGTGACCTAGTTACTTCTCCAGCACGCAGGGCCTGGCCGCCTGCATCTGGAAGCAGAAGCGAAGGACTCTGCTGTGCTTGAGGATAAACACTGAGACTAACCTAGACAGGAGGTGCTCCATTATTTATAGAAACATTCCAATGGAAAATCCACTACTGTCTGAGTTCTATCACACTGAGAAAGACGTAGGTCAAGCCTGCAGACAATCTCACAAGGGGGTTGAAGAGCCACAGAGAGATTTTCAGTTTCATAAAGTAATAGCCAGGAAAGACACAGGTTTACCAAATATGTTGTCCATGGTTATAGAAGAAGAATTTGAGCAATTCTTTTGTTCTCTTTCTTTTATTAATTACGTTTTGAAAACAGGTCTCATGTTTGGCAGGCTAGATGCTAACTCATTCCATAGCTGGTGACTTTGAATTTCTGAGCCTCCTGTTTCTGTCTCCTAAGTGCTGGGATGGCAGGCATGTGCTGCAGTGGTTGTTTTGTGCAGTGCTGGGAATCAAACACAGAGTTTTGTGCATGTTGCTCAAACATTCTACCAACCGAGTTCCATCCCCAAGCAGAATTTTGATGTTTTTGTATAAAGCAAGCTCCTGTTTCTAATTCCATTTAAAACCAATATTTATTTCACAGTTTTCGTTCGCAAGCAAAGGCCCATGGTACTTAACAAAATGAGTAGAAAGAACAATGAATTATAATTAGTTAAACTGTCTAATTCAGACAAGTCACCACTATATAGATGCTTGTCATATATTTCATTGTAAAATATGATATTTTACTTATTGAATAATACATTCTGTGATACCTCCCCCTGAGCTGAAGCTGTTATTCCACTTAAACATAATACAATGAGTCAAGTGGATGGCTTTTACAGTTGCTATAACACCCAATGTCTCAAAAATACAAGCAAATACTATTCAAACTCTGTTTACCAGATTCAGAAGACTAGAGGGTTCAAAGAAAGCCAATGGAGGAAGCAAAACTAATGACTCTGCACACCCAGGAGGCAGTGTTGACGTGACTGCTGTTCCTGCTGAATCTTTGCACAGCGTTCATGCTTGGCATGAGTGGATGCACAATAAACACAGGGCTGAATGCATAAGTACCCCGTAATTACAGGTCACAGGATAGTGTCATTTAAAATACATTAAAACACAGTTTACTCCATCCTTGGATTTGTAAAGGTCAATTGCCTAGGATGATATTATCTATATGGGTATGCATTTCACGAGCAACGTTTAGATATTCATCATGTGTAGCATTTACCATGGTTTAAACTGCAGTGAGTGTCACCTCATCTCTGTAGGTCCCTGTGAGCATTAATCTTCACTATCAATGTGACTGGGTTTAAGACTCACTTAAGAAACAGACCTCTGTATGTACCTGTAACAGCATTTCCAGAAAGGTCTAACTGAGGAAGGAAGAAGAATCATTCTGAGTGTGCGTGGCACCATCCCATGGTCTCTGGAGTTGGGCTGAATGCACATGAGAAAGAAAGTGGGGCTCCAGCATGCATCTGTCATGGCTTCCAGAGTGTGAAAGTGATGTGACTGGCTGCCTCATTCCTGCCCCACAACCTTCCCCTCCATGATAGACTATATCATCTCAATTTGCAAGGACCATTTCTCTCTTAAAGAGCTTCTTGTCAGGTAATTCTTCACAGTAGTAAAAAAAAAAAAAAAGTTACCAAAACAGCCTTTTTATTCATACTATCATTTTAATGGCTTTTCTAACTGTCCAGTGCTTTCCCACTGGAACTACCTAATGGGCACCATACTTAATGTCCTTCAAATCACAAAGCCAAAAGGTGATGGGAAGGAAGAACTCAGGACATGTTCATACAGTTTAGAAAAAAGTTGAAAACAAACGCCACAACAAAAGGGGGAAAGCTACAATAAAAAATAGATAACAAATACTGAGAATTTAAGGGAAAAATAAAGGTGTAAAAAGGGTGACAGAATTCAGTATGAATTTTATATGTTCTGACAAAGAAGAAACCATGAAAAAGTGGGAAACAAAGGTTAGGAGGCTAAGACAAATAGTACAGCCAATCTACAAAGCTGAGTGCCAGATATCATCAGTTAAACGCAATAAAAAAAGAACAGTTTAAGTTTATGGAATGAAAGCATTATTAAAGGAAGCTGGTAGTAGATCTAGGGGAAAACTGAATCACATATTAACCAATGAAAAGAAGCAAAAATTATCTTGACAAAGGGAAAATACATCATAATGATAAAACATTTACAAATACTTTTCTACTGGGTAATGCAGCAAACAAGACAAATAATTGAAGAGTAACTATACATGAACATTAATATTATGAAATGCATTTCTTTTTAGTCCCCAAACACGTCAAGTGAACAAAAACAAGGATAGAGAAAAGTGTGCTAGTAAACCTGAGAGATATATATTCATCATTGTACCTTAACAACAGATATTTAATCTTTTATTCATCTTCCCCATAAATTTTACAGAAAAGAATGGAGTATTTAAGTCATAGAATACCTTTCAATAAAGTAAAAATTAGTAATAATTTTAAATTTAAAATATTGAAAAACTATTCCCAAGGATTGAGAACATTGACTCTACTAACATTTATGTGGCTTAAAAAATTTTAAAATGCACATGGCAATATATGGGAAAATAATTGTGATTTTGTCTACATACTAATGGATTTAAATATACAAGCAATATGCAGTGATTATCTCAAACCATCCCTAGAGAGAGGCAAGGGTAGAAATTAGTCAATTTTTACTCATGTTCTCACTGTCACCTTTTGCCGCTTAACACTGGGTGCCATTCCTCACTCCTACACACTCTAACTTTCTCAAGGTTGACTTAAAAATTTATAGATTATGTAGATTTATAGATAATTTATGGATTTATATAGATTGTAGGTCACATGCTTGACAGCCTACAAAAACCCAGAGGTGAAAGTACTGTGAAGAACCTGTTCTGTGTTAACAGGAAAGTTCTTGAAGGCAACAAATTGTAAGTCATCCTAGAACATGGAGATGGGTGAAGAAAGTAACATGCAATATGAACACATGTGTATCTCATTCTTGGAATAGGTGAAGTTTATGTTCAAGTAGTGGGCTGTACTCCCAGCACAGGGCCTATGGGCTTACTATGTTCAAAGAGGTCAGTGGCAATCCATGCTCACATTTGACACAACACAATTTCAGGAAAGACAAAGAAGCTATTTTAAAGTACAGATAGAAAATGGACATGCATGGAGTATTAAGGAAATATTTAGATTCATGTAACTCTAAGAAAATCAGGAAGCTAGGAGAGAGGAGAACATTATCAACATCTGAAGATTATAGAAGTCAATTCGTAACTACATACCACAGGCAACTGTGGCAGGGATAAGTGACACCTTGAAGTGTTTAGATAACTTAGAGCTGGTGATATCTACTGCTAAATACAGTTTCAACAGAAACTTTGGGTGCAATTACTTCACATTGACTAAACGAAGCCCAGACGAAAGAATTGCAGTAGCACAAAGAATAATATTTATCAACATGCAAGCCAGTTCAAGCAGACATTGAATAATGATTGTAAGGATAAACTTTAGAATTGAAAAAGTACTAGAGTACATTTTTTTTAACATAGTAGAGATAAAAAATGAGTTATCAAGGTCAAAGGTTTCTAAGCCACTTATCCTATTTGGTAAATAAATTAAGGTAAGGACAAAGCTCAGGAGATTTCCATACATATGAATAAAAATTTTGTTAGGAAAATTTAAAAAATAAAAAAAAAATCCCATTGAGATAGTGGATATAGGAACAAAAAACACAATTAGGGAGAAACTGTGAAATTCTAGATATGGAAGACTCAGTGAAAATAGAAAGGATGAACAAATGCAGAATTAAAGTAAATAAGTTAACATGAATGCTAATTCAGTGACTACAATTCCTTTGTTACCATTTGCCAAAATAAACAATTTCTTATACAAATTGCATTTAAATCAGGTTTCTGGCAGGTAACTTACATCACCATAAGCCCTCTCTCTAACTCTCCTTGTCTCCATATCTACAGTTCTCTGCCCGTCCTCCCACTCATTGCTACAAGTCTGATGTTTTTGTGAATATGTATATAATATTTCACTAGAATTTGAAGTATTGATTTTTTAATTTAAGTATAGGCAGTCATAGTCTTTAACATACACTAAAGTATTTTCATGTTTTATTTGTTCTTTCTAGTTTTCTAGGAAATCTAGAGACATGTGAAGTAGGGCTCCTTCCATTTCATTCTAGAAGTCCTCAGGATTAAACTTTAATAATAGGTTAAGTATGAATAGTTTATTCAGGTACTGCAAGCCAATGAATGAAACACAAAATATGACTTCTCCAAAGTTACGCTGTGAATAAAAAAGGAGATCCAGCACCCAGGAGAAGCATAGAAAATAAGTTCCAAGAAAAAAAGTAAAGCACTTACCAAGAAAGACATCTGGCTTGACCTCAACTTAAACACAAAGTCTGGGATTAGAAAAAGAAAGTTCTAGCTCTATACTTTAAAATAATTTGTAAATATAAATAACTCCTTCAGAATGGCCTGAGGACATGTCTGTGAGACATTTTCTTGATTAAGGATTGGAGTGGAAGTGTCCAGCTCACTCTGGGTGGTGCTACCCCTGCGCAGGTGCTCCTGGGTTGTATCAGAGAGCAGGCTGAGTAAGTCATGGGGCACATGGCCTCTGCTGTAGTTCTTACTTTCAGGTTCTTGCTTCCCTTCCTGCCCTGACTTCCCCTGTGAAAGCCAAACAATCCCAACCTCCTTTTGGTTATGGTGTTAACCACACCAACAGACAACAAACTAGAACACGTTGGTAAAAAAAGAAAAACTCACCTGTTTATTTATTTGCAGATTTCTGCAGCTGTCCTTTTTTTATTTAGCTATGACAAGAGAGATCGATAATTTTTTATAAAAATTAAACCTAGTTTGACTAAGACAACAAAATAAGAATAATGACTAAGAGCCTATTTAGTGATACTTAGGATTTATTATTTTAGAAGAATTACAAAAAGTATATGAAGAGTTGTAATCAATGCCTTGAGTATTTTAAAACTGGAATCATAGTTTCTAGCAACCAAAACTGTAAAAGCCAGTTCCTCTAGAAATGCTTCCAATGCAGGCTCTGCACAAAAGCCTGGGTCAGCAGCAAGGGAACTGGAAGTAGGAATATAAACTTTATTGAGGGAACATGGTGACTGATTCTACGGTCCGTGGGTAGCTCTTGCCTTTGACATCTAATGTGTGTGTGTGTGTTCAAGGCAACAACTGTTTCCTCTTTTCCTCCATTTTCCTGGAAAATCAAACTCTAAGGAAAAACTTTCAATACAGACATGTGTAATAGGTCTGTAATACAAAATATTTCATGACATACTAATATTTTGATGATAAATTGTACAAAAAAATAAAAATAATGTTCAGTTCTATACTGATCAATAGTTCTGTGAACACACCTTGAAATACACACAAAAGGAGGATTCATAATTGATTAATAATCAATGTTCTTGTAAGAGATGATGAGAAAGACAAAGGAAATGTAGTATATCCAGTTTCAGGACAACACAAAAGTAGTTTAAAGTAGTACACAGCTATTTTTTGCTGCTGTATAGTGATCTCAAGGTAAGAAACTACATGCTCTTTGTTTTCTTAATTCAAGCTGCTACAACAGAAATCATTTTATGCAAGTTCCTTCATAGTATTTTTATTTATAAGTTGAGATAATTTTCCTTCTGTTTCATTTCTACTTCCTATTTGTGAAAATGCTCTTTTAATGTCCTCATTTTTCTAGAGACTTGTATTTTTTTCTTACTAATTCGTATACATACATGTTGTTAGGAAAAATAGTCTGCCATGTATCAGAATATGCTTTCCTAGCTTCTCATTCTTTAAGGGAATATTTCTAGACTTTTTACTTTGATACTTGAATGACATTAAATTTTCAGAAGCCAGAATTGCCACTTTTGTGATTTTATAACCTAGTTAGGGCATAATTCTTTATTTGAAGATGATAACTAAACCCAGCTGTGCTTTTCCTTTTATTTAATTGCTTCATTTCAAATTTACATATTTGAATCAAGAAAGTGGCTTCTAGATACAGAAGGGATGATCTGGCTTTGCTTCATTTTTGGTTCTCTAAGTTTCTGGTCAAGCTGCTCACTCATTTTTAAATCATTTAATCTACCCACTGCCCTTGTATTCCACTGTTTGTGAGTAGCCAACTGCAAAATGATACTGTTCTGCTGCTAGATTTTGTGTTCTGTTTTGGTGCTCAATCAGTTTCCCTAGTAGTAAATTGCTTTATTTTTAAAGCTTCGTTACTTGCTTAGCTATCATATTTTCTTTATTAAAGATTTATTTGTGTTTTAATTTTTATTATGGATGTATATGAGTGAGTGCAGGTGTCTTTGGAGGCCACAGGACGTTGTGCAACTGCAGTTACAGGTGGTTACAAGCCACTTGGAATTGGGGCCTGGGGCTGAACTTGGACTCTCTGCAAGACCAATACCTGCTCTTAACTAATGCACCATCTCACCAGTCCTGACTAGCAGATTTCCCTAAGGCAGCCTAACCTGCATTATCTTTTCCTACTTTCTTCTTCTATAATAACATCCTGATTTGGATTTGGAACAGCTGGATTCCTAAGACTTCCTTCCCAACAGGATTGTTTCTGTAAGTAAGTCCCCTTGTCACAGAATCAGAAAATGAAAGAGATTAGATAAGTGTTCTAACAGCAATGACAAAATACATGAGGTTCAAAACCTATGTATGTAATAAAACTTCCCCCAATAGCAGCCCTATCATATCCTTCCCAGTTCTTTGGGTTCACTGGGTTCATATAGCTGTTTTGTTGCTTCGGGTCCTTAGGCAGTTGCAAGCAGATGTTGGCTGGAGTTGTTTGAGGGCTCAACTGGCTTTATCATTAAGATATATCATTACACTGCACAAACAGTCAGTTGTTTGCGCTGACCAGAACAACCCAGTCCACACAGCCTGATATTTCCAAAGTTTAGTATGGATTCCTGGGGGGAAGAATATTGAAAATCCTGGAGTTAGAAATCAAAGTCCTGGAGTTCTGTGTTTTAAACTTAATACAACTTTTATTTCTGCTGTGTTCTGATTATTGGCAACTTCAGGGTAAATTCATGGTCATTTTAGTCAGAATGGTTACTACTAAAATCAGCATGGAATTAGTGGCTTAACACTAAACATGTATTTTTCATAATAGTGGAGTTAGAAAGCCAAATATTTGGTTCTTACTGAAGCCAATCTTTTTTTTTTTCCTTGCAAGTGGCTGTCATCTTACTGTTCTTCTGATTCTGACTTGCTTTCTTTAAGAACAGGAATCCCATCATAACATACTTTGACTCATGATGTCATATGAACCCAATTACCTCTTGAAGACAACTACCCACCCACCAACAACCCAAGGGCAGTAACAGTTCAACATATGAACTTTGTGCAAGCTATAACCATCAGTCCATTAGAAATAGAGATAGAGAATTCCATGGGTGTAAAAGTGGTAAAACATGTCACTGAAGAAAAAAAAAAAACTAGAAACTAGTACTACCACTCCCTTTAAACAGTATTACCTGAAGATATGGGGTTAAACCACTGGAGATTTTGTATTAGTTTCCAGGGAATTCCTGAATGTAATTTATGTTTATTTCAAAGATCATGCTAGGTGAGCTTGTCCCTATTGGTTTTCTGAACATGTTTTTAAATGTCTTTATTTTCTTTCTGATTACATTCATCCATTCATTCATCTATTTATTTATTTATTTATTTATTTATTTATTTATGTGTGTGTTTGTTTTTGAGAATTCCAAGGATAAGTAATGAAGTTACATAATTTTAACTTTTCATTCTCCTTCCTTTAATTGTTCCCATATATCCCTTAATTTCTTTTAATTTCATGACCTCCTTAAATTACTATTGTTACACAAACTGTTACATACTATGTGGATGTGTGTATGTGTGCACGTGTATGTGTTATTTTGAAATCTACATACAATAAGTTTAGTTGATTTAACTATATATTACTCAGGTGGTTGTAATCCAAATACAGATTTCAGAAATAAATTTTAACATGCCTTGGCATATAGTCATTTAATGCTAATATGTTTATATGGTGTTGTAACAAGTCCATACATTATTGTCAGCAAGGAATATTTTATTTAAAATGTGTTATGCTTCACAAATAGGTTTCACACAATCATTTTGCCATGGGAATTAGGAGTGATACACTTCCTGATGCTTGCATTCAAATGTTCTGCTATGGTGGAGTTAACTTATCTTTGCACTGTGGCTCATTGATTATCAATTTTGACTGAACCTTTCACTTGTTTGGGTGACTTGTAGAACCGGTTCTTCAGCAGCAATTATCCTTCCCTCCTTGGGATGCAAACAGTGCCAAACTTTACCAAGAAATGGTGAGAAAGAAATGAAAATGTAATGGCTGTGAAAGCTAGTCTTCAGTATATGTTCTGCTCATTTGTAATAGCCTCAAAAGAGGAAAGCAGGAGACATTTGTACCTGTGTGCTCAGGTGGGAACAGGCTATTTGAACAAATACTTCTGTAGAACTGCCTTTATAGAATGCTTTCTGAAAAATGTTCATCATGAGGACAAGTAATGAAACTGTGGCCTGACCTCCTTCACATTGCATTCAAAACAAAACTTAACAAAAGATTTGACAAAAAGAACTGAATGGTCTTAAATAAAATTCTAGCTGCACATGTGTCTCAACAATTTAACCTTGATATGATTAATCATCCTTAAACACTAATTTAGGTTATTTTTATCACTACCTCAGTCAAAATTGTATTTGTATACCTATAGTTTGCAAAAAAAAAAAAATAGAGGTGAAATTTTATAATATAGCCTTTCTATTATTTATTTATTTTATTTTTTTTGGGTGGGGGGTTTCGAGACAGGGTTTCTCTGTGTAGCTTTGTAGCTTTGTGCCTCTCCTGGAACTCACTTGGTAGCCCAGGCTGGCCTCGAACTCACAGAGATCCGCCTGGCTCTGCCTCCCAAGTGCTGGGATTAAAGGCATGAGCCACCACTGCCCGGCGCCTTTCTATTATTTAAATCACTCTGTACTACCTGACAAAACTATCAAATTTTCTGAAAAAGAGTTTTATTCCAGTAATAAATAAACTGCAGTATCTTTAAAATCAGAATCAAGAGTTTGTTATTTCATCTGGACATAGATTGTTATCAATTCAAATGCTTTTATTTTCACATAGTAAAAATTCAATTGACATAGTCATTCTTTACACATATTTACAAACAAAAAATAAAATCGCTACTCTCTTCAGAGATAGAATACAGACTATTAGTTGGCAACAACCTTGGTTAATATGAATTAGATATAAAATTTTAAAGTAAAGGTGTTGATACACTAGTTATTGTATTCAAAGGATAAACATCTTATAGCAGAAAATAATTTACCTAAAATAATTTTGATATTAATGATTGTGTAGTTGTGTCTTCATAAATTAAAATGCCTAAATATATGAAAATTAGTAAGTGAAACTTTCCATTTGAGACTTAATATTTTGTTTCATCCATTAATAATTTACCATATTCTTATTATATACAAAGGACCAGATTAAGAACTATTGCTGAATAGTAAAAGTTAAAAATAACTATTCCTTTATAAGATTTATAGGATTTATTTATGTACAATTTCTTTATTGATTCATTAACATACTCATTCAATTATTTATAAAACAATAAATGTTGACTGACCTATTTCCATACAATATTTTATCAAAGGATATAATTTATAGATATTATTTATGTCTACTTAATTAAACAACTTTTGCTGTTATAGATATCATCTTTCTCTACTCATGTAGAGAGACTTCCAGGAATATTTACTTTTATTTTTGAAAAAAATATATAATTTTAAACATTTGAAGTAAATCTAAGAACATTGGCAGATTGGAAGAATTGAAGCACACGATTTAAGTATTTATAAAATGTTAAATGATTGGAATGGGTCAGAATATTGAGACATTTAAATAAATTATTTGACTCTGTTTAGTAAGTCAATTTCATTAGTTGACACTGCTTTATAGAAGTAAAATATCATTAGGACAATTTTAGTTCTAGACAAATAACCTGTAGGCAGAAGCACATAAGATATACTGAATGAAGATTCTTTAAATTAGTCCTCTTTTGCAAAAAATGTCAGGACATTAGCAAAAGTTATTATAAAATAATTTTTATAATGTGGTTACAAAGTGAAGAATTCTTGAAGTTGGCCTAAATGTTGCAAAAAATCAGAGAGATAATAATTCAGAAAAAGACTGTAAGTTTGTACTGTTTTAAATTGCTTTGTTTTACCCACTACTCTCCAGGGCCTTAAAAACCAACAACCTAAACCGGGCGGTGGTGGTGCACACCTTTAATCCCAGCACTCGGGAGGCAGAGCCAGGCAGATCTCTGTGAGTTCAAGGCCAGCCTGGACTACCAAGTGAGTTCCAGGAAAGGCGCAAAGCTACACAGAGAAACCCTGTCTCGAAAAACCAAAACCAAACCAAAACAAAACAACAACAACAAAAAAACCTTATAAATAGTGTAACTGTCAAGCCTAGCTCTCTAGTAAGCATTACAGGAGCTGAATGAAGTTAGGATCTACTAAAACTTGATCCACAGAAAGCTGTCACTATTGTGTCTGTCTGGAAGCGCTATTAAAAATTTCACTCTCAGGGGTTATTTCACATGATTTAAAACACACTTTGTGCAAACAGAGTGAATCGAGTGGTGTTCACTGAAAACAATAAGAGGAAATTGCTTAAAATTGCAGCTTCCTATAGTTCCTCTGAAAGCAGTAAGATTTATTTTTAATTAATCAACTAAAAGCAAATATTTGATAAAGAGATGTCTAAAATGAATTTCAAAAGGTTCTAAAATATTATCAGAAACCTAGAAAATCATACATATAATCATGGCTGTGTATATGCTTAAGAAAGACATAAAAGCATTTGATCGCTCATGTTACCCTTAAATCTTTATACAAACAGAAGCAGAATTTTAAGCTAACTGTTAGAGTATTGAAAGGCTGCTGCAACATACCCATAGACTCCTTCAATAAAGGAAAATTTCTGTTTTCAAGCATTAAAGAATATTTATTTGTCCAACATCTAGCTTACCAGTAAACTAATCACAAACATGTTTTCAGTATTACACACAAAAAAGAATCAGTTCTTTACAGAATCAAGAAAGTCATTATGAAAACAAACTGCATCAGGAAATCTACAACAATAAACATACACAGCACGGAGGAGAATGCTGAGTTCCAGAGATGAAACAGTATAATCCGAATGTCTGCTTTACACCTCTAAGTTATGAAGCGTGCAATTGAATAGGAAATTTGTATTACTTATACTTAAATAAAAAGGATCTAATAGATTTTGTATCTAAGGATGTCCAGATGGTGGAATTGCTTGAAGTACATTTAACCAATTATCATTAAGTTCTTGAGAATAAAGAATATCATGCCTAAATACTAACAAAAGTACGATAATGATATGCCACAAATAGAAAGCGGCTGGGGGCTGTAATGATGTCTGTGGCCCATATTACTACTGAGGACCATTTGTATATCTGTGGGCCATGCTGCTGCAGCCTGAAATCATGTTGATATCCATGGACACTGCTGCCGTCCAGGGCCAGGTTGATATGAGTGGCCTGTGCAGCCACCTGAGGTCATGTTAATGTACATAGTATATACTGCTGCTGAGGGTCATGTGTGGGTCCATGGTCCCAATGCATCTGGGGGCCATGTTGATGTCTATGGTCTCTACTGCCTCCAGAGACTGTGCTGAGGTCAGTGGAACATGCTGACTCCAGAAACCATATGGAGGTTGATGGTCCATGCCATTGCCAGAAACCACATGGAATTCCATGATTTGTGCTCCTGCTGATTATAAGGGACAAGAAAAATACTTTTGCAGTGGTATCTATGACTCTAGACTCATAGTTGAGAAAGAGGGACATAGAAGAGACAATTCCTAACCCTTCCCCCTCCCCTAAACAAAAGAACAACCTAGAAATAAAGCATTGGAAGAGAACTATTAAAAATTGTGATAAGGATGCTCAAGTGTAGCTTACCATAATTGATGGCTTCTGGCAAGGGTATGGATGAGGAAGGGCTAAATTTTATTTAAGAGGCTGGCCACTGGAAGTTTGACCATGCTCCAGTGAGTATATGGGCAACACAAATTGGACTTTCCTCTTCCTCTTCCTCCTCCTCCTCCTCCTCCTCCTCCTCCTCCTCCTCCTCCTCCTTCTCCTCCTTCTCCTCCTCCTCCTCTTCCTCCTCCTCCTCCTATTTGTCCTCTTCTTTTTCCTCCCCCTCCTCTTCCTTTTCTTCCTCCTCCTCCTCCTCTTCCTCCTCCTCCTCCTCTTTGTCCTCTTCTTTTTCCTCCCCCTCCTCTTCCTTTTCTTCCTCCTCTTCCTCTTCCTTTTCTTCCTCCTCCTCCTCTTCCTCTTTTGTTCTTCTTCAGAGGGAGGTCTCAATGGTGGCAGGCACAGTGGGCGGCAGGGGGGTGGGGCTTCAGACCTAGGAGGACTGGAAATGAGTGTGATAGGGGGGCATGGTGTGAAATATCCAAATAATCAATAAAAATATTAGGTTGAAAAAACAAATAAAATAAGAGAAATTCAGAAATTTCAACCTTTATAGTTTAACTGAAACCTTCACTAGACTGGCTTTAAGACACATAAAAGAAAGGAGATATTTTGCACCCAGAGAGAGGAGAATTGGCAAACAAAGAAATGGGAAATAAAATGTACTTTAAAAGGCTCAGGTGTTGGACTCTGACTTGGTATAATTCGTCACAAAGAACAAACTGGCTTATAGCAGGATGAGCAATATATGCAACCCAAAGTATTAGACTAAATGAAAAAAGGCAAATGACTGTCTGATTAGAGGTAGGAAGAAGCTTTGATGCACTCATTACAGCATCTTAGAAGTGGGAAGAAATGGTTGTCCTGTTAAACTTATTCCTGAGAAACTCTCACTTAATGTTAAAACAATGTATAATTTCTCCCTTTGATCAGGAAGATGGTCAATTACACAGTCTCACCACTTCTCGTTAATATCACATTGCGAACTGTAGTTAGGTCAACTGAGTAAGAAAAATCAGGAAATATTTGAAAAGAAAAATATATGATTTTTCTGTATGACAGATACACTATTTCATGTGAAAAAACCCACATAATCCCCTTAAAAGTTTTGAACTTGTAAGTATTTCACTAAGGACACTGGTCAAAGGTCAATACAAAAAAGTCAATTCTATTTCTAAATAATATCAATGAACAACTTAAAGTGAAATTAAGAAAACAACTCATTTACAAATGTACCAAAATAACACAACATACATGAACTGAGGACAAGGTTTGAGCATCAAAACCAAATAATTCTAATGAAATAAAGAATGTCTAAGTAAAAAGCCTGATACTTCATGCCTGTGAATCAGAAGTGCTGTACTCTTTAGCTGATCTACAGAATCAACAAAGACTCTATTAAAATTTTTACTTATTTTCCCTTTAAATTAACCGCCGAGTCTAAAATTCATAAAGAAATACAAATATTACAATTATCAAGCCAATCTTTACTCACAGACAAAATTGAACTTCTCACATTCCTGATTTCAAAATTTATTATGAAACTGTCACAATCAATTTTTTTGTATCCTGACATAAGGGTAGGCATAATGATCTAAGGAATAGAATTCACACTCAAACTCAAAAAACAAACTCTACTTTCACAGCTAATTGATTTTCAATAACAACATGAAAATAATACATTCCAGGAATTACTAATGTTATAAAAATTATGCCAAAGATCTAGGGGGATTGCTCAGGTGGTAAGAATGCTTGCTTTGCAAGCAAGAGTACATGGGTTTGAGTCCCCAGCACTCATATCAATGAGAGTTAAGCAAGGCTTCACATACATGTAACCTTAGCACTGGCAGATAGAGATAGACAGATCTGGAAAGATTCCTGACCAGCCAAGGGAGCTGAACACATTAAATAAATATAAAGACATATCACATTCAGAGACTATAAAATTCGTTATAAGTAGGGCAATATCCTCAAATTGACGAACAGTTTCTAAACTATTTTTACTAAAATCACAGGAAAGGTTTTTATGGCTGTAGTCAATTTTATTAAGAAATTTATATGGAAAAGGGCATGCAAATAGAACATTGGAGGGTGGACAAGAATAGTCTAACCAACTTCAAGCTTTATTTAATCTAATTTTCTAATTTATTTATTTGATTTTTTTCATTTTACATACCAACCACAGTTTTCCCTCCCTCCCCTTCTCCTGCCCCCCATCCCACCCTCCACCCACTCTTCAGAGAGGGTAAGACCTCCCTTGGGGAGTCAACAAAGTCTGACATACCAAGTTGAGGCAGGACCAAGCCCCTTCCCCCTGCATCAAGGCTGAGGAAGGTGTCTTACCATAGGGAATGGGCTCCAAAAAGCCAGTTCATGCACCTGAGATAAGTCCTGGTCCCACTGCCAGGGACCCCACAAACAGATCAAGCCACATAACTGTCACCCACATGCACAGGGCCTACTTTGGTCCCATGCAAGTTCCTCAGCTGTCAGTCCAGAGTCCATGAGCTCTCAGTAGCTCAGGTGAGCTGTGTCTGTGGATTTTCCTATCATGATCTTGACCACCCCCACCCCCTTGCTCATGTGATTCCTTTTCCCTCTCTTCAACTGAACTCCAGGATCTCAGCCCAGTGCTTGGCTGTGGATCACTGCATCTGCTTCCATCAGTTACTGGATGTAGGTTCTATCATGACAATTAGGGTACTCAGTAATCTGATTATGGGGAAAGGCTAGTTCTGGCACCCTCTCCACAATTGCTAGGAGTCTTAGTTAGGGTCATCCTTGTGGATTCCTGGAAATTTTCCTAGCACCAGGTTTCTCCCTAAACCCATAATGGCCCCCTCTACTCCTTAATTTTCTAATTTTTAAGACTATGAAATAGCTTGCTGGTGGTACGAGCCTCTATCATCAGTACTTAAACAACTGAGGCAGGAGAATCACAAGTCTTAAGCAAATCTGGTTTCCATAATGATTCCTTGTCTCAAAAGAAAACAGAAAATATAGAATTGAAGATTCTGGTAGAACCAGTCAGAGGAAAAAAACCCCACAAATCTTGACTGGAATGACATGAACTCTTGGTATATTTTCAACAAATAGAGTATAAATAAAAGTATAATATGGCTTGATCACTGCATATATTGTTTTATCTTAACATTACTTTGAAAATTGAAGGTTGAATCATCATTCTTTTAATCAATAGTACTCATTTCTGAACCATCTCAAATAAGTAGATACTTACGGATATAATAAACAAAATCAACAATATTTGGAGTGGATTAATTGGCTGAGATAGCATATGTGAAATGCATTCAGTGAAAATAATTATCAGGCCTTTGATATAAACTAGGAAATTACTTCTGAATGAAACAGTCATTATACATATTGACCATGGCAGCAATTGGGTTGATACAGTGGAAAAAGCAATTGAGACAATTAACCAAAGGCCACCAACCACAGCAATTATTTGTCAGAACAGAGTATCCATTGCTGGAGAAAGGTCAGGATGTCACAATGAAAGCAGAGGAGTAAAAAAAGATCAGAGTTAGAAAAAGACTGAGGTTGTTTCGGAACAAAATGAAGTGATAAAACATTTAAAGGATGCCCAGATAGCATTTACATCTGAAGACTGTCCCAAACTACCAGGCCTATTTTCACTTAGTGTGGGGAAATCCCACATATTTTAAGAATGTTTTTTGGGTGGTTTAGTGAGGTGTGTGTTCAGGTGGTTTCTGAGAAAAGTGTGTCTTCAAGTAAAGAATGAAAGTATGGAAAATGGGACAATGAAAAATAATGTCACAAACATTCCTTGAAGACACTGTGATAGAACAAAATAGCCTTCATTTTTGAAGGAGTCACATAAGAAGAGTTGTACCTGTCAAGAGCCACTTCAATGTTGCTGAACACACTACTCAAATCAAAGAGTGTGGTAGAAGTCTACAATTAGAAGGCAGATGATTCAATATGTTTTTTAAAACTTGAGTAATAAAGAATGCCTAATAAAGAGCTTTGAACTCTTGGTGCCAAAGAGGTCAACAGTTATGCAAGGAAGTTAAAGGAGGACTACCAAGTGAACTTAATGCCACTATCCATTAGCTATCCCACGGGTATGACACTTTATAACAAGATGTCTTCTTGAGGATTGTTGTGAGTAACAATACACAGGTATGTGCTGCTGTTTAATTTCCTCCAGTATGAGTCATGTACATCATTCCGTGAGGGATGAGTAATTTAATAGTAAACAAAATTCTCACTTTCAAAAGTTTGTATTCTAGTTAAAAGACAAATGGGGAGGCATAAAAATTACCAGTATCAAGAAGTACTTAGTATCCATATCAGTTTTGTGTGTACATTTATATCACATGCATTCATATACTTCTATAGCAATAGAGTATACAGACAGGAAAGTTGTGTGAAACAGCAAGAATATGCTGTATCCCCAGAAGAATGATTCTGGATTTGATAGATGATTTTTAAAAATAATCTTTCTCCATTCATGTTCTAATAACTCAATCAATATTTTGAATGCTTCTAAATTTCTTTTCAAATGCCAGTTTCCCTGGGTTTCTTATTTGTTTTCTAGCCTTATTTGCTTTGCTGTGTTTAGTAGCAGGTTCTAGGGTTTCCTTCTAGACCTCAATTTTATCCTAAGCCTTTTAATTTTGAAATGGCTTGCAGATGTTTAGCACAAATACTAAGAAGTTTGCAATTAATGAATCTTATAATAAATAGTATATTAAACTATATACTTACAAACATGTTCAAATCTATGGTCTTTGTCTTATATACCAAGATTCTTAACTTTGGAATGACACTGAATGGACATATATTTGCATAGAAATTTGACTTGTGATTTTTCATAATCCAAATAATTAATTCATAGTTCCATAATATTAATGAAATTTCCAAAAAACTCTCCTTAACTCTACCAAGGAAAATAAGGCCAATGATAAATAAATTTAAAAATTCTGCCTTTGCAAAGAAAGCTTAAATCCTAAGTTATTTATGGTGATAAAGCCTTGAAAAATCACAGATTGAATCAAAACGCCTGGACAAGAAGATGTTAGATAACTACCTGCCACTTTGATTTCTGTAATTGTTGTGAAGACACATAAGGGAAGCGTTTGAAGGGAGGGACGATAATATCCATACTTATAAATTTGATGAAATGATTTCAACATCCATATACCCACTAAAATTCTATGAGAACATCCTCATGTGAAAGTGTTTTGAATCTAAGCTGTTCACAGAGGGAGAAAAGAACTTTTATTCTCATCCACATGCAAACATTGGATATTATGTAAAAGTCCAAAATATGTGTGTGTGTGTGTGTGTGTGTGTGAGAGAGAGAGAGAGAGAGAGAGAGAGAGAGAGAGAGAGAGAGAGAGAGAGAGAGAGAAGAGAGAGAGAGCACATGTGAGTAGATTTATTGTAGAGCATTATGTGGCATCTTATGGAGTTTTAAGAGTTCCACCTTTGCCCTATGCAATATCAGGAAGCTTCTCATAATGTTTGAGTCCAAGTCTGAACCCTGTGAAGTAGAAGCATTGAGGGTGCTTATAACTCTTAGTCCAAATATAGAGGAAGTTTGATATCTCAGCCTTAAACTTCCACTCTTACTCAGCTACTTTGGTGTGTGTTGATGGTGAAATGATGATGACCAAACACACTGAGGAGTGAAAACTGCCTTACTCATTACATGGTTCCAAAGTACATGGCTTTCTAAAATACTCCCACAACATTTCAGAAATAAAATTAACTGGTGTTGGACATCCCATGCCACAGCTAAACTGATATGTGAAATTAATAATCAAACATCTACTTTTAGAATGAAGAATCATCAACACTTTCTATGTTGTCCATCATGGTAGAATTTTATACTGGATGTCACAGATACTAAAGTGACAAGATGATAGAGTATGAGTAACATCAAAATAGAGCAGTAGTAGTCAATAAGAAAATGTGATAATAAATAGGTAATTCTGTTAGGCTTCAAATGGAAAGGGGAGCTAAGGAGGAACAGAGGAACAGTAAGGGGAGCTCAGTCCTTTGCCTGTCAATTTCTAATCACTGCTGTTTCGGCCATGATGAAACTTCTGTTCTCTGCACAGCATAAAGCCTTAGCTGTGTTTTAACTTGCAGAT
The DNA here is from genome assembly GCF_949786415.1 of Peromyscus eremicus. Taxonomy (NCBI): domain Eukaryota; kingdom Metazoa; phylum Chordata; class Mammalia; order Rodentia; family Cricetidae; genus Peromyscus; species Peromyscus eremicus. The sequence goes on from NC_081422.1 coordinate 75,389,012, forward strand.
TAGGAAGTGATTTCTCACTATTGGTTACATAGTCCTTCAGACACTGTGTAGCCACCACTAACCTAAGACTACAAAATTCACACCATCAGGTTTAATTTTTCTAAGTTCTTTCATGCAATGAGTTAAATCAGAAAGTGTTAATATTAATACATTTATTAATGAGTATATCTGAAAAGTCTGAAGAATAAATGGTTAGGTTAATAGCTAGAACTTTAGTATTTGATAGATCTACAATTTTAATAGTGGGAGATCTCACCATCTTTAGGCTTCTTAGGTAGAAATTGAACCATCTTTGAAAAGTGCACACATTAAGTTATTAAGGCATTGCAAGATTTCTGTCAATTTTGAGGCACATGGGTATCACTGTCAAACATTAATCATAAATTTTATAATACTACATATCTTAAAACACTTTTTATATCAAAATCCTGTTTGCTTCTATGTATACAGAAAGGATATGCATTTTATTAATGAAATAAGTTTAGATAAGTTGGATTTATTTGGGATTTTCTCCAGTATAAATTTAGCTAATAGAATTTCTTTCCTTTGCTCATTTCAACCCATACCTGTTGATTAATTAGGAAAGGCCAGATCATCCTGTGTGCTTTAACAATTCTCTGCTTACTTAATCCACAATGACATATCCTAAGGCAGATGAAATTATAAATAGCTCTTCTTTGTACTGTGGAAGCTGAAACTATACAATTTAAATAGTCTACTGAAGTAGCAACCCGTGAACTGGGAGTGGGCTCTCACTGGCCACTATTCACAGTATATAACTATTGTTACTGCATTTATCCCATGTCCTTATTTGTTTTTCTTGATTCTTATTCCTTTAAAACATAATAATTTTACTAGTCTTTTGAGAATTCCATATACACAGGTGATCTGTTGTGATTACATTCATCCCCCTTCTCTCCATAAATCCTCTCAAATTCCCTTTTATCCCTAGTTGAGGAGCTACTGACATTTTAATAGCTTTTAAAGAAAGCATGGTCTCTGTTAGGTCGGCCATACTTCAGTGTAAGGCCCCAGACTTATGGGTACATGGGAAGTACAAATTAAACTTGGTGTTTTACAAAATTAGACGTGAATTTAGAAGGGGTTTGTCAGGGCAGATCTTGTTATTTTCTCCTTGTGATAACCAGATTTTTCAATTGCATTAATCAAGTCTTGAGCTAAGACTAGGGTATAAAACTAAAACAATGGATAGAAGAAATGGCTACAGGTCCTAGTTAAGTATGAACTAAGCATTTGCATGCCACCTAACACAAATATCTTTCCACTTGCGATGGTTTAAACAGTAGTATAATGCCCCTGTAGCAGTACTTGCTAGCTCAGGCAGATTTTTTTTTTACCACTTAGGACACAACTAGAATACTGTGTTCAATGATGAATGCCACTATTCAACTGACCATTTTGGATTCTAACTTCAGTTGGTGCTCAAGCGCTATTTTGTTTTAGGTTCATGAGGCTAAAGTGGACCTACACAGAATAGTTGGGTGAACTGAAAACGTATGAAATTTGGAAATAATAGAAAAAGGCTGCTGAGGATGAACAAGTTTGGCATGATAGCTGTTTTACAACATTAGGATGTTAGCTACATAAAGAATAAACTTGATCATACTTTATCCAGAATCAAAGAGAGAAATAAGATGACTGAATTAAATGTCTTTGAGAGCTAATGTGCATCATCACCTGATTGTAGGTATTTGGAAGTTGTGCAAGGGATATAATTGCACTGATGAGAAATCAGGTCTTATTGCAGCTAAGTTCTTTCCAATCTTAAGATTTTTTTTGTTTTTGTTTGTGGGAGGAAAAAACCTAGAGAGATCAACAACTAAAAACTTGATGTTAAGATTTAAATCCCCAAAGAAACACTATGTCCAAAAGATTGTGACATTTTCTCAGTATTTGTTAAGTGATATATTTGTTTATGATCTTAATTCCAGGCATTGAGGCTTGCTAAATTCATCTTTTATGTCTGTAGGTGAGACAACAACTCTCTGAGGGTCAAGGCCACCAGAACCTCATAGTGTAGTTTTCTATCTTTATAATTGTGGACAATTTGGTTTAGAAACTTCTTTAATTGAGGCAGATGATTGTGTGCTTAGCAAGATTTGTCCTCTTTCTCAGAAGATGCCAAGAAGCTACAGCATCCAAGTACAACAGAAAAAAAAATATTTCTGGATATCATGAAACACACCAGCTTTAGAACTGCAGTCACAGACCATAGATGAGTTAAAATAAGCTTTGGAGATCAGTAAAACTTTATGTATGAACACAAATAGAATCTAGCCAGCATTATATAAATACATGTAAACAAATATGTAAGTTGGTGCAATATAACATGATGGACAGAGAACATGAAAGTGAAGGAGGAAGGAATGACTGGAGGTAACAGACAAAGTTTATGAAATATTGTAATTTTTTTAGTTATACTTACATCATGGATTTTTTTGTTTTGATTGGTGGATAAGGACATAAAAATCGATATTGAAAGTGTAAATTTAATGTGAAACTCCACAGACTGTTCCTAATGCATATTTGAACTGTATAGAATTTGATTGAGCTGTGCAGATTTTGGGTCTGGTTAAGTTTGGTATGTGATTTTTTTTGTATTTGCTTGCAAGGATTTTTGTAATGAAGATTATAAAATTAAAAAAGAATATGGTTAGACATTATATTCATTTAGTAAGTTGGCAGCAATAAGTTCACAATTAGGGTTTATGACCTTTCTAGCCATAGGTAGTTGGCTTGATTCACAAAGCCAGACATGAATTCCCTTCTGTTGTGTCAGTCTTATGTTCAATTAGTCAGCTGTTGCTTTTGCCCAAGATAAAAGTATCACTACTGAATCCTTCATTATTTTGTCAGGTTATTCATGGTTATGGTTCATAGGCTTTAAATCTGGGTAAAAATCTTGATTGCTTTTCGTCTTTGGTGCCTGGCATAAAATCTACAGATACTATGAGAGCTAATCCCCAGGGAAGAGGTCCAGGTCAGTTTCAGCTGAGTCCTACGATGTGTCTGCAGCAATAAGGACTTACGTTGGAGTTCTGAGATGCAACCAAGGGCAGTGGTAATAGCCTGTATTTCTAAGAGACTCCCCAAGAATGTTTCCGAGTTTCCAATGCATGGCACTGGGACTTTTGTTAGATAATCTATGGAACTTGAAGAAGCATTATCTCTCATAACTATTCTCTCTCTCTCTCTCTCTCTCTCTCTCTCTCTCTCTCTCTCTCTCTCTCTGTCTCTCTCTCCTCTCTCCTCTCTCTCCATCTCTTCCTCATATATAAACATATATATGTATATATGTGTGTGAATTTAAGTAAGCTTATAGAATAATATTTTCCCATGAATTTTCTAAGCATCCTTAGTGTTATTTATCTTCCCTTCCTCCTTTCCCTCTGTATCATACTTCTTCCTCCTCCCAATTTAAAGACCTTCCCCATTTTTCCTATTTCCCACTTCATAGCATCCTACTATCTCCCTCTCTAGTTTCTTCTCCCTATTATCCCCTATGGTCCCTATCAACCTCCATTGCTTCTGCACTTTCTTCAGATTATATACTCAATCTAAAATTTCAGAACCAGAATCCACAAGTAAGAGGAAACATGTGATGTTCATTTTTCTGAGGCTGGAATATTTCACCAATGTATTTTCCAGTTATACCTAATTACCTTCAAGTTTCATGATTTCACTTTTCTTTAGAGTTGAATAGAATTCCTTTGTGTGTGTGCACTACATTTTCCATTCATCAGTTGAAACACATTTAGGTTGTTTCTGTTTCCTAGCTATTGTGAGTAATCATCAGGCTGAGCAATTATCTATGTAGTAGGATATTGAGTCCTTTATTGGCCAAAGAGTAGTATAGCTGGGTCATATGGTATGTCTACTTTTAGCTTTGGATATACATTTAATGAGACATATAATAGGAAAGAATTTTTATCTTATATTAACTATAGAATCTATAGTTTGCTTTTAAGTGATCCATAAGATATTGTATAAGCTTCAAATTCTAATTCTTATTTGTATATAAATTAATTGAATAATGTGGAAGTAAGAAGAGGTTTTATTTTGAAAAGAAGTTTCATTTTGGGAAAAATATTAATGACTCTTTTTTCATACAAACAAGGAAACACAATAGGATTTATTTTATTAATACAAGGAATTTCAATGCTTATATGTGGCCACAGAATAAAGTACTTAAAATAACTTGAGTATTTATTATACCTTGATATGACAACATGATTGTGTGTCAATCAAGAATGCACTATTATAACTCTATTATTCAAAGTGTGGCCTGGCTAATGTACCATCCTATACTCTCTTTCAAATTAATGGACTATTTTTTAATTGTGTATACACACACACACACACATACACACACACACACACACACATTTTGTATAATGTTACTTGTATATAAATGCTTTTAGGGATGATCATTTGTTATTTGGTAACCAATTGGTGTTTCTCCCCTGAAGAAGACTATTTTTTTTGCTCTATAATTTCCTTTGTTGCCTGTAGGTCTTTGTCTAGGGTTGAATTCCTCATGATCTTCCCCCTCTTACATGTTAGTATGTCTATTGCTATTATAGCCTATTGCTATTGCCCTTTGTTGCCCACAAAGGTGGAAGGTTTAAGTCTCTATTGATGAAGACTCCATGTACATCAGAGACAGGGCACAGAAGCCTTGAGCTGGGTCTGACCTGAAAGCCTCCTCTCTGAGGACTAGCTTTCATAGTACCAGAAGGCATCATTCAAATGTCCAAAAGGGAGAAGCAAGCAACATTCCTACCTAGCTGTAATGCCTATAAGGCACAACAATGGTCATCATGGCACAATAACCCTAAGGGTGCAGCAGTGGCATGCATATCTTGGTTCAACAGTTCTCTAATTGGATTTAAATCTCACTCAACAAGAAGGAAGCCATGTCTGGTACTGGAAACTGAGCCAACTACCTAAGGTTATAGAATTCACAGATCTTAGAGGACAATTTACAAGCACCACTTTACTAAAACAGCATAATCCCTAACTACATTAAAAATATTTGTCCTCTTACCCACATATAAGTTTAATTCTCTTCCCTCATTAAGGAAACTTCTCTTTGCAACAGATGTAGACCACTATAGGGAACCACAACAATCAAAATACAGAGTTATGGAGCTATGTCTCAACTAAAGCATCTACAATACAAACCCTGCATCTAAGGCTCAGGGATCACTGAGGAAGAGAAGACAGAAAGATGATAAGAGACAGAAGAACAGTGAGTTTGCTGTGAGATTGTGTCTCCTAGATATGTCCGGAGCCACACCCATGAACTCTTGCCATCTTGACTGCTGCTGACATTTATGCACCGATTTTATAACTTGAGCTTTACTGGATTCTTCTATTTGTTCTTGTTTTTACCTTTCTTTTCTTTTTTACTTAAAAGAAAAGAGCCTTTATGGTTTCCCTCATATAACTTCCTGTCTTCTATAAATGTAGATACTTTAACATATTTTCTGGTGCAAAAAGCAGTATTCAGATGTACGGCAAACCCTACTAAACTTTCAATGGCATTCTTCACTGAGACAGAAGCTGTAAGGAACCTCAAGACAAAACTAAGCAAAGCAAATAAACAAAGTGCCAGCAGACAAAGCAATAACAAGAAGGAAAGTAAACTTGGGGGTGTCTTACATCCTCAGTTAAAATCTCTAACAGTAAGAATAGCATGGTCTTACCATAAATTAGGAATTTAGACTAATGAAAAGGTATAGATTCACTAAATCCAAACTAAATCAAGTAAATTTTCACAGAGGAATGAAGAGCACATGTGGAAGGTATGGCCTCCTCAATGAATGGTGCTGGGAAAACTGGACTTCCCATGCAAAGGGACAAATGGACCCTTAGCATACATATTTCCCATCACAAAGCTAAAAGAAAGGTTGAAACTGAAACCACTAGAGAGCACACAGGGGAAACCCCTTGACATTGACTCTTTGGACAGCCCATTGATAGCAAACCAAGAAGCTTCCCAAAGAAAACGGGGTACTTCACGAAGTAACAGGGAATATTTAAACTTTATTTTACAAACCTGCTACTTGTAATGCAAAAAGTTAATCATGCTAATGCTGATACAAATGAAATATTTTCTTTTACATGCTTAAGTGCTTCCATTTTAACTCCTCTTAAGAATCGTTTCACACCATGGTAAATGAAGACCACATGAGAATAGGAAGAAACAAAGTACTAGAGAGGCCCACAGAAATCCACAAAGATACCCCCACAACAGACTGCTGGCAATGGTCGAGAGACAGTCCGAATTGACCTACTCTGGTGATGGGATGGCCAAACACCCTAACTGTCGTGCTAGAAACCTCATCCAACTACTGAGGGATCTGGATGCAGAGATCCATGACTAGGCCCCAGGTGGATCTCTGGGAGTCCAATTAGCGAGAATGAGGAGGGTTTATATGAGAGAGAATTGTTGAGACCAAGGTCGGATAAAGCACAGAGACAAATAGCCAAACAAACGGAAACACATGAAATATGAACCAATGGCTGAGAGGTCACCAACTGGATCAGGCCCTCTGAGTGGGTGAGACAGTTGATTGGCCTGATCTGTTTGGGAGGCATCCAGGCAGTGGGACCGGGTCCTGTGCTCATTGCATGAGTTGGCTGTTTGAAACCTGGGGCCTATGCAGGGTCCCTTGGCTCGGCCTGGGAGGAGGGGACTGGACCTACCTGGACTGAGTCCACCAGGTTGATCTCAGTCTGTGAGGAAGGCTTTGCCCTGGAGGAGATTGGAATGGGGGGCGGGCTGGGGGGAAGGTGAGGGGGGCGGGATGGGGGAGAACAAGGGAATCTGTGGCTGATATGTAGAACTTAATTGCATTGCAAAATAAAAATTTAAAAAAAAAAAGAGAGAGAGAGATATCAAAGTAGATGGAATGTGACAAAAAAAAAAAAAAAAAAAAAGAAGAAGAATCGTTTCTACACCAAGGCTGAGCAAAATGTCTCACCATAGGCACTAGGATCCAAAAAGCCGGCTCATGCACTAGGGATGGATCTCATTCCCACTGCCTGGGGGCCCCCTAAACAGTTCAAGCTAAACAACTGTCTCGCTTATCCAGAGGGCCTAGTCCAGTACCATGGGGGCTTTTCAGCTATTGGTCCACAGTTCATGTGTCTCCACTAGTTTGGCTAGTTGTCTCTGTACTTTTTCCAATCATGGTCTTGATATCTCTTGCTCATAGAATCCCTCCTCTCTCTCGTCAGTTGGACTCCTGGAGCTCCACTTGGGACCCAGCCGTGGATCTCTGTATCTGCTTTCATCAGTTACTAGATGAGGGTTCTATGATGACACTTAGGGTATTCAGCCATCTGATCACCAGAGTAGGTCAGCTCAGGCACCCTCTCGAACATTGTCAGTAGTGTATGTTGGAGTCATCTTTGTGGATTCCTGGGAACCTCCCTAACACTTGGTGCAGGGAGGAAGAGTTGGACCTGCCTCAACTGAATGTACCAGGCTCTGCTGAGTCCCCATGGGAGACCTTGCCTTGGAGGAGGTGGGAATGAGTGGTGGGTTGGGAGAGAGGGCTAGGAATTGGGAGGAGGGAGGACAGGGGAGTCTGTGGTTGGTATGTAAAATGAATAGAAAATCTCTTGATTAAAAAAAGAAAAAAAAGAATCGTTTCTACTGCCAATGATTGCCAAATTATAAATATTATGTCATTATTTTAAACCTTTGCAGTGACCTGAAACTAATTCTCTCCTCATTATCTGTGGTGATATATGTTGTACCCTAATAAAATTTTCCTGAAGATCAGAGAACAGAACAAGCCACTAAATTAAACATAGATGCCAGGCAGTGGTGGCACACACCTTTAATCCTGGCACTAGTGGCAGAGATCTATCTGGATCTCTGTGAGTTCAAAGCCAGCCTGGATTACATGGCATTGACTCAGTCTTGGAGAGAAACAGAACCAGGCAGTGGTGGTATACGCCTTTAATCAGGCTCCAGGGTTTTTGTTTGTTTGGGGTTTTGTTGTTGTTGTTGTTTTTGTTTTTCAAGACAAGGTTTCTCTGTGTAGTTTTAGTGCTTGTCCTGGATCTCGCTTTGTAGTCCAGGCTGGCTTTGAACTCACAGAGATCCACCTGGCTCTGCCTCCCAAGTGCTGGGATTAAAGGCATGTGCCACCATCGCCCGGCCGGGTTTTTTATTAGAAGACCATTTAGCAATTCGAGCAACAACTACCCTGTGATAGAATTCCATAATGTATTCATCACCTCTATTGAAAATAATTTTAGTGTTTTGTGGCAGTTCTTCACTGGTATAATCTTTCATTTCATCAGGCATACTGAATTTTTACTGTGAAATGGACAACCATCCCAAACTGTTCCATGTTCTCAGATAGCATCTGTTCAAGAGAATCCTGAGGGTGACTCCCCTCCTGCTTTCTGACCAGAAACACTGAAATCACTGGGCAAAAGACTAGAAGAAAAACTGCATTGCCTGGGCCTTACAGGACAGAGTTAATAAGAACCTTAAATTCATTCTTTCCTAGGGGATTTTATTCTTCCACTGCTTAAGTAGCATGACAAGGAATGCTGCTTTTCCAATGCAGTTCAACTTACAACTGACATTTGATTTCCTTTTAAAAACTTTGTCAAGATATCAAGGAAGTGTTGCCACGTTAATTATATCTTTAAAAATGATTCAGCCAAAGTGGGTGGAAAAGGAAATGAATTCAATCAGAAATTTGATCAGTAACAGAAACAATGTTTATCACATTGGTTTTATTCCTCCAAAGAGATTTAGAGCTTTTAGTGTATTTACTTGAAGATCAATCATTATTGTTTCTTCACCTATGTCTGACCTCTCTGAAGGCCTACAAAGTAATATTTTCCCTAAGCTGTTTTATTAATGACATCATTATTCTTGGAAATAAGTGTAGAAAAGAAAAGCTCCATGATGATACTATGCCACCCAAACTGCAATATGTGAATTTATCATTAAATCAAGAAGGCAAAATGCTGTTAGGTTTACTGAACAGAGTAAGATGTAAGCAGAGGTTTGCTTTAGAGCTGTATGGTGTTATTTAGGAAAATATTCACCGAGAGCCTATCACCAGTGAGAGCCAGAGCAGAGGAATGGCAAGTGAGGTGTGTGCTCCTCACGATAGCACTCTGCTGATTCTTCCAACCACTCATACTCAGACTCTTTTCAAATGATATCCTAAATAAATTTCATAAATAATTACGAGTTTTATACTTCTTACACATTTTACACTATGCAATTTTGACTTTTTTCCCTACAAGTTATGTTTTTCTCTATAATTCTGAGTGTTCCGTTTCTACAGCTCTGGTTTCCTTATGTTTTATGAAAGGTTCAGCTAATATTGAAGATGGCATGACTGTCAAGAGACTTATAATGGCTTTCTGAAAGTGTTTTTATTCTCCAGTACCATTTACATGTCAGTTAAAAAAAAAACTCCCATAACCCCCTTTGGTAATGCTGTCTGATCTGCCTTCTATGACCCCTGAATACTTTGTTTATGTACTTGGTTACTTAATGAGTTATTTCACTCTGTCTGTTTAGATGTCTTCTATTGTATGAGATCTAGGAGGTGGAGTCTCCCATCTCTGTAGTGAGATCTTCAGACAATATCAGCCTGATGATAGGCTTCATCACACTAGCTGAAAAGCTGATTCGGTAGTTATTTGTGGAATGGCACAGATTGCTAGCCATTTCCCCGTTCTATTCTCACATTTTTTTCTGTAATAATAGACATTGACCCTTTTTGTCTTAGACTGTCTCTGTCCTATGCTGTCTCCTTTGTTGAGAAGAAACTTCTTAGCTTTATGTAATCTAACGTGCCAGATTCTATTTTTATAAGGGATTTTAAAGATAATTTCTACAATAGTTCCTTTTTGTCTTCCACAAAAGATAAGTATAACATATTGTCATATCATAAAAGTAAATTAATTAAAATATTTTTCATTATAATAATTGATCTGAATATTTGCATTTCTAAAATGAGAAGTTAGCTAGTCTCTTAGAGAATCATATAATACATCTGAAAGTCCCTATTTGTCTTTATCATAGTGCATAATACTGTCTTGCCAATATAAAATAAAATAAAGGCTCTATGTTATAATGTGTCTGTCTGTCTATCTCTATCACTTTTGGTTTTTCAAGACAGGGTTTCTTTGTGTAGCCCAGGCTATCTTAGAACTCATTTTGAGTCCAGGATGACCTCGAATTCACAGAGATTCACCTGCTTCTGCTTCCTGAATACTGGGATCAAAGGCATGTGTCACCACAGCCTGACATGTGTATTATAATTTTGATGAGGTTTTTTCAGATCTATTGGCATTTTATAATCTTATAATAATACAACTAAAGAATGGAAGTTTGAAAGATTATACTTGCTGCAGAAACCTAACACATTAATGTTAATAAATAAAGTTCCCCAGGGGTCAGAGCTATTAGTAAGCCATAGGAAAGCAGGGCAGTGGTGGCGTATGCTTGTAATCCCAGCACTTGGTAGGCAGAGCTGGGTAAGTCTCTGTGTGTTCAGGGATACAGCCAGTATTGGATATACATGCCTTTAATCTCAATACCAATCATGGAAAACCTAGAGGTCTATACAGACAGGCCGTGATGAGGCGGTCATGTGGTTGGGTTTACAAGCAATGAGAAGGCAGAACAGAAATTCTATATAAGGACTTTAACACAGAAAGTAGCTCTGGTTCGGAGAGGTAGGACCACCGCAGGAGGAAGGGTAAGGTTTTAGCTCTTAGCTCTGACCTCTTGGCTTTCTTCTTTGCATTGGTTTTGTGTTTCTTATTTAAAAAGATGGTTGGTTATATCTACACATTAACAAAAATTGAGATCATTTGTTTAAAGGTAACAATAATAAAAGAGGCATTTTTCATTTTGTATTTGGATCATTCTCAGCAACTATCAAGGTGATTTAAAGTCTTGCCTTATTTTTAGCATGGGCTGCAGCAGGTCTTCAGGATTTTCTGATGCTGACTGACTGCACCACTAATGCTTGGTGAGCAGCACCTCGTTACCACTTCCTCTCACATGTTGGGCAATAGCAGGAGCCATAGTCAATATTTCTAAATACCCAATAGAGAATACATTCCTTAAATGTATTGGAAATGTGTTTTTCTTTACACAGATAGCAAATATGACATTAGATTAAACTTTCATTTTACATGATTTGGAAACACAGGATCATCTCAAATCACATGTATATTCTAAAGCAGTGATGTCATAAAATCAAATGAGCAGTTTAAATCTTGTGCAGTATATATATATATATATATATATATATATATATATATATATATATATGAGCATTTCTTTGCAAACAAATTTAACTACTTACAAAATTTTATCGCAAGTTGTAATCAAATGAAGCAAAGTGAAAGGTAAAGTCAGAAACCTCTGTGTACTAAGTGCTAGCCCGAGGATGGACGGGTGGCTCCAACTGTTTCCTCACATACTAGGTTGATGCCTGCTTTAGTTTCTTCACGATTATCTTCATAAAGTTAGCTCCTGTGAGGTTGCATGTGGTTGTTTTATATTAACTCCCTTCTCAGCTGCTTGTCAAAGTCTTATAATTACACAGTGCAAGTATGCATAGGAAAGGGTTCAAACAGAATACAAGTGCATGACACATAAAAACTCCATAGATGTAGTTGTCTGCAAGGGCTGGTCTAGAGAGGATTGAGGGAAACAGAGAGTGGAGAAAATGTTTTGAACCGATTGACTGAAAATTAGCTTTTGAGGATCTGAATTTGTGATACAATGAGGGATTTGAGAGGGTTTAGGAAGACAGGGGAATTAGCTAAGATTTCCTTAGAAAGGGAGATCTCCCAATCATGACGTGGCATGTCATGCACAACAAGCAGAATGAAAGGCACCGAATGGTATGCACTTTTATGGTAGGATAACTTCTCAGCCAGCCAGGGAAGGGTTAAGGTAGAAAATTCAAACTACGTCCTCACAGTTAAATAATAGGGAGAAATTTGCAAAAATAATTTTGTGATTGCTAATTTTGTCTGCCAACTTGATTGGAATTGGAAAACATCTGGGAGACTCTTAAGGACTCTATTAGAAAGCAAACAGACATGTAATAATAGTAGTAGTAGTAATAATAATAATAAAAATAATAATACAATAAAATCAAAACAAACCAGAATAACAAACTAACAAACTGAAAAAAATGGCAAAGAAAAAGCTCAAGAAACACAGACAGATGTAGACACATACACATACATTTGCACACACAGAAATTCCATAAACACACAAATTAGAAAGTGTAATATATAAGCAAAAGACCTACAGTGTTAAAAAATGCCCAGACTAAACATTAGGAAACAAACAAACAAACAAAAAGCCTCTAAGCATACCACTGAATTTTTTTGTGTTGGCTGTTTTCTTTAATGCCTATCCCTTTATGTCCCATATCTCAGTTTTCTGTCTACCATGAAGCTACAAGCTCCGTTTTCTATCATGTTCTGTTTCTGTCCAGATTTTTAGGCAACATCATAACAAAAGTAACTCAGTTCAAGTGTTGAGAACTTTCCTACCTCACACGGATTCCAGTTCAATGGGGCTGCTGAGAATGCTGGTTCCTCAAATGGCAGCACTCATTTGCTTTTGAGACTGTTTATTCAAAACTAGTTGATGAATCAATATAGTTAATAAATATAAGAATAATCTATTAAGACTTCTAAAGTAAAAATAAGTATATTTATGAAACAAGGATTCTTGTCAAAGTTAGGATTCATAGTTTATCACTGCATAATATATATAAGCTAACTTAAATATGATAATTAACGAGTGCTTCATGCTCTTAGCAGAGACATAGATACAAAATGTATGAGGCTAAATGTAAACAGCCACATGATAATCCATGAAATTTCAATTTTGGCCCACACTGGTAATAAATATTCTGTTCATGTGTTTTCTTAGTTAGTGAAAAGATACCATGAATAAGGCAACTCTTATGAACATGGCAAAGCATTTCATTGGGAGCTTGCTAACAGTTTCAGAGGGTGAGTCAATTGTCAGTAGGGTAGAGAACATGGTGGTGTGTAGGCAGGCATGGTGCTGTAAAAGTCCCTGAAAGCTTTACATCCTGACCCTCAGGCAGGAGAGAGAGTGAAGGACAGGGACAGGGAGAGAGAGAGGGAGAGGTAGAAAGACAGGGCCTGGCATGGACTTTTGAAACCTCAAAGTCCATCCCTAGTGACACACCTCATCCAACATTGTCCCACCTATTCCAACAAAGCCACACTTCCTAATCCTGTCTTTGACAGATCATAAACTGGGGACTAAGCATGCAAATATATGAGGCTATGGGGGTCAATTTCATTCAAACTATCACATGCTCTCAAAGAAAACTTTAATAGTAGCCAGTGAGTCTTATTGCTGAGCTGCAACTATAGAAAGGAATAATTATCTTTATGTCTATCCATCAAAACATGACGAAGTCACCTTCAGTCTGTGGGTCCCATTCCTCAAGACGATGTGGGTCCTTAGAACTAGACCTCCAGGTTTGCTTGAGTATTTTAATTCAGTCTGTGAAACTATTCTATGGCTTTCTAACTTTTATTTGCTTGATGGTATAAATTATAAGAATATGATTTATGCATGATAAAAACAGTATTTAATTTTTTTCTGCAAATTATTTTTAATATGAAACTAGGCTTGAAATTTTGCAGAAGAAGGAATTTGAAGAACTGAAGGAAAATTATAAGTGACTTGAGAATTAGAGGCAAGGTTTAAAGATTTGTATTTTGACATGTAGGAAGTGTTGACAGTCTTTGAAACAACAAACAAACAAACAAAAACACCACAAGAAATGTGTATATCATGAAGACCAGTTTGACAGCAGCATGTGAACAAGAGGAGTTAGGGCAGGGTTGGAGAGCCTCAATGAAAAGAAGAAAATATCTGGTTTCCTGAGTGGGTCCTGGGTTCCATCAATTTCCCAATTCATTTTTGGTACTGACCACTTTAAAACAGAAAAGAAAATTAAAGGGAAAGGAATCTAGAGAATAACATCCTATCTTTGCATTAATTCTAACAGTCATTAATAAATGTTTTAACAAAATAATACCAAATATAGCCAGGCAACATTGCACACAAAACCTTATACAATACAGGAAGGGCTCCACAGCAGGTATACATGCTGCCTGAGTTGTGAAAGCTTTCCTTAGTACTGCATGACATTCACTTTCATTGTTCCCTGCCTGTCTGTGAAGGTGATAGACTGGCCCAAGCTTCAGAAGATTGCTCTGGGTTTAACTGTCTTCCTTCCAGAAATCCTCTCCAATAGGCAGGGAGCTCTTTATTCTTTTTCTTTTCTTTTTCCAGTAATGGGGGAAAAAAAAAGTAAGAGGAATGTGCAGAACTTTAATAGCACTTCCAGCCTTTTAGGTGAAAGCAACCACTTTTTAGTGTCAAAGGGATCCTAGACAGACCCGTCATATTTCATTATTTCTTTGTACTTTGCTTTTTCAGGTATCACTGGAAAAGGATAAATTAACAGATGGACGGAGATCACGAAGACAACGGAGAGGTAAAGAAAAGAACACACTGCACAAAGGACAAGAACTAATTTGGGCTTGGACACAGTAGACAAGGGAGTGTGAGTGCGAATAAGATGACAGAATCTTAAGTTCCATCACATGAGACATAAGCGCTTCTCAATCAAAAGAAAGTCCTTTCATCTGCCTAAGTCACATCAATGCTTGGTTGGAAGTAATGGGCATGGAATTATTTGAGAATATAACAGGAGCAAGCCTGTAGTTATATCTTCTGTGTTCTATTGAACTTAATAAATACTCATATCCTGATTCAGAATTTGCAAACAAAATGTCCTGGGAAACTATAAAAAAAAGAAACTGCTCAGAGATAGATATGCCCCTCTTTCCCAGTGGAGTGGTGGTGACCTGCCACCTTGTCACTGTGACCATGTGTTCCTCAGGGCACCAGCAAATTCCCAAATCACAGCAACAACAAACTATTTCTCTGAAACACTTAAAGCATATTTGATTAAAAAAAAAAATTGAGTTTCAAATTGTCTTGATTTATATGGTTATTTAAATGAAAGGTAAGAAAACATAAAACTGAGATTATTAGTAGTCTGTCCAAAACTGAAATAGGCTGTCCTCTATATTTTCAAATTTGGCAAAAGAATACATATTTTAAGAAAGTTAATCCAGCCAATCCATGTTCTATCAAGGGAAATGTAAAATACATGTGCAGTAAATATTTGGCCTGTGTTAATACAATGCTCTTAAATGAGGTACTTTTGCTTTTCTGTGAAAGTGAGGTTTAATTATATTTTTCCGGGTTTGCGTTTCCTCAAAATATTCAGAAATAATAAGAAGTTTTAAATTTTTCTATTATACTTATTTGTATGTATGTATACTTGTGTGCATACAGATGCCATGGGGCACATGTAAAGCTCAGGGGACAACTTGAAAGATCTGATCTCTCCTTCCATCATGTAGTAAATAGTCTGAAACTTAATTTTGGTCTTTAGACTTGGATAAAATTGCCTTTACCCATTGGGTTGTCTCTCTGGCCCCTGATGAGATTTCTAAACACAAATTATTGAAACAGAAGGAGATGGTCTCCCTCCAATATATCTATAAAATATCTATTGTTATCCACCATGGGAAAAAATAAAATATTGATCTGCCATAAAAATGACACTTACAAAGTATGAGGCTAGATAAAAGCATTTTAATTATGAAATTGTAGTGAAAATCAGAATCAAGGAAAAGATGACAATAAAACAAATTTATATAATCATTCTTCAAAACTGATGATCTTCAAAGAGCCCATATGTTGCATACAGAAGTGTGAGTTGTGTATTCTTATGTTGCTACATGTGATGTGTAGGTTGAGATAAAAACAATAAAGAGGACAAATTTCTTTTTGAAAATAAGATTGCTTGTGAACACAAACATGTTTTTTAACTAAATGTGTGAATTCTTCAAATCCAATTTTACATTTTCAAATCAGCCTATAATTAAAAATCATTTTTCCCTTCTGAGTCTGTGTTACCTCAGTCATGATGATATTTTCTAGTTCTATCCATTTGCCTTCAAATTTCATGATATCATATTTTACTGCTGAGTATTATTCTATTTTGTACATGTGCCACATTTTCTTTATCCATTCTTCAGTTGAGAGGCATCTAGGTTGTTTCCAGTTTCTGGCTATTATGAATAGTTGAGCATGTTTCTTTGTGGTATGATTGAGCATTCCTTGGGTATATGCCCAAGAGCGGTATAGCTGGGTCTTGAATTACATTGATTCCCAGTTTTCTGAGAAACCGCCATACTAATTTCCAAAGTGGCTGTAAAAGTTTTCACTCCCACTAACAGTGGAGGAATGTTCTCCTTGCTCCACATCCTCTCCAAGATAAGCTATCATCAGTGTTTTTGATCATAGCCATTCTGACAGATGTAAATTGGTATCTCAGAGTCGTTTGATTTGCATTTCCCTGATGACTAAGGATGCTGAGTAATTCCTTAAATGTCTTTCAGTCATTTGAGATTCTTTTGTTGAGAATTCTCTGTATGTACTCACTCATAAGTGGATACTAGATGTAAAGCGAAGGATAACCAGACTACAACTCACAGCTCCAGAGAAGCTAGCTATCAAGGAGGACCCTAAGAGGGAAGCATGATCTTAATATCTCTTGTCCATATAATTCCTCCTCTCTCTCACTGATTGGACTCCTGGAGCTCTATCTGGGGCCTAGCCGTGGAGCTCTGCATCTGCTTCCATCAGTCACTGGATGAGAGTTCTATTATGACAGTTAGGGTGCTCAGCCATCTGACCACCAGAGTAGGTCATCCCAGGCATTCTCTTGACCATTGCCAGTAGTCTATCATGGAGGTGACTGTGGGGACCTCTCTAGCACTCTGCTTCTTCCTATTCTCATGGGGTCCTCATTTATCATGGTGTCTCTTTCCTTGTTCTCCCACTCTGTTCCCAATCCAGCCGGGACCTCCTGCTCCCCTAAGCTCTCTTTCCCCCAACCCTTGCCCTCCACCACCACCCCTCACCCCCAGATTGCTCATGTGGATATCATCCATTTTTATGTCATTGGGTGATTCCTGTGTCTTTCTTAGGGTCCTCTTTACTAGGTAGCTTCTCTGGAGTTGTGAGTTGCAGTCTGGTTATCCTTTGCTTTAAATCTAGTATCTACTTATGAGTGAATACGTACCATGTTTTTCTTTCTGAGTCTGGGTTACCTCACTCAGGATGATATTTTCTAGTTCCATCCATTTGCCTGCAAACTTCATGATGTCATTGTTTTTCTCTGCTGAGTAGTACATCATTGTGTACATGTACCACATTTTATTTATCCATTCTTCACTTGAAGGACATCTAGGTTGTTTCCATTGGAAAAAGCATTGGGACAAATAGCCAAACTAGTGGAAACCCATGAACTGTGAGCCAGTAGCTGGGGAGCCCCCATGGGACTGGACCGGGCCCTCTGAATGGGTGAGACAGTTGATTGGCTTGAACTGTTTGTGAGGCCCCCAGGCAGTGAAATTGGGACCTGTCCTTGGTGTATGAGCTGGCTTTTTGGAGCCTAGGGCCTATGCTGGGACACTTTGCTCAGCCTTGTTGTAGGGAGGAGGGGACTAGACCTGCCTCAACTGAGTCTGCCAAGCTGGGCTGACTCCCCAGGAGAGACCTTGCCTTAGAGGGGGTGAGAGTGGGGGGTTGATTGGGTGGGGAAGGCTGGGGGGTGGGAGGAGGGAGGATGGGGGATATGTAAAATTAAATTAATTGTAAAATAAAAATTAAATAAATAAAAATTTTTAAAAAAAGAGGGACGCATGAATTGCCCAGCAAAGGAGAAATGAATGAGATCTATGTGAGCAAACTGGGGTGAGGGGTAGTAATGGAGGCAAGGGATGGGAGATGAGAACATAAAGGAGTGGGAGGTTTGAGCTGGAACCAGGACAGAGTGGGAAAGCAAGAAAAGAGATACCATGATAAATGAAGACATCATGGGAACAGGGAGAAACAGGATGCTAGGAAAGTTTCCAGGAATCCCCAAGGATGACCTCACCTTAGACTACTAGGAATAGTCAAGAGGGAGCCTGAACTGGCCTACTCCACTAGTCAGATTAGTGAATACCCTAACTGTCATCATAGAGCCTTCATCTAGTAACTGATGGAAGCAGATTCAGAGATCCATGGCCAGGTGCCAGGTAGAGCTCCAGGAGACCAATCAATGAGAGAAAGAAGGGATTCTATGAGCAGGGGACATCGAGATCATGATGGGAAAACATACAGAGACGATCAGCCAAGCTAGTGGAAACCCATGAACTGTGGACCATGAGACCCCATGGGACTGGGCTAGGCCCTCTGGAAAAGCAAGACAGTTGTGTAGCTTGAAATGTTTAGGGGGCCCCCAGGAAGTGGGATCGGACCTGTCGCTAGTGCATGAGCTGGCTTTTTAGAACCTAGTGCCTATGGTGAGACACTTTGCCCAGCCTTGGTGCAGGGGGTAGGGGCTTGGACCTGCCTCAACTTAGTGTACCAGTCTCTGTTGACTCTCCATGGGAGACCTTGCCTTGGAGGAGGTGGGAATGGGCGTGGGTTGGGGGGACAGTTGGGAGACTGGAGGAGTAAAAAGAGGGGAATCTGTGGTCGGTATGGAAAATGAATAGAAAAATTTCTTAATAATAAAAATAAAAGAATTAAAATATCATTTTCTCTGGGACTGAGATGTCTAGTACATAAGTCATCAAGCCTGATGGCCTGAGCATCATTCATGAGACCCAAATGGTGAAGGGAGTTTTAGGGTTGTCCTTTGACCTCTATAGGCATGCTTCCCTCCCTACCTGCCTCTCCATCTCTCTGTGTCTCTATCTCATTATATGTGTATATATGTACACATATATACATATACATGCATTATTATTGCTATATATGTATATTATATATGCATATATACATACATAATATTACACACACACATATATATAGCAATAATAATGTAAAAGTAACAATTTCCCCTAAAAGAGAGATGTCAAATTTACAGTGTCATCTATTGTACTGCAGAGGATTTGAAAAACATAGATATGAAAGCCTCTCTGATGAGCATATGGACTGTGAGGCTCTGCTGGCATCTGGCTGGGCTACTCAACATTTTGTAGGTTGGGAGCAGAGGTGCTTTTTTGAAGACCTGGAAAGAAACTCACATGCATTTGAAAACATGTACTGCTTAGTAAAATCTGAAGTGTGCTGTACTCCAAAGCTTTATTGACAGAATAGAGAGTTTAATGTCCTCACAGTATTTGAACCCTAGAAACGGAGACAATGTTAGTTCCACAAAAGCAAAGGTGCCAGTCAGAATAAAATTTGTGATATTCTGTGTTTGATTTTTGTCACTTTGTGCAAGTAAAGATTTTAATAAGGTAGTTCAGAAAATTTTGAAAAACAAAGAAAAATATTAAACTATCCTAACATACTATGGGGGGAAATCTAAGCACGCTATTAGGATTTTCACTAAATATGCATATTATTTGCTTAAATAATTTATATTATAATTTAAAGAAATTATTATATTCATGAATAATTAATACTTTTTAATTTATTGAAATAGATAAAGGTCATCTCCTTTTTTATATGTCTACAAAATATATATCACAGATATATAGCTTATAAAATTTGAATATTCAGTAGAAACAGTACAAAAATGTTACATTTTCTCATTTACATGTTACTTATTGGAATAATCTTTGATTTTGTTTGTTTGTTTGTTTTAATTGAAGCAGGGTCTCTCTGCGCAGACCAACTGGCCTCAGAATCACAGAGATCTTCTTTTCTCTGCCTCCCATGTGCTGGGATTAAAGGTGTGTGCCACTATGTCGAGCATGAATAGTTTTACTCTTGATTACTGATTGCCATTGTTAACTGGTACCAGCCTTGATTTGGTTGGTACTATTTACGTATCTGAAATAAAAACACATAGACTAATAAGTGATTTCAGTGAATACACTTTTGCCTTTTCACGTTCAGTGTGTAATGACACCACTACGTGCACTGTGGTTGGTGTACAGTTGTGCACCTCTTTAATAAGTTGGTTATACTACATCATGTGACAAGATCTACGATCTTGCCTTTTGCAGCTGAAGGACGCTGGATGCTGTCACTTTTCCCTTGATGTTATAAGTTCCTAGTGGGCAGGAGACACTTCTTTGTGGTCCAGATCCAGCCCCGATCTGATTTGTCTTCACACCCCTGACACTTCTATCTATGTATGCCTTATCTTGGACACAAAAGACTATTACTGCTTCTCACATAGTGATTCAGACCTCTGCTTGGTATTGGGACACCATCTACATGTACTCTGACGTGCCATTAACAGAACGATCCAGCTGAAGACCAGCTTCCTTTAAGGATGGGTTTGTCATTTGAGTGTCAAGCATGGTAAGTTACTAACCTCTCCCTTTCACTCTGTGTAAGCCATTTTGAGCATCAAGATTTTACTACCCCCCTCTAGAACCTATGCATTTCCCTCCACTATGTCAGTTGTTTGAACACTGTTCCTGTTCCTGTGTGTGCATTGTTCCTACATTACTTATTCCCCACCAACTCTGCTGTTCTTCTTCAGATATTCTAACATTTCACTCACTGTCAGTAGCATTCAAGGCAGGTTATCTGATTAGTCATTTCTCAGTGACATGTGCACTGAAGTGTTGAAGCAAATATTTCCCTTTGATGTGTTCCATTTTTATGGCTTAAACAGATGCATTGGGTCAGTACTAGATTTTTATATTGTTAAATTGAAAAGAAATTTAATGGCTTCTGCCCTTCTCTGAAACAAATCATTTTATTTGAACCAGCATGTTGAATCAACTTAAAAAGTATGTGGAAATGAAAAACCAAAAAAGGCTAGAATGATAAAGGTGCATTTGAATGTGGTCTTTTGGGAAATGGAGAAAAAAGCAAGAGCAGCTTAGATAAAAGATTAGATTTGGTGTTCAAAAATCAAATCCATTATTTAAAAGTAAATTTGTCAAAAACTTTTGTAAACATATGAAACCATTGCTTATAAGATAAGAACAGGAAGGAACTATTTAGAAGTAAGATTCATATTCTCTGTAGAACTATGGCAAAACCATTTTTACAAAAAATTAAATGTTCTTTTTAGTTTGTCTTCAAATCAGTTAAGATTCGATAGACTCAACAGTTCACTTTTACTTTTTAATGTTTTATATATGGCCATTGCTTGACTAAGGTAATTTTGTCTTTGGAGTGTACTCACAGTCTAAGCACTGAGCTAATTCCTGGTACAGAGGAAGGATTTCTTGTAATATTTGAGAAGACTACCAATGGACTTAGCAAAGAGTTTGTCTGCTTTTGCTTGATTGTTTTTCCATGGTGTGTCACAATGTACCCTTGGCTGCCTTAGACCTTCCTATATAGACAAAGTTGGCTGGAACTCACAGAGCTCCTCCTGCCTCTGCCTCCCTTTTGCAGAGATTAAAGGCACCCGCTACCCCATCCACCTCTTCTTTTATCCATACGTTACTTGCCATGCTGTTTTTTTTCACATAAATAGGTAAGACAATATAGTCATAACTATATCTATTAGCTAAACTTTTGTTACTATCAGAAATGACAAAGTGAAGGCTCCTAGATGACTTCTAAATTTGTGAATTATACACAAAGATTAGTTTTCTGTTACCACAATACCACATTTAGTTCAGATTTATCACTGGGAATTATTTTAATAAGAAGGCATAATTTGCAAGCTTGGTGAGTTGAAGCATAGGAAATGACAAGATTGGTTAACAAGGGATGTCATGTGATAATATTCATGGCTCATAATTCTAGCCTTATTTTTAATGACTAGGAGAGATATGTATGTATTCACTCCTGCTCACTTAAGCATATTTTCCCCATAATCACTAACCATCCCTTGTGCTGCAAATTGTTTTCCTTTTAATCCTGATATTAACATAAATTGTAAGCAACCTGTCTTAGTTTCTATTGCTGTGATAAAACGCTGTGACCGAAAGCAACTTGAGGAGGAAAAGTTTCATTTCAGTGTATAACTCTTCAGTCACAATCTATCACAGAGAGAAGTCAAGGCAGGAACTCATGTCAGGCAGGAACCTAGATGCAGGAACATAAGCAGAAACTGTGGAAGAAGGCTGTCTACTGGCTTGCTCTGCCAATTTTCTTGTTCTTTTTTTTCTTTTTTCTTTTATTGGGGTTTGGTTTTTCAAGACAGGGTTTCTCTGTGTAGTTTTGCGCTTTTCCTGGAACTCACTTTGTAGACCAGGCTGGTCTCAAACTCACAGAGTTTCACCTGCCTCTGCCTCCTGAGTGCTGGGTTTAAAGGTGTGCGCCACCACCCGGCTCTGCCTATTTTCTTATATAGCTCAGTAACACCTACTTAGGGGTGACATCCCACCTACTGTCAGCTAGGCCTACCCACATCCAATCATCAATCGAAAATATATCCTAAAGACTTACACTACAGGCAATCTGAGGGAGGCATTTATTCTAGAGAGGTTCCTCTTCCTAAATAGCTCTATCTAGTGTCAAGTTGACATAAACTAATGAACACACAGTCTTCTCATGTGTGTAGCTACACAACTACAAACTTCAGCTCTACCCTTCCTCTTTCAAACAAGTAGCCATTTACTTAATTTTTAGGAAGTATAACATGGAAGAATATCTTATTGACTCTGGACACATGTTAAGGTAGTTGCTTATTTGAACACAGAGTTCTAGGTGGCATATCTTTGTAGCTTTAGAAGGTGTGAGTGGGATCCAGCTAGAGAGGGATCAAAGTGAGACTTCAATACAAAAAGTCGCAATTGGATCCCCCCAATTGTCTGGATGCAATATATACTTGTATTTGCCCAATACCTATCAGTGTATAGAAGAACACAAGACAACAAGTTCTAGTAAAAGATGACATTGTTTGCATATACCTGTCCTTTGACTAAATACCTCTGAGAAATGATTATACATTTAAAATATCTGCCACCTTTTTTCTTCCCCAGCTTGGAAATTTTCAATTAATTCTTAAATATCCCCCAAAGGTCCACATGCTAAAGGCCTGATGGCCAGCCCATGACTGTGTTAACAGATGGCAGTACTTTTAGGGGTCTAGTTTGGAATGAAAATTGTCTTAGGGTTTCTATTGCTGTGATGAAACACCATGACCAAAAGCAAGTTGAGAGGGGAAGGGTCTATTTGGCTTATACTTCCATATTTTTGTTCATTGGCGAAGGAAGTCAGGACAAAAGCTCAAACAGAGTAAAACCTGGAGGCAAGGACTGTGCAGAGGCCATAGAAGGGTGCTTGCTGGCTTCCTCCACCTGATTTCTTATAGAACCCAGTACCACCACCCCAGGAGTGGCATCACGCACAATGGGCCATCATTCCTTCATCAATCACTAATTAAGAAAATACCCTACAGGCTTGCCTATAGCTAGATCTCATTGAGTCATTTTCTTAATTGAGGTTCCCTTGACACATAACTTGAGCTTGGGTCAAGTTGACATGAAAGTATCCATCACAAAGATCAATCATTAAGGGAATATTGGTGAAGGTTACTGGGTAACTCTGCTTTGCCTTTATTGCTCACTTTTGCCCTTTTTGGGGGTGTTGTGGTGCTCATTCTTGCACTCACTTTTCTTCTTGCTCCTTCTTTGTCTTTCTATGTTTTCTGGACACCACAGGTAAGCAGTTTTCTTCATTGTTTGCCCTCTGACCTGATCACTGTCTTATCACAGACCCAAAGGCAACAGGGGCACACAAATAAGGTCCTAAATCTCAGAAACCATGAATCAAAATAAAGCTGTTATACTTATATGCTGGTTATGTCAAGGACCTGGACCCAGTCATGGAAAGTTAGCACAGTATTCTAAATATGTTACTTAGATCAATATTGCCTAGTCTTAGCATATCTCAAATAAAGAAAAAAAATCCTAAATGATAAAGACCTTTAAGATACTTGAATGATAAGGAACAAGTCTGCTGAGAAGTCATGAGCTGTCCTGGCCTAGTATGCAAAGCCTCTGGAATTCTCAATAAAGATTGCTATCAAAATTCTTATTCACAATAAACTTCTGCTTGAAAACTTATGCAGAAAAAAGATGTGTGCACAAGTTTTTCTGCAAGGTGTATCAGCTATTTCAACAAAATTCTAATTTGATTATGGTTGTCCACAGTATTAAACAAGAAAATATAGGTACATTGCTAATTGACCCTCAGAGTATGGTGTCATCACAGCATCATTGTTACTATACTATTATTACTCCAAGGATTAAAGTACTCCTATTATACCATTAATTGATAGCTAGCTTTGTCAACATTTCTAGAATAACTGATGTGTGTACAAGCTCTTAGGCATTTTTATTGACAAAATTGGCAAGAACATTCTGAATCTATACTATGCCTATTCTGATTGGTTAATACTCATTTGCCCTTTTAAGAAATGACATCAACTAAGAATCAAGATTGCTATATTAAACTCTAAATCCATATACTATATTTCTTCTCTCCTTTTTCTTTCATATGTTACTGATGGAATTTCCCATGTACCTCTTTCAGGCATGCAGTTGCAGATCAATGGAGGGAAGAGATGCCCTGTTACATGTTGTCAGTTCTGGTGAAGTGATAGTGGGTCTGAAGATTTCACTATGTGGAATTGAGAATGTTCAGAGGGTTTTCTTATGAGAAATCAGAAATTGGATGACACTTGCATAATCTCATTAAGCCTACATTTCAGCCGGGCGGTGGTGGCACACCTTTAATCCTAGCACTTGGTAGGCAGAAGCAGGTGGATCTCTGTGAGTTCGAGTCCAGCCTGGTTTACAAAGCGAGTTCCAGGACAGGCTCCAAAAAAAAAAAAAAAAAAAGTCTTCATTGCAACAGAGGAAGGCTATGAAAGAGAAGCCAAGTGACAACAATTTAGAGAGAACCATAAGGAAAACGTGAAGAATTTCTGAAAGTTTTCAGGTGATTAGTTCTCTTCATTGTTTTCATTTTCGACTGTGTTTTTTTTAGTTTCCTGCTTTAGGAAATCCACAGCCTACTCATCTATGCCACCTCTTTGAAATCCTAACCAGCCACTAGCACTATTGCTGTAATTGATTCTCCCTATTGTTAGTACAAATTCCACAATTTTCATGTTTGTCTTGATGTTCACATACAGTAGATTGACCATCCATCCAAGTATTCCACAAATGTCTATTGCTATAATATTGAGCAAGTGAGACTTGGTGCCAGTCATCATGAAGGAAGAAATCAAGTAAATACATAAACAAATGCATGAACAGCAAAATATCAGACATCATGGGTTGATAACACGTGACAACTTTGAAGTCATTAGTTAGATTTTGGGTGTTGGAGAAAACCTCAGGAAGAATTTGATATAATCAGATATATTAATGAAACAAAGGACCAGCAAAGTAAACTCATATAAAAGAATATTACCCACAAGAACATTGAGCTTAATGTATTCCAGGAAGAAGAAATTCAGTGTACTCACAGAAAAATGCACATAGTAAAGATAAGCATAAAAAGAAGTAAAAGGGAAGAACAAAGGGTGTATAACAATTTCTTACTTGCCCAGATATTATATTTTATTTTAAAATGTGGTAGGGAATTACTGGTGCATATATAGTAATAGGTCTGGGACTTGACTTCAGTAACTAGATAGCAAGGGTTTCTATTCTTCAAACATTAAAACTGGGGAATGGAAGAGTTAATGGAGGGAGTATATATGAAGGTTTTTCCTCATAATTAGATTGTGTAGATTAGTAGAGACTTGGGAGATTAGTGATACACACCTCTTCGTGTATTTTTGAAGGCATTTCCAGAAAGAAGTTGCATGTGGAAGAACAAATGAGGGAGAAAGACATGCCTCGAGTGTATATAGTACCATCTTATAGGCTGAGGACCAGGATAGGTTAAACATGGAATTAATGGAAGGGCAAACAATGGGTGCAAGTTTCATCCTTTTGAGTGAGTGTGGCTATTCCTGCATCCTTTCAGCTATGGATACCAGACTCCAACTTGTTCAGCTTTTCATTGTGTCCTCACACCAGCTTCCAGGGAGCACCCAGGCCTTCTTATTTGGTTAGGTGATAAATTATCCGACTACCCCTTGCTTGAAGTTTCCAGTCCCTTTGGAAGAGTAGACCTTGTGTTCTACCTCTCCAGCATGCAAATAGCCATCATAAAACTATTTGGCTTTTAATCCTGTGATTAAACCCAATAGCTGCAATTTATAAATGTGTGTGTGTGTGTGTGTGTGTGTGTGTGTGTGTGTGTGTGTGTGTATAAAATGGGTGAAGTTATTCTCTAGTCCATCTTTGAATATTTAAATAAAAGACGTTATGGAGATTGTTTCATTTAGCAACTACGGGAGCTAGAAAATACCTACATATGCTCAAAGGCTGGCTTTATGATCATGAAAACAGATGTAACTAAAATAGCAATGCATAAGTCAAGCTCAGGAATAAACTATCATACCCTAAGTTAAATTATAAAAACCTAAGATCTAATTGGAACATTTTAAGAGAGGAAACACAACCCATACACTGAGCACATATAATTTCATGGCCAGCTGCTGGAGGGTTGACCAAGCAAGAACAGTGAAGGAGTGTGTGTGTGTGTGTGTGTGTGTGTGTGTGTGTGTGTATGTGTGTGTGTATGTGTGTGTGTAAGGACAATGTCAACTTTAGAGAAAATACCTTAGGGGCAATCTGATATCATTCTATATTTCCAACATTGTTTGTTTAATTGATATGTATTTATGATGCTGATGATCAAATACCGCATGGTACACATGTATTCTGCCTCTGAGCTGCATTTTTCTTCCTTGTGCAATCCAGTTAACAGTGCTTACTTTCCAGAATGGTGGGGGGTTTCAAATGGAATTCCTTAATATTTGAAAAAAAAAAAAACAAATAAACAGTTCTTAGCTTAGTGCCTAGTACACAGGAAATACTGAAAAGAATGAATTTGTTTCTAGTGATTATTAGTGTTTTCTTCTGCTTTTATGGACAGTAACAAAGGATTCATTGTACATTTACTTTTCACAGTACTCTGGAAAGTTGAAACTTTAAGAATGTTATTTCTGAGAAATATAACATGTCAAATGAAGGATATTTTAAACAAAGTGAAAAAGAACTAATAGCCTTTCTGGCAACCAACTTCTAAGGTTAACATCCCCAAAGCAAACAAAACTATATGTAGACTTTTAGAAAGTAATTCATGGAAGGAATAGGAAATTAACTTTGGGGTAAGGGTTGCTTCAAACTGGAACAACTTGAACAGGAGGAAATCACAGGATATGTTACTGTGTAATTCAAGAAATGCTACCAGATGTGAATATCACATCTTTAGGTATACTCCACTATCCACTAGCCATAACACCAGAACAACTGATGTAGGACAAAAAGATTCCAGCCTCTAATGTAGGGAGGTCAAATCAGAATGAGCAGCAGTTGAGACAGTGGATGACAGGTTAGGACAGCACAAGCAGTGGTCATAGCAACAGATATTATGACATGAACTGAACGTGGGAGACACCCACACCAGCAGATGGAGGAAAGAGGCGCAGCACTCACAGGGGAAGACAGAGCTGCAAGAAGCATCTGAGAACTCTGAGATCCACCCACAGTGTTAAACAAGAGGACCTGCTGAGTGAATGGCTCACTAGCGTCATTGGTCTATATGGAACAACAGGACCGTAAAGAGGAAGGAAAGTAACAAACTTTTAAACCTTTAGGGAAATAAGGTATTTTATTTTGATCTCATATTTTACCTAAATAAAACTATTTTCCATGCTTCCAGTAATTAATGTGTAATGTAAATGCAAATCGCCATTTCTTTTAACCCCACTTTCCAAAGGTGGGTGTGTAAGTATTCACAAGCAATCTGACACCCCTCCAAGGAACTGGGTGCTGGTAATACAAAGCCATTACTAAATGGTCAGTTGAAAGATTGGAACGTGAACTAGTAGCAGTGTATCAATTGAATTGTGATAATTTAAGAAATAAAATTTTACTCTCCAATATAATGTGTAGTTATAAAATCAATGAAATCAATATAAAAGATTAAATTTTATTTTCAAGTAGTTAATCATTCTAAGTGGAAGAGGAGACCAAAGACTAAGAAATGTGATAAGAATAAAAAATAAACCTTTGATATGGTATAGACTTAATCACTATCAATGCCACTATACAAACATTAGCTAAAGCTGCAATTAACAGGCAAAAAACATTATGATGACATTTTAGACTGTACAGGTCAATCAAGATAAAAATCCACAATTCCTATTCAAGCAGTAGTTCTGAGTAGGGTCGTTTTACCTTTGGTCACCTTGAAAAGTAATTATTTGTAGCTGAGCATACATTGTGAAGAGAGTCCAAGGACAAAGGGGTCCTCACATTTCAGGGAACATAACAGCCTCTCACAACAGTGGAGATGAGTTGATAAGGGTTGTAAAGCTGGAAAAGTGGAAAGCATGTACAAATACATTTTAGAGAGTAGACAATGGATTCAATTTTTAGCGCATTAGACCACACTGAAAGTGGCATTAAATGTAAATAAAAATAATACACAAATGAAAGAAAAAAGATTTCAGGAGTGTCTATAAAATATACACTAAGTAAATACAATTTTAGAAGCAAAAAGTATCAGACAAATTTCCCTTTAAGCAAGAACCATGGGTGTAGCTAATGAAAGGCATTTTGTGACTTCTGAGAGTCAATCAGCAGTTTAAATCTGAGATAAATTAATTTGCTTTTCTTCTCCATAACATAATAGTCTGCATTACAAGAGCCTCACAAGGAAAAGACAGAAAGCAGTTAGATATCCCCACAGAGTCAGGAAACCAATCCTGTAGCGTCTAATTGAGCTGGAGTATGCTGATGAGAGTTCTAGGTTCACCTGAGTATTTTGTTAAAGTTATATTTATTTTTATATCAAACATGAAAAGTTAAGTTCATTTGAAAAAGAACAGTTAATCACTTTCAGGGTAAAGTCTTGAAAAGAGGGATTTTAATGAGAGAAACTAGAAACCTTATGCTATTCCCCACTCCAGGTTTTGAGTTACTTTTAGGTTGAATTGCTGAGTAAGATTTCAGTAACTCTAGATAGAACCAGTGACTGGAAGAATAAAGCTCAAAGACAATTCAGCAACCATAGGATGCTTATGGAGTGGAAGGTTTTGTTTTTTTCTTTTGCATTCACACTTTTATGTATAAGAATTCGTTTTATAATATATACAAGTGTATAGCATTATTTGAAAGGACTATATATATTTCATCTGAGTGAAAATTACATTTTCATTACCAAGCCTAAAGATTAATGTCATGATATTTGAAAGCATGCTGAAGTTACTCTATGAGCCAAATGAGATGTTATCCATCTTATGTCATTATTTTCATTCCACAATATTAATCTTTTTTCATTTTATTTATTATTTTTATTTAAGAATTTTTTATACATTTTACATATCAACCACAGATCCCCTTCTCATCCTTCCTCCTGCTCCCCCACCAGTCTTTCCCCACTCCCGACCCACAACCCATCCAGTCCTTACCCTTTTGGAGTGGAGGTTTAAGAACAGCCCCACAAAGGTGGAGAAGGCCTTGGTGAGATTTCTGTACTCTGGAGGTTCAAAAACATTGCACTATAGTAATGGGAATCACATCCCCAGTAGAGGAGAAAAACAGTGTGTACATCAAATAGCTGGAATCTAATATTTGGGAAAATCAGATATACTTCTGGCAATCAAAGGGTCTTCTTTTTAAAAAGAAATTATATCTATTAAAGAAGTTAATAGCACTCAGAGATCTGTACTGTCTTCATTTAGTGTCAAGCACTAAATAGTAATTACAATTTTGTCTAAAATATAGCAAAAATTAATGAAAGTTTTAAAAAAAAGACAGAGAAAGGGACCTATGTACGATTTTTGTTGGCATTGACCCTCAAAAGTAATGTAAAATGAGGCATTAAATTTATGTTCATTGGGCAATCAAAAATACATCAAAGCCTTAATCAGAAGACATATGCTGGCATAAACAAGTGCAAGCCATTGCACCCCATTTTTTCATCTCCAAAAACCATGGTGACTAAGTTAAGTGAAGGGTCTATGTGTGAAGAGGAACCATAGAAATAGAGCACATAGCTGCGTCCCATAGTGAGTCCCCTGTGAGGGATCTGGCCAGACTTACACTGCTTGGATAGAGATGAAATTTTGTAAATTATTAGTACTTGTGAAGCTTAAAGAATATAATAACGAATGTACAATAAAAATATGTGACTGGTAATAGCTTAATTACAAGAAAATGGGGTTAGAAAAACAATATCTGGCTGATTTGTCCAGGTCAGTAGAGATGACAGCAAAATTTGAAAGAGTGAAACAGGTTGGAAAGTACCATGTCTCCCTTTGTTGGAAGGAAGAGAGAGCAGAGAGAGAGGGAGAAAGGGTAGAGTAGGGGTTTGAAAATTAACTTCTACTTTCAATTTCTTCTAAGATAACTAATATCCATTGGCCACATTAGTCACAGAAGTCCAAGAGAGATAATACTACTGTAATGACTTTTCTCAAATGAGGAATGTGCATTTGTAATCAGCATTTTATTCAATTTTACTTTTATTCAATATACTTTAATCACTATGCTAAAATATAAATTAAAAGTGGCCCTTTAGTTGTTAGGCTTTATGTGATAAGAAAATTAAATGTTCTCACATATAGAGAAAAGTGATATGCATGTGGGCATGTTTGTTTTGTAACATTAGGTGTGTGGGTGGGAGCACAGATAACAGACTCATTCTTCAATATAATAATTATTGGGTAGTAAGTCTTTTGCATAATTTTTACTTTACTTTTTCTTCAATGTTGAAGCTTCCTATAATTACCATGTATTATTTATGTGATGAGAAAAATTACAACACATTTAAGAAGACTATGAATCTGCCTTACTCTTTCTTTGCCACTTAAAGCAGTTCAGCTTTGATGTATTTGAAAAGCTAAGGACTCATTGCTAAGGAAACCTGTCCACAGTGGTAGATGTATAATTCGAAGCACTGGGGTGTTCTTTTATTTTCTGCTTGATGATGACTTGTGAGAATAAAGAGACAGTATGACAAATGCATACTATTTAAAAGCCACATGAAATTATTTCCTGAGAGCAATAATAGTTTTTTAATCTACACATAGATGTTAGGTGGAAAAAAGCAAAACCTCTGTTTAAACATTATATTATCTACTGCACTGAGAAACTTAAGGTAGTATGAAGTTGAAGGACATGATGAATATCTCCTACCCCACCAGATTCTCTTCACCAGCTTCTGTAATTAGAACCATGACATCTCCTATTGTAGAAAGGGTACACAGTAATTTCCTAAGTCACTAAATAACAACATTTAAAGTTATTGTTATTTATGATTGTATGTCCTTATATCTACATGTGTATGTGCTTGCCCAGAAAGGCCAGAAGAGGGTGTTGGACTCCTGGAGACAGATTTAGAGTTAGTTGCAAATTGCCTGGCCTGGAGGCTAAGAACTGAACTCTAGTCCTCTGCAAAAACAGTGGATACTTTTAACTGCTGGGCCATCTCTACAGTTATCATTCTTAAGTTCACATGCTTAAAAAATATTTTATTATTTTTTCATACAATATACTTTAACCATAATCTTTCCTCTTTATCAACTCCTCTAAGATTCTCCCCACCTTGCTACACACCCAATTCATTCTCATTCTTTCTCTCTCTCTTTCCCTCAAAATAAACAAGAAAAGCAAAAAATAAAATAAACTAAGAGAAAAATAAGACAATGAATATCAAAACAAAACAGGAAGTGCACAGAAAAGCATCAAATCCATTATGTGTTGGCTAACTAACCCTAGGTATTAGGTCTACCCTGGAGTGTGTTTGAACTCAGTGAGACTCCCCTGAAGAAAACTGATTTTCTGTGGTTTTGCTTCTTCCTCCAAATCATTGGCTGCATTAGTCCAGGAGGGTGCAGAAGCAGAGAACTGGGTTCAAGATGGCTGTGGGTATGAACAGAGACAGCCCTCCAGGAGAAACTTTTGGTGAATCGGGTCAACTTTATTCCAGAGTATAAGGAACATACAGGATTGGAGAGCCAGGGGAAGAACCCTAATTTGCATTAAGAGGCACACTTCTATCATAAGACTTTGTATATGGCAGTAGGTTCATATAGCAGAGCTCCTAGCACAAGTCTTAGCAGTAATCTGTGCTATGGGTCAAGCTAACGATAAACCAGCTTTCAGATAAGGTCAGTCCTGCAGGCCCAGGAACATTCTCCAGATAAGGGCAGGTAAAGGCAGGAAACTTTGCTTGGGAGGGAGGAAGTTTCCATGTTCCCGAGGTATTGAGATAAAAGGTGCTAAGCCATGGGAGACTGCAACCTTTACCAGTCAGTAGAAACCTTCCAACATCTCCCCCTGTTTTATTTTATAATAGAGAGGTGTCATTATAAGCCTTGAGGAACCTGACACCTGTGTCAGAAGGGTCCAGGATCTGGTAGTGAACCATGACTTGATTTCTGGTAATTTTAGCAATGATGGTGATCTGTCACCAGAGGAACTGAATAAGGCAGAGGGCAAGCATCAAAATAAAACATAGCCTAATCAAAGGACTGATAAAGGGTAGGAACCAAGAAAACAAGGGGTTATAGGACCAGCTAATTTAGTCTACGGGCTAGAATTTTAGGAGTAGGTCTTTGTGAAATTTTTTGAGGGTGTTGAGATTTAGTTTTAACAACATCTGATTTATTTACATAGAGGCAACATTCTTCCCCCAATTCCAAGCAAGTCCCCCCATGTTTAACAGTTAGTAGATCTAGTGTTCTTTTGTTTGGGAGCACAGCTCTGGCAAGAGAGTTCATCTGTTCTTGGAATGACTCAAAGCTCTCAGTTGTAGATGTCATGGCCTGATTAAACTTGTCTCAAAAGTTTCCAGCCAGATGATGTGTTTGGACGATGGCAGTTATTGTGGCCCTAGATGATCCAAGGGAGATGACAAGTTCTATTCCTACCAGTAAAGGAAGGGATATCTCTCATGTTTGGTTAGCAGCAGTGTTGCTTCTTCCTCCTCATATGGATAGACCTGTGGAATAATCACAATAGGGGTGCAAAATCCTGGCGAGGGGGTGTCTATGCAGGATGTTATCTTTCCCTTATACCAAAGAAGGAGATGGGCGATGTATGTTGGCCTGAAAAGGGTGATGCATGTGAGACATTGGTCCTGGGGTAAAGGAGAGTGGTACTGACCAGTATAGCTGTCAGCAGAGGTCTATTGCTAGATGTATAAAAGAAGCAGTTAGAGGCATTAGCGTGGGTGGAGAAAGGGAGAAAGTTAACAACATATTGAACATGCTGTAACCAGGGTGGACTGAACATTTCTTTTTAGTTGTGCCTCCTGGTTATAAACATTTATGTGTTAGCTTGGACTGGGAGGTTCTCACCAGTTGCTGAGAAATATGAATATCAGCAGAGGGATGTGCAATACAACCAGTGGGATATAGTTTTCCCATGACTCCTGCTCTTTATCTTTCATTCTGGGGGTTATATATAATGGTGAGATTGTTATGTAGGTTTTGAAAAAGGAACAGCATCCTTAGTTTGGGTAGTCTGTTGACCCAATCTCTTGCTTGTTTGTTTGATTTTTTCTCATAGATTTCCTGAAGGGAAAAATATAACAGTGGTGTGTGTTGGGTTGAGAATTAGGAGGTTGAGCAGTGGCATGACAGGCCTGTAATATAACAAAGACTGTTATTAAAATACCAGAGAGGGAGGTTTAGGGGAAGGGCACATGGCTTGGGCAGTGGCCACCACATCATGGATGTTCTTTCAGGAAATTTTGTTGTTCTTCAATGGGAGGCATTTCTTCCATCTCCTCTGTCCCTGTCTAGTGAGAGGCAAGCCATCTTTATGAGTGGTAGGGTGATGTTGGACATTTCTGGCTGGGACCCAAATAGGCCTCAGCTGGTTGTCTCTGGAAAAAAATACAAACAAACAAACAAACAAACAAACAAACAAAAAAGCCTCTTCCTGTTATGAGGAGGAGGTTGGGTCCCTTCCAAATTCCATCGATGGGGTAATGCCATCAAACCAAGATGGGAGAGTGTTTTGTTGTATGATATCTTATTTGTGTTCTGACAAATAAAGCTTGCCTAGTATCAGAGACAATTATCAAGTCCTGGAAGAGCTAGCTGTATCATTTGTTGTCCAGTTTCTGTGTAATGGGAAAGTGCAGAGTTGGTCTCAATCCTGGCTAGATTAGTCTGTGAGCCCGGATCATCGCAGCCAGCCACCTTGAAACTATCTTGAATAGTTTGTAGTCAAAAAGCCATCTTTAGGTGGTGTTTATCGGCTTAGTGGTGTTACCATAGTCCAGGTGGAATTGTTGTTGTGAGGCCCCATCATCTTTTTGGAGACTTCAGAGATCACTGTTAAGAAAGTTTATCTTTCACTGCAGAAAACTTAAACATCATTAATTTCAAAACAGAAAGTTTAAATTTTAAGATATTCCTATACCTAAAGAAAAGTTTTAAAGAGTCAAAATAAATTTGAGGGGTAAGAGATTTGTGATAATAATAGTCTCTAGATTTTGGTTTTTCTTTTGTCGCATATCAGGTGGCTTTTCTGACATAAGACAGATATTTTGGATATTCCTTTTAACAAGTATGCTTGTATTCAGAGAAGCAGAGAGCCATGCTTCAACTTCAAATCTAACTTTAATTTTTAATTTAACTGGAACTACAAAAAGACCATTTGCATTATGTGTTGATAGAGAACTGCTGAAAAAATCATTTAAGGAGATGTATGAAATTTTATCCTGTTGGAAATTGATATATCAATAGGTCAATTTACTCTTTTTCTTAGGATATTTTCTCTGGATGATTCATCCTTTTAGTTAGATGTCTTCTTTGTCCAGTGGTCCTTAGATTCCTTAGCTGGTTGCCTTCATTCTTCCATAAAGAAAAAAACAAAACCCTGCCCCAACCCTGACTTTGAGGAGTTTCTCTTTTGGCAAGTTATATCTGATCAATGAAAAGTATTTGTTAGTCTTATAAGTTAGTTTAGATTGAATGGTCATGCTAGTTGATGACTATCACCTCTTCTAAAATCTTGTTCAAATCTAATTTTTATCAATTTTGATGGTATCCATAGCTTTTCTTCTGTGGAAACATACATTCTGGTTTCCATTCTGAGGTCAGCACATCTTTAAAGTATACAGGCTGATTTAATTCAGTAATTTTTTTTCTATTATCCGATGTCTCTCCACAGCTGTTGTTCCTTTCTCATTAGCATTTAGAAAATTCAAAGAATAAAGCATTATGTAATCTATTTCTGGGGTTCTTATTACCCCTTTCTGTTTATTAACCATATCTTTTAAAGTATGATTAGATCTTTCTAGAACTGCTTGTCCTGTTGGATTGTGTGGTATACCAGTAATATGCTTTATGTTTAATACACAAGAAACTGTTTCATTTTACTAGAGACATATGCTGGAGCACTGTCAGTCTTAATTTGTACAGGTATTCCCATGATGTCCATGACTTCTATTAGATGTGTAATTGCAGAATCAGCCTTTTCAGAACTCAAAGCAGTTGCCCATTGAAATCCTGAATATATCTTTATTCTGTGGTGTACATATGCAAAATGAAACAAAATGAAATAAATTTTCTTTACTTTTTCAAACATTTTCTCTAAAGTATCTACAGTTGAATCAGCTAGTAAGATGTCATCCATGTAATGGTAAATTATAGATTGAGGAATATTGTACAATATTGGCACAGGGTGGAGCTGTTTAACATCACTTTTGGGAGAACCTTCCGTTGATATCTCTTAACAAGCTGAGAATTATTATAAGAAGACACTGTGAAGGCAAATTTTTCTCTATCTTTTGAGTATAAACATAGTAAAGAAACAGTCTTTTAAATCAATAACTATAATAGACCATCCTTTAAGTAACAGATAAGGCAAGAGAATTCCAGGCTGTAAAGAGCCAATTCTAAAGGAGAAACAGAGCCAGGTGGTTGCAGTGTATGCCTTTAATTCTAGCACTTAGGAGGATCATGCCTTTGATCCTAGCACTAAGGAGGTGGAGACAGGAATATATGGTGGGTGGAGACAGAATGCCCCCCCCCCATTCAGTCTGAGGATTCCTAGAGATAAGAAGTTTCTGGTGGCTGGTTGCTCTGCTTCTTTGATCTACAGGCAAATTTTATTTGTCAGAACAAAATATACATACAATAGTATTTGGAGTTTTTGTGATATAGAATATTTTTAGGATGACCATTGCCATTGTCAATTGCATTGTTAGAAATGTACATGCTTGTTTTTTGTTTTTAAGTTGAGCCTTTAGAGTTTGATGTATTTTTTCTATGATCCCTTGGCCCTGGGTATTTGTGGGAGCCCACAGGCTCCCTAGTAAGGCCTTATTTAAGGTCAGAAAGTCTGAGCTTGCTTTGCCCAGCAGGGCTGCATAATAGAATGACTTGGCCAAAGGGGTAGGTACAAGGTGTTTTGAAGGGTCTACACTTCTTGGTACTTTGAAGGGGGAGGTCTTTTGCCCCTCCACTTGCTAATGTATAAAAGGGCCATTATGAATAAAGTCAGGGTGGCTGCGTATTGACCCAAGGCCCTCCCAAATCTATCCCATGTCTCTGTCTTTCTCATCATCTCCATCTATATTTCTATCTAATACTTCCTCATTCCTCACTCCTCCCCACCAAGAACCCTTCAACAGGCCAGAGCTGGTCTCCTACAGTGATTGTAAGGAATCCTTGTGTGGTGGGCTATAGATGAAATTCTAGATGGTCTTATTAAATAAAAGCATGGAGCCAAATATAGGGGTGAAAGCCTTAGAGAGATCAGGGACAGAGCAAAGTGTGGTGACACATGCCTTTAATCCCAGTACCAACCGTAGAGTTCTGGAGGCCTGTACAGACATGAAGTGACAGAGCTGGCCAGGAAATGGAAGTGATGTAGCTAGATTGAGAGCAAATCAGATGGCAGAACAGCAAGGCAATAAAGACATGGGTAGACAGAAAATAACTGGCATTTGAAAACTGCAGAGTTGGTGAGGTGAGGTTGGCTGGTGGCTTTCCCTATTTCCCTGATCTCTCTAAGGCTTTCACCCCTATAATTGGCTCTATGCTTTTTATTTAATAAGACAAAACTATATGCCACCATACCTTTTTTATGAGGCTTTGTTGTTATACTTTAAGAACTACAACTCCAACAATCCTGGGAAGTTACCTAGTCCTTGGGCAGGCATTATTATTTAAGAACTACAACACCCAGAATTCCAGGAAGTTACCTGGTCTTTGGGCAGGCTCTATCTTTTAAGAACTATTTTAATTAATGAATCTACCTATAGATAAATTTGAGTCCATTTTTGTATGTCAATTAGCATTATAGGTAGCTACTCTGTCCCTTATATTAGGGAGTTTACTTTGTCTGTTTTGGTTTTGTTTTGTTCTGTTTGGTTTTTGTTTGTTTGTTTTTTGATTTATTTTTATTTTGACTTTACCTATCTAGAAACTGTTAGGGGGGCAGGGATCAAGCTTTTCTTAGCTTCTTCCAGCTGAACTGAGGCATAGGTTGTCAGAGCCCAGGAAGGGTAAAAAGCTAGATTGGGGGAGGGGCATTTATCAGAAGCATCTGACTAGCTGCTCCAGGTGAAGGGACTGAGAACATTTATATCAGCTGGACTAGTTCATATTAGCTTTTAGTTAGTTCAGAGCTTAGTAGTTTGTAGTTTGTAGGCATTTCCTGGATGGTGAATGTTAGCCAGGTAGAAGTCTTTTAAGATCTAGACTGGACAGAATTTAAAGTTTAGGAGCTTAAGAAAAAATTCTTATATTTGGAATCCTTTTTGCTTGATTTGTTGATAGGTGGATCTAAGCTTTATGACTTTGATTCCTTGAAGCTTATATAAATTTTAGTTTACCAAAGGAGATAAAAGTTTTAGATATATTAGCTTTACCCTTTTTCAAGATCCACATTGTAGAAAAGGAAGTTAATTGGTGTCTGTAAAACAGCTGGAACAGATTTACAGTTTGGGATCACAGCAAGGCCTATGGCTTTGGGTTAAAAAGCATAAACATTTTTTCCTATGTCCAGAGAGTCGGATATCAATTGGACAGAGATGTCTTTAGTCCAATGAGAAGTACTTTTAAGTCTATACTTAGAGGAAAACCAAAGGAAACTTAAAACCTTGAGTTTGTGACTAAATCATATGTAGTCAGTGCTTTCAGAGCTAGATTAATAGTTTGTCAGCACTCCATTAGTTAATGCTAAAACTTTGAACTTTTAACATCTTAGTATAATAATAGCATAGTGAGGGAAAGAAATCTGAAACATTTTTTTATATACTTTAAGTCATTTTTATATAAATTATAACCTTCCAGATATTTCAAAAACACCCTTTTTAGGTCTTCACAATCCAGATCTTAATGTCCTTAGACTTCTATAACTTGCATTTATATACCTTAATTACTTTTATTAATAACTTGCATTTAAATACTTCAGTTACTTTCTCATCAAAGTTTCAGCTTTCATATCCTCAGACCTTTATAGCTTGCATTTATGTACCTTAATACACCTTCTTAGACCCTAAGACATTTTCTTAGATCCTCAAAACTTAGGATTTAAACTTCACAACCCTTTTATAGATTTAACCAATTTTTAACCAAATCCAGTAAAATGAATTTGTAAATTTGGAGGAGTAGAATGTCTACATAAACCAAGTTTAACATTTTTGGCTGTTATGTTTTAGTCTCCGTGCTAAGAGGCGCAGCCTGACATAGGACATAGAGGGGCTTTTAAACATGCTTGAATCTAGAGAAGGGGAGTGCCAGACCCCAACTCTGAAACAGCTTTTTAATAAAATAGAACACTAAAAAAACATCTTTAGTGTTCTCTAAACCGAAAGAATATATCAACCTATGTTAACCTGGATTCAGTGGCCAAATAGCTCAGAGGCATATTCTGAGGCAGAGACAGAGATATCTAACAAATTCTCATCTTCATCCCATGTTTAAACAGCATTTATGAACACACCAGAACACACAAACAGACGAATAGACAAACTTTCTAATGGCACAGCTTTCTCAAGAAGTGGACAAACAAAAACTTCCCATTTGAGAGATATTTTGTTATGAATTATATAGATTTTGAACCTTGCCTTAATGGGTAACGTATAGATCTTTAGATAAGAATTAATAGTATAATTTTAAGATAGAGAAAAAAAAAGATTTTTAGAGGGTTTTTAAGTTTGTTTGTTTTTTTTTTTAAACAAAAATTGTAAGTTTTGGGAGAGAGAGGTGGGAGGCACTGCTGTGGAAGTGCCCTGTGCCCAGTGGTGGCTGGTTGCCAGCTGGGAAAACATTACAACAATTTCCCTTTGCCAGCAGCTATCACTTGAAAATAGCCTCTTGGTTATGGGTGGGACTTTGTGTCTGCTTCCCCCCTCAGTGCTGGGATTTTGTCTGGTTTGACACAGTGCAGGTCTTGTGCATCCTGTCACAGTCTTTGTTAGCTCATATGTGCATCGGTCCTGTTGTGTATGGAAAACATGGGTTCCTTGAAGTCATATACCACCTCTGGCTTTTAAAGTCTTTCCACCTTTCCTTTGGCACACACCCTATTGATAAAGACACCGTTTAGGGCTGAGTGACCAACATCTCTCAATCTCTTTATATTGCCAGGTTGTGGATTTCTTTAGTAATTGCAATCTACTGCCAGAAGAGCTTCTCTGATGATGGCTAAGCAATGCTCTGATCAATGGGTAAACCGACATACCATTAGGAATCATTTTGTTGATGTGTTCCTTTAGCAGAATAGGAGTAGCGGTAGTACTAGATTTCCTCCTAGGTCCATCTCCTTTGAAGCCTCAGGTTCTCGGTCCCTTTAGCAGTGTCACATGTGTGTTCCATCTCATAGAGTGCACCTTAAATCCAAGCATACATGTTTGATATTCCCATAAGGTTTGTGCCACTGTTGTACTAGTTAATTAGGGTTTGTAGCTGGGTGATATTTGTGATTACTCTTCTCCTCCAGTAGTATGCAGAGTACTTTCTAGTATCATGAACATTAGTCAGTAGGGATAAGGGCATCTAATTGAGCACTACCTTGACTTCTTCATGTTTGATGACATAATTAAGTGGTGTCATCTGCAATAGGTCTTTACCGTCAGAATATGTACAATAATCAATAGCTTTGTCCATAGCCTGTACTGTTTGGCCAACAACTCAACCAGATATAACCAACTATTGGCATGAGAGGTTCCCATAGAACACACTGAGATTTTAAATTACCTTTTTAAAAGTCATGCCAACAAGAAGAAAGACAGACATGGCGTCATAATGGTGAATGATGAGATCTGCAGGGGATCAAGAGTGGAGGTTTTAACTAAGAGATTCCCATTTATTTCAATTTACAAATAAGCTGATATTAAAAACCTTAAGATGCAAAATGCTCTTCCTGTGTTTCAGGAGAACATCATCTAGAACGAATGGTAGCATGAATTGTTACATTATTAATAAAATAAACCCAGAGCCAGGTATTGAGGTGAACGCTGCAAGATCAGAGAAACAGAACACGCCACAGCTAACCTCATCTCGCAGTTCCTCAGCCGATCTTGCTTCCTCAAAGGGAAAACTTCTGTGTCCTCATCCGAATGGATCTCAGCTGAACTGCTGCTAAAAGCCTAAAAGCTTGACAGCCTCTAGTTCCTGGTTTTTACGCCTTATATACCTTTCTGCTTCCTGCTATCACTTCCTGGGGTTAAAGGCATGTATCACCATGCCTAGCTGTATCCAGTGTGGCTTTGAACTCATAGAGATCTGGATGGATCTCTACCTCTAGAATGCTAGGATTAAAGGTGTGAGTGCCACCATTTTCTAACCTCTATGTCTATCTAGCGGCGGTTCTGTTCTCTGACTCTAGATAAGTTGATTAAGGTGCACAATATATTGGGGGGGGGGATACAATATCACCACAAAGATTGAGTTAGATCAAAGGCAGGGGCCATCAATGGAACCTTAGTCAATACAAAACAATAACAAAGACTTCTCTGGAGACCTTGGAGAGGTGTCTGGAGTTAAAGGACAAATTTAATTCTGAGTTGAGGGTACCACACTGTTGTTGGAAATAAGTTTGGGTCACAAAGAAAGAGGCCAATACCACAATTGAAGTATCTCAACAAGGCAAAACGTAAATTTTTGATCCAGAGAGTGTGCTCAGAAGAGAAAACACACCAGGACAGTCAGTATACTTGGCTTTTAGTCTAATGCAGCTTTGTCTCTCCTCCATTGGTTGGGGTCCACTTCAAAGTCTTTTGTTATTGACCAATTTTCAAAGAATAAGTACAAAGGAAATGAAGGAAAGAGGCACTGGGATCAGCCATCATAGCAAGTTCTGAGAAGACAGCAGGGTCTTTATGTAAATAGAAGTTTTACTAGGTTTAGTAGGAATTAAAACATTTGAATAAATATTTTACAAGGTAGGAGAGATAAAGAGGTTTGAATTCCTTGTTATAAACAAGTTTTATAATATTTGTTAAAAAAGGATCATATTTAATGTTTCTTTTTTAAAATTTTTATTCTGCAATACAATCAGTTCTACATATCAGCCATGGATTTCCTTGTTCTCCCCCCTCCCGCCCCCCTCACCTTCCCCCCAGCCCGCCCCCCATTCCCATCTCCTCCAGGGCAAAGCCTTCCCTGTGGACTGAGATCAACCTGGTAGACTCAGTCCAGGTAGGTCCAGTTCCCTCCTCCCAGGCGGAGCCAAGCGATCCTGCATCGGCCCCAGGTTTCAAACAGCCAACTCATGCAATGAGCACAGGACCCAGTCCCACTGCCTGGATGCCTCCCAAACAGATCAAGCCAATCAACTGTCTCACCCATTCAGAGGGCCTGATCCAGTTGGGGACCCCTCAGCCATTGGTTCATTGTTCATGTGTTTCCATTCATTTGGCTATTTGTCCATGTGCTTTATCCAACCTTGGTCTCAACAATTCTCACTCATATAAACCCTCCTCATTCTCGCTAATTGGACTCCCAGAGATCCACCCGGGGCCTAGCCATGGATCTCTGCATCCAGATCCCTCAGTAGTTGGATGAGGTTTCTAGCACGACAATTAGGGTGTTTGGCCATCCCATCACCAGAGTAGGTCAGTTCGGGCTGTCTCTCAACCATTGCCAGCAGTCTGTTGTGGGGGTATCTTTGTGGATTTCTGTGGGCCTCTCTAGCACTTTACTTCTTCCTATTCTCATGTGGTCTTCATTTACCATGGTCTCCTATTCCTTGTTCTCCCTCTCTGTTGTTGATCCAGCTGGGATCTCCCGCTCCCCCA
This sequence comes from Peromyscus eremicus, assembly GCF_949786415.1. Lineage (NCBI taxonomy): Eukaryota > Metazoa > Chordata > Mammalia > Rodentia > Cricetidae > Peromyscus > Peromyscus eremicus. The sequence goes on from NC_081422.1 coordinate 75,431,451, forward strand.
AGCTCTCTTTCCCTCGACCCTCGCCCTTCAATACCCCCACTCATGTCCAGGCTGTTCATGTAGATCTCATTCCATATCTCTGTCATTGGGCGATCCCCGTGTCTTTCTTGGGGTCCTGTTTTCCAGGTAGCCTCCCTGGTGTTGTGAGTAGCAGTCCAGTCATCCTTGTTCTACATCTAGTATCCTGCTATGAGTGAGTACATACCATGTTTGTCTTTCTGAGTCTGGGTTACCTCACTCAGGATGACTTTTTCTAGATCCATCCATTTGTCTGCAAACCGCATGATGTCATTGTTTATCTCTGCTGAGTAGTATTCCATTGTGTATATGTACCACATTTTGTTTATCCATTCTTCAGTTGAAGGGCATCTAGGTTGTTTCCATGTTCTGGCTATTATTATACTGATGCTTCTTAAATAATTATGAAGAGTTTAAATCAAGACTATTATAATATCTCTATCCTCTATAAACATATTAGGGGAATTCCTATCCTTAACTGAGATGTTGATGTAAGGCACAGAATCTGGGCTCCCCTTCGAATGTATTATAACACTGACAATTAGGGATTTACAGCCAATGAGGTGGAGAATGGTGGGTGCAAAGTTACTACGAGATGGCACCCGAGGTAGGATTCTTGCTATAATGATTTTCTTGCAAAGCAAAGACCTCACCATTAAAGATGGGGGATGAAGAATTGATCAGATTACCAAGGCTAACTGGATATACAGTTGGAGGGATGATCAGGAAAAAGATAAAACACTGTGATAGTCACACCAAAAACAAGATGGAGGTCAGGACAACGCCTGCCAAGACGCACACAGTCAGGAACTTGTCAAAATATTCATCAAGAGAGGGGCTTTTTCAAACTGAACAAATAGAGGATAGATGGATTAAAGGATGAATATAAGGAAAAGATCTTAAAACCATTGTTTGGTAACTGTTTTAGCCTGTTCAAGAGGAGGGACAGAAGAATAAAGAAAGGAAGGAAGGAAGGAAGAGAGAGAGAGAGAGAGAGAGAGAGAGAGAGAGAGAGAGAGAGAGAGAAGGAAAAAAAGAAGGAAGGAAGAGAAGGTAGGAAGAAAGAAAGGAAAAGAGGACAAAAGAAAAGAAAGGAAAAAAGGAAAGAAAAGCTCTTATTCAAAGCTGATTTGTTGGCACAAACTATCCATATATCATTTGCCAAAAATAATTTGTAAGGCAGACAAATATCAAATGTCACCCACATATTTCCTGTTAAGGAAAAAAGATTCCTGTCAGAGTCCTGTGAAACACTGCAATTATGAAGGAACACCACAGCGTAGGAACAGTAAAACCGGAGCAGGGCCAGGAAAATACCAAAGTCTGTTTACAGATCCAATGATTACAGAAACTTCAAAACTAATTAATAAAAATTACTCATTAGTTGCAATGTTTCCCTCAAGATTCCACATTTAACTGCAATTTCATTTGAGGTGTGATCTCATGCCCAGCAAAGGAATTTGTTCCATTCCTCTACTTGGATTCATTGCTTCCCTATACTCTCTTTTGTTCTAGTTTAAGGAGTGGGGATGAGAGGGAAAGGGAAAGGAAGGGAGGAGAGGGGGGGATAAGAGAGAAAAAAATTAAAATGGAAAGAATTGTTTCTAACACCGAAAGGCAGCCATCATTCTTTCAAAAGTAAGTGAAAGGCACTGTTAGAGGCAACACATGGATTTGTCCTGGCAGCCGTAATATGGTAATATAATTCTTTTAATCACCTCGAGAAGTAGATGATTAGAATTGCCAATTGTTTGTTTCTACAGACACCCCTTTAATTCATTCAGGAAACTTGATTTTTTTTTTTACAGCTACTTATTATCTGTTTGAACCCACTGACTTCCCATCCAGTCTGCCTGTCCCCCTGCAGTTAAGGTATTAACTGCTCCAACAACACAGTGTTTCAGGCAGAGCACAGTGAAAGATCTTCCATGCTCCTAGTTCTCACCAGCAGACAGCCCCAAGCAGTTGAAAGTTCAGTTCTCTGATTTCTGAAGGAGTTTTTGAAGAGGGAAGAGCCTAATCTTAGATTAGTGACTATATATTTACAGGGCTTTCAGAAACCAACACTCTCATTCCCAGTAATCTTGGCCCTTCGTTTGAAATGCAGAAGAAACAAAATCATCAGGTAACAAGGCAAAGGCACTTACATACTTGTGGCAAGGTTGTTTTATCTACAGTTCTTGTGTGTGTGTGTCTCTCTCTCTATCTCTATCTCTATCTCTGACATAGTGTTTCTCTGTGAAGCCCTGGCTGTCCTTGAACTCACTGTTGACCAGGCTGTGCTTGAACTCTGAGATCCACCTGTCTCTGCCTCCAGAGTGCTGGGATTAAAGGCTTGCACCAACACCACCCAGCTATGGCTCCACCCTCAACTAAAAATATAGTAATAGCATTAATAAAATACTAAAAACAGTATTCTTAAGTTTCAGAATTAAAAAAGAAAAAAGAAAAAAAATTTAGTGTTGAGATGACCCACTGGGTAAAGTGCTTGCTATGAACGTATAAGGACTTGAGTTCAAATCCTGAGAATATCCAAAAAACATCCAGGCATGGTGGGTGGTTCATTCTGTAGCCTCATGCTGTGGACATGGAGACCAGGAGATCTCTAGGGTGCCACTGGCCAGCTCATACAGCCAACATGGCAAGCCCTAGGATCCCTTAGATACCCTTTTAAAAAAGGAAGGGAAGATAGATAGATCTCTGACCTCTAAATAAACATGTATAGGTGAGCATACTTAAGCACACCTGTGTACACTGCACGTTAGAAGCAAAGACAGAAAAAATATAAAATTCTCACAAAAAGAAAATTGGAATAACAAAAGAAAAACTTCCATTTCATGAAGATACAACATATCAAAGAGGGAAAAGCAAAACTCTTACAGCTCATAATGTGACAATGGCAGCATCTCTTTGCATTTGGGTGCATGCTCTATGCCTCAGGCATCCTTATGCAACTTTTATGGGCATACCTTTGGTGCTTGGATGCTTAGGACAGGATGACACAGCATTAATCCATGGTGGTCAGTTAAGATTCGGGGTGCTATTTCAATTTTCTTGTATCTGTTTAGACTTGTTTTGTGTCTAAGCATATGGCCAATTTTGGAGAAAGTTCCAGGAGGTATATTCTTTTGTGTTTGGGTGAAATGTTCTGTAAATAACTGTTAGGTACACTTGGTTAAGATGTCATTTAGCTTCAGAATTTCCTTGTTTAGGTTTTGTTTAGATGAACTGTCTGTTGGCAAGAGTGTAGTACGAAGTCATCCACTATCACCACCTGAGGGTCAATATATCATTTTAGCTGTAGTAGTGTTTCTTTTAGGAACTTGGGTACCTTTGTGTTTTTTGTGTAAATGTTTAAAATTGCAATATCTTCTTGACGGATTTTTATTTTGCTGATTATATAGTGTCCTTTCTTATGTCTTCTGATTAGTGTTGGTTTGAGGTCTCTTTTACCAGATATTAAAGTGGATATACCACCTTGCTTCTCAGGTTCATTTGTTTCTGGCATTTTTTTCCATCCTTTTACTCTAAGGTGATAATTATCCCTTGATGGTAAGGTATGCATGTTTCTTGGATGCAGAAGAAGTATATATTATGATTTTTTAAATACAATTGGTTTGTCTCCGTATTTTTATTGGGAATTGAGACCATTAATGTTGAGACTTATCAATGAGGAGTGTCTGATGATCCCTGTCATTTTGTTAAAGAGGTTGGGATTTTTTTTCCCCTCTTTTGATTTTCTGGTCTGAACCACTTCAGGTCAATATTTTTCTTATAGTCCTTCTGTAGAGCTGGATTTGTAGACAGATTGACTGTATTTGGTTCTATCATGGGACATTGTGGAGGGATGAGAGGGTCCACAGGAGGAAGGAGAGCTGGGTCTCTCATGAGGATATGCTGAGTCCCCAGGGAATGGCAAAAGAAAGTGAAGACAGGCTCCTGCAGGTGGTCTGCTACAGGCACAGAGATGAGACTGGGAAATTAGAAATGGAAAACAAGAAAGAGAATAAAGATCACGTACTTGATTCCCTGGCTTTTCCTCTGGGTATTAGTGGCTGAGACAAAGGGATGGGGTGAGGGAGGAAGACTGTAAGAGAAGGTCAATGTCAACACTGGGCTTTTCAGCAGAAACTTTGAAAGTAAGAAGGGTCTTGCCTAATGTTCTGAAAGTCCTAAATGGTGACACATGTCAACATAAACTACTATAATAAGAAAAATTGTCAGCAGTAACAGGAGAAAGAAAACCTTTCTAGGATAAAAAAAACAGATTAAAGAAATTTATGTCTATAAATTCGACTCTACAGAAGATAGTTATATTTACATGTGTATATATAACATACCAAAGTGGGCACAGGGAATATATAATCCGAGAACAGTTAAGCAAAAAATATCTGAGAAAGCAAGGGCAAACAACAAACAAGTTCATAGACAATTAAAAGATAGCCTGCATTCAAACCAAATTCTTTTTTATTGTGACTTTTACTTTTCAAAAGAATGTGCTTTTTTTTTTTTTAAGTTATCCAAGACAGGGTTTTTCTGTGTAGTTTTGGTGCTTGTCCTGTATCTCACTCTGTAGACTAGGCTGGCCGAGTGCTGGGATTAAAGGTGTGCACCACCACCGCCTGGCTAGAATGTGCTTCTTAAATCTTTATAGAGTCACTAAAATTTTACTTCATTAATTTAACAAATGTTTGTTGAACAACTGCACACTTATCAGATAACCTTCTGACATATTCAGGCAGATACTGTTTGTTCTACCAAAGTTGTTTTTTTTTCCTTTTAACGAATTATATATTGATTTTTTTTTGGTGTGGAGAAATTGACAAAAGGCACACAAACATATAAGTAATTCATATTTAAAAATACTAAACAAGTTAAAAACTAATCAACGTAATAGATAAGATGACAAAAAAGAGGTACAATATATAGGATGGAACGGGATGGCTTCCTAGAGGGAGCAAGAACTGATTTAAGTGTGGATGCCCACAGAGGTTTCCTAGTGAGATCTGAGCTTGCTTTACCCAGCAGGGCTTCAGTAGAGGATGGATTGACCATGGGCATGGTTACTAGGTGAATGGAAGGGTCTACACTTGGCTGAGCTAGGGGGAGGTCTTTTGCTCCACCCTTGGCATTCCTATAAATAACCCCTTAGAAGAGACAAGAGAGGCTGGTGCATAAGGATCTAGGCCCTCCCAAGGCTATTCTGTGTTTCTATCTGTTTCTCTCCTCTCTATCCTTCTATCTAATATCTCTTATCCCTCTCTCCTCAAGAGTACCTTGTCATAAAATGTGGGAGCTGGTCTCCCAGCTGGGTTCCCACATTTAAGAGTTTGATGAGACAGACCCTCGGAAATGTATGTTTCTACAATGAACAAGAAGAAAAAGAAGAAAAGCAAGAATGTGCACAAAGCCAGAGCAAATTTGTATTATGTAATAGGATCCAGAGCAAATTTGTATTATATAATAGGTTAGGAGACTACACTAAGTGAATTACTAAAAATATATTAACAACTAAGTAAGGGACTTTCATTTTTCCCCCCTCCAAGCAGCTTCTACTAACTAAAATAAACAATCACCGAAGTTTCTTGATAGGAATATGGGAAATGTTGCTATTTATTTATTTATTTAAATTTACTTACCTGTTTTTGTTTTGGTACATACTTGCTTTACACAATGACAGTTATCATAAAGACATTGTCTTTCAAGTGTGTCATGTATGTACTTTGAGAGTACTCATGACTCATATACTCCACTTTCTCTACTGCTTGCTTCCTTGCCAAAACAGTATCATTTCAATGTTCATGTCATTTATGTATATATGATCCTTGAAATATACATGTGTGTATATAAAGTGTACTTATATAACTATAGGTATGTTTATCAAGATCTTTGATTCTCTATCCATGAGTGAAGGTATGCAATATATGCTTTAGTCTGCGATATTTTGTTCAATATGATGATCTTTAGCTGTATCCACTTCCCTACAAATGTCATAACTTTGTTTTTCTTTATCAATGAGGAAAATTAAATTTTGCATATACTACCTCTTCTATATACATACCCCTGTTCACAGATACCTAGGTTCATTGCATATTAGCGTATGAGTAGTGATATAGTAAACATGGATGTCCAAGTACTTCTGTGATATGTGGACTTAGAGTCAAAACAAACAAGTGTAGTCTAGCTGGGTCATATGTAAGTTCCTTTTCTAGTTCTTGAGAAAATTCTCTAATTATCTGGTCTCTGCAGTCATGCTGTTCCTTTTTCATGCTGTTGCTTTTCAGGATAATTTATGTTCTGAGGAAAGCAGAAACTGTGCTGTGTTGAAACTTTGCTTTCTGCACCATTCTTTGTGGATTTTTGATCAGGCAGAGGGTATGACAACATCACAGATATTTTAGTCTTTAGGTACTGGTAAGAGATGTAAATAAACTTCTACTGGCATCTTAGACCCTAACATCTTTAATCACTTCTTTGTCCACTTCTAAGAAGTTAGTGAGTCTCACTCCAGTATAGGGCTAAGACCAGATTTTCAACATGCAGACATCATGTGGTTTGGACTCAGAGTTTTCCTCCATCTACCTAGAGGTATTCATACGTCGAAACTCAAGAGAAAAGTCTGATGTAGCTGCCCTAGAATCTCAGAGTAGCTTACCTTATAAAAATGGCTCCTTGTCACTGTACCTGTCAAAAGCTCAGAAGAGGATTTCCCCAATACCTACATGTACCATATGTAGGTGAAACCAAAGTTCTGGTGGGATTGGACCAAAGATTTGTTTGGCAATATATCTACTGTTGGTTATATTTTTTGAGAGTCTGTTTTGTTTTCTGCTTTTCCCATGGTTTTCACCCCTGTGTTTGCCTGATACATGCATCTGCTGTGGGATTTCAGTCTTTTGTACTGTCATCTATGGCTGGGGTGGAGACATCATTCCATGCTGCTGTAACATGGACATCGACTCAGACTTTACTAAAGTAAAACTGGATTCCTGACTTCACCAAAGGGGAAAAATAGGCAAGATAGTACAGGAGAGTTGGAGTTTGTTAAAAGACTATTTATTTACTTAGTATGTGTATATGGCAAATGCACTTGAACATGAAGAGAAAATGTTGGGTGTCTGCCAACATGACTTTCTGTCTCCTTACTTTGAGAAAATGTTTCTAAATCTAAAACACACTTTTTCATCTGGGTGCACTGACCACTAAGTTCTCATGATCTGCTTTCTCCCATCATACTGAGGTTACAGGTATGAGCATACATGTTTGGTTTTTAACTTGATTCTGGTGATTTGAATTCAGGTGTTCATGATTGTAGATCAAGAGCTTTTTACCCACTGAAACCTATCTCTAGCCCTAGGAGACATTTTAAAAAAACACACATTTAAGAACTGGCATCAGTGGAAGGCACTCAGGAGAAGCTTATTTCTAATCATAGGAATGGACTTTGGTGGAATCACAATCCATTGCCTACAAGAGCCCTAGTCATGATTTTGGTGATTTACAAAGTTATTATCCTTAAAGGGTTGTAGCACTCCCCAATTGGGACTAAACCCAGCTGAATGGACTCTGGTTTCTCTTTCTGTTTTACCTCTTAAAATTTTTCTTTTTCTTTCCTTCCATTACCTCATAAAAGATCTGCTTGAATGATTCCCAGTCTATTCACCTGAGATTCTAGCAGAAATTCTAGGAGTCAGGGGATGGTGTCATTTGTTGTCTTTCATCCTGAGTAGCTTTTTAATGGGACTTCCATTCTCATCATCCTCATTTGCATCACTTAAGGAAAATAAAAACACATTTTAGATAGCCTTGTAGCTTTATCAATATCAGCTGGTTCATTTGAGAAATGGTAAGACAGGTTTAAATGTATTTTTCAAGCTTTATGTATATAGATGAGACAATATATATATCTACCAGAAGAACAAATTCAGCTTCAAGAGAAAAACAAGCAATGCCAATAGAATTTGCTGTACCACAAAACTGCATTTGGAATCTTAACTTTCAGGTGCTTGGCCTTGGTCAGCATCTACAGGTGTAGGGAGCCTCCAAAGCCTATGAAATCTTCAGAGAGACATACCTCCAAGATGTTCATCAGCAGGCCCGTTTTATAATTCACTGGCAAAGATATTTGAGTGTTACAGTGTGGATATTGTACTTTTGTTGTTGTTGAAGAATCTCTAACAATGTTACTAAAGTTGTAAAAGGGAGAGAGAGGAGGCAAGAAGTGGGTCTCTAGAGAATCACAGTATTCCAGGGTTTTGGTGAACCAGGCACCAATATTGTAACAGAAATAAGGAATTCAACTTTTCTCACCCCATTTCAGAATAAAAAAGTCCATCCAGTAACATGTAATGACTAGGCACAAATGAATAGGTAATAAGAATACATCAGAAAAATTATGAATGTAAATATCATAGCATAATTACATAGAACCTTGCTACTCCATCATGAAATGAGGCTACAAATGATAATCTGATTTATTCAAACAAGCCAGGATGAGAGTTGTGCTAGAATTTATTAGATTGTCTCTTGAAAGACACTTGGAATAAAAAAGATTATAAAATATACAAAATGTACATACTACAATCAATTGTACTAATCTGTACTAATGACGCTGCAAAGAGTTAAGTAGTCAAACTTCAATGTTTTGCCTAACAATTAGGTGAAATATTTGGTAACTTTACACACTAATTAGCCAAGGCCATGTGCCAGTGAATGCCCATTGGCAAGCTGCCATTTACTGATTGAAGGAGATAACTGTGCCAGCAATTTCTAAGTTTTATTTAATTAACATTTTTGTTTAATGCTTCTTAGGATTTTTCTTTGGACAAAAATAGATGTAAATTATTAATTGTATGCTCTAAATTAGGAAAGAGTTTAGGAATATTTTCTAACTTTACATTTTGTTAAAAGAAATTAACTAATCAGCATATTGAGCCAGGAAGAAAAGTAAAAATTTGCTTAGCTATTAAAATCTTTTCAAAGAATTGTTCGTAGATGTGAAATTTCATGTCGTTCCAAGGTAAATGTGTTTGATTTAAATACTCATGTTTGTAGAATATGAGTGCAAGGAAGGTAGATAAAATTTATGTTTTATACATGATATCATAGCAATACTTTTGAACTGTAAGACAATCAAATATGGATTATAACAGTACAAAACATAACATTGAAAGCATATATATTAAACATGGTTTGCTATCTGAAGAGTTTAGCTTTAAAAGAGAATCTGTATTATTTTGAGGGGAGGTGGAAATGTGCATCAAGTAGATAAAATAATCGAGATGAGAACATTTTCATAGATAAATGATAAAACTGAGCTATATGGTAGGAAGTATCAATTAAAATGAAAAAAAATGTAAGATATCTTTACATTGTAGATGAGTTCTCAGTTTTCAAGAGTGACAGTTCCTGGTACACTGTAGACACTAGATAACTTTCTAGTAGATAAATTACTTTATTAAATAGAAAGGTGACAGCCATATTATGACTTCATAATCTGTGACATAAATTAGAAAAAACAAAACTTAAATGTTGTTATTTCTCTCATCATGATTATATTTTTAAGAATAGGAAGTTCCAGTCCAAGGTTAACCATGTCATTAAGTCCTCAGATTTTCAGTTGAAGAACATCACTGTTTTTAAGAAGTGATATGATATTTTTGTTGCATAAATTATTAGGCTTGTGATAGCAGAGTCAAGGTGTAAAGCACACTGAATAGATACATTTAAAATTTAATTAAATATCTCTATTATTTTTCAACTTCTACTTCATAAAATGGCCTTAATGAGGAGGTGTTTCCAAGTGGGAACTAGAAATTTCACATGTTTTATGAAACTATTGACAGTCAAATACTGTTCCCAAGTCCCTGATGATAGACATTGTAACTTAATAAGGGCTTTGGACATGTTAAATAACTTAATGATGCATCATTTGTACTGAAATGTTCATCTTGGCTGAAAACAACTAATATAAATATCTTAATACTGTTCAGTTTTCTTTGATAGATATTCCTATACTATCTTGTTTCTATTTGAAATATTTGAGAGTTAGAGACAAACAAACAAAAAAACAAAATGCAAAATCCATGCCTACATGACTTATTTTATTTCACTTATTTCAAGTTCAGATTTCAAAAATAAAAAAACTCATAGTCTATAGCAATGCAATTTAAACAAGTAATTACAAAAACTGATATGAATCTGTTACTTATTTATGCTTTCTAATAAATATCATTGTCCACATTAAGATTAATAAATTTAACATGATATTGCAGCCCAAACTATTTTCAGTGAATTATTTTATTTTTAAGTAAACTATACTGGAATAATACCTAGAAGCACAGGAGAGAGATGATGTGACCCTCTTTTCATACACAGGCCACAGTTCTGCTCTCCAAAAAAAGTGTGTTCATTTAAGTGGAAGCTAAAGTAACACCAGTAGTAATGTGTGAGAGAAAATAATAGAAGATGCATTTGCATCATTATGGTGAAGTTCCTGCTGGCATCTGTTACTATTATGAATTTATAATGTCCTAACACCTGAGTCCTAATATCCTAACACCTGCAAGGATGGAAATAGCCTGAATTCCCTCTCACCAGCACGGCCTTTCAAAAAAGGCATAAAAATGGTCTCAAAAGTAACTTCATTACTCCAGAATCAGAACTGGATTTCCATTTAAAGAAAATAAATGAAATATTGTATTATGATAATTATAAATAGTGTGTATTATTTAAATGGTTATTTAAAAAAATCTGAGTACTCTAATATAAGACAAATTAAGTGTACCTTTGCCTTGCAATTGGAGTCAGGGCCATATATATATATATATATATATATATATATATATATATATATGTGTGTGTGTGTGTGTGTGTGTGTGTGTGTGTGTGTGTGTGTGTGTATGGGACATGTATATATATATGACACTGACTCCAATTATGAAAAATATATGTGTGTGTCATTTACATATATCATATATATTTATAGAAACAAAAAGATTGCATACATTCTTTCAATATAACCTATTTAAATCTGTGAGTCTTCTCATTCACACTTTATGGCATGCAATGAATACTTTCGAGTTAATTAACAAAACCACTTGTTTAAAGTGTATTTCCTAGATGAGCTCCAAGAAGCTTGAAGGACAATGTTACATCTTCTCTACAGCTGAAACTGATCTTCAGAACTGCCTGCATACATATAATAAGATTATTATAGTTTTTTTGCTTTATGCAGATTTTATTTGTTTATTTATTTATTATTGAAAAATAGATTCTTCTCTCATACAATACATCCCAACCACAGTTTTGTCCAAGTGATTATTCTCATAAAATATATATCATGTCAAATTGAACAGAATAGGTACTTTATAAAAGAACTAAAGTGTATATTAAGATATCTTGTAATTTCTTTGGTTATATATCTATGATCCAAAGTAAATTATTCATGTTATCATTTTCCTGATTCTATATTGACAGTCATTGCAGCCAGGCAATGAGCTTGAGGAGCACCTGTGTTATATGAGAACCACTTTCCTTGTATTCCTGTGAGCCTCAAAACATGAAAATACAACTATAGGAAACAATTCCAATCCCTTAAGAAGTAATTATTAAGAGTTGATTGGCCGGGCAGTGGTGGTACACGCCTTTAATTCCAGCACTTGCGAGGCAGAGGCAGGTGGATCTCTATGAGTTGGAGACCAGCCTGGGCTACTGGAAAGGTGCAAAGCTACACAGAGAAACCCTGTCTTGAAAAACAAAACAAAACAAAACAAAACAAAAATTACCAAAAAAACCCCAAAAGAATTGAATGTATGTACGGTTAAAAAATATTTATAATGAGTAGATTATAATGTATATTCAACATAATGTTTGGACCTCAGAAAAATTGTATGACTGTAATTCATGAGTTACAATGGTTTCCCATGTTACAAGAATTTTCTCTTCCAGTAAATTCATTGAATACACCTAAAAATCAGAAAATATAATTAAGGCTAAAAACATTCTCCTTTATCTGTTAAATTCTCTTCTTTCATTTTATAGATCATGGTCATGGAATCAAACTTAGTTAGGAAAGAAACTTATAAATGTAGTCTTTTATCTATGTATATTGCTAAAAATAATTTTCATTTCCAAAAGCAGAGGTGGTAGTATAAATACTAGTTCGGCACCCCCATGGAGTTTTAGTTTCTCCAACTCAGGCAAGCTTAGTGGTGGAAGCTAATCTATCTGCCTGAAGTTATTCTTTAAAACATGATGGGAAAAATGACTAAGAATATGAGAAGAAAAAACATGCTTGTTACTGTAGGAAATATTGATACCAATTGTAGTAACCATGAGTTTGCCTAGAAAGTCTTCTGCTTTGTTCATTTTCCATTTAGTATAATGCTTCTGTTGTTGAAATTTCTTAAAGTCTAATAATCTCATTTGAGAAAAATTCCCCAACAGAAGGAATAGGATTAAAACTTAAGGAAGTTGTTAGTGCATTTAGCCATTACTCTTTAGCATCCATCCTCTCAGGCTCAACAAACCACAAGAGGTTCAGGACACTCTATCTAAAGGTCAGGTCTTAAAGTGGGCTGATTCCTGTAGGGCTCATCTTGAAATAGACAAATCCTGCCCACCTCTCCAAAGTAAAAGCAAGCAAAGAGCCCCAGACGTTCAGGGTTCTTACACTTTCAGCCTTTATCAAGAAGTGATGTTGGGAACCAGTGTTACAATAAAAGATATGGTAGTAAAAGCCTGTCAGTGGTAAGCATTTACTCCCCTCAAAGATTCTCATGGAGAAAAATCTGAAGTCATTGATCCCCTGAGTGTCCTGGTAATATGAAGAGAGAAATGATAATCACACTGTTTTCATTCCATGTTTCCTTGAATTATGTCTTTCAAAATAATGTTTTTTTAAGTGGTTATATGTCTACCAATGGAAGGTAAGCAGAGTGAGGAACAATCCCAATCTTAGCTTAGGAAAGGCTTACACAGGGGTATTTTAACAATTATAGGGAGTAGCTCCACAATGTGTTCCCAGGATGCACATTAAGCTGTTGGAGGGATTTGGCACTTGGTCTGTAACAAAATCTCAGAGCTTCAGTTAATGTCCCTGTACCAAATATCTCAACACTCATTGGAATTGCCCTACACATTTTACTTCTACAGCTGCAACATGGGCTAGCATATTGTTAGAGTTCCTCGATGCTTCTATGGTAACATGTATTTAATTGTTTTGTTTATTTTACCTTGAATTCTTCCAAATGTCAGATGTTACTTTTGCTTTGTTTGCTTTTTTAAACAAACAGCAGAACAGTTGTCTAAATTTATTCTAAGAAATGACATACTTTCATTGCCCTCATCACCAATGTTTCCTTATTGCTTGTGTACTTCTACAAGGTCTGATTGCTGAAGATAATTCCTTTTGTTTGTGATAATGCTTCTAAAATTGTAATTATAAATGAAAGAGCAGAACACAGCCCTCCTCCATTAGAAACTCACAGATTTTATTTTCTGCTCAATCAAATTCAATTTTGCAACCAGTGTGTTTCACATAAATGAAGCCAGAGGGTCCTGGATCCTATTTTAACCAGGGATGTTTTGATCTCCTATACCTAAGGCAGAGATACAATTCCCTGGGACATTTCTCTCTTTGAAGAAGAAAGATGAAAAGTGACTGACTGACACATATATACATCCAAAGGTCAAGAACACCACTGTGGAGTGAAAAGCCTTAATGATTCAGTGGTCTGTGAAGAAAGGTGATTTCCATGTAGGCTAGGAGCAATCTGCTGTCGGGCCATACTTGCCAATGTGCTGCATTCAGATTCCAGAAGGGAGTACCCTGGGTTAGAACATTAATTGATGAAAGGAATTCCAAGGAAGAGTTGTAGAGATGAAAAAGAAAATATTGACGTTAAAACACCTATGGCTTTAGATGTATTATTTAAGAGCTTTATTACAAATTTTCTCATGCAATAAAAACATTATTGACCTCTTAAGAGAACAGTACTGCAAATCAATTATCATAAAAGCCTTAACATACCAAAGTAAGCATTCTCATGGAAAGAAAGAGGCCAAGTTCTACAATTTACACTTGCCTTCATTATAATTCATAAGCATCAGATTTCAGGTTTCTATTGTTTCTTTTAGGCCTTAGGTGTATGGATTTCTCAGTTGCATTCTGCCTAACCAATTCGCTATCGTCAAAGAGACAAAAGCCATGTTTGGTAAGTGTGTATTTGGATTCCTTCAGTTCTGCTGGGTCACAATGTCTGATGCCATAAAGAGAAATGAGGTAGACTAAAGGAAAGAACTTTTTCTCAATAGCGTCACTTACCTAACATCCAAAACAAACAAAATGTTTAAAAATCTTTGTCAATAATATTATTAACACAGGTACATTTTGTTACATAAGGTTTCCTTATGCTGTTAATACATACAAAATTCTTTATTATGCAGAGGAAGAGAACTTAATTTCTAAAACAGACAACATATGTTTATTAGAGGCTTATTCTCTTAATGTTTTTTTTTTCATATACACACACACAGTGAATGGGAAATCAAATTGTAAACGATTTTCTAAAAGAATTTTATCTTCTAAATGACTGTAATATTTTATAATAGCCTACTTGTCTGGATTCCAAGCAAATATTTTCATCCCCTGATGTCAAAGCATTATTATTTCTTGGTTTGTTTAGAAGTTTGCTTCTGTAAGTCACCTTTTACTTATGTGTTAGAAACACCCTTCATAGAAATGTATTAGAAATCATTCTAGGTACTGTGAGACAAAACAGAATGAGACACACTCTACATCATAATACTTAGTAGGAATTCAGATGTGTATAGGCATTCAGGAATAAAAAAGGTTGTATAATTTAATATTTTTACTAAGTTACCACATTAATAATACACCTGGGGTAATTAATAATGTTAATATATTAATATAAAGTCCTGGCAAGGTTCCCTCTTGGATTTTTGGTGCTGTTATGGATAGGAAAAGGACAGGATTGACCTTCTACATTGTAAATGTAGACAGATGATTCATCAAAGAGGGGAATTTGATTCACTCTATCATAAACATTAAATGAATCAGGTTGCAAAGCCAATAGACTGAATCCTACACCATGGGAGTACCTGAGAAGGTGATATTTAGAGACACATAAATTTCCTATTTTGATGAATATCCAATGGAAATATTAAAAGAAAATAACATGGTCAGATATTATCAGTTGTTACAATTTAGATTCCATGTGTGATTAGAACCTAAATTCCTTCTTTACGGTTTTCTGAATATTAAACATCAAACCAGGAGCTTGATTAGATGTTATAATGTTTTTTCACACCAAAAAAATAATGAATTAACTAAAATTACTTCTGCCTCCATTCTATACATCATATATTATATAACTGTGGATTTTTGTTTGAAATTATCTGTTTAGGGAAAGTAACATCTGAGTTGGTAAAATGCTTGCTTAGCATTCACAAAGCTAATCACAGGTCAGTGATTCTAAATCTGAGGGTCACAACGCCTTTGGGGTTGCATGTCTGGTATTTACATTACGATAAGTAACAGTAGCAAAATTAAAGTTATGAAGTGGAAATGTTTTATGGTTGGGGGTCATAACATGAGGAACTGTATTGAAGGGTTACAGCATTAAGAAGGTTGAGAACCACTGCTTTGGGTTCAATACACATAACTGCAAAATGGATACAGTGGAGCAAACCTGTAGTTTGAGTTCTCAAGAGGTAGAAGCAAGTTCAAGGTCATCCTTAACTACATAGCTGGTTAGAGGTATACCTGAACTAAAAGAGACCTGTTCTCAAGAATAAATATCTTGGCTCCTAAATACCTGCTGTGAATGTATTGCTGTGGATTAGTTTCTAATGATTGTTTACTGCAATCAGAGACTGCTCTGTCTCTAGGCATGCTAGGTTTCTATTTCTGCCTCTGTGTCTTTCAGAGGATATCCCAAAGGCAGAGGATAGTCTTATAAACTGGAAATATATTTTCCTACTGAGATGAAAGACTAACATAACTTTCTCCAGTCTGAGTCAACTTGATGTGATCTCAATAAGAACCATGTCATGAAGATGCAAGCTCTGGAAATTTGGAGTCATGTCTGCTCTCCTTACTATATTCCAGTGTCCACAGCAGCATCCAGCTAATAACATGTGATCATTTCATATTTATTTTAAAGTTACTCATTAAAAAGTAAATCGCCCATGGCTTCCCAATTATAAAGGGCATATCATTTAACCTTTCTGTTCCCAGAATCAGATGAATTAAAACAAATGTGGTTCTCATAACATGCGGTACTCATAAATAAGTGATTATTAAGGATAATGTGGTAGATACAATAAAATACAACATAATAATTCATGTTTCTGAAATGTTTGCATAAAAGACAAGTTATGAAGATGAAGTTTAAAAAAGTATATGAAGAAAATGATGGGTGGTGATGTTTTACGTGGATTTTCTTCACTTCTTTTATTTTATCTTACTTTATTTTAAAAACTCATTCTTTCAGAATTTCTTAAGCATATACAATGAAATACGGCAATAACAACTCTCTATATCCTCATCCTAAATCCCTGCAAAACCCTGTCAACACCCCCAATACCTTCATGTCTTCTTTTATACTTTTAATAGCTCACTGAGTTGTTGCCTAAGCATGAATGAATATGAGACAATCTACTGGATCATGAGCAACCTGCCAATGGTCACAACTCCTCAAAGAATGTTTGTCTTTCTCCCAACACCTATTAATAGCCAATGTTTTATTAGCAAGTGGTGTGGCTTCATGAGATTCTCCCCTGATCCACGATGGAATTTTAGCTACCTTGATTTCTGCAGGTCTTCTACAGGAAACCAGAGCTCCTGTGCATTCCTGAATGTGATAGACATGCCATCTCCAAAAGTCAGCTTTTCACAGTGCTCCTCTCCATCACACACTTCTTACATTCTTTATCAACTGGACTGCCAAGGCTCAGAGAAAGATGTGCAACTAATAAGTGAATAAGTGTAACTAATAAGGATTATAGGAAATTTTAGAATGCGACAGAGGGTTGTAGTAAGTGAAGAAGTTTGTAAGGTAGCCTCATGAAAAGTAACTCCAGGCAGAAGTAGTGTGCTCAAATCATCAGCTCAAGAATACACTTGTCAAAAGCAGGGAAGCACAGTTGAGGTGGAATGAGTCAGTAGAAGATGGGAGTCAATTTCAAAAATGCAAACCAAAGGTGAGGCAGGAAGCATCTTTGTGATGATGTAAGAGAATTTAGATTTTATTCTGTCACTAGAAAGCTGGGATATCAGTTGGGTCTGATGGTTCACATCTGTAATACTAGCATTTGGGAGGCCAAGGAAGAAAGATGAAGAGATCAAGAGCACATAATGAGTTTGAGGACAGCCTAAGAATACATAGTGAAATTCTATATATGAAAATAAGAAAAAAAATCTTGGGAAACAAAATAAGGAAACATAATTTTGATATGTAAAAAATTGCCAGCTATATGGAGAAAACTAGTAATGGAAGATATAAGCAATAAATAAGGGGTATAGTTAACACTAAATTGACTCTACATCTGCACATTAAGACAAAATTAGACTCCATAGATATCAGGTGTAGAACGGAATATGATTTTTAATTTTGCAGATGTTTCCATTAATGTTGGGAACATTTGGGAATATTGGTAATGAAAGATGAATAAAACTCTATGCTTATAATTGTGTAAACTTGTATTTTATTGTGTGAATTGAATTTTGACTTGTATTTCACAGTCAATAGCTACTCAAGGGATTTTTTATCTGTGATCTTATGTGTCTCAGTAGTTGGAAATGGAAGAGAAAATTGCTCTCCAAATGCCGAAAATAAGACCTGCCATTAGGGTACAGGCAGATGAATGGTCCACTTGATAGCTTTGGTCTTAGGGTTTCTGTTACTGTGAAGAGACACCATGACCATGGAAACTCTTATAAAGGAAAACATTTAGTTGAGGCTGTCTTATAGTTTCAGAGGTTTAGTTCATTATCATCATGGCAAGAAGCATGGCAGTCTTTAGGCAGCAATGATGCTGGAGAAAGAACTGAGAGTTCTATATCTTGATCTGCAAGCAACATTAAGATACACTGCGTGCCATACTGGACATATCTTAAGCATAAATAAAACCTCAAAGCCTGCCTCCACAGTGACACACTTCCTCAAAGGCCATGCCTACTCCAACAAGGCCATATTTCCTAATAGTGCTACTCCCTATGGACCCATTATTCAAACATATGAATGTATGGGGGACATACTTATTCAAACCACCACATTCCACAACCTGGCCTCCATAGGCTTATTGCCATAACACAAGGTAAAATGTGTTTAGTCCAACTTCAAAAATCCCCGTGGTCTATGACAGTATCAAACTTATTTAAAAGTCCAAAGTTCATTTATTGGTGTAAATATTAAGGCCACTCCACCTAGTTAAAAGGAGATTTATTTAATGGCGTAACTTACAAATTAAGGGATAGGTAGGTCGTGGGGTCTGGGGAAGGTGTATCACAGTCCAGCGGTGTTCTCTGGAGCTCTGCTTGATCCACCTCCACCATCCAGGGTCCCGAACGGGGAGAGCACCCGCTGATCCAGATCTCTGGTCCCTAGGCACCTCCCTTGGCCCCGCCTTGTAGGCATGACAGTTGCCGAAGTCTCAATGGGGGTTGGAACTTCCAGATCAAAGCTGGAATGGCTACCCACTACATTCATTCTCTTCTAAGAGTTATGCAACTTCTTAATTGTAATCCCCTGTAAAATCAAAATACAGAACAGTTCCCAACATATAACGGCACAAGATATACATTACCATTCCAAAATGGAGGGAAGGAAAATAGTGAGGAAATACTGGACCAAAGCAAGACAGAAAACCAGCTGGGCAAACTCCAAACTCTGCATCTTCATGTTGATGTCAAAGCTCTCTTCAGATATCCACCTCCCCTCATCTTTGTTAACTGTAACACAATTCTTTCTCTTGGGCTGGTTTCACCCACTGTTAACAGCTCTCCTAGGCAGGTATCTCACGACTCTGGCATTTCCAACATCTTGGGGTCTACAAGGCAATCCAGGCTTCATCTTCACAGCTTCACACAATGACATCTCTGGGCCTCCATTAAGGGATACTCCTGACACATGCCTGGCCTCAGCAGCTTCTTTAGTCACAGAGGAAATTCCATAACTACTTTCTTCTATCCTTTACTCTAGAGCCAGAATGAAATGGCCAAAGCTGCCAAGTTCTGCTGCTTGCTTGTGCTGGAACATGGCCCTCTTGTTCAATTATGTCTTCCCCAGCTTTCTGTTTTCAATGGCTTCCTTTATTGCCTAAACGTGGCTGTCCTTGAACTTGCTCTGTAGACCAGGGTGGACTCAAATGCAGAGATGTGCCATCCTCTGCCTTCTGAGTGCTGGGATTAAAGGAATACACCACTAGACCCAGTTATAAGCTTTCTTTAATTCTTTTACAAGTTAGATGCTTAACCATGTGGGGTCTTGCCATGAGGTCACTGAAAGGACCAGGCAGATGCCATAACAGGCTGCTCAGTCTTCTCTCAGAGATCAGGCCTCAATTCCAGTCTCCTGAGACTTGAGCAAGCAGTTTCTGGGAGGGCCATGAACAAAAGACACAGTTGTAGCTCCCTTTCTGCACGTACTCTGACTGCTCAAGGTTCAGCCAATTGTTTACTGTCTGGGACCTATCACCAACTTAGAGCTACATGCATGGGTCAATGTGAAAGCCTGGGCCACTGAGCCAGCCCTCACAGTCAGTACATGTTAGGCCAGCCAGCCCCCATGGCAGCTCAAGGACAAAGCCTGACTTTTCCAGGCCTGACCAAAAAATGGGTAACTATAACCCTCAACTAACCCTAGCCAATTAAAAGTTACTAACATGATTGCCACTAGCATAAACCAATCCTGAGTCTATTCCTATGTAGTCTGTAGACCCCAAGCCTTCCTTGCTTTAAAAAATCATTGCTACACCCATTGCTGCTGCATTAGACAGATGGAGAGTCCCAAGTTAACTCATAATAAAAAGACTCTTTACTTTTGCATTGGATATGGTCTCTTTGTGGTCTTTGGAGGACTCTAGGTACAACAGTCACTGTGGTGATATTTTATTTGTGCTGAAATGTGGTGATATTTTATTTATATGTTAATAAATAAAGTTTGACTAGAGATCAGAGGAAATAGCAAGCCATTTTAAGTAACCACAAAAGTCAGGCAATGGTAGCACATACCCTTAATCCGATCACTTGTCAGGTAGGGTCTCTGTGTGTTCAAGGCCACAATAGGGAACACAGGCAAGCCTGGTGACACACACCTTTAATCCCAATGCCAACCATAGAGACTTGAAGGTCTGTACAGACAGGCAGTGACAAAGAAGTGTGGTAGCTAGATTAAAAGCCAATGAGAGGATAGAACAGCAAGGCAATAAAGAAGCGGGTAGACAGGAAGTAGCTCACTTTGGAAGCTGCAGCATGGTGAGGTAAGGTTAGCTGGTGGCTATTCCTATTTCCTTGATCTCTAAGGTTTTCACCCCTGTACTTGGCTCTGTGTTTTTTATTTAATAAAATTGCTTAGAAATTCATTTACACAGTCACCACTCCCTTTATTCCATTTCTTAATTTGTTTATTTCCTTGAACACAGGATTTAGCTCCATTTTACTTCCTGGTGGTCCTTTTCTCCTCAAATTTTACCTGTTGTACTTTTTCTTGCTCAGCTTGCTCCTTTTCATTATAGATCTTCATAACAGTGAACACTAATAACCATAGAACAGAGTCAATTCTATGCTGTTTTGAGATTTCTTCTGCAGATGTAATTAATCTGAAGCTTCACTTTAGCTTCAGATAGATGTTTGGACAAAGGTAGCAAGTAGCCACATTCTTCACCAAAATATCACAAGCCCTATCTCTAGGCCACATACTAACATTCTTCTCTGAAACCTTTTGAACTGGGCTCCTACACTTCAAATTACCCTCAGCACCACTGTCTTCCATGTCCCTACTAGGATGGCCCATTAAGCCCTACTTAAGGATTCAACCTCTTTTCTAATCCAGGGTCCTACAGTCCATATTTCTCCAAACAAACACATGGCCAGGCTTATCACAGCAATAGCCAAGTCCCTGGTACCAAGGTCTGTCTTACATAGGGTTTCTATTGCTGTGAAGAGGCACCATGACCATAGCAATGCTTATACTTTGTTACTTTCTTGAACATTCAAAGATGTTGTACACCAATTTGTGATTGAAATCACCACTATAACAAGAGTTTCCTGGGTGAAAATTAATGAGCTGCTTACAGAGTTGATCCTCAGGGATATGCTTAATTTTATTTTCCACTCAAATCTATACAGACGTCTTACATAATGCTATTAGAATCATTAAATACCACATACTAAGAATAACAAAGAAAACACACTGTACATGCAGATTCCAACAATAACAACAAAATAGCCAGTGTGGGTATCAAATGCTTTTGTGGCTTCTTTCCCAGCTAAGTAATTATTAGTGAAGTCATGTGTGGAAAATTTGCTGCATACAAAATTTCTGAAGCTGTTGCTGAATCAAAAACTAATGAAAACAATTTGTGGTATGCAAGGCTTTAATTAGTTAAACCAGAAGAATGACTATTTGCATTGATATGACAAGAATTCTAACTGGATATTTTAAATTAGGACAGGCTATCATGTAAATAACTGAATTAGTCATTTCAGTCTATAACATTTAGAAAGGTGGATTCTTTTAGTTAGCATTGTACCTGTTGTACAGGTACTGTATGTACTGTCTGCTTTTCCTATGCCTTCATTTATTCTAATATATGAACAATTGGAATGCTTTGTCTAGTTTAACTCTAAAAGTCCAATTAAATTTTTTCTTAAAATTGTATTAAATTTAAATTATTTTTAAAAATTAAATATTAATGACACTATAGATTTTAGTTTAATTACTAAAAGAAGTTGTTAAGAATAATTCCTTGGATTCCATCTCTGCCAATTATCTTGTAAGCTTCATACAATTTTATCACTTTTGCAGAAGAAATTGTCTGTGAACTTTAGCAAATTGATCCACAATATATAGAAAAATAAGGTGTATCAAACTTAAAATCAAAATTTTCTATATATCAAATAAAAATATAAAACAAAGTAGGAAATAATATAAATGTCATCGGATTTAATATTCTTAATATATTGAAAGCACTGGTAATTATAAATATTATTCCAATTTAGAAATAAACCAAAGAAATAAATAATTTGTATCATAAAAATACTAACAGACATATAAAGTATATCAAGCATGAAAATTTAGAGTTTTGTGGGTCTTTATTTCACATTCATTCTAAACCACTTACTGTAGCTGGAGAGCTTGTCTCCAGGTCACACCAAGCCCCCGCAGTCCCACAACCCACGTATAAAATAATCACTCAGACACTTATATTACTTATAAACTGTATGGCCATGGCAGGCTTCTTGTTGTCTACTTCTTCTATCTTAAATTTACCCATTTCTATTAATCTATAAGTTGCCACGTGGCTCATGGCTTACCAGTACCTTACATCTTGCTTGTCATGAAGGCGGCTGGCAGGTCTCTCCCTCTGCCTTCCTGTTCCCTCAATTCTCCTCTCTGTTAGTCCCGCCTATACTTCCTATCTGGCTACTGGCCAATCAGTGTTTTATTTATTAACCAATCAGAGCAACACATTTGCCATATGGAACATCTCACAGCAACTTATGGCTAGACTAACATTATTGTATGAAGCAAGAAGACAGTTAAGCATGACAGCTTCAGAATATTCTATTTAATATGCAAAGGTGATATGATTTTCTCATGTTGAACAATGAAATTGAGGTATTTTTTCAGAGATTTATTTGGGAGCAACATTTCCATCTTCTAAACTAGTTCACCAAGTTACGGCCTGAGCCATTGAAGCAAATTCTAAAATATATCTGTTGTTAGTACTCTGCCTTTGTACAACTGTTTAAATCTCTTTACTTCTTTGTTTCTTTATCAGTGAAAGGAGATAGAATTCCTCAAAAGTGCTCCTTAAAGATGTCGCTGTCCTACTCTTGAAACCAGAGAATGTTATGGGAGATGCAAAATTACAAAATAAGGTTACATATGGAAATATGGTTGCTAATAAAGCAACTTTAAAGACCGGGAGAAAAATGGCTGTTCTGGTGAACACAATGTTTACACAGAATCTGAGGAGGAGGGTGAATGGAGTTGTGACAATGATGTGATGTCCTAGGATATCTCAACCTTTCCTTTGAGAGTGGAGGCAGGGCTCCAGGATTGTGAGACAGCCTCAGGAAATAAAAAAAAAATTAGACAGAAACAGATATAGTTTTCTACCTCAGAAAACCTACAAAGAAACAGCCATCGTGACTAAGTATTATAGCTCATTAAAACTTTTCTGTTTCTGACCCCTGGTATATCAGATAACAAATTTACATTACTGATCTATTAAACTTGTGATAATTTGTTAGAGTTATCAGAAAATAATATGATTTTGAGGGGGATAAATAAGGCAATTTACTGGAAACCATTGGAAATTACCTTGAAATATTTTACTATGATAAGCATACAATAATAAGAGCAGTGTTTGAAAGTGTGTGTTGTGCATCCAGGAATACAGAAGAATTGAAAAGTACATACTTCCAGTTGTCTAGAAAATTCTCTAAAGTAGACTACATGTATTTTTTTCTATGTGAAATATTGCAGAAGCCAACATTGTACATCTTTAAACCCTCCCTTCCTAGGAAAGTACCGCATTCTTGCTATCCCTTTAAGCATTTGTAGTGACAAAAATCATAAATAAAATACTTTTGTCGACAGCTTTCTTTGGCAAGATAAAGGGAATTTTTTTTTTAAATCTCTTCATATAGTTCTGGGATGAAACCTCTTTAACAATGAGCTAGAAGATAAAACCAACATCCTCATTGGGCAGAGGATTTGGAGAAATCTAAGCACTCAATGTTATTACTAAGCAATAGAGTCAAACAACTCTCAGCAATGCCATTTAGTGAATGTCTTTACTATCTGATCCAGTTTGCAGCTAAAAGCAGTCTTACTGGAATTTTTGCCAAGGCCAGCTGGCTTTTGCGATTGTCCACAGAGAGACTTTCTGTAGATTTCTTTTGACAACTAATTGGCCATCCATCAGCCATATTGAGCATCTCCTTTAGCACTGTTTACTGGCTTTACTGTGCAGGTGGAGAGAGGACACATGCAATTCACAGTTTTTGAGACTCCATTCAGCAAGGCCCTTAATGTCTGTTGGCAAGTTAGGTTGTATTTAACAGGCATTTTCATGAGTAAACTGGTGAATTTTTAAAATGGTAAGTCAATTGAGAAATTCTTCCAAGATAAATTAGGGAAGGGATACATATGGTCATAACAATGGTACAGGCATGGCAGTGTTTCAAAGAACATTCTGGTGTGACAGATAGTGTGACCTCCTTTTTTATGTGCCTTATGGATTTGCAATATCATACATTTTTAGATCCAATTATGTTACTATTTTTTAATGTTCTGTGAAAATTCAGTACTGATGTTTAGATCCATAGTTCATAACCAACAAAAATGCTAGCCATGAGGGACAGATAAGCAAAGTTGGAGCCAAAAGTAAAGGCGAAATATATTGAGCAAGAAATAATGTGTATGATGGAGAGAAGAATGTGGAGTCCACACAAAGAAAAAATTCCTTTTGAAAGTAACCAGGATACAATGTGACCTTATGAAAAGATACATGTCTACAGGTGTTGGAATAGGAATGGGATAAAATTGTGTTTTGATACGCTGAGCTACATAGCTTTAGATAACTCATTAGCCAACTCTTGGTCCTGGTTTCTTTATGCAGGTAGGGAGAGTGATATTTATAACTAATACACATTTTTGAAAAGTTATTTAATTTTGATAGTTTTAAATGTGTACAATGAAATTGATCACATGAACTTCCCATTACTCCCTTCCTTACTTTCTCTCCTATTTTCTTTTCCACATGCCCTTTCCCAATTGCATTTCTTTTTTTATAATCCAGTAAGTCGAGTTATTCTATACACTTTTTAATGATATATTGCAAGTATTCTAACGTACCCTTGTGAGAAAATCCCAAGCTCCTGTGCTTCCACTGAGCAATGCTCTAATTTAGTGTACAGACACTTAAAGATCCAACAGGCAGAGCTACATTCAGGGATATACTTAGCCTGAGCATCAATCTGAGCAGATTGCTTATTTAGACAATGCCGTACAGACTCTAGAGTCTTATTCATATATATGGATCATGATCTCATGGACATAAAAAAACTTGGCATCTACAAACTCTAGAATAGGCCAAACTCCATTTGTTAAGTAATAAATATTTTTTAAGTAATTTTCTTCTTCATACTTGTCCTGGTTAGTTTTTATTGCCAACTTGAGACAACCTAGGGTCAACTGGGAAGAAAGACCATCAAATGAATAATTGTCCTGTGGCCATGCCTGTGAGTGATTGTCTTGATTTATGACTTACAAGGAAGAACCCACCCATCTGTGGGGAATACGATACTTACACTGATGGTCCCAGGCAATAAAAGAAAGCTCATTGAGCATAACCTTGTGTGAAAACCCAGTAAGAAGTGTTACTCCAGGGTTTCTGCTTCAGGTTCTTGACTGTGATTCCTGCCTTAAATTCCTTCTGTGATAGATTATGAACAGGAAGTGTTATCCAAATAAGCCCTTCCCTCCAAAAATTATGTTTGGTAATGATGTTTATTACAGCAACAGAAAGGAAACTATAAATGAACTTTATGATAAACAGAACTCAGATTGGCTAGTGCTTATGGGATGTTGCTTTTCCAATTACAAAGAAAAGTGTACCTTCTTCTTCTTCTTCTTCTTCTTCTTCTTCTTCTTCTTCTTCTTCTTCCTCTTCCTCTTCTTCTTCCTCTTCTTTTATTTTCATTTTTTGCTTTATAGTATCCAGTTATTTTTAACAGGAGAACTACATCATGAATCCATAGCTTTTAGAGGCTTTATATTATTCCTTGTATATCACTATAGGGGTTGATCCTGAACATGAAGCTTGCCAATGGACATTTGCCTTGAAGTAGATATATGACAGTAGGTGCTATGTCACAGCCTTGGTGTATTAGTTGCATTTAGATGGCTTTATCCTGTTTAGTTATGTCAAAATTCTTTGAGAACGTGAAACAGTTCTTCCTGATTTTCTTCGTCAATTTAAAATAAAGATGAGTAATATAAATTACCTTGAACGCAGAGTTCTCAAGAATAAAG
This sequence comes from Peromyscus eremicus, assembly GCF_949786415.1. Lineage (NCBI taxonomy): Eukaryota > Metazoa > Chordata > Mammalia > Rodentia > Cricetidae > Peromyscus > Peromyscus eremicus. Next base: position 75,457,760 of record NC_081422.1, read on the forward strand.
AACAACCTCTCAATTTATTAGACAAGCAAGTTAAGGCAAATGACTTCAACACTTGGTTTTCATAGCATTAAAATTATGATGATGGTGATGATGATAATGATTGCTGAAAATGATGTCCATTATAGTCTTTTGCATACAAATCATATTTGAATGTTAATCTCAAAATATTGAAAGTACAGAAATGGTAATCAGAGATAATGGAGAAAATGGGAAAGAGAGGAATAGGATGAGATTGATAGTGGATATTAAATTGCAGTCGAAAGAACTGAGAAGTCCTAGAATGTTCTTGCACTATAGTCTGAATATAGATAATGTCAATATTTTGCTTCACAATGTTTACTTCACAAATCAGGAATGAAAGACTCTCAATGGATTTTTTGTTTTAGTAGTGAAGTGATAAATTCTTGAGGAGATATATATATATATATATATATATATATATATATATATATATATATATAAAATTTGAAATACTGCATAATGAATATATGTATCAAAATATCAGGATGCCTCATAAATTATACATTTTTATGTTTTTTTTTTTTTGTTTTTTGAGACAGGGGTTTTCTGTGTAGTCCTGGCTGTCCTGGAATACATTCTGGAGTCCAGGCTGGCATCAAACTCACAGAGATCCACCTGCCTCTGCCTCCCAAGTGTTGGGATTAAAGGCATGCAACATCACCTCACGACAAGTATTTTTTTAATGTTTACTTTTACAAAGTAAATTTCAATTCAAAATAAGACTTATTTTGCAAGATCCTCATGATTATCAAGTAAGATAATATACACAGAGTTCCAGGCAACTAACCAGAGTCTGGAAGTACTGTAATCTCTAAGTCTGGACTTCCAGGGGGTGAGTGCTCTGGTAAAAAACATTGCCACAACATTTAAATGTCATTCATCTCCTCTCCATTGGATTCCATTTTGAAGTCTGTAAAATGTGATACCACAAGTAAGAAGCAGGTTTTTAATTAAGATTTTGAGGGAAAACATCAGAATTATAAAAGGCTTCTACTCCTAGATTCTGGTACATACGTGCAAATGTGCTAGTGTCTGGATATCCTAATAAGACTGTTTTGATTCTGCAGTGCTGAATATGATATCAGTGAGATGAGTAACAGCTGTCAAGTCCTTTCCATTCATTGGAGCGTTTTTGGATGGAACAAGGAAGGCAAATATCTTTGTGATTTGGAAAGAACAATAGTCTTTCAAGATAATCTGGGAATGCCATAGCAAGAGCACATAGGTCCAGACACATTGACACACCAAGGACCCCAAAAGAGACTACATAACAATACTTGACCATTTTATGACACACGTTGTCTTCTTCTCTCCTTTCCTTCAACAATCCTGTTCGACAATCTAAGTTCGACAGATGGTTTAGTATCACAGGGTTTCTGCTGCATGAGCATTAGCAAGGCAGTTCCTAATCCAAACTATGCCCAACTCAACTCACACTCACTTCATGAGTTTCTTTAGGTTTCTTTGAACAAAATCCCTACAGTGTGAATGCCTTCATGAGGAACACTTTGCCATGCATGCTAGGGTCTGCACACATTGACTCTGGAGTGCCCTTTGAGTACATTGTTGAACCTTAGTTTATTTCAGCCCTTCATCTTTAAAATGCAGGAAACATGTCACTCAGGCATGGGTGAAGATTAAAGGTGCAGTACATTTAAAAGAGTGCCTGGAATACAGCGACTTCCCAAAAGTTTTTTTTTTTTTTTTTTTTTTTTTTTTTTAATCATCATTCACATGACTTCATGGCATCAAATTTAGTTTCTAAGCAGGAGGAAAAGGAAGAGTAGGAATAAGCTTGTGTAATAATGCTTCATAAGGCTAGGCTAGAAAGATAATTTTTTCTATGTGAGGTAATGAAAATGAATACACACATGATATTACAACTGTTTTAAAATTCTTTTTGCTCTGTTACTGCATTTAATCAAAATCGGAAATACTTCCTCACATAATCCATCATGGGTCTTCTGACAAGTACCTCAGATCATCTATGACATGGAAACTAATCCATGATGCAGAATCAGTCCTTTAAGTCATCTGGTAAGAGCCTTTGCATCATAATATCTGCATTTCCAGATCCTGTTATCTTTGTGTGCTCTTGCAATTTTGTGCCATGAGTACACCACTTGTTCCCAGAATGATATTCCTGGCATTCTAGGCCTCTGTAGACAAGACGCAAAGGGAGGGCCATCATCTTAGAGCTCCCTGTCACCACACCTCTTCTGGAGTTTACATGATCTTTCTATGGAGAATGGTTCAATTTAGATACACAGACAGACCTTTCCTCCAAGCCAAGTGACTTCCAGATTCACAATCATAAGTAGGCAAAAATCACCTCTTTTTCAGTAGTACATCTTGCATCAGTGAAGATCTTAGGATAACTGAAACCTGGAATGGCATACTATTTCATAGCTTACTTCAGTTAAGTAGAATTCTTGGCAGTTAAGTAGAGAAACTCAGGTATCATATAAGCCATTGTGGTATGACCTAGATGTTAACCATTTATACTGGAAAGACTATTGACACTTTTGAAGTTAGCATATCTTAGTCAATTGCTAGACTTTTGAGCAGATAAGTAGTTCAGAGAGAAATATGCTTATAAATATAACAAAAATAATCATTGGTCATGATTTTCCTGGTAATTATATTAATATGTACATACAATGAGACTTATTTAAACATATCTAACAAAAATTTTCTTCAAGATTACTATTTTATCTTTATTCTGTAATTTTATATTTACTTTGTTCTTCAATATGAGTTTATTACTATAGCTAACCTATTCAGTCCGTGTAATGTTGCTTGTATGTATGTTTGCAGAACTGTTTGTTTGGCACCAGACAGTGAATTGGAGTGCTCTTCTCTGGGCAGGGACACCTCTCCCACTCCCTTCTTTTTCAGCTGTATTAATGGTACTCATTTTTTGAGTCATATTTATTTTATAGCTACACCTTAGCTAAAAATTTAGTTAAATTTTATCATTCCTTAGCTTGCTATCATTTAGTTGTTTCTTTATTCTATTATGGAGCAGATTTTTATATAGTCATTATGCGTCAGGCCACAGTTAGCACTAGTCCTGTAAAAATGAACTTAGAGATATTCAGTTTAACAAAACCAAATACTAAGAAATAATTAAATCTAGGAAAAGAGCAGACTTATGGCAGCAACAATTTCTTCCTTTAGCAGCAGCTGAATTTATGGGGGATTTTCTAACATTTGTTGAGATGTCTCAATGTAGTTATTACAGGGAAAGGACACTAACCGTGGAATGTTCCATTCAAAGATCCAGTTTTCAGGTTCTTAGAGGACCTGTCACTGATTTGAGATGGCAAGAGCAATTTCCAGTTGCTTTCCACCTGGTTAAGAGAACCAGCATATTTGGGCTCTCCTTCAAGTTCAGGGAAACTTGCACCAAATGGCCAGAGTCCTTTTCCATCAGGTTGGGCTGTGGCTTCATAATGTCTTCTGTGTCCCTAAGATTTTGAGATTCCAAACAGCCTTCTATGTGGGAGCTGCTTCTTAAAAGGACTACACTTATATAATACCTTAATGTTTTGGCCTTTAAAAGTATCCACGGGGCTGGAGGGATGGCTCAGAGGATAAGAGCACTGGCTGCTCTTCCAGAGGTCCTGAGTTGAATTCCCAGCAACTACATGGTGGCTCAAAACCATCTATAATGCAATCTGGTACCCTCTTCTGGAATGTAGGCAGAACATCATATACATAAAAATAAGTAAATCTTAAAAAAAGTATTCACTTGACAACTTTATTTATTAATATTTAATTCTGTCAAAATGTCAAGCATGCGACTTGATCTCCCACCTAGATCTTGACAGAATTGATCAGGAATGGCCTTTCATATTCTTCACATCCTATAATCTCCCTGATGAAACTGTTCCTAATGGTCATTGTGTCATATTTGATGAAGTGGTACAGGTGAGAGACCAGTGGAAATTCCTAGTATGTGACATTTCATGTCAATAAAATGATTAATGTGAACAGTTCACATTTTTAAGTACAGAAATCAATGGCATTAGGAATACTTACGCATTTTCTGAATGAGCTAGCTCCTCTCAGGACAGACAGACACTCTGACATGAGAACACTGTGGACATGCTGAAGAACATCTTCAAGTCTCCAGAAAGGGGAATTGCATTAAAACACAGGGCAGGAGGCATTCTCTAACTTGTCACTGGTTTCATTTGTGATGTATGCAGTGATATGAATGTGAAAATACAAGAGAGCTTCAGAAAGGAATGCAGTTTATAAACAGAAGAAAAGAAATAGATGGTGTCAAACACCATCCTGAGATATCCTATGTGATAAGAACATGCCTGGTAGATTCTCAGAACCAAAGACTTATAGACTAACATAATTAAATGGGATTTCATAATATGTATGATTTTATATTGAAAAATAAATGCTCAGTAGATGAGGAATGAACTTTAGACAGCTAAAATTCTGAAACACCTGAAACTCCTAGTAGTAACTTCTTATACAGAGGCAAATGTAAACAAGTTCAATAATATGCTACAATCATTATAGTGGGCATAGCTGATAAGTATGAATGGGTCCATGATACGATACAATTATAATTTAATCTATAATGTAATATTCTTACTTTTCTGCATCAACCTAGTAGAACTAATCACAGTAAGGATTGCCGAGCCCTATATTAGACAAAGAAGGCCACACAGATCTACTCGTCTATGATGAAAGAAGGAGGCTGAGCTTCTTGAGAGAACTAAAGGATTAGAACAATACAGTATCATCAGCCCAAAATGTTTGGTAAGTGGAGACCTATATACAATAGGGATAGCAATGACTTTACACAATTAGTTACTTCCTTATTTACGTTAAAATACTTAATATAGGGATTTAAGAGATAGTTCAGCCAGTAAAGTTGTTACTCCACAGGCATGAGGATCTCTGACTTCAGATTCCCTTCACCCAGGAAAAATCCAGGCATGACATGCATGGTCCTGTAGCTATAATCCCAGCATTGAGGTTTCAAAGATAGGAAGACCTCTGGAGCTTTCTGGCCTGGCAGTCTAGCTAAACCAGTGAGCTCCAGGTTCAATGAGATAACAGATTTCAAAACACTAAGCCTGATACCTGGAAAAATAGTAGAAGTTCAATAATTGAGATCTGAAAGGCAACAAAATAATTATTTGGTTAGATTCAAATTATTCTAGCTGAAGAAGTAAGTGCTTTGCAAGATGACTAGATGATGATAATCTTGATACTTAAACACTTCACCCTACACTTCCCAGGAAATATGTCTAGTTAAGTCTTACTTGCACTAAAAATTTTAATGATAATGATCCATAACTAGTACTTCATCAACACCCAAAGACAGTTATAATGATTTTTAACTACTGTCTGCAAATCACTTATTGCTGTACCTTCCACCAAACAACATATTTTTCAAATCCCTTTTAACCTTAGTTTTTCCATTACCATGTCCACAAACACTACAGATATAGAACACAAATTCCTCTCACACATCTTATCTGTTCAAATAAATGATATACTTCCTTATGAGACATGTCTCTAGAATATTGCAACCCTACTGCATTGTTGCTAATTTAGTCTATAACTACAATAAATGTTTTGAAAGTAAATATAAAGGAACATTTTAATCTGATTTTGTTATACACACCTGGAAATTATTATGTGAACTAGATTTACTTTGAGAAAATTGGATGTTTGTATGCAGCTTGGAATTTTAACCCTTGGGTATCATTTTGCAACACATTCCATGTCTTCAGCATAATTCTTTGAAATAGGGAATGAAAGGCTCCCATTGAACTCAGACATCTCTGGAATTGCAGAAACAAGAATTTTAATAAGAAGCCTTGATAGAAGAATTGCTAAGAAGGTGTTTGTCAGCTAGCCAGCATCTTATACTTAGAATATAACAAGGGTCTTTTGAGTTGTAAATCAACATGAATGACAGCGGAAGTAGGAAAACAAAAACAGAAACTAAAACTCCTCAAAGGCATTACCTATGGAGTTACCATCTTTGGCTACAGTTTTAAGCTCGCGTTAGACTGAAGAATAAAACACATTTTTTTGTCTATTGGTATTTTGTTACTCTAACATTACCTATTTCAAATATCCCAATGATTGTCCAACATTGACTTTTATTTACCAACATTTACATCCTTCTTTTTAAATAAACAGTAGAATGCAACACCCGAAGTTCTCCTACCTGCCAATCAATCCATTTTCCCAGGGTTTCTTTCTTGAGTTTTTTCAGTGGCTCCTGCTATGCCTTAGGTGTAGCAGTTTGATTTTGAACATATGAATTGAGAAGTCATAGTTTAGCCTTGACATAGTGAAGAAGCTTCCATGAATCTGGGAAATCACTGAATATGAATTGCTTTCTTTACATTTGTTCTGCCTTGCAAGGGCATTTTTTATCTCATTACAGAAGTTTGCAATGACTTAATGTATTATAATATTCTCATTTATACTGCACTCATATCTTCAAATGCTTAGAAATGGAGTTAGGATTTCAGACACAAACCAACTTAAGAGTGAATAGAATAATGATTTTGGTTAACCCTGGCAAGCAAATTTTTTTTTTCACTCATGGGAAGTATTAATGCGGTGACTCCATTCCAGAGATTTTTAGTGTTGTGTTATAACTGGTTATAAACTTGAAGGAGACACAGGTCATCTGCCAAGCAAAGGTAAGTATTTCTATCCATCCTCTAAGCTTAGAAGACATCTGGAGCTATACATTTTATTTTTATACTTAAAATAAAAACTTTCAGAAACAAACAAACAAACAAACAAAAAGAAAAACAACAAAGAAACCTAATAGGCTTCAGTGGGATGCAGTGATTATAGACACACTTTTTCCTAGGTTTATTCCTGAAACAGAGGCCTGACTCTGGTGGCTAGCTATTCAAACTTGACCTGCATGACTCTTTGGTTTCCTTGTAATGAGAATTAAGCAATCTTAATTACTTGCAAATATTAAGCACTAAGATATCCCACATGTAAATACCAAGTCTCTCCTCATAAAATATGCACAGTGGTCATTGCATATACTATTACACCTTGGAGCTGAGTAGAAACCTTAAATGGAGAGGCCATTGTACAGTTGCAATATATATTTGGACACTGCAAACTTTATTATCTGTTTTCTCTGCAAGTAGATAAAGAAAGAAAATAATGAAGTCAGTTTCAGATTATAATTACTGATTGCAGGGAGGGATGGTTTTGCTTCAGTGTCAATGGACACTAATTTTAGGACACACCATTCCATTCAGATGTTTGACTTAGTACCACCAATAACCTCTATGTTTGACCTAGGCTAATTCATCAATGTACTTGGTATGGTTCATATCACTGTCAAGTGTTGCCAGTTTAGTTTCATCTCTCTGTACCACCCAGAGGGAATAAAGCAAAGTGGGCGGATCTTCCACTGAGGGCGGTCAGAGGGTCCCACAGGCGTTGCCAATGTGGGTGACAGTAGAGTCCCTGGGATGAACTACAGAGCTGTTAATGGAGTAGAAGCAGGAGACTTTTGAGTAGTAAGAAGCCTCAAAGATGTGACAAGAGTGTTATGGCAAGTAGATGGCAGTGACCAAGACAGACACGCATCAGAGAAGAACACACAATGAGCTGTTCAGGAATTTGGCTGCAAAAGGAAAGCATGTACTTGTGGCAGCTGAACCGCTGCCTGGATGGAGTCTCTGGGCCTATCTGTGTGCCGAGGGGCTCTGCCAGCTGAACAGCTGCACTAGCAGACTGAAACTAGACCAATCTCTGCAGTAGGTGAGAAGAAAGCCAGGCAGGATAGGCAATGCCATCTATAGCTTCACCTTTACACTTGTAATTTCAATCCAATGTTAAGTCAACACAAAAATTAGTGTTTCTGACAATAAAGTAAATCTTAATTATCAATTTTTATAAATGAATGAAAACATTTATTTTACTTAGGCACATTTTATTTCTTAGATTTATAAGCCTATTATTAGTTATATTATGAACACTTAGAGTTTAGTAAGATATTTTACCCTTGGGAATTAGTCATCAAATCATGTAAGCATAATTAAGTTTTAAAATAACAACTAGTACTGATAATATCAACAGCATACACAGTCACATATTATGAATAAGGTACATCATACATATGAGATTATTTTGTTCTTGCAATGAGACCAAATGGTAATATTATTTATATTTTAAGAATGTGGAACTGAAAAGCTACAGTTTAGTGCTAATGGAGCTACTGCATTAAAAAGCCAAGACAGCAGTCAAAGATGGCATGGTACTCCTCACCATATGTATGCATGGAAAGGTAAGCATGGTGCACAGACCCATCTTAAAGGCTTCCTTTGACTGTTTTGTCAATATTGTCACTGGACTGGACATGTTTCCATATGCAAGAAAGCAAGGAATACATCAGTTAGCTATTCTATGGCTTATTTATTAAACTATACGCTAAATATCAGATGCAAGTGTTCTTGTCACAAAGCCTTTTAATGAATAACCAATTTTGGAATTATTGTGATTATTTCAAAATAAGACTTTGTAAGTGAATTTTTCCCAATTCTCTTCTTGCTTAGCCTATCTGGACAAATATGCTTAAATAATTGAAAGTAAGCACTATAATTTCTGTCCCGATTTCAGAAATACTGTTCAATGTCATCAGTAAGCACAGTGTTTATTGTAAATTTTTGTAAATATGTTTGTTTAGGTTAACTATATCACTTTCAATACTAATTTATTTATATTTGAGACATTGATCTTACCAATGTTATTGTAACATAACATGGAAATTTTATAAAGGGTTTACAGACTCTAATACAATTAGGACAAGGATTATGTTTTACTTAGTTAATGTACTGTTAAACACAGCTACTTAAAAATGCATAATTTCTCTCTCTCTCTCTCTCTCTCTCTCTCTCTCTCTCTTTCTCTCTCTCTCTCTCTCTCTCTCTCTCTCTCTCTGTGTGTGTGTGTGTGTGTGTGTGTGTGCACATGTGTGTTGCTGTAATCAGTCAACTAAAGTTTTTCTGTGAAGCTTTGGAGCCTGTCCTGGAACTCCATCTGTAGACCAGGCTGGCCTCGAACTCAGAGATCCACTGCCACTGCCTCTGCCTCCCCAGTGCTGGGATTAAGGGTGTGTGCCACCACCGCCGGGCTTCAACTAAAGTTTTATTAAGATTTTTGCAGAAAGCTGGAAAAGGAAGTCATGCTGTGGTTTTACTTACCTGTAAAATTTACCAATTTTGGCACTGAAGTTATAAGATTCCATTAAGCATGAAACAACAAATTTCTTCTTCTATGCCTTGAGAATCTATCTGTGAGCCTGACAGTTTTGCCTTTAATCCCAGCACTCGGGAGACAGAGCCCGGGGGGGGGGGGGGAGGGGGGCGTGAGTATATCTGTGATATATCTGTGAGTCTGGACTTTAGGGAGAGATCATCCTCCAGAACACAAGAGTCTTCTCTTTAGTGGGCATCAACTTGAAGCTGTCTTTGGGAAAATTTTTAGTTTGACTACTTCAGTTAGTGTAAGTCCATTCACATTCTGTCTTCTTGCTGCTGTTTCTTAGTTATATATATATACCAATGTCCCTGTCTTATTTTTCTGTCTAAATATCCAAACACATCAACCCAAAGACAACTCTTTTTCATCATATTTCTAATTTCTGTGGCATCTGCATTCATCACCCATTGCCTGTGTTTTATTAGTGTCGCTAATGGATTGACTGACAATGTGTTTAAAGAACCAGCTCTTGCCTTTTTGTCCTCTTTGTTATATATTAGATTTCTATATTAATCTCTCCATTACTTTCCTTTTGATCACAGTTTATTATCGCCACTTTCTAACTCAAATGTTGTTAGCTTTTAACTCCCTAGTCTTTCCTCAAAGAACTAATTTAATTGTATCCCAGATTTTTATTTTGATTTTGGTCACTCAATTTTAACAAAACATTTTTATTTTTATGTTAGCCAGAAATTATTAGTAAAATGACTTAACATGTGTACACAAAGCTTTACTTTACATTTTATTTTGTAGTAATTTTGTTTATTTTGATGTGTATAAGTGTTTGTTTGAGTGTATGTCTGTACACCACATGTGTGTAGTACCCACAGAGACCAGAAGTGAGTGTTGTATCTCCTGGGACTAGAGTTACAGATGACCTTGAACCATGATGTTAGTGCTGGAAAACTAATCCAGGGCTTTTGCACATGAGCAGCCAGTGCTCTTAACCACTGAGCCATCTTTCAAAGCCCGTAGCTTTCCATTTTTATTACATAGTGATGACAGATAAATGAGATAGTAATTTTAAGTAATTGAAATTTGCCTACATCTGATAGATTGGTTGAATTGGTTGATATAAATCAGGTACTGTTTTACATGATTGTGTTGATCAAATAAACTGTGTATAATTGAAAAGCTTACATTATACAGTTGTTACAACCATTAATTTTGCATATAAATATCTAATTGCTCTAACATCAGCTCTTGAAAGCAACCATTTCCCAATACATTCACTTAGAATCTCTGTTGAAAATTAATTGACAATAAATACAGTGATTTACTTTTGAGTTTTCAATACAATCAATGTACAGATAGAAACATACAAAAATATATTTATATATAGTTATCTAGCCATACTACCTCTGTAACTGTACTTTAAAAATAAGTTTTCAAAGTGCAAAGTGCAAAACCCTCAAATTTTGATGGTTTAAGGACATTTTGTTCATTCTAGGTATTTTGCTTTTTAAAATCAATTTTGATGTCAGCTTGGCATTTTTTATTTTAAAGGGACCTAGTGCACATTTGACTCTATTGTATTGCATCTGCAGATCAATTTGGATAGAAATGCTGAGAACCAACCTTGATTCTCCCAGTCCATGAACATGAAATGCCTCTCCAATTTTTTATCTTCCTTTATTTTCCCCACCCATGTGCTGACATTTTCCATGTGAAAATTTTTTATTTCTTGATAATCCTTCATTAATTTTATCCTTTAAGATGCTATTACAAATTAAGTTGCATCATGTATTTTGTTTTTAGACTCTTTGTTGCTCATATATAGAAATATAGTGAGACTATCAATTAATCATCATGTTTTGTGTAGTTGTGTATTCTCATATAACTATAAATTATGGTACAGAAAGATTATGTGTTATAGTCACCAAGTTTTCTTAAATGACAACATCTGGGAACTTCTTTTTTTATTATTAAAAATAGATTCTTCTCTCATACAATACATCCCAAGCACAGATCCCCCTCCCTCCTCTCTTGCAAATTACTCCCCTCCAGTCCACTCTCCCCCAGGTCCACTCTCTCTCAATTTCCCTTCAGAAAAGAGCAGGCCTCCAAGAGACAACAACTAAACAAGACAAAACAGACTACAGTAAGACAAGGCGAAAGTCCACATATCAAGGCTGGAGAAGACAACCCACCAGGAGGGAAAAAGATTCAATAGCAAGTAAAAGAATCAGAGACACACCCACCCACTTCCACTGTTAGGAGTCCCAAAAAACACCAAGCTAACAGCCATAATATATACACAGAGGACCTGGTGTTATGATTTACTTTACCCATTCTATAGGTGAGCAGTGATGTTTCATTATGGTTTGGCTTGAATTTCCCTGACTGCTAGTGATGATGAGCAGTTTCCATGTGTTGTATGCTTTATTTGCAGGTTGGTCATTTCTTATAGGTGAAAATATAATTGATGTTGGCATACTTGATCCCTCCTACTTTCTTATATTTGTCTATATTAATCCTAACCTTTTGTGGATCCTTGAGAATTTTCTACATATAGGATTATATCATCTGAAAGTGACATCTTTCTTCTTATTTTATAATTTGAGTGCTTTTTTTTTTTCATTTCAATCTGAGCACAAAGTGGGGAAGGCAGGCTAAGTTCCTCCTCTTTTCTGTTGAGATGGAGGTTCTTAACTTGATTTTTCTTGCACAGAGAAGCATCCTGATTGTTTTGAATCACTTCATTTGAGGGATTGTTTTGTCCAAGGCATAATTTTATTAAATGAGTTCAAATGGCTTATTGACAATGTGTAGTAATACAATTGACTTTTGTTTTTTAAAACCATAGTTTATAATCTTGCTACTCATTTGTTTTCACAGCAGCTGCTTTAATATTTCTGTTTAATAGCCACACTTTCTCCAAAAATTAACAGAATAGTGTTTTATTTATTTTTCAATATTTGCATTAGTCACATTTCTGTCTCTGTGACAGAATGCCTAATGTGAACAACTGAACAGGTGGAATGATTTATTTTAGGTTACAGTTGCAGAAGTGTTGATCTATCATCACCACCACCATTGATTCTGGACCCACAGCAATGAGAAAATAACAGTGGAAGTGTGTAGCATAGACTTCATGATGATCAGAAGGCATTTTATGAATCCATCAAAGAATTGGCTGATCAATTCGGTAAAAGCTTTCAGGTTTTGATTACTATCTAAGAACTCAACAGTTGACAACCAAAAAGATTCCACATAAACAAGTGAGGGGATAAAAATAATACCAAGAAAAGCCATTCAAAAGATCATAGTTTTTCAACTGGTATATGAAAATTATTCAATTGAAAAGTACATTGTAGTCATTTTATAAACCAATAACACATTCTTAATGTGGAGTCCAGAATGGCAACACAAGTGTCACCAATTATTTGTTGAAAATGCAAAATCCTAGGCCTCAAACCAGGATCCAGTAACAAAAGCAGAACCATGGAGGGAGAATCTCAGCAGCCTGTGTTTTAACAAGGCCTCCATAGGCTCACAGTTCATGTCATAGTTCTAAAGTTACTGACTCAAATCATATCCTACAATTACTAGCCAGCTTAAATCCTTAGCCAAATGACACAAACAAAAGAAAAACTTGTGTGTCACAGGAAGAGCATGATCTCATCAGGCCTGCATTCTGGAATAGACTTCAGTCAGCTTATGTTCACAGACTCATGAAACTCTGTCCCTGGAATTAATGGACCTTGAACATATGACAGTCATTTCTATTTCATGGTGGTCTAACTGGTCTCTTTACCTATATAGATCTTGAAACTTTTCTTTAATCTGACCTAATCTGGTCCAGAGATTGTAACATGTGATCCTACCTAAAAACAGCAACAACAACAACAAAAACAAAACCAACATTTTTACATACAATATATTTTGATCATATTCTTTCCCTTTACCCAATTCCTCCAAAATCCTCCTCACCTCCCTACTCACCAAACTTCATGCTTCTTACATGCATGTTTTCATTCTCCATTCCCCACCTCCCCACATTCAAATTATAAAAAAAAAAGGTCAAAACAAATAAACAAAAAAAAAAACAGTAAAATAAAACAAAAGACACATAAAATGAACATGGAGTCAATTTTCTGTGGGCCAACTACTCCTGGGCATAGGTCCCGCCCTGGAGTGTGGTGGATATACTCAGTGACAATCTATTGTACAAAACTGATTTTCCCTTCTTTAGCAAGAATCAATTAAAAATAGTTTGTTGGTTAGGAGTGGAACTTTGTGCCCAATTCTCTTTCTCAGTGCTGGAATTTTGTCTGTTTTAAACATATACAGGTCTTGTTTTCTGTTGTCACGGTCCCTATGAGTTTATATGTGCATCAATCCTGTTGTGTCTAGAAGATACACTTTCCTACCACCTCTGGCCCTTACAGTGCTTACACTTCCTTTGAAAGAAAATGTCCCGCAAAGGGAGTGGCACTATTAGGAGGTATGGATTCGCTGGATTATGTGTGGTCTTATTGGAGGAAGTGTGTCAATTTGGGAGTGGGCTTCGTGGTCATCTTTGCTCAAGCATTGCTCAGTGTGACACCTAGTTCACTTCCAGTTGCCTGCAAGTCAAGGTATAAGACACTTGGCTGCTACTTCTCCAGCACCATGTCTTTCTGCACGCCACCAGGTCCCATCATGATGATAATGCAGTAAGTTGCTGAATTATAAGCCACCCATTAAATGTTTCCTTCATAAGAGTTGTCATGATCATCATACCTCTTCACAGCAATAGAAACCCCAACTAAGACAGAAGTTGGTTCCAGGGACTGGGGCATTATTGTGATAGGCCTGACCATGTTTCTGTTTGTAGAAATTTGGACATTGGTATTTTGTGTTAGGAAAGCAGTAGAGTGCTTTAAGCACTGCTTAATGCACTGTACTACCAGGAGCATGAAAGACAATGGTGCTGAAAATTATTTGAACTGTTGGGGATTGGGGCGCGGCTCAAGAGGTTTCAGGATAATTTTAGTATGTTGCCTAGATATTGTTCTTGTGATATTTTGGTGAAGAATGTGGCTACCTTTGACCCTTATCCAAAAAGCCTGCCTGAGGATAAAGTAAAGAGTTTCAGATTAATTCTGTTGACATAGGAGATCTGAAAACAGCCTATTTTAGACTCTGCTATTTGGTTATTAGTAGTAAGATTTACAATGAAGAGGAGCAGGCTGAACAGGTAAATTACAAAACGTAAAATTTGAGAAGAAAAGGAACACCAGGAAATTGAATGGAGCTAAATCCTGTGTTCAAGGAGATAAACAGATTAAGGAATGGGATAAAGGGAGTGGAGACCTCAGAGCAAGATCCTACCCAGCTAAGTTTCCAACTTGTAAAAAGAAATTAAATCAAGCTTAGAGCTGGGTGTGATGGTGTATGCCTTTAATCCCAGCACTCAAAAGGCAGAGGCTGGCATACTTCTGAATTTGAGTCCAGCCTGTTCTACAGAGCAAGTTCAAGGATAGACAAGCTTAGACAGTAAAGAAAACCATCAAAACCAGAAAGCTGATGAAGTTGTTACTGTACAAGAGAGCCATGTTCCAGCCCCAGCAAGCAGAAGAACTTAGCAGCTTCGGCCACATGGCTCTGGCTTTAGAGTTAAAGAAAGAAGAAAGGGGTTATGGAATATTCCTTTTTGACTAAGGAAAGCTGTTGAACCCAGACATGTTTCAGGGGTTTCCCTGAATGGAGGCCTAGAGGGGCCATTGTGTGAAGCTGTGAAGGAGAAGCCTGGATTGCCTTGAAGACCCCAAGATGTTAGAGATGTGGGATACCTGCCTAGGAAAGCTGCTGACAGGGGGTGGAACCAGCTCAAGATATAGAAGTTTGTTGCAGTCAACAGAGTTGAAAAGAGTTGGAGTTTTGAAGAACATTTTGACTTCAGACATGGAGATGCAGAATTTGGAGTTTGCACAGCTGGTGTTCAGTCTTGCTTTGGTCCAGTATCTCTTCATTATGCTCCCTTCCCTACTTTTTGGAATGGTAATGTATATCTTGTGCCATTATGTGCTGGAAGTACACAATCTGCTTGATTTTCCAGGAGATTACAGTTGAGAGATCGCATGAATCTCTGAAGAGACTTTGAACTTTAGACTTCTAAATAAGTTTGAGACTGTTACAGACTATAGGGACTTTTAAAGTTGGACTGAATGCATTTTCCCATTATAATTTGGCTACAAGCCTTCATGGGCCAGGGCATGGAATGTGGTGGTTTGAAAGAAAATCCCCCCCACAACAGGAGTGGCACTATTATGAGGTATGGATTCGTTAGAGTAGGTGTGGTCTTATTAGAGGAATTATGTCACTATGAAGGTGGGCTGTGGAGTCTCCTTTGCTCAAGCTTTGCTCAGTGTGACACCTAGCTTACTTCCTATTGCCTGGAAGTGAAGATGTAGGACACTCAGGTACTTCTCTGGTACCATGTCTTTCTGCATGACACCATGTCCCACCATGATGATAATGGACTAAACCTCTGAGCTGTAAGCCACCCTATTAAATGTTTTTATTTACACTAGTTGTTGTGGTCATGGTGTCTCTTCACAGCAATAGAAACTGTAAGACAAAGCTTTTCTGATCAGGATTAAGATATTGACTGACAGCAATTTGTCTTAAGAGTCATTTATTGCTAAATAGAATAAAATAAAATGTGCTTAAACTACATTCTCCAAGGGCTCATGACTTAGTCTCACTTTTTTTTGAACATTTTAGCAGTGTCATGTATAAGTTCCTTCTCATAGCATGGGCTTTAAACACAAGCAATGGTGTTTAGATACTACCATAACATTTGGGCCACTACTGCTCCAGTATATCTTACAGACAGGTCACTGCTGAAGGTGGCAAGGTTTGTTTCTGGGTGATGTTGATGGTTAATTTTCTCCTTTTGTGGTGTGCAGAGTACCTTGAAGCACCTGGAGAGCTATTCAGTAAGGGTGAAGCTTCTAATTGGGCACCAGCTCAATTTCTCCATGTTTTAATTGAGAGGTAAGTGATACCTTCAGCACAAGATCTTACTGCCAGGTTGTACAGGTAACAATAGCTTTTGCAATGTCTTGTGATGTTTTGGAATCAACTCAACAATAATAACTCATTCCTGACATTGGAGTTTTTACTTGATAGCATAAGATGTGTAGTTGGGACATTATCTTCACCATTATATGGTTACCCCACTTAAACACTTTTCATATATGTATGCATTTTAGGAAGTTTCTGCAGTACTAGGTTTCAGGTGTCTTTTCTAAAAGCATTTATCCTCCTTTATCCTGTTCACCAATCCCCTTCTTCATTTAATCCTCCAAAATGGTGACAGACATATTTGATCGCAACACTTAGAAGTCACTGGCAAGTGGATCTTTTTTTTGTCTTCTTTTTTTTTTCATTTTTCTTTATTAAGAATTTTTTTTGCTCACTCCACATACCACTCACAAATCCCCCCCCTCCTCCCTGATCTTTATTAGTTTGAGGCCAGCCTGGTCTACATAGCAAGCTCTGGGCCAGCCAAGGCTACAAAGTGAGTTCTTTATTCCTCCCCTATTTTTTCAACAAGTCATTAAGTTCTGGCACTTAGATTTTGGCAGAGAACCAAATTAATGAGTAAGTAATCACAATAGATTAGGTATGTAGTTCCCAAATTTTCTGAAGCAATGGGATTACTTCTACAAATGAATCTTCACAGGAGTGTAAATGTATAAATTAACACATGAAGAATGGTTACTAAGGAGTTCATTCTGGGTTGTCTTGGCTCAATGAAATTTACAGGGACTGCAAAGAGGACCCTTCTAATCTTTGTTTTTGTTTGTGTGCTCACAACCAGTGCCCTGCATGAAATTTTAAATGTTATGGAAGACACTGTTGGGAACCATTTATAACTGAGACTGAAACTATATTTTAGAAAAATTTCAACATTAGAATTTCCCAGGTTCTATTTTTTTTTTAGCTAAATATGGTTAATTTTCAATAACACAAAACAGCCAAATGACTCTCTAACTTTACACTAAAGAGTACGTTAAGATAAAGAGTCATTAATTCCTTTGGCCCAGTAGGTAATTTTATTACGACTATTGAAAGTGGAACTCATGTTCTCTAGAATCTCTTACCTCTGTATGAATGAGAATTTCCTTTTCACTTAGTTACATTAAAAAGATTACAAGTATTGGCTTCAGTATATTCACAGTCAGTGTTCTCTACATCCAGAATTGCTGTTGGCCACATTAAGGTGAATTAAAGCAAGTCCCAAGGTTTTATGCCAGTGTGGTTTAATAATCACATCTTCTCATTTATTTATTTTTCTAAAATTCTTTTGAGAATATCATTATAGTGGAATGAACCCAAGCAAAAGCAAAATAATGGACATGACCAGAGAAACAAGATGGTACTTGTAAAGGTAGATATTTACTGTTATTTATTTAAATATACAGTGAGAAAATGTTTCCACATTTTGCCCTGGAGCTTTTATATGACAGCCATCTTTCCCTTATGGAAGCAAAGGTGAATGTTTTTAGGAAGCATTCTCTATCAGACTATACAATAATTTGGAGAAAAATATGTATTTGAAAGTTATAAAATACAGCAGAATTATCTAAATAAGATGCTATGTGGCTACTGAAATGTCAATTGCCTTTAAGTAAGCACTCTAAATTAAATTTGCAATCAATTTACTCTGATATACAAAAGTATTAGTGTTTATTGATTTCCTTCCCCTATTGTTTGTGGGAGAGATGTAAAGAAACTTTCAAATTTTCTTCCCTCCAATTATGTAAACCAACTTACATTTATAGATTTAAAAATATGTCTACCTAAGTAATTACACTCCTAGATCACAGTCCAGTTCAAATTATTCCCAAAGTTGAAATCACTGGATATGATTCCCCTTAGTATTATGTGAGTCACTGCTTTCCAAACAAATGCCTCAGATAAATGTCCAGAAGCCTCTATTTTTTGGTTGAGATTTATGTAATGAAAATCACTGACTATCATACTTAACCATGTAATCATTATAAAACCACTAATGGGCATGATCTGTAGTTGCTAAAGCAACAATAAGGGAGGATTTTTTTACAGAATCTCTGCAAGGTATATGGGAACAACCTTGTCATAGTAAATCAGATGTGAAATCATAAGACACAAAAAAAGACCTGTTCAGAGGTCTTCAATATGTATCATTTTCATGAAGAGAGAAAGGCGGAGAAGATGCAAAGAACACATTTAGACATTAGGTATAAAACTGAATTTAGCATCAGTGTTCTTTTGAAGATAGTTGATTTTATCTGCAATAACTTTCTTTCTCTAAAGAGTACCACATTTACTTCATATTTTGAATTAACTCACAATGCGGATCTGACTTGAGAGAGATATAAAGAAATACATCAATTACTTGTAGAAATTCCCAGAAAGGTACTAGAGATAGTTATGAAATAGATATTTTAATAAAAAATGATGTTTTTTTACCTTAGGGAAAAGATGAAAAAACCGCAATGGTTAATATTTTTAAAAATTACTATTACTGTGTGTGCACACATGGTGATATATGAATGTGGCGTGTATGTCAAGACTCACAATGGAAGTCAAAGGACAGCTTTGCAGAGATGGTTCTCTCCTCCCACGTTTACATGGGTTCCAGGGGATGAAACAGGTGGCCAAGCTTCCGCATTAAGCACCTTCATACACTGAGCAAACCCTTAGTAACTGTCTTAAGAGTAGCTTGAATTTTAAAATTTGTTGAACTTTATTGTGAACAGGACTGATTTTTTACCTTTCAAAATACTAACAAGTATTTTTCATGGCAAACACACTTTATCTGTGTTAACTTTTTTCAAGCATAGTTTTTAATTTCTACTCTTAGGCAGAGCCTAGACCCTGCTCTCATATTCATGCAATATTTTATCTGATCTCGCTCATCTGCACGTTTCTTAGATTATACCCATATGAAGCATTTGAGAAGAGAACAAAACACAGAGCACTGAGTCCTGGTTTGGGTCACTTTAGTCTCAAAATACACAATGGGTAGGTTTTCACCTGAAGACAGAGAACACTGGCAAGGTAACAGATATTTACAAGAAGTGCTCTTCAGCTCAAGTATTAGAATTTTATGACGGAACCATGAGAACCATTGATTGAAAAAAGCAGGTCTTCTGTCTTCATGGCTTTCCATAAGTTTTTGAAGGGAGGTAAATGGCCAACTTCACTTTCTATTGCTCACACATGACCTACATTACATCATAATATCTAATGGCATTAGTGATGTCAATAATAGAAATGTTTTGGAAGTTTGCTTTATGCGACACATGCCCTATATAAATAACTATGTAGCAGGAATCTTAAAAGTTCTTATTAATAAAACAAACCTGAGCCAGATATTGGGGTGTACACTGGAAGATCAGAGAGACAGAACAAGCCACAGCTAACCTCACCTGGCCAACTTCTCAGCTGGTCTTGTTTCCTCAGACTGGAAGCTTCTGTGTCCTCATCCCAATGGCTCTCAGCTGAACTGCTGCTCGAAATCCTGAACGCTTAATCAGCCAAATCCTTCTAGTTTCTGGTCCTCATGCCTTATAAACCTTTCTGCTTTCTACCACCACTCCCTGGGATTAAAGGCTGCTTTCTGAGATTAAAGGCATGAGTCACTTTGCCTGGCTGTTTCCAATGCAGCCTTGAACTCACAGAGATCCAGAGGGACTTCTGTCTCTAGAATGCTAGGATTAAAGGCGTGTGCTAACATTTTCTAGCCTAAGTATCTTGTGGCTTTTCTGTTCTCTGACCCCAGATAAGTTTATTAAGGTACACAATATTTTGGGGAACACAATACCACCACATAACTATATACTTGTAAGGGCATTAAAATTTCTTTTAAATATTTGAGTAACAAAAGCAAAACACTTATTTCAAGGAATGGAGTTTTGAGTATTCCTGAGCAGAAATACTTTCTATAACTAGCAAACAGTACCTGAGGCAGGACATCTCAGACGAACACCAAAACATGGCGGTGTGTTTTGAGGCAGCCACTGAGGCACAGACAAAGGCTACAAAACCCAAAACCAAAAATCCAAATAAAAACACGTGATTTATTGTTAGACTTTTGAGAAGGGTAATTTGGAATAAAGACCAATAGTTTTTTTAAATTATATTGGATTTCATTAAATCCCAATGAAAACATTTCAAACTTTGGGTTAGTTACCATACAGAAGAAGCCTCTCTGATGAGGACTGAATGATGCATTAATCAATGGGGACAGCAATATGTCATTAAGAGTCACTTTATCACTGTGTTTCTTTGGAAGAATAGCAGTGAGTTTCCCCCTAGGACCTATGACCTATGTAGTCACAGATTCTTGGCCATAGGATCAGTGTTATGTGGGAGTTCCATCTTATGTGTGGAGTGGGCCTCAAATTCAATCAAAAAGTGGTTGGTTACTCCCATAATATTTTTGTCAAGATTGTACCAGAATATCTGTAAGCATGTCTCTGTAATAGGGGACAGGGTTTGTATTTTGATGATATTAGTGATTACTTTTCTTCTCTCGTGGGGAATAGAGGAACTTAGAGCATCATGAATGCTAGTCAGTAGGGATGAAGCTTCTAATTGGGCACCAGTTCAATTTCTCAATGTATCATATTCTGTATTTTACAGACGAAAGCCTAGAGCTAAGTTTGTGGGAATCAAGATTGGAGTGCAAATGTGTCTTACCTCATCAGCAGTCTGTTTGGCTCATAGAATTATCTGCTTCTGGACACCAATCAGGTCCATGGATAATCTCCTCAGATCTGTCCTAGTACAGACAGATATGGCTAAGATCCAGATCTACCACACCATTACATATATCACAGATAGTATGGGTAATGATTTCTAATTATTATATAGATTTACCACACAGTTACATATACCACAGATAATGCAGGTAATATTTTCTAATTATTATATAGACTGGCTTTGGGTCTTTGAAGAGATTTACCAAAAGATCATAGACCTGCAAGAAGAAACTAGAATTAGGTTTTCTGTATTAATATAAGCTCAGCTGAAAACACTACACACTAACTGTCACCAGAGTGCTGCCCCCTTTTAATTGGATCTCACGTCAATCAGGAACTGAGTAGTATAAAAGTCTACTATGCAAATGAAAACTTTTCAGTTCCTCAAGCTCCAAACCTTGCAATTATTCTTAATTCTTTACTTTTAGATGACATTTATTTAACCTCTTAGGAAATCCTTGTAGCTCTACTTTCTATGTACAGCCACATATAATATGGCTACTTCTTACTAGTTTCATAACTTTGCTGCATTTCTGATCAGCGTTATCTCTCACCTGACTGCTGCAATAAATGCCTAGTTGATCTCCTTGTATTCTTATGTCCTGCACAGGAATATGTCTCTTCTTTGCACAAAATCTTGATGATCTTTGAAAAACTGGTTTAACTCATAATTTCAAACCCTCTCTTGACTTTCTAACTCATTCATGATAAAATTCCTTACAACAATTTACAATGTTGACCATGACATCCTATGCCTCCGTGTTTATCCATAATTACGCCACCCCTTTCTCTATTTGCTCCAGGCACACTTATATCAGGATTTCTGAATTCCTGACCATATTCTTTCCTGCTTGAGTAACTTTGTAAAAGCAGTTTCTTAGAAGCAGTAGGATTTCCTCCCCCATCTTTTTCATTCCTCTACTCAAATGTCATCTGTCCAATTGGTATGATTTTCTACCCAGTTTAAAATTAAACAATCCTTACATAATGTTGTTTTTTTAATCTTAGATTTTCAAAATGATATATTTTCATAGAGCTATGAAACAATGGTCTCTGTTTTGGGCATACTGAGAGGGGGCTTGAGCGTGGTCTGAAAGACTGCAAGTCTATAATAGGTCAGCCTCCTTCCATTTCCAGAATGTCCAAAGAAGAGCGACCAGCTAGTAGTCCATGTTCCAAACATGAGCCTGTGGGGACATTTCAGATTCAAACCATAACAGGTGTTAAGAAGGTGGCATTCCTTTATGATTTTGCTTAAAATCCTCCTGAATGAAAAAAATTTAATTAGGCAAAAATACCTTATTGTTCATGTAAATGAAATGAATCTGTTCTTTCTGTTCTGGTCATTTCTGGAAGCTTCGAAGCTTTTCAGGGGAATGCTTAGAGAATATGATAAAGTCTTAATAAAAATGAAGAGGATCATTCTTTAAGATTATATTTAACCAAAATATATCTAATTATACATAACAATAAATCACATTTTATTTGTGGGTGGTTTTAAACAGATCTCAGCCCTCTAGGACAGCTCCATCTGTTTTAATTTTGTGATTAAGTGAAAAGCTTTAGATTTAGGTTACCCTAAATCAGAAAGTTACATGGGGATAAAGAGCTCATACATTAGTATGTTTATCCAGTGCCTCATTTCCAACTACATTTGCACAACAAGTCACACTATGGTTGGCAAGCACTTTGTCAATGCTGCAAAATGGAACCAAGGGGGCCGCATTTGCCACGGAAAATAAAAGTGCCCACTTGCCATGCTCAAACAAACCAAATCATCATCAGAATTCAGGCAAGTCAAGGCAGCTCTCCATGCCCAAGAGGCTTGGATCCCAGAAAGCACCTTTCAAAGCAACACCACCTCTATCTTCTGCAGGGCACCCCAGGAAGCTGCTGAGTTAGAGATGTTCTGTAGGACATGCCCTCTCTCAGAGCAGCTCAATTCAGCTTCAGTGATTATTCTTTAGAGGTCCAAATCTAGGCACTCGAAAACAGGGAACTAAACATTTCTTTTTGTTAGCAATATCTAATTGCCTTATTTGGTTTTAAATATTTTTTGCCCCTTTGTGTGTGTGTGTGTATGTGTGTGTGTGTGTTTCTACATTTCATGGAACACTTGTAAAGATCAAAGAACAACTTTTAGAAGTCAATTACTCCTCTCACCATGAGGGTCTGGGGATTAAGCTCAGGTTTTCAGGCTTATTAGCAAGCCCACTGAACCACCTGACTAACCCTCACTACCTTATTTGATACATAAACTGATTGTGTTTTACGTTAGAATTCTAGAATCTGTTTCTTCTAAATGGTTTGTTATTAAAAACAAAATTGGTTATGATTAAACAAAATTCACTATTTTTTGTTACCACTTTTAAAGTTAAATTCCCCATGAAGCATATTTAATGTTGTTTTACAAATTTTACATCAGGATGTGAAGAAGTATTGTAGCATATCAGGTTGTGAGGACAGATAGGTTTGAGAAATACTGGCCTAAACCAAATTACTGAAACCAAATTATTTTATTTTAATTTTAATTATTTTTTTACTGAGGTGCTTGGTGAATCCTGGACGTCACTATACCATATCATAATTTTCAGAATTATTTTTGCCAGATAATTTATTATTCTAATGATTCAAAAACCATTTTGGAAAACAGTGTCATATAAAATTCATTGTGTAAAAATCACACTTTTCAAACAGAGAAAATGCCACATTTTGTTTTACTGGAACTTCTCTCATTAAATGGTCACACAGGAAGTCAGATATTTGAGAAAAAATTAGTTTATAATGTCAAAAAATAAATGGTAAGTACATGCACCTGCCCATTACACTATAATTTGTCCCCAAGCAACAATAATAGCAAATAACTAACTTCTAAATGCCAGACTGCCTTTGATAATATTTCCTATGTCAAATCAACAACCTGACTCAAAGAATAAAAAAGTGAACACTGCTGAGCAACTGTTTTGTTGCTTTACTCTTTTTTTTTTTTTTTAGAAATTATTGAAGAACTGTATCAGTAACAAGAATATGACCAGACCAATGAACAAGGGCCAGACTATGAAAGGTGTCATTTGTAAGCTAAGAAACTTGTGCTTACTTTGTACAGGAAATAGAGACAGATATGGCTTAATGCAGTATGCTAAACTGAGCACATACATGCTTTGAGTATGTTATGGTGCCCAGGGCTATGGAGAAATGACTGCTTATTTGAGAGGATAGATTATTGATAAAACATCTACACATAAACCAAGGGCACTCACAGAGTGTTGGTTTCCTGGGCCATACTCTAACATGCTTTAAGAAGAAAAATGCTCTCTCCATTTAGTGTTATTCTTTACTTTCTTTGCTGAAAAGAGATCTGGTTTGTATTTTCTGCCACTAAAATTAGGGTTGCTGACTTGTCTAAGAGTCCAAGTGCCATACTAAACAGACCAATGTCTTTCAGAGGTACAATAAACTCTGTGAACTTATACCATATGTGAGTTCTATATGTCTGTAGACAGGATTTTCACGGGGTCTTCCCCAATCAAACCTGATCCATATCAATCTGGAATGAATCCACAGCCTATCATTTCCTGTGGTAATAAAAGTGTAACCTCTTCCCCAAAGTAATATATCTTTTGACTCCCATTTTGAAGTTAAGACATTTTTGAAATGTATTAATTCACAGTGTTCATAATCTAATGTGTTTTAGCAGCTGTGGTTCCTTCCCCATCAACTAGAACATCTAAAGACAACACAATAACATACAAGATCAGACTATCTGTGCATTTCCAATCTTTAAGTTTTATATCAAATTTACCTTTTACCATAACTAAGGAAAACATTAAGTAGTCCCTGTGCTTATGAAGTGTTTTTAGTTTTTGTTTGTTAGTTTGTTTTTCTTTGTTTGGGAAGAGAAATCTGTTCTGTTATTCAGTCCTGGGAATAGAACCTACTGCTTCGTACCCTCTACTACTGGGCTGTCTACAAGTATTCCATGAAATGTAGGAACACACACACACTCACGTGCATGCACACTCAAACCCACATGTGTGCGCACGAGCACACACATGCACATACACACACACACACACACACACACACACACACACAGAGAGAAAGGGGTAAAAAAAAATTTAAAACCAAATAAGGCAATTAGATATTGATAACAAAAAATGTTTATTTTCTTGTTTTTAAGTGTTTAAATATGGACCATATCTCTAAGTAGCGCTGTGGAATGTCATTCTGCATGCTGTGAATGTGTTGCTCTGATTGGCTGATAAATAAAATGCTGATTGATCGGTAGCCAGGCAGGAAGTATAGGTGGGATAAGCAGGCAAGTAGAATTCTAGGAAGAGGAAGGATGAGTCGGAAGTTGCCAGCCAGACATAGAGGAAGCAAGATGTGAAGGCAGAACTGAGAAAAGGTGCCAAGCCACATGCCTAAACACAAATTAGAATTATGGGTTAATTTAAGTGTAAGAGCTAGTCAGCAATAAGCTTGAGCTAATGGCCATACAGTTTGTAAATAATATAAGCCTCTCTGTGTTTACTTGAGTTTGAGTGGTTGTGGAACCAGAAGGTGAGAGAGATTTCTCCTGATTGACATCTAAGTGGGACACAGGAGAAAACTTTCAGTTACATATGACACGCAGACCTGGGGCAACAATTTCCACCCAAAACCTGAGAAAGCTTTAAAAAGGAGTTCTAAAATGGAGCCAAGAGCATCTTCATAGTGTGTCTTTCAGGAAAGCTGTGATACAGAAATGCTGAGGCCTCCAGGATTGAGCTACAGTATGGTGGGTCAGTGGTGTGTGAGCTAAAACACAGCGTGGTGGATTCCAGCTGCAGTATACGAAGGCATCTCCAAGCTGCATGATGAATTTAGCTTTTGCTACTACAAAAGAAGAAGGAGGAGGAGGAGGAGGAGGAGAAGGAGAAGGAGAAGAAGAGGTTTCTTGGCAGTTTTGGGAAGCTGAGGTGGGTGGAGTCAGCAGCCAAGGCTGCCACTTTTTGTACTAGCCACACAGTTTAGCAATTTAAAATCTATCCTTGTCAGAGAAACATTATAGATTCACAATAAGACAGATTCATGTAGATCTCTTCCATTTCTCCATCATTGGGCAATCCCCGTGTCTTTCTTGGGTCCTGTTTTCCAGGTAGCCACCCTGGTGATGTGAGTAGCAGTCCAGTCATCCTTGTTCCATATCTAGTATCCTCCTATGAGTGAGGACATACCATGTTTGCCTTTCTGAGTCTGGGTTACCTCACTCAGGATGATTTTTTTCTAGATCCATCCATTTGCTTGCAAACCTTATGATGTCATTGTTTTTCTCTGCTGAGTAGTATTCCATCGTGTATATGTACCACATTTTGTTTATCCATTCTTCAGCTGAAGGGCATCTAGGTTGTTTCCATGTTCTGGCTATTACAAACAATGCTGATATGAACATAGCTGAACAAGTGCTCTATGAACCAATGGCTGAGGGGTCACCAACTGGATCAGGCCCTCTGAATGGGTGTGACAGTTGATTGGCTTGATGTGTTTGGGAGGCATCCAAGCAGTGGGACCGGGTCCTGTGCTCATTGCATGTGTTGGCTGTTTGAAACCTGAGGCCTATGCAGGGTCGCTTGGCTTGGCCTGGAAGGAGGGGCCTGGACCTGCCTGGACTGAGTCTACCAGGTTGATCTCAGTCCTGGGGGAGGCTTTGCCCTAGAGGAGGTGGGAATGGGGCGTGGGCTGGGGGAATGTGAGGGGGGCGGGAGGGGGGGAGAACAAGGGAATCTGTGGCTGATATGTAGAACTGAATTGTATTGCAATATAAAAAAAAAGACAGATTCAGATAAAATTAAACTCTAAACGGTTTACAATGTGTATAAAAATGTACATAGGCTTGGAAGAGAAAAGAAAATGAATAGAGATAGTTATATAAAGAAATAGTTTTTAAAAAATAGTCTTTAAAAAGATAGTAAAGGTAATACAAAAAATAAGCCATATAAAGATGGATATTAAACAGAAAATGTGGATTGTGTTGTCTTTGGGTTTTTTAACTGCAGAGAGACATTTGATTGTAAAGGCTACTCAGTTAAATCAATATGTATATTTTAAAAGTATCTTGACTTCAAAATTTGTATCTAAGGATGTGTTGCTTTGGAAAGGAGGCTCTGTTTTTGTTTCCACAGGAAGCAAGAGGCTATGGATTTGTTCCAGGTTAAGATGGATCAGATTTGATCAAGCTAGACCTTTTGAACCTTAACAGATGATATCTATCAACAAAGGTTATAGCCAGTCTTCCCAGGACTTGACCATTATCTCAAATTTTCTCAGGATCCCCATAAGACTACCAATGCCTCCCATCAGAAGGAAGTAGCCTAGAAAACTACAACCACATTCCCCAAAAAAATCAATTATGGATGTTTGTCTTTGTATAGAGTATTGCTTGTAAATTGTTATTGGTCATAGTGATATCTTTCTAAAAGAAAAAAATGAGAATAGGATATAGATATGATAGGATGAAAGGGTATATTATTGAACCTACTTTTAAAGAGCAACAACTTGTTTGAAATGTTTTACATTGCTATGGATTTTAGTTTATTGATACAAATTTAAAGTTAGTTAATTTTGTTATACTATATGTACATTTTAACTCTTGTTTAAGATATTATGTTTATAGAACTCATTTAAAATTGTAATGTGTCATTAAGAAATACAGATTAATAGTTAATCATCTATGATAATCAAACTTGTAGTCATATTAGTTAAGTTTTCTAGATATACATAGATATATTTCAGTTAGGTAGGTAATCTTTAAACACTTCAGAGACTTACGGAATATGGCATTTAAAATGTTTTAAAAACTTAGACTTTTCTGGACAATGACACACATCTGCTCCTGGCAGCACCAATTACTTCAAGGAGAATGATGGGCATTGAATAACCTCATTATGGAGTTTGATTTCTTTGTGGCAAAAGTTAGCCACTGGGCAAAATAAATGCCCTTGTGTCAACTTCTTGACAGTATGTTGTAAAAAGTAGACGTGCAGGACCCATAGGAAGGTGACCACTAAACTTTGCAAGGCGAGATGGTCCTTCAGGTTCCTGCTTCACAGAAGAAACTGCCAGACATTCTACAGGACACAGGAAAAAGTGACTGAGAGACTAGTCCTATGGCCTGAAGATGGATGCCCCAAAGTTGTAGAGGAACTTTGATGACTGTCCAGGCAAACAGCTATCTCTGTCATTCTAAATTTTTGGAAGTTGTTTACAATGCTTTTCCTATTTACTTAGGTAGTATTATATCCTTCTGAGGTATTTGAAGTAGTTGAAGACTAGGTAGTTATAATTTTCCTTGGTTATGATAAAATATAGAATAGATAATATATTTTCTTTAATTTTGCAAAATATAAATATGTAGAGAGCCGTGCATGGCCGCGCCTCAAAGATGGCGCCGGCGTCCGGCTTCCGCCTTCCCGATGGCAAGTGTTCTCTGGGATAAACAACTCCTTATTTGGCTAAGGCTAGGATCTGGCTTGCTTCCGCGCACCTGGACCTAATCTGGCTTGCTTGCGTATGTCTGACCCTATTGGCATTGTCCACGTGGCACTACGGGGTTGGTTGCCCAGTGGCTATAAAGGGCATGGGCTGGCTTTCCCCGAAGTCAGAGAGTGAGAAGATGGCTTTTCCCGGGGTCAGAAGATTGTTCAAGGTTCCTGAATAAACTGCTTGGAGAAGAGCCTGGTGTTGCGTCTTCCTTGCTGGTCGAGGCAGACGCGACATAAATAGACTAGATATTATAACTGTAATTCTTGCTTGATAACCATTTTGTTATATATAATTTTACTATGTTAAAGTTAAAAGCTTTCTTTTTGATTAGACAGAAAAGGGTAAGTGCTGTGGAATGTCATTCTGTATGCTGTGAATGTGTGTTGCTCTGAATGGTTGATAAATAAAATTCTGATTGGCCAGTAGCAGGATATAAAAGGATAAGCAGACAAGAAGAATTCTGGGAAGAGGAAGGCTGAGTAAGGAGTCATCAGCCAGACACAGTGGAAGCAAGATGACAAGGCAGATCAGAGAAAAGTTGCCAAGCCAAGTGCCTAGACATAAATAAGAATTATGGGTTAATTTAAGTGTAAGAGCTAGTTAGTAATAAGCTTGAGCTAATGGCCATACAGTTTGTAAATAATATAAGCTTCTGTATGTTTACTTGGGTCCAAGTGACTGAGGGACCAGCGGGTGAGAGAGATTTGTCCTGACTGCAGGCCAGGCAGGACACACTATGAAGATGCTCTTGGCTCCATTTTAGAACTCCTTTTTAAAGCTTTCTCAGGTTTTGGGTGGAAATTGTTGCCCCAGGTCTGCGCATCATATGTAACTTTCAGCTACAGTATACTCAGTAGTATTTATTCTTTCTAGGTTTTCTTGTTCATTTCTTTGATTTTGGAGAGCCATGTGATCCAGAAGAAACAAGAAAAGAACAAAATAAAATAAAATAATACAATAACGCAAACACAGGGGCTGGAAAGAGGGCTCAGCAGTTAAGATCACTTGCCACTCTTCCACAAGAGCAGAGTTCAGTTCCTAGCATTCACATCAGATGGCTCACGCTTATCATTTGTAGTTCTGTGGGTTCAGCCACCCTTTTAAGCACCCCAAGGATACCTGCACACATGTGCACAAACACACAGAGAGATAAACACACTTACACATCTTTTAAATACATCTTTTAAAAATACGTTAAAAAAATTTAAAAAAATACATCTTTTAAAAATATCACAAACAGAAAATAATAAAGAAAAAGGAAACCAGAATAAAAACTTGCCTCTCTGTGGCCTTTAAACAGCTGTGATACTCATGAAGAGTATCATGATGAAATGGGTATGGAAAAAGTGAAAGAAAGCCTTTAACAACCAAAGGCAGTGAGGTCTATAGCCAATGCATATTATGTTAATTAACTCCTCTACCTGCTATTGATCACTGTTGTAGACTGAAGCTGAGATTCTGGATGATTTGACTTGATAACACCTGGCTTACTCTTTGAGTTGAAAATGAATGTCTTTTCCTCTGAGCAAAGGATGAATGTGGCTGCTGAGACAAATGTAACAGATCTTCCTCCTCCATGCCTGGCCTCTGCATATGTAGTAAGTTCTATGCTCCAGAGTAAATAATGTTCTAGATACAATATATACCACTGGGCTTCTAATTATATTGAGCATAGGATTGTCACTAGCAGAACAGACAACTGGAAACGTCAAGAACTTTTCCTTCCTTTTTGTTTCATGATGAGCCTGCTGTTGGTAGGTAAAATATTTATGTGCAAGAGATCAGTGTCTCTGCCAAACAGCTCCATTCACAGTTCATATGGCTCTTCTCTGAGTGTGTGTAACCTGACCTTTTTTCTTATTCATTGTGGAGTAGGGAAGTGATAGCTCCCTGTAGGCTTTTGGGGTGTTTCTCCATCCTTGGATGTTTTTGCCTAACCCAGTTTGATTTTTTTCCTTTATCCCTTCATCCAACTTTTCTGGTATC
This sequence comes from Peromyscus eremicus, assembly GCF_949786415.1. Lineage (NCBI taxonomy): Eukaryota > Metazoa > Chordata > Mammalia > Rodentia > Cricetidae > Peromyscus > Peromyscus eremicus. The sequence continues at coordinate 75,488,323 of NC_081422.1, forward strand.
CTCACTTGAGTACACCTCATGTCATTTTGAAATAGTCAATTTTTTTAAAATTTTTACTTGTAAGCTGCAGTCTTGCAAAGAACAAATTGCTGTCAGCTAATGTTCATGATGTTCAAAATTTTTGCATACTTCTTTTATACCAGTGTAGTACATTGGAGCAGTTCCACCTAGATCAAAACAAACTAATTGTCAATTCTTGTAGGTAAAATTAATTTCCTTGGGCATATATAGTTTTCAATTGTAAAGGAATCATTTCCTTCAGCAAATATTCAAACAAGCATAGCTTTCTCTTTTTCTTTATGCCTTCACAAAACTAATTTTTAGTCAGCATACCAAATGCTGGGTTTCATTATAATATTTCACATACATGTCATTGTATGTTGGAAGACATTGCTGGCTGGTCAGAGGTCACATGCTCCTCATGGCCTAGCAGCTTATCTCAATAAGCTCAATAACATGGAGCTTCCTCGCTCCAGCAGAACTTCCTGCCTCTACCTGCCCTTATCTGGAGAATGTCCCTGGGCCTGGAGGACTGACCTTATCTAAAAGCTGTCTCTAAACCAGATGCCTGCTTCTTTAGCTTGACCCTTGGCACAGATCCCTGCTAAGAAGACTTGTGCTGAGAGATTTGCTATAGGACCCTACTGCCACATACTAAGCCTTGTGACAGGAGCGTGCCACTTAAAGCAAATCAGTGTTTGTCCCCAGGATCTCCAATCCTATATATTCCTTATACTCTGGAATAAACTTGAGCTGATTCATCGATGTCTGTCTCCCAGAGAGCTGTTTCTGTTCATGCTCATGGGTGGTGTACAAAGCTTTCTGTCGCCCCTTCTGCCTCTTTCCCCTATTGACCTGATGGCCAACAGGCTGAAAGGAAAAAAGGACCCCCACCATTATACATTGTTCTTTTTCATCCCCTTATACCAGTGCTTTCCCTTGTCCCAAAGCAGTGAATTATGTATACTCATAAATGATTTATTATTTTTAAAGAATACTAATTCGTAACCTTAAAATGGGATGCATTTAGTACAGAAAACCATGAATTTCTTATGACTATTTAATAAAGAAAAATTTCCAAAGTGTGTTTATTGTTTAAAAAGTGATTATAATATGTGGGAAGGTTGAGATACCAATGCATACTGCTCACCTCACTGGCCAGCTGACCATTTGTTTTTCCTAGTATTAATCTACTATTTGCATACAATGTTTTGAAATATTTCTATATATATTCATTACATAATCCATTGCTAAATCTTGTGAAATGGATGAAGCCAAACTGGAAAAACAATTGTCCACAATAACATAGTGATGGTTGAAACAGAAAGTTATAAGCCCTCTTTTCTTTCATGTATGTCTTGATGATAAAATTTAATGAACTAGAAATTGTATGACCAAGTCTTTAATGCAAAATGGAAGAATAAGAATGGTGTACCAGCTCTAGGACATTAAGACAATGTTGTGTTAGCCATCGCAGAATGCTAGTGAGATGAGAAGAGGTCAACAAATATTTATGCAATTATTATTGTAATTTAGATATGTATTCACTGTCAATTATAGAGTTGAGTTTTGGAATACCACAACTTCTCTATTCATTCTGAAAACACTGGGAGAAATCATGCTCTCTTGATAAATTAAATATGATTTCACTTACATGAAACTATAAACAAAACTGAAGTTTCTTGTAGACAGCAGATGTTCAAGGAATCCTACTTCTTCTTTGGGCCCAGGTAAATATCATTCATCTTCCTTATGTTACTCTATTGGCTACATACAGAAATATTGCATTGGCCAAAGTTATATTCATAAAAAATATTCATTCAGAACTATAATAATATGGAGTGAGTGTAAATGCTGAAGGGGTGAGCACTGGAATATCCTAGAGGGCCCTTCAGAGGTAGTTGATCAATGAGATGTGAGGTTATTCTTGAGTCCCCAAGTGTTTTATTCTGCAGCTAGACCAACTGTGCTTGCTAACAATTGTACACATTGAATTTAGGCTTCTATCCTCCCACAGGGACAAAGCAATCTCTTTGTTCATGATTGCTTTTCCAAAAGGTAATGTCCAGGTTCTTGAGAGAGATATTCTTCAATTGTAAAATTAGCAAAAGGCTGTGAAATTCATTTAAATTTTAAAGGGACAAAGTAAGGACTTCGAGAAAAAGGATATCATCAGGGAACCCGTTATTGATGTTGCAGGTTATGCCAGGCACTCTGGGTTAGTAATATTAAAGTGAAATAATCAGAGTGGATTTTTTTAAACCCCTAAAGTTGGACTTATTAATTGAGAAAGAATAACTTTCAGGCAAATGTCGGCAAAAGACTACAGAGAGGCAAGGCTCTTTGAATAAGATTTCTCCAAACATGGAGTGGGCACCTTCCTTGCCTTCTGTGGCTCTAATCACAACTGTGGCTTGGGACACTGTATAGTGTGAACTCCTAGAGGCCCTAATGTAGAAAATAAACAGAAGTCATTTTCCTTTTTAAAGGTTTCGTATCTCCTTGGTCATAAAGATTTCTCTTTTCCTTTCCTGGCCCATTTCATTTTTGTTTTATTTATTTATTTATTTATTTATTTATTTATTTATTTATTTATTTATTTATTTATTTATTTATTTATTTTTACTTGGAGGACGCACTCCATCAGAGGGGAGAGCTAATTTCACAATCATTTGTGCCAGTTCCTCTCTAAACACAGATACATTTGCTTTTCTGTGCATCCAAGTAAGATATTGCTCTAAACTAAAGCACAACAGACAGTTCAGACTCAGTTCCAAGGGAACTACAGAGCCTCCACTTCAGTTTCAAGGCCTGAGCTCCTCTGCCCCTCTCTGTAGCAGCTGACCACCCTCCTTCCTAGGTGAGACACAGTGTTTCCCCATCAAAGCATGGGTGAGCACTCCCTACCTACAGTACTGAGATGAGCATTACCCCTTCCGCTGCCTACATTCTGCTTCTCAGTTCTTACTCATCTCTCCTTGATTCTCCTCTGTAATTATACACATCGTCATGCCTCTTCCTCTATGTAATTGTTCTAAGTCACTTTCTTTTTTCTATGACCCTTCTATTTCCATTCTTTTATAAGACACCTCTGAATACTTTCAGTTATCTCACTTCATTCTTAGCTTAGGCAGTAAACACTCTTTAGAATGACAAAAATTCTTAAGGCTTCTTCTAAAAAAAAAAAATATTTCTCACCTATTTTGCACAGGAAACTTTTAAGCTCCCTGGCAAATGTGTGTGTGTGTGTGTGTGTGTGTGTGTGTGTGTGTGTGTGTGTTCTTATGTCCTAGAGTTTTTTCAATCAGTGTCATTCATGGTGCTCAGATAGTCCGTGGATTGACTGAGTTTTACACATAGCCACATTCCCTCCCCTCCTCTTCTTGCTTTGTCTGTCAAATAACACAAGTTACAAAACACACCATCTCAACCATGCACACACCAGTTGTTTCCTCCACACCCATGAAGCAGTTCCATGCTTCAAATAGTCAAGTGGACACAAGTGAAATGCACATGACTGAAAATGACGGCACACCAACAAATGAGTCAATGAATAGGATGTTCAGATATGCCAAGTACAAATATAGTCCTTAGCCTTATCTAACTCATGTTGTGGAAGGGCAGAGGGAATTGTGTAATGATTTTGTCTCATTGAGGTGAGAAAATGCCTTAAGGCAGAAAGAGACTGTTCTTTTGCTGTACCCGATTCAACACATTGGTGTCGTGTACCAAAGGCAGAGTGGGTGTTATACAGAAAATGCTATTGTTCACATGTATTGCTCACTCCTTTGAATTATAACTTTTAAAATATAGAGAAAATCTTTTCATGTTCGTTTTCAAGCACCCGCCTGTTATAAATTGAACTGCCCATATGATTATGAGAAGGTACTGTTTTTGCAGTCAAAATTAGAGGGTAGTACAGCAATCACAAGTATGAAGTCATTACCACTTGTGACATCAATTATACTTATTTGCTAGTTAGTGTTACACAGTAATAGAATACCAGATTATATTTGTTGTCATTAAAAAAAAATCCTGGAAACCAATTCCAGGTCTTTTTCAACTACCTATACACACACCCCAATGCCTTCTTCGGAAGAAGAAACTTCCTGTATATCATTTCCTTTATTCTCAGAAATGTAATATCTTTATCAGCCGTTTCCCCTCAAGGTTCAGGTACCTATGCGGAAGAGGCAGAAGGATTGTTATAGCCAGAGGTTGTGGAAGACTCCAAGGGTCTTCCAGGTACAACAGGGCTGATGTGCATCAAAACTCATGGGAACTCTGGCAGCATGCATAAAAACTAGACAGGTTCAAGCCAAACAAGGTTTCATCACTGAAAGAAGAAAGTAGATGCCAAGTCCCCATCCTAATTCTGACAGTCATGCCTTTTAGATCTGTCTGTTATCTGCCAGCAGCCTCTTAAGATGCAGAGAAACCCTGCCATGTACTTATATATCACTCCACTAAAAAACTGTGACTCATATTTCATAATCCATAAGTCAAATATTTTAATTATACTGTGTGTTTGCAGTGTGACCAGAACTGTATATTGCCTTATACAAACAGTTTTTTTTTGACAAACCTTCTATATTCAGAGAATATGATTTCTATTTGGGAAGATGATGTCACTAGAAACATCGTGTTCCTGTAATTTTTTTATTGAGTGGTTACACAGAGAATCCTTCAGAAAGTCCTGGAAAATACTCATGATCACCACCCCAGGCTACATTTAATGTTTCAAAATCATGCTAAACTAACTAATACAAAGCAAGTGGTGGACTACATTTGGTCATTGTGTGAGAATTTATTGCTGCTGATTGATTCTGATTTTTTTTTTTTTTATGATTTGCCTTTAGTGGCAATCTTAGAACTAAAATTACATGAAAATTTCTCCTTTCTCTATTTACAACCCTAATAAAACAGAGACTGGAGATAAAAATGAACCCTGGCCAACAAATTAAAGTTGTTAGGGAAAACAATTGAAAAATTTGGATGGAACTTTATGTAGCAGTAAGTCACAGATTAGGGCGGATCTAGATTTTCTCCCCTCAGACAAAGAATTTACAAATTACAAGTGAAGAGAATGATTTGAATACAGGAACTTCTGTGCCTAATAGCATTGTAAACAAAGTCTGTTATAGGAGGAACAGTGTGGTTTTAAGACTCAGGGAAGAAACTGAGCCTGTTACCCAGAGGTTTTAAGCATAAGAGATTTGCTTCCTTTAATCAGCCAAGTGCTTTTTCTGTTCTGTTTTTGTTTTCTTAGTGGATAAGACACACTCCTTCTGATCACTATGAGCTTCATATGTCACTGTTCTATGTTGCTTTGCACATACCTGGTGGTGAAATGTCCATCATTGTCTTTGACCCTAAGGCATTCTAGTCAGAAAGTATTGTATTTGATACTCTGCAACTTATTGATTTTCTTAGATTATAGGGGAGGAGGATAGAGAGTGGGGCAGAGGAAGTGAGTGGGGGGAGATTAATTTTATTTACTTGTTTGATTTAGGTAATATTTCCCCACTAGTAGGACTGAAGAATGTAGACTTTTGTTAGCAATCCATGGTGAAGATGGCAGACTGAGAAATCTCAGGGGCATTTCTTCACTGTGTCATGTATAAGAGGAACTACACTGTGGGGATAGCTCTCTGTTCTCAGAAATTGGATTCTTCAAAGTGACTGCAAGCCATCCTCCTGCTAGATCAAGGCCTGTCTCATTTCCAAGCAGTCATTTGCCATTTGGGAAATTTGGATCCTGGCTTCCTTGGGGAAATCCTGAGATCCAGGAACTGAAGGTACAGTAAGAGGTAGTTTTTCAGATAGGGCAGATAGAGAATCCCATACTGATGTTATTTACATGCATCTCTTAAGTTGGTTGTATTTTAAAATCATGAGGAAAATGTAAAGTAAATTTATTAGGATAAGTCTCCAAATATATTCATTTAATTGGTTTTCATTTAACAATATTAAACACCACACACACACGCACACGCACACGCACACGCACACACACACACACACACACACACACACCCCTTCCCAAAGGATTCCAATGATCACTTAGTATAGGAGTGTCTGTTTTCCGATGCTGGGGCTTTCACAACAAAGTAGGAACTAAGCCAGAAAAAAATGCACAAGAATCATGCTTCAAGATTTGTTGTTTATTTGTGTTTTTGCACTCCTTTCTCTTGAACACTGGGGAGCAAAACACACCTGTGGTTTTCATTTTCTTCCTGCATAGTAATTCATTTTCATCTTTCAAACCCTAAGCTGAGATAAGCGTCCCTGTGCACATGTGTCTGTTAGTGACAGAGGCTTACAGTCTGCTTTACACCTACATTGAAAAGGATCCAGGCTCTGGTAAAAGATGAGTGTCCTGAGTGTATAGAGAGAGACACCTTACAGGATACAGGTTGCCCCACAGAGAAGCTGCTGGTAGTGCTGCAGACTTTTACATAGGACCCTCAGGAGGAATGTTGCAGGACTGAGTGAAGAGTGAGGCTAGCTTAACCTACTTGTTCCCAAAGGTCCATTACAAAAAAAAAAAAAAAAAAAATGTCCCTTTCCTGGTGACTTTCATGATACTTACCAAGTCATAGTTATCTTTTTACAAGTTTATTCTAGAATAAACAACACATAGAATTAGAAATTAGAAAGTCTAGACCTATGATGCATTACCCAATGCCTAATTAGTATGTCCTATCCAGTATTTTATGTGCACTTCAAATTTAGTAGGTCCAATAATGAATAAACTTTCTCCTCTCATATCTTCTCTTTCTAGCATTAGCTATTAGAAACCCAGTCCTTCATCTGCAGCATGAGAGGCTTAATCTAGGAGGCTCTCCAAGAGCCCTCTCAGCTTTGAAGTTATAATCAGACATTCAACTTCCATTTCATTACTAATAGCATTATAATTCTCCAGAACTTAATACTTTAAAGTCATTTAATATCATTAATTTTTTATTTGGTTAACTATTATTAACCCACCCTTTCTTTTTCTTTTTAATTTAACCAAACAGACCAATATATACATAGTTATAAACTGCCAAAAGACAAGAAACCCAGACCTGATGGGTCAAACCACAGCAGTTTACTACATTGGCCAAGGGCAGTCCTATAGACACGGTTCTCATGCTTGTCCACTGTGAATGGCAACAGCTGTAATAGACCTACACAGCAGGAAAGATGTATTCTTCCCAAACTGTCCATTCTTACCTTACGTTCCCTGAGACAATTTAAATTTCACTGGTAATACAGTCTCTCTGCTGAAAACTGCAGTTAAGAGTCCTTATTTCAAATATAGCATTCTGTTTTGGACATGGTGGTGCTCAGCAGGCTGACCTTCCTAAAGACAAGCCAAACACACAGGATGGGACAATAGCCTTGCTCACAAATGCTCTACAGTGCTTTCCCCATAATGTCACTCCTCTGCTCTCTGTGATCACAGGGGATCTGGAGGTTTTATCTGTATCTAAGAGCTTAAAAATCAACCTTGAATACAGGTCTAATGGAGTACTCAGGGGAATTCTAGGATGTGTTTACTGTTCAAACATCTGCTTCTGGGACATCATCAAAGAAAGAATCAATAACTTTTATGTCCCATGTTTACCCTCCCTAGGTAAAGTGCCTCTTTGCTCCTAGAACATTTTCTGCTTAGTACTCTAGTTAACACAAGAGGGATCTGAATGCATTGTGGCTTCTTTGAAGTAGCCATCAATTTGCCATTTTAGGTTTTCCCCTGCCAAATTCTAAAGAAACATTACCATTCTTCCAAGAAATATAGATAAGAATTCTTCCTATACATCTATCAGTGAGCTATTACTGTCTTGATATTTGCATGTAATGAAATATGAAATAGTCTTGAAGAAAAGAAAACCTAAAATCAAAAGTGGTTATATTACTTGACAATACAAAATGTTAAACATTTGTATTAGTTTTTTTTTTAAGTTTTGATTAAACCATGTGTGTATATAATATATTGTGTTTAAATTCAGCCCTCCTATTTCTTTCTTATTCCTCACTTATGATAACTTTTAAGTGCCTATGTGGCTCAGCAGTAAGCCTTTTCAGAGACAGCTCATAGAGGGTTAAGTTAAAAGAAGCATTTTTTGGTAAGCACAGAATATAACCAAAGAAGAGCATTTATTCCTTCCTGTGTCTGAACAGTCTCTTAATGTCCCACTTTCAATGAGGGGGCTAGATCTGTATAACAAGCATGTTTATTCTACTTGCCTCTTGGATTACCCTTGGTTGGTCATTCTCCCTGTTACCTAACTTTTCACTTGCCCTTACCATATTTCATTCCAGTCATCTTCTCTTCTGCTAATATTCTTATTCCATCCTATCCTTCAATCTTATTTTATCCTGAAATGAAAGCTGTATTTTTTTCCCAAATACTTCAGCTATCATCACCATTGGATGATATTTTACTATTCTTATTTCTAGAATTTCCATAACATGTACATAAATAACATTATTGTGATAGCTGCATGTCTATTTTCTTCAATTTTGATGAGCTATGGTTTCATTCAGTGTTTTCTTGAGTAAAATAAGTTGCAGTCCCAACTTTTGTCTTTATTACCTTGTAGCTTTTGATGGAATTTCTCATTTACTAGATCCCTGAATTGTGCATTTACTCAAACATACAGTGTGATATAAATTTTCACAGAAGAAATTATTTTAATTAAAAAGCAGAGTCATAAGATGACTTGACATTTTTAAGAACTTAATTTAGTATTAGACATTTCAAAGCAGCATCCTCATAGATAGAAGACTGAGCTACAGCAGTAATCATTCTGTGTTTTTCTTAATATGTATTAATTATAAATAATGATGGGTTTTGTTATTATGTTTTCCTACATGAACATAATGCATATAAATTACATTCAATCCCCATTACTCTCTCTTGTTCCACTCTTGCTAATACCCTTCTTCTCAACTGTCCCCATTTCTCTTTTCGTGTGTGTGTGTGTGTGTGTGTGTGTGTGTGTGTGTGTGTATGTCTGAGACTCAGTGAAATTCTTTAGGATTATTTAAAGAAGAGTAGATGAGTTTGTTTACAGAAACATAGACACTATTACCAGTGGCTGCAAAACTGAAGAAAATGTTCTTCTCTCCCCTATCAAATGTTAACCGTCTATAAATCCTCAGCATGGGGTGGAACCCCATGAGCCGTCGACGGTAAGTTGTTGAAAGGCTCAGTCTTGTAGAGATTTTGTGCAAGTAGTCACAGCTGAGTTAAAAAATGCAACAAGCATGCTTGGAGGTTGATGTTCCCCCACCTCCTCACCTGCCTCAATTTCTCCTGCTCTTGCATTCTTTATACTCTGTCTTCTGGAAGATTCCATGAACTTTGGAGGGATGGATGTAGGAGTACCGTCTATGGATAGGTATTCAACTGTCATTTTTCTCTGATCTTTGACAAGTTATGGCTTTCTGTAGTCAACCCTGACAACTTCAAAGAGAAATTTCTCTATCCAAAGCTGACAGCAACATAATCCTAAGGATATAAACAAAAATATTTAGAAGAAAATTTGACAGGCATATCATAGCCACTTAGAAGAACAAGAATGGGAGCTTCTACTTTAGGGCGTTCTGAGCCATGAGTTGACTGGGTTATTAGTACCAGGTGTGAATTTGTTCATGTGAAAAAGGCAACAGATTCAGTCAGAGAGTGACTATTACCCCCATCACAGACTTGCCAATATTGTGCCAGTGGCTCATCTTGCCTGGGTGGTCAGTATTGTTGCCCACAGTATGCATAGTTATGTTGGAATAATCTTTTTGCAAATTGTATGAAGATATCTCTGTCCTTCCTCACCTGACTAAGCACCTTCTGGTTGGTTTAATAAAGAGCTGAATGTCCAATAATTAGGCAAGAAGAGGATAAATGGGATTTCCAGGGAGAGATAGAAACTCTGGGAAGGAATCTGATGAAGGAAATTTGCCAGCCAGACGTAGAGGAAATTGGACTTATGGTACTGAGGAGAGGTAATAAGGCACATGACAGAACATAGATTAATATAAACAGGTTAATTTAAGTCTTAAGAACGTTACAGATTTAAGGGTGAGACTTCCCCACTCAGTCAATCTTTAGAAACACCTTCACCAACATACCCAGAAGTGTGTCTCTTAGCTTTGTCCTAAGTATCACATGTACCAAGACCAAAAAGGAATAAACGAAATAAATATTGACATTAAAATATGCCATCATAATAAAGATACAATAATATAAACCTACAATTTGCCTCAATATTTCTATAGTAAACATAATAATTTATGGTAAATTTTCTAAACAGCATCTTGTAATTTCTGCAGTTTCTCCAAATTCCAAGTAAAGAAGTGAAAATAAAATGATGAAAACATTTATAACTTTTTTATTTATTTATTTATTTTTATTTTGTTTATCATTCATTGAGTCCAATTGGTGCTGCCTATATGCACCTGTGTGTGGGGTTATCCAGTGGAGTTCATTTGGCCTACCAATGGCCACCAACTAAGAAAAGTGCCTCTCCTCCTAGCACCTAAAAACGTCCAATACTTGCTCATTTGTGTAACACCTTCCAACTGGTACCCCCAAGAAAGTAGATTTATTACCATGCTTATAATCATCTACTGAGTCAGCCTGTTCAACCTTCTGATGTGGACTGAATATCAGTGACTCAGGGAACTTACAGGCCTCCATGGTTAGTCTGGGGCTTCTGAGGCTTCAAGTTTTGTTAGCTGAATAGATACCAAGATTTTTTCTCTCTAGTGTGTACACAGTCATTCCTGGATAACCCAGCCCACATTGTGTAAGGTAATCTAATAAATCCTCTATTATTAAAATAAAGTCTTAAGAGCTAGTTGGGAATACGCCTAAGCTAAGGTCTAGCTTTCGTAATTAATAAAAAGTCTCTGTATCATTATTCAGGAGCTACCAGTTCAAAGAAAGTCCCACTATATGTTGAGTAAAATTGTTGTTTACAGTTCTCCCTATAGCACATTCCGGCACTAGCTGGTTCAGAAGATTAGAAGCTTCCAGAAAGTTACAGCTTGACTCCTGTTTTACAATCAAGGCACATGATATCTTCAGCAATGGAGTCTTATGATATAGTCCTATGGGCAACTGATAGCAATGATAATTGTCTGTGGGGATCTTAGGAGTTAGGCTTCTCTGATCAACAATTCATAAGCAGGTGACCACCCTGGCAATGAGATTTTTATTTAGTAACTTATGGCTTCCTGGAACAGTTTTATCTACCTGTAGTGGGAATCTCCATTCAAGAACAACCATTCTTTTAAACTTGGTTGTTCTCACTTCACAGTGTTAAGGGTACTTCATTTTGTGAGTGTTACAGGTAAAATCTAGAAGCCATGCACTAAATTATTATATATTAGACAAAAAGTACCAGTCTGTTATTTCATGTGATTTCATTCTCTTCTCTTCATGCTGCCTGTCACAAGACCTGCTCATTCCATACCCAACTCCAGCAAACACTTTCATGTGGTCTTTCTGTTCCCTCTGTAATGAACTCCTCAATATAATGTCCATGCTTTATTCCTCTCTGAATACCCAGCTATAAATTAGCTCATCTTTGAATTGACTTAACTAGTGTTTTATCTTACTTTTTTCATCATTTAAGCTGAAAGACACTAGGCATTTCTTTTGATCTTTAGAAACATTCCAGAAATGGCCTTATTTCTTTAAGATGATCCTGAAACAGTCAAAATGCCCTACATTAGGAAAAAATGGTTGCTGTTCTTGTCATTTTATTCATTCTTTTGGAACTTTCAAATTTTAGTTGTAGTCTACAAAGGGATGTGTATGTGTTGTTTCATCTTTTCAGCATCAAATATCATAGCAACATGATAGAGAACTCCTTTTTGTAAGAATAAAATCTAAATTATGTTTGTTTCCAAATGCTAGTTGAGCAAAAGATTTGGGTTGTCTCTGAAAGCATAAAGTGCTTTTTAAGATAATTTGAGACAATTGCAATTTCTTCTGAGGCATCAATATATGAATCCTTCCACATAGCTATTTCTATGATATAATTTAAATAGAAAAAAATCTATTAACATGATGATGATGATGATGATGATGATGAAGATGATGAAGATGTGTGTGCTTGTGTGTAGGGGGTGTGTTTAGACCCTCTTATTTTACCTAAATGTTCCCATTTCAAAGTTCTTCTTAACATATCAACTCAGGGTATTTTCATTTCTGAGCGTATCTGAAAGTCTTCCACTGGAAATGACTTTTCAAAATTTTCCTGAATTCAGAAGCAGTCTCCTGTATTCAGAGTGCTAAATCTAGGATCCAATCAAAAAACTTCTTCTAAGGGGAGGATACTTTCCTTCTACTGACATGTATTTTGTCTTCAAATATAAATTATGTTTTATCATATCCCAAGAATCACTCAATATACCTAAAAGTAAAGCCACCCAGATATAAATGCCACTTAATTTAATGTCACTACAAATGAAAATGTTAGACTTCTGCATGGGCACCTCATGTAATACTACATGCAGAAGACAGACAATTTCTATCTTCCTAGACAAAATGAAAGACTAAACAACGTCATTTTATCCAAATAATGGTGTGCTGTATTTGAATATTTAGGGTCATCTAAGTTGTATAGTTGTAGTAAACAGTGCCAAATCTTAGCCATTTTTGTTAGTCGATGTCAAATTTTTACCCATGTTAGATGCTCACTGTGTTGGAGAAGGCCCTGTTTCCTTTCATCTTCTAGAGACAAACTGATAGAAGATTCAATCTGAAACACACTTCCAAAATTGCCAAGTCAGTTAAAAAGGTAGGGATGCAGACCAAACGATGGATGTGTAAGCCCAGCAATGATACACACAGAGCATTTCATTTCCTTGACCAAGGCAAAATGTATGGCAATGCCTGAAAACCATCATGATTAATGAAAATTCTGGAAGAGTGAGAAAAACCATACAGGAAACAGCATAAATGGGAAAGACCAAACTTAAGTAAGCAAGTCCATCTTTGTACATGGCAAGGTCACAGGCAAGGAAGGTATCTCTATGACTGAAGTAAACACTTCTCTTGACACTCATCCTTTCAAGTGGTTTACATAACCCAGGCTGCCTTTTTATAAAAGTGAAGCAATTACCTAGTTACAACTCATCATGTAATTTCTTCCTACAGAGAATACATTAAGTCAGGATGGCATATTACTAATATTAAAAGGCATAACAATTTTCAGAGAGATACTTCCATAAGTGAAAACCAGTATCTTTCAAAGTGAGAGACACTATCAAAAATTGATACGTACTGTTAATAAATAAACAAAAGCAAAATTATTCTGTGCTTGTTGTCTCACTATAGGGAAAGAGAAAGCTGCAAGCTGACTCAAAAGCATGAGCCAAGAAGTTAAGAATCACTGTCTCTCCCTGCCTTCCTGCCTGCCTGCCTGTCTGCCTGCCTGCAAAGATGCTGATGCAGCCTACCTGAGCAGCGTAGGTGGAAGCCTGGGTGTCCATGAGCATGACTGTAATGCACAACCATGGTGAGGGTGCCATCAGAAAAGAGTGTGATGACAAGGGATGTGGTGGTAGGGCAGAGCAGAACTTATGTTAAGGGAGCTTAGTCAAGGTTTGCTCACAGGTCGTTGTAAATGCACATAAGACAAAGCTCTCTATTCTTTTGACTGAAGACTGTGCTCTGCATTCCATTTCTCATTTATTAAGGGATTTTAAAAATAAATCTTCACAAAATTCCCCTGTAACTATCTACATTGTTGTGCAAATAATTCTACAGCTGTGATTATGTGCATATAAAACTATTTGTCTAATCTTTACCATCTCATACACAGAAAGAAAATTAAGTCTGACATATAGATTAATTGTTCTTCTTTAATAAAAATAACTTTGTTATTAGTGGGTCAGAAATAGCATTCTAAAGAATGATGTTATAAGTGAGAGGCCAGTGTTAGACTTTGGGAATAAACTCATTTACCAAATAAATGTGTGATTCATTTGATATGTTAACCAGCTCTCTCAAATTACATTCTGTAACAAGAGCATCCATTTGAAAATTATATTTTAAGCAATACTTTAAATCGTTTTGCATTTTAAAATTAGCTATAACAAGGGTTAAAGACAAAGATATGCTTCTCTCTTTTCATTTTCATGCTACCATAAATGAAACACATAACTGAAGAAAAATTTCCATATGTTAAAATGTTTTGGTGGATCTTGGGTCCTTTGGCTACACAAACAATGCTTATTCTGTAGGATATAAAAGATCATTACTAGGGACACTCTGTTGACTGGGGGGGGGGCATCTTTATGGTACAGCCACCCATTTTGCAAAGACTAAGCAAACAATCCTTGTAGATGTTCCAAAAATAAGATTTACTACAAGATGAAAAGGGAAAACCTGGTAATAAATACAAAGACTTAGAAAATAAATCAAAACAAACAAACAGAAATAGGAATAAATCTAATCATCTAGTTATAATTAATTTTTTGTTTTATTCAGTATTTTATTTGTAGAGAAATATGATAAGCAAGCTTGATAAGTACAAATATTGAAATGATAGTTTAAATATAGTTGCAAATCTTTGAACTGTAGTTGAGAAATAAAATCTGTAATAATTTTTTTTTTCAAATTTAGAAACTTTAATAAGGGCTGATGACTCACCTCTGTTCAGCACTCCAAAGGCTGAGGCAGGAAGATTGTGAGTTAGAGGCCAGCCTAGGTCATATGTTAAGTTCTATCCAATCCTTGTCTCTACCCCACCAGTCCCTCAAGTTAGAAATTTTGTTCCTCAAACAAGCTCATTAAAAAAAAAAAGACAAAAAAAAAAGCAAATGGTAATAAGACCTTAAAACAGCAGTGAGAGGACTGGGTAAGTATGATGATATTATCATAAAATACAATAGTCAATTTAGAAACTAATTTAGACAGATTATTTTTGTGTATGCATGTTTGATATATATGTTTATTTGTTTGTATATGAGCACACATATGTGCAATACACATACAAATTAGACCACTGGAAGCATTTCACAGCTGTAAGAATCCATATCTTAGACATTCTGACTGGGTAAGATGAAGACTCAAAGAAACTTTAATCTGCATTTCCAATGACTAAGGATGTTAAACATTTAAAAAAAGACATTTCTTATCCATCTGTATTTCCTCTTTGAGAACTGTCTGTTTTGTTCTCTAATCCATTTAAACTTGCATTCAAATAACGGCAATGTTACAACACAGTGTTCTTCCCCATTTTTATGATCCATATTTGCCTTTTAAATTACTTTGTGGCAAAATTAAGTAACACATCATTAAAAGAATTAACCTGTTACTACACATACATATGTTTGCTGGTATGTGTGGAGGACACATATTGACTTTGGATGTCTTTCTTTCTCCATCTCCACTTTATTTACTGAGGCAGGTTCTCAGGCTGAGCCGGGAACTCTAAAATTTGGTTAGCCTATCTAGCCAATTTGCCAAGGAATCTGATACATCTACCTCTTAAATATCAGACTGGCCACCACACCTTTGTCATGGGTGGTGAATTTGGTTCTCATGCCTGTGTGAAAACACTTTATCCATTGAGCCATTGAGTCACAGATCTAACCCCTTCTCAGGGAGATCCAGGTATCCCTCCATGACCCATCAGTTATATCTGTGACTGAATATCAAACAGGTACAGCTCTGGGAATCTCCTAATGAACTGTTGAAAACGTAAAATAAATAATGTGTGAAGACTGGAAAGGAATATGCTTCCTCCACCTCCTCCTCCATCTTCCCCTTCCTTCTCCCTCCTTTCTTTCCTCCTTGCCCTTTCTCCTTTCTCTTCTTCACCGATATTGATTGGATAGTTGGTTTATATTTGTGTATTTTCATTTTATATAAATATATATACATATATTCATATTATCTGGCATCTGTTTTTATCTAGCATTTTAGCAATTTTAAGTCCATTTCTGATTGGTTATTTTTCTAAACCGTCCAGTAATTCTATAGATTAATTATCAGTCCACTCTGCTTTAGGCTCCATCTCAACAAAGTATACCTCATGACTGTTACTCACCCAAGTGCACCTACAAATCTAGTTCTATACTTTTACCTCTGCAATAGTCCCACTGGTACCTCTCACACCTCCAACTCCTGTGTCTTCCATCTCACACTGTGTCCTCCTGTTTCCTCATCTCCTCACTCCTTAATTTCACAACTTAAATATTTATACCTTCACTCCAGAACAAACATCTTTGAATCACACCTTTTCCCCAAAATACCTCAAATAGCACAGTCTCTGTACCCTAAAGGGGGACATATGGGTAATGCAAAAGGGTTTCCCATAGCTTGGGGAAATAGAGATGCTGAGAAATTAGTGGGGTCACTAAGGAATCTTCCCCTTAAATAGCAGCAGAAAACACATTTCTTAGTGAAGATACCCTTTTAGGAGGACCCTCCCTGAACAAGACAGAAAAAGTAGAATTGCAAAGAAGGAAAGAGTTAAGGAGCTTTCATCTCCTCATCTTACACACCTGACTAGGCAGACTTGTGAGCTCCGACCTGAAGGGGAACCATTCTGACACCCTCAGACAATCACATAAGGACTGAAGAAGTGGGTGGGCAACTGGAAATCAGATTTTCCCAGTAAATGTGGGATATGACAGAAAAGTAATAGTGAAAAATAAGTGAAAGATTCCATAGTGAGACATTAGGTTTGGATCAAATCCTGCAGAATACTTCCTGGCAATAAATTCCTTTTTAAATTGGAAAATAACAGTAAAATTGATATTCGTAATTTATATAACACCTTACAATGAACCTTAATTCTCGATCTTTCTCCTATATTTACATTTAACTAAGTATCTAATACAATTACTTAGGAAAATCAAATCTGAAATGTGTTGAATTTCCTTGGAAAGACTAATTAATCAGATGAAACATCCTTAATTTTGAATAGCAGAACTGAAAAAAAAGCTATTTTTTTTTTGCTCACTTGTTTTTTTTTTGATTATATTTTTTTGTCTCCAGACATTGACCCACTTATGTAAATTTGATGTTTTAATTGGACAGTTTTCTTCAGCCTCACAAATATTCCTTAATTAAAGTTAGTTTAATGCTGTGAAACTTACAAAAGAGGCAGAAGATCCTAGAACTTCAAGCACTGTGGATTTTGATTTCAGGTTATTTCCTCTGAAGAACCCTGACATGTGAATTATAGAACATCCTCACCGTTATTTAAATGCCATGGCTATGTAAAACACTCCAAAGAATCTACTCCCAAAATGATGCCTACACTTAGATGTAGCATGAATTGTTAGAAGGTCTTATTAATAAAAACAAATCCAGAGCCAGGTATTGGGGTGAATGCTGGAAGATCAGAGAAGCAGAACAAGCCACAGCCACCTCACCTCGCCAGTTCCTCAGCTGATCCTGTTTCCTCAGACTGGAAGCCTCTGAGTCCTCATCCAAATGGATCTCAGCTGAACTGTGCTGCTAAAAGCCTAAAAGCTTAACCAGCTCTAGCTCCTGGTTTTCATGCCTTATATACCTTTCTGCTTTCTGCCATCACTTCCTGGGATTAAAGGCTTGAGTCACCATGCCTGGCTGTTTCCAGTGTGGCCTTAAACTCACAGAGAAACAGGCAGATCTCTGCCTCTGGAATGCTAGGATTAAAGGCGTGTGTGCCACCATTTTCTGGTCTCTATATCTATTAGCTGTTCTGTTCTCTGACTCCAGATAAGTTTATTCATGTGCACAATATTTTGGGGAACACAATATCACCACACTTGGAACTAATGAATGAGTTTAGTAACATAAAGGAATACAGTTAATATATAAATATCATTCAATTTTTTACATTGTAGCAGCCAATAACTGGCTTGTCACATTTAAAAGAAAATGCAATATTTACTATGGCATTCATAAATAAACTACTTAAATCTTGTAAAACATGACAGTATCACGGAAAATATTAAATTATTCTATTGAAAATAAAAGTGGTCTAAATAAATAGACATATTTTGTGTTCATGTACTTAACACTGTTAAAACATTACTTTTCCTTCAATATAATCACTAGATTAAAGCCTAGAAAAACTATTGGTGATCCATTCCATAAACATAACAACCCATCTTAACACAGTGTGATGGTTGGTTTTAAATGCCAACTTGACATAGCTTAGACTCACTTAAGTAGGGTAGCCTCAATTGAGGAATTGTGTATGTCAGGTTAACCTAAGGGTACATTCATGAGGAATTATCCTGATTGCCTTAACTGAAGTAGGAAGAGCCACCCCAAAAATGAATGGCACCTTCTGTGAGTGGCTCAGAAAAAACAACAAGGAAGAAGGGAGCTTGTTCACTCTTTATTTGCATGACCTTCCTTCTCTACTGTGAGTTAATTTACCCTATTGCTGCGGCAGCTGCTTCCTTCCCGGGTGTAATAACCTACCTTCCTAGACTAAGAAACAGTGGTTCTCCAGGAACTCCTTAGGCCTTTAGCCAGGATAAGTCTTCAGAAGCAGGAAGCCTCACAGACTGAACAACTACTGAGTTGTCTGCCCTTTGACCTCATTGTATAAGTCAATTTAATAAATGCTTTATATATATATATATATATATATATATATATATGTATGTATGTATGTATTTGTTCTATCAGTTCTGTTCCTCTAGAGAATCTTAAATAATACAAATAGTCAACACAATTCCAAAATAGAATCAATTCTTACTATAAAAGTTCACTCTTCCATAAACAGGAGCATTGGTGAAAGAATGAACATAAATCAACATAGATCGCTCAGAAACAGGCCCAAGAGCTAAAGTCAGCCAATCTTTCCAATATGCAAAGATAACTGATGGAAAAAAGAAGAGTCTTCTCATCAGTGATGCTGAACTTGTCTGATGTCTACTAAGAAATGTTTCTACACCAAGACATAACACTTTGGTAAAAATTAACTCAAAATGGATCCTTAACTAGTATAAAACTATAAAACTCCTTGATTGATTTAGGAGAATGTGTGTGATCCTGGGAAAATTGATTAGCACAATGGACCATTCATACACTAAATACTACTCATCTGCATAAATGAATGATCAATGAAGGTGAACAAACATATAGATCTATGAATACTGTTGACCGAAGACACCACACTGAAAATGCTATGTATTTTCTGATTCCTTATTTATGGCATATAAAAAAGGACACAATTATAGATGTAGTAAATAAATAACAAGTTGGCAAGAAGTGGGTGTTAGGTTGGGAGATAGCTGTCTGCCTGGAACACAGGGAATATTTTAAAGTAATGAAACTATTCTATATGAACTGTGTGAAGATGCTTATTAGGCAACATTTGTGAAACCACATGAATCACAATGTATAGAATAAATATAAATATTTTTTAAAAAATCTTTGAAATAATCAAGACCTCTGATAGATTGTAGATTATGGTCAAAACACAAACCAACCAAATAAAAGCTGCTGTATTAAAGATGGATTGTATAATGTCTAGTGACAGCCCCATCTCTGAACCCATCCTACATGGTGGCAGGAGAGAACCTGCTCCCGAATGCTGTCCTCTGACCTCCACATGCATAATCTGCCACCCTCACCCACCTCTACACATACACAAAACAAATAAGTATTTTTTGAAATGTATGGGAAATAAAACTATCAGACATGGTAGCTCATCTCCATGATCCCAGGACTTGGAAGTCTGAGGCTGAAAGATGGCTATAATTTAAGGCAAATACAGGGTACAGAATGAGATTCTGTATTACAAAGCAAGAATGGTGAAATAAAATGATACTCATGAAGAAACTTCAGAAATTAAAGATTATACACTGCAAGGTAAAATGACTACCTTTGAGAAGTGCACTCTTGATGGTAAACTTGTTTTTCTTCAGAGTACTGTCTAAAACTCAAAGTCATCATACATTATATAGAATTGAATAATGAATTGAATGGACAAGACAGTGGGGGCCAAATTCATCACTGATAATTTGGTAGATTAGAGTAAAACAAAGGAGAAACGAGCAATTTATGAGGTAATGGATTTAGTTTGGAGACATCAATGCGACCATCTTAATTAAAACATTATATTGTAACTATAGCAGTGTTTACAGATGTGTGTATACACCTAGGTATACTTATACTCATATATTTCCTTAGTTTCTTAACTGAGAAACTCCCTGGGCAACAAAGAACACATCTAGTGGCCACATTTTGCTTTCTAATCCATTTTTTCATGACAACACACCATTAGATGCTTGGAGAACTGACTGACTTTTAGGGATGAGGAAGGAAGCACAAGATGAGGAACCCACATTCTCTAGTGTCAGGAGGGAAAGAGAAGTGCTGGGTGAGCCTTTGCTCCAGTGATGAGGGTATGTCAGAGGAACTGACATAGGTATTGCTTAGTACCTAAGTGGCAACTTCACTGATAATAGTGATATCATTATTCCACATCTAACTAGAAACATCCTTCCTGGCTAAAGTTAGAAAAACTTAGATAATAAAATAGGTTAAGTAATTAATCTCAGCACTCAGAAAGCAGAGGCAGGTGGATCTCTGAGTTTGAAGTCAACCTGGTCTACAGAGCAAGTTCCAGGACAGCCAGAGCTACACAGAGAAACCCCATCTCATAAACAAAACAAGAAAGTAAAATAATATTGGACTATTGCCCAAATATTAAATAGATCACCGTGAATCCATATTGATATAATGAGTGATTAATATAATGACAAGTAGATTAATAAATCTAGAATGTAGTAGAATACCAGGTAATATATGCACATAAGTTTTAGTGGAGTTGTAGCTCAGACCTTAATTTTGGACGGCACATATGACTTCCTGATAAAATCTATAAGGAATATGTTTAAAGTGATTCTACAGGCTTCAGAAAATAATTGCAAAAATCTCACAAACATTACAGCCAGATAGACTGAGTTAGTATCAGCTGTGAGGACTCACACTAACACACATTCCTTTGACATGTGCCAAGAGGAGTTCAAGCCACCTCTCTGATTTCCCCCTAAAGCCATCACACCACACAAGGGATGGGGAAAACATCAGACATCTCTGATGAGGAGTTCTACAAAATGCTGGACAAGACAACATTCCTAAAAAACCGAGGAGATATGCTTAACAGATATGAGCAACTTTCATAGTCTAAAGAAGTCATAGGAGGAAAGATGTCTGTGTGTGCTATGTCCATTTTGGAGGAAAGAGGAGTTTAAGGAAAACTAAGAAATCTAAATGACTTCATCGATAACAATGTGTCAGCACACCCAGAGATTGTGTGTGCTGATATATTGTAATCGATGAAGTCATTTACATTTGAAAACAGGAAAATAGAAAGAAGTGAGAAGGAGTCTATGGAGCTCTACTATCATGGAAAATTTGGGGTGAATCTATAACTATTTTAAATAAAAAGTACATTAAATGCAGAAAATCAAGTCTGTAGGGGAGATATGCTTCTCAGAATAAAACTACTTACTAGTCATGTGTCATATAAACTTTATAAAATTTGCATTTCTGATCTGTAAGGTATAGATATAAGCAAAGCCATATGTTTAGAACAATAGATGCTCAATGGATCATGATACATGCACACACATGCAGAGACACACAGACACACACACATACATGCACATACAACACAGCAGCTAGCAGTGTCTGGAAACAGTTTGGGTCATCATACCATGACAGGGAAATATAGCCAACAAGTGGGGAGCAAACCTCCAGTGATGCCCCCATAGCACATTAGCACATTACAAGCAATGACTTCCACAAATATTAGTTATGTGAAGCTGGGAAACCCAGATGAGATTCTGGATCCCCAGAGTGATATTTATAAAGGATAAAGAAAACCGAGAGAGCCTAACTTCCCTTGGCATTGACTAACTACCTAAAGGTACAGACACGATGAATGTACTGAAGATTCTAACCATCAAGCTTGACAAGATAATTGGCATACTAACTTTAGCTGCTTTGAGAAAGTCAAGGGTTGTAACTACTTACCTATTTACCTACATATAAATGTGTAATATGTTTGTTTCCTAATTAAATGTTCATGTAAGCATAATATTTTGACTATTTCCTTTCCTTAAGATCTCTTAAAATAACTACATTATTCTGTGATCATGGCTCAAAATGCATATTTTCTGAAATTCATAAAGTACATTGAAATGTGTACAGCATTTTCAGGAATGAAAGCATGCTGCATTTAAAGTTTTCATCAATATTTTCATGACCGATATTAAAGTTTTATAATATATGCCAAAATTTTAAGGACATGTATCTTAACTATATTCCATTGCCCAAGTTACTCTGTGGAGAATTGTGAGGAAAAAATTTCTAAGATACATTAAAAGCTATAAAGATTTTTAAATCACTTTCTAGAGTACTTTATGGACCTATAAATCCCCTATCTAACACACAGAGGGGTGTGTCTCTCCAGTTATATAAATTTTTCAAAACAACATAAGGACTTTCAATTCAGTGTGTCTTATTTTTCATATCATTAGATACCCAGAAATGAAGTCCTTCGTGTAATAAATACTTCTGAAGAGTTAAGTGACTGAGAGTCTCCTAGCTCTGGCTGTGAAAGACAATAACAACCCATAAGTGACTAAAAAACTCGCTAATTAAGATAAAAAAGTAGAAAGTTGGAAAGAACTTTAGATAGATGCTAGACAATATATATACCCAGCTCTGATATTTGAGGGAATGAAAACATATTAAAGAAGCTTATCAGCTTCTTTATATCAGGCTTCTCCTTTGGAGTCATTTCCAAATTGTAATTTAAAAAGTAATACTGTTTAGACAGAAAAAGTTAAATTAATTCAATATTGCTAGGGCAGAAAACAAAGGAGAGGCTATGGGCCAAGGGGAGGTACATAGAGAGCAGACAGTCTGTAAACCTCTGTCACAGCCTTGGCCCTTCTAAACTGGACTTGTAAACACAAAGGCAATTGAAATGAGGGAAGGATGATATAATGAAGGGGAGCCAGAAAGTAACAGAGACAAAGAGAAATGAAAGGAAGTGGAGAGAGCTAACAGAAATCTGAGAGCTGATCAGATATCTTGAAGATCAATGAGTGTTGGAAAAAAAGTTGAAGTTGAGCTGACAAGGAAGCCCAGGCATTGTGATGAAAACTAGCCACAAGCCTTGACCATTGAGTTGAGATCTGAGAAGACCATAAACCTGAGCTGGGAAGATCAATTCCCTTGGAAAAAAAGGAGAACAAGGAAGCTGGGCCATCATTAAGCATAAAAACCACATCTCAGCAAGATCAGAAGGATCTTTAGTTTAAAAAATAAATTCTACCATGCTTGGAAGAAACTAACATAACTTTGACATTCAATGTACTTTATGACTCAAAACTTGCTAGCTATGTTGAGAAGCAGAAAATCTTAACAGGTAAAGAAAAGTCAAAGCAGTTTACACAGCAAATCCAGAAATAATGCTGAGAGTCTGTTCAGCCATAAAAAATATTCATTACACTTAATGTATGCAAAGAAATGGGGTATAGGCATAAGTAAATTGGGTGAACCTAACCTTTATTTGCATTGAAAACCATAATGTTTTCTGGAAGAGCAATCAGACCATCAATCTTGTGCTAAAAAATTAATGATGAAGAAAACATTATATGGTTGTATTAATACTATAGAGAAGGCAGAAGAAAAACTTAGTGAACTAGAAGACAAAAATAGTTAGAGAAAAGTGAAAACATGAACAAGATCTAAAAAGCGTCCTACTGAGTCACAGAGGGCTGAGACACATGACTTTGCTCAGACAAGGCAGAAACATGGCAATGAGATTTCAGTCTCACCCTCCACACACTAAAACTATGTAAAATTAATACTGAAGATACATAATTTTCTTATACATTCTGCCAATTTGACATGCCCTAAAAGAAGCTGCTTTTCCCACAAGAACTTCTGTCCATAATTATGTTGCCTGCATAAGATCAAGGCATTAGAAATTGTCTGTTTTCTTCTAATGTGCACAATTCATTGAGTACATTGACAAACTTGGGATGCAGAACAGTTTTGTAGAAAAAGCTCTTTTTCTATTATTTTATTAAAATATATTGTTTCTAATATATTATATCCTTTTACCATTTCCCCTTTCTCTACTCTTTCCAGTTCCTCCCCAGCTTGTCTCCCATCTGGATCCACCGCTTTTCTCTCTCTCATTAGAAAACAAACAGGCGTCTAAGGGATAATAATGAAATAAAATAAAACATAATAAGATAGAACAAAAAACAATACAATGGAACAAGACAAAAGAAACAGAAGGAAAAGAGCCCAAGAAAATTCAAAATAAACAGATATAGATGCAGAAACCCACTTGTTTGCATACTCTGGAATCCTATCAAAACACTAAACTGGAAGCCACAATGTATATGCAAAGGGCCTGTAGAGTAAAAAGAGAGAGAGAATGTATATATAATAAAAATAAAAGTGGGTTAAAATTTAAAAATTTATCCCTGACATGACATTATTAGGCAAGGAAGCTCCAAAGTTGCCAATTACTTCATTTTCTTTTAGCCATCTACTGCTGGGCATATAGCCTGCCTTTAAGAGTAGTTTATTTCTCAGTGAGATTCCCTTGGAGTAAATGAAATTTTCATTTACTAGTGATTATCAATTGGAGATGGCTTCTGGGTTAGAAATGGTAGCTTGTATCAACTTCTCCATTCAGCCACAAGACCCCATCTGATACAGACTCATGCAGGCCCTACGTATGCTGCCTCAATCTCTATGAGTTCATTTGTGCATTGATCCATAGATTTAAAAGGCCTTGTTTTCTCAGTGTTCTACATTACTCTGGCTCTTACACTTTTTCTACCTCCTCTTCCATAGGGTTCCCTGAACACTGAGAGGATGGATTTGATGAAGACATCTTGTTTAGGACCACAAGTTCTCAGATCTCACTCTATATATATTGTCTGGCTGTGGGTTCTTGTGTTTGTTCCTATCTGTTGCATGAGGAGGCTTCTCTGATAATGACTGAGCAAGACCCAGATCTATGAGTATAGCATGTAGCTAGAGTTTTCCTGCCTGGCCCACAGTCAGGACAAATCTCTCTCACCCGCCAGTCCCACAGCCACTCAGACCCAACCAAATAAACACAGAGGCTTATATTGCTTGCAAACTGTATGGCCGTGGCAGGCTTCTTGCTAACTGTTCTTATATCTTAAATTAATCCATTTCCATTAATCTATACCTTGCCACATGGCTCGTGGCTTACCGGGATCTTCCCATGCGGCTTGTCATGGTGGCGGCTGGCAGTGTCTCCCTCTCAGCCTTCCACTTCCCAGAATTCTTTTCCTTGTCCCGCCTATACTTCCTGCCTAGCCAATGGCCAATCAGTGATTTATTTACTGACCAATCAGCAACACACTTGACATACAGACCATCCCACAGCAATAGCAGAATGTTAATAGGAGTCATTTTATTACTACACTCTCTTAGAGGATTGGTACTATTTGGTTTTACCCTAGGTTCCTGAGTTATCTAGTTCCAGGTTTATGATCTCCCAAGCAGTTTCAGGTATAGATTTCATGTCATCAAGTGGGCCTGAAGTCAAATCAGTTATTGATTGGTTACTCCCACAAGTTTTGTGCCACTGTCACACTAGACTATCTTCCAGGCAGAGCACCATTGAAGAGCAAAGAGTTTGCAGCTGGATTGATGTTTACATTTCTCCTGTGGTAGTGTGAAGAGCACCTTCAGTACCAAAGACATTATCGCGTAGGGTTGAAGACCCTATGTAGGTACCAGCTCAACTTCTCCGTGTTCAATTAATTAATATGGTTGTTTTCTTGATCAAAGGGACCTTGCCTTCAGTTTGCAGAGATCAACCTATAGTCTTGTCAATAGCCTCGGTTCTTTGGGGGTCCCATGAGACCCTGGGGCTAACAACTCGATTCCATGTAATCCATCTTTGGTACTGGAAGCTTCATTTGTAGACAGGAGATTTATAGTTGTGGCTTTCCCTCCCACATACACAGCTCTTATTAGAAAAGTGAACAAATATCTTGTTGGCAATAATAAAATACTATTTTTCATGCTGAGATTTACTGGGTCATAACCTCTGTGACTGCCTCAGTATTCAAATAATTTGCTTTCTATCTTTTATTTTCTCTGACTAAAATGAAAATAAGGTATGTTCAGCTTGTTTGGCTTTGCTTATTTTTCATAAAATGTACTTTCTTTAGCTCTAAAATGTATTTCATAAGCAATGGTATATTAATCCTGATAACCTGTAGGAGTTGCAAAAATGTATTTTTGTATGCTTGAGAACTCAGTTAAATTATCTGTCTGAAGCTGTGAGTTTTTCTACAATATCCTTTCTGTCTTATGATAGCCCTTGATGTGGGGCATTTACCCACCAACCCCACAGCTCCCCAGAGTTTTCTTGAGTGCGAGCAGCAGGAAATACTAGATAGAAGGATTTATATTGTGGAGATAAACAGATAGAAAATAAAGGATAGCCTCGACAGGGCCTGGAACCTTTTCCAACAGCCCCTGTCTCTGCCCCAGTGTATTTATAGAGACACCAAGGAGTGGAGCAAAAGACCTCCCCCCAGCACAGCCAAGTGCAGACCATCTCAGACACCTGCACTCGGGCCCATGGTCCTAATTATCCTCTCTATGCAGACCTGCTGGGTAAAGCCATGAGGAACCTGAAAACAGGCTCCCACACCTTGCCAAAAGGACCACCAGCCATTCCTGCTGGAGAACCTGGATTTCTCAAAGTGCACCCTTCCCAGCTGAGCACCCCCACAACATTTGATTCTTTCAGGAAGACATGGCTTCAGTTGCTTTTCCTGGGTGGATATTCTGTTCGTTTATTTGTTCATTGGATATCTTTCAAGTGGATCTTCTAGCATTTATTATTGCTTATTTTGTTACTTTCTGAGCTAGGTATGGTAGAAGAAGCACCATATCTCAAGAGGGAATTCATCATCAGAACTACGTGAACTTTAATTCTAGTTTGTCCCCCATACCATTAGTAACACCACTGTCCCCTAGTCATCAAAATGAAGATAATAATAATGTCATATCTTAGACTAACTACTTTTATGTGATGTAATGCTTATCAATGAGTAAGCATACACAGAGCACTCAGAAACCAACTTGTGATCATTCTAAGTACACAAAAAGGAAGCTATTCTTACCTACAATTATAGTTGATGCCAGGTCAAAAAATGAACTCAATGTGTGCTTTCTGTGACTATGTGATTATATAGTTTCTTTAATGAGCCAGGAAAACTGGAAGAGTGATGGAGATGCTGATGGCAGTGATTCCATATAAACTTGGCTGTTTAAAGCTGAATAGTCATATGATGTACATATGAAATGATGTACATGTATGTAAAACTAGGTCTAGGGTGTGATTAAAGGTTAAATTGCTTGCCTCCCATTTCTGATGTCCTAGATTTGATTCTCAACACTAGCAATAATTAAATAGATATGTAATTAGATAAAATAAAGGTGATAGGTTACAAATAATGAGTGATGAATTCTAGGGCAACAGCAATGTCATATACCATGGGCCTCAAAGACAAACACACTAAAATACCATTGTCTAACATTGAAGATAAAACACCATGATAGAGAAGTATAAGTATAGTAAGTATAAGTATAGCAACAAATATACTAAGAAACTAATAAAGGTGAAACATTCATGTTTAAAATTAGAACAACTGAGAAGGGCTCATACAGGCTCACAGAGACTGAAGTGGCAAGCACAAGGCTTGCATGGATCTGCACCAGGTCTTCTGCATATGTTATGGCTGTTAGCCTGGTGTTTCTGTGGGACTCCTAACAGTGACAGATGGTGTGTCTCTGACCCTTTCGCTTGCTTGTGGGATTTTTTCCTCCTATTAGGTTGCCTTGTCCAGCCTCAATATGAGGGCTTTGCCTAGTCTTATTGTATCTTGCTTTGTCCTGTTTGGCTATAATCTCTTGGAGCTGCTCTTTTCTGAAGAGGAAATGAAAGGGGAGTGTTTCTGGGGGAGAGGGTAGGTGGAGGGGAGCTAGGAGAGGAGGGAGGGGAAACTGTGGTCAAGATATATTATATGAAAGAAGAATGTATTGTAAATAATATATATATATGTCCAAATGTGCATTATCTTCTTGTAACATAGAGATTAGGAATGTAACTGAAGTCTCCACATTTAAAAATAATAGATACATTTAGTCATACATTAATCACATTTGAGTATCACTAGAAATTAACAGTGAAAAAAAAAAAACAGCGAAGTACCTGGGCTGGACTTCAGGCCTGTAATTTTATCTACTCAGAAGTCTGAGGCTGGAGCATTCCTAGATCAAGGCAATTTTGGACTTTAGAGTGAATTCAATGTCATCTTGAATAACTTAAAAGACATCTCCCAGGAATGCAGGACCCAGTGAGGTGCGGTCTGGACTGTAATGCTAAGTGGCAGAATGCTCATCTAGCATAGACTATGTTCCTCAGCACTGGAAAAGAAAAAAATGAAAAGAATAATGAAGATAATATGATAATTTGAACATTTGAAATGAAAATACTGTTTGCTGACCAATGAAATAAGTTATTAAGCCACACTGAAGTTGAGTCCTGTGGCAATTGATTGTCCTCCTTAGGTTTTTGTTTATTCTTATTTTTTGTTTATTTTTTCTTTTCTTTTTGTTTTCAACTTGAGAAAAGCTAGAGTTATCTCAGAAGAGAAATTCCAGTTGAGATATCACCCTATCAAATCAACTGTAGGAAAGTCTGTAGGGCAGTTTCTTGATAAATAATTGTTGTTGGAGGACCTGGTCCATTATGGATGGTACCAGCCCTGGACAGATGGCATTAGGTTATATGAGAAACAGGATGAGCATGCGGGAGGAGCAAGCCATTTGGCAGCATTCCTCCATGGTTCTGCTGTAGTTCCTGCCTCAAGATTCCTGCCTTGAGATCCTGTCCTGATTTCCTTCAGTGATGGATTATGACCTGAAACTTGTAAGCAGAAATAAACCATTTTCTGCCCAAGTTGCTTGTGGTCATTATGTTTTAGCACAGTAATAGAAAACCTAACTAAACCAACAAACCTCACTTAATGTCAAGTAACAGTAATAGTCATAATAAGAATTTTCCAAAATATTTTGGAATTCTTTTCATTCTATTTTAAATATTTAGTAGATAATTCATTTTAATAAATATTTGAAATAAATAGAATCTGAATCCAATGTGATTTGCTACTAATCAGGAAGTAGAAAAGTCCAGGGTGGTAAGTTCAGTTCCCGAACACAGTGGTTGTAAAATTGTCAATGTTCAAAACCAGCATCATCATCAGGGAAGGATAGACAGTTGTGAAGAATGTTGTAGTATGACGTTTCCAATAGCTTAAATAGCATTTTTTTTCCATAATATAATTTTATGTAGTATAAGGTAATTAATTAGTTTGGAGTTGTGCAGACTTGAAGTTTTTTCCCTTCTTGTACATTCATGTCATAGCAAGTGTTCATGCAGCTAAAATGACGAATTGCAGCAGATTGTACAGGGACTGTTTAAATAGAATTGCCATGCTATTTTAAAGCAAGAACAGATGTTCTCTAAGGCAAGAAACTAATGACTTTCTGCATTCATAGACATTTCTGCTATTAGTAGTAGGCCAAATGTTGAGAAAGTAAAAAGGAAGGAGTAGTAAGTTAGAAACTCAGACCATGATGACAAAATCTCATCAAGACCATGGTTGGCACCGTGATCCTACTCTGTCTCTAGAGCTTTCACCTCCCAACTAATCCACCTGGGAAATGATTAAATGAATCAACAGAGATTATGTTGAGTTATCTGAGATCACTATCCCTTATTCTGTGTCTATCACTTCTCATCACATTATTTTCTACCTAAAATGTTTTTGCTTCTTCTTATATTTGTATCCTATTATATATATATATATATATATATATATATATATATATATATATATACATATATATATACATTTAGCTAATATTCAAATCTATTAAAATATAAATTATTTAGCTAGTAGTATAGCTATATATATATATAATACATTTGCTTTATTGAAATTGAAAATAAATAAGGAATCATCTGATAGAAAAGAAAATCACCCATAATAAAGTCCCACCATGGTAATATTCTTTTCTTGTTTTTGTTTCTGTTTTTTTGTTTTTGTTTTTTTGTGTTTTTCAAGATGGGGTTTCTCTGTGTAGTTTTGGTGCCTGTCCTAGATCTCACTCTGTAGACCAGGCTGGCCTGGAACTCACAGAGATCTGCCTGGCTCTGCCTCCCGAGTGCTGAGATTAAAGGCATGTGATACCGCTGACTGGCTCTGTGATATTCTTTTAAATATTAATTGTATCATTTCTCCTTTCTCTTTTGAGGATATTTGTCTATAATATATCTACATATTTACCTGCAATTCAAATTATTTTTGTTTCATAGATTAGAAAAATTTCCTCTCTTTCTTAAGATTTTCAATTCTGGTAATTTTTAATTTATATACATACACAATTATTTTTCAAATTATTTGTTTGGGTATATATTTGAACATGATTTTTAAAAATTAAGGAACTTCTTTTAGACTATTAATCTTGGTGACACGGAAAAAAAGCTCCCTTTCTCTTAATGCTGTACCTAAAAATAAAAAAAAGTTATTGAATGATGTGAGGTATTCTTGTTGCAGAGCGGTGAGTATGGTAAGAGTGGAGAGGCAAGCCCAGGCATGGGAAACTCAGCAAATCTTGTGCAGTTCCCTATCAAGATACCATGTGGGTCTGCTGAAGTCCAGTCTACATGGAAAGAGGCTACCCAAGTTCACTAAACTTTCATAAAGGAGATAAAGTTTGCAGAAGAGGAACGCAGTGCAACCTGACACATGCCTACTCATCTGCTCCCCTCTGCCACTTCCCTGGCAGAACTCATGGACTTGGGAACAGAACAGATTTAAATAAGTCACCATATGATCTGTTTTAATCAGATCTTTGAAATAACAAGTTATTATTATAGCTATGAATCATGCAGTTTAATATATTGCTTAAGATGCACTCTTAATAAAGCTGGATAATTTTAATAGTATTTGAAGTCATTAGACCTCAATGCCAGTGTATATTTATATGTTAAAAACTAGACAGCAGATGAAGAAAAGGCTCAGATGTTAAGACCACATACTGTTCTTGCAGAGGGCCTGAGTTCAGTTTCCAACATCCATAATGGCTCACAACTATCTGTAACTCCAGTTGCACTGGATTGGATATCTATGGCCTCTGCAGACACATGCATACACGTTTGCTTGCATACGTTGACACACAGACACATACACATAAATGTTTACCAAAAAAATCAAGATTTAAAAATAGTCAGGGGTTACATTTTGCTCACTCAAGAACTCTCTTGGTAATGCTTTTTTTAAAAAGCTCCTTGTGCTAGTGAGGTGTCTGGTGAACTGTGCCTATAAAAGGAAAAGGCATTTCAAAGAGTTTGTCTATGAAACAGATAAAACAGGAGACACTACTGGAGCACAGCCAATACAGAAATATGTCTATACTCAAGGGTAGTATTAGCCAATGATGTCACAGTGAGGAATAAGCAGCATTCAGCTACAAAGGACACAGGAAAGCTGTTATCAACAGGCAAAAGCTTAAAAGAATATTTGCCTCTGAGAGCATTCTTCTGAGTAATCTACCAGGAATCAAGTTATAGACTAGCGAGTCACCTACAGAGACATGGACAGACAAATTTGGGACTAAATGATGAACAGAAATGGTAAGCAGCAACTATTCACTGACAATTTGTCTATAACACAATGATGGTATGTAATGTGAAAAAGGAAAAACGTAATGTGTTCAGCAGCCTTGTAGGTCACAGCATGTAGAGTAATGCATTGTAATCATTGATGCAAATAAAAACATACAGTAATGTGTTAATTATCAATGCACACTGTTACACAGTGTATTTCAAAATCACAGAGAAAAGAAAGATGTGCAAGTGCTGTTTGAACTCTCTCTATATAAAATTTTAAAAACAAGCTGAATAAACTACAGTATTAGAAGTTGATAGTCTCTGTGGTTTTTCCCATCATGATCTTGACCCCTCTCTCCTTGTTCCTATAGTCCCTTCTCCCTCTCTTCAACTGAGCTCCAGTAACTTGATCAAGTGCTTGGCTGTGGGTCTCTGCATCTGCTTCCGTCAGTCACTGGATGTAGGTCTATGATCACAATTAGGGTAGTTACCAATCTGAGTACAGGGGAAGGCTAGCTCAGTCACCCTCTCCACCATTGCTAGAAGTCTCAGCTGGGGACATCTTGTGGGTTCCTGGGGATTTCGCTAGTACCCAAGTGAGTGAGAGCTCATGGACCTTGGACTGATAGCTAAAGAGCCTGCATGGGACTGAACTAGGCCCGCTGAATGTGTGGCTTGATCTGTTTGTGGAGCCCCTGGCAGTGGGGACCAGGACTTATCCCAGGTACATGAGCCGGCTTTTTAGAGTCCCTACTCTATGGTGGGATACCTTTCTCAGCCTTGATGCAGCAAGGGAGGGGCTAGGCTCTGCCTCAACTTGGTATGCCAGACTTTGTTGACTACCCAAGAGAGGAGGCCTTACCCCCCCTGAGGAGTGGATGGGGGTGGGATGGGGGTGGAGGACGGAAGAGAGGGAAGAAGGAGGCACTGGGGTTGGTATGAAAAAAAAATAAAGAAAAAAAAGAAGTTGGCAGTCATCCTTATGATGGAAATTCATTAGTGACTATAGAATATTCAATGTTTCTTTAGCTCCTCAATACTAAACTTTTTAAAAGACATAGTGGCTATATGGATCTGTTCTCCATGTAATAACTCCCCATTTATTAATGCATACATATGATTGTACATTGTTCTCTGAACGGATAAATGGATCTCTGGTCAGTCTCACATATAAGCTATGGAGAATGTCTGCTGCTGATAGTCACAGTAGAGTCCCTTCTGCCCTTTGGCCAGAGCACGCTCTCTTTCCAAAACAGATTGGCCTCCTGTCTAAAAAGGGTATCCATAACAAGCAATGATATGAAGGGCCAGCCCCTGTATCTCATGTCAAGACAGTTCTGATGTGCTACCCCAGATCCAAGGCTCTAATGAAACTATGTTATGGTTGACTTCTATTCCTCCTTATCCAGCTTTCCTCAGTTCCTGGCAGATACTTTTCTCACAGTCACTAACAAATTAACTTCACTTAAACTACTTCAGCATCAGTGCCTAGGCAACTCAGCTTAATTCAGTTAGTATCAAAAGAGGCCACTGAAAACAGACTCTAAAACACAAATTTAAGGTCAGTCTTACTGCTAAGGTGAGCTGACAATGAAGCTTCTACTTGATGGTGGTAGGCAGACAACAAATAGTCTTTGATACTCCACCATGGTCAGAACTGTCACTGGAGTCAGGAATGGTGGAAATGATACACTGGCTATGAGCATGCTTCTGGATCTTAGTGGTACATGAGAAACAGTTAATTATGTAAGTTAGGGTATATGATCACTAGACTCACTGAAATAAATCAAGCCATATATACAATTCAGAGTTTCTATTATAGTTTATGACTCTAGAATGTTGATAATATTAACCAACCTATAGAAGGACATGGGTATTTTCTACATAGAATTTTAAGCCCTATTTTTAGAGTTCTGGTTTATCTTCCATATGGTTTCCATGTTCTTTTAAAACTCTAGATACTGCCAGGCGGTGGTGGCGCACGCCTTTAATCCCAGCACTCGGGAGGCAGAGGCAGGCGGATCTCTGTGAGTTCGAGGCCAGCCTGGGCTACCAAGTGAGTTCAAGGAAAGGCGCAAAGCTACACAGAGAAACCCTGTCTCGAAAAACCAAAAAAAAAAAAAAAAAAAAAAACTCTAGATACTGAAGAATTTAATCCAATCTTACAAATTGTATTTTGCTACTGCTTTGTTAGTGCAAGTACATATAAATAGTACTTATTTTTATATATGGGCCTTTTTTTTAGGAAACAAGCTGACAACTTTATTATATTTTACTTTATTCATCCTCTTTACCTTTCATGGTAAACTCCTTCATTATCAACAAGTAACACCTCTTTATGTTTCCTTTCTTTTCACTGAATGGCCCCCACCTATTTAACTTTCATTTTATTTAATTATCCTCTCTCCACTCACTCTATAGACCT
This sequence comes from Peromyscus eremicus, assembly GCF_949786415.1. Taxonomy (NCBI): domain Eukaryota; kingdom Metazoa; phylum Chordata; class Mammalia; order Rodentia; family Cricetidae; genus Peromyscus; species Peromyscus eremicus. Next base: position 75,522,475 of record NC_081422.1, read on the forward strand.
CTTTCTCCCTTCTCATGGTCCCTTCCTTTTTCCATGACTTACAATCACAACCTCACCTCCTCCACAAACATGATTAAGTCTGAATTCTTCATGGAATACTTTAAAAATCTAGTTCCATTAAGTTGGAAAATCTTTACATGTCTTACGTATTTCACTTAACATCATGAATTTTAGTTGCATCTTTTTTCCGAAAAATGACAAGACTTAATTTTTCTTCATGGCTGAATAAAATTCTTCTATGTAACATATTCTTTATCCAATTATCTGTTAATGGGCAGATAGGTTGGCCCTTTCCATTTGTAAGCAATTGTAAATAATACAGTAAATATTGCTTATTTATTTATAAACAAGTATTTTTGTGAGAACTAAACTTAGAGTCCTTTGTTATACAACCCAGAGTAGGATTGTGAGGTGATACACTAGTTCTATTTTTGGTTTGGCAGGGACTTCTCCATGACTTCCATAATAGATTATTGACAACATTGAATAAGGATTTCTCACCTCCCTTTGGTATTTGTCTTTATTGGGTTGCTTGGTGATAAATATTCAAACTGAGTTAGTATGGAATCTCAGAACAGTTTTAATTTCATTTGATTGATGGATAAGAATGTTGACCACCTTCCCCAATATTTATTATTCATTATTTATTATTCATTTATGCTTTTTGACAGTACTATTTTTGACTACATGATATTATTGTTTAATTATTCAGTTGCTTATATATTAAAGCTATCAGTATCCTGTATATGTATGGTTAGCAATGTTTCTTTCATTCTCTATATCATTATTGTATCTTTTGCTATGTTTTTGAAACTAACTAAATTTATTTAATCTATTTGTCAGTTGTTGGAATTATTCCCTGGGCTATCAATTCTTTTTACAGAAAGTTCTCACCTTCCTCTATCCATCTCTTTTCATTTTGTCTTTGTATATGTGGTATGCTCTTATGTGTGCATCCATGTTCACATGGATGATGCCACTTGTGTGTACAGGGATGGACATGCATGTGTCAAATGGTTTGAATGAGAATGTCAGATATTTGAACCCTGGTTTTCAGTTGGAGGCACTCTCTGTGGAGGTTTAGGAAGTGTGGTCATGAGGAAGTATGTATGCCAACTGAAGCAGGCTTGGAGAGTTTAAAGACTTGCACCATGTATAGTTCACTCGTCTATGGTGATATTTTATTTGTACTGAAATGTGATTTTATTTGTATGTTAATAAAAAAAGTTGCCTCAGGGTCAGAGCTGATAGCAAGCCATAGCAGAAATCTGGCAGTGGTAGCACACACCCTTAATCCCAATCATATGACAGGTAGATCTCTGTGTGTTCAAGGATACCACCAGCATGGAGACACACACCTTTAATCTCAATACCAATCATAAAAGACCTGGAGGTCTGTATAGATAGGCAGTGACAAGGAGGTCATGTGGTTGAGTTTACAACCAATGAGAAGGCAGAACAGAAAGTCTATGAAAAGACAGACACACAGGAAGTAGCGCTCTTGCTGAGAGGCAGGACAGCAGCAGCAGCAAAGGGTAAGCTCAGCTCTCAGCTACTGCTCTGACCTCTTGAGCTTTTAACTCTGCAATTGGCTCTGTCTTTCTTATTGAATAAGACTGTCCATCTCTACTCATCTGCTTCGTTTGTGGTTGAAGATGTGAGTTCTTGGCTTCTTGCTCTACCCACTATTCCTGCTTGGTGCTACATCTTGCCACCATGATGGAGTCTTGTCCCTCTGAAATGATAAACCAAAGTAAACTTTTTCTTCTATAAGTACTGTATGGTCATAGTGATTTATCATAGCAACAGAAAAATTACTAAGAGAATGTACATGTCTATGGAGGCCAGATGTGAACAATTCCTAAGTCATTCTTCAGTGTCTAGACTGAAGTATGATCTCTCACTTGAATCCAAAGCTCGACAGTTTGGCAAGTCCAGCTTGTCAACTTGATAATTGCAGGCATTCCACTACTCCCTCTCAGTGTTTCCTGGGGCCCTGAGGATCTAAACTCTGGTCCTCACAATTGCGGGTCAAGGGCTTTAACCACTGAGCATCTCCTTGCCCTACTTGCCTATATCTTTTCCTTTAGAGATTTCAAAGTTTTATGTTGCAAGCTTAGGTCTTTGATCAATTTGAATTGTTTTCTCAAAACAGGAGTGGCATGAGCAAGTCTAGTTGTGCTTTATTAAAATTTAATTATTTGAGCTTTTAGTTTCTAGTGTTTCCATTTGGTTTACTACTACAATCTTTCAACTCTTTATTGCTTTGCTGATTTTTTTCTTCAATTTTGAAGATTTTTTCATATATTTTTTTCTGACTTGTTCTGTTTCTGACTTATGTCTCCAAGTCCTGAGTTAAATTCATGCATTGTTTGAAATAGAGATGGATGATCATTTTGCTGGTAAATTTTGAAGTCTTCATCCAATATTTTAACTATTCTGACATCACTGAGCTCAGTAGTTGAGGGGCTGGGATCTCCAGGAGGAGTTGAGTTGTCTTGCTTTTTCCTTGTTCCTTGTGTTGGGTGTTGCAGTTGTTTTTCTCTGAAAGTTTGAGTGTCTCTTTTGTTTAATTTGGGGATTCAGTTATGAGCAGCCTACCTATGGGGGGAATAATCCCCAGTTCCACATCTGTTTCCTGTAACTATGACCATGTGCTGAAGCCCTTAACAGTTCTGTGGCTTAAAACCTCAATGTGTCAGAAATCAAAGAGTTAGTAGGGCGTGATGATTCTGGAGACCAAGGGAGGAAATGCTGGCTTTTCTGAAATAAAGAATGACTTATTGTGATACATTATGATCAGAAATGTCAATATGTTTCATGGAGTCAGTACTTTTGAAAACTGTGTGCTTCCATAATTGCATACAAGGAATTAATTCTTTCTTTTGTTTTACTGTTTTTATACAAGACTGGAATTAAAAAAAAACAAACCTACTGGCCTCATAAAATGGAAATACTTTGTTTAAAGGTCTTTCGGTCTTTTTCTCTCCACTCTCCTCACACCAGATCTATACTGTATCCTTCAGATGTCCTTTGTCCTGTGTGCCTGTCTACAAATATACAGTTGTTAATTTTTTTCTTTTATTGAAAATAGATTATTTCAAATGTAATATATTCTGATTATATTGTCCTTTCCTCCTACTCCTCTCAGTTCCTTCCCACCTCCTCCCCAGATCCACACCCTTGCTGTATCTTATTAGAAAAGGCTTCTAAGCGATAATAAGCAAACATAACAAAATAAAATACAGTATGATAAAACAAAAACTATTATATCAAAGTTGGACATGGCAACCCAGCAGGAGGAAAAGAATCTCAAGAGCAGGCACAAGACTCAGAGACCCACTTGTTCTCAAGATCAAGAGTCCCATAAAAATACTAAGCTAATAACTATAATACATATGGAGAGGACCTAGTGCAGACCCATGTAGGCCCTATGCTTACTCCTTTAGTCTCTGTGAGCTCATACATGCTTCTCTTTGTTGATTGAGAAGGTCTTGTCCTCTTGATGTCCTTAATCCCCTCTGGCTCTTACACTCTTTCCACTTCCTTTTCCTCCAGAATTCTCTGTCCTCTGAGGGGATGGATTTAATAGAGACCTCCCATTTAGACTCTCCTTCTGTGTAATGTTTGGCTGTGGGTCTCTTCAACTCTATGTTTCATTGATTCTTTGTATTGTTCTCTTTGTTTCTATGTCAACTGATTTTAGCCCCAGTTTGATTATTTCTTGTCCTTGTGTATGTTTATTTCTTTTTGTTCTAGAGCTTTCAGGTGTGCTGTTAAGTTGCTAGTAAAATTTGCCTCTGTAGTTCCTATTCAAATTCCTGAATTTATCATTTCCAGAATTCCCTAAATTTATGTTTTCTTTATTGCTTCTATTTTCATTTTCAGCTAATGAACATGGACTTTCAATTATTTGTATTAGTGTGTGTGTGTGTGTGTGTGTGTGTGTGTGTGTGTGTGTGTGTTTCCTTGGCTTTCTTTAAGGGATTTATTTATTTCCTCCAATTGTTTGTGTTTTCCTGTATTTCTTTATGGAGTTTATTCATGTCCTCTTTAATGTCCTCTATCATCTTCATATAGTTGGTTTTGAGGTCTTTTTCTCGTTCTTCAGCTATGTTGAAATATTCAGGAACTGCTTTGCTACAATAGTTGGGCTCTGGGGGAGCCATATTGCCCTCATTGTTATCAATTGTGTGTTTGTGTTGGTGTGTGTATGCATCTGTGTTTGGGAGGATTATAGATCTAGATGCTAATTTCTGGATCTGTCTTTGTTGTGTGATTTTTTTTCCCCTTGATTTCTGTTTCCACTCTGGATTTTCTGGGCTTGTGATGGGTGTATATTGACTATTTTACTGGCCTGCTCAGATGGTGCATTCATAGGAAATGCCTGCTGGAGTTGAAGGCTGGGATACTGGGGGTGGGGGGGGGGTGCGTTGGGGAAGGAAGATTTGGGGGAAAGTCTTTGTGTTCCACTGAGCATATGATCAAAGAGGAAAAGAGACATCACAGTAGCTTTTTTGTTACAGAGTTGGGGATGAGACTGGGGACATTGGATCTCAGGAAAAGCAGGAGAGGTCCACCTTCAGCTTGTTTTTGCACTGGGAAGATCAGCCATTGGGTTAACAGGGGATGCCTGCTGGGTTGGGGTTTGGGACAAAGAAGTGAGAAGAGGGAGGAAGGTTATCTGATCTGTGGTAGCCACAGGATATGAGAGAAGAGGGGCAGGGAAGGCTGTTGTGGGTGTTCTGCTGTAGAGCAAGGGATGAGGCTGGGGGATTGGATATAGAACACAGAGAGAAGAGAAAGTCTGCAAGCAGTCTACCTCATTTTCTGGCAAGTGTGACCTATGAATTAACAGGGAGCTGCCTGCTGAAGTTGGGGGTTGGGATAAAGTGACCAAGTGGGGTGAGGGAGGCTGGGAGGGGATGGACTGTGGGATCCACAGATGTGGGTGGGAGGAAAGGAAGACTGGCTGGTGTTCTTTGTCATTGAAGACAAGACTAGGGGATTGGATTTGGAGGAGAGGAGGAAGCAGTAAGGGTCTTAAGTTAGTTTAGCTGTTTCTTTGTTATGCTTAGCTTAAATATACAGTTTTATATTTCTTATTTTATTTAACAATCAGTGGAATTTTTCTGAAACTTTATTTTAAAAAGAATATTTACTAAGCATGCTTCAGTACTTAGCACAAAAGAGATAATAAATACCACATTATCATTTTTTCAAGCTAAAATTTTGTTTCTTATTAACAACAAATAGTAATCACATTCCACTTTTCTGGCTGCTGTATAAATATTTGTTTTTCCATTATAATTTAAAAGCACAAATTTGATACTTTTCTGACATCTTTAATATGTGATTGGTTGATATTCTTGCTGTTTTATATTATAGAACAATATTCCATGGAATAAGGAACATGTAAAATAACAATTTGTAGATATTCAAAATGCACTGTTCTAAAACTAAGCTATAATGATAATACTAAGCTTTTGAAAATTCAAGAGAGAAAAACAGAAATAAAGGTAATTAGAAGGAAAAGAAAGACTACCAAAAAATCTACTCTCTCTTTGCATCTACACACCTGAGATAATTGGAATTGGTGATTTAAAATGTATTTGTGACTAAAGACTGAATAATCTCTGCAGAATATAAATATTATACATACCAGAACAAATACTCTTACAAAAAATAATAAGAGGTAGAACTTATTTACTATTTACTATGTGGTAAGCTCCTTTTTTTAAGTCCCTTTGTCAAATAATAACCACAATGTACAAAATAGACACTAATATCTCTATATCTGGGGATATATGATATTAGAATTAATTAATTTGCCAAAGGCCATGATGTAGTCTGCAGCAGAGACTCACTTTACATTACATCATGTCTAACCCAAACCAGATTATTGCATCACTACACTGGTGGTATTAAATTCAGCCTCAATGTGGGAAGCTGCTTGTATGGACTGCAGAGCTGAAGGAAAGGGTCCCTTTATTAAGCAGTTGGACTCTAGATTGGTACATTGGGAATTGATGGAAATTTTAGAAGCTGTGAACTGCTGGGAGTCTTCTGGTAATTTAAAGTGATAATGGGGCCCTGTCTCAACTCTCTGTCTTTTTATCCCCTGGTTAATAGGTGAAGGGCCCTACTCTGTCACATGTTCCCACTTTATATGACACCACAGGTCCCAAGCAATGGTCCAAGTGAGTGTAACTGATGCCTTAAAACTGCGCCTCTCAGTTACTATAGTAACAGAAAGTTGCCCGTACAGTCTTTCTTATCTATAATTTTGATTATTTAAATAAAAAAGCCCACTTCGTTCTTTGTTTGTTTCATTACCATGGTAATGAATATTACTTTTTGAATGTTTCCATGCTTTATTCTTTCAGAGAATGAATCTTAGGTGGCCCCGGGGCAGCTGTCATGTCTCAAGATTCTTTTCCATTCAGCTGTGTGGCTCTCCTGAGAAAGGACTGGGCAAATGGAGGTCCTTTGTGAGTCATGTGAGAGATAACTGGGTACATTCTGCTGGAAGCAGAGATACAATCACACTCCAGGGACCCAAATGGGATTCTTGAGTATACTAATACCAACCTTCAAACGGAAAGATAGGTGTTCAGCTGAGCTTCTGTTAAATATAAGTTAAAGTATTGTATTAATAGAAAGTGCTATTTTTATGCTGACAATGCCTTTAGAATTGAAATGACATGTTATCATAAAGAAATTTATCAAGAGATAAGTGTTCAAGAGCTAACAACAAGTATATATGGAGACAGTGATAACCAGTCCCATGAAATTCGTAAATATGTCATTTTGACAATACTTGGGATTTTTTGTGAAAATTTCACTGTCAATGTAACAGAACAAAGAAAAAAAACTGGATATAAGCAATTTTTTTCAGTCAAAAAAGCTTTTGTTGCAGCTTGTGAATTCATTCCCAGGGAAACAGACTCTTCCCTCTGTACATGAGAATCTCTTGTTTCCTTGGTCCTGCTTCGCTGCTCTGGATTCTGACCTTGACAGAAGGTGAAACATAAGAATTTTCAAGCCTCCTATTTGTGAAGGTATTGAATATAAATGTAATAGATGTAGGTTTGAAGTTTACTTTGCAAGTTGAAGTTGACTTTATGAATAGGGAAACCTGCTCTGAATCTTGGTTATGGTTTATTTTCTAGGTTCAATCAGAATTTTTACCTGCTCTGATTATAGAGATTGTGTGTCAGTACCCTCACACTGGAGCTGTGTACTTCTCATTTCTATTACACACATCTCCCAAAATATTTTAATCAACAAAGCATAACATCTCAGAAGTTAGTTGTTACAACATAGTTTTCAGGATCAAAGTGCTTTATAATGGGTGCAAAAAATATAACTGTATTCTTTCATTATTCCAAAAATATAGAGACATTTGTTCGTATGTGTGACTGCTCTGCTGTGTCCAGTAAATATTATTGGGTAGTATTCATACATTTATTTTTGCTTTTATGTTCTTTCTGTATACTCTTATGCATTTATCCCTGAACTGTTAATGAAATGGTGTGTTATACTTCCCATTTAGGGCTGAGCATGCCACAATCTACTCCTTGGTCAGTGATCATTCTCTGTGTTAATTGGCAATCACTATAAAAAGAAGGTTCTCTTATGAGTGTTGAGAGATGCACTAACCTATGTTATAACGATGAGTACTTAGGAATCAGTTTAATATTATATCCATTTAGCAGAATAGTAGTAGTAACTTCTTCCCTAGTATCTATAGCCTGTCTAGCTATTTTTGATAACACATATAAAACTTGTTCTAGCTGAATCCAGACAAAAATACCAGCTTTAAGATGGGAGGTGTGCAAAAAGTATCACCCATAGATGAAGAGCTATTGACTCTCCCAATGGAAAAGGAGATTTTTTTTAAGGGTGGGACCCTGATAGGTTGACTACTCTCCAGTAGAAGGCTACCATATTCAAGGTTTATGCAAAGCACAAAGTGAGATTGATTTAAGTGAAGGAGAAGAAGAGGAAGATGAGGTTGAATTGTTTGTGAAGAAGAGGTAGGTCTGGGAGGCGTTGGGGAAATGGGTGAAAATGATCAAATTACATTGTACAAACATATTGAATAACTTATATTTTGGAAAAACTAAATGAATTAGAAGTATAAAAGACAACCATAATTTTCAGTTTCTAGGTACTTTCCACTTGCCACACACACACACACACACACACACACACACACATACACACACACACAAACTTGAAAATTTTTTCTTTCCTATTTTTTCTTTTTCTTTTGTATTGATCCACATCTATCCATATGAAAGAATCATACAGGCCAGTTTACACATTTTAAAAGAAAAATTAAATTTGATTTGTCTGCAGAAAGACATAGGATTGCATCAATTATATTATAGTTTCCAATTTTGAGTTTGAAAGAGGGAAGCTGTACTGATAGACAGTTCTTCCAGAAACAATTCTACTTGCTCTAGGAACACATTTGCTTAACATCTACAGGCTACTACAACATTACCTGGCTTTATTGCATTAATATGTGCACAGACAGTATCTATGAAGAAACTAGAAGATACATAAAAAAGAAAAGAAACAGAAGAAAAATAATTGAAATAATGCATAATAAGCTACAACAAATGATTCTTGAGAATAGAAAGATAAATGATCAACACAAATTAGTGAAATTACCTAAGTGTGATAAAAGTTATAATTTACTATGGATGTACAGACATTCATCTTTTTTAAAAAATGCCATTACTATGAAATCTTGCCTTTTTCTGTATAAAATTTCTAGAAAGTTCAACAATATATGAGGAAAAATACAGTATTCATTCTCTCATCATTAAAGCTCCTAATGTCATTTGTCAGACTCAGATCTATGATTTGGTTACAAATACATTATTTGAAAACATAGTTCAGATAATTATTCATTTATATTATGATGAGTTTTTGCAATTAAAGTTATATTGAATAACTTTAATATAGTGGTGCATTTCTTCTTATTTGTCATGGTTTGAGGAAACTACCGACCTAGAGCCTCCTTCACCCTTGTATTCTCTGCACTCACCCCCCTCTAGTCACCTACATCTTGTTCTTCAACTCTGTGAAGCACATCCTTCTCTTTGGAGATACCTGCCTTTTCACTCTCTGTCGAGAATGCCCTTCCTTTTGTCCTTTACACAGCTGAGTTCTGCTCTTCAAAGACATGCTCTAACACCACCTTATAGGAAAGGTCCTCCTTCACCAGCTGCATATAAATAAAACCATTCATCTTATGGTTCTTTTCCATTAGGTTTGGTGAAATGGCCTTGCTATATGGATCAGACTGGCAATTAACTCACTATACAGCCCAAGATTGGTTTAAACTCACAATATTCATACCTTTGCCACTGGAATTCTGGCATGCATTATGACATTTGTCTCTATTACCTTTTATCTGTCCATACTGTGTGGTTTAACTCATGGTCTAGACATAACTCCATATTCACAAGTTCATAGTTATTGACTGAACAAGCTGTTGGTAGAAATGTTTGAAATAAATCATGTTTATACTGGACAGGCATAGCATTTTTGTTGTCATAGTGTCCTAAACAATATAGTGCAAGAGCTATTTAACAGTATTCCATTATATTAGATATAATAAGCATGTTATAGATTATTTAAAGCATGTAAGACTTGGTGGATCAATTCTATTTAATGATTATATTTTCTATAGATTTGACCATCTGCATATTTCAGTGGTCGGGGATGAGGTGATGGTTCCTGAAAGCAGTACTTTAAAATTTTCAAAAACTGACTTTACCTGTCATATATCCTCATTTTCTTATTGTCTTTTTGTACACACACACACTCTCCACTGCTAAAAAATGTATAAAACATGGTTTTCATTTTGGTGGCCACTATTCAATTTATGTAACTTAGCACAATCACTGGCATGTAATAGATGATATTTTTTCTTGAAAAAAATAATTTAATTTCTTGGTTATAAATATAGTTCTCAGTAGATGTATTTCCCAATCTAATAATTATTTTACTGTTGTAAAATTAACTTCTTAACATAAAAGTGAAGTTTGGACATATAACAACTTCTACAGTTGTCTTCGTTAAGTTGATTGTGAACTTGTTTGCATTAATTAGTATCTAGGAGTTTGACAAAATGCATTTCCAAGTGTGTCTATAAGGATGTTTTCAGAGAGTGAATTAGATCATATGGTCTCTGTTGCAATTATTGTATAAAACCCTTGGTACTGTCAATAATATAATGTCACTATTAGTAAGTAGTGACAGGTAGGACCTTGTGCATAGAGAGGAAATAGGTCATTAGAGCATGTCTATGGAAACTAAATCCTATCATGGCCACTTCCTCTATTCCCTTCCTCTATTTCTTGTATGTCAATATTTGAATAGCACCTGTCATATCCTTCTGCCTCTATGATGTGTTAGGGACTAAGCAATCAGAGCTGACTGGAACTCTCATGTCATAATAAATAGCTCCTACCTTAATTTATTTCTCACAGGTATTTCATCATGATGATGAGAAATGTTGCAAAACAATGGTCTTGTTGAAACAAAGTCTAGAAACTATCAACCAATCCATGCTCTCTGTTTCATTTGATGTAGTGTCAACTTCTGAATGTATTTAGTCCTTAATTTTATTCGTGCTGTTTTTGATGAATGAGAATTTTAAATTTCAATGTAATTCAAGAATAAAACTATTCAGTCTACAACAGATAACCAGTGTTTGATCATTTCTGACATATAGAAATAAAAATTTATATGAACAGGCCTATGTTGTTTACTTTAAGACTTTTGATTCAAGAATTTATAAATGTTCCCCAAAGAGATATATTTATTATTACATATTAAAACTTCATGCTTTAAGATTGTTTGTACTTCAGAAGTATCTATGAATAATTTTATTAACTTTATAAATATTTGTTATTTTTTTAGTTTCAAATTAGTATATATACTTTTAGTATAGACACACACTAACATACACCATAATATATATACTGCATATATTATACGTATACTATTCTATATATATCAGTCATATGATATATGCTAACACACACACTCACACTCCAAAAGGAGAGAGATATCTTAAGCACTAAGTGCTGTGGGATAATGCCTTTGAACACTGGTTTAATAAAACGCTGATTGGCCAGTAGCCAGGCAGGAAGTATAGGCTGGGCAAACAGCCTAGGAGAATGCTGGGAAGAGGAAAGGAGTCAGGAATCACTAGCCAGACACAGAGGAAGCAAGAAGACAAGGCAGAACTGAGAAAAGGTATCAAGCCATGTGGCTAAACATAGATAAGAATTATGGGTTAATTTAAGTGTAAAAGCTAGTCAGTAGTAAGGCTGAGCTAATGGCCAAGCAGTTATAATTAATATAAGCTTCTAAGTAATTATTTTATAGAAGGCTGTGGGACTGTGGGTGAGAGATTTATTCCAACCACGGGCCAGGTAGAACACAGGAAATATTCTGACTACAACTAATCTGTCACTTCAGGCTTGCCTACATCAATAGGTTTTTACTATTAGGACATTGACACATTTTTTGCAGGGACCATAGTTTATACCCCACCACACACACACACACACACACACACACACACACACACACACACACACAAAAAGCCAACCCACACACACACCCCAAATTTTAGAAAACATAGCTAATAACCAGTGCATATAATTAAAATAAAATTATAGTTATTAAGTCATTAATTCTAGTTTTTCTGCCAAGTCCTCTCTGAGTTAGTAATACCTCAGAAATAGTCCAAGTAACAAAAAGCAGTCAATAATTCTAGTATTTAAGGAATAAGCATCCTGATAAAGGGAAAAGGAGTTTGTAGAGACTGTCTAAAGTTGATATGTTACACTGAATAATAGAATAACAAAATCACATGGCTAGAATATACAGGATGAGAGTAATCAGATATAGTTGCAGCTGTGAACATGGGTCAGAAGATGTAACATTTAGAACCCAGGTAAGGAGAATATGACTGAGACCAATCATGTTCAGTTCAATCTGTTGTTGCAGTCATACTTAGTAGTATAGTGTGTATTGTTATGATTAAGATGCTCAATAAACTTTTGCTGTAATTTTTGAGGTAATCTGAGATTCTTTAAAAGTTTCAAATGTCTGCTTTATTAACAGTGTTAGAAGACTTTTCCAGAAATAATTTATTTCAAACTGCCCAGTCACCTTATTCATTAATATTAGCCATAATATGTGGAGTGCCTAGTTGTGTCATAATTGTAAAACTAATTTACCTTTGTTCCATGTCTCAAATATCTTATTATTTTATTATTTTTCATCTGACTTAATAAATGAAATCTTTATATTAAAACTAATATAGTCAATGAGAAACTTGTCCCTTTATTTTCATAGAGTATATTTTATGTTGTTTAGTGGAAGTAGTCTGAAAATAATTGATTTTGATGGAATAAACAGAGATTTTCCAAAGGTCATCTCTCTTTTATTTTATGGAGTCATAACTTTTAAACAAAGGTCAGCTTCTCACATGCATTATTCTTTATAGTGTGATTGACACAATATTGTTAAAGAATTCACCTATGGAGGAGTATTTTGCATGATATTCTCACAGAGGAAAAAATACCATTAAAACAAAAAAGCATCTCCTTACAGGTTCTTACAATCCTCTTTTCTGTAGAATTCTTTTTTTCTAACACATTATTTTTATTATTTGGGAATTTCATACAACGCATCCTGATCATACTCACTTCCCATTCCTCCAAGGTCCATTCTTTCAATCTGGTCCCCCACCACAAAAACAAAAAATACAGTAAGTATAATTTGTGTTGCCCATATACTCGTTGGAGTACTGGAATATGGTCAAACTCCCAATGGCAGGCCCCTTGAAGACAACTGAGTACTTTTCTATCCCCCTTCCAGAAGCCAACAGCTGGGAAGAGCTAAACTTCAATATCTTTATCATATTTTTTAAGAATTCTCCTCAATGGCTTCTTGTCTAGACTCTTTTTTCTTTGGTTTTGGGGGTATGTTTTAAAATCCTTCAATGTCTTTCACTGTCAATTATGAGTCTGGAGTCATCAATACCACTGCAACAGATGCTTCCTTGTCCATAACAGCCAGCTGCAGCAGGGACCACAGATATCCACATAGTCCTAGCATGGATTATGGAATGTCTTACAGTGGCAGCAGGGATCATGGGCATCCACATTGCTTCAGGTTACACCACTACAGAAAATGGACTTATGGCCTAAATATGCTGCATCTTCCAAAACCTTTTCCAAACTGTAAATAACCTAGCAGGGTAATATAACAATAAATTCACAGAGTCTGTTTAAAGGGCAAGGAATTTATTAAGGTGAAAAACTCACTGTGTGGAACAGAACACAGGTTCTAGGATGCTTCAAGGTCAGAGACAGAACAGCTACGCACTACAGGGTAATATATTAAGCCTTTCATGCATCATCACTTAATTTGTGATTATCAAGCTAGTCAAATTGTATGCTTCAATCATTGTTGCAAGCCAACACTTCTTGGCAGAGTCTGGTAGCAAGTTTGTCTTGTTTGGATAACACTAACATGTTTGCACAAACTTGAATTTTAGGTACTTTAAACAAGAAATGCCTCCCCTGTGTTCTCAATGGTCCTTGTCATTCTGTTGTTTGTATAGGCTCAAATCACCTATTTCTGTGAGCTTTAACCTTTCAGATTGTGTTTTCCTCCAGTCACAATGTTGATGAGAGGAGAGGAGACATCTGTCTGATCAGTGCATGTGAGCTGCTGGAGAGAACAGGTACCAAAGAATGAGTGTCATCTAATAATCTCACCCTGTGCTGAAGCCCCTCCCTGCTAAGCTTGTATGATCATTTCTCTTCTGATCTTTAGTTCTGTGCAATTCTGCTTGTAGTTCCATTTAGATTTCTGTCGACATTTCCACATTCCGCTCTCACACTCGCTTGTCTCTCCCCCTTTGCTCTCTGGTTAACATTGAGTCCCTGCATTGTTTCCCATAATTGATACCCTTTGTAGCATAGGAGACTTATTTTGGTCAGGGCAGGTGTTTCATGTTTTTTAATTTTGATATAATTTAAGACACAAAAGAAGTTTCAAAATAATAGCACTTATCTGTAACATGCTACATCTTTCACCAATAATAATGCTTTATAAAGAATGTCTTCTATTTACTTTAACTATGATGAATATTTCTTTTCATTGGATAGGAAATCTTTGGAATGTCAGAAAGAACAAAATACATGACCTGATTTGTGCTACTGAAATACGGCTTTTACTGTGTTGTGATGAATGCAGTACACAAGGAAATAAGAGAAGCCAGGAGACCAGTAGGGTACTCAAATTGTTCAGATGAGAGGTAATAGAAAATTAGAGTTTTCATAGTAAAAATATGATAAGAAATTGCATTCAAGATATATATTTAAAATAGTACCAATAATTTCTGTTAATAAGTGCTAGCAAATATTTGGCAATAATGATTGGCTTACTCAATATACATTGTAAACAATAACATACTACATATACATATGATATTGTATATATCATATAAAAATGAAACTTCTAAAAACATGAATGATAATACATACATTATTAGTTAAAATCATTTCTCAGGGTTTGTTCTTATTTAACTATATGAACGAGCTTCAGATGTCTCTTAAACTATTGTACAGTATGTCACCAGACAAGTGCATATGTTACTAAAACATAAGAATTTAATTAGATTCATGCAATTATTTCACAGTAGTATGAAACTGAAATATTTTCTTAACAATTAAAAACTGATATTAAGCTATTCATTCTAGAAATTTCCTGTAGGTGTAATTCAAGGAAAGTACTCCACTGATTATTTTAAGTCCATGCAATTCTTTGGTATTAAGATTACAGAAAAAGGAATGGAATTACACTGTGTTATTTGTAGATAAAGACTTATTACATTAATTAGGTATATATCTCTAAAGTTAGTACTATACAATTTGAAAAATGGATGTGTGAAAAATTTTTGTGAAGAATGTATATATATTTTTAACATATGGATTAACCTAATTGTAATTACTGAACTATCCTCTATGGAAAAAAGGCTATGAAAATGATAAAAGATGAACTATTTACATTTACTGAAAGAAATTTAAGATGAGCTAAGTAATCATTTAAAATAATTTAAGACATCTAATATTTGTGAATGAGTAATATCTTTGCAGATATTCTTAGTCTTGTCTCAGTATTATAATATCTTAGGAGGCTTTAATAAGTATAAAAGTCTGATCATAATCTCAGGAGAATTAAAACGAAATTGCTAGTAGTATCTAGCATCAGTGTTTAAACTGCTTGAATGACTCTAATGTGCAAATACTAGGTTGAGATAGTGGTCCTTTGTTTGATTCACTGCTATCATCCTGGAAGTTTCAAACAACTCAGATTTACTTTTCCAGAGATTATGATTTAATTGTTTTGAGATGTGCTCCTGGCAAGAGTGTTTCAGAATCCCATTTAATACAATGTAATTTAAGAAAGTGTTGGTTTCTGACCTTTGCTTAGCTCTTCTCCACTGGTCAGGTGAAGAAACCTGACCTACTTGAAAAAGAGCTATCTGTTCTTATGAATATGTCAAAAATATAACATATAAAACAGTACTTGATAAAAATGAGAAACAAGTGATTCTGCTACTGAATATTCATATTATTTAAATATGTATTTCAGTATTTTAATATAGAACCTATGATCATCAATCTAATTCAAATGTATTTTTTGGCTTGATATTTGTATGTCACAGTAATCGTAACAAGGCCTCAGACAATGAGTAAGTTCTTACCAACATTTCAAGGAACTTTCAGGTTTACATGAGAGATACCAGGAAAAGATCAATAAGGATAATAATCAAAATGTCAAAAATAAAGTCTTGCATCCATTTTTGAAATCTTACTGCAATATGATTTTATGCTTATTAATTTTTTAATCAATAAAACAGTTACATTGCAATTTGAATCCCACATATCTAGAGAAGATGAACAATGAAAAGCTACAGGAATTGAAGGCTGAAATTATACTTTAATTTAGACTAACCAGAACTAGGCCCGATGATGCAGTGGTCAGAGTTCATTTGAGAAACATGTTAAGATACGGGCAGCAACAACTGAGCAGATGAAAATGACAACAAGCCTTTGGTATATTATGGAAAACACTAGGAGCAGCACAGTATTTTCAATATATGTGGCTGGCTGGATTTAATAAGTTATATTGGAAGCTGTATTAGCCTAGCTTTGTTGGGAAATGTAAAACCAGTAGAAAGTATCACATATATAGTTTGAGAATGTTTTTTGATGGCATGTGAATGCCAAGGTCAGTGGTTGTGTCTTAGTGCTGCTGAACTTGGAAAAAACTAAAGGTTTTTTTGAGGGGAGCATATCTCACAGAGGCAATGAACTATGATTTGGGTGAAGGTCACAAAGAGTTTAGTGTGGTAGTTTGAACGTAATTTGCCCCCATAAGCTCAGGGAGTGGCAATATTAAGAGTTGTGACTTTGCTAGAATAGGTGTGGCCTTGTTGGAGGAAGTGTGTCACTGTAGAGGTGGTCTTTGAGGTCTCATATATGCTTGAGCTACTCCCAGTGAGACAGTCCACTTCTGTTGTCTTCTGATCAAGATGTAGCTAGCACCATGTCTGTCTGTATGCCATCATGCTCCCTGCCATGAGTGATAATGAACTGAACCTCTGAACTTTAAGCTAACACCTCAGTGAAATATTTTCCTTTATAAGAGTTACCATGGTCACGGTATCTCTTCACAGCAATAGAAACCCTAACTAAGACAGTGAGCACCAGTGTTACTAAAACTGAGAAGAAATGTATGCCTAAATTTAACTGGTAAAAATAAAAAGAAAGCAGGTTAAATGCAAATGATATCATGAAAGAAAAATAATAAAATAAAGTAAAAAATGATATCATTGAATCTATAGATCAGATAAATAAGCAGGTGAAAAAGAAAGGCTAGAGGATTAATCAGTTTTTAAATCATAGTTGTCTGGAGAATTATATTGTAAGAAATAAATTTAGGTACCATAGGTTATTATGTATTTATACTTTCTATTCAGAAAATATGACATGCATCATGCATTAATATTATTATATAATATATGTATATATCCTCTTATATAATTTGGCTTCTGTTTTCTGCTGTGGGATGGTCTGTATGTCAAATTACTCTGATTGGTTAATAAATAAAACACTGATTGGCCAGTGGCTAGGCAGGAAGTATAGGCGGGACTAACAGAGAGGATAAAAGAAAGAACAGGATGGCGGAAGGAGTCACTGCCAGCCACCGCCATGACAAGCAGCATGTGAAGACGCCACTAAGCCACAAACCACGTGGCAGTAAGCCACGGACCACGTGGCAAGGTATAGATTTATAGAAATGGATTAATTTAAGCTATAAGAACAGTTAGCAAGAAGCCTGCCACAGCCATACAGTTTGTAAGCAATATAAGTCTCTGTGTTTACTTGATTGGGTCTGAGTGGCTGTGCAACTGGCAGGTGATAGAGATTTGTCCTGACTATAGGCAAGGCAGGAAAACTTTTATTTCATCTTCCTTCTCTCCTTAGCATACAATGAATATACAGAAGATTGTTTACACTGATCTCTGCTGCCCTGGTACAAGCCATTCCAATGCCCAACATCTCTTTCTTCTCTTCATCTTCCATCCTTACTTCAGTGATATTACTCCTAGTCTTATAATCTTAGACAGTACTTTATTTTTAGAGGCACACCTTCTCTGAATCCTTCATTTTCTCAGTAACTGAGTGTTAAAACAATTGTAGTAGTCTAAAGAGAACACCACCAAAGAAATGTTAAGAGAACAGCCAAAACCAGGAGTGGCAGAAAAAGAGAGAGATGATGAATTGAAAGCTTGGTTATGGTATGTGGACATGCTTTGCTTTTTTATTTGGAAAAAGTGTAATTTTTTTTAAAGATTTTGAGAAGACAAGGGTTATCTGGCTTGTATCTTAAAGGATTGATTTGGCTCTTAGGTGTTGGGGGCAAGATCATAAGTAGAAGAGGAAATTATGGGCTGTACCATTTGTCTAAGTGAAATAAAATATCAACTTGGACCTAGAAAAATGGGTAATATTTTGGACATGCTTTAAAGGTAAAACTAACATAAAGAAATGGAATAGAGAACAGGAATGAATTCATGATTTTTACTCAAACAGATGAATAGAGAAATCTAAACTTGGGAGAAACAAGTCACATTTAAAAAATCAGAAATCAATTTTGAACATGATATAAAAGTTTCCCATTACACATCCATGTATAGATCCAGATCAGGCAGTTAGATAAGTTTAGAAATAGGATAGAACTATGTAGTAGAAAGATAAATGTAAGAGCCCCATGGCAGCACAATTCTGGAGCTGAGATTCTGACCTCCATTCTCTCCTTTACAGCTCCATCTCAGTTCTTATAAACAAAAGGTGATGGGCTAGGTCTGAGGTGGGAGGATAGGAAAGTACTTTGCTCTTCTGCAAGGCTGTGGTTTTTGTCACCAATCACTCTGTGAATATCAGAACATTTTGGGGGGTGGCTCCAGGTTCCACCTTATTTCTTCACTTGAAGAAAGAGAATTACTGCTGAAAGTTACAATTTAAAGCAGTGGCTTTCTCCTCGAGTGCCAAAGGTCTAGGCCTCAGTCCTACTAAGGTACACCCCTACACTCTTTTGATCCCAACATAAGCAGTGTACATTGCATGCTATAAAATAAAAAAGGACTCAATGGATGGATAAGAGCATGAATACAAGGAACTAAAACACCTCCCCTAGCTACACACTAGACATTCAAAGGATTCTAGAAATATGGCAGAGTTAACTGTTTTTCCATTAACACACAATTGTTCACATGGTGAAAAATTTCTTAAGGCAAAACAATTGGTTTGTTTGAATTAATATCCTCTCCCATATCTGATTGCTTTTCTATTTGAGAGCTTTGTATACCCAATTTTTATAACTGTATCAAGACAATCAACTTGGTTTTTGTCCACAATTTCCTCTTACCTGAGATTTTTTTTTATTGTGCTCTGACATTCATGAACTTATTGTACACTCTAGGGTTCTCAGAAACATCTGAACATTTCCTTCTTCCACCTCATAGGACTCATGGCACTCTTCCACCTCAGATTGGTTTTTCGGGCTCTCATTCCTCTCTTGGCCACCATCTTCCCTCTGTGTTTGAACTCCCCAATGCTTATGCATGCTTTCATCTTAGGTTAAAACTCATTTCTTCTTTATTTTCTATAAGTCTCTGGTCAAGTATTCCTGTTGAGATAATTGTTTTACAGTATTTATTTCAGCGAGAATTCATAAATTGATTTGTAATGTCAGACATGGATATTCTATGCCTTCCTCATTTACTCTTCTCTAAAATCAATGTGGACTCATCAGTGTACACTTCATTAGGCTTTGTGAGCATTTAATACAACCTATGAGAATCTTGTTTACTCTAAGTACTTCATAACGTTTGGTGTCAATATATGTTCTAACATCAACTCTAAACTCTAAATCTTATGAATGATTTAAGTCAGATTGACCCACTCAAATTCGTATTACAACATGCAGTCAATGTCTGTACATAATGAGCAACATATATTTGGTGAAAGAACAAATGTGTGAGTAAATTATGAGAAAAATGTCTCTGTTTTTAGAGCAAAAGAAAACAAGGGAAAGACTTAAAAACAGGAGAATTTAGGAATATTCAATGTTTAGGAAGTTGGGACGTGGAGAAATTTTAAAATGAGTTTAACCTCAGTATTAAGTATCATAAAAGAAAGACATTAGCATTTTAGGTAATCCTTATAAAAATGGAATCAGTTCAGATTAGTAGGATGTCAGAAGTTCTGTGCTCACAACAAATTAACCAGGAAATAAGGTTGTAAGTAAATAATCACTTTAATTGAAAAAGAAAACAAATACAGAAATAGTAATATATTTTCTTAGACTACTAAAATACATTTTGTTAGACTACTAAAACTCATTGACATTAAATCCATTGTTGCCAAGCTACCAATAAGATCTTTCTAAATATTGTGTCTTCTTATCTCTGAGAGATGAGTTTTCTTTAATTTGTTATAAGTACAAAAGAATTTGATGGAACTATTGAGAAAGAATACTTGTCTAAGGTATTTAGAAAAGTAGACTAGATAAAAGGATTTATAACTCATTTAACAATATTAGGGAAGGTTTTCCATGTTTATAGGATAATCTTTCAATTAGTTATTTCTAATAATTGCATTACACTATATTAAATATGGAATAAGAGTACTAATCCTTTTTCAGGTAAGTAGTTGCTTTGAATTATAGAACATTCTGGTTCTAAAAACATTAAAGAGAAAGATTTTCTAGCAATGTGATTATAACTTTATATCTTATTCTTCAAGTATTATTGGATATATAGGGAAAGATGATTTTAAAACTTTGATACAAACTGTCCTTAAAGTAGTAAAAGATACACCACAAACACATTTTAAGGAATGCTACTGAGCTCTCTAGAATTGTAACATGGAAGTTTTAAAGTGTCCATTAAAAAGCAAATCAAGTACTAAGAAACTAACAAAAGATACATTCCTATGTCACTAAAATGTGAAGACAACATGAATACTCACAAATAGAGGGGTGGCTAAATCTCTGGGATATCCACCACTGCAAATGCTATTTAATAATTGAAAAGATGATTTGTGTATAACTATATTAACAAAAAAACAGTTGCGAGGACATGCAAGTTTTAAAGATCCAAGTTGTGTGATAGCTCTAGACTGTAGACTAATTTATGTTAACTTTTCCATCTTTATCTATAAGAAAAAATTCTAAAGCTACTCACCTAATAAAGTAAAATTGACTAAGAAACGAGCAATGCAGAACTGAAAAAAAATTCAAAGCATGATTGTAAATAAAATTTTCTTTTAAAACATGTGACCCAGGTTATATAGTTTACCAAGTGCTGTGGGAATGTCTGTATGTCAAATCTGTTGCTCTGATTGGTCAATAAATAAAACACTGATTGGCCAGTGGCCAGGCAGGAAGTATAGGCAGGACTAACAGAGAGGAGAATTGAGAGAACAGGAAGCTGAGTGAGGGAGACACTGCCAACCACGACCATGACAAGCAGCATGTGAAGACGCTGGTAAGCCACGAGCCATGTGGCAAGGTATAAATTTATAGAAATGGATTAATTTAAGATATAAGAACAGTTAGCAAGAAGCCTGCCATGGCCATACAGTTTGTAAGCAATATAAGTCTCTGTGTTTACTTTGATGGGTCTGAGAAGCTGTGGGACTGGCCGGTGAGAGATTTGTCCTGACTGTGGGCCAGGCAGGAAAACTCCAGCTACAATCAAGTCAATATCAATCAAAGTCAATATAATAAACAGTAAATGTTTTTCAAGTAAGTGTGTGTGTGTGTGTGTGTGTGTGTGTGTGTGTGTGTGTGTGTGTGAAAGAGTGGAAAGTCACTAACTGAAAACTGAAAACTATGGTTACCATGTATTTTGGGAGGGGAGTTGGTAGTTTCTATTCCATTTTCTGTTCCCTTTCTAAAGCATTTTGATCTTGAAAACTATGTAGGAATGACTAAATCTGAATAATTATGATTACTTAATTAAAATCCATTAAAGTATGTACATGATACAAATGATAAGTAGACAGCTCCAGAGTGAACCTTTAGACATACAGTCTCTCTTTTCACATTATTTAAAAAATTGATTTAATCCTAGAAAATAAACCATAACATAAAATTCAGATTATGTTTTCCTACTCATAAAATCAACTGCATATTGTAAAGTAAATTTATGTCTATTACATTTCTACACAATGTCCTTATCAGGTAAAGATACTTGAAAAATTCTTTATTGTTTACATTCCATCTATGTCAAATCCCAAAGCAGGAAGGCAAGAATAAGAAAGACAGAGTCTCATGTACAATGGGGGGAAAATCTCAATTCCTGTAGGACTTGATTCACAAGCTACAATAAAAGATTTTTCGGAGTGAAGTGATGTTTATAATTAATTTTTATTTATTTCTTTTATTTGTCAACCAATTTTACAACAAGATCTAAGGACTCTTAAGGTGGTAAATTCATGAGTTTCACAGATCTGATCGTCACTATCGGTGTCTATAATCCTGGTAGCTCCTGTGCACTTTATATTTCTTGATTTACTATTCATGATAAGAACATGTCATTCAAATCAAAAATGTTTCATCAAAAAAATACTTCCTATTAATCCTAAACTTTAACATATAATTAACTCAAGCACAGCTGAACACCTATCCTTACATCTAAAGGTTGGTCTTAATGTACTAAAGAAGACTATTTGGATCCCTGGAGTGAGATTGTATCCCTGCCTTTGGCAGAAAGCATCCAGTTATCTCTGGCATGATCTCCTGAAGCACTTCCATTCACCCATGCCCTTCTCAGGAGCCAAACAACAGAATGGAAATATAACTTTGAGAAATGGTAGCTACTCCAGAGCAACCTAAGAAGTATTCCCTAAAAGAATAAACCATGAAAATGTTCAAAAAGCAATTTTCATTATTTTGTAACTAACGAACACAGCTTGAAAAAGAATAAAAAATGTAAGTACAAAAACTGAGCTGGTGGCTTTTTATTACTACAGTAATTAACCGAGATGCACAATTTTAAAGGCATATGTTATACTCACTTTTCTCATTGTTTGGCAACTGTGGTGTCATATAAGGTGAGAACATGTGGGAGAGGAGGTCCTTTATTTATTATCCAGAATAGGAAAACACCAAGGAAGAAGTTTGTCTAGGTTCCATTACTATCCTTAAAGGCACAGTCAAATTAACATTAAGCCACACCTTCCAAAGCATTTGTCACCTCCCAAAACACCAATCTGGAGATCACATTTTTAACATAGGACTTTTTATTCAACTTATGAGTCCATATATTCAGCTTCTCTCATTCAGGCTGAATTTCAAGGTAAGCACATTTGACCTGATAGGTGTAAGGGTCCAGAGATCTGGCTCTGATTTGGACAGAAAACACAGTTGTGAAAACTGAGTCTCTATTATGAACTAGATAGCAGTCTTTGGTAAGATGACTCATCCTAACTTCACATGACCTCCAATATGGAGATACCAGAGTCTGCTGCACAGATCATGATCAGTACTTGCTTGTTTATTTTTCTCATTTCATTAATTTTACTATGAACAGGGATTCCTTCTGGTTACATATTCAGATACATCATTCTTTATTGATAGTTTCTTACATGCTTACAATGTACTTTGATCAAAACCATTTTCTATTCCCTCCCATCCAATTTTTCCCTTATCCTACCTACCCTCACACAACTCCTAATTTTATGTGCAGCAATTTTTAAAACCCACTGAGTCCACTTACTGCTGCCTGTATGTGAATGGGCGTTGGACCCTCTATTGGATCATAGGTAACCTTTCAGGAGCCACGTTGCTGAAGAAAGCCACACTTTCTCTCACCCAGGAGACATCAATTGCCAATAGCTTCTCTGCTAGGGGTAGGACTTACAAGTCTCTACCTAGTTCATGTTGGGATTTTTGCTGGCTTGTTCTCAGGCATATCTTATGAATATAGACATAGCCTCTCTGATTTTATATGTGATGTCCCTGCCATGTCCTGAAAATGACGCTTCTCTGTATATACTCTTTACTTCTGGCTCTCACACCCTTTCTGTCTCCCTCATTGCAATGATCACTTAACATAAAGGAATGTGATAAAGATTAACTACTTACAGCTGAAGACCCCATAATCTCTGATTCTTTGAACAGGGACCGCTTGTGAGTCTCTGTATTAATCACTTTCCACTGTAAAAAGAAGCTTCTGTGATGGTGGTTTTGAGATGCACTAAACTTTATGTATAAAAAAACAGGACTTTAACAGAATGATTGCATTAGAATAAGAGTATCAAATTGTCCACAGGGTTTTGGTTCAGTTATAGAACTAAGAATGAGTTCTATTTTTGAAGCTGTTTTTAAATGTAAACATAAAGTGGTTACCATAGGTCCCTGGACTATCTAGTCTCAGCTTCTTGATCACTCATTCATAGTGGCTGTAGATTCCATCTTGTGGAGTGGGCCTTAAGTTAAATCAGATATTGGTTGGTTACTCCCATGAGCTTTGTACCAATATTTCACTGGCATATCCTGCAGGCAGAACACCATTGTAGATCAGCGGGTTTCTGGCCGGGTTGGTGTATGTGTTTATCCTCCAGTAGTGTGCAGAGTATCTTCCTGTAGCAGAGATGCAAGAATGTCGATGTGAAGGCTCTATGTAGGCACCAGCTTGACTTCTTCAAGTTCAAAGAGTTGTCTGGGTATTGTATTCAACAATGGATACTGGCTGTCATTTTGTGGAGAGGAAACTACAGTCTGGGCTGTTTAGGGTTCTCTTTGCCCAAATAATCAATTAGAGGCACATAGTTTTAAAAATAGTCTATCTACAATAAATTGTAATTTCTAAACTTAATGCATCACCATCAATTGTTCTATACTTCAGGAAAGGCAGCATTTGCTCCCTTGGTCTTCAGAAGCATCACTGCCCTGGTGACTCCTCAGTGCCTGATACATTGGACTATTAAGACACAGAACTATTAAGGGCTTCAGCACATGGTCACAGTTACAGGAAATCTCACATTTGTAAGGCACAGATGTGGAGCTGGGGATCATTCCCCCAAAGGTAAGCTGCTCATAGGTGAATCCCAAAATTAAATAGAAGAGATACCCAAACTTACAAAAGAGAAAACTGAAACTCAGAACACAAGAAACATGGAAAAAGCAAGACAACTCAACTCCTCCAGAAGATTACAACCCCTCAATTGCTGATCCCAGGTGATGCTGAAAATCATAAAATACTGGATGAAAATTTCAGAAGTTCATAGGAAAAAGTTATGACTGGTTTCAAAGAATTTCAACCAATAGATGAATTTAATCCAGGAGAAGAAACCAGAAGCATAGAAAAAAATGTCAGAAAATGGATGCCACATTTCAATACTGAAGAAAAATTCAGTAAAGAATTAAAATACTGAAGTGAGACAAATAGTAATGCTGGACCAGGTCATATGCTTCATGACTTTGATATACAGCAGGGAGCTAAACCCATGAAACTTTGTAGCAGGAATCTTAAAAGTTCTTATTAATAAAATCAAACTTGAGCCAGGTATTGGGGTGAACACTGGAAGACCAAAGAGACAGAACAAGCCACAGCTAACCTCACCTGGCCAATTTCTCAGCTGATCTTGTTTCCTCAGACTGGAAGCTTCTGTGTCCTCATCCCAATGGCTCTCAGCTGGACTGCTGCTCGAAGCCTAAAAGCTTAACCAGCCAAATGCTGCTAGTTTCTGGTCCCCAGGCCTTATATATCTTTCTGCTTTCTGCCATCACTCCCTGGGAGTAAAGGCTGCTTTCTGGGATTAAAGGCGTGAGTCACCATGCTTGGCTATATCCTTGAACAGATGGATTTCTACCTCTGGAATGCTAGGATTAAAGGTGTGTGCTACTACTGCCTATCCTAATTATCTAGTGGCTTTTCTGTTCTCTGACCCCAGATAAGTTTATTAGGGTACACAATATTTTGGGGAACACAATACCACCACAAAACCTTAACAATATAGTCACATAAACAAGATTTATACATTAACACCACAACATGGATGATGAGAATCTCACAAAGCCTCAACCCTAAGATAAGAGCTACAAGCAATTAATGACTAAAGTCAGAAGAAGAATCAGACTTCTCCAGAGTCAAGCCACCTGATAGGTTAGCTGATCCCAAATGGTCAGCCCTAAACACATACAAGCAACACTAAATGGACTAAGTATGTTGTACATAAACATTGTGTGTGTGTGTGTGTGTGTGTGTGTGTGTGTGTGTGTGTAGCAATAATTAAAGAAGAAGAGGTCATAAATTTGAGAGGGGATGGGGAGGACAAGTGATGTGTTGTAAGGGGGATAGGGGAAGGTAGGAATGATGTAAATATCCATGTATGAAATTCTCAAAAAAAAAACACTGAAAAAATAAATGTGTAGAAAACCCATGATTTTTCACAAGAAGTTTGTTATTATGAACATTTCAATAGTCATAAAACTTTTACAGAAATTATTAATTAAAATTCTGGCTGGATAATATTTATTGAATCTAGTGAACATATACCCTAACATATATAGACATATAAAGACACTGGTTAATTCTAATCTATCTGATTACTAATTTCTTCTTCAGTGGAGGGAGGATATTATGAACTTAGTAAATGTGGGGTTCTCTGCAAGCACAATGAAGATCAGAGTGGCAATCCATGTGAGGCAAGAAAGAAGTCCAGTTCCACATGACTTAGGAGCTTGTGTTGATTCAGACTTCTAGTGTCTGATACTGGACAGTTTATTTTAGGTATATCTTTACTATACTACAATTTAGAAAAAAAAAGTTTTCTGGTATAACACAATCCTCTGTTCACAAAGAGGCTTAATTGCATCAATACTATTATCAAAGTACATGTCACTTCTTCCATGAATATGGGTTCTATAGATCAGCTACATGTGTTATTTTAAGGGGCAGGGGAGAATCTGGTGTGGCTTTCATCAAGCAGACAGTGCAGAGGTCATCTTGACTATTAGCAAACTCCTGTCCTGGTTGTGGGAGCTTGGGGAGGCCATACAGATAGTGAAGGAGTTACCTAAGCTATTAGCCATCGCCATTCCCAGATTTTTTTGTGTGGAAAAGAGGTTATACATCTTTTCCTTTGAAAAGTGTTTAACCTGAGTGTTTAACATTCCTGATATCCCTAGTGATAGCTGGGAGTGAAAGGACCTTTGTGCTCCCAACAAGTTTACCCAAGAACCTTCCTATCATCTAGAAGTAGAAACAAAATTTTATAAAAGTAGCCAGACAGTGATTATGCATGCCTTTAATCCTAGAATTTGCAAGGCAGAGGCAGGATCCCTGAGTTCAAGTCCAGCTTGTTTTACAGAATGAGTTCTAGGATAGCCAAGGTTACACAGAGAAGCCCTGTCTTGAAAAACCAAAACCAACCAACCAACCAAAACAAAACAAAGAAATGAACAACAACAACAAAAAGATCATGGGACATTTCATAAGAGGTATCCAAATTGTAATCAGGATATGAAGAGATTCTCAGGTTTATAATCAGAATAATTAGAAATATAAAATTAAAATAAAATTGTCCATCTCCACTCAGGTGTTTGACAGAAGCAAACATACTAGGTGCCCTCATGTTGGTGATGTGCTGATACAAGGTCTCCTTTCTCCCTCTGGTTACAACCGAGAGCAGTCTACTAGTTACTTATGCTGAAATTACACAGCTCTATTATCCAGTGTGTTAACTGATGAGAAAACTTGAGTTACATCTACAGAACACTCATTATCTTAACTCCATTGAAAATAATGAGTCCATAAGTGAAAATTAGTAGAGACACAACAAACATATTTTTTAAAAGAGGGAAAGTCTGTCTTTGCCATCTAATGGCTACGACCTCCGAAATATACATGAATGCTTTGCCGAGTGGCCTCCACCATAGAGTCTATTTACACACTTGTGGCTGGGAGAGAGGAACCACAGTTTAGTAGACAGTATATGCTGTTGTTATAGGCTGCAAAGCTGTACAGCCTGTTATTGCAACAAATACTGGGGTTAACTCCAAGATAATGTTAAGTATTTGTATATGCTACATATCTAAACATAGAAAAGGTACAGGGAAAATACTACAAAAGTATAAAATAAATAGTACACCATTGGGTACTTAGTACAAATGATGCTTATAGGGGCATCCATTGCTGTGGGAGCCAGTAAGAAGGAGTGGATGTGGAGTGCCAGGATGATATGGCTGCCCACTGCTGTAGTCTTTGTAAGCACCGTGCTTTTCATTACAAGTAGTCTGTGATATATATGCAGGATTGTATTGCTGTATTTTCATATAACTTGTAGCACAGGTTTGTTCATGCCAGCATCATCACAACCATATGAACTCTGTTGTACTTCATGGTCCTGAAAGCTCTGATAACACAAAGAAACAGGAATTTCATTTTCATTATGATCTCATGGGTTCATCTCTGTATCGAGAACAAGGATGTTATTAAATGACACATCACTGCATGTAAAACACAACTTGCTACAAAATAGTGCTTAGAAGTAGAAGAAAAATGGAGAAGCGAATGTTTGATATTTTCAACGGCAATATGAAAAATCTAGTTGAGGTACATTAGTATGTTACCTATGGATGGAGAGAACTTTAATTCCTTGAGATGAAACAATGTGTGTGTCTTCTTTGAATGCCATTTTCCTCAATATGTAATTGTTATAGTTAGTTTAGTTGTCAACTTGATACGCTCTAGAATCACCTGAGAGAATAGTCTAGATGAGAGATCGTACAGGTCAGGTTGGTCTGTAGAATTTCTGGTGGATCTTGTCTTGATTATGCTAATTAATGTGAGAAGACCTATCCCCATAGGAAAGGCTGCTCTTTTGGGTTGGAGTCCTGGATGTTATAAGACAGAAGGTAAACTGAAATGATAAAAATGAAAAGATAAGCATGCATCCATCCATTCAGCGTCTGCTCTTCACTGTGGATGTGGTCAGCTGCTTCAAGTTTCTACATCGACTTCCCTACAGTAACATACCTGGATGCTTTCTCCCTAAGTTGCTTCTTCTAGAGATATTTTAATCACAGCTAGGACATAAATTAAAATTTTAATTTAAATGGATTTATGTTGATCTGAAATTTAGTTAATATATTGCACAGGAAAATGTAGAAATTCACATACTTTTAGTTATTTTATGTAAAGATTCTGTTTCAAAGTCATTATTCTGTATAATAAAGAAGTAAAATCACCACCCCACTAATTTTACAGAGAAACTTTTCTTTCACACCTCATGGTACCATCTTGACTGGCAGATGCTTTTAAAGACTGAAAAATTTCACCACCAATGAATCACTGTGTTATACTTACAATATCCACTTTAAAATTTCAAAGTGCAATGTAATGGAAGATAAAGCAAATAAACTTATATTGGCTTTATATGCTCACTTTACACTCTCACTTTTCATTCTCATAACCCTGTCCTTGTACCTATTTTGACCACTGAAGAAATATCTCCATCTAATTTCCTTTGTGGGCATGATATTGCAGATCTTCTCGGGATATTTCTGCTTCTAAAAACACTGCATCTCAAACTCAACATAGCTGCAAATGTATCGGTCATATTCCACCTGAACTGTTCTTCATTGTATTTGTTTCTTGCAGATCATTTCAACTGGACAGCTAAACAAAAATCGCAGGAGTTATATTTTACTGCCATTTTTTCTCCCATTTCTTAGTCAGTCATCATGTACTATATGTTTTACCTGGACTTTGTTTACTAATCATTTCCTCTTAATCACTATTACTAACCTGAGTAGATAATATTGTCATTATTGATTACCTGTAGAGAGATTTTCACAATTGCTTATTTTCACAATTGCTTATTAAGCAATTTTCACAATTGCTTAATTGTTTTTCACTGTCCCTTCAGAAACTGTTTTTTAAGAGATTTCAGAGTGAGCTTTGGAAAATAAATCTTACGTTATTAATTTCATAGTCATTTCCTTTTGATTGATCTTAATTTCTATGAAATACCACTCAAGATCACTAAGTCATTCAAATCTTTTATTACTAAATTTACAGTTAGCTAAATCAATGATCATTAAGATTTTATATTCTTAATCTGCCAATGCATAACTTGAATGTATTGTTATAACTGTGTATATGTATATATACTTATATATATATATATAAAAGCTAAATTGTCTCACATATTATAAACTATTCTCCCAATATAAAAAATAAATATCAAAGCGTATTTTTCCTAATAGTGGATTATATTGTATTAACACTTACATTTATATTATGGTGATCATTGTAAAGAACAGTGTTAAGAAAGTCACATCACTGCCTTAATATTCCTCTTATAAATTAATATTTTATATGCAGCAACAAATTATGACATTTATGTCAGTCAGGCATGTTAAAAACATTGTTAGGGCCAGGTGGCTATGGTGCACACCTTTAATCCCAGCACTCGGAAGGTAGAGCCAGACGGATTTCTGTGAGTTCGAGGCCAGCCTGGTCTACACAGCGAAATCCAGGACTGGCATTAAAACTACACAGAGAAACCCTGTCTCGAAAAACAAAAAACAAACAAACAAACAGAAAACATTGTTAGGGTATGTTGGATTTTAAATGATTTCTGTGGTCTACCTACATTAATTCTGAGGACTATATGGAAAAATTTTATAGGAGAATCATTAAAAATTTTACCCTTAAAAGTGAAGCCAGACAATACAAAAGAATTATGTAGCTATCGTCTTCCTATATGATCGCTGTTGCCACACAATAAGTTGAAACCTTTCAACTTCCTATTTAAATTGCTATTTGAGTTATGTCTCTTCGAACACATCTTAATTTTTTTCGTCGTTTCAAACTTTTCTTTAAATGAATTCCTCTATCTCTACACCTCTTATCTCTGCTCTGACTGATGATTATTGGTTAATAGATCATTCTTCTTTAGTTACTTTTGAAACTCTTTTTTCTCTGTCCTCCCTTTAGAATTTCAATATTGTCTATTTAATTTATTATCAACAGTATTGCTTTATCTTTGTCTGTAGGGGTTCCCCTTTGTCTTTGCGGTCAGTTGGCAGTTGGCCATCAGTCCACATGGACAAAGGGGCAGAATTGATGACATAAATCCTTGTATGGCACATGAACACGACAGAGACAACCCTCTGGGAAATGACTTCCGTGAATCAACGCAACTTTATCCCAGACTATAGGAAATATGTAGGATTGGGAAGTCTGGGGGAAAAATCCTAATTTGCATTAAGTGGCATGCTCATATCACCAGGCTGTGTATGTGGGAACAGGGTCTTATAGCAGAGCTCCTAGTCTAGGTCTTAGTTACCACATGTGCAGCAGGGTCATCCTAGAAACAAACCAGGCATCCAGGTGTAGAGACAGCTTTCAGAGAAGGTCAGTCCTCAGGGCCCAGGGGACATTCTTCAGATAGGGCCAGGTAAAGAGCAGGAAGTCTGGATGGGGGGTGAGGGAGTCCCCATGTCTTTGAACTTTGGAAAAAAGATGCCAGGTCATGATAGATTGCAACATCTGACCAGCCAGCAAGGCCTCCCAACATTTGCCAAAAGTATATGTTTCCACAGCCTGGATGAATTAAATAACAGAGATTAATTATCTGGAGAATGGGTGTCCAAGATCAAGGTATCATTATATGGATAAAGGTTAGGAGCCTCTTCTTGGCTTGTAGTTGTGTGACTTCTCTTTGTTACCCCATGGCAGGAAACAAGAACGGAGGACACTAGTGTCCTTGTTATTAGGACATTAATCCCATCTCAAGGATCTCTGTCAAGAGCTCGTGGGAGCCTAATTTTTCTCAGCCCCACCTCTAAGTGTCATATTTGGGGATGGAGTTTCATTTTATGAATGTATGAAGAGTGGAATAGAATTCGAGCCCTAATCTCCTAGCCCAGTTCTCCAAATTTATTCCTCTTTATATTCAAAATGCATTTATTACTTCCTTTATCACTGAGTCTTCACTTGCTCCAGTATAAACTCCAATGCCTAATACGTCATAAGTATCTTCTAAATCAGGCATGGATATGATTAACGGAATGATTCATCTTGAAGCAAAATTTCCTTCTTCCTGTGAAAAGGCAAGTTATATGTGACTTCTAAAATAATTATAAAATAGTCACAGGATAGATTTTCCTTTTCCAAATAGAAAAAGGTTAAATTGGAAGGAAGAGAGAGGTGACAGCTCTCAAGCAAATCCCAATTCTGCAAAGAAAAAAGCAAAACAAAACAGTTACATCTTGAGGTTCAAGAATCATCTCCCAGCTCAGTATCCTGTCTCCCATACTCCTTGTGGGGGCAGCATCACTTCAGGTGGAAGACATCCAGTCTATTGAAACTGCTCCAGTGTCCATGGTCATTCCTGAATCTCCTTCAGGTTTATTTTTTTTCTTCTTAAGAGCAGCACATACTTACAGTCAAAAGTCCTGTCATCACATCCTGTCAAATTTAATAGCCTGACATCATCCTTCATCTTGTACTAGCTCCATCCCTGTCAGTTTAGGCCAAAGGTTTCAGGTTATGGAATCCCATAAACTCCTGTCAAGTGACATTTTAGCTGCAATCTGTCTTCTAAATGTTTTCTAACTCTCTAGGATGTAGAAAGTCTGAGAGTTTTCTAGGTCTTTCAATTACTGTGCTGATTAGTTTTTTTGTGAGCTGGACACAAATTGGGTCACTTAGAAGGAGGGAACCTTTGTAAAACAAATTGCTAAATGGTTTTATAAATAAAAAACCCAAAGCCAGATATTGGGGTAAAAGCTGAAAGATCAGAGAGGCAGAGAGCAAGCCACTAACTAGTTCTTACCCCTACAAAATCCTCTGCTGAAAAAGCGAGATTTTCTTTTTACTCACACCTTATATACCTTTCTGTGCCCTGCCATCTTCTTTCCTAGTGCTGGGATTAAAGGTGTATGCCACCATGCATGGCTCTGTTCCTAGTGTGGCCTTGAACTCAGATCTCAGCCTCCTGAGTGACAGGATTAAGGGTATATGCCATCACTGTCTGGCCTCTATGTCTGATCTAGTAGCTGGCTCTGACTTCTGATTCACAGATAAGTTTGTTTGGGTAGATAACATATTGGGGTATGCAATATATCACCAAAAACCTTTATTGGGGAATTTCCTCCATTGTATTGGCCTATGGGCATGTCTGTGAATTTTCTTAATTGATGGTTGATGTGGGAGAATCCAACCCGTTGTGAGCAGTGCAAGGACTGGATAACTATCCTGTGTTGCTTAAGAGAGCAAGCTGAGCGAGCCATGAGGAGCAAGCCAGAAAACAGCATCATTACTCCATGGTCTCTGCTTTAGTTCTTGCCTCCTGGTTCTTGCCCTTGCTTCCCTCAGTAATGAACTTGCAGAGGGAAACATAATTGAAATTAAACTCTTTTCACCAAGATGGTTTTAATCTGTATTTATTACACCAGAAAATCAAACCAGCAGATTTACTATTGATTTTTGCTTTAAAATAACATTTCTCCTTCTCTTTTTGGAGAGAGAGAGAGAGAGAGAGAGAGAGAGAGAGAGAGAGAGAGAGAGAGGTATAGTGTATATTCTGTGTGATATGAATATATTCATATGGATGATTGCACGTTCTTTAAGCAAGTGTATACATGTTATACATGTGGAAACCAGAGGTTGAGAGTGAATGTCTCTTCCTCATTGGCTCCCTACCCTAATTTTTGACAAAAGGTCTCTCAGTGAATGTGGAACTCACTAAATTGTATGGGCTGGTTGGCAAATGAGCTCCAAATACCTCTTTCTAACTCCCACCCTCTGTAATACTGCTTATGAACATGGCCTTTACTTGGGAACTAGGAATACAGACAGACATATGTCCTGATGCTGGCACAGTAAACATTTTACCCACTAAGTCACTATTCTAGCTGCTAACTCATTTTTTCAATTGGTCTTTCATTCTTGTAGTTCCCATAACTAACCAGAAAGAATCAAGTTGTTGCTTCAATACTTTTAGATTTCTTCTCAGCTAAATTTCTATTTTAATTTTCATAAGATCCACCTTCCATAAAACATTAGAACATAGTTCATGTAAGGCTTTTTCTGATTTCTTTTAGGGATAAACTTTAGTTTCTAGTACTTTTTTCATTTTTTCCCATGACTAAATTGCTGTAGTATCCATATTTTTAGCATGTACTGCCAGCTTCTTCTACCCAGTGTCCATCTACTAGTTGCAAAGCTTCTTTTACATTTTTTGATCATTTTTGTAAAGAAACTTATTTAGGGGTGCAATATTTCATTATGGTTCTCCAGATAAACAATGCTAAAGT
Source organism: Peromyscus eremicus (assembly GCF_949786415.1). NCBI lineage: Eukaryota > Metazoa > Chordata > Mammalia > Rodentia > Cricetidae > Peromyscus > Peromyscus eremicus. Next base: position 75,556,435 of record NC_081422.1, read on the forward strand.
GATAAACAGATAGGTAATATATGATAGCTAGAATAGATAGAAAGATAGATAGATGGATGATAGACAGACAGACAGATAGACAAAAAATAAAATAAACCACAAAGATTTATTTCTAAATGTCATGTCTGTGTATCAATCCATGTAGTATATATGTAAGAATGAATGTACCTGTTTCTGTCTGTCTGTCTATCTATCTGTCTGTCTGTCTGTCTGTCTATCTATCTATCTTGAAATTGATTTATTATAAGAAATTGTCTAATATGGCTTTGGAGATTTTAAAATGTCTATTGGTCTATAGTCAGCAAGCCAGATACTCAAGAAAGCTGATTTGTAGTTCCAGCCCAGTTCAAAAGCCAGGAGAGTCAATGTGGTTGAGTTCACTTGTGAAATGTCCTCTCACTCATCCTCTGCTTTATGTATTTCCTATGTTGACTGTATGAGATCATGTCATGTCAATTCACTTTACCCAGCCTCCTTATCCACAGCTTAGTATTATCCAGAAACACTCTCAGACAAATGTCTAGAATAATGCTGACACAATTTCTGAACATCCTAAAGCCCAGCCAGGTTGACACATGAATTGAAGTATAACACTCCAGATACCAGATATTCATGGCACAACTTTATTCAGGTTCATAATTTGGAAGGTCATATTTCCCATAGAAGACTGTTGAAAAAGCAGACAGCATTAATTGCCAAGCATCTATTCCAGTTCATTTGGATGCACAGCAAACTTTCCCTCCATTTTTTAATCCACCCAGTTGTTTCAATTCTGACTTTTGCTATCTACCATCATTCTTAGTTTTATTCTTTGGAATCTCGTGTTTGGCATTTCTCTTTTCATGTGCCTTGGTTCATTTATCCTTTCCTTGTAAAAAGCCTCTCTCTGTTCATCACTAGGTGCTAGGTGCATCAGTATGAATTAATGTGTTAGACATGGGCTCATCCTCGCCAAAAGTCTCAATGTTTGAATCCTTGAATAATACATGTGGAAACCCCCAAAATAATTGTATTAAGAATTAGGCTTTGAGAAATGATTAAATCAACTGGGCTCTATTTTAGGAACAGTAGTTCTATTATAGAAAGAAGGCTGAGGCTATGATTTTATGGACCAGTCTATGGGTCCTTATTTAATTAGCAAGTGTCTCGATCTTGGGTTTCAAAGACTGCTCAAGTCTAAGAAATGTATTTCTGTTGTTTACAAGCTTCTCAATTTGTGCTATGTTGTATAGTAGCCATAATATAGCAAACCATCTGCCCACCTGCAACAGGGAAGTGTTTGTGGTACAGTAGCTCTAATAATAAAATCATGACATAGTGCTCTTGGTACATTCTTGTTATGAAGTTTTGATTATTCAAAATATTAAGGTTTGAGTGTTCAAAATATTTGCAAGTTAATCCTCACAGTGAAGTTTTAAGATGGAACTAAATATATAGTATTTCATAAGCATTATATTTTATGATTTGCATTCTTAACATGGGGTTCAACAGAAGGCATTCATGTACATGAGGGAAAACTCACGTTAAAAACACACATGCACATGCACACGCACATGCACACACATACACAGTTTCAGCAGCTTCCACAGAAGAACCTGGGACCTTTAATCTTTGTCTTCAAAATTATGGCAATAATTATCTGTAATGTGGAAATGTGAGAATAAATATACAATAAGACTTATTTAAATATAGTTAAGCAGATAATTAATCAGCATTCTGTTAACTTGTGCTCAACTTCTTAGACACTATATCAAAAATGCTGCATGGTCAAAAGACTGTATAAACTACTTTGTTTTTGTGATCAGAAGTAGAAAGCCTAAAATCCTCAACTCAGATAGGCATGTTTTAAGGCAACTCCATGTAGTTAAAAGGGAAGTTTATTTTGTGGGGTAACTTACAATTGAAGGGATAGGTTACAAGGTCTGGGAAAGGTATAGTGCAGTCCAGAGTGTTCACTGGAGAACTCTGCTCTGTCTACTTCCAGCGTCCAGGATCCAGGAACCAAGAGAGCTTGCCCATCCAGATCTTGGGTCTTCAGGGGTCCTCTCTGGGCTCCGTCTTGTAGGTGTGACAGTTACTGAAGCCTCAAAGTGACTTCCAGGTCAAAGCTGGAATGGCTACCCACTACAGAGACTTTTATGCCAAAATGAATATAGGAATAATAAAGGGGGAGAGAAGCTCTTTGGTGTCTTAAGAAAGCACACTTGTATATAGGCATGGTAGTACATGCCTTCTAAGGCCAACAATCAGGAGCTAGAGGAAGAGGCAGGAAAATCTCTCTGACTGTGGGGCTACCCAGGCCTAGATAGTAAGTTTCAGGCCAGCCAAGGCTACAAAAAGAAAATAAATGTTTATTAATATATTAACATCATTCTGTAGTGTAGTATTGTCTAAATGATGTAATCATTAGTAGTTCAATTTGAAATTATCAAATCTAACTGAGATGAATTAATACAAAACATTAAAATATACTATCATGATTTTTATAAAAGTCTATCTCTTATATGTTCAAAGCAAAGTGTCATCAGGGCATACATGCATAACAGTCAGAGGAAATGTTCTATGGTCAGCCACAAAAAAGTTAGAAATGGACCATGCAGTTTTAGGATCTAAATGTTCCTCAGTCTAAACATAATTGAGAATCGCTCCCCTAGTGTGAGAGAAGTGAGAGAATGAAGTTAGTGAGAGAGCTTACAATGGAGAAGGAGTTGTTCTATCACTCTAGAGAGTGGCCCATTGAGTCTATAATGAGTGAAAGATTCATTAAATTAGCATATTTATGTTCATTACTGCTTAAGTCTTCAAAGAACTCAATCTCACAAGAAAGTCTGTATTAGACAGAGAGAGAGAGAGAGAGAGAGAGAGAGAGAGAGAGAGAGAGAGAGAGAGAGAGAGACAGAAGGATAAAAGAAAGGCCCAGACAGAGCAGGCCCACCCAACTTTTCTGGGTGTGATTATTTGATGTATTTATAGATTAAATTAAATTCTGGTATACTTGCCTTCAGTGCCCCACTTTTCCCTTGAGTCTGGATGTTACTAACAAGAAGATACTATAACTAGCTCAGCTTAGCAGATATCCATTATGTACCCACTCTTGTCATTTCTAATAAAAAAGTAACAGTAATACATTTAGGGCTTTACTTTTGCTTTGTTGTCTACTCAACTTCAATTGAAAAAAATCTAACTCAATAACATTGTTATCTGTCCAGTTCTATCAATAACCAATTTATTACTATGAAGCTACCTACATACTACAGATTTTAAACAGTGGCTAATGAAAATTGTGGAATGCTAATTTTATCTTCCATTCCATTAACAATTTATACTATTTACCATTTTATGTCTCATTTAGTTTTTTATTTGCAATCTTTGGGTTTTTTTATTTTCAAATTTCTGGTGCTGTATTAAATGATCATGGTTGAGATTTTTGTCATAATTAAAATATTTACTGTGGCTACTGAGACATTGTTCCTGGGGAGACAAGAACTGAAATATGCTCTCCACAGATAGGGAACCAACAACAGACCGAAATATGAATATCACCAAAGTCCACCTTGGTGAATCAATGAGTTTTATGGGGTTACTTAAAGGAATACTGATGAAAGGATATTTAAAAGAGCAGAAATAAGACAGCTTTATCACCAAAACTTACCACAGCCTGGTGACAACTCATGTAAGATGGAAACCTGGAGTTCCCTGCACAATCTGTAAGCTGGAGTGACTTCTTCACTTGATCTGAGCCTCTTCCAGGCACGTTGATTACTGTCTCTTCCTTCAAGGCAGCTGCGCTTGTCTTAGAGTCTACTAGGCATTGAGCAACTCTGCTTTTTTCCAGACAGGTCGCTGTATATTCTACAAATACAGAACTTGGAGGAACTGAGCCAGAGCCAAGCTAGGAGGCTCAGCTTGTCTGAAAATGTCTCTTCGTAGTCCTTACAAGTATATTTGGTGGAGGGGCCTATTGGTTCTGGTCAGTTTCAACTTTGAGTTGTTTTATTTCCTGAGCTTAACAATCTTCTCTGCAGAATATAACATTTTACCTTCCTTTCCTTTGTTTTAACAAGCTTCCTTCCAAGATGAAGGTTTATCTCAGAGAAAATTCTTGCAAACAGTCACCAAAAACTTTACTTGGTTATTTATTAATTTGTTTATGTTAAATAAATTCATTAAATAGAGGTTGAGTGAGTTTAAGAATATTAAGTATATATGGGAAAGGTCATGGAATTTCCTAAATGTATTTTATAGGCCTAAGAATTTGATGTTTTGTCATATTTTACTTAAAAATTATAGGTATTTTCTTTATTTCTTTGAAACAAGTATTAGAATACTAAACACACATATTTTGTAATATATATCACACTTGTACTTTACTACTTTAGTGGCTCATAAATCATAATTAACTATGCAAATAGGTTTCTCCAACCATTATGCCTAGGCTGTATAAGTTCAGTAGCCCAATAACAGGCTGGTGATGTTAACAATATTGATTAAAAAGAATTTCAGCCTGAATCCCTCATGACAGCATTAATTGTAACCATCAAGATAGTTGGTGACCTAAATAACTAACTTATCATATTTAATTTTTAGCCATAATCATACTATTTTTAGAAGAGAGAAATATGCCATTTTAGTGGGATAATCTGCCTTACTCTAATTCACTTCTACTGAACAGAAAAGGCCTAAGTTCAATTTCACTTTATTCTCTGTCTTCAAAAAAATACATAACACAGAGACATTATGCAATGATAAGAACAAGGAGAAAAAGGAGATGTGACTAATGGATAAGATTCTTAACACTTCCAATTTCCTTTTATTCTCTCTCTCTCTTTTTCACTCAGAGTACATGACTAACTATATTTAATAATCACAGTTTGGAAAAACTGATTGTTGTGGTTTTTTAAACCTTAAACACAAGAACTATTTAAAAGTGAAAGGATACTTTGAGTACTCAAGAGAATTTACATAGAGTGAAGATGAATGAAAACAAGTAAGGTAAAAAATTTATTTTGACTTTGTATGTGTGTGTATATGTGTGTGTTCATATATGTATGCACATGTGTGCATACATGTGTATGGGAATGTACTTGTAAGGTGTATGTGTGTGTGAAGTTGCATCACACAGGGAAATAACACTTTCCCCAAGAGCCATGGACTATCAAACAAAACCCCAGTGTTGTTGAAACCTCCTTTCGAGCTGTAGGTCAGAATACTGCCATTGCCTGTGCTGGTCTCTTAAAACTTGAAAGTAAAACCCTATTGATGAAGATGCCACACACTACGGATACAGAACTTGGAGGAACTGAGCCAGAGCCAACCTGGAAGCTTCCTCCTGAGGACTAGCTCTAAGAATTTTGAAAGATGCTAAGCAAGTTGCCGTGGTAAAAGGAAATCAATAATTTTATCTAGCCCAAACATCAGCTATGATCAGAGTGACAAGATATCCTCAAAGGTGTATTAGTGGTACTTATATCCTGAGGGTACACAGCTGCCATTCTGTTGGACTTAAGGCCCAGTAAATGGGAGGCAAATTATGTCAGGTACTGTAAATGAGTACAATTTTGAACTGCATTCTAAATACTTAATCTTATAGGCACAGATAAGTATAGATCTCACCTACCCACAAAGAAGCTTCTTTTTACAGACAATAGAGACCATTAAAGAAAGCTACAACTATTAAATAGGCAGAGAAAAATTGACCATGTGATGCCCAGCCCCAATTACTATATTTACAATGCAACTCCTATACCTAAGGCTCAGGTAATATAACAGAAGAGGGTGGAAAGAGTTAAAGCGCCAGAGAACCAGGTCACTGCTACAAGATTTCAGATTGTGTCTTTAATATATGAAAAGAAAGCTGCTTTCCTTTCAAAAATATGGCTTCCTAAACAACTCTTGAAGAACAGCAACACCAGTTGACATGCCAACATGGAGGGGAGAATTCTCATTACCATCCAACCATAGATGAAGAGCTACCAGAAATGAATAGTTTATAATGAGGGAAATTATTCTTCTCCAGGGACAAGCCCCCTGACAGGTTAATCAGTCCCAAGAATTAAGTACTAAATACATACCGCAACCCTAAATGATCTCATCAGGTTGTATTCATACATTTTTGTGTATATGTGTGATGTTTGTATGTATACTGTTACATATACATGTAACAATAATCATTAAAGAGAAAGTGGTCATGAGTTTAGGAGGCAGTGCACATAGGAGGAGTCGGAAGGAGAAGGAAAAGAGGGAAATATTCATATAAAATTCTCAGAAACCAGATAAACAATTTTTTAATTAAATAAAAGAGTTATTGGAATTTTTAGATGTGCCTCTGTGTTGGTCTAAATGTGACAAATCCCTGATATTTTAAGTAATACTCTGTCATGTTTCAAACATAATTAACAAGGTTACATCAAGCATCTAGAAATAGAAATGGAAAACAACCCTGTGCCATAGCCAGATATTTAACACTCCTAATCATTAAAACACAAGCCAATGATAATAACAAAACATCTCGAGTCTACATTGCTGAAACTTATGGGCCAAATGGCTTGTAGACTTAGTGTTAACACTGTCACAGATGAATCAAGTCTCAACTTGGAGGTCTTGATTGTAATACAATAGCCAGAAAGGTAAGTAGATACTGGTAATGACCATTGTATCTCTTCAAGTGGGTTGTCAAGGTAGAGAAGCACACAGCATTGCTAATCAAAAATTCTTAGTGTGGATGCTGAATAAATAGCATCAACATCATGTTGAAAATTGTTGGCAATGTAAACTTTCACTTTCTGCCCCTGGCCTATGGAATTAAAAGTAAGTTTTTACAAACTCCCAAAACAGATTTAGAACTGTGAAAAACATTGATTTCCATCCTTAATGATGAAGAATGAATACTTTGCTGTTATATGAAAGAGACTGATTTTCACACAGTCTCCAAAGAAAACTTTTTAAATTATTGTGAACAATGATCAAATCCAGGAATTCATTTTCAAAATACATTTGCAGCACGAATCATAGTAAGACTGTCAAAATAAACCAAAGAAATAAGTAAGACAACAATGTGAAGTATTTAAGACTACTTTCTCTACTTGAGAGTGAAGAAAGAGAGGAAATGAAATAAAAATGAATATTGATTTTTCTTTATGTTTATTTCCAAGAATTAACAATCATATAAGGCCCTGTCAGGCTAAAAGCCTTTCTGTGGCTCACAGACACCCACATTATATTCTAGAAATACTCCTTGAACTCAGATGCATTTGGGAGATTTGTGTCTGCTTGATACTTTGTGTGTGTTTCATGGCAGGACTAGTGGCCTTCAGGAATGTGAGTGACTCTAGCATTCTCTTAATTGAAAGTACAGGCTCAATGATGTTCAAAGCTGAAAAAGCTTTTCTGGTTGAAGATGAAGTAACAGGACTTTGGAGCACAGGAGTGGTCAGTGCTTATAAGCGTGCCACAATCTTCTAAGTAAGTATTTTGGATATGTGTTCCATTAATACCTCAAATAAACTTTAACACAGGGTCAGTGGAGGCCTAGTATATAATTTATCTCTGAAAGGATTGACTATATAAGCAGATGCATCAACTTCAAGAGATTACCTGAAAATCATGGGTATAAATACAAGTATACAGAAAGTTTAAAAGTATCACAAATATCAAAAATTACTGGCTGCTGTAATACACAGTTTTCATGTGAATATGTCCTTTGGTATGTTTCTTGCATACTTATTTCACTACCATTCTGTCTATACTTTTTGAAAAATGGGTTTTTTCTTTCCAAACGTTGACTTTAATCACAAATTTCAAGTTTAGTGAAATTTCAGAAAAAAAAAATCATGCAAAAACATTAAGAAGCCTAGTACATATATGTGACAGTTGTGTAGCTTGGCCTTCTTGTGGGACTCCTAACAGTGAGAGTAGGGGCTGTCTCTAATTCTTTGGCTGGATTTTGGGAACCTAGTCCTTATACTGGGTTGCCTTGCCCAGCCTTAATACAAGGGAGGTGCTTAGTTTTACCTCAACTTGATATGCAATGTTTTGTTGATATCCGTGGGAGGCCTGCCCTTTTCTTAACAGAAACAGAAGGGAAATGGATTGGGAGGGAGGGCAGAGGAAGGAAAGCCAAAGGAAGTATTAGAACTCAAGATATAAGCAAGAAGCAGAATCTCTTTGTAGTCTACCAGACAAGAATGTCAATGGCCTTTTATGTATAGACTAGAGGATTTAAGTATTTAGCATTGTTATCTTTGTTACTGCTTATTGCTCTTAATGCTCTAATTTAATGCTATTCAATGGAAATATCATAGGATACATATTTAATTGTAAATTAGGTATTGCCTTAAATAAATACTAAGTAATGTTTACTGTGAAAATGTACTTAACTTATTCTAACATGTAAATGATTATCTTCTTAATATTTATTTAATATATTATTATTATTATGATGATGATGATGATGATGATGATATCTCACATCCTTACATATCAAGTCTTTGGAATGAATTTTACCCTTATCACAGATTATGGTTTAGTTAGCTACGTATGTCACCAATTATCTATCATGTTAGACATATGAAATCTAAATATGTATTATGCACTTAATATTTAAACAAAATGATATTTTCTTTCAAAGTTCCTTTAACATGTTTAATAAGGAAAATGACTTGCATTATTTTAAGACCCCTTCCCCAAATAACCAAATAGTTGTATATGATTTAATATTGTTGTTATTTCCCTTTACCAGCAGAAGAAACAACTTCTGGGCAATTAATGTGGTTCTGACTAATAAAAATGAAAAATCTCAATGACATAAGAAAAACTGAGAAATCCCTATAGAATGGATTTCCAGTGTCTAAGGCCTGAAATGCCATGGGTTTAAGAAAAACTTGCTTAAAAATGTGCTGAAGTTAGAACCCAGTTAATGAAGTGTGAAAATTTTCTTAACAGAGAAAGCTGAAGGAGTAATGGCATTAAGAGAATTCCTAGAGGCCTCACCAAAGGGATTCTAACACTGGTTAATTACCAGGCTCCAAACAGAGGTAAAACAGGTAGCAAGAAAGATGTGCAATTGGCTTCTTGCCTTCAGAAAGAATGTAGACTTCATTTTTTAAAGTAATTTAAAAAAAAAAAGAAAAGAAAATCTGTCTACTTTTCTCTTGAAATTTTGAAGTATAGTCACTATAAAAATGTGAAAATTGAGATCTTCGTACCTGATGAGAAGTTTAGGACCAGGCAATAATCTACAGAAACTCAGTCACTAATGGCTTCAAACTCTATGATCATGTTACCAATAGCTGTGGTCCATCCCAAATTCCATTCCCAGATGGCTTACTCCTGTAAGCAAATATACTCCTCAAGTCACAAAGCCATTTACTTAATGGAGTTATTGAGTATTTAGTGGGGATTGGGCACTGTACTGTATTGTTCCATGTGTGTGTCGGGGGAAGGGGTATTATATATGAATTCAAATATACACAAAAAGTCTGGGAGACAATTATGACTACTTTTAATGAAATTGAAGCCATATTGGTATCCTCAAAGGTTTCATAGGGGAAACAAAGCACAAGTCTTGAAGCACAAAGATCATTGGTTTGAAGCAATCCTGCTACAGGAAGGTCTTGTTTTCTCAATTTCCCATTGCATGTCAATAGGATGGCTATGTATTCTGGTTTGCTAAGGACAAACAAATATTACTTCCATTCTAAGGGATTATCAGTTATGCTTTTTTTGTTAAATATTATGCCCAACTGATTTCTATCTTAACATGTAATTGTCACATTATTATTAGAATATTTTACATTCTTACTTTATGCATTAAAAGTAAATGGCATGATTCCCCAGCCTCGGTTGACTAGCAAATTTCACAGTCATTGTATTTGCTAAATATCAGATTCCTTGTTGAGAGTAAACTGCTTTCAAAACAGTGTGAATGAATACATAATTATCAACTGAAAATTGATAAGTATCAACTAATCAATTATACATATAAAGCATATTTTCAGATGACTATAATAAAGCAATGGGAGTAAATCATAAGTCATTATGTGTATGCATATCTGTTATATGCAAATATATATATATATTGTCCTATGGAGTTAAATGTTCTAAAGAAAAATAAAATATTGGATAGACAGGGTATAGTGAGATTCCTTAACAGGTAAAGATGCTTGCCTCTAAACCTGACATTTCAGAGTTTGATCGCCAAAACCTATGCTGCAGAAAGAGAGAAGTGTGTTGTCCTCTGCATGTACAATATGGTACACAGGTACCCTCCCCCAAGACAATAAATAAATGTATTTTAAAAAGAAATTAAGGATGAAATTAAGGTAGTTAGTGCTATTTTTTCTTAACTTTTATCCTCTCATATATAAAAGCCTGAACACAGTTTCCCCTAACTTTACACTCCCAGGTCCTCCTCCTTCATCCTCTCTCCTCCAGATCAACCTTTTCCCTTAAAAACAAACAAAAGCAGTAGGTCCCCCAGGGATATCCACCTAGCATGGCCAAACAAGAAACAATAAGACTGGGCACAAACTCTCATATCACAGATGGACATCACAACTGAGTTAGGAAGGAAAAGATCCCAAGCACAGGCAAAAAAGTCAGAGACAACCCTCACTCAACATTGTTGGGAGTCCCACAAGAACACAAAGCTCACAACCTTAAGGTATATGCAGTAGATATAGCACAGGTCCATACAAGATCTGTGTTTGTTGCCTCAGTTTCTGTGATCCCCTATGAGCTCTGCTTAGTTGATTCTATGGGCCATATTCTTATGCTCTTATGTTGTAATTGACCCATTTGTCTCCTACAATCCACTCCCCAACTCCATCTTCTGCAGGGTTCAGCTTGCTCCACCTAGTGTTTGGGCTGTGGATCTCTGTATCTCTGTATCTGCTTCCATCCTTTGCCCTTTTGATCGTGAGGAATCATTTAATGACTTTTTTCTTTTCTTTCTTTCTTCCTTTTTTTTTTTTTTTTTTGCCAGTCATGTTTGGTTCTAACCTGCATCTCTGTGCTTTCCTGCCTCTGGATCATGGAGCTCCATGCAATGTCAGGCCTGAGCTCCCTCTTATGACATGAGTCTCAATTAGGACTAGTCATGGATTGGCCACTCTCACAAGTTCTGCAACACCACTGCCCCAGCACATCTTACAGGCAGAACAGATTGTAGGTTGAAATTTTTTTTTGGCTGAGTCTATGTCCCAGTCCCACTACTAGGAGCCTTGCCTCATTACAAAAAATGTGATCAGCCCTTTGTCAGATGTGGGGTTGGTGAAGATTCTTTACCATTCTGTAGGTTGCTGTTTTGTCTTATTGACGGTGTCCTTTGCCTTACAGAAGCTTTTCAGTTTCAAGAGGTACCATTTTTTAATTATCGATCTCAGTGTCTGTGCTACTGGTGTTATGTTCAGGAAGTAGTCTCCTGTGCCCATGCATTCAAGGCTACTTCCCACTTTCTCTTCTATCAGGTTCAGTGTAACTGGATTTATGGTGAGTTCTTTGACCCACTTGGACTTGAATTTTGTTCAGGGTAATAGATATGGATCTATTTGCATTCTTCTGTGTGCTGACATCCAGTTATGCCAGCACCAATTTTGAAGATGCTTTCTTTCTTCTATTGTGTAATTTTGACTTCTTTGTTAAAAATCAGATGTTTGTAAGTGTGTGGATTTATGTCAGGGTCTTTGATTTGGTTCCATTGATCCAGGTGTCTGTTTTTATGACAATACCAAACTGCTTTTATTACTATAGCTCTATAGTAAAGCTTGAAGTCGGGGATGGTGATATCTCTGGAAGTTCCTTTATTGTACAGGATTATTTTGGCTACTCTGTGCTTTTTGTTTTTCCATATGAAGTTGAGTATTGTTCTTTCAGGTCTGTGAAAAATTGTGTTGCAATTTTGATGGGGATTGCACTGAATTTATAGATTCTCTATCCATTTTTTGATTGAGGAACATTTAGGATGTTTTCAGTTTCTGGCTATTATGAATTAAGCTTCAATGAACATGGCTGAGCAGGTGTCCTTGTGGTAGGTGGATTGTCCATTGGGTATATGCTCAAGGTGATATAGCTGGGTCTTGAGGTAGAATGATTCTCAAATTTCCTGATGAACTGCTATATTAATTTCCATAATGGCTGTACATGTTTGCACTCCCACTAACAATGAAGAAGTGTTCCTCTATTCCACATCCTTACCAGCATAAGCTGTCACTTGTGTTTTGTATCTTAGCCATTCTGACAGGTATAAGATGAAATCTCAAAGTAGTTTTGACTTGCATTTCCCTGATGGCTAAGGATGTTGAACATTTCTTTAAATGTTTCTTAGCCATTTGAGATTCCTCTGTTGAGAATTCTGTCTAGATATGTACCCCGTTTTTAATCAGATAATTTGCTTCATTGATGTCTAGTTTCTTGAATTCTTTATATATTTTAGGTATTAACTCTCCGTCAGACTTGGGGTTGGGAAAAGCCTATTCTGTAGGCTTCCATTTTGTCCTACTGATGCTGTCCTTTATCTTACAGAAGCTTCTCAGTCTCATGATGTTTCATTTATTAATTGTTGATGTTAGTGTCTATGCTATTGGTATTCTGTTCTGAAAATGTCTCCTGTGCCAATGAGTTCAATGCTAGTCCCAATTTTCTCTTCTATTAAGTTCATTGTATCTGGTTTTATGTTGAAGTCTTTTTTCCAACTTCGACTTGAATCTGTACAGGGTGATAATTGTATCAATTTGCATTCTTCTACATGCTGACTACATGAAGCTAATTATAAAAGCACCATTTGTTGAAGATGCTTTCTTTTCTTTTCATTGTGTATTTCTGGCTTCTTTATCAAAGTCATGTGTCCCTAACTGTGTGGATTTACATCTGGGTCTTTGATTTGAATCCATGGTGACCAAAAAGTCCTGCCTTAAAATTGCATCCTTTACCAAGAATACTGGAAGGCTTGAACAAACAAGATGTGGGATATCAAGGAGGGAAGAAGCTTAGACACAAAAACACTATGTATAAAGTCCAAAAGGCTTGGGGCTGGGGTTTACCACAAGTGAAGCCAGAAAAATAGCAGGGGCCACATCATCAAGGGCCTTGAAAATCACAGAAACAAATTTGAGCACATTCATGAAAGCTGCAGGAACACTCCGGAAGAATTCTGAACATGATCTGATGAAGCTCTAATATGAATTATTTCAACTGCCGTGTAGTAACTGGATTAGAATGTATGGTGGTGTGGGGATGGAACACACAATGTCTACACTTTCTCTTGTTTAGGGTTTGTTCTCATGGCACACTGGAATAGAGGAAAATTTACCTTTGTCTCTGATGGCATTGCTTTATTTCAATATTCTCTTCACTAGTTTATTTGCCTATTCTATTTTGATTTATTTTCCATTTTTTAGAGACATAAACTGGCAGCAGAACACTTTCTTTTCATAACCTGGGCTCTTGAGCCTAACCATGAGGGCTATCATATCCTTGTGCTGAGAAATTAAATGCACTTGGCCATTACTGAACAATATTTGGCCTTAAGATTCTAATATCTATGATCTCCTAAGTACCTCTGTGTGCAAGGCAAGCAATGAGCACTTTATTATCTACAGATTCTCACACCGATACCTGTTTTCACTTCCCTAAAACCCTGATTGCCTATCAAAGAAAAGACTGTAATTAACCTGCAAATTTGCAATTTGTTTTCAAGAATATCTTGTGTACTAGTATAAAATAAGATTCCATGATCAGATATAAAAGACTTTAATACTAACATTGAATCAGCAGTGTGATCACATCAGATCCTGCAGATCCTCAGACAATGTATAATGGCCCAGTAGATAATGGATTTAGAAGCTTTGGATGAACTTCAAAATTAAGAAATAACAATCTTTTACTGTGGACTGTAAACAAACATACCACATGTTGCCTTTGTGGAACATATTCACTTATAACATTGGCAAGTAAATCAACTTCCTTTCTGGAAGAATACACTTTGTCTTTTACTATACAAGTTACTACACTGTTTACTATACAAGCTTTCCATGAAATGCTGGTTAGAACAAAAACACTCAAAGGCTTAACTGTCAATGCATGCAAAAGTAGAAAGACTCACTGACAATTCTTTCCAAAATGAACACGAATCTCCACATAGATACTCCAAGCATTTGATGTGCCAATCAATACTGTGATCTTTGGGTACTTATATTTTAAATGTATTCCTAATGCCCTAAGGGCACAGGTTATAGTGAAAACAATATTCAGTTTTTCAAATTCTGAATAAAGATGGCAAGGGCACAAAGACCCTTTTCAATGTATTGTGATTCAAAACATACAAACACTTGTTTCATCCTCTGTAAAGTACCGGGAATTTGTGTCTTATGGTGAGAAGCTGTTAGATTAAAAAAATCCAATGAGAAGAAGCTGAATACTTTTATAATTATGTTCATCAATGATTAATTATCATATATTTCTAGTAGAGTTCAGCTAATTGTAAATAATCATATGTATATTTTATAAGTTATTCCTTTATAATAAAAGTATTTTCATGATTTATAATTAAACACTACTTTTCCAGAAAGTATTTGTTTTAAAGATAATCAAAGTTCATTGAAACTATTTCACACTCTTAAAAAATGATTGGCATGAAGACAGCAGTCATTCACAAGTTCATTAGTATAATTTCAGAGATACTACCATCTTAGATTTAGAAAAAAATAGTGCAAATAAACAACTACATTGCAAAGAAATTGTATAGAGATTTTTGGGATTGCATTTATGGAAGTCATTTTCTAAATCTTGACTCACAAAAAGCAATTTTTGAAAATATTTTGCTATGTAATGTCATCTTCCAAAATATTGCTAATTATCACATTTTGTTTCCATCACATTTCTGTAATGTGCATAAATGTAAAAATAAAAGAGATTCATTTATTTTATTTTACGTGTAAGTGTGTGTGGCTAAAAGTATATGTGAGATCTCTGTATGGAGGTCAAAGTGGAAGCTAAAAAAGGGAGTCAGAATTCCTGGAACTGCAGTTATAATGAGTGTGAGCTGCTCCATGTGGGTCGTGAAGATTGAGGCTGAGACCTCTGCAAGAACAGTATATGTTTTTAACCACTGAATCATCTTTCTGTCCCCACATACAAACATTACCTGTTATTAAAAATAGATTCTTTTCTCACATTATACATCCTGATTACAGCTTCCCCTCTTTCCACCCCTCCCCATCCCTCCCCACTTCTCCTCCTATCTGGATCCACTCCCTTTCTGCCTTTCCTTTGAAAAGAATAGGCTTTTGAGAGATAATACTAAAATATAACAAAGTAAAAAATAATATGATAAAACAAGAACTATTATATCAAAGTTGGACAGGACAAAACCAATGGAAAGAAAGGAGCCCAAGAGAAAGCACAAGAATCAGAGACCCACTTGTTTGCACACTTAGAAATCCCATCAAAACACTAAACTGGAAGCCATAACATATACACAAAGAACCTGTCACAACACATGCAGGCCCTTAGCATGCTGCTTCGGTCTCCTTGAGTTCATATGAGCTTTACTCCTGTTGATTTAGAGGGCCTTGTTTACTTGTTGACATCCATTCCCTTTGTCTTGTATACTCTTTTTTCCTCCTCTTCCAGGAGACTTCCTGAGCTCTGAGAGGAGGAATTTGACAGAGATATCCCATTAAGGGCTGAGTGTTCCAACGTCTCTCACTCTCTGTGTAATGTCTCTCTGTGGATCTTTGTATTTTTTTCCATCTACTGTAAGAGGAAACTTCTCTGATAATGGGTAAACAAGACACTGATCTATGAGTATACCAGAATACCATTAAGAGTCATTTTGGTTAAATAAAGCACAGGGACAAATAGCCAAATGAATGGAAGGAAACACATGAACTATGAACCAATGGCTGAGGGGTCCCCAATTGGATCAGGCCCTCTGAATGGGTGAGACAGTTGATTGGCTTGATCTGTTTGGGAAGCATCCAGGCAGTGGGACCGGTTCCTGTGTTCATTGTATGAGTTGGCTGTTTGAAACCTGGGGCCTATGCAGGGTCGCTTGGCTTGGCCTGGGAGGAGGGGATTGGACCTGCCTGGACTGAGTCTACCAGGTTGATCTCAGTCCGCTGGAGAGGCCTTGCCCTGGAGGAGGTGGGAATGGGGGAGGGGGCTGGGGGGAAGGTGAGGGGGGCGGGAGGGGGGAGAACAAGGGAATCCATGGCTGATATGTAGAGCTGAACTGTATTGCAAAATAAAAAAAGAGAGAAAATAAATAAATAAATAAATAAATACATAAATACATAAATACATAAATAAATAAATAAGTCATTTTATCAGTATTTTTTTCCTTCTTATTTTAGACCAGTAGTATTTGGTTTTAGGAGGTTCCATTGCTAAACATAACATCTACACAATTCATTAAATATGGAGAACTTCAGTTGGTGTCTACATAGAGCCTTTATCCCTACATTCTAGCATCTTTTGTACAGGCAGGTACTCTGAATGCTATCAGAGGAGAAACATATACATCAACCCAGTTATAAACCCTGTGACCTACAATGGTTATATGTCTGCAAAATATGCTAGGGCAATGGGGGCACAAAGCTTGTGGGAGTAACCAAACAATGTCTGATTGGTTTAAGGCATGCTCCACAAGATAGAACTAATACCCAACATTTAGAAGAGCCAGAGACTATATAGCCCATACACACACTCTTAAAAGAGACAAACTACTGTGTACATTAAGACACAGGAAAATGAAAACATTTGGGGTCATTATAGTTTTACTGTTTACATTGTTATGTGCAATATATGTTAACAGATATTTTGTGAATCATCTCCACCTTTTGAAAAATTATGAAAAATTGTACATAATATGTAATTGAGAAACTTAAATTTTCCTTTTCTTTTTCAAGAAAATGCAGGTTGTTGTTTTAGACTTTGGCTATGTATCTTTGCATTTATGAATGACTGAGCCTGATCAAATAATAATTTTTCTAACTTGTAAAGGAAAAGTCTAGTGCTTATAAGGCAGTGAATTTCACGTGGGTTATTTGCTAATATCCTCTTTCTAAATACCTAGGTTTATCTTTTCTGTTAAATAAAAGAGTATACTCATACATTTTCATTAAGATAACAGAATGAATGCTTTCTTTTATTCCTCCTCAGAATTCAGAGAAAAGCATCGTCACTTGAGATTAAGGACCATTATCTCTTCTTAAGGTTAATTGAATACTCTACTTGTCGTTTTGAAAACACACCAATTAGAAAGAATTAAACAGCATTAATAGAGATTAGAAAAAGTTATCCACTTCAGGACAGTTCCTGTGAAAAGACCCTAGCATTTAATTCTACACCAATTAAATACAGATAAATTAGTGTAATTGAGTTCTCTTGTAACCCAAGTCTGAAACAATCTGTGATGGCTTATCAAGCTGGACTTCTATTTTCAGTTTACAGTGGCAAAAATCCTTAGTTTTGCATCCAAAAGAGCCCAACCTGTAATCAATGAAGACAAATCCACACAGATTCTGTTATCAAAAAGTCATATGAGCACAATAACACTGAGAGGGAAATGTCAGAGGAAGGTCAATGTCATGGCTCACTCTTCCTGTCAAACAAGAATGGATACAAGCAATAAAATTATTGGGATATCTTTTCCAAGGACAGGAGGGAGATGCCTCTCTCAGACAGTCTGCAGCATCTCTTTAGCCTGGGACCCTTCATGTCACTTTGTGTGAACTGGAAAGTCTCAAAGAAGTTTGAGAAAAGCCTGTCTTAGCCTTTTTTTAATTATCAAATAGATAGAGGAGAAATACATGATATTTGCAAAAGAACTCAAAGTCAAGCCTTGTTTTTCTCCATGATGAGAGAAAGGATTGGTAGCCAGTGAGATCCTGGACTGATTTTCTTTAGTGACTCACTGCTACTTTGAAGTGCAAGCTAAAACAAACCCTTTATTTCTGTAAGTTTCTTATTAGTTGTGATATTTATGACAGCAACAGAAAACAAACCAAAACATAATCGCATCTGTAAAAGTTGTCTACTATTTTAGACGTGAGCTCCATGAAAGAGATAAAATTGGTAAAACAACTTGATTTTGGAAGCCCATCATCAACTTACACAAAAGCCTCAAAGTTTAATTTTGAGAAGACACTAGATTAACTCAGCCTGTGAGTAATGAAAACAAATCCAGATAGACAATGTTTTTCTGAGTTTTATCTCTGTTTAAAAAGTGTCTTTCCCTGAATCTGAGCACAATGAGTCACACACACACACACACACACACACACACACACACACACACACACTAACCGTAGAGGCAAGAATAAACAAGTAATGAACAGTCACAAACTCACATGAACAGACAGGATCTTGAAGTTATTCTGGTTTAAGATTCTTTTAAGCTAAGCTGCACTAGCTCTTTTTATTGCTAATATTTATAATATTTACAAGAGGTTCGTATTTCTGGCTATAAAATGACAGAATTTCAGGAGTCTTCTTAAGATACGGGGAACAAATGATTTTCTTTTAGCCAGTCACACTTCTTTTCCTAAATAGATCCTAAATCGACATCTCCAAACTCCAAGAAACAATACTTTCAAAATTAGGGAGATTTTTGTTAAATGTACCTGTAGTAGGACAAGGAGACTTGTAGGACAATGAGACTTTTCTTGAAGGATCACAATGACATATGAATTTATCTCACAAACACTTACTGAATGCTTAAAGCTTGGCATTGAGTCTCAGTAACTGGAGATTCAACTGTAGAACAAGTAGACAGGAATTTGTGCTCTTTGTTCTCTTGATATCTTCGTAATACTTCAAAATAGATCAAATTGACATTTGAGGAGCAGGTGAGAAGTATTCTCAAAGAAAATACAAGTCTAACTTTCAGGGAAAAGGACAGAATTTATGCCATCACCTGTCACCAATCATTAGATATGCCTAGACCATTTTTGCTTCAAGAATTTTTTCATTTATAATTCTATATCTCCAAAGAAATTAGGTTTCAAAACTATCCATGAACACAGTCCATTTGTGCCTCAGATAGTCTGTTCCATTTCTATCCATTCTCAGTTTTTGGAACAGAGTCAGCTAGGAAAGTCATAATTCTCTCTTTCATTACCTTATGGGATCAGCCCAGAGTACATGAATAGGTTAATCAAGGTCCAGTAATCCAGAATACAATTATTAACATCTAAACTTACTGGACATTAAGCACCAAGGACAAAAGAATGTATTTACTCACATTAATATTATTTAATTGTATTTCTTATTTGCTAAGTGTTGGACAAATATAAAGTTGATAATTTTCTAAGTCTGTGCAGAAAGACATAAATACAGATAGGTATGTACTTTAAAATTCAAATTCTCAGAAGTCTCCTAGTTTTACTATTTTTATGGAAGAGAAAAACATTTTGCTTCCTATACAACTTATTTTACTGAATAATAAAGTTCTAAAAAATCACTTATTATTTTGTGACATGAAGCAATGCCTCAACAGGGAACCAATAATTTATTTGATCAACAGTTTTTATTTACTATGAATAATAAATCATAAAGAAATTTATTTTAAAACATTTGGTATGCATATAATCATGCCACTTATTAAAGGTGAAAGTAAGTGTGCATACTAATTAGATGGATGTGTCTATTTATTTTTATATGAATTAAATCTTGGCTGAATATTTTATACTGCAAGATAAAAAGAATCTTTGACATTTTTCAGTGCTGATTGAGATGTTCATCTCATACTCTTCAAATCTGAAAATGCTGTTTTTCATAGATACATAGTGGAAAGTATCAGAATAATGTGTAGGATCATTTCAGAAATTATTAGAAATTCTCTCCTGCTGGGTGGTGGTGGCACACACCTTTAACCCCAGCACTCAGGAGGCAGAGCCAGGTGGATCTCTGTGAGTTCAAGGCCAGCCTGGTCTAAAAAAAAATTCTCTCCTAATCGTAAGAAAGAATTCATTTAATATTTTTTGGCTTTTAATTTAGTTAATTCAAGACAAAAACTCAAAAAGTAGTCCATAATTTAAAGGATATTTTTACATGTGTCAATATATTTGTGGTGTGTACATGTATGTATATATTCATATATGTGCAGGTATGTATACATGTATGCATGTGCATATGGAATTCCAAGGCTGACATTGAAAGTGTTCCATAATTGCTTTCTACTGTATTCATTTGGGAAGGGGCTCAAAGTTGAATCCAGAGCTCATTCATTTTACCAGCGTAGCTAGCAGCTGGTTTTAGGATCTCTTGTCTCCTGACTTCCAAGTGCTTGAACCGCAGGTAGGCCACTACACCCACCTGGAACTTAGTAGATGCTAGAGATCCAAACTCTAGTCCTCATGGTTATATGGCAAATGCTTTACCCACTGTACCATCTGCCTTGTTCTCAAATGGAAATTTTAAAAATCAAATGTTCTAGGCCTAGAGATATCTCATGGGTTAAGAGTGCATGTAGGACCAAAGTTTGGTTCCTAGCAGCCACATGGAAATACACAACTGCCTTCAACTCCAGCTCCAGAGAGGTTGTCATTTCTCCCAAAGCCTCAACACAGATAAAGTCACCCTCTGGCCAGCATTTTAAAATATAGCGGAATAAAAAATAACTGAAATCAGTAAATCATCTACACTACTTTCTAATTCAGAATAAAGGGGTTGGAGATTATTTGATCAAAGTCATTTGGGCCAGTTAATGAGTTATCTAAGAGTGAATAACTTTATCCATATAGAATCTTCCACATATTTGAACATCTAATGAGGCCTTTATAATAATCATGGTGATTTGTAGAGTTTAACTGCATTCAGCGACTTGTTGTAAGAGTTATTCTCAAGAAAAATTAGCTGGGCATGGTGTGCTGTTTTGCAGCTGGAAGAGGAAATCTAGTTAATTGTCTGCCTGGTCTAAAAATTGAGTTCAAAGCCAGCCTAGGCAACTAAGTTGGTCCTGTTGCAAAATCAAAAGACAAAATTATAATAATAAAGGAAAGGGTTGGAGCTATAATTTATTTGAGAGTGCTCATCTGGACCTAACATTCACAGGACCATAGGATCAATTACAAAAGAAAGAAAGGGAGAAAGGAGAGAGAGGGGGAGGGAAGAGAGAAAGAGAGAGAGAGAGAGAGAGAGAGAGAGAGAGAGAGAGAGAGAGAGAGAGAGAGAGAGAGAGAGAGAGAAAGCAAATACTTTGGTTTGGGTTTTAGGTTGTATTTTCAGAAGAAAATTCCACCCTCAGGAAAGTTCAAGATATGGGAAAATGATCATTAATTATTAATTTACCTATATTTAAAGCTATTTATTTGGCCATTACACACTTGGAAGTACATGTATGATGATACCACTTTAAAGAAGGGCATACCCTAGTGTTAGGGGAGGGTCTAGAATTGCAAAAGAGTAAAACTGTATCACAACACACAGTATCACTTAAAATGTTGTGAAAAACTGTGATTAGCTGTGCCAGTGACTGAATAGGACTATCACAGACATGGGAAGAAATCTCCACAAGAATTCATTGTACGGAGGCATCCATGGGAAAATCTGGCAGCAGATCTTGAACAGAGCATTTCGGGCAGAGAGCAAAACCTAAAAATACCCTGGTTTCTGAAAGGGAGCTTCATGCTTCATGCGATGAAGTCACAAAAGGAGGCAAGTGTAGCAGGAGCAATAAGCTGAAATTGGATTATCAGCTGAAATTGGATGTTTGAAGGCTTCTGAAGGAGGAGATAAGAAGTAATTACTCAAGTCTCCCAAGTACATGTCCAGGAACAAGTCACTGAAGTCTGGATGCTGCTTATCAGCTTTCATCAGCTTGCTGGGAGGTGATGCTACTTTTCTCACTCTCTGCTGAAATTCCAAGCTGCAGAACCTTGCTGTTCCCTGGAAACATCACCTTCATTATCTCTACATTGTGAGTAGGTGGCAGTGTCATTATGTCAGCCTTTATGAAAGTGAAATTATCATCAGAAGCACCGAGTGTGGGGATCTTGGAAATTCTTCCTCTAATAGCCTAGAGGGAGCAGGGAGCCTGGGTGGTTTTCCTCCCTGCAAAAACTTAGGTAAACCCAGTCCCAGAGCCCTCATCCCTGGCATTCAGGGATGATTTTGGGAATCTAGAGGCCTGGAGACCTGGCTGCTTCTCAGTACAGACAAGGACACTGGGAATATGAATCTTGGTTCAACACCGAGTCATCATAGTTATATTTACAGTGTAAATAACCTTGGTCTGAGCTGCATTAACTAAAATGTTTGTTTGATTGCAATTGGAGAAAGACATGGCAACCAAATTGTGAGGTCTAATGACCTATTGTCTCCTAAGATAAGACTGCTTTCCTCCTACAAAACTTCGTAAGACAGCAACCAGGGCTGAGACAGAGCTTTTGCTGCATAAACCTATCCTCTGATCTCTCCTTCTCTCTCTCCCTCCCTCCCTCTCTCTCTCTCTTTCTCTCTGTCTCTGTCTGTCTCTGTCTCTGTCTCTCTGTCTCTCTCTCTCTCTCTCTCTCTCTCTCTCTCACACACACACACACACACACACACACACACGAGAGGGGGATTCACACATAGATATTTCACAGGATCTATAGATGTTATGTTAAAACTCCTCAAGAATTTTGTTTTGTTTTTTACCTTTATTAGCATCTTTAGCTTGGGACTCTACTATTTATATTGGAACTAGATAGTTTTAATAAAATATTTTCTCATTTTAAAGAGAAAACCTATTATTTGTGCTTAATATCCCGCTTCAGAGAGTTGGAAAACATTTAGTGAATGTTCTAATGGCTATCTCTGATGAATATTAATATTAATATATATATATATATATACATTAATACAATAAATAATTGTACATGATTTAAATCCCATCCCTGAGTAGTTGTCAGTATTCCTATTGTAGGAGAAAGAGAAAGAACACAAATTAGAATAAATTATGTATATGAGCACTCTATTTGCAGGTATGCCTGTGTGACAGAGGAGGGTATTGAATCCCATTTTAGATGGTTGTAATCCATCATGTGGTAGTCAAGAATTGAACCCCAGTCCTCTGGAAGAGCAGCCAGTGCTCTTAACCACTAAGCCATTTCTCTAGCCCAAAAGCAAAGGATAATCAGACTATAGCTCACAGCCCCAGAGAAACTAGAAAACAAGAGGACCCTAAGACTGATGCATGGATCACCTTGGGAAGGAGAAACAGATGAGATCGCCATGAGTAAACTGGGGATGAGGGGAGCAGTAGAGTGGAGGGGATGGGGCCTGAGAACATGAGGGAATGGAATGGTTGAGCTGGGGGAGGGAAGGAATGGAAGGGCAATGAAAGAGATCTCTTGATAGAGGGAGACTTTATGTGGTAAGGGAGAAACGTGATACTGAGGAAAGTCCTAGGAATCCACAATAACGACCCCATATTGGACTACTAGCAATAATGGAAAGGGTGCCTGAACTGACCTACCTTGGTAATCAGATTGATAAATACCTTAACTGTCATCATAGAGCCTTCATCCAGTAACAGATGGAAGCAGATGCAGAGATCCACAGCCAAGCACCAAGCAGAGCTCCAGGAGTCCAGTCGAAGAAAATGGGAGAGGGATTATATGAACAGGGGGAGTCAAGATCGTGATGGGAAATCTACAGAGACAACTGAACCAAGCTTGTAGGAACTCATGAACTTTAGACCAACAGCTGTGGAAACTGCATGGAACCAGACTAGACCCTCTGCCTATGGAAGACAGTTGTGTAACTTGGTCTGTTTGAGGGGCTCCTGGTAGTGGGGTCACAATCTATCTCTGGTATATGAGTTGGCTTTCTGGAGCCTATTACCTATGGTGGGATGCCTTGCTCTACCCTTGATGGGGAGGGGGAGCTTGATCCTGCCTCAACTGAATGTACCAGGCTTTGCTGACTCCCCCATGGAAGGCCTTATGCTTTTGGAGGAGAAAATAGGTGGTGGGTCAGGGTGGGGGAGAGGCTAGGGGAGAGTGGGAGGAGGAAGGAGAGAGGAATCTGTGGTTGGTATGTAAAATAAATAAAAAGAATTTTTAAATAAAAAAATAGAATAAATTAAGTGATGTGGTGTACACATTGATCCCACTGAAACGCCTATGATACGAATTAATTCCCAAAGCCATAATGTTAGCAAGCAGCACCTTTGGAAGGTGACTGGGTCATGATGGAAAGCCCCTTTGAATGGGATCAGGGCCTTAATATAGAGGACCTACAGGTGGTATTAATTTTGTTTTCTCCGCTGTGTAAGAATAGAGGCCGAAGGCCGGTTTTTCGAATCCAGGGTGAGCCCTCCCCAGACATCAGCAAGCTCTCACAACCTAATCTCTTCTTAAAGTACTTCCACTTTTCTGAGATAATAGAGCAAGAATATGCCATTTTTGAGGAGTCACATGGTAGAACATTAAATGATTATTTCTGAAAAATGGAAGACAAAAATACTGAACACAATCTCTACTACTCTGTGAAATCCAGCAAGTAATTTACAATAAATATATAAGATAAAAAAAATTTTGCAATAAGAGGCCATAAATATGTGGTCAGAAAATCATGTGCAAAGCTAAACAGACAAGCAGCAAGGGTTTATTAACATACATTACAATGGGAAGTAATTAGAGGAGAAAGGACATAGTCTATCAAAGGCTACTAAGTACAGTAGCAACCAATTTCAACATGGATAGTTTATTTGTGTTTTCATTTGAACAAAAAGGAAAATACTTTATATGCAAGAACTGGAAGTATGAATACTGAAATTAAGAAATCATTCTTTAGAATTTCAGTGTGGTAATTCGCTTTTTTAACTTTATTAATTATCTATAGTTTTGAGATGTATATGCAAAATATTAAAGATGGATTTATACACTTTCTTCAAAATAGAAAACATAATGAAAATGGAACAGGGAAGACAAATTGGTGAAGGTACAGATTTTAAAAATGGCCAGCAAATATTATTCATTATTGAAGCAGAGTAATTTGTTAATAGGGATTTCAATACTATTCTAGCGATTTGCTTTCTATTTTTATGCTTCATTTTTCCTATTAAAGACATTAAAAAGTACAATGAGCCAAAAAGCTTAAGGGAAACAATAAGGTGCAATTTTGTAATTGCTTGGAGCTGACTGCATTACTTTGTAAAACAGTTGGCCAATATGACTGATAAAGACCAATTTACCTAATGAAAGGCAGCTTTTCCAGGAATGGAAGATAGCTAGAGACTAAGATAATCATGGAAAACATGTAGAAAGTTTCTGAAGAAACCCAAAACTCACACAACTTTTGTGCTTGTGCTTTAATTTTTGCTGCTGCACTTTATTCTTGGCCCCAGCAAAGTAACAGCTGCAAATTAAATATTCAGTAAATATTTGTGAAATTATATATGATTTGACTAGCTCTGAGACCAAACAGTATAGAATTCCAAATAAAAATAGCTCAGGAAATCAAAGGGGGAACCAGTCATAATTACTATCCTATTTTTATAGTATTATATTATTGTCAATGCAGAGTCTAACAGGCTGGGCAGAAATGCAGTAAAGACATGTTGGGAGACACTCTGCACAGCTCTGCAATCATTTGGAGAACTGTCTACCTCACTCTAGCACATTAGAGGCACCAGCCTGGCAACAAGAACATGCAAGTTTCTCCTAGGTAAATTATCTCAGAAATTGTAATGCAACTTAGAAAAATATAAATTCACATTACAGTTTAAGTGTATATCTACTGCATAGAATTAAGCATCCTTTTTCTCTTTAGTGCTTTAATTTCTTCAATATTATTCTCCAGATTGACTTTTGAATTAATTTATTTTTAATATTTTGTGCAATATATTTTGTCATATTCTTTCCACTCCCCAACTCTTCCCAGATCCTTTCCAAATCCTTTTCCATGAAACTTTGTGTTTTTTCATGTTCTTTCTCTCTCTCCCTCTATAAAAAAAGAAAGAAAATGTAGAAATGAAAATTAAAACACAAACTAACAATTAAAAAACAGTAAGACAAAAAAATGCCAAAACAAGACAGAAAAGGCATAAAAAATCATAAAGTCCCCTTTGAGGTGGCTAAATACTTCTCAACATGGGACCTGTGGCAGATTGTGGTTGATATACCCAATGACACCCCATTGCCAAAAACTGATTTTCCCTTTTACATCATATGCCAATTGCAAATAGATTCTTGGATAGGGGTGAGACTTTGTGCCTTCTTTTCAGTGCAGGGATTTTTGTCTGGTTTGAACCTATTCAGGTCGTATGCATGCTGTCACAAGCTTTGTAAGTCCATGTGTGCATTAGTCATGTTGTACCTAGAAGATACTATTTCCATGGAGTCATCTACCACCTCTAATCTTGCAATGTTTCTGCCACTTCCTCCACACTGTTCCTGGACCTTAAGGGGAGGGGTTTGAAGAAGATGTTCTATTGATGGCTGAGTGTTCCAAAGCTTCTCAGTCCAGTTATGAATCTGTTTGCTGTTTACCATCTGTTGCAGGAAGCTTCTCTTATGAGGGTGAATAATGCACTGATCTAGTAGGATAGCAATATGTCATTAGGACTCAATTTATTGCTGTGTTCCTTTAGCAGAATAATAGTGTTAGTTTTGTTGTTTGTTTTTGTTTTTGTTTTTGTGGGAATGATGATCCTTCTTATCTCAGGTTCTTGGTTACTTCAGCAGTGTCAGGTATGAGTCTCATCTGGAGTGAACTTTAAATCCAACATGAAAACATGGCTGGTTACTCCCATACTATTTATGCCACTGTCACACTAGTACATCTTTCAATTTTTGTAGATCAGTGTTTGTAGCTATGTGATATTTGATAACATAAGTAAGCTTGACAATCAGCTTTCAGAAAGTAACCAATGGCTTTAACAGTAGCCTCTGATGTTCGGTAGGGTTTATGAGACCCCTTTGGCCAACAACTCAAGAAGATGTAACACATTCCTGGAACTGGAGGTTTCAAGTGGTTGAATAAGATGTCTAGTTTGGTCATTTTCTTCCCAATTATATGAGGACTTCATTTAAATATCATTCACATATGTACATATTTTAGGAAATTTCTATGGTATTTGTTTTAGGAAGTTTATTATGGTTTTTATAAAGGCCTTTAAATTCTTGTCTAAATTACCATATCTACTTTTTTTTGCTCATGATATTGTGTAATGCTGGAATTTCACTATTCATTGATTTATTAGTTGGTTCACATACATATCTAACTTACGTGTTGTAGAGCTTTCAGTGTTAGCTATTCAATAAATTAACAAGGAATACATTTTACTTTAGTGGGTTGTACTGAAATGAAATGGAATAGAAATATTATCAAATAATTATAAGCAATACAGTAAACCTTGGTAGAGCTGGGGAGATCATCGAAGTTTATTATAGAAATGGAAAATATTGTCTTAATCAGTAATTGAAAAATTCAGGGCATTCTAGGGATATAAATACAATGAGGACAAGATTCAGTGTAGGGTGAGTAAAGAGGTGTTGGGGCAGTAATACCACATCACATGATTCTGTATACAGTGCAGGATAGAAATCATCTGAACCAATTCAGTCTATGGGGCCATTTCTCAACATTGCAAATTTGGACAATTTCCAATAAACTGTAAACTCTATTAGAACAAGGATGGTTGTTTTGTTTACCAGGATAGCCACAGTATATAACATATTTTCTAAGCTATCATATCTGGAGAAGTCTTTGCTTAATAGGGGAATACATAGACAAACTGAAGAATGGGTGAGTGAGTGAGTGAATGAATTGAATGAATGAATGAATGAATCATCAGCAAGATTTTAGGCAATATTTGTGTACATTAAAGCTTGTTTTTCTTTTGGACTACCTTTTAGCAAAGGGCGCTATAAGTTACAATATTCCAAACGGCTTTCAATGTTCACAGGCATTTTAAAGAATAGCTTAATGGTTGTTGATACAAACAAAAGGCTGAGGTCTGTGTCTCAGAGCCCTGACTTCTTTTATAGAGACACTTCCCAGGGGAAAAAAAAAACATGCATTAATTACTGCATTCATTCAATAGGTGTCCATTTTGTACCTGCTATGTGCTAGAATGCCCTAAACACTTGGGATTCAGAAACAGAATCACACATGCACAAATGACCCTGTCCTTGAATCATGTGTCAAGTTAGTGGTGGAGGCAGATGATCAAAAAAGCATTTAAAAAATTGTTCAGTGCTTTTGACCAAAAATTAAGGAGGTAAGGTCAGTAAGAGAGACTTCCATGTCCATTGAGCTGCCTCGGTCGGAGTGTCGAGGTGGCAAGATGCTTAAGAGTCCTTCATATCTGAAATGCTGGCGTACACCTGAGGTTAGCCCTGTGGGCTTAAAGCACTTGGCAATAAGTTGAGAGGATTCCCTCTGACAGAGAAGTGGGTGATGGAGATGAGAGGATTTGGACAATAGAGTGCCTGTTCTTGGTGTTGAGGGAAGAGAAACAGCCTTGCCTGGTACTCAGCCAGTTCTCCAGCCACATTCTGACTGCTTGTGCTGGTTCGCAGAGGTCAATGAACCAGTTTCCAGCATTAAATGTCACTTCTTCCTCAAATTGTTATTACTTTTGCATATACCCAAAGGAAATGCTTTAGCAGAATTATTTTGAGATATTTGAACATAAACCTCCCTCCTTCAGACCAATGAATTAATTTCTTTGATTGAACATCCAGACTCAATTTCATTTTCATCATACCAAAGTCTTATTAGTCAATTAACTCAATATGCCTGAATCCTTCCATAACCTCTTGTTGGTGTCAAGGTAAATATAACATTTTCATTGAAAATAAAAATAAACATGAGCCTTGAGCACACAGTCAATACAAGCTTAGTGATGAAGCAAAAAGCAACTTGGCAGGTTCTCCAAGGTGCAGGGATTACAGAAGACCTCTGGTCCTTTTAGGCTCACAGAAGGGCTTACTTGGACACTACTGAAGGAGAACAACAGGTCAGAGTGGGTTTCTGACTCTTTTCTTGACCCTTTTCAAGTAAACAATAAAAATGGGGATGATGAAAACAAATCTCATATTCCACACATTAGTAATCATCCTGACAAAAGGCAGAGACTTGCAATCTGAAAGACAGGTTACATTCATCACAGCGTAAATTCACCAGTTCTGCACAGTGCTGTCTGAGCCTGACCCCAAGGGAGCGCTGGGTCAGATGCCAATTGACAGGCTTGCACTTCCTGTTTTTTTGGGTAGATTGGGTCATTCTGTCATTGACCCGCTTTCTCTGCGAAGATCCTCATAGATCTGGCTCCACCCTCGGAAGTCTTCTCTATTCATTTTTCTCACAAGAAGACAAACCCCATCCTCCCACACTTTCAGGGACCCAGCATTTCAAGTAATTCTCTTGGGACATTTGCAACACCTGCTTCAGCTGGAAATACAAGAAAGCAAAATGTCTCTAATTAGGGAAGCCATCCCATCTTGGGCTGTTTCCTTAGGGAAGGACACCCTCCCCTTCCCTGCTCTTCCACGGAGATCATCAAAGAGCTGATTTCTACTTTCTATGATGAAGGTGGAACTTGTCCTTGATCAAATTGAAACTTTTCCTTGACTGGCAGCTGCGCCAGGATCACTTAAATAAACCATTTGCCTCAAGGATAATGGACTCCATGTCTCCCTCTCAGACCACATTGCTTTCAAAGATCTGATAAGATCTTTGAGAGACAGAAAGAGAAAGGCAAAGAGGGACTTCTAGATGGGGAAGGGTGCAGAAAAACAGAGGAGGTTTAAAAGTCAATTTTTTATGTTTTCTTTTTAGTAACTGAGGGGATTGGAAGAATCATGGAACCAATGAAACAGATTCAAAGAACTGGATTTTTGTGGTCTAAACTTTAGAATATGTAGGTCATTTTAAAAACACTTAAAAATATCCTCCCTAAATTTTATTATTCTTTCTCTTATTATGTATTTGTGTTTTCTTTTTTTTTGGGGGGGGGAGGTTATTTTGTTGTAGACATTGTCTCATTCTATAGCCCAGACTAGTTCAGAGCTCACTGGCAGCCCATTCACGCTGACTTCAAACGTTCAGGGATTGTCCTCCTTCATTCCATTTTTATGGGTATGACAGTCCTAACTCCCCTCACCCAGTTTCTGGTTTGGGCTTTGTCTTATTTCTGTGTTGACTTCTTCATTCTCTCCTTCCTCTCTCCCTTCCCATTTCTCTTCCTCCCTCCTTGCTTTTTGTTTGCTTTTTCACACTAATGAAATTAAACTTCTGGTAAATAATAGGTACAGCCTCATTGCTGCATTTTGAAAAGCCAATATCCTTTCCAGTCTTTGTCGTTTAAGCACAGCTGGAAGAAAGCCTGAGATTATACTAGCTGTCTCCTTCAGCAGCTTTCTGGAAGCACAGTGTTTGGGGAGCTTCAGCTCTGTGGAGTCTTATGTGATCAAGGCCATCTCCTTTCTTTCTCAGTGGTTCTTTCTTGTACAGGAGAAAGCAGGTGTACTCACCTAGTGTATTACCTTCACCTTCCCAAGACAGGAGCTAAAGTCTTAAAGAACAATTGAAAACACAGAACTTAGTCACATCCTGGGGGAAATGAGAAACTGTAGGCTGTGCTCCTACTTAGCAAATAATTCTTTGCAGACTCTTAAAAGTCTTCAAGGAGGGAGGGAGTGAAAGCGTGAAAGCGAGCTGTGGCATCCTTCACACTTCCCTTTTGTTGAGGGTTATGTAACAGCTAAACTCACCAAGGAAATTTTAGGTGCCTCTTGTACATATTGTAGTCTCCGGAATTAGAGTAAAAATTTTATTTAGGGCAATGTCAGATTAGAAACTTTCAACATCTTTTGATAATTATAAAAAATAAAGAAAGAAGATATAAAGGATCAGACAAAAGTATTTTGTTCTCATCACAAATTAACATTTACTGAGCACCTCCTGCCTGCCATTATAATTAAGCTGTTGAGGGGGATGAGCGAAGTTTTTTACCTAAAAGGACATAGATAAGGGTTATGGTCACGCTGTTTCCGTGCTTTGAATTTCAGCTGTGTGGAAATTGCTGTATAATCTCAAAGTCAAATAAACAGTAACACAGTGTCATTCTGTGACAATGTTATATATTGAGTTTCTCGTCCTCAGTCAGTGAACACCTAGCTAATTACATTTAAAGCGACTAGTCCCCTCTGTTATGTACTGTGACTATGTTATATATTGAGTTTCCCATCCAGTCAGTGAACGCCTAGCTAATTACATTTAAAGCAACTAGTCCCCTCTGTTATGTACTAGTGCTTGTAAATCTCTAAAGAAGTTCAATTTGTGGACATACTTTAAAAGTGAGATATGTAATCAATGTGTATTCCCTCTATTCTAGTTTGAGTCTTTTTATGATTGTGTCTGTTGCTACCTCAGTATTATGAACTTGTCTACCTTATTATAAATTTTTTTTAAAGGTGACTGGCTGATGTCGGTATACTTTCTTTCTTTCTGAAGGTTTTCACTTGAAATTTGAAGGTACAACTGGAGCAGTTGTATTCAGTAAGTATTCGTTTCAAAATCCAGCTATATTAACTCCATACAGACACTGTGATATTTTTAAATGCTGTAAATAAATTCATCTGAATGATCACAAATCGAATCCAAAACTGGTTGATGATGCAGCTTCATAGCCCTGCTTGTATGATGCTTACAGAAGCTGACAAGTATCAGTATCTCCATCATTAACTCCAATACCTTCTCTAATTGTTTAGCATTCAACTTAGGAGACAATTCTTTCTCATTTTGTTTTCTTCTGTTATATTGAGTTTATACATTTATTTAAATAAACATTATTTTAAATCAGTGATATATACATATCTTTATATTAGTTAAAGATCATCTTCTCAAGTTTATTTTATATTTGTGAGCAATCAATGTAAATTAAAAAGAAAAATGTAAGGGAAATGGACATTAAAATGAGTAGAACAAGAGTGTCTCCTAGGGGCTTAATTGTAGAG
Source organism: Peromyscus eremicus (assembly GCF_949786415.1). Classification (NCBI taxonomy): domain Eukaryota; kingdom Metazoa; phylum Chordata; class Mammalia; order Rodentia; family Cricetidae; genus Peromyscus; species Peromyscus eremicus. Next base: position 75,588,384 of record NC_081422.1, read on the forward strand.
GGTGCCAAATGAAACATTAGCTAAAAAATGTTCAGAACCCTCTGAATTACAGTAAAATTGAAACAGTTCTGAAAAGTAATAGCCTCTCATACAGTTAATTATTCATTTCCATATTCTAGTGAGCTACTTTTGCCCCAACTCCTTATGATTTAATATTATCCAAAAACTTCATTCATTCAACAAATGTTTATTAAATGTCTAAAATGCTATTATTCAGTATTATAAGTGTGAGATTATTGCTATGAGCAGGATGGACAAAAATGTTCACTCAGGGAATTTCAATTCTGCTTTAAAATTCTGTGTTCTAGCGCCGGGCGGTGGTGGCACATGCCTTTAATCCCAGCACTCGGGAGGCAGAGCCAGGTGGATCTCTGTGAGTTCGAGGCCAGCCTGGACTACCAAGTGAGTTCCAGGAAAGGCGCAAAGCTAAACAGAGAAACCCTGTCTCGAAAAAAAAAAAAAATTCTGTGTTTTAAATTTAACCAAATATACCACACCCTACAATGGAACTCTATCACAGATCACTCGAAGCATCAGGCTACTTTTGCTTACAAAGTGAAGTATTTTTCCAAGTAACAGATAAAATAGTTTTCCTAGACAACATGTTTCTTTGCTTTAATTGAACACAAAATTGATTTGTACCAGGGCATCTGCTTCTCTTGTTAAGAAAGTACAGCCCACCTCTTTACGTGGTTACTCCAAAAAAACAAACATTTAATTACTAAAAACAAAGAACAGTCTCATGCCATATCATAGAAGTTAAACAAAATCACTGAAGAAACCAGCCGTGGTTCTTATTTGCCAATATAAAAACATATGGGGAGAAAGCCAAAGAATAGCTCTTCCAGTTATAATCGATTTACAAATAGAACAGAGAGAAAGGTAAGATAGCCAGTGCTCTTATTCCAGGGTAATCTTCCAAAAAGAAGAGAAAGACAATTTGAAGTTGAGATTCCAACTTACTAGACACATGCTCTCCAGCAATTTACCTAAAGTCTCTAAGCCCTGGTTCCCACATCTGTAAAATAGATCTTGAACAAACAGATACTGGCACAAAGGATTGTTATGAATGTCACAGGAAGCATTTGCCTTATATTGCCAACCGTGAATTGTAAGTCTGCCCTAAGACTCTGCCATATTGAAAATTTTCATCTCTTCCTTCTCTAACATTTTACTCTTGTCTGTGTGAATACACAAGAAGTAAAAATCCTGACTAAATGATGGTAGAAGCAATATGATTTTTTTTAACAAATGGAACCATCCTTGGGATAATTTCTTTTCTGCTGCTCTGATCTCCAAGGAAGAATTATATCCTTGTTGAAGATAGCCAAACTTACTAAGAGTCCAGTCTGGCTTCATACACTTCCTTCTTTCCTGTGGGCAAACCACATGGTATCTCCAACAATAAAGTCCATCCCTGCTTGGGGACTTCCTGAGCAAATATCTCAAGAACAATCACTGGGGAAGAAATAATTCCCTTTCAATGACAGCATAGCCAGATGCCAACTTTAGCAAGACTGATTTTGTCTATTGCTTTTATTTGGCAGTGAAACGTTACTTCTCTAAGGGCTAAAGGACTTGAGCATTAAGGATTCCTAGATTTCCAACAAAGAAAAATGTATGAAAGTATATGTATAGAAGTTCAAAAACAAGACTTTAGTCCCTAGGGGGACTTCAGTCATGGAAATAGTGCAAAGGCAAAAGATTAGGAAGTAAAAGACTCTGGCAAGAGAAACAATATGACATTCTGGTTTTTGGAATCCAAGATGGGAAAGAGTAGAATTAGGTATAAGAGTGATATTTTACAAAAAAAAAAAAAAAAAAAAAAAAAAAGAGTGGTATTTTAGATGAAAGCAATTTCAGGAGTTAAAACACTTGTTCCAGATCAGGAAGAATCATTCCTGCCTTGGAGTTCCTGTGATGTTTGCTTTAGCTATGTTGAGGACAGAAGGAGGTTGGGTAGTAAGGATGTTCATACATTTGATAGACGGGATATGGTTGTCCCAAAACTTCAAATTTAAAATTGTTTTTCTCTAGTAAAATATTTGCAAAGGCTTTAATAGAGTGCAATATACTTATTTAAGTGGATGTAACGTATACTGTAAATAGTGTCTGTGAAATGAAGCTGTGGTATAACATCGCTCCAGATGCCAACCACGATACACATATGAACAGGCACAACTAGATACACAGTCAAATAAGGAGTGATGAGCAAATTGAAGAAAAATCTCTAGATCTTGAACACATCCACAAGTTCCTACTCATCCAATGGGAGTGTCTTCTTTAGATTACAGATTCCAATAATCAGAATTTTGAAGGTTGTTTTCTAAAGTATGGCTTTAAGTATTTTTTAATATTGGCTGTTAACTCTTACTCAAAACATTATTGATGGAAATATTGTCAATTTTAGAATAAAAAACTAAATTGTTGCAGGGCAAAAAAAAATAATTATTTTATAATTCATGTTTCAGTAGTTAATTAAGATGGAAATCAAGTGTAACTCTACTTTCAATTTTCCTTCAGATAGAATTGTATTTAAATTACTCCATTACCTTTGTAATTAACAAGAATCCATAGGTCATCTAATGAAGTAATTTAAAATAATAAGATAAAGTAGTATAAAGTAAAAGGTGAAAGGAGGAGTTACTAAATGAGGAAGATTTGAAAACAATCAGAGAGAGAGAGAGACAGAAAGAGAGAGTAAAAAAAACAGAAGAAAAAATGGAGCTATATCGATGGATAAGAAAAATTTGAGATTTTACTTGGTATACTTCTACTTCATCAAAATAATAATGATTTATTAGTACTACAGGTAAAGAAGACATTTTATCCTCACTTTAATTATGTTTTTGGTGTAACTCCTTGCTCTTTCCCGATCTCCTATATCATTAAACCGCATGAGTCCAACCAATGAGAACATTCCTCTAACTTTAACTCTATTTACTATAATGGAGATTTCTAAAGATGCAAATGAACTCTTCTCATCTAAATTAAAACATCTGTTTCCTTCATCTGCTTCTCTAGATTTAATTATTTTAATGTTAAATATAATACTTCTATGATATCACACATAAAATATCATTTCAAAATAGAAGACAGCACAGAAGTCAGGCCAAATTATGATGACCAATACATAATATGATGTATGGCTTTATTTCATAATAGCTTTATGTAATAATTTATCTCTTCTAAAGATCTGCCTTCATGTCTGCTCAACCTCATCTTTGTCAGATCACAGAATAGGCTTTCTTCCCAGTGACATGGGACAGATAATTACATTTGGTCAGCAGAAAAACTATCAACCAAGGTTAGTAGTATACCAACAACTAATGACAATGGCTATGCGGAGTTACAATATTATGATCCAAAGCCAGAAATTATATCATGGGCTATCTTGGCCAATCCATTACCTGCCTCTGTGTGTTCATTAAAATCTTTGTGACAGAAACTCCAAAACTGCTTATTGGGTTTAATTTTAAAAGATATTTATTACAATCCTATTATAACCCATCTTTCCTTCCGATGCCATTTCCACAGCCTCCCTTAACCCGTTGTACATATCAAAAGGCACACCATTCTGAGTGCCTACTTTGCCATTAATTCTATTTACCTCACCCCTCCTCTTAAAAAATTCATCTCAAAATGAATTTCAAACCTCTTCATGGACCTCCTGTCCTATACCTGTGATTATTCCTTAAATAATTGTTTTGATTCTTATAGATGTACACTCCTGTCTAGTACTGGGAATAGCGGCATGCCCAGACCACTATCCAACATGTGCCATAGGCTTATGTGGATGATGCCCTCCTACTTCACAAATCTAAAGTCCAGCCTCTGCTCCAGAGATCAAGACCGGAGTAATCGAGTACTAGGAGACAAAGAGACCCCAGCTCCAGTCCTGTTAACCTTCAAACCAGCTTAAAGACGTCAGAGATTGAAGTCAATTGTCCATTGTCCCTCGAGTCACCAACTCTACTTTCATTTCCTCAAAAAATCATTTCTCTATCTTTTTTTTTTCATAAAAAGGCATGACAGTGTTAGATTATGGGTCTGTCATCTTGGGATGCCTGTCACTCTAAGAGAGCAGCTGAGGTCTGCACCCTGGAAAAATAAGTGCACATCCCTCGCCACTCTCTGGGACAGGCAGTTAAGAAGTCCTGCTATGTTATGGCCTCAAAGTACCTTACCCTAAAAGCTACAAAAGACATGCATGGATCTTCCTAGCACCATGTGTGAAGTCATGTAGACTAAATGACATGGTGTGGAACTTCCTGTCAATCCCTGAAAAGTTATAGAGCCAGAATATCCCTTTTATCCAGGGGCTTCTCTGTAAGCTTGACCACTGCCCTGCCTTAGTGTCTATCTCTTTGACTCTTTATTCTTTTACTTTAAGCAAACTTTTCTACTGTTTATATGATGTTTATAATGCTTTCGCATCTTAAGACCTAATCATGACTCCCATAGTCACAAAGTTTTGTCTCCACATAGAGCTCATTTTTGGATAGTAATTTCATGTCACTACCCTTCCTGAACCTGTCACTCTGATTTTCAATAGCAGGCATTCAATGCTTTTATGTTAGTCTTTGTGGCCTCCAAATCTAAACACCTCAAAATTGGAAGCTAGAACAGCAGAAATTATTTTTTATAATTCTGTAGGCTCAGTGTCTAAGGTGAAGGTAACATTGGAGTTGGATTCAGGGAAGCCTCTGCTCCTGGGATTACAGAACAACTTTCTTACAGATTCAACACTGACCTTGCCCTGTGTGTACAAAGTAAAGAAGTCAGCACATCACTTCCTATCGTAAGGATGCTGGCTCTACTCGACAAGGCCCTACCAGCAGAACCTTGTTTTATTGTAATTGCTTCCCTAAAGGCCCTGTCTCCAAATACAGTCATACTGGGAGCTTGAATATATGAATAGTGGGGTTACAACTCAATTTAGGGCACTAAATTGTGGCTTCCCCAAATTTATGTCTTTACATAAAATTATTCACCTTAGTCCTCTATCCCCCCCCAACTTTAACTACTTCAATACATAATTTCAAGTCCAAAAATTTATCGAAATGTGGGTGATAATTGCACTGTGATTCATCCTCAAGAAAAATTCTTTTCTAGCTGTGAATCTGTGAAAGCACCCAAGTTTTATTCTTCCAAAATACAATGGTGGATAGGTACAGCATCAACATGCTTTTCTTACAAAAAGAAGAAAGACACAAAAGCTCCTACCAGAGAACAAACAGAGAAAGAAAAACCTCATTAAATCTTTAGGCTTAAGAAAAAGCCTTTTTTTTTTTTTGGTCTCTCCACCCTTCAGGCCCAGTGATGAGGCAACTAGAGTTGCATGGCTTTGAGCTGCCCCTATCTTGCATCTCTGGACATAAAATTGTCCTTGAGACAATTTTCAGGGACATCCTGATTTGCTGAGGTCATAAGCACGAACCATCCTGTTAAACCAAAGGGGACACAGCCTTTCATCCTGACCTCTTGGGAGAGGGCAGCTCTGGTCAGTTCTGAGTCATTTCATAAGTCACTATTTGCCACCTTAAATGCTTTTATTAGCATCTATTAGCCATACATAACAATGAATTTCATCACAGCATTTTAGTGCATACACATAACATATTTAGATTTATTCACCCATTCCCATTATCCTTCTGTGTTTCTTTTCCAATTCACTTAGTCCCTTTTCTATTTTTAACTAATCCGTTTTCTACTTTCATGTCTATTTTTTATATGAACTTCTAAGTTCCATTAGAGTTGTTTATAAGAGCATAGGTAAGAATTTTTTAACCCAAAGTCTGTGAACCTTACCTAAGGCTACACCATTGAAGAAAATGTCTCCTTCTCTATCAACTCTTATTTGCACAGAAATATTTAAGGAAGAATATAGTTCCACAATCTCCTCCCTTCTCAGTGACAAGGTGTTGACAGACCCAGTCCTGTGCATGTAAATCACTTTTATTGTGAGTTCAAGAGTGCAACAATCATGTCCAATCTATAATCAGCATTCCTTTCCATTCCCTTTGCATCCTATAATTCTTAGAATCCTTCTACCCCTTCTTCTGTGATGTGTCCCTAAGCCTCTGAGGGAGTGTAATGGACAACTCATGGCTAGGTATTCAAATTCATTTACTCTTCCTACTTTGACTACTTGTAAGTCTCTGCAGTGGCCACTGACCATTGCAGAAAGGTAGCTTCTCTGACCAGCGCACATAGCAGCATAATGCTATGGGTATAAGCATAGTTAACTAGAAGGCAGTTTGACCAGCACAGCTTGATGATTGGCAAACTAAGAGCCACAGATTCTTCAGTAGAGTCTGCCACCTCCCTACCTATGGGCTTTTGACCAGATGTGAAGTACCAGATGTGAATTCCCTTCTGTGGACTAGGTATCAAATTCAATCAGAGAAGAGCTGGTTGCTGTCATAACAGACTGGTCACTACTGTCCCAGTGGGCTCATCATGCCTGGTAGGACATTGTTGCAAATGGGGTCCAGAGCTGGGTAACAGCATCAATGGCAATTCTCCTCCCACAATTTACATAAAACTTCTAGCAATGGCTACTCAGCAGAGTGGAAGCTGTTAGCCCAACTCCAGTTTGATTTCTTTCCTGGGATCAAGGTATGTGGTACCCTCAACAACAGTGTCTTACCAACTAGTTCTTAAGGGCAATCAACAGCAGGTATGTACTAGCTTCGGGATTTCTCAGGATAACAACTCCTATGGAGGTAACCTATGCCTCACATTGATACTTTCATTTAACAACCTATGACTTCTAAGAACAGCTTTATCCACCCAAACAGTTTATTCCCATTCAAACCTGGTTTTACTTTACTTTTTGGCTAGTTTACTGTACTAGGCACTTTCTTGTTACTATGAATATATATATATATATATATATAACTTAAGAGAGAATGTTTATTTTGGCTTGCAGTTCCAGAGTCTAGCCAATCGTGGTAGGAAAATGGTGGCAGTGAGGCACGCAGTGACAGCATGGCAGTAGGGGCAGAACACTGGCTGGTCACGTTACATCTTCAGTCATTGAGCAGAGAATGAACAGGACATGGGGCTCAAAGATGAAGCTCAAGGCCTGTCTCTAGGGAACCACTTCCTCCTGTGTAGCTCCTCATCTTCCTAAAGAACACAACTAGCTGAGAACCACATGTCCACATGTGAGCCTAGAGGGGCTATTTCACCCTGAAACCACTTCCCTTACCAAGTATTGGGTTTTAATATGGCTTCTTATACATCATTAATTTTGGCTGATTGTCTTCCCAGGACCACAAAGAGGACCTGTGTAGATCCCAGTAGCTATGCTGTTCCATTTTGTAGAACTCCAAAGATCTGAACATCTTCCTTTATTTCATCTGTTTTCTCTTTCCTTCAATCCTAACTGGCAATATCTCAGCTGCCAGAAATCCACCTTCACACCTGACTTCTGCCAACTGGCTGATCAACTCCTAGAGTGGTCTCACTGTGGAGTAGCAGTTCAGTTACATCTTGTTCTCAAGAAGAATACATGTTCTGAGTTTTGCAATATGGACAGATGGTAACATTTTCAAATCAAATTCAGTTTATTTTGCTTAATAATTCTTTACATGTATCTCTGTCCTTCTGCTGTTTACTATACACAATAAGAGACCACTCTCTTAAAACCTTAAGGATACAAGTTTAGCCTTCCACAAAACATTAGTACAAGTGCACAGTGCATCAAAGTTACTTTCTACATTATAAAAATGTTCTTTCCTCCAATTTCCAGTATGTTTCTCACTTGTATCTTAGACTCACAATGATCATGTTTAGCATTCATGTCTACCAACCATCATTTCAAGACACTTTAGGCATTTTACAAGCAGATGAAATAAAGACATGAATAAAAATGTCACTTCCAGTTTTGTCCATTCCAAAGACACTTACATATTTGTTAGCTATTTCTAAGATACATGCTACAGCAGCACCTCAGTTCAGACTACTGAGATTTATTTGTTGATATCATGGCCACAAAGAAAGTCTACAGCCCAGATGGATTAAACAACAGAAATGTATTTTCTCTCAATTGTGGAAGACAATAGTCAAGGTATTATGAAAAACTGGTGTCTGTTAAGGTATTTTATCTTGCATTTAGATGTATATCCCTTCACTGTATCATTCCCTGGTATTTTCTCCACGTGCCTGGTCTAAAAGAGTAATCTTTCCTGTTGTTTCTTTCCTTATGGACTCTAATGTATTAAGGTTCATAATCATACAAATGGCTCATTTAACATTAATTACCTAAGTAAGTCCCCTGTCTACAAACACAGTCAGATTATTAAACCTTCAATTAAACCTACACATTTTGGAGAACACCTGTCAATTAATAATTACCACTGTACCCTGGATCATTGATTACAGATTTCTTTATTACAAGCAGTGGTTGCTAGCCATAACTCATTTCAAGTCATGGATTATAGGTGTAGGATGTGAGTGTCAGGCTGCTTTGACTTGAGCTAGTTCCCTCTGAAGTTGATCAGTATATAACCTGTGACATCATAATCCTTGGGCATAATCTACTACTTCAGAGAACTGATGAAATTAATGAAAAACAGACAGTGGGAGATCAAAAATCAGAGGTACTCCAGGAACATCAAAAGCAGAAAGAAATGGAGTCTCCTCTGCTGATCTCCTCGGGTTCTCTGGTCATTTCAGTCTTTGTGTTTCTCCAATCAAGATGAAAGAAGGGAGAAAGAGTTTGATTTATCTTGGATCATGAACAGATCTTTTTGTATTGAGGGGTTAAAGAACTCAGTCGGCAGCCATACCAAACGTTTCATCAGTGGGCCTTGAAAGGTGTCCAAAGATAGACTGAGGTACTCTTAACAACAGAGCAAGACTCTAGGTAGGCAATAAATAAATAAATAAATAAATAAATAAATAAATAAATAAATAAATAAAATTTTCAAAAGTTCTAGCAGAGAAGAAAATGGGTAGCCCCAGTGTGAGAATCAGAAGCCTAGGCATGATGTCCTGCCTTGGCTCCATGCCTTCACACAGCTTCTCTGACCCATCACCTTTGTCATCTGATCTGCAAATGGAGGCATTCTAGCACTGTGTCATGACAATACCTACTTATAGGTCAGCATCTACCACTTTGTTATACTAAAATGTTAGTTTTATAACAAAAGTTCCCATATTGGTTTATGTTTTTTCTATATTCTCATTCAAAAATAATTTCCCTTGGAATAATTTCATCACTGATTAGTATTAATATAAATCATTCCACTTGCTTCATGTAAATTCTCTCTCTGTCTTTTACTTTTTCATCTCTCTATCACTGTCTCTCCTTATAGTACACACACAGGTAGGTTGTACAAAACTATCCCCAAGTATATTATTGGAAAGTATGCCTATATGTTTTTTTTTTATAAAATCCTTAGTTGCAAATTTTCAAACTTGCTCGAAACCTAGAGATGCAAGCAAATGATAAACTTCAGTATTTTGCATTTAATGTATATTTAATGGTGTAGAAAACACTCATGGAGTGAAGGTAGTGATTAGTAACTGCATAAAATTGTTTTTAATCAATGTCAGGCAGAGGAAAACAGGGAAATTAAGGAAATGTTTACATAAAATGGTAGACAGTACAAATACTGATAAAGCCAAGAATCAACAGCAACGAAGCCACAGTAAGGAATATAGAGAAAGGGAAAATAAAATGAAATTCAATGGTATAACAACAAAATAGCAATGTGAAATAAAATAGAATCAAGACACTTTTGTTATAATAGCATTTTGGTATACTTTGCTGAATTCTTTACATAATCACCATAATGTTCAGTTAAAACACCAGGATACATTGGCTCACTTAACTCAAAAGCTATTGAATGTAGAGTGTGGACCAGGCATTAGTGAAATGCACTACAAGCAAATTCTCCCCTCATTCAGTCAGTGCATAGATTCAGCTGCATCCATCTCTGTCTGTCTGTCCTCTGATGTATGGCCTGGAATGTCACAGAAAAAAAGAACTAGCAGGATTATTTTCAGTGTGCATATTTAATGAGATGCTGTATATATGGACACTCCTTTCAGTGCTTGGACTGCATCTTCTTTAGTCCTCCAACGTACAGAGGGGCACTGCCCTGTTGCAGCTGAAAAACCTGAAAACGGAAGTCAAGCTGACTTTGCAAGTGAATATAGATTTTTAGGGCTTCTTGGTTTATAACATTAAAATCCTCATGAGTATTTTTTAAATGTAGCATCTGGGGCATATCTAAGCATAACTTTTATTTAAATCAGTAACTTGTATTCATTTTACTGAGCACATGAGTGATTCTGATTCACATAGGCAAATAGAAAACTATTTTTTTAAAAAAAAGTTTGCCCAGCAATCACCCTTAGCCATGATGTCATTATTTACAATTCCCCTCAACTTTTGGGATAAGTCATAATGGCCATAATTTCTTTTTCTTTATCCTAAGTAAAACTCACTTTTGTAAAGTCTTTATAAAATATTTACATCAAAAATTTTGATAAATCCTTACAAGGCTTTTTAATAGAGATAGCAAACAAGGATGGAGAAAAATCCCCAGGGTTTTGTTTCTGCTTACCTACACATTTGTGAATTGATTTTTTAGAATGTCAATAGATTGTCCAAAATATCTGAAGGAAACTAAGGACATTTCTTTTTTAAAATCACCATCTCCAACTCAGCTTCTGCTGCATTTTCCTTCTCATGTTGACACACTAAAACTCACTCATCTGAGTGGTTTGTATCACTCTCCTGTCACTCATCTACCTATGGAATGTAAAGAACAAAGACATGAAATTTAACTGCCTTACGTGTGCACATGTACCAATGTGAGTGCTTCTTTCCAACACATTCCACAAGGGCGAAGACAATGAGCAAAAATCAACCACTGTAAAATAACCCGAGATCTAGGAACCAAACTGTTCTAAAAATGAATAACACCAAAGGAGATAAATGACTGGGAATAGAGGACAGATTAGAATTACAATATGGTTCTGAACAGTATCCAAACAGGCAGTGATTTTCAAGACTATGTATACAGAAACATTTAACATCAGAATGAGAAGTAATAGACTTTTTCGGGAAAGCTCTGAGGAGGCTACATATAATGGCAGATATGGAGAGATAGTTCAATGGATGAGAGAGATGACCAGAGAAGGGATGAAATTATTTTCCAGTTAAGAGCAATAATGTAGTGGTGGAGACCCATGATTCTGAACAAGGGAATCATTTTTTCATAAGATGATACTTAGTCTCATTTATATGGGCTCAAAAACAAATAAATATACTAACTATTCTATTTCTCCTTCCTAGGTTGATCTACCCATCTTCCTATTTCCTTACTCTTAACCTCTGTATTTATATGTATTGTCACTTGATTACCAAAGACTTAACAGCTAACATCCACATACAAATGAGTACATACCATATTTGTCTTTTGGTGTCTGGGTTTCCTCACTTAGGATGATATTTTTTCTAGCTCCATACATGTACCTGCAAATTTCATAATTTCATTTTCTTAACAGCTGAGCAATATTCCATTGTATAAATGTACCACATTTTCTTTATCCATTTATCTATTGATGGACATCTATGCTGTTTCCAACTTTTGGCTATTATGAATTGAGCAGCAGTAAACATAGTATCTCTCTAGTAGAACGAAGATCCTTTGAGTATGTGCCCAATAGTAATATGGCTGAATATTGAGACAGATCTATGTCTTGGTTCCTGAGGGACTGCCATGCGGATTTCCATAGCAATTCACAAATTTGCAATCTCACCAGCAATGGAGGAGTTTTCCCCTCACTTTGCGACCTTACCAGCATTAGCTGTCATTTCTTTTATTGATCTTGGCCATTCTGACATATATTAGATGAAATTTCAAAGTAGTTTTGATTTGCATTTTCTAGATGACTAAGGATGCTGAACATTTCTTTTAGTGTTTCTCAGCCATTTGTGTTTCCTCTTTTGAGAATTCTTTGTTTAAATTTGTACTCCATTTTTAATGGGGTTGTTTTCTTTATGTGCCATTTTTTTATTTCTTTGCATATTTTAAATATTAGCCCTTTGCATTACATACTCATCACAGGAAAGATCCACCAAGATGAAGTCTCAATTCAGAACATTTATGCCCCAAAGACAAGGGCACCCACATATGTAAAAGAAACATTACTAAATCTTAAATCACATATAAAACCCCACACATTAATAGTGGGAGACCTCAACACCCCACTTTCACCACTGGACAGATCTCCCAAATTGAAACTTAACAGAGAAATAAAGGACTTAATTGATGTCATGACCCAAATGGACTTAATCAATATCTATAGAACATTCTATCCTAACAAAAAAGAATATACCTTCTTCTCAGCACCCCATGAAACCTTCTCTAAAATCGACCACATACTTGGCCACAAAACAAATCTAAACAGATACAAAACAATTGGAATAACCTCCTGTGTTCTATCAGACCACCATGGTCTAAAGTTGGATTTCAACAACAACAAAAACTACAGAAAACCTACAATCTCATGGAAACTGAATAATACCCAACTGAATCATCAATGGGTTAAGGAAGAAATAAAGAAAGAAATTAAAGACATCCTAGAGATCAATGAAAATGAAGACACCACATATCCAAACCTATGGAACACTATGAAAGCAGTACTAAGAGGGAAATTCATAGCACTAAATGCCCACATAAATAAGCTGGAGAAATCTCACACTAGTGACTTAACAGCACACCTGAAAGTTCTAGAACAAGAAGAAGCAAAGTCTCCCAGGAAAAATAGATGCCAGGAAATTATCAAACTGAGAGCTGAAATCAATAAAATAGAAACAAAGAAAACAATACAAAAAATTAATGAAACAAAGAGTTGGTTCTTTGAGAAAATCAACAAGATAGACAAGCCCTTATCCAAACTAACCAAAAGACAGAGAGAGAGCATCCAAATCAACAAAATCAGAAATGAAAAGGGGGACATAACAACAGACATTGAGGAAATCCAGAGAATCATCAGGTCATACTTCAAAAACCTCTATTCCACAAGACTAGAAAACCTAAAAGAAATGGATAATTTTCTGGATAGGTACCACATACCTAAACTAAATCAAGACCAGATAAACTATTTCAATAGTCCAATAACCCCTAAAGAAATAGAAACAGTCATTAAAAGTCTTCCAACCAAAAAAAGCCCAGGACCAGATGGTTTCAGTGCAGAATTCTACCAGATCTTCAAAGAAGAGTTAATACCAATACTCTCTAAATTGTTCCACACAATAGAAACAGAAGGAACATTACCAAACTCCTTCTATGAGGCTATAATTACCCTGATTCCTAAACCAAACAAGGATACAACAAAGAAAGAGAACTACAGACCGATCTCCCTCATGAACATTGATGCTAAAATACTGGCAAACAGACTCCAAGAACACATCAAAACAATTATCCACCATGATCAAGCAGGATTCCAGGGATGCAAGGATGGTTCAACATACGAAAGTCTGTCAATGTAATACACCATATAAACAAACTCAAAGAAAAAAACCACATGATCATCTCACTAGATGCTGAAAAGGCATTTGACAAAATCCAACACCCCTTCATGATAAAGGTCTTGGAGCAATCAGGAATACAGGGAACATACCTAAACATAATAAGGCAATCTACAGCAAGCCAACAGCCAACATCAAATTAAATGGAGAGAAACTCAAAGCAATTCCACTAAAATCAGGAACGAGGCAAGGCTGTCCGCTCTCCCCATACTTATTTAATATAGTACTTGAAGTTCTAGCCAGAGCAATAAGACAACATAAGGAGATTAAGGGGATACAAATTGGAAAGGAAGAAGTCAAGCTTTCCCTATTTGCAGATGACATGATAGTATACTTGAGCAACCCCAAAGATTCCACCAAGGAATTGATACAGCTTATAAACACCTTCAGCAACATAGCAGGATACAAGATCAACTCAAAAAAATCAGTAGCCCTCATATATACAATAGACAAAGAAGCGGAGAAGGAAATCAGAGATACATCACCCTTTACTATAGCCACAAATGACATAAAATACCTTGGGGTAACACTAACCAAGCAAGTGAAAGACCTATATGACAAGAACTTTAAGTCCCTGAAAAAAGAAATTGAAGAAGGTGTCAGAAAATGGAAAGATCTCCCATGCTCATGGATAGGCAGGACTAACATAGTAAAAATGGCAATCTTACCAAAAGCAATCTACAGATTCAATGCAATCCCCATCAAAATACCAACACAATTCTTCACAGACCTGGAAAGAATAATACTCAACTTCATATGGAAAAACAAAAAACCCAGGATAGCCAAAAGAATCCTGTACAATAACACAACCTCTGGAGGCATCACGATCCCTGACTTCAAGCTGTACTATAGAGCTACAGTAATAAAAACAGCTTGGTACTGGCATAAAAACTGACATGTGGACCAATGGAATCGAATTGAAGACCCTGACATTAATCCGCATACCTATAAACATATAATTTTTGACAAAGAAGCCAAAAGTGCACAATGGAAAAAAGAAAGCATCTTCAACAAATGGTGCTGACAAAACTGTATATCAACATGTAGAAGGCTGCAAATAGATCCATATCTACCACCGTGCACAAAACTTAAGTCCAAGTGGATCAAGGACCTCAACATAAATCCAGCTACTCTGAACTTGCTAGAAGAGAAGGTAGGAAGTAGTCTTGAACGCATTGGCATAGGAGATCACTTCCTAAATAGAACACCAGTAGCACAGACACTGAGAGAAACAATCAATCAATGGGACCTCTTGAAACTGAGAAGCTTTTGTAGAGCAAAGGATATGGTCAACAAGGCAAAGCGACAGCCTACAGAAAGGGAAAAGATCTTCACCAACCCCACATCTGACAGAGGACTGATATCTAGAATATATAAGGAACTCAAGAAATTAGACATCAAAATGCCCAACAGTGCAATTAAGAAATGGGCTATAGAACTAAACAGAGAATTCTCAACAGAGGAAACTCAAATGGCTGAAAGACATTTAAGGAGTTGCTCAACATCCCTAATCATCAGGGAAATGCAAATCAAAACAACTCTGAGATACCACCTTACGCCTGTCAGAATGGCTAAGATCAAAAACACTGAAGACACCTTATGCTGGAGAGGATGTGGAGCTAGGGGAACTCTCTTCCACTGCTGGTGGGAATGCAAGCTTGTACAACCACTTTGGAAATCAATATGGCGATTTCTTAGAAAATTGGGAATCCATCTCCCCCAAGATCCAGCTATACCACTCTTGGGCATATACCCAAGGAATGCTCAACCACACCACAAGAGCACTTGTTCAGCTATGTTCATATCAGCATTGTTTGTAATAGCCAGAACATGGAAACAACCTAGATGCCCTTCAACTGAAGAATGGATAAACAAAATGTGGTACATATACACAATGGAATACTACTCAGCAGAGAAAAACAATGACATCATGAGGTTTGCAGACAAATGGATGGATCTAGAAAAAATCATCCTGAGTGAGGTAACCCAGACTCAGAAAGACAAACATGGTATGTACTCACTCATAGGAGGATACTAGATGTGGAACAAGGATGACTGGACTGCTACTCACATCACCAGGGAGGCTACCTGGAAAACAGGACCCTAAGAAAGACACGGGGATTGCCCAATGACAGAGAAATGGAATGAGATCTACATGAACAGCCTGGACATGAGTGGGGGTAGTGAAGGGCGAGGGTCGAGGGAAAGAGAGCTTGGGTGAGTGGGAGATCCCAGCTGGATCAACAACAGAGAGGGAGAACAAGGAATAGGAGACCATGGTAAATGAAGACCACATGAGAATAGGAAGAAGCAAAGTGCTAGAGAGGCCCACAGAAATCCACAAAGATACCCCCACAACAGACTGCTGGCAATGGTCGAGAGACAGTCCGAACTGACCTACTCTGGTGATGGGATGGCCAAACACCCTAATTGTCAAGCTAGAAACCTCATCCAACTACTGAGGGATCTGGATGCAGAGATCCATGACTAGGCCCCGGGTGGATCTCTGGGAGTCCAATTAGCGAGAATGAGGAGGGTTTATATGAGCGAGAATTGTTGAGACCAAGGTTGGATAAAGCACAGAGACAAATAGCCAAACAAATGGAAACACATGAAATGTGAACCAATGGCTGAGGGGTCACCAACTGGATCAGGCCCTCTGAGTGGGTGAGACAGTTGATTGGCCTGATCTGTTTGGGAGGCATCCAGGCAGTGGCACCGGGTCCTGTGCTCATTGCATGAGTTGGCTGTTTGAAACCTGGGGCCTATGCAGGGTCGCTTGGCTCGGCCTGGGAGGAGGGGACTGGACCTACCTGGACTGAGTCTACCAGGTTGATCTCAGTCTGCGGGGAAGGCTTTGCCCTGGAGAAGATGGGAATGGGGGGCGGGCTGGGGGGAAGGAAGGTGAGGGGGGCGGGAGGGGGGAGAACAAGGGAATCCGTGGCTGATATGTAGAACTGAATTGTATTGCAAAATAAAAATTAAAAAAAATAAATTAAATTAAAAAAAATATTAGCCCTTTATTGGATGTGTAGTGAGAAAAAGTCTTTTCCCATTCTGTAGCCTGCTACTTTGTTCAAATGAGCGGCACAAAGCTTATGGGAGTAACCAACCAATGTCTGATGGGAATTAAAGCCCACTCCATGAGATTGAACCCATCCCTGACACTGCTGGGATGGCCAAGAACTGGGACTAGATAACTGAGGGAAGTAGGAGAAAACCAAATACTACTGTTCTGTTAAAAAGAATGTTGTCATAAAAAGGCTCCTAATGACATTCTGCTATACTTGTAAGTCAGGACCTTGCTCGGCTGTCCTGAGAGAAGCTTCCTCTTGCAGCAAATGAGAACAAATACAGAAACTCACAGCTGGACAATGAGCAGGGAGTGAGAGACCTTGCAATGTCAGTCCTAAATGGGGTGTCCCCATCAAATCCCTCCCCTCAAGGTGCAGAGAATCCTTTGAAAGAAGATGTGGAAAGATTGTAAGAGTCAGAGGGGTTAGAGAAGGCCCAGCACACATAACACAGCAGTAATATGAACTCACAGAGACTATGGAAGAATGTAAAGGGGTCTGTACAAGTCTATACCAGATGGGGTCCTAGAGGTAAGACACAGCCCACATCCCTACCCCAGAAGCTATCTTTAATTGATAACCACTTACAAATTAATACAAAAGACTAGGAATACAAAACACTGTGAAGGGAAGGTTTTATGCCTAGCAGTAGATGACCAACACAAAACAAACTCAATAGCACCTTTGGAAGTTCTTTGTCATGTTTCACCAAGGCATTTTATTAATTAATTTATTAATTATAACCTTACATGTCCTTTGTGTATTTATTATGGCTTCAGAATTTTTGTTTCCTATGAGATTTCTGTGTGTACAAATGTGTGTATCTGCTTCTCTATGTTTCTCACATTTTTTTCTTCAGATCTTTTTCACCTGTATTTTTGTCTTATTCTCTATTCTGGATTGTTTGTTTTTGTTTTATCCTATTTTATTTTATTATTATTCTTTAGATAAGAGGTTCCCAACCTGTGAGTCATGACTTCTTTGGGGGTTACATATCAGATATTCTGCATGTCAGATATTTACATTACAATTCATAATAGTAGCAAAATTACAGTTCTGTAGCAGCAATGAAATAGTTTTATGGTTGGAGGTCACCACAACAGGAGGACCTGTATTATAGGGTCCCAGCATTAGAAAGGTTGAGAACTTCTGCCCTAGATGCTTATCTGTTTTTTCATGAGACAGAAATTGTATGGGTTTGGATGTGAGGGAATATGGGGAAGATTTCAGAGGAGTTGGGGGAGGGGAAACCATAACCTCAATATACTGCATGAGACAAATCTATTTTTAGTAAAAGAAAATGTCTTACAAAATTTAAAAAAAAAAATCACAGGGCTAACCATATGGCTTATTGAGTAGACATTTCTGACAAGCTTAAAGGAAAGAACCAACTCCTGAAAGTTGTCCTCTTACCTACATTTGCACACTTTTACACACACACACACACACACACACACACACACAAATAAATTTTTAAAAATTCAATTCAAATAAATAAATAAATAAACCCAGAGACCACTGAAACTCGGGAACGAAGGAACAAGAAATATACTAGGTGTTACATTATGACCTGAGGTTAAAAAAAAATAGTTAAATTTTAAATATGTAGGTGAGAAAATGCTTTTAATTAAAATACAGGTTTTTTTAAACTATTTTATATGTTTTAAAACCTATTTTTCTACCTCTACAAAAAAAAATTGGACATGCATTTGAGGAGTGATTCATGAATCTTCCCAGAGAAAGTTGGAAACAGACGTGTTATTATTTAGGCTCCATATTTGCTTTCACATAGCTTTACAAAATAAAGTTCACAGACATTTTCATGCTTTTGTATATGTTAAAAGTGAAATTATGGGGCCGGGCGGTGGTGGCGCACGCCTTTAATCCCAGCACTCGGGAGGCAGAGCCAGGCGGATCTCTGTGAGTTCGAGGCCAGCCTGGACTACCAAGTGAGTTCCAGGAAAGGCGCAAAGCTACACAGAGAAACCCTGTCTCGAAAAACCAAAAAAAAAAAAAAAAAAAAAAAAAAAAAAAAAAAAAAAAAAAAAAAAAAGTGAAATTATGCATACCACACTAGAAAGAGAGATGTGAAATGGGCACAGTGCCAGAGATTGTGAAACGGGCCACTTGGTCTGTAGATGCCTTTGGTTAGCCATTGAGGGATAGCACACTCTTTTGGAGCTAACAGGAATGTCTAGGTGCTGATGTCAGCTCTTGACTTTCTCTATGACTTGACTCTCACTGGGATAAAGTCAGGACTTGTATCAGTCTCATACAATACAGACCGCAGACAGCCTAGCCAAAGTTTGGAAGAGTGGCTCATTTGTGATACAGTAGAGCATGAGCTTATTGTAATGAGATGGCAGGTAGATGCCTTGGCTGTGGCCACACAATGAGGATCAGCCTGATGCCCAACATTTCTCTGGCACTAGGGTCATCACCATGCCATTTCTTCCACAGTTCCTGAGATGGATGCAGGGCTAACAATTTTATTAATACTGTATCTCTTAATTAGTACAGAAAGCCATGCCAGAGGTAAGCCCTGTTCTAATGTCTGTATACAAGTGTGTTGTACCCAGGGAATACCTTATGTAGAAAATGTGAACATCCTTCTTTTTAAAGATGCGATAAGATAAAATAACTATTTAGGTCAGCTGACCAAGGTCACACAGCAGTTAACTCCTGTTAGCACCTAGGTTCTCTGGTTATGGAAAAAGCATGACTTTGGGTATTATGTTACCTACGTAATTGAACAACACCAACCTACTTACTAATGAGTCATAAACTAGACCCCTATAATGCATTAAGCTCTCATGGAGCATAAGGGCCCCCAGCATAAGTGCATTAAACCTTCAACCCTCTTAACTTCTTTTCCTAGACTTGCATGCACTTACTTAGAGAGAAATAAGGCATTCTATCTCTGACAAGATCATTGTGGCCTCAACCTAGTTTTATTAGTGATTTGCTTATTTAGGTCAACCAACAACCAAGTGTCCCAAGCATGTAACACAGACACATTCCAAAGCATAAGAAACTGAGGAGATGTTACTGAGTCTGCTAATAACTCCCTGAAGATTAAGGACCTTTTGACTGGTTTTAACAAGGATATCATAAACTTGGTATATTACAATCAATAAATATTTATTCTTTCCAGTTCTTCAGACTTGGAAATCCAACTTCAAGCTCCAGCAGATTCTGTGCTTTCTGATGGCATTTTCATCATAGACATGCCCTCCTCACCTTGTCCCATAGTCATAGCATGAGGTACTATATTGACTCTTCTGTCAAGGCTCTACTTCCAATTATGAAGGATATTCCCTCATATTCTAAGTACCTCAGCAAGGCTCTTGATTCTAATCTAGAGTGGGAGCACACTATTAAAAAATAGCTTCCAATATCTAAAATTTTTAAATAATGCTAGTAGTTATACCATAATAAAATTGAAATATAAAGAATCACAGAAACCACAGTTAAATTCTGAAACCTATGACAATTGGTTGAGATAAAGCAGGAACAGCCTCAGATACAAGCTATAAGACAACTAGGACTTGAATTAAATCCTAAAATGATTAAAATCAAGAAAAATTGATGGGAGCTGTTAACAAAAGCTAGTGTTGTGGCTTCAGGAGACACTGTTCAAGCCTGTGGACTCATCTTGCCCATTATTCTCCTCAGCATAATGACAGTAAAAGATTCTCTTGTGGCTGGAGGAGATTGGAATGGGGGGCGGGCTGGGGGGAAGGTGAGGGGGGCGGGAGGGGGGAGAACAAGGGAATCTGTGGCTGATACGTAGAACTGAATTGTATTGCAAAATAAAAATTTTAAAAAAAAGATTCTCTTGTGTTTGATCACTCTCAAGCATTGATGTAAGGGAAGTCACTGAATATTAATATGTATGTATATATTTTATCAACAATCCTATAGGATACATTGGATCTCCATTTTAACATGAGAAATCAGATAGCCAAAGCAGTGTCTTAATGTTTGCAAGATCACTCAGGTGCTACGTGATACAGATATAACTCTAAGGTAAGTGATTGGCTACATAGTTATGATTAGCTATCATGCTACAATTGTTCTTAAGAAATACATAGACTATATCAGCTCTGCTTATTCAGAAATCTAGAGAAATAGGATACCTTGACATATTAAAGCAAAATGTTCAAACTTCCTTTGCTAAAACCATAGCATTATATGTATTATATGGAAATATGGCAATCCGTCTATGCCTGTATCTTTGAATGTATCTAAAATGCCCAGTCACTGTTCTGTATTGAAAGAATCTAAGGGTATCCTTCAACGTATTAAGCTGCATAAGTGGGCCAATGTGAACATGTCTCCTTTTATGGAAATGAGGACACTACTTGGAAATCTTACTTAAGCACATCAATACCAAAAAGATTGCCCCCAAATAGAAATTTTTATTCCAGAGTCTAGTTAAAAACAGCAGTCAACTTCACTCAATTTTAACACTACTTACTAAAGTTATGCATTTTACCTCCCTCTTAATTACTTTAAATTTCTCTGGGAAATCTAAATGTTCTCTACATATCAGACTTTCATATTCAATTTCACATCTTTTAAACAAGTTGATGTTTTACTCAGTGCAACATTTGAATCCCAAGGCAAATTTTAGTACCATGGAAATTGAATAGCTCAATACAGCAATCAGGGAGGAAGTTTTCTTATGTCAGTATCAACCCAATGAGTCTAAATCAGCTAAGCTCACTAATGTCTTAATACCAGGATTATCTATGAAGATTAATATTTTATGATTCTATGCTTGAAGTTACATACCCATGGCATTGCCAAAATATTCTCATGGGTTACACAAATATCATAAATTTTCATTTGTTTTTAAAATATCTTTCTCTTAAAAGCCAGTTTCCAGCTTGCCTAACTTGAAGGACTTTGAAATAAAAGGTTTTAATCATCCTTAGAGAAAAATAAATTATTCCACATTATATAATTTTTAAAGACAGTTTAAAGGTAAATGTTGCTCAAAACCATACAGAATTATCCATAAAGAAAGAAAGAAAGAAAGAAAGAAAGAAAGAAAGAAAGAAAGAAAGAAAGAAAGAAAGAAAGAAAGAGAAAGAAAGAAAGAAAGAAAAGTAGCCTCGGGGAGTAGCACAATGATGAAGTGCATGATTAGAATTCTCAAGGTCCTAGATTCAACATTCACCATCAACACAAAGATAGGAAAAGAGCTAGTAAGTTTTGTTGAAGAATTAGTTCATGTGATACCACAATCCAGTACTACAATATTATAAAATCTGCCATACTTTTAAGTGCGCAGTTATATACTCTGCAAAATACTTCAATGTCATGTTTGGTTTTTTTCAAAAACAGGTTGTGATGGCTAAATTTATGATTAGTCTGCTGAAATAAATAATGACAAGATATCTTTTAAGATACTTGTGGACAGGTCTATGCAAGCACTACACAAAGATGTTAGCCTTTGAATAGGTAGTCCAAGAAAAGAAGATGCAGCCACCTTCACGAACACATCAAAGACCTGGAATATCTTCAAATTGTCTGGAATAGAACGGTAAATTGGAAAGGCAAATTGTCTTCCTCTCATTTAGTTGGTACCTTCATATTCTACTCTGTAGAGATTTTTCCACAGCCTCAGGCTCTCGAGCCTATAAACCCCAGGATGAGCACTCCGACACCTCCCTTTTCAGACCTTTGGCTTCAGCAGATAGTTACACCCTCTGTGCCTCCTGTACTCAGGCTTGTGCTGAAAATTAGTTCCATCATTAGCTTTCTTGGCCCTCCAGTATTCACAGAACATTGTGGGGCTTTGGAATCATAATTCATATATAATAGATCTCTTCAAATATCTGTAGACGTCCTGTTGGTTCTGGGTCTCCAGGTTTCCCTGACTAATACATTACTTACAAAAATTTCCATAGTTGTTATTCAAAATATATTACTATCTCCTTAAGTTGGAGTTTCTCCTTTATCTGCTTGTTTGGGAGAAAACAAATGGATATGTTCTCTTTGCTTTTAAAGGTTATTGAGCATATCTATGACTGAAATACTAACCTCTGCCACTTTCTCTGAAAAATTTCACCCCATATAACCCATCCTCTTCCTTCCTTTCCATTAGTCTCTACTGTATTTTGAAATTGATAAATCTTTACCAATTTCTTTACTCTGGTTCTGTCAACAAATCTCAAGTTACTTATCTTTGATTCCTTACATATGTTTTATTAAGCATTCTGTGCCCTGGGAATCATTTGTTTTCCTACATCTCTTCTACATGAGTGAAATTGCTGCTGTAGTTGATCAATGACTTTATAAACACATACATCAACATCATTTTCCCCTTACCTCAATTCCTTTTCTCTGCCTATAGGACTGCATGCTACCCACAGTGTGAGATGTTTGGTCTATTCCAAATTCTATTACTTCTGTGAAACATAACCAGTCAGTTTCTATTTGAGTTTCTTCTTTCATTTTCCCACCCCAGTTTATCCACAAGACTATGCAGCATTCTCACCCAAGAGTCTTTCTTTTTGTTTTCTTGTTGGACAGTCACATACATTTATATGTAATTAATGTTAGTCAGTTTCACTCCTATTCCCTTTATTTAGCCCTCTCCCACTGAAACCCTTCTCCTCAATTCCCCTGCCAGTTGCTAAGCCTCAAGTTAAATCTTAATGACCCCCGGAGGTCTAGGAATGAGTGTTTAGTCAGTTCTAAGATGTGAACATTGCTATGATCTTCAACTAGTGTGATGAAGTGTGAATTTGAGTGCCCTGACACTGTCTGCCTTCACATCATTCTTTCTGTGGGTGTCCCCAGAAGTTCTCATACCATCTTCACTACATTCAAGTGCATATGTATCCATTATTATTTTATGCATGCTATGTGCTGTGCACTTTGAATATAAAGATGACTGGGTGATGAGGGTTTAACTAAAGGTTCTAAGAGATTAGAATTTAACATTCTAAAAAGTCAGTTAAAAGATTAGTTTTCTGTCCTAAGATAAATTTCATAAAAAAAAAATAATTTCACCTATAGACTCAGCCTCCTTTGTGAAATACTGCCTGTGATAAGAAAAGAACAACTCAAGATAGACAGGGTTAGGATGCATATAAGTTACTGAAAGATTTTAACAACTTTAATCTTGGTACCATAGGAGGAAGGGAATCAATTATTTCATCCCTATGCATAATGAGTCAACATGCCTATGAAGACTTTGTGTGTAGATATAAATTACCTTTTACAAATATAGACATACTTTTTATAGTGAATGTGTTTTTAGATTTTATTATAAAAGAAGCTACTGGGTATTTTGAAGTGAAATATTGCAAGAAAATTCTCTGACATCTGTGAAATTCAATGTAGAAGAAGAAGCATGACCAGGAAAAAGAGGGAGTCTTTCACATGCTATGCTGTTGATACTGGCACAAGTGTGGTTACTAGAATAAACCACAAAGATGAATGTATTTTTTTCCTACTGCTTGATTAAAAAATTAACCTGAGTAAACTGAAGTGTTTATTCAAGAAGTCTGATGTAGTTTTTTTGTATTTTAGGAGAGTATCACAGTCACCTGTAATCAAATACACACAGTCTTGTTTGGGTCCTTATTTTGATTGTTTTGATACAGTTTTTGTGTCAGCTAACACAATGACTAACTCAAAAACATTTGGTACATTCATAATAAGTTGCCCAATTGTATTGCATCAGTTTTATGGCAACATCATATTTAAAAAAATGGTTTCTGAATTGAGGATACAAATGAAGTATCAAGAATTATTCCAGAAATATATTCTCTTAGGAGAGAAATGTTATAATGTTAAAAAGTTCATTCTTTGTTTCTAAGGAAAATGTAATTATGAAGAGGCTAAGATCTTTGAAAACAGTATTGGCAAATGAATGGATTAAGCTATTTTACTAGAAAGATTATAAAGAATATAGTTGAAGATGTTTTCCAAAGTTTTAGAAATTTCCTTTCAAATCAATAAAATGTAGTAATTTGAAATCAATAAAATCTAATAAAAGTTTGCAAAAAAGAATCTTACATTTATTCACAACTATAGCTGGAAGTTTTCCTATATCCCAGCCAGCTGGCAGTCTGAATAAATCTCTCCCACTCACATCCCCCAAGTAAACACACAGAGGCTTTATTAATGATAACTGCTTGGCCATTATCTCAGGCTTATTACTGACTAGCTCTTATACTTAAATTAACCCATAATTCTTATCTATGTTTAGCCACGTGGCTTGGTACCTTTTCTCAGTTCTGCCTTGTCATCTTGCTCCCTCTGTGTCTGACTGGTGACTCCTGACTCAGCCTTCCTCTTCCCAGAATTCTCCCTGTCTGCTTATCCCACCTATACTTCCTGCCTGGCTACTGGCCAACCAGCATTTTATTTATCAACCAATCAGAGCAACATACATTTACAGCATACAGAATGACATTCAACAGCACACAGCTATGATTTTTAGATATTCTCCTACATTTAAACATCTGTCCCGATTTATATCTGTCATTAAGTGCATATAATTCACTCACATGTTCTATTTAGATATATGCTATGTACAATATTTACAATATGTCTAATGTGGTACAAATGAGCAATACCCTTTATAGGCTCATGTGTTTGAATACTTGATCCCAAGCTACTTCAGGAGATTCTTCCAAGTCAACAGTCATGCATTCAGTGTCAGTGAATATAGAGCAAAACTACAGCAGTCTAGAGCATCTGTAATTCTAAACAACTCAGGCCAGTGACAACAAATGGCCACCATCAGCATGCTTTATGGGTGATCTGGGTTATTCATATATATATGAATATATGAATATGTATGTATATATGTATATTCCCGCAGTGTACAAATAGGAAAACTTTGTGAGAAATCTTGACATTCTGGCCTCTTTTTCTTTCCTTTCTGACTGCACTATGAGGTGAAGTCACAATTGTGTAAAACCTCAAAGCCAAACCAGTGTCTTTAATCAAGGTAAACCTATAAAAAGGGCTCACTGCTGTCTAAAGAGTGTATGGTGACAAATTACCTATATTTTATTTTATTTTCCACCCATGTCATTTTCCTCCCAGTCACTCCTGGGTAGCAAATTGACACTCAGAAAAAGTCCTACCCTCTGGCCCTAGGAACTAGGAGAGAGACAACTGGATAATAGTAGCTGTTTTAGGGAGATGAGAACTATGAAAGAAATGCCATAGTACTGTGCATGAGCCAGTGAAAGCAGGGCACTTATTCATGACCTGTGGATTATAGAAAAGCTGCCAGCTCCTAAAACTCCGTATATGATATGGGGAGAGCCAAAGATCTTGACAAAAGCTTCAGAAACATGACTGACCATGGAATCAGTACTGGCAGAAAGCAATGAAGAGTCCATAGCAGCTGTGTGGGTTACCAATAAACAAGCACAGAAGCCACGCATCATTCTCCAAAAGATCCTAACAAAATCTGCATTCTCACACCAACTCATGTCTATGGGTTCAGCATATAAAATAAAATTACTACACACTAAAAACACCCAGGGGAATATAAACTATGGATATTACCAAATCTGAAGATAAAAAATAATCAACAAATAATGACCCTGAAGTGAGAAAACAATGAGAATTGTCACAGAAACTTCAAAGTTCAACTTTGAGGGAAAATGTAGACACTAAATGTTAGAGTGAATGGAGAGATTTTGCCACTAATAGAAACTCAAGAAAAACAACAAAAACAACAAACCCACCAAAGCTATTTGCAAATTATAGAAATAAAAGAATTATCTGGAGTATGCCTTATGGTGGCTCCACAACAGAAATGTAAAGATGAGAAAAGTCATTGATTTTGAAATGGCTCATAGAAACGACAAAATGCAAAAAACTAAAATACTTTAAAAATATTATAGCCTTAGAGACCTGTAGGACAATAATGAAATGCTTACCATCTGCTTCACTGTACACCAAAAAGTAGAAGAGAAATATATTAAAGCAGAAAAAAAAATGTTTTTGACAATTTCTGAAATGTTCTCAAGTTCATTAAAAGACAGTGAACATATTAGAGGTTTGAGGAGTTCATCAAACCAATACTGGATAAACAAACAAAACCCCAAGTATATTATAATTAAACTACCTAAAGTCAATGATTAATAAAAGTCTTAATTTAATGCATATAAGGAAAGAAGGAGCATGGAGGGAGGAACTAGAGTTTGGATGGTGTGGAAAAGTACCTGTAAAATGTCAAACAACTAATGCCCATAGTTGTATGTTTCGCAAAATATTTTCCAGTAAAATGAAATAAGGATAACTTAAGATGAAGAGACGCAAGGAAGCTGTTCTCAGACAACCTGCGCCTGAAAGACATCCTTCCAGTAGATTTTGGACTGGGAAAATGATGGCAGAGCCAAACTTCAACCATGAGGGATGCACAGGGAGTGACATGGAGAATAGCTGAATAAATACAAGGGGCTTTTCTGTTGTTTAAACTATGAATGAGGAATCAAATGAAAAGGATGCCGTCTTTCATGGTTCTCTACGTGTGTAAGTGAATACATGGAGGAGGTAACATGAGCACGAGAGTAAAGGGAGTTTAAAAAGACACAATCAAAGTACTATGTCAAATTCGGAACATGTAACACCACTGAAGTGCTTTTATTTAACTTGCAATTCATTCTCCCACTTTATTCATTTATCTATAACACTTTGATGACACCTTTCCCTATAGTACATGATCTAGATGAGTATTACACAATACCTTTATTGATAGCCCCTGTAATCTGGAGGTATCCTTTTGCTGTATGTTTCATAGCATCAAGGCTCCAAGGATACTAGTTGGTTATTTGACAGAAGGCTCCAGGTTTATTTTGGTCTGATGTTTCCTCATAATTGGGTTTGAGCTATGCCCTCCCAGCTGCTGGAATGCTACATCAATGATAGGAGTGACCTTTAGAGTATATCCCATTTGGAGCACACAGTGTCTGTCTGCCCTTTCCTGGAGATGCTAATTTTGATCACAAGGTCAAAATGTTCCCTAATTTCTCCACTGAATTACTGTTGTCATTTTGCACCTAATAAACAATGCATGGGCTGACACTTTGAAATTCTATAGACATTTCCATTTCCATCTAACTTTACTACCTAGTCTCAATACTCACTAATGCTTCTTTAAGTATTTGTAATGACAATTATAAAATAATAATTTTCCAACTTCATTACTCCCTGTATATCTATCAATCAATATTGTATTGTTAGGAAGAGACATTTCTCTTTCCAGTTAATTACATTCTATTTTATTCTAAAACAGTTTAGTTATAAACTTTTCTGCCACTACTTGAATTAAGATACATTTTAATTAATAGCACTGAAGAAATCTGGTTTTTATCATTAGAGGCACCTCTTCAATTTATTCCCACAGCAATACGGATGAGTCAAAGGGCAAAGGTCATTTCCTTCCTAGACAATGACATGGTCCCCTCCTTGGAGATTGTGCCAAGTTAGTCTCATCAGTAGTGGAGAGACTGGCTGGTTGGGACAGCTTTGTTATATAACCAGGTCAGAAAGTTTTCTCAGGCTTTTGAATTTTGTCTTTTATGAATTGAATATTTATATTTAGTACTTTAGAAGCTTTTATGTATACAGATGTATAAAGATATATACAGGTATATTCATGCTATCTACCCACGTTTTTGTCATGCTCTATTCCCCTCATAATTATTGAAATGTATTATATGTTGAGAATATGAACTCTATATCTTTGTAACTTATCCCAGTTTGTCATTTGCTATTTGATTTTGCTTATGATGTGCTTTTCTCCATGCAAATTTTAATATAAGTGATTTATTATAAATATTTATATGAACATTTATAGAAATATTTATATATTTATGTGTAATTCATACATTAAATATTTATAAATATAAATATTTATAAAGTACAAAGTAATAATCTTTTCCTTTACTGTATCTTTTGTTTTGACACATAGTTAGGAACCCACGCTCTCTGCACTGTTATTAGAGTTCACTTGACTTCCTCCACTGCTTAGTATTGTCTTCTAATTAGAACTCTGGTTCTTGTGGAGTTCGCTCTGTGTTTGTTTTGAAGAGATTGTCTCATTTTATTTTTCAGTAATGTTTATCCAATCATCCCAATACTATCTACTTGAAAGTTCAGTGGACTAAGGTACTCTTTTATAATTCATTATGTTTGCATATGCACTTGCACGTATCTCTAGATTTGTTTATCCAAATACTAGTACTGTGGATTTTTATATGGAAGGTTTTTCAGTATCTTAAATATTATCATAAAAAATAGTCTCAGAGCTCTTTCCTTGTAGTGATATCCTAATTACTTTTAGCTGTACTGAAGTATAGTTGACAATTAAATTTCAGGTATACAATTAGCTAACTTGATGTAGTGAATGAGAAATATCTAGCAAGGACTTGTGTATCTGGGCACTTGGTCCCCAGTTGGTGCTACCATATGGACACTTATGGAATGTTTAGAAGATGGCGCCTTGACAGAAGTACTTCCTTGGGGGAGGGCTTTGAGGTGTTATTGCTTTTCCTTTAGCCTCCTCACCCCTGCTTCCTGTGTATTGATAATAGGTCATAGCTCTGCTTCTGGAAGGCTGGCATCATGCTGCTGCTCCCATGACTTCTCAACCATAATGGTCTGCATCCCCTCTGGAACTGCAACCTGAAGTCAATCCTTTCTCCTTTTGGTAAGGGCATGTTATCAGGGCACTAGAGAAGTCAAGACTCCCCTCGATACATGTGTATATTATGAGCCAGTCACTACAATTACTGACCATTGAAAATCTCAAATTGTACTGTGGAGGGTGTGGGGTGAGTTTTGATAATATTGAAGGTGTATGTTCATAGTAAAGTTCAAGAATTCAGTGCAAGATTGCTAACTTGTAGCCTTATATAGTAGATCTTCAGAAATTATTCATTTGAATAACTGGAAGGTAATATGCTTTAACCAGCATCTGTGTTTTCCCCCTTTTCTTATTCCTGGCAACTACCACCCTATTCTCTGTTGTTTATTTAAATATTTTACACACTACACTTTTCAGTGACAAGGAGGAGTGTTTCTAAGTTTTGGAGGTTAGCACCAACTTGATGCTAAAACCATACATCGCTAGTGAGCTTGTATGTGAAAATTATCAATTAAATACCAGTGAACTATTCAACAGCATGTTAGAAAAATCATGCACATGGTTATGAGCAAAGGTTAGAAACTAAAAACACTTACTTATGGTTAGCCACAGGTCAAAAAACAAATCAAAGTGGATTCAAGAAGTATCTTGGGACAACTGACACAAAAACATAACTCATCAGAATGTAGACAATGCTGCAAAAGAAGTATTAAGAGGAAAATGTTTAAGGAGAAATGCATTAAAAAACAGCAATGATTTTGGGTTCTGGTGTAGGTCTATAATCCTAGAATTCCTACCTCTCAGGAGGTTGTGGTGGGAGGATGCTGAGTTTAATCCGGGACTATAGTAAATTCCTGGTTTCAAATATAGAATGAAATTAACAATCCTAAGCAGTCTAACTTTACTCTTCACGTGTCAAACAACTAGAAATGGATGAATAAATGAAATCGTGATTAGGAAATGCTGGAGAGGAGATGGGAACTAAATCAAACAAAGAAAACTAATGGAAAAAGAACCAACAAAGCTAAGTTGGTTTAGAAAAGTAAATAAATCTGACAAAATTTAGGCAAGATTAGAGAAAAAATAAGACTCAAATAAATGAAAACAGAAATGAACAAGGAGACTTAACAATGAGTCTCTTAGACAGGAAAATGATCAGAAAGGACTATTATGAACTATCACTGTCAACACACCAGATCACCTGGAAAATGGGCACAATCCTTAAAAGAAACACATTGAAACCTTAATCAAGGAGAAATAGAAAGCCTGGAACTGGGTACAGCTCAGTGACTGAGGTACATAAGATCAAGGATTCTATTCTCACTAGGGAAGCCTAAAAATGTCATAACAAATGAGCAAGCCACAGCCAACCTCACCTCACCAACTCCTCAGCCCATCCCATTTCCTCAGATTGAAAGCCTCTGAGTCTTCACTGGAAAGGGTCTTAGCTGAACTGCTGTTGCCAGTAGCTTACCTCCAGGAAATCTTCAGTGTAAAGAGAGTGAGTTCCTGTTTCTCCATGCCTTGTATACCTTTCTCTGGCCAGATATCACACCCTGGGATTAAAGGCGTGTGTGATTCCCAGTACTGGGATTAAAGGAATGTGCCACCACTGTCTGACCTCTATGTCTAATCTAGTCAATGTCTCTGTCCTCTGATCCCCAGATAAGTTTATTAGGGTACACAATATATCACCACACAGCTCTCCTAGGAATATCAACCAAACATGGCATAGCAAGTTACAATAAGACTAGGCATCAAGCCTCATATCAAAGCTGGATGAGGCAACTCAGTAAGAGGAAAACAGTCCCAAGAACAGACAAAAGAGTCAGAGACAATTCCCACTCCAACTCTTAGGAGACCAACAAGAACACCAAGCTATCTTACCATAGCACATATGCAAAGGACCTAGATCAAACCCATACAGGCTCCCTGATTGTAGCTTCCGTTTCTGTGAACCCTTAGGAGCCCTGCTTAGTTGATTCTGTAGGCCATGTTCTTACTGTATCCTTGAACCCTCTGGCTCCTACAATCCTTCCTCCATTTCTTCTGCAGAGATCCCCAAGCTCTGCCTAATGTTTGGCTATGAGTCTCTGTATCTGCTTCCATCATAAGCTGGATGAAGCATCTCTGGTGATGATTAGGCTAGGCTCCAGTCTATGAAAATGGCATTGTATCGCTAGGAAACATCATTTATTGACTTTATTTTGCCTGTCATGTTTGGTTCTATCCTAGGTCTCCAGGCATTATCAGGTATAGGTCTCTCTTGTGACATGGGCCTTAAGTTGGACTAATCATTGGTTGACCACTCCTATACATTCTGTGCCACCATTTCCCCAGCACATCTTTCAGGCAGGCCAAATTGTAGGCCGAAGGTTTTGTGGCTGCATTGATGTCCCATTCCTACCACTGGAAGTCTTGCCTGGTTAGAGAAAATGGCTAGGGCTATAGTTCAATGGCAGAGTTCTTGTGTAGCCTGAGGAAAGCACTAGGTTCAATCTCTAGCACTGTCCCAACAAACAAATAAGTTTCTCACTGGGGAATAAATACTAACAAGACAATCTCTTTTTTTTCCTTCTATATGTCAACTTAAACAAGATTGACTATTGTTTTGCAGAAAACTTACAAAAATATATACCACTCTTTAACACATCCCTATGTAACCACATGAGAAGACATATCTTTCCTTGAGCACCTTCTAGGAGCCTGCATCCACTGACTCAGGCTATGATAGACGTCAAATTGTTAGAAACACCTGCTCCTTAAAGATGCTCAGTATCTGGGCCCCTACTTTACCACCTCCCTCCAATGTTAATGAGAGCAGGGGAGCTCTAAGAAAAAAACATCAGCAACTTCTAAAGTCTCCAATTTTAGACTGTTCCTATCTTGTAGACTGTGTGGAAATACAAAGTAGAGAAGAAGCAATTGCACTGTGGGAATGAGAAGACAGTGGATGCTGTCAGTCACAGGCTCTGGCAAAGCAGTCGTTTCCGCTTCCACTGAGGACAGGAGACACATGCTCTTGGCTTTCCATCAAGTCTCAAACCCATTCTTTTTTATCCGAATTTTGACCTTGAGAAAGGCTAAGGTTCTGTCTTTCTTTCTTTGTCCCTAAGAAATAAAGGGGGAGTGGTATGGCAAATGGTAATTCTTTGGGATGGTTATTTTAGAAGGAAGGGGTTACTCAAATGTGCTCTATTCTCTAAGTAGATGATAGCAAGAGACATAGGGATGAAGATGAAGCTTCTAGAGTCTCTCTTTAAAACAGTCACATTCCCCAAAGATTCTGATGCATCTGGATCCAGGGAGCTTGTTTTCTTCAATAACGAAATCCAAACCACAGTTGTCAAGGAAGCCACTCATATCAGCCACCACTATGTTCATTCTTGCCAAGAGTTTTCTCCTTTACCAGCAGAGTAGTGGTGAGGAGTTTCTTGCTACAAGCGACTGTATTTTAAGAACATTACATTTTTCCATTCCTACCAACTCCCTTTAAAGTGCATGAACAGTACATATTTGATCTTCTGATTATGATATTAAAGAATGTTTACTTTCAATATCCAAAGATTGGTGACTACAAACAGTACCTAAAAGGAAATTACAGCAAGCATTCCCTGCAGGATTGTTGGTTTTGTGTGTATTTACTGCCTAACGACCTTCATAGTGACCAGCCAGCTATCACAGGCTACCTTACTCTCCCCTACTAACTCTGATTCAGGTTCAGACTTAGGAAATTCTCTTATTTCTGTGTCCCTAATTATTCTTTATCTTTCAAGAAGAAAGATCATTTCTGACCTATTTTCAGGTCTTTTTGCCTTGTGTAAAAAAATGTGAAATGCAAAGAAATGAGTTCAACTTTTCACAAGTAATGTATACTAAGCACTTACTACAACTGAAAAATGATCAGATTCAAGGATTTAGGAGTAATTTTTAGGTTATAAATGTTGAGTGTGAATGAAGTGCTGAGTTAGTATGTATTGTTGACATGAGCAGAGCCAGATCTAGGTCCTTCCTACCAAGATTAGCTACCATGCCTCTTCACCCCAACTCTGATATATATGGCATATCACACACACACACACACACACACACACACACACACACACACATACACACACACATACACACACAAACCATATATATACATACATGTGCGTGCGTGCACTTATATATGTATATACATATACCATAAACATGCCTCCTTTCTCAGTCATGGATAATAAATATACTGAGTTTCCATCTACTGGTATATCCCCATCAGAGCTCATTTCCACTCATTCCAGCTTTTCTGTGCATGTGTCCGTGTGTGTCTTTTCTTCATTCTTTCCTCACCCCGACAGGTCAAGTCCAAAACTGTGCAGGATGAGGCACGTAAGGAATGCAAGTAAGATTAAGTAAAGCTGCTAAAAATAAAGTTTTGAAATAATTATGTTACACGAAGATCAACTAAAATTCAATTACATTAGGAAAATATAAGTCAAAGAAGGGGTGACTGAAAAGGATTCAAAGAGACACATTATATTACAAGAAAGAAAATATATGTGTGGTGGTTTGAATAGGAATGGCCCCTATAGTCTCACATATTTGGTCATTAGGGAGTAACACTACTTAACAGGGATTAGGAGGTGTGATCTTGTTGGAGAAGGCATGCCCTTGTTGCAGGAAGTATGCCACTGGGGGTAGGCTTTGGGGTTTAAAATACTCAAGCCACGCCCAGTATCTTTCTCTGCCTGCTACCCGAGGATCCAGATGTAGAGCTCTGAGTTTCTCTCCAGGAACATGGTTGCCTGTATTCTACCATGTTCCCTGTCAAGATGATAATGGACTAAATTGCTAATATGTTAGCAAGCCCCACTTAAATATTTTCATTTATGAGGGTTGCTGTGGTCATGATGTCTCATTACAAGAATAGAATATTGACTATGTTATATAATGTTTTACATATTTATTATTTAACAAAGGAAATGTCAATGACTTCTCTCTCAAAAAAAGAAAGAAGTCATTATGATAGAGCTCATGTCCACAGATTGCAATTCAGTAGAATTAGGCCCCAAAACAGAATGCTGGATAAAATATATTTTGAAAGCAAAATTTTCCTATTTTAGCATGTATGTTACAGTTGAAATAGGGAGAAAAATGAAATGCATAATTGTCAAATCAGAAGTAAAATAGCAAGTGTTTTGATCTTAGCCATTCTGACAGGTGTAAGATGGTATCTCAGAGTCGTTTTGATTTGCATTTCCTTAATGACTAATGCTGAGCAATTCCTTAAATGTCTCTCAGCTATTTGGGATTCTTCTGTTGAGAATTCTCTGTTTAGATCTGCAGCCCATTTTTTTTTTAATTTGGATTGTTTGATATTGTGCTATCTAGTTTCTTGAGTTCTTTATAAATTTTGGAGATCAGCCCTCTGTCAGAAGTGGGGTTGGTGAAGATCTTTTCCAATTCTGTAGGTTGTCATTTTGTTTATTGACCATGTCTTTTGCCTTACATAAGCTTCTCAGTTTCAGGAGGTCCCATTCATTAATTGTTTCTCTCAGTGTCTGTGCTACTGGTGTTATATTTAGGAAGTGGTCTCCTGTGCCAGTGCATTCTAGGCTACTTCCTACTTTCTCCTCTATCAGGTTCGATGTAGCTGGATTTATGTTGAGGTCTTTGATCCACTTAAATTTGAATTTTGTGCATGGTGATAGTTATGGATATATTGGCAGTCTTCTACATGTTGACATCCAGTTATGCCAGCACCATTTGTTGAAGATGCTTTCTTTTTTCCATTGTTTTTGGCTTCTTTGTCAAAAATCAGGTGTTCATAGGTGTGTGGATTAATGTCAGGATCTTCAACTTGATTCCATTGGTCACATGTCTGTTTTTATGTCAATGATGGGGAAATCTACAGAGACAACTGAACCACGCTCATAGGATCACATGAACATTAGACTGACAGCTATGGAAACTGCATGGGACCAGACTAGACCCTCTCCATATGGGAGAGAGATGTGTAGCTGGGTCTGTTTGAGAGGCCCCTGGCAGTGTGATCAGAATCTATCCCCGGTACATGAGCTGGCTTTCTGGATACCATCACCTATGGTCAGGCACTTTGCTCACTCTTGATGCAGTGGGAAGGGGCTGGGTCCTGCCTCAACTGAATGTACCAGGCTTAGCTGTCCCCCCATGGGAGGACTTACCCTGTTTGAGAAGGCGATGAGGAGTAGGGAGGAGTTGGGGGGAGACTGGGGGGAGCATGAGGAGGGATCAGAAGGGGATCTGTAGTTAGGATGTACAATGAATAAAAAAATTTTAAAAAGACATTACACAAAAAAGTAAAATAAAGGCATAATACAACAAAACTAGAGAATTCAACAAAATCATGCTATAAAGACAAATGCTAAAATATACTTGAAAAATAAAATTTCCAGTGCTGAGAATTATACATAAACCAGCATTGAGATACACCCACTAAAATCATAGGGAGAAAGTAACTATGATGAAGAAATGATGAAGAAAATATAATGAATATCAGTGTGGTTGATAAAATAGAGTCGTAAAGTATATAGAATAAAAAACAAATAAAAATAAGAGAATCTGATACATTAAGTTTTGTAGGACTTACACTGACAAAGGAGACTCTTATTGTAAAAGCATTTGGTTGACTTACAACTCTCTGTCTACAGACGTTGTCATTAGGGGTATTGGTGAGGTACAAGAAGAGTTTTGTTACTAATTTACTGACATTATTTTTTCAGCTGCTAATCAACTTGACACTGCTTTATAAGTGACTGTTTTGAAAGATGCATGCTCTTTAAATTCTTATTACTTCTATTTCAGAATGTTAGATTGACAGGCAATGCCAACCCAACCGCTCCTGCCTCCCTGTTCTCTGTCCCCACAGCTTATCTGGAGAGGCTTCCCAGCACATTCCACTCTTTCCGTCTGGCAAAAGGATGCTCACAGCATGCTTTAGTACATCTCAGAACATGTTCAGAAGACTGGCACCACCCTTGAAATGATTGTCACTGATTGGCTATAACTTATGTAGATAAGCAGAGGGGATGCTGTGAGACAATCCTGATGAACTTACAGGGAAAACTCAAGGTTGCAGAAACCTAATAAAATAACAAAGGCTTGCATTTGTGCATCTTATTATATTCCTCTAGTAATCTTTTTTATTATATCTTATCAAAGTATTAGCCTGGAACAGAATGTAAAAGCAGCAAAAAAAAAAAAAAAAAAGAACACTGACCCTTTCGTAGAGATAGTTTCAGAAGCACTGATTTAGAACCTTCTAGCAACATTTAGAACTTCTTTTAAGAATTAATTGGAAATGACCAACTAACAATTGCTACATGAAACAGAAGTTATGAATACAAATACCAGTGACATCATTGCAATTTGTTAGGGGCACATTGTGTTACATTTTCCAGTCTTGGTGACATTTCTTCTCTTCTCACCTACTGTACACAGCAAGTAAGCAATGTCAGCTGTCGTACTGGGCATGCTAAATACAGTAATGAAAAAACATGGTTGGTCTGCTTCTAACAGAATCTGTAATCCAGTGGACATGTTACCTCTCTGACACTACTGTCCTTAGAGTTACATTGTTTGAGAAAATATAAAAATGTTGATAATAGTGTTAAAATATGGATAAAATTTTTATCCTGCTCAAGGCTAGCAGATGTAAAATGTGACTTCTAATGATAGTAAATAAGGCTCAGATGTAGTGGGGTTAAAGATGAAGGGCTAGGTCTGCCTGATGGGGGAATTATAATATAGATGAAAATGCTAATCTCAAGCTTGACTGTTCCATTCAATGTGTCTTCCAGAAATCACATCAAATTCATGGACCATGTCCTTGGGTCTGGTGTGTTTCTCTGCCATAAGTTAAGAATCAAATTACAATTTAGGACTTTTTAGTATGTTCAAAAATTTCTTAGAATATCCTTACTCAAAACTTCTGGTATATATGGGGAGGCAGAAACAGGAGAATCCCTGTGGCACTGAATAGCCAACTTAGACATACCAGAGTACTCGGGGCTGGTGAGAGACCCTGTCTCAACATGATAAGGTGGATAGGTATGCTGAAGATCCAGACACAAGATTCAACCCTGGCCTCCACACTTATGCACACACAGTGATGAGCACCTGCACACACTTATACACACACACACTCACCAAAAAAAAAAAAAGAAAAATTCAACAGTAGCATAAAAAACAGAAATAGCCAAATTTCTCACAGAAACTTTTGTTCATCTTCCTTTCTGTTTTCACTCCCTGACTCTTTAGG
Organism: Peromyscus eremicus; assembly: GCF_949786415.1. Taxonomy (NCBI): domain Eukaryota; kingdom Metazoa; phylum Chordata; class Mammalia; order Rodentia; family Cricetidae; genus Peromyscus; species Peromyscus eremicus. The sequence goes on from NC_081422.1 coordinate 75,625,931, forward strand.
AAGATCCTGTACTAATAACATGACAGGAAATGTTTTGTGCCTCCCTGTGAAGCTTTGTTCATTTGTAGCAGCTGAAAGTCCTCTTAGCAAAAAAAAAATAAATAAAATAAAAAATAAAGTAGATGACTAAGTACAAAACACTTATTAAAGTGTCTACAAACATAATTTGTATGAAAAAGTGATTAAGCAATAAAGAGTGATTGGTATGTCAAAAATTTCATTTCAGGCAGCAGTTTTGTTATTAGAACAAGCCACAGTTGTCTACACATTGGTTTTGTTCTAAAGATGTGACACAAGATAAATAAAAAAAAAGAACCCTGAACACTGTTATCTGCAGTGCAGTGCGTCTATTGTAAGTGCAGATAATAACAGTTCTAATATTTTTTTTCATTTCCTTGCATGCCTCGTCTCCCTCTCACTACACATGATGCCCTTTACACAGTGCCTGCTGCTCCAGCAGTTCAGGGACCTGAACAAATAATCAAGCAGTTTGCCTCTTAGGGGAAGAAATAGACGCTTATCTTTAAACTCAGTCTCTTGCACATCTTGCAAGGAACAATCAAAATATTCTTATACTTCAAGATGCATCAAGAATAAAAGTCACTGGAAACAGAACCATCTCATACTATTACTTATTCTCAACATAGGTGTTCATTAAAAAAAATAAGGGTATTAGGGGAATGAGGAAGAGAAGAAAAAGAAGAGAAGAGACAGAGGATAAAGAGGATAGGGAAGAAGGAAGAGGTAAAGGAGGAATGATGGGAGTCATGTTTCATACACAAGTAGGAACACTCTATTATCTCTAGGTAGACAAACTAGAGAATGATTGTTGGGTTGCTCCTGCAGTCTCTTAAGATAATTTTAAGGCCTTCATTCAGATTAATGCTTAACATAAATGTTTACATATCCTGTCAACTTTGAAATTTTTTATAGGTCAGCAAATTCTTGCTTTTATTTCATAATTGCCAAGAGTCATTTGAAATTATGTCCCAGCAACTGAAATACAGAATTTCCTTGACAGAAAAGACAGGTTGCATTGACCACCTGATATGATAAAAAAAAAAAAGTGTACCCACTCAATGATGAGAAGACCAAGGTGTTAGTGACAATTTTCTTTGAATCTCTCAGGTTTCTCAAATACAGCTAAGAGACTGAACTCTTCGGATGCTACAAATAAACAAGGAGTAGATAGTGGGAAATGACTTTGGAAAACAGGGAGGGTTATATGAACCAATTGTCAGTGTTTGTCACACATTTACGTACGTACATTAAAACGTATGTTACATGGCCTATTTTTGTGGCTTTCTAACTCACCAGGTGTGGTGTAGGCCCAGGTAGTTTTCATCACTCAGGGAACTCTGCAGAAGAGAGGGAGAAAGGATTGTAGGAGCCAGAGGGGTTGAGGATATGATGAGAATATAGTCCACAGAATCAACTAGGCAGGGCTCATGGCGGCTCACAGAAACTGAAGGGACAATCAGAGACCCTGTATGGAGCTGATCTAGGACCTGTGCATATATGTTATAGTTGTGTAGCTTGGTGTTCTTGTGGGATTCTTAACAATGGGCATTAAAATTGTCTCTGAGTCTTCTGCCTACTCTTAGGACCACTTTCCTCCTACTGGGTTGCCTTGTCCAAGTCAAGCCTTGAGATGAGAGTATGTGCCTAGTCTTACCGTAACTTGTTATGCCATATTTGGTCAATATCCCTCTTTTCTGAAGGGAAATGGAGGGGAAGGGACTTGGAGGAGTGGAGGGAGGGGACACTGTGGTCAGGATTTAATGTATGAGAGAAGAATAAACAAAAAAAACCTTCATTTCTCTGCTTCAGTCTTGAGGCTGCACATCTTTTTCAATATTTGGATTATGAGTAATGCTTTGTTTGAAAGAAGAATCAATGAAGTCTCAAAGACAAGCACTGGAGTAATTGTCTTCCATACCTTATCAAACATAAAATGGAGCTTATGAATTGGCTGAGTAATTTGACCAGATGCAAGCCTAGACAAAGTACTATGACTTCAAAACCTTAAGTGTCAAAGGCCTATATTACTCATCTTCATTTTCCCAGCTATTTAGAAAATTCTAAATAGTGTTATATATAGATGTATCTGCACTTGCAAATTTAAATCTAAAAAAATCTATAGAAAGAAAAAATCTTATGCTTTCCATAACATTTAATACTGAAATATAAATACACATTTAAAATGTTAAGTGTAGTGTTTCTTTTCATATCTTTTGCCAGCATATTAAGGTAATAAAATGGGTTTGAGCTGAGCACAGTGGCATATATCTGTCTGTAATGCAGGCACTTGGTGCCTGAAGCAGGGCGTTTTCAAGTCTGAGACCAGTCTGAACTGCATAGAGAAATTCTACCTGTATTTAATTAATTCATTAAAATAAAAATAAAATGCACTTGAATTAGATAATTGAAAGACATTAAATAAATCAAGCTCAGGATTAGTGGTCAATTGTAATAATTCATAGAGAAAAAATATACATCAAAAAATGAATGCTCCCAAGAGCAGAAAGGGAGTGGATTCTGATGGGAGGGGAGATAGAGAGAAATGGGAGTAGAGAAAGGGTAAACTGTAACCACAGTATATTAAGTGAGAAAAAGAAAGCTATTTTCAATAAAAGGAATCAATGCAGGGAATTTGACACTTCAATAAAAGAATATGAACTTCTGTAGCAAGCTTTTTCTTTTGGGCCACCAACCTGTTCCCAAACCATGACACAGAGACTTAATACTATGTATGAATGTCTGGCCTTATCTCAGCTCTTATTTTAATCTGTTTCTCTTATCTACATTTTGCCTCAGGAATTTTTACCTTTCTTACTTTCTTTCTGTATATCCTACTTTCACTGTTTCTCCTGGCAGGCTGGCTGGTGACTCCCTGGATTCTGGCCCTGGGTGTATCCCTCTTTTTCTTCTCATTCTCTACTCCTTTTCTTCTTGTTCTTTCTGAATGTAGCGTTCTCCTCCTATTTATTCTCTCTGCACTCCAGTCCTGCCTATCCTTTCTCTGCCTAGCTATTGGCCTTTCAGCTGTATATAAGACCAATCAGGTGCCTTAGGCAGGCAAGGTGAAACAAATGCAACACATCTTTACATAATTAAATAAATGTATCATAAACAAATGTAACACATCCTTATATCATTAAACAAATGCAGCAAAAACAAATGTAACTCATCTTTACATAAAGTAATATTCTACAACAAATGTCTTTCCCCAAACCCATCAGTGACTCAAATGTGTGAAAGTAGTTTCTTAGGCAGAGAAATGTATGGTGGAGTTTTCTTAGCTTTTATTTAATTGCCAGTTTTAATTTTCTTTGATGAAAGAGAGAATTCAAAAGTAGCGTGGAGGTGAATTTACATTACAGTTTTGAATACTGATTTCCATGGGAAGAAACCAGATCTCCCCACAAAGGTGATTATTTTATATTTATGATGACAGATATACAAGATGGACATGTGACATATTTTTAATCAGGAAAAAGGAAGATATAAAATGGTCCCTGGGGTCATGAAACTCAACGCAGGAGTAAGTACGCAAGGACTTTCACCAACAAATCTGGAGCACTTTGTTCTCTGCATGAACAACCAATATAATTAATTAAAACATGTCATATGAGGTTATTTTAATTATAGTGAAAATTCCTCAATGGCCTATTATTTGGCTATTAATGCACCAATTCATTACATCAAAATTGAAAAGTAATGGAAAATGTACATGCATTTATCCTATAATCCTAAAATAAGCTCAATTTCAGAATAATTATTAGACAACAAGAAAACAGTGTTATTTATAGAATATGTTCAGATTAAAGGGTTCAGCTTTACATATAATGTTTGGGGAAAATGATAAAATTAGGAATATCATATGCAATGCAATGTGAACTAACAGACCTACAAAGTTAGTTCAAAGTTAGTTGTATGGACTCTAAAGGCATTAAATACAATGCTAAGAAGTAATTAAGAGAAAATAAACAGGTTAACTCCAACTACTCCTGTTGACTCAATTGAACCTCCATTAGAAACAGAACAAAATGTTTTATGTTGAAAAATGTCCTTCACCAAAAAGTGGAAAGCATCCATTTAGGAAAAATTTACACCAAATAGCATACCTCCATCTAATCACACTTCTACATCAAACTCCGAAGCTAGAAAGAATGAGAGGAGATGACATTGTATCTAAGGAAATGATCAACCAAATAGGAAAACTTAAGCCTGCTATTAGACAAGATAGTTTTCAGCATAAGAATCCCATAAAAACTTGGAATTGAGCTGAGCAGTTTAAAGAGAGAAATAGAGCACATCAGTGAGGAAAATCTTAACTAAATTTGAATTTGATAAACCAAGTAAAGCCCAGAATTTTATATGTGTTTGTGTGTGTGTGTGAATATGGAGATTTTTTTTTATTTAAAGGGTTTTTTTTCCATTTTCCATACCAATCACAGTTCCCCCTCCTTCCCCCTCCTCCCCTCCTGCTGCTCACCCTGTTCATCTTCATCTCCATTCTCACCCCAGTCCCTACCCCCTACCCACACCCACACCCACCACACGCCCAGCTCCACTCCCCATCCACTCCTCCAAGAGGGTAATGCCCTCCATAGGGAGTCAATTAAGTCTGACATATCAAGTTGAGGCAGGACAAAGCCCCTCCCCACTGCAGTGAGGCTGAGCAAGGAATTCCTCCACAGGGAATGGGCTCCAAAAACCCAGTTCATGCACTAGGGATAAATCCTGGTCTGACTGCCAGTGGCCCCACATATGGCCCAACACACACAACTGCCACCCATATTCAGAGGGCCTGGTTCGATCCCATGCACATTCCCCAGCTATCAGCTTTGAGTCAGTGAGCTCCAACTAGCTAGGATCTTCTGTCTCTGTGGGTTTCCCCACCATGATCTTGACCCCTTTGCTCATATAATCCCTCCTCCAAAAGAACATGAGGGAACAGGATGGTCGAGTTGGGAGAGGGACAGCGAGGGAGAGCAAAGAAAGAGAAATCTTGATAGAGGGAGCCATTATGGAGTTAGGGAGAAACAAGATGCTAGGGAAATTCCCAGGAACCCATAAAAGTGAACCTAGCAAGACTCCCAAGTAATAGTGGAGAGGGTCCTTGAACTGGCCTTCCCCTATTAATCAGATCGACGACTACCCTAATTGTCCTCATAGAACCTTCATCCAGTAATTGATGGAAGCAGATGCAGAGACCCACAACTAAGCACCGAGTGAAGCTCCTAGAGATATTCTAATATGCAATACAAATTAGGAAACATTATGAGGCTATAATTAATCTGTCAGGTATGAGAATTACATACAATTGTGCATACATGTGCAAAACTTTAGTGGGATATTTTTATATTTTTCTGATTTCTATTATAATTTATCACTAATTGAACTTACCAGTATAGTGTATATGAAGTGTGACCTAAGCAACCAGGGGAGGAGTGAGTCTCTGTACAAAGCCACCTTTCTCCTCCCTTTGAGTTTCTGTCTTATTTGTACCACGTATCGCAGAGATTTCTGTAACTATCTAAGGACTAATTGAAGTTTTCTTTGCTTTTTCTACTCTCTTACCAACTCCAAAGATCCAAATCTAAACACCAGCTACAGTCTCTTTGCTTCATTGTCCTGAGTATACATTTTTATTAACTTGCTTCTCCAAAAATTGATGCTAACTGAAACTTAAAACTGAAATCATGTAACATGCAGAAATTTAATATTTTGTGAATTTCAGAATATAGAATATTTGAATTGTTCTAAGTAATCACAAAATATTTAGAATCATAAGTAAAGGTGGTGAAAAATAAAGATGAGCAAAATAACTCCTAGAAAGTAGACAGGATATGCAAATTTTAAGCATAAATACCTCTAGGTCAAGTTTTAGCAACAAGCACATATTTATAAATGCAATGAAATGAAGGCACCTTTCAGACATAGAGATTAGACATCAATGTTCTTATAAGCAAGTTTAAATTCTCTTTCTTTTACTTTGTTTCTTTTGGTGATTCACTCTGAATAATTTTCTACACAAAGCATTATGGTTTCCTTGGTAATAAAATAATTAAGCTAGTAAACACAATTCATTTGTATTATAGACCAAAGCATATTTCCTTACATGCTAATTAAGAACTTATTTATTATTTCTAGTCAAAACACAATGAAGAAAATTTGGACTCTCAGACCCCACACCATCTGCATTCCTTATGACAACAGAAATCAATCTGGTGCAGTCACAGGGACAAATCACTTTAGGTGTGTGTTAAATTTGAGCAGACAGCAATGTACTAAATAAAACATTTGAAAAATGATGTGACTTTGAAGAAACATTTTATACCACCATTTATAAATTCAGAAACAAGTCAATAGTTAATTCAAATGTATTATATGGACATTTCATTCTGTTCCTTCTTGTTACTTTCAAAGAATTAAGCTCAGATCTGAAAAAGACTTTCCAACCTGCTATGATTTCATAAGAATGTATGGTTTCTCTTGATTATATGCACTGGAAATCTTGTGGGGTCAATTTTTAAATTTTCAACATTTTGGACATGGTAGATATTGAATGGTCACTATTTTTTTCTTTCTTTACCTAGATATATTTACAAACAAATTAAAATGATATAAAAATACCAGCCAAAGCTACCTATCATCTTCCCCTGAACCTTTGGGAATCACATGATGCCCTAAACTATCCTTTATTCATTTATAAAAGTTATATCCACAAAAAAGCGAAAAGTTCTCCTTTTTGTTTTAGTTTTCCACTATGTCAGTCATTAACCATGTCAAAAAAAAAAAAAAAACTGCATACAGAGATGTACCATTAACTAAATTAAAAACATCATTTACTTTGATTGGATGTACTTACCATCTTTTGGTTGTTAATGTGTTTCATCAAAATAAGGATAGTTGTACACAATAGTTTTTAACAGAGTGTGAATATCAGATCTGATGGGAAAATAATTTAGAACAGAGAAGCCACTGGGTGAAAAAGACTCTCCAGAGCAGTGGTTCTCAATGATGTGACCCTTTAATATAGTTCTTCATGTCATGGTGAACCTCCAACCATAAAATTATTTCATTGCTACTTCCTAACTGTAGTTTTGCTACTGTTATAAATAATAATGTAAATGCAAATTCCTGATATGGAAGATATCAGTTTGTGACCCCAAAAGGGTCCATGACCCACAGGTTGAGAACTGCTGTTCTAGAGGTAAAACTAATCACAATCTTTGTACAACCTCTTTGGTAACTCCAATGCACACTGCTTGTTAAGAAATAGTACTTTCTTTCAGGAATACACTGAAACATATCCTGTGTCTTATAATTTCACTAAGAAAATTGTTCCATGGGTTTTGTCAAAGAGCTGTAAGAAGAGTTATTAATTTTATTACATTGCTTAGCTCTCTAAGCAGATATGCATCCTATGTCTTTTTGTCTTTTTAAGACTTCATTTTTAACATTGACTTTGGATGTGTTTCATGGCCAAGGGTTGCTGATACACATAAGGCTATATTCTGTAAGAAAGGGAACTTAGTTTATCTTAGTAATTACTGTGTCTATAATTTTTAGCACCTAGTCAAACACACTGAAGGTGTCCAATCAATGCTTACTGATGGAACATAATCTCTTATTAACTGTGTGTCTGGAGAAAGCTTTAATTCAACAAGAAAATTTGAAAATTACTTCAACGCTTCCTTGTTTCTGCAATAGTATAAAGTGTGTACAAATGGTGGCTATTTGTAAGAATTTAAATGGCTCTTGGAGCACAGTTTATCAGACTTGCTTTACCTATGTAAAAAAGTGCCACTTTGTAAATTCTAGAGAAGGTCAAGTTGAGTCACTCATTATAATCTTTCAGATAAACTCTCTCCACCAGTACATTTGCCAAATGTAAACTGATTCATTCTTGGAATTAAAGAGATTCTGATCTAATACAAACATGAAGGTCTGAATGGCCTTTGGAAGTCCACAGGGTCTCCTCAAAGCTATCATCACACATCCTCATTCATGACAATGCACTTACATACTCAGCTTTTTCTCTTATCCAGACAAATCATTTTACTATATTAAGGAATGGGCTTCTGAAGTCAGAGACTTGAGTCAATTGTCTCGCTTTATAGAATAATCAATAATTATAATCATCAACACATGATACTTGCTCTTCAGGATAATTAGCAAAAATATTCCCTTTGTCTTTGAAGTGTACAATTTCAATCTTAATAATAAAAATGACTTTGCAAATCTGAAAAGTATATATTTATGTATTGCTTTATTTTAAAGAGATACCTTTTAAAATGCTTTTATTTCCATGGTATGTCAAATGATGAACAAGCTCGAGCATAGCTCTGTGATGAATAGGGCTGTTCTGCCAGGAGCAAAGTGCCATTATTATCTGAGCGTTTTCAATTTGTCCAATTGAATAGATTTGCTAGTGTGTATGCAATTTTTATATAAAATGATGAGAAGTTAAAGCTTTTATGTCACACAGTATCAATTGATTGCTTTAAGATGGGCGTTATCAAAACAATATTCTCTTCACATTTCTAAGGTCACACCAACCAGATCAGTTATAGGAATTGTTTACAACTTAATGGAGCAAGATTGGGTGATGAAACCCACCTTTAAAGAAAGACTTGAGTGAAACAATAGGGGTTCAAATTAAAGCAGCATCCAAAGAGTTTCTGAAATTTAGTTTTGATTGGCACAATATCTGTATATATTTATGAGGTACAATGTGAGGTTTTGATATGCTGGATAATGATCAACTCAGGAAAAGTATCAAGTCAATCACCTTAGACTTTTACAGACTTTTCATAGATTTGCTGTTCTGTTTCACCTATTTTGAGACATATGATATGTTATTGTTAACTATAGTACCCCTGTTGTACCACAAAACACCAGAATCTGATTATCCTACCTTTAATTGAGCTAGTTGATCCAACACAGCTTAATAAGCAGAGCCTCAGGCTTTTTATCTAAGGGCTCTTTGGGGTGTTTGTTTGTTTGTTTGTTTGTTTTACAGAGAACAAACTATGAAAGAATTTCAGATACAGTGACTTGCTGTGGAATGTCTTTCTGTATGCTGTGAATATGTGTTGCTCTCATTGGTTGATAAATAAAGCTACATTGGCCTATGGCAAGGCAGGATAGAGCCAGGTGGGAAAATCCAAGAGAGATAAGAGAGAAGAAAGGAGAGGGGGCAAATGCTGTTAGCTGCCATCAGTAGCAAGATGGAAAGCACCAATAAGCTACAAGCCACATGGCAAAGTATAGATTTATAGAAATGTGTTAATTTAATATGTAAGAGTCAGTTATTGAGAAGCCTGAGCCATTAGGCCATATAATATAAGACTTTGTGTGTTTATTTGGGTCTGAGTGGCTGCAGGACCAGGCAGAACACAGAAAAACTTCCAACTACCGTGACTCACTTGGCCAAGAAATACATTTTTGTTTGTTTCTTTCTTTTATTGATTCTTTGGGGATTTCACATCAGGCGTGCCTATCACATTTGCTTCCTAATCCATCCCTGTACATCCCCTCCCTTATGGCTTCCCCTAATCAAAAAAAAAAGTCTAATTTGTGTTTTCTATAAACTCACTGGATTGTGGTCAAACTCTCAATAGCCTTCCCCTTAAATAGAATTGAGTGTGTCTTCATCTCTACTGGAAACCATCTATTGTGGATAGCAACATTTCATCATCATATCAGAGCCCTTTTAAATATTATTAATTAAATATTTTCATTTATTTTACATACCAGCCACAGTTTCCCCTCTCTCCTCTCCTCCTGTTCTCTCTCCTTGCATTCCATCTACCTCTCCCCATTCACTCCTCCTCTGTCTGCAATCAGAAAGGGGCAAGCCTCCCATGGGCATCAACAAAATATGGTGCATCAAGTTAAAGCAGGACCAACCATCCTCTTTGATGGTTTTCTGTTTAGGCTGTTACTATTTGGCAGGTGTGTGTGTGTGTGTGTGTGTGTGTGTGTGTGTGTGTGTGTGTGTGAATGTGATGTGTGTTGGGTGGAGGAAGGGCTTGTCACAGAAGTCTTCCATATCCATCTTTCTCAACTGTGCATCTGTAGTTACTGATATCACTGCCAAAGCAGCTTATTTGCTCTTTATGGTTCATAGGAGCATGGATCATGGGCTTCCACATGGTCTCTGGCATCAGCACAGACCACAAACAGGGCTCTCACTAGCAATAGGGCCATGGACCGAGACAAAGCTCTCTGATGCAGTTGGGATCATGGACATCAACATGGCTTCATACTGTAGCATAGACCATGGACATCTGCCTGGACTTTCTTAGAAACATGGGCCTTGGACATCAACACAGACCAGGCCATAGTAAGACCACCAAGCCAGACATGACCCTCAGTGACATCATGGTCCATGGCATCACCATGGCCCTAGGGGGCAACACAGACCACCCACATTTATATGGCCCCCAGCAGGGGCATTGCCTACGAACCTCAGCATGGCTTCAGGCTGCAGCAGACCCTGGACATCTTCAGTAGTAGCACTGGCAGGGGTGTTTCTCAAGAAATAAGATTTATTTCTCTTTTTTTTCTTAATAAGATTTATGTGGTCTTCATTTACCATGGTCTCCTATTCCTTGTTCTCCCTCTCTGTTGTTGATCCAGCTGGGTGAAGACCACATGAGAATAGGAAGAAACAAAGTGCTAGAGAGGCCCACAGAAATCCACAAAGATACCCCCACAACAGACTGCTGGCAATGGTCGAGAGACAGTCCGAACTGACCTACTCTGGTGATGGGATGGCCAAACACCCTAATTGCCGTGCTAGAAACCTCATCCAACTACTGAGGGATCTGGATGCAGAGATCCATGACTAGGCCCCAGGTGGATCTCTGGGAGTCCAATTAACGAGAATGAGGAGGGTTTATATGAGCGAGAATTGTTGAGACCAAGGTCGGATAAAGCACAGAGACAAATAGCCAAACAAACGGAAACACATGAAATATGAACCAATGGCTGAGGGGTCACCAACTGGATCAGGCCCTCTGAGTGGGTGAGACAGTTGATTGGCCTGATCTGTTTGGGAGGCATCCAGGCAGTGGCACCGGGTCCTGTGCTCACTGCATGAGTCGGCTGTTTGAAACCTGGGGCCTATGCAGGGTCCCTTGGCTCGGCCTGGGAGGAGGGGACTGGACCTACCTGGACTGAGTCCACCAGGTTGATCTCAGTCCGTGGGGGAGGCTTTGCCCTGGAGGAGATTGGAATGGGGGGCGGGCTGGGGGGAAGGTGAGGGAGGGGAGAGGGGAGAACAAGGGAATCTGTGGCTGATATGTAGAACTGAATTGTATTGCAAAATAAAAATTAAAAAAAAAAAAGATTTATGTGAAATAAGGAGCCCATGAAGTAAAACATTATGTGAGAATAAAGTTCTCAACAACACAGCTACTAATTTTAAAAGGCCCGGTTAATCCTGGCAAGGGTCAAATTATCTAGAATTGGTCTTCATTAAAACAACAACAACAAATAAGTTAAAGGTGTTTAAAAAAGATGAAAAGAAATTTTACCTTGTTCAGATAACTTACCATGAGTTTCTGTTTTCTGAAAAATCTTTATAAAACAGAACTTTCTGTTTTATGAACAAAAAGTAAGAACAAGGTGAGGGGGACAGCTCAGCAAGGGAGAGTGATTACTGCATCAACACGAGGACCTGATTTCAAATTCCTAGTGCCCAAGCATCCTAAGTTGAGTATATTCTGTTGAAGGAAAATGGATGTGGGAATCAACCATCCTAATAGCAATACTTAAAGAGCAGGATATAGGGAATGGCAGACTAATCAAGGTGAATGAATATCATTTTAGTTGTTCATTGACTTCATAATCCTAAATCTCCTGAAACTGCCATTACAATGCACTGTGTCATGGAAAATAGCTAGCCCAAAAATAAGTTTTTCACTCCCTCTGCTAAAATGAGTCCACAGCAGAAACATCTTACATTATTGTATTAGAAAAGCCATGTTATGAGAAAGATTTCTTTTAAGGGAACATTAGGATAGAATCCAAAACCATTTTTTTCAACAAAAGTGGAACCCACATATTTTTTTTTTTATTTATTTTTTTAAATTTAAAAATTTTTTCCACAGATTCCCTTGTTCTCCCCCCTCCCGCCCCCCTCACCTTCCCCCCAGCCCGCCCCCCATTCCAATCTCCTCCAGGGCAAAGCCTTCCCCACAGACTGAGATCAACCTGGTGGACTCAGTCCAGGTAGGTCCAGTCCCCTCCTCCCATGCTGAGCCAAGGGACCCTGCATAGGCCCCAGGTTTCAAACAGCCAACTCATGCAATGAGCACAGGACCCGGTCCCACTGCCTGGATGCCTCCCAAACAGATCAGGCCAATCAACTGTCTCACCCACTCAGAGGGCCTGATCCAGTTGGTGACCCCTCAGCCATTGGTTCATATTTCATGTGTTTCCGTTTGTTTGGCTATTTGTCTCTGTGCTTTATCCGACCTTGGTCTCAACAATTCTCTCTCATATAAACCCTCCTCATTCTCGCTAATTGGACTCCCAGAGATCCACCTGGGGCCTAGTCATGGATCTCTGCCTCCAGGTCCATCAGTAGTTGGATGAGGTTTCTAGCACGACAATTAGGGTGTTTGGCCATCCCAACACCAGAGTAGGTCAGTTCGGATTGTCGCTCGACCATTGCCAGCAGTCTGTTGTGGGGGTATCTTTGTGGATTTCTGTGGGCCTCTCTAGCACTTTGTTTCTTCCTATTCTCATGTGGTCTTCATTTACCATGGTCTCCTATTCCTTGTTCTCCCTCTCTGTTTTTGATCCAGCTGGGATCTCCCACTCACCCAAGCTCTCTTTCCCTCGACCCTCGCCCTTCACTACCCCCACTCCTGTCCCTAATCATCAGGGAAATGCAAATCAAAACAACTCTGAGATACCACCTTACGCCTGTCAGAATGGCTAAGATCAAAAACACTGAAGACACCTTATGCTGGAGAGGATGTGGAGCTAGGGGAACTCTCCTCCACTGCTGGTGGGAATGCAAGCTTGTACAACCACTTTGGAAATCAATATGGCGCTTTCTTAGAAAATTGGGAATCCATCTCCCCCAAGATCCAGCTATACCACTCTTGGGCATATACCCAAGGAATGCTCAACCACACCACAAGAGCACTTGTTCAGCTATGTTCATATCAGCGTTGTTGGTAATAGCCAGAACATGGAAACAACCTAGATGCCCTTCAACTGAAGAATGGATAAACAAAATGTGGTACATATACACAATGGAATACTACTCAGCAGAGAAAAACAATGACATCATGAGGTTTGCAGACAAATGGATGGATCTAGAAAAAATCATCCTGAGTGAGGTATCCCAGACTCAGAAAGACAAACATGGTATGTACTCACTCATAACAGGATACTAGATGTGGAACAAGGATGACTGGACTGCTACTCACATCACCAGGCAGGCTACCTGGAAAACAGGACCCCAAGAAAGACACAGGGATCGCCCAACGACAGAGAAATGGAATGAGATCTACAGGAACCCACATATTTTAAGAAAACCTTACAATTGACAATTAATTAATAGAACCTCATGAAACTGAAAAGCTTCCATAGGGCAAAGGACACTGTCAGTAGAACAAAATTGCATCCTACAGAATGGGGAAAGATTTTCACCAATTCCACATCTGACAAAAGGGCTAATTTCCAAAATTTATAAAGAACTCAAGAAACTAGACATCAACAAACCAAATAATACAGTTAAAAAATGAGGTACAGAACTAAACAGATAATTCTTAACAGAGGAATCAATCTCAAATGGCCTACAAACAGTTAAAGAAATTGTCAACATCCTTGGCAATCAAGGAAACACAAATAAAAATGACTTTGAGATTCCATCTTTCACCTGTCAGAATGGTTAAGATCAAAACCACAAGTGACTGTTCATGCTGGCAAGAAGAACACTCCTCCATTGCTGGTGGGAGTGTAAACTTGTACAGTCACTTTGGAAATCAATACAGCAGTTCCTCAGAAAGTTGATAATCCATCTACCTCAAGACCATCTATACCAGTCCTTGGCAAATACTCAAAGGATGCTCTATCCTGCCCCCAGGACACTTGCTCAACTCTGTTCATTGCAGCTTTATTTGGAGTAGCCAGAAACTGAAAACAACCTAAATGTTCCTAAACTGAAGAATGGATAAAGAAAATGTGGTACATTTACACAACACATATCACTCAATTGTTTTAAAAAAATAACATCATAAAATATGCAGGCACATTGATGGAATAGAAAAAAAATCATCCCAAGTGAGGTAATAACCCAGACCCAGAAAGGCAAACATGGTATGTATTTACTTGTAAGTACATATTAGTTGTAAAGTAAAGGACAATCATGCTATAATCCACAGACATAGAGAGGCTAAGTAACATGGAGGGCTCAAGGAGAGGATGCATGGATCTCCCTGGGAAGGGAAAATAGAGTAGATTTGTTGGACTTGGGGCAGGTGGGGAAAGGAATAGGAAAATTCATGTTTGGGGAAAATGGAGAGAGAAAGTACTGAGAGAGACAACTGGAACTGTGGGCCATTTTAAGGCTGAGATAGAAACCTAGTACAAAGGAAACTCCCAGGAATCTATGAGGATGACCCTAGCTAAGACTCCTAGTAAGGAGGAATACAGAGCCTAAACTGGACATCTTCTGCAAACAGGTGAGACTTCTAGTGGAGGGATTAGGGCACCAACTGTCTTTGTTAGGGTTTTATTGCTCTGAAGAGATACCATGACCACAGCAACTCTTATAAAGGGAAACATATAATGTGGGCTGGATTACAGTTTCAGAAGTTTAGCTCATTATTACCATGGTGACACATGGTGTTGTGCAAGAATACATGGTGCTGGAGAAGGAGTTGAGAGTTCTACATCTTGATCAAAAGGCAGCAGAAGGAGACTACATGCCACATTGAGTATGTCTTGAGCATATAAGACCTCAAAACGCACCTCCACAGTGACACACTTCCTCCAACAAAGCCACACCTACTCCAACAAAGCCAGACCTCCTAATAGTGCCACTCCCTATGGGTCAAACACTCAAACACATGAGTCTATTCAAACCATCTATTCAAACCACTACACCAATCCAGCCTCAAAACCTCTGACCTACAATTTGTCCTGCCTGCAAGATATGCTGGGGTAAAGGTAGCACAGAATTGGTAAAGTAGCCAACCAATATCTAGTCCCAGCTTGAGACCCATACCATGAGAGGTAGCCCACCTCTGACACTGCCTGGAGGGCCAGAACCAGAGGCTGAGTAACCTAGACACCTATGATAGAACCAAACACAATCAGCAAATAAAAGTCAATAAAATGATCCCCAATGATAATCTGCTATACTTGTAGACAGGAGCCTAGAAAATTTTCATTAGAGAGATTTCATCCAGCAATTGACAGAAATAGATGCAGACCCACAGCCAAACATTAGACAGAGCTTGGGGAATCCTGTAGAAGATGGGAAGAAAAGATTGTAGGAGCCAGAGAGAAGAAGGACTCCACAAAAAACTCGCAGGATCAACTATCCTTGGCTCATAGGGGCTCACAGAGACTGAACCAACAACCAGGGAGCCTACATGGGTCTGAGCTAGGACCTCTGTATATATGTTACGGTTGTGTAGCTTGGTCCTCTTGTGGGACTCCTAACAGTGGGAGCAGGGGCTGTCTCTGACTCTTTTGCCTACTTTTGGGATCATTTCTCTCCCAGTGGGTTGCCTTGCCCAGCCTTAATATAAGGGGAGACTGTGATGCCTAGTCTTATGGCAACTTGGTATGCCATGTTTGTTTTTTAATCCCTGAAGTCTTGCCCTTTTCTGAATAGAGGAGGACTGTGTAGGGACAAGTATTGAGAAGGGGACTGACTAGGAGGAGAGAAGGGAAGGGAAACTGCAACCATGTTGTAACGTATGAGAGAAGAAAAAAGAAAACACTTATGACATCCACCACTATCATTCCATGAAACAAGCATGGAACTGGGAGGGTTTGGACTCAGTCTACCTCATACACTAATATTTGACATGCTTTGAACAAAGCTGCAACTCATCGGTTTGTCTAGACTGTGAAGAATATGAGGTGTACAAAAATCCTTGGCCATTTTTCAAATCAGATACATGCTAGGTCCTTGACTAGCATAGAATGAAATCTTCTAGATGTTTCAAGTACACATTTTAAAAATATTATTTACAGGTGTGTGTGTGTGTGTGTGTGTGTGTGTGTGTGCTCTTATAACTCCTGTTTCAGAAATAAAAATATAACTAATATAGCAGTGACTCTTTGGACAAGCACATATTTTCTTTAGACATGAACTATACGTTGGAGTATAAAATAGGTTCACAAGTTTTATGTGACCTATTCCAATAAATGCATCAGTTCTATCTTGCTGCTGACATCAGATACACTTCATTTTCTAGTTCTTTCTGGCTAATAGACTAGTAAGTCAGTCAACAGATCAATAAAATCAAAACCAAACAATTCACAGAAAAATAGTCTCTGGAAACTTGTCAGTAGGATTCTTAAATTTACGACTATAGTTTTATTTTACTGTTAGGTATCTGAAGTCAGTATTATGACCAGGTTATAATTTCAATGGGAATGTTTTCAGTGTGATCTTGATAGAAGTAGTTCTTATATCTAAATACAAAGGCTACGACAAGTGTGGGTGACATTTTCTAAGTATGTAACTTTTGCTTATTTTGTTATGGTTAGTGACATGGAAATGTTCTTCTTGTAAAAGATTAAATGATCTCCAATGGGCTAGAGAGACAGCTCAGGAATTAAGAGCATGCATTGCTGTGGCAACAGACCATAGGTCATGTTGGAACACAATTATCAGCCAGCTCACAACATCCAGCCCCAGGGAAATTATATCCTTCTCTGGCCTTTGCAGATACTGCACTCATGTGTTCAAAACTCAGACTCAGAATTATATATTTTTAATATATAATTAAAATAAAATCTTTTTAAAATTATAAGAAATAAACATAATAAAATCAGCATATCTCCTTTAGTAATCACTACTGTTATTGTCCTTTATGTAGATAAAACTATCAGCAATCCATCATGCCTCCCCAGATCTGTGTACATGTGGGAGTTTATTTACATAGATAGATTTTCTATAAATTGAAACATCTGTAGACATGTATGTAAGGAATTACATTCATAGCTTTCTACATAGGTACATTTACATTATTTTTGTTTTCAATAAAAAGTATTTCAAACTTTGGTAATACCAAAAGTTGGGTGGACGGGGAGGGGGAAAGAATCTGGAGAGACTTGGGGAAGGAGAATAATATGATCAAAATATATTTGAATTTAATAATTCTCTTAAATAATGAATATAAAATAAAATTATTTTATATACAAAAAATCTGTAGTCCACTTTTTTACCTCTGTATTATCTATCTTAGAAAAATTTTCTCATTTTGAATTTATTTAAAAATCTTGTTATTTAATTTGGTTCTGCCTTGGTTTTTTTGTGCTTTATATCTGCTACCTGAACTTACCTTGAATTACATTCTGTGAGGAAGTAAGGCAGGGATGTAATATCTTCTTCTTCTTCCCCATATTAAATAACTTTTAAAATCTAGTCTATAAATTTTAGATAATGTGTTTTCTCTTATTCACATTTGATTCAGACATTAAAATGATGCTTATACTATTGAAGAAAATATGCATGCAGTTGTCATTTAATACTCCACTGTTTACTAAATATTTGCTGCTTTCCAATTTGTTCAAATATATAGGGTACCACACATTACTTCTTTGTTTTGCTCTTAGTACTGGCTTTAGTTTGTACTTTCTCCTTCCTTGTGGATTTGTCACAGGTGTAGGGGTGTGTGTCTAGGGAATCTCTGAGTTCCTCCCTGAGAGGACAAAGAATTGAACCACTGGGAAAGACAGAGCCAAGGAGAATGTGAAGGTAACAGCGTTATTCCTACTGAACTGGAAGGACCCTGATGCTGAGAGTCTGCTAACAGAATCTAGGTTGGGTGTTTTATGTGGCCCTTAAGTCCCTCCATTTTACCCATCATTCCTGTTTAGATACACTTCCCCCTACCCACCCACCTTTACACATAACCTCCTGCCATTTCTCCTCACAATTCTGGGAACAAGAAACCACCATCTTAGGGAACAAGTTTTGCCTCCCTTATCTATCTTTGGCTAATTTTCCTTCATTCCCCTCTCTTCAGAGATCAATGCTGGCTGTCATTGGGAGAGGGAGTGATCTAATTGTCTCATGCTTTGAGGAGATGGTATCTAGATAGTGTCTTATGACATAGGTTACAAAGCTTGCTTTAGGGATAAAAAAAGAGCAACCCTGAGGTCCTTCAATGGGCCCACTATGAGTTGAGGTTACATTTTTTTTCTCTAGAGACCCTATATTCCCAATGGCTAGAAAGTTGAGGTGGGACTCAGCACTCTGAGAGATTCTCTCCTCAGATGCCTCACAGAGTAACCAGTTGGCTACATGTCACAGCAAGATTATATGGGGACTTTGACCAAGCCATAAGGTCCTGCACCGAGGCCAGTCTAAAAAAACTGGGGCTATCTCTAAATCCTTGGGAATAGGACAGTCTAAAAAACTGTCTGACCTTATGAGTCAGATGCCTTGTTTAGAAGAGAAAAGTAATGGCCTCCAAGGCTGATCTTGAGAGTGAGGAAACCAGAACACGCCTTCAGGAGTGTTAAAACTTGTGGATATGGCTAGAATCACAGCGTGAGCTCTCTCAAAGATGCCAGAGATAGACAGAAAAAGAGAGAAGGGGGTGGGAAAGGAGGAAGAGAAGAAGAAGAATTTTAACTACCACTTGATCTTTTTCGGTGAAAAGAATTATGGGCCCATCTCTTTCAGCTGCAGATGCTTGATGAAGCACAGAACTGAGCCAAAGTCATGATGTTCTATATCTGCACAGCATTATTCTTATCAAGAGAAAATTATACTACTGATGTTAGTCTTTGAGAATACCTTCCTCCAGAACATTTAAGATGTATTATATCCATGTATACAGATCAAATAAAATATAAATACATTAAAATAAGCATGTCAATGACAGTAATTTGTGTTTTTTTTTTGAACCATCTAGGCTTTCCTGACCAATAACTCATAGGAGTATCCTATGCCTTGCACTAAGAAATTTGTTCAATAATCTATATCTTCTTTTAACTGTTAAGTTAGTTATATTTACATTCAAGTAACTCTGAGGATGCAAAATTAAAAGAATAATTGAAATTCCACATTTGGGAAAATTGGGAAAGAACTCATTTGAATAAATATTTTATAAAGCACTGCTGAACTTGTAAGATACCTCCTGGTACAGAACACAGTCTGGGGACTCATTGCAAGAAACTTCTTAGAATGGTCAATAGAAAGTATAAAAGAGAATAAAATCTTGGAAAGTATTTGAAAAAATGAAATATATTTATAATATATATGTTTTTCTATATTAACATAGTATATGTATTTTATAATATATGTATAGATTTCATTTTTATTGTATGTGGGTACATATGTGTGTGTGTATGTGTGTGTGTGTGTGTGTGTGTGTGTGTGTGTGTGTGTGTGTAACAATAGCCTCTCTTGCTGACTGAGGCAAGGGAGAAGAGATGTTCTTAGATTTGTTTGTGAATTGTATTGATTAAACTCAACTAAAATCTATTACATTATTTGTTCATTTTGTTTATCTATGATCAGGTTGAGAATTCACTTACTGGAATAAATGGCAAGAATGCTATTTATTCTCAATGACTCATTAAATAATGTCTTCCCCCTGTTCTCTCTAGAACAATCCTTACTTGTTCTCCGCACTTCATGCTTTTCATGTGTCTTTAGTTATTGCCAATAGAATGCAACTACTTATTTTGAAATGAAATAATAATGAACATATTGCATTAACTGAAGTATGTAAAAGAAATTGATACATCTTCAAAATACAAATCTATTTAAGTACCACGGGCTGATATAAACTGGAATTATTACAGTCAAATCAGTCACTGGCAATATTTTGAGCTCTTAGTGTTTCATCATTTGTCTTTAGCTCAATCTAAAACAAAGTAAAATATATTTTCTTGTATTTTACAATAGAAGTTAAAACATCAGTAGAAGATTAAAGTTGTGATCATATTAATGGTAAACATAAAAATACTACTAACTGGACTGGGAGAGTGACTGTATAAGCATGGGGACTTGAATTCTGATCTCTCCCACCAACCTAAAATTACTATGTAGAGCTGAACAACTGTAACGTCAGCACTGGAGAAGGCAGAAGAAGTAAGATCCTGGGGGCCTGTCTGTCAGTGAGCATAGACAAAGTCTCAAGGTTCAGTTTCAGAGACTTTGTTCCAAAAATTAAAATGAGGAGATAGAGGGAGATATCAGACATTGACCTCTGGCCTCCAAGTGTGCATGCATGGGTGAGCACACCAGTATACACAGAGATACAAACCACACGTGCATGCCACATACATACACACAGAGAATAAATAATAATGATACTAGTACTAAGTTGAAATGTTTGTAATAAGTGAGGTGCTCTCATAAGACTATTGCATACCTTGCTTGATAAATGTATGTAATAGGTACTTATTTATCTCTAAGATTAACAGATGAAGATGCTAAAGCTTAAAGTATGCTTCTACCTTGCTCAAGGTCATAGAGCTAATAAATGCCTCAGCTAAAATTTTAGTCCAGTGTTTGATTAAAGACCATGCCCGTTAATGCTGAAGTAATGAGTCAGTGCTGAATGTCTTCTGCCTATATACCCTTTCATCTAATCTCCCATGTAACATTTCACACATTTGCAGGGATGTTTATATGATTTGTGAATATACAAGTGGCCACAAAACACAATGCTTCTCTGTATGTGGCTAACTGAGCTATTCAGAAATCAAATACATAATGTCCTCCAGTCACCTGTGTCACTGGCTCTGTCTGCAGGAACAGATGGCATGCCAGGGAATGCACAGTTGCACACAGACATTCTGGATGAAAATAAATGGGAACCTTAAAGTTAAAATGCAATGCTGTGCAAGAATCAACTATACCCTTTTTCTTTATTTTTTCAGGAAAAATATTTGCTGTATAATCCAATCATAAAGGGTATTTTGGACGTATTTGTCATAATTTGGCCATAATCATAGACATGAAGAGATGTGCATTCAGATAAGTTGAGTTTGATGACAATGTGTTTGATGAACCAAGTGTTTGTTGTGTGCTTGTCTTGTTCCCATCACCTGGACAGTTTGAGAGATGGTCAAACCATTTCAAAAGGTTAAGAAAGATGTAAATTCTTTGGTAATACTGAAAATGTTCATTCATTATCCCTTATTAAGGATTTTATATACTAATCATTGAAGTCAATAGCCACAACTTATACTTAAAATATCTATTTACTGAGAACACTACAGACTGTGCCATCCCCAACAATCCCAGGCCTTGTTTTGGGGGCACAAGTTTACATAGCCCTAGCCTAGTGAGTTCACCAGAGCCTCTCCTACCCAAGATGTCTCTATACCTTCAGCCCTAGCTCAAGTTGCATAGCTCTTGGACCAGTCTACCTGAAGTAGGCTAGAATCTCACAAAAGATATGCAACCAATAAAAGAAATCCACATGTACAGGTCACATCACAAAACACAAACAATGTGAAAACACAAGACAATGTGCCACCCCTCAAAAAAAAAAAAAGGGAAAAACCCCACCCACTACTTCTATAGAAATGTTCTCCAATTAGAATTACCTAGAGGAAACCCAGGATGTAGAATTTTAAAAAATTTAAAAATTCATTTAAGTATTCAAGGGATTAATGAAAACACAAACAGTCCAGTGAATGAAAAGAAGACAAGAAAAAATACCCCATGTGATGTCAAAGAAAACATAAGTATGGGATTGAATGAAATGATGTCAACCCAGGCTTTGAAAAATGAATTCATATAGAAATAGAAATATTGTAGCAAACTCAGCCTAAAATGAAACTAGAACTGGAAACATACAACAAATTCATTCAGCAAAATTTTCAAAACTTTCAAGACACACAAAATGAATATGCGATAATTTTGGAACCAAATGAAAATACTGATTCTATTCATTCTGGCCATAGAAGAAGAACCTCAGGTCAGTAGCACAGGCCAGAATCTTCAGCAAGGGTCATAGAAGAAATCTTCCCCAAATTAAGGAAAGACATACCCATATAGATATAAGGACATGAAGAAACAAGACCAGAAAGGAAACTCCTCACAACATGCTATAGCTAAAACACTGAAACAAAGGGTGTTTAAAGTTGCAAGATAAAAAAACTATAAATCACATATAAAAGAAAATTTATAAGAAAATTGTGACTGACCTCTCAATGGAAACCTTAAAGCCAAAAAAAAAAAAAAAGTCCATAGACTCCAACCTGAATGACTGTACTCAGCAAAACAGTCTGTAATAGTTGAAAGAGAAAGAAGAACTTCCCATGATCGACAGCTCCCTGCCGGATTACACTAAATAGGAGGAAACACATTCTACTACTCTAAAGCCTAATATTCATGGCTGGAGAGTCCCTAGAGGAAGACTGCTACTGTGATTTTTATAATTGGTCAAAACACAGAGAATGAAAAACTGGAGACACTCAGACCCAATTTATACATCTACAATGCAACCCTACATTTAGAGATTAGGTCTAATCACAAAAGATTGGCCAGAAAGGTTGTAAGTGTAGCCAGCCTTTTTCTGTCTAGCCAACTCCCAAATAAAGACATGGAGATTTATTATTAATTATATGTGCTTGGCCAATAGGTTAGGCTTTTTTCTAACTAGCTCTTAAAACTTAAATTAATTCATATTTTCTCATCTATGTTCTTTTCTATGGCTTGATTACCTTTACTTTGTAATGTCCATGTTGCTTGATCTGTGTCTCCTGGCAACTCCTCCTTTCTTCTTCCTAGCCTCCTCTCTGCCCAGAAATCCTGTCTAGCTAATGGCCACTCACTTTTTTATTAAAACAATCAAGTGACACAACTTCATAGTGTAAAAAAAAAATTCCACAATATTTCTCTCTTTTTGTCCAAATACAAAAGACAGGTTCTGACTCTAACACAATAAAACTATATGTTATAAAATATAACAATATAATATAGAAAACTATACAATAAGAAGAATTATAAGGTTAGCACTACATTCACAATGTCCAGTCTATTTGTATTTGGCAAATTTAGAGAAAATACTCCATTATCTATCCTATCTTAGTCCAAAATTTTATAACTAAGCCATTTTTGTCATAACTTGTATTACCATCTTAAAAATATCATTTTGGACCTTAAAACATCTTTTTAGATAAACAACATAAGCTTTTTTATTTCTCAACCTTATAAACTTAGCATCTCTTCTGTAAGTTTCTTTTCTAAATTTGGTAAAAAGGAAAACTATAAAACTATAACTACCCAGTCATCGACTCCATGAAAGAACCCAGAAGGATATATTATTACCTGAGTAAATAGGACATGCAGAGCAAACCAGTTCCAAAATTGCAGAGATATATGACTGCCTGGACAGTCACCCAAGATTCTTCTGCAATGTTGGGACATCTATCTCAAGCCTACAGGCCCAGAAGACTTTTCTGTAAATCAGGAATTTTAAAGGACTGTCCTACCTTGTCTTGGCAAAATTAGGCAGTTGCTTTCTTTTGTGTCCCTCTTGTCCATTTTAGACAGCATACTATCAGCTCTCAAGGCAAGAACAATTTCTTCACCCAATGGCTAACTTCTGCCACAAAGAAAGCAAACTCCATATGGTTTTTTTTCGATGTTCATCATCTTCTCTTAAGTAGATTGATGCCACTAGGAGAGGTGAGTCTCATTGTCATGAAAAATCTTATGTTATTAAAACATTTTAAATGCCACATTCTGTAGGTCTTTGAAGTGTTTGAAAATCACCTATCTATCTAAAATATATCTCTACATGACCTTGAAAACATACCTAACATGACTATAAGTTTGATAGTTATGACTATTAACCTGTATTTCTTTGTTATCTGAAATAGCTTGCAAAGACTAAAACTTTACATACCCTTTGAAAATGAGCTGCATAGGTACAATACCTTAAATAAGAGTAGAAACACATATACAGTATAACAAAATTAACCTTAAATTTGTATCAATATATAAAAATACATACCAATATAAAATATTTAAGACTAGTAGTTGTTTAAAAATAGACTCAAATATCTACCCCCTTTTTCCCATTGTTTCTATACTGTATTCCCCTTTTTCCCTTCAGAAAGAGATCCCTAAATCTAATCTCCTTTGTTTAGCTTTCTCCCTGACCATGACCAGTAACAATATGTAGCCACCCCTCATGATAAACATCCATAACCCACCAAATGACCAAAAACCATCCACCCCACCTCTTGGGAATATGAGTGTCATGTTTTCTAGACTGCTTCCTGTTATCTGTGGGTGATGGTATGTTTAGGAGACCCTGAAAAAAATTAAGATAATAGTCAAGTCCTCAGGGAGCTAGCTATTGTCCAGTCTCGGTGTGATGGGGCAATACAAAGCTTATCTGAAGTCCTGGCTAGAATAGTCTTTGAGGCTGGATCATCTCAACAAACAGCCTTCAAGCTGTTCTGGGTACAAAACTCTATGAAAACTACAACAAAAGCACTCTGTGAGGCTGGATCACCTGGGCCACCCAATTTCACTGGTGTCTGGTCCCCTTGCTCTGAAAACATACAGGCTTTTAAAGTTAGCATTCATATCTTCATTAGTACAAGTATGGAACGTGTGGTGTGTACATAGAAACAACTCTGAAGGGACTCAGATGGAGTTGGATGAGGAGAAGAGAGAAGGAGATGATGTAAATATGCTACTCAAATACAAAATTCTCAAAAATAATCTTTAAAAAACAGAAGATATATTTACTAACATTGACAAATATTAACAGTACTGGGAAGAGATTGATGGAACATCTATCTTCCTATCCTGTATGAAGCTGAATGTTCAGTTCTTGGGGGAAATGATGTTTGTAAGTAAGAAAATAAAAAGGAACTGGTTGCTTCATAAATAAAAATATCTAGCACTAACCTTTATTTCACTTTTTTTCTCATTCCATTTGTAATCAAGTTCCCATAATTCCTAACCCAAAGTAAGCATGTGGCATAAAGAAGTAACCATTTCTATGTTTACAACAGTGCATCAATTATTCTAATACTAGATACTATTTTATAATTTTTTTCTTTAAATTTTATTTAAATAACATTTTTTTCAATTATTTTACATACCGACCACAGTTTCCCCTTACTCCTCTCTGTCAAATGTCCACCCCCATGCTTCCCATCTACCTCCCTCCCCTTCCACTCCTCCTCCATCTCCATGTCTCTATTCAGAAGGGGCAAGCCTTCCATGGGCTTGAGCAAAGAATGGCCCATCAAGTTGAGGCAGGACCAAGCTCCTCCTCTTGCCTCAAGGCTGGGCAAAGTAATCCAGCATTGGGAACAGGTTCCCAAAATCCAGCTAAGCTCCAGGGACAGGTCCTGATCTCACTGCCAGGAGCCTTACAAAGAGACCAAGCTACACAACTGTTACACACATGCAGAGGGCCTAAGTCAGTCCCATGGAGGATCCCTAACTATTGATCCAGAGTTCATGACTTCCCTCGAGCTCAGGTCAGCTGTCTCTGTAGGTTCCCCCCATAATTACGCCCCCATCATATAATCCCTCCTCCCTTTCTTCAGCATGATTCCCAGAGCTCAGCCTAGTACTTGGCTGTGGATCTCTGCATCTGTTTCTATCAGTTATTGGATAGAGTTTCTCTGATGACAATTAGGGCAGTCACCAATATCATACTGTAATCATACAGTAGATGGCCAGTTCAGGCATCCTCTCCACTATTGCTAGAAGTCTTAGCTGGGGTTATCTTTGTGGATTGCTGGGGGTTTCCTTGGTGCCAAGTTTCTCCCTAACCCCAAAATGCACACCCCCACCCCCACATCAAGAGGTCTCTTTTTTTACTCTCCTCCTCCCCCACCATTCTGTCTCCAGCCCACCTCCCACACTCAGCCTGCTCAACCCCCTCCTTCAAGATCCCATCCTTCCATCACCTGCTCCCACTGCCCCCAGTTTACCCAGGAGATCTCTTTTATTTCCCCTTCTCAGGGAAATGCATGCATTCCTCTTTGGGCCTTCCTTGTTATCTAGCCTCTCTGGGGCTGTGGATTGTAGATTGGTTATCCTAAACCTTATTCCTAATATACACTTATGAGTGAGTACATATCATGTTTGTCTTTCCGGGTCTGGGTTACCTCATTTGGAATGATTTTTTTCTAGAACCATACATTTACCTGCAAATTTCATGAGGTCATTTGTGGTGATATATTGTGTATCCTAATAAAATTTGCCTGAAGATAAGAGAACAGAACAAACCACTAGAATAAACATAGATGCCAGGTAGTGGCGGCATACACCTTTAATCCTAGCACTCAAGAGGCAGAGATCTATCTAGGTCTCTGTGAGTTCAAAGCCATCTTAGACTATATGAGATTGACTCAGTCTAGGAGAGAAACAGAGTCAGGCACTG
Source organism: Peromyscus eremicus (assembly GCF_949786415.1). Lineage (NCBI taxonomy): Eukaryota > Metazoa > Chordata > Mammalia > Rodentia > Cricetidae > Peromyscus > Peromyscus eremicus. The sequence continues at coordinate 75,652,540 of NC_081422.1, forward strand.
ATGGCACACACCTTTAATCCCAGTATTTGGAAGTCACAAACATTTAATGCCAGCCTTAGGAAGGTTGAGACAGGAATTGATGGTTGGGTGAAAAGGTATATAAGATGTAAGGAGACAGGAACTGAAGGTTTTTCAGGCTGAAGAGCCCTAGAGGTAAGATATGGCAGTGGCTTGTTCCTTTGTCTCTCTGACCTTTCAGCATTTACCCCAATATCTGGCTATGGGTTTTTTATTAATGAGACCAATTTAAGATTCATGTAACAGTCGTGTTTGTTTTGTTTTTTACAGCTGAGTAATACTGCATTGTGTAAAGGTAGCACATTTTTGGGGCTGGAGAGATTGCTCAGTAGTTAAGAGCACAGGCTGCTCTTCTAGAGGACCTGGGTTGAATTCCTAGTACCTACACAGCAGCTCACAACTGTCTGTAACTCCAGCTCCAGGGAATCTGACACCTTCACACCAATGCACATAAAATACGTTAAAAAAATCTATTTCATAATCTTAATGAAAATTAAATATGTATAAATGTGAGGGTTTTTTTGGGGGGGAAACAAATGGCAGTACTCTAGTTTGCCATTCTCTGTCTACTTTCCTTTTCTGTTCAGAACATATGGCAATATCTGATTGATCAGAGTCCTTTTAATTGTATCTCATTATTTTTTTACAATCCCTCAGGGTTCTTTTATCTTCTCTGTTAACAATGATCAAATCAGAACAAAATTCAACATGGATTCTAAATCTTACACTTCTTTATCAAATAGTCCTAAGAAATCAGCAAGGACAGTGATGCCAAAGCTCACTGAAATAATTTAACTAGCATAGAACTGGCTATATAGAACAGCCATTTTAGAGGACCAGGAAAAATACTGTAACTTCCTTTTACCTAGCTAGCATTGGAACTTTCTATAATTAACCATATTTCAACTAATTACTGCAGAGTTAAGGTTTCCTTCTATCATTTGATTTAAATTTCTGAAATGTTAAACTATAATGGACATATAAAATATTCTTGCAAATGTGCTTTTTACTGGAAATCTTTTGCCATGTGAAGGTGAAAAAAAACTGAAACTAAAATTAAAGCTCCTTCATCCAAAATAGTTTGGGTATGAATAAAATGAAGAGTTGTTAATGTTCGGCTAGTTGCTAATGGGGCTGAGATGTAACTCAGTGGCAGAGAGCAAGCTTAACATGCAGACAATCTTAGGATCTTAGAGAAGTATATAAAAAAATACATGACTAAAATACAGAAAAATTCAAATCCAAGCTATATTCTTGATTTTTGAGTTATGATAATTCATAATGAAATCTCTCAGGAAATTTTTCTAATCTTCTCTTAAGGAACTAACATGTATAGAATGTAAAGTGAAGTAATAAGTGGAAGACAGGCTTTCTAGAGCTGCACAATCATGCATTTTACAAAGAATGAGGGCACAGAGTAGGCACACAAGAAAGGTTTTGAGGAATATCTAGAAAAATAATATTAATATAAATATATTCATATACTGAAATGTAATAACTAATATCAGTATCCTAAATAATCCTAACATTATTCTTATTATTAATAGTACCATACTTCTAGAAATTTCATAAGCATGAAAAATGTTTTTCAACAATACTACTCTACTATTTTTTTAAAAGACTTGAATATCCCTTTGTAATCACAGAATCATTCACAGTGAATTCATTCAACTTAGTACAATCCTAATCAAATTCTTAGGATATTCTTTCTGGGGAATTTGATAATCAACATTTAGACTTATAAAAATAATAAGGAATTAAGGACTTATTCCAGGAACATCAAAAACATTAAAAATAAAGAGTAGATTTTAAAAAAGAGTAAGACATTTAGTAATAAATAAGTATATCTTTCATTTTCATGGATATGACCAAAATCTTTGCCAGAAACAAATTAAAGTAGTGTGAATGCTTTGGAAAGTAGAATTTGTAGTAACCAGAATTTGTGTTCCCAGGCCAAAATTATTCGTATTTGGCTCTAGAATAAACCGTTTTGCCCTCTTTGAGGTGAAAATTGCTTTTGCTTCACGAGTAAAGATTCATTTGATTCATGTTGTCACAGGGTTCAGCCCATGGTTTCATGACATCCTAGCAGCCGGAGTTTGTTGGAGAACAGGTTTTACACTTCTACATGTACAGGGAACAGAGAGTATGACAGGAAGAGACCAGGCATAATCCATGCCTAACACACCTGCTAGTTAGTGATCTACATCTTTGACCTAGGTCCTGCTGCTTAAGTTACCAGCATCTCCAAATAGTGCCACCAGGTTGGGTACCAAGAGTTCAAAGTAGAAAGCTGTGAAGGATATTTCACATTCAATTTATAGAAATAACTAATAAATATTTGGTAGTTAAGATTACCAACTTGATTTCAGTGAGAACAGCACAAATTCTTCATTAAAATATGCTGGGACAAATTGTGGAAGTTGATGAGTCAAAAATTTATATTAAAGAGTGATGCTGTGCTGTGTATGCTCTGCAGGTTTAAATTTTTAAATGTGTGTGTGTGTGTGTGTGTGTGTGTGTGTGTGTGTGTGTGTGTGTGTGTGTGTGTACACATCTGCAGTCCATGCAACACATGTGGAAGTTGTTAGCCATGGTCACTCCATTTTGGAAATCTACATTTTAGTTGAGTAACAATTCCCAAAACTAAAGTAACTTGATTTTCTGTATCTTGCTTCCCTTTCCTATAGACCTTAGTAGTAGCATGCCACAAGAGATATTCTTTAACACACACTTTCTGTTTATCCCTAGCAACGGCCAATGGGGCCAAATAAGGAAACTTTCCAATCTCCACCTCCTTTTTTTTCAGTTTGCAAACAGATGTTGCCTCTAACTTTTACATCCCTATGCAGGGTTTTCCTCTCAGATAAAAACCTGTCTTGCCTTCAAGTTGCTCATTCTCTTTTATCTTTCCTTCTCATAGATATAATTGAGGCCAGAGGACAACTTATGGGAAGTCTGACATGTACACAGTATTATAGTATTTTAAACAAAAACTTACCACTCCAAAAAGTCTGCATTCCATTTGTTTATAAATCCTCTTCCCACCCCCCAAAATTAAGATTATCACTGTTCATTTTATTTTATCCATACTTTTACCTTTTCTAAAATACCATCAATTAGAACCATTAGATAAGTGATTTTATGTTTTTTTATTTCAAAATGCATTAAAGATTCTTTTATGTCCCTTTATGAGTTGGTAACTACTTTATTTATTTTTATTTTATTCTAAATAATCTTTCTTTCTTTCTTTGGCTTTTTGTTTTGTTTTTGTTTTTATTTTTCAAGACAGGGTTTCTCTGTGTAGCAGTCCTGGCTGTGCTGGAACTCACTTTGCGGACCAGATTGACCTTGAACTCACAGAAATCCATCTGTCTCTGCCTCCTGAGTGCTGTAATTAAAGGAATGTGCCACCATGCCCAGCTTCTAAATAATATTTTATTATTTACATTTATGATAGTATATTTTTTAAGCTTTTAGTGAATGTTTTAGTTGCTTTTAAGTTTTGATAATTTTAAATGATACTTTAATACACACTTGTGAACAATTTTTCTGTGGAAGAAACATTTTAACTCCATTGTGTTATAATGATGAACATAATTGGAGCATCATATAATGGATATTTTAATACTTTATTAATACTTAGAGAATTTCACGTATGCATTTTGATCATATTCACTACCCTTACAACATCTCCTTCCAGATCTACCACTGCTTTAAAGTCAGTCAGAGAATGATTGGTTACTCCAGAAACATTTGTGCCATTATTGTACCTGTGGACTCATCTTCAGTACAGTAGCTCAGCAGAGTCCCAGCTCTGTAAGACTGATGATTACTTTTATTTTCCAGCACCATGCACAGCACCATAGAAACTAGCCAGTTAGAAAGTATTTCCAGGTCATCACCACTTTATTTCTAAAAGTTTTATGACTCAAGTTAGTGATGGCTTCATCAATAGGGTCTTACCATCGAATTTTAGAGGTAACCAAGAGCAGTGACAATGCCCATAATGTTTGTCTGTGGATTGCCACTAACAATAAGAGGTATTGTTATTGTTATTGTTATTGTTATTGTTATTGTTATTATCAAAAAGAGGTAACCCATATCTGTAGTTTTTTGGCCAACAGGTCACAAATAACTACAGGGAGACTTATTATTCATTATGAAAGCTTGGTCTTTAGCTTAGACTTGTTTCCAGCTACTTCTTATAACTTAAATTAACCTCTTTTTATCGATCTATGTTCTACCACATGGCTTTTACTTTTCTCCCATTCTGTACATCCTACTTGTTCCATGTCTCACTGACATCTCTTCCTTTCTTCTTCCCAGAGTGCCACTCTCTCTGAGAAATTCCACCTATTCTCTCCTGCTTAACTATTGGCTGTTCAGCTTTTTATTCAACCAATCACAATGACATATCTTCACACAGTGTAAACAAATATCCCACAACACATTCCTGGCATTAGGGGTTTTATTTAGTATGAGGTGTCCCAATGGGGTATTGTTCTCCCTGTTATAGGACAACTCAATTTAAATTCTTTTAATATTATTAGATACATATATTTAATTCTAAAATATAGTTGTAGGTTTTCTTATGACTTTTTAAAAAGGAACTTTACAGTAAATCATTCATCTCCATATTCCCATCTCTAACCTGCCCCTATGTCCCACCGCTGTTTTATTCTTCCTGTTTCCACTTCATATGACCGTATTCTATCTCCCCTCCCTTGAAAGATTCCCCACTCCTCCAGCTCCTCTCTAGTTTTCTAACCTCTGCAACTATGCCAAATTATATATATGAAGATTCAAGGCTAACATTCACACATGAAAGAAAACATGCAATGTTTGTCTTTCTGGGTCTATATTATCCCACTCAGGATGATTGTTTACAGTTCTATCTATTTACTTGTGAATTTACTAATTTTATTTTTTTGACACAGCTGAAATATATTCCACTGTATAAATGTACCACATTTTTATTATCCATTAATCAGTTATAGGCTGTTTCCATTCCCTGACTGATGTGAAAAAAATAAAAATAAATGTGGATGAGCAAGTATCTGCATAGTGTGATACAGAATCCATTGGGTATATTCTCAATAGTAATATAATGACGTCACGGAATAGATCTATTTCTAGCTTTTTGAGGAAATTCCACACTGATTTCCATAGTTATACATCTTGTTCTATGATCCATTTTGAGTTAATTTATGAAAGTTGTAGAAATTTTGCCTCAACAAACTACTATTATCATTATTAGTTTTATTAGCATTGTATCAGGTTTGTTACTGTCCCTTTGCTCCTGCACCATTTATTTTTAAAAAATTACTTTACTCCTTAAATTTTTTTAAAAAAAATCAGGTGTGAAGTTCATTTTCTGAGTTCTTTGTCCTCTTCCATTGGTTTATGTGTTTATTATTTAGCAATTGTCTCACTATTATGATAACTGTAATTTTATACTAAAATTAATTTGCCTCATTTCTATGGTTGTGCAATTTGTTGTAATAAATTTACTGTATCTTCTGTTTTTGTGATTTGATGTAAATTCATTTCAATCTCCACTTCTGTGTATAAACCAAAAATCTCAAGTGCAAGAAGTAAAGATTTGGTGTTCTTATATCCTTGGCCACTCATTCATGAAACTAGTGTATTTTATGACAAACTTTAAATGCACTTAATGTTTTTATCTATTTCTAAATATATTACTTAACTATTTCCTTATTACTCAAATTTATGTGTTCCCAATATTTATATACTTTCTTTTTTAAATGTTGGATATAGCAAAACAATAAAGCCTGGAATTTTCTTTTCTTAATGACAGGAATTACAGTAATTATCATGATTTTCTAGAATTAGTATTGTGACTAATTTCTTATTTAATTAGTTTGTAAAGCAAAATGCTCTGTTATTTCAATCCTTTTTAACAGATGGAGTTATTTTATGACTACCTATAAAATGTCTATTTTGGTGAATATACTATATGTATTTGGAAAGCACATACATTTTTTTTCAGAAATTCCATACAAATAATATCTATGTCATGTACCTAATAATATCTCATATTTACCTTTTTAATGCATTTCTGGTACCACATCGTCTCAATAACAAAGTCTCCCACAAGAACATAATATCAAAGTCATATGCTGACAATTAACAACTGCAGTCCAGTCGTTGCATATATTACTTATATGTCACATGTGTGTTGGTTAAAACTAACCTCAGGACCTCAACTGAAAAAGATAAGAAGACGTGTGAACACCAGAAATATCTAACAACATCATTTTGAGAAAAGAGCGAGCAATGGGTAATTATGCACAGTGTGAGGCGTTCTCTACACAATAAAAAAGCAGGAAAACAGCCCCATGAATAATTGGTAAGTATTTAAAGATTTTGAGTATAGCAAAATAGAAAAGGAAAATAGCAGGAACTTCAAAAATTACACATGGAACTTTTCTTCCAAAAGAAGTAATAGGCACATGGGCAAAGAACATGCAGGTGCATTTAAATTCTTGCTATAAATGCAATTCTTGGATGGAGCAGTGTGTTCAGGAATGTTTGTTATAATAAGAGGAGAAAGTTCAATTATGGAAATTACACATTTGGAGATTACATTACTTCCAGAGAATGCCCCTTAAAGGCAAGGTGTATCTGTATATTGTGGAAACTTCCTTTCCCTCATTAAAGTTTGAAAGTCTCATAATAACTATAATTGTTACATAACCATTTTGCTTCCATTACAGTGGAAATCCCCAAGAAAATGTTTATGTTTGTCATATTATCATCTCCTCCAGGCCCCACATGAAGCTTTTCATTGCTGTGGGTGAGTACTCTTCAAATAAGTGACTTTGAAGGAACAGAAAGAAAATGAAGAAGGTTATCTAAATCGCTTACACTGCAAACAATTCAATATAAAACATAGAAAATATCTTTGTGGATTTCTGTGGGCCTCTCTAGCACTTTGCTTCTTCCTATTCTCATGTGGTCTTCATTTACCACGGTCTCCTATTCCTTGTTCTCCCTCTCTGTTCTTGATCCAGCTGGGATCTCCCGCTTCCCCAAACTCTCTTTCCCTCGACCCTCGCCCTTCATTTCCCCCACTCATGTCCAGGCTGTTCATGTAGATCTCATCCATTTCTCTGTCATTGGGCAATCCCCATGTCTTTCTTGGGGTCTTGTTTTCCAGGTAACCTCCCTGGTGATGTGAGTAGCAGTCCAGTCATCCTTGTTCCACATCTAGTATCCTCCTATGAGTGAGTACATATGCAGGGTTGCTTGGCTCGGCCTGGGAGGAGGGGACTGGACCTGCATGGACTGAGTCTACCAAGTTGATCTCAGTCCTTGGGGGAGGCTTTGCCCTGGAGGAGGTGGGAATGAGGGTGGGCTGGGGTGAAGAGGAGGGAGGCAGGAGGGGGGAGAACAAGCGAATCCGTGGCTGATATATAGAACTGAATTGTATTGTAAAATAAAATAAAATTAAATAAATAAAAAATAAAAATAATCAAGCCAGGAACTGAATAAATATTACAAAATGTCTTTATCAAATTCTAATAAAAATATACATGAAATGGAAAAAATATAGAAAATAGCACTTTCAAATTTTTGCCACACTGTTTTACTTGTTACAAATATTGCCTATCATGCTGTTCTGATTTAACAGGATGTTGTTTTTTCCATACTAATACAAATAATATAATTAAAATTTAGACTTTATAATGTTCAATTCTGAAATTTTCCATAGTCACTTCATAGATCACTGGAGTGGAGATTAGGCTTGTCATTGGTGCTATGTGTTCCTATTGTGATGACAAAAAATATGAGAACTGACATTTCTGTTACTATGAGGGTTTTAGGTATTTTTTTAATTTTAAACGACTATATATTTTATTTTGAATGTATTCTCCATCATACCCCTATAGCCTACAATTTATTACTTTTAAAAATAATCAAGATTTTTCCCTTGGGATAGAAGGATATATTTGTATAGGGATATATAATATAATATAAATTATATTATATTATGTTGTATTATATTATATTAATTATATTATATTAGGTATCCCAGTAGGAATATTGTATAGACACATTTTACATATATATATATATATGTTTTTTATATATATATATATATATATATATATATATATAATCACACTTTAGTATCTGGTAAAGTGTCAACATAAATTACGGATTGTAGACTTCATTTATAAGACAATACTTATCTAGTTTTATTTAAAACCATTTGGTTAAAATCCAACAGAATGAAAGACTTTGGATATTTGTTCTCAGTGTTAATTTGCTTTTAGGTGATAGTTTGTGTTTTCCATGGTGAGTACAGCAAATGTTATAGGAAGAGAAGTTCTTCAGGCTCCAGTTACCATTTAGGATAGAAAGTACACAAATCAGAGGGGATTTGGAGTCTTCAGGAAGATCATGTTGAAGGGCGCTATAGAGTTACAGTTAACCCCCACAACACCCAGACAAATAAACAAAATAACTTCAAGAGAGTGTTGATTTCAAGGATGCTGTCCAGCATGGAGTCCTGAAGAAAACCCAAGCCATGTACAGAGCATCTCCTAAATTCCTCATTATGAACTCCAATTCAAGAATTTGGGGAGATAGAAATATGTGATTAGGAAAATTTCTATGGACACCAGATCTCCTACTTTTTAGCTCAGACTAGTAATAAAGCTAACAAGACCCACTTCCACATGAGCAGTGTAAAAGAGTAGCTTTAACGTGCTTGAAGGGGGGGGGTCTTTTTAAGATCACAGAATAATGATTTTGAACAGAGTGAACTCACCAGCCAAGTATCTAGATCTTAATGTTGGCTTATAAAGTGTCTCTAACACTGTTTTATTTCATTATCACCATACAAGTCAATGACACCCAAAGCCCTCAGGCCCAACATGTGTTAACCCCAATGCACACATTCATTAGTAAGGAGTGATGGAATTGGGGCCTTTGAAGTAGGAAAGACAGTGCAGCCACACATCTTGATACAGATCCACATGCACATGATCTATTCTTTTTCCTCCAAAAGGGCTTCACTAAGAACATTCATATTTGCATGTTTTGTCACATATACAACTTGTATACTGTATACTTAAATGGTTCTGCAGCAAATCACATATGTGCTTTCTACTTATTAAATCAGCAATACAGGTACTTCTATTTCTACTTCCAGTTTTAGACAGAGAGATCTCAAAACTTAAATTTCTAGTCTAAACTCAAGAAACTTGTCAGTATCGTATCTATTTGGCAAACTTTCTGATGTTTCAGATATAAAATCGGTGCATACTGTTCTTGTGACTGTTTGCCTTGTGTAGGTGAGTTTTAGCTTCATGCCCCGTCACCTTTAATCATCAGCAAACTATCTTATCTAGGTCAACTGCATTTAAAGACAAGTACTGTCTTCTTTTGAGCATTATATCAATGTGATAATCAGATGCTTACAATGTCTAATGCATAGCATATATGTTCAATCTTTTAATTCAATTAAGATCATGGATGTAAACTGTACTGCAAAAATAACCATGGCTGAAAAGCAACTGTGTGGCAAGTTTTTTGTCTGTGGGCAAGCAATAAAGAGTATTAGAGACATGGGTGCTTGGCTGGTTTGTTCACTTGTCAATAAGTTGACGAGATTATTTTTTATATCTTTTTGGATATTTTTACTGTTAAAATTTTTTTGAATTAGCTTAATCTAATTATAAAACCATATTTCATTAATTTGGACAGTGGCATTCATAAATTACTTCCATGGCAATGACCTTTTGCTTGCTTCTTGCAATTCAAACAGGAAGTTTTAGAAGTAAAATGGACACCAGTATTGGCATTGGGCTTGTTTATTAAGACTTTGTCCTGTATGGGCATCTGAATTCTTAGTGTAGCGTGGAGAACAGTAAAACCTGACATGAAACAGTGAACAGAGCTGAGAAAGAATTTGTGATGTCAGAAGCACATGCTGTAAATTTTATTCCAATTTCTGTAAGGCAGCTCCAGTCATTTAGGAGAACACTAATGTACCAGGAAATGGAAAATTCCAGACTTTTTGTTAGCACTGTTTCCATGCTAATTATAATGCTTAGAAATCCAGAATGGTACTTCATCCACAGGTCGATGTGGTAGCTTTTTTAGAGTGAGCTAGTATATGGAAACTTTTCTTCAATGTGTTCTGTGGCCTAGTGGATCTTTGAACCAAACAAGTGGCTGTTACTTTGGTTCCTAAGTTAAGGTGATATTAAATATTATAAACAACTGAAAGAAAATTCTTAGCAAACTTCTGTCTTATACTCTAAAAGATAATGTGTGAAGAAGCCCAGTAGGATTTGATCATTGTCCTGAGCCTCAGAAAACTAAGACATTTGTATTGCTCTATTCCTCGTTAAGTCCTGGAGATGAGTGCTTAAAACAAAGGCAAGAAATGTAGAGATAGTGAGCTCAATGACACTGTGATTTATTATACTCGCGGTCGCCTGAGGAAGGTAGGTGGACCCTAGGGGATGAGTTGAATGTTATAAACCCATCAATTCCTATTGTCATTGTTATTTTAGGCTGTATTCTGATCATGTCTTTCTATGCATATCAGAAAAATATAGCAACTTAGAAATATCTGGATCTCCAAAGTTAACAAAAATAATAGGGAGTTGTCTGTTTTATTTTAATGAGGGCAACATTACACCTTTATTAATTCATTCTAGTGTTCTGTACTACTTAAGACCTTTAAATCTCAGCAAGGCTATGGCTGCCTTGCTACAATGACTATACTAGGCTCACAGGACGTATTGGACAGCAAGCAGCAGGTATGCTGGATGACTGAGAAGACATTATTGCCAAGGAAAGAGAGAAAAGAAACATGAAGATGAAGCTCACTGATGCTCTGGTGAATTCAGAATCTAGGAACTTCAAGACATTCCTTTGAAAACGAAAAATAGTTTGCTTCACCTTGCAGTCTTTTGCACAAAGGATGGAACATAAGATATTGTGTATTCTTTTGGATTTTGTTGAAAGTCAGAACTTGATTTGAATATATTGTTCTGAGTCATTTATTGAAATACCAGTATTGAGAGAGAAAATAGAAGATAGGCTAACTGATTGAAATGTCTGGCAGGAGCTCTTTCACAGAGCCAGGACAAAGGAATCCAATACCACTGAAACTGTATGTTGCAAGCCAGATAATGTAAAGTATTTTTGATGAACTATTACACAGGGGCTCATGGCAATATTCCTGTTTTTGTTTTCTTTTGGACTGCTTTTTGTTTTGTTTTGTTTTGAACCCAGGATATCCTTGAAAATTAGCTATTCTCCTTTGGAAAATAATTCTAATTTATTATTAGGTCTTGATGGGAACCAAAGACCTGACAAAATTTGATGACCAGGTACACTGTCTGTTTATCACGAATGAGATGTTAGCTACTTGGGTGAGCAGAAGAAATCAAACTTTCCCCTCAGATCTAATTAATGAAAGGAGAATGTGAGCAGGAGCTATAAACAGATACCTCATGTTTCTACTGTATTTATTGCTTCCAACTTTCCCTCAACATACATCTACAGACAAGAAAGCATTCTATAAAAGTAAGCCAAAAGACAAACTGTACATCTTTTGTAAAATGCTAGAAACAGGAATGAAAGAGTTGGTACATGTCATCTATACATGCAATTTGATGTACTGTCTATCTTGGCAAAAGAGGAAGCTGGAAGAGAAAAGGATAAGGAACTGCATAAAGAAGCAGTGAAAAACTGAAGAGAGAACCTGGATATGTTGGTATGTAAGGATAGTTTACAAGCTTCCTTTGAAAAGAAGAATATACATAGAACTTTTGGATTGATGTAGAGCGTGAAAGTATTAACCAAGAAGAAAATGCTCACCCAAAACTGCCTACTTCAGAGGATCACTCCATTCTCTGGCACCTTTACTGTGGCCTCTTGCCAAGCCTCCTTTCTCCAATGGGTATGCAGCAACAACACTTTCATATTCTGCAGCTCATTGGCTCTTGTTTCTGCTGCATACACACATTCTCAGCACCAGTGAAACATACCGAGCCTACATGTATTATTCTCTATGGACCAAGCAAGCTTTATAATCGCATCTTAAAATGCTGGACCATTTCCATCCAGAGAATGCTGAGTCCTCACAACTGGACTTCCAGGGAGTAACGGATTTCCATCTTGAAGAGATGATAATTTGTCCAAACCACACTAGCTTTTACTCTTGATGTGGTTTTTCACTTTATTCTTGACACCATTCTTTCAGCGTCGTCATCCCTGGACTTAGTCATCACCTGATTGCTAACTAAACTTCTGAGCAAAAGCTAACACGGACAAATTCAGACAATAGTCCCCACATTGCAGATGTTAAGGCCTTACCATATATCCTACAATGATTAATCATTTGACCTTACAGGTGTCTCTCAACCAGATCTCTGCATGGAAAACAGGGGATCATACTCTTGTACCATACCTGAACCTGAATTTAGAAAATGTAGTCTAAAGCAAAATATATATGCTACTGCTTCAGAGATGGTTTTAGAATCCAGGGAATCGATATTAAAATAGAGACAGAAACAAAAGAGAAGGAAAACAAATGCTGGCTAGTGCATCTTCACGCTCCCTCAGCTTCCTAAGGGGACAAAAGGAGTTTGGGGGATATGGTATGAAACTGATACTTACAGGAATAATCCAGTATAGGCAGAAAGTGGAAGCATTGAGTGTATAGGAACCCTCACCATTCCTTAGCTCTCCACAATCAAAGGTAACCAATCAGACAGAGAGCCATCCTTTCCCTGCCTCTTCTGCTTTTCCAGGCATGTTAGCCAGGTTGTTTGAATAGCCACTAAAATAGTGGCCTTATCTGGAATACATACACTTTCTTTAAGTCTCCAGGATTGCACTAAAAAAATGGACCCTGTGCAAAGTCCAGCACTTGACCCTGGAGGAGGCTGAAACCAAACATGGTAAAAGTGACAGAGTCACTTTGGGTCTTGTGCCAACTTCCTCTGGAACCAGGCAAGCCTCGGAGGCTAGGAACTCAGGAATATCACAATGCACCCTGTTTGCATCACCTGAGGTGTCTAGTCATATGTTTTCTTGGTCAGTATACTGAATAGACAGCCTGTCTTCAGTTTATTCCCTCCACTTTCGTTGTCTTTCTTTTTCATTCATGGGCTATTTTACTGGTAGACAGTGGTAGCAATATAGTTTATAGAATAAGGATATGCTTCTTTTTGAGTGAAAGAGACATAAAATGAAAACGGATATTCCAATTTTTTGTGTGTGTTGAGATTTGCTTTGTGGCCAAGTATGTGGTCGATTTTAGAGAAGGTTCCATGGGATGCTGAGAAGAAGATATATTCTTTTTTGTTAGGATGGAATGTTCTGTAGATATCGATTAAGTCCATTTGAGTCATAACATCAGTTAAGTCCTTTATTTCTCTGTTAAGTTTCGATTTGGCAGATCTGTCCAGTGGGGAGAGTGGAGTGTTGAAGTCTCCCACTATTATTGTGTGGAGTTTTATATGTGGTTTAAGCTTTAGTAATGTTTCTTTTACATATATGGGTGCCCTTTTGTTTGGGGCATAAATGTTCAGAATTGAAACTTCATCTTGGTGAATCTGTCCTGTGATTGGTATGTAATGCCCTTCTTGATCTCTTTTGAACCAATAGCTGACGAGCCCCCATGGAACTGGAAAAGGCCCTCTGGATAAGTGAGACAGTTGATTAGCTTGAACTATTTAGGAGGCCCTTAGGTAGTAGGACCAGGACCTGTCCTTAGTGCATGAGCTGACTTTTTGGAACCTAGGGCCTATGCTGGGACACTTTGCTTAGCCTAGGTGAAAGGTGGAGGGGACTGGACCTGCCTCAACTGAATCTACCAGATTGAGCTGAATCCCCAGGGGAGTCCTTGCTTTGGAGGAGGTGGGAATGGGGGGGTGGATTTGGGGGATGGCGGGGGGGGGGGGGGGCACAGGAGGAGGGAGGACAGGGGAATCCATGGCTGATATGTAAAATTAAATTAATTATAAAAGAAAAAAAAAGAAAATGGAAAGCTAAAGTTTAACCAGGTCACATTAACCACTGAATCTTCATTGCATACATTTGGAGGCAAAGAAAAGTTTTACCTACATAACTGACAGTTGCTTTATTAAATTAACGTGTTTTGTGGCTGTTGTTAATTGCTAGAGTGTTGAAGCTTGGAAGAGGGAATACTTTGAACTGGAACAGCAAAAGAATTGACTCTAGTAAATGTTTCAATCATATTTCCCGAAAGATTTTGAAGATCCTTCTCTTATTTGGGATATTTTCTGTATTAGATTTTCATTTCCCCAAGGAAGAGCCTAGAAACCTACTTTCTGAAGTAGGCTGCAGGCGAGCTTGCAGTTCAGGTGCATGATAGGTGTTCAGAGCACTAATTAGGCACTCGGAAGGTTTTGGTGTTGAACAGAGCAAAGGACACAGATAACAACTGGGATCTAGTGACCAGCAGGGTAGTGAATGATGAGGAACCAGGCTCCAGGAACTGTGGCTGGAGACCAGTGGCCCTGCCCCATGGCTTCATTTTCCCCTGCTGTGCTTCGCCTCCCACTACAGTAGGCAGGAGAGTGATCTAATTCAAAAATATAAGTGTTATATTTTTTGAAGATCCTGTTTCTGTGGCTATCACAGATACCTGGTGAGAACTACACAATTCTTTTAAATATATCTCTTACTGTTCTCAATTTTAAGAACCCTCTTCAATATAAATTCTAAATTTTAAAGCTTCATTTTATTTATGTGATTGAGTAAGTAAGAGAAAGGTATTGTGTGTGTGTGTGTGTGTGTGTGTGTGTGTGTGTGTGTGTGTGTGTATTTAAGTGTATATGTGTCACAGTGGGCATGTGGGGGACAGGAGAGATCAGTGATCTCCTTCCACCATGGATACCAGGGATAAAACTTAACTCATCAGGATGGTGCAACAATGATTTTACCTGTTAAGCTGTCCCAATGGCCCTATATTCTTTTTACATAACATTACTTGCTCATTTTCAGAATGACTTGATATTTTCAAAGTAATAAAAAATAATTATATATTTTAAGCTGAGGTTTCATTTCATAAAACATGCATATAAATGTACATACATACATATACACATTGAACAAATTCACTCAATAATAATACAAATACAGCAGTGCCAGCATTCTGTAAAAGAAAAAAGTATACAGCCACATCTTAGTACAATTTAAAACTTTTCGAACATGTATATACTCCATGAACAGAATTGATATTTCAATATAAAATAATAGTTATATTTGGTAACATTAGAATTTGTTAATACAGTGTTGTAATCGAGAAATACAGACATTTTAAATTATGTATGAGGCGGCCCCACTTATATTCTCTCTGATTTCACTGATCACATTTTAAGTTCTGCCTCTAAATCATACTTTTCCTTGAACAAAATGTTAATTCACAGTCTTCTTATTTTCAGGAAGCTTGGAAAATGGACAATCTCCTTTCACTGTATTAGGAAAGGAAGTTCAGCCATTTAATCTAAATCTCATGAGGGAGGTGTTTCAGTTTTCTTCTATTCCTATCGGCTGCAGCTTCAATCATGTTGATTTCTCCATCAGCAAGTTAGAGAATACATGATTCTTAGATAAGTAATGAAGCACTAGCCAATTGGTAGAAAATATCCTTCATTACTATCCTGTACATAGTAGATCAACTTCTCGATTAAGACATAAAAACCATGATAGTAAAGCAACAACAATAACCACAGTAGCAATAATAATAATAATAATAAACAAGGCAACATTCAGATTATACATGCAATAAGGTAAAGCAACAAATTTCCACAATGGAAATGATTTTTAACAAGAAAGAATGCACACACACATACACAGATAATTCCTAGCATATTGGTAATATTGCAATATGATTGACATTCAGTTATAAATAGATAAAATTTGATGAATACACACATCTATATCATGAAGGAATATTTATAAAAATGAATAGACATGTATACATGTATAAAATTTTGACACTCTACTGAGTATCATTGTTAGGACTCACTCCACTGATTATGTTCACTAAGACTCACTGATGCAGATTCATCCAACATTTTACTGTTGATCTACATTTCAATACATAAGGTTAGGGTGAGGATTATGTTATAATTTTATGATTATTGTTATTATTTTGGAATAAAATTCAAGTACTAGGAAAAGGTAGAAATAACTGCAATTTTAAAATTTTACTTTTTATTTATATGTATGAATGTTTGGCCTACACATATGTATGTGCTCTGTTTGCATACATGACTGCTTCCCAGGGATACAAGAAGAAAGTGTCAGATCCCTTGGAATAGAGGTACAGTCAGTTGTGAACTACCATGTGGGTTATAGAAATTGAACCCAGGTCATTTATAAGAGCAGCCAGGTCTCTTAAATGCTGAGCCAACTCTCCAACTCAGGACAACTGTATTTTTTAAAGTAGTTTTTTTTAGTCTCCTATCAGCAAGCTTCTAGGCATTTATGTGTCTAATAATGGTGCATTATAGTTCCAGACTCAGTACAACCATACTAAAATTGTAATTTACTTTTTACTTTAATTTTTGAAATGGAAAGCCTTTTAAATTTGTATATTTGGAAGTTAGTAACATTTTAAACTGTACACATTACATATGAATGTGTTTCATTGTCATACATCTATACATTCATACAGCATGCACTGATCTACCTGCATCCTTCCCCTTCCTCACTTCTAGGACTTACTATTTTGAATTCATGTCCATTTTTTTATCTGTAACATGAAATAGAGAGCATGTGGTGCTTGCCATTTGTGTCCAGATTATTTTACTTAGTACTGTGTTCTCTAGTTCTGTTTTGCACCAAATGTCAAGATTTCCTTTATACCTGAGTAAGACTCAACTGTGCATAGATACACTATCTTTCCATCTGCAGTTGAAATTAGGCTGACTTTATACCTTTATCATTATGGGCATGATTGCTTTGGTCTACTGATTTTATCCCTTTGACTATTGGCCCAGAAGTTCAATAAATACCTTGATCATATGAGAGATCCAGTTTTCATTTCTTAAGAAATCTCCATAATAGTTGTGGAGTTTTCCACAATACTTGTGTTAATTTGTACTCCCTCCAATAATGTGTAAGCGTTCTTTTTCCTCTATAGAATCTGATTTTTTGTTTCTTAAACACTTTGTGTGATTTTGGAAGGTGGATATTTGCCTAGTATTTGTTTTAATGTGGCCAATCTAACTTGAGTCCAGTGATTTCACTGTAGGTTATGTGTGCATTTCTTTGATGGCATGTGTTAAGTATTTCCCTGTGTTTTTGGCCTTTTGTATTTCAACTTTTGAGAAATGCCTGTTCATATCATTGATAACTGTATTTTCTGGGTTTTCGTGTTCCATCTTTTATTTGTTTGTTTGGTTTGGTTTTGGTTTTGGTGTTTTAGTTTAGTTTATAACCTCTAAATACTAAGGTTTTGTCAAATGATCATTTGGCAATTGCTTTTTCTTACATTCTGTAGGTTATCTTTTCATTCTTGTTAATTATTATCTTTGCTATGCAGAAGATTCTTAGTTTAATAAAATCGTATTTTCTATTTTTGCTTTTCTTTCCTGTGCTTTTCTGATTTGATTTAAAAAAAAATGTGCCATTGTTCAAAGTGTTTCTTCTGGTATCTTCTAGGACTTTCAGAACTTCCGGTCTCCAAATTAGATCTTTCATTCATTTAGAATTATTCTATCACCCAGGATGAAAAATATAGTTCAATTTCTTTATTCTACTGTATTTCTAGTCTTCTTGAAACCATTTATTAGGACTGTCCTCAACGGATTTTTTGGTGCTATCCTTGAGAATTAAAAGCCTTTGGATCCCTGAGAGTTTACATTATAACTACTTCTAGTATTCATCTAGAATTAATTTTATTGACATTTACAATTTATTGAATTTTGTAAGAAATTGATCTACAGTCTTGTTTATGTTTGTTTAAAGCTCTGAAAGTTGTTTCTATTAATATTAGAAAATATTTTGTACATACTTCTACCATTTGTATACCCCAGATAAATTTTATTTTTATAAGACCTTATCTTGCACTTTAAAAGAAATTAAAGAATTTCCTGAAAATATTTTCAACACATGTTTTTGTTGTGGAATTTTTATGCTATTTTCTTTATATTTTCTATAGTTGTTTGTTAAATTTTCAAAGTAAATATGAAATTTTATTTTAGAATAAAGCTCTGCTTTGACCTTGTATAAATATGCTGAGCCACGTTTGACTGTGTTTAGTTCCTTTAGATTCATTCTCTTTGGGGCTATGATCTGTTTTTTCTGTCTCCTTTGTTTGAGAATTCCTTACTGAAAAGCAAGCAGAAGCTTGAGTGTTTTACAACCTGTGTCACCAAAACGCACATTCCTGCTACTTTCTTCCATAACCTGCAGAAGCCAGGTTTTGTTTTATAGAATATTTGATTTATATGGTTCTGTAGCTCCTTCTGATTTGAAAAAAAGTATTAGTTCTTTGAGAATTTTACACATCTTTTGACCATATTCACTCCCCTGTCTTAATTCCTCCCAGATCCACTCCTTTTCCCATTCATTCAATTTTGTTTCCTTTTATTTAAATCCATCAAAGCCAATTGGGCTGCCCACAAAAAAAAATTCCATAATATGAAATCTACAACTTTTCCTAAAGTGCAGGAATT
The DNA here is from genome assembly GCF_949786415.1 of Peromyscus eremicus. Lineage (NCBI taxonomy): Eukaryota > Metazoa > Chordata > Mammalia > Rodentia > Cricetidae > Peromyscus > Peromyscus eremicus. The sequence continues at coordinate 75,671,265 of NC_081422.1, forward strand.
ATTCACGTAGGCACATTATTAGAAGGTCTAAGAAATAGCCAAGAACTCATCACTTAATATAACAGAATAGATTCCTTTTAAACTGATCAGAAACAAGATTTTAGGCATATAATAAATTAGGAAGACTACATGAAGGAAGACAATTGCAGTATAAAACGGTGTAGACTAACAAGAAGGCATGATGAGAGTCAGAAGAATTGTTTCAAAACAGATTCAATCAAAACCAGTTCATAATATAAAAGGTTTATGATTACAGATTAATAGGCATTTCCATAGAAAGAATGAGCAACAATTGCACCATCTTGTTGGTAAGAAAATCCAGTGTCACCTCAGCATGCCTTTTCTATTCTAACCTAGATGACTTATCATCATACCTATAGCTTGAGAAATCATAAGCATGTAGAATATGTTAAGAATATTCATGCACTTTTACATTTGATGTGTAAATCATGCAAATCACTTTCCATATTTTATTATTTCCTTAAAATGTTTATTGCCAAATTGTATATTTAAACCAGTCCCTTAAAATCCTAAAATTTACAGTGGTCATATATATTAGCCTTTTTACAAATTAGAGAAAATTATCCAAAATTTATAAGACCAGTTTATATAAAATATTACTAACTAATATATATTAGACACACAGCCATGAAATGTTACATAATTCTGGAAAGTAATTATTCAAGTTGCCGAAATGACTCAAGTGTGACCTAGGAAGCATAGAGAAGGAAACCTCATTTACTTCATTATGAATGATATAGGCTCAGCTTCGTTTTATTCTTTTCTTTAATGAGCTATTGCTGGGGTACAATCAGTTAATTATAGAATTCAGGTCTGTGTCAATCAGGGATTCAAGACTTTTAAACTATGGCACTTTTTTAAACTTTAAATGACATGTTACACTTTTCACTAATTAGTAACATTGCATCATTTAAGTTAGATGGTGATGAGCTCCAGTGGGTCACCTTTTGAAAAGGTCACATTTCAAATAAAAGTACTATGGAATTTCCACTAAGGATTCGGTAAGGTTAGAGATGCTGTCACTGCATCTCAGAACTCTTTTTGGTACAATTAGGGGAAGAAGAGACTTTTGCTCACCAAATCCATTTACCAAGTATGTTTTCAGATCCATGAAAATTGAATTTTATTCAAGTCATCAGATTTCTATTAAATAAAACAGTATTTAATTGAAAGATTCTTGACAAAATTTAATGAAGGAACAATTAAGATACATATGCTCTGTCTCAGTATTAATAGAGAATGAGAGCTGGACAATGATGTAAGCTAATGCAAATATTTGAGCAAACAAAAAAAAGTTTCCACAATGAAAAGAATGCACATGATGGCATCTGCCTAAAAATATCATCTTTAAAATTTTCTTTGATGTACAACATGCATGTAGAAGGGACAGAAACCAAAGGAAAAACCCAGCAATGACAAGTCTTTGCTAATGAATATTTGTTAAGATCATGTAAGGAATTTCCTCAAGGAATTTCATACAACAGACTAAAAAGCCTGTATTTAGCCAAAGTGTCTGTGTCACTAGAGAAAGAAAGATGTAGATGTTAACAGAGTTAGAATGTGCCTTTTAAACCTCTCTGCCTGTTCATACAGTGGGTTTACACATACATGTTATTAGGCCCTTCTAACCCTGATCAGAAACCATATTCTCTTGGTCAGTTTGACTGGATCAACACAGCCAGAGAAAGGGCACATGTAAGCAATCACTACAAGAAACCATGTATATTGAAGAAGTACAGTTTTGTGATGGATTTAGTTGCAATTAAAGCCATCACAAAAAATTACCACTGTTGACATTATATAAAATGCAGATATAGTATAACAAGTGGGAAAATGTGTGTCTTACAAAGCTAAAACTTGTTTTCCGAAGTAGCCACAGCCTGAATAGAGTGGCTGCCATTCTAGCAGCAACTGTCAATGACTTCCTGAAAATTACATGATGATAATATTTGTACACAATACAATAAGCCAAACATCTGTAACAAAGTCTAGAAATTAAATGCTTAAAATTTATCAAAAAAATTTAAATGATACTCTACTAAACAAAACTTGAAATTAAAGTTTCAGACTTTTGAAGAAATAGCTAAAATCAGAGCACTGTAACTGAAAATTTTCCTGTGTCTCACCTGGCCCGTGGTCAGGACAAATCTCTCTCACCCGCCAGGCCCACAGCTGCTCGGACACAAATAAACATACACAGGCTAATATTATTTTTAAATAATATGGTCATGGCAGGCTTCTTGTTATCTAGTTCTTATATCTTAAATTAACCCATAACTATTAATCTATGTATAGCCACATGTTCCATGGCTTTACCTGTGCCCCATTACATGTTGCTCCTTGGTCTACTTGCTGGTATCTCCTCCCCCTCCTCCCCCCTCCCTGCCTTCTTCCTGTCTCTCTGTTTTAATTTCCCACCTGCCTTTAAGCTGCCTTGCCATAGGCCAAATGGCTTTATTTATCAACCAATCAGAGCAACACAATTCTTAGTATAAAGAAAGACATTCCCCCATCAGAGCATGGCATTAATTCTTATGGAAAATGAAAACTTATACATATCAGTTATTAAACAGGAATATAAAAAGTGAGAAGAACAAGAAAATTTTTAATGAAGAAGATAATAAAATTCACAAGGCTATAAAATGTAAATGGTGTCAGTAAAAATTGTATATATATATATTACTATATCACACACATATATAAGACAACACTAATAGCATCTTAGAGATAAAATCTTGGCAAATCTACATAGAAGTGACACAAGCAAATACAATTAGGAATGTGTCTTAGTTGCTTTTCTATTGTTGTGAGAAGATACCATGACCAAGGCAACTTATAAAAGAAAATATTTAGTACTTTCAAATTCCAGAGGGTTAGAGTCCATGATCATCATGGTGGGATCATGGCAAACAGACAGACCGGGATGGTACTAGAGAAATGGCTGAGAGTTTACATTTGATATAGAGCCGGGCTGAGGTGGGGATAACTTGAAATGATTTGGGTTTTTAAAAATCCAAAGCTATCCCCAGTGAAATACCTTCTTCAAGGATATACTTCCTAATCTTTTCCAAATAGTTCCACCAACTGAGATGCAAACATTTAAATATATGAGCCAATGAGAACCATTCTAATTCAAACCACCACAGAATAAAACAAAAGATATAGTCATCAAGGTATGGAAATAATATATCAAAAATACTACAATATTACATGTATGCAAGTATATTTACAAGCATCATTCTTAAACTTTCTAAGACATACTCACAATGTTAGTATGAGACATGAATGTTTTTGTCTAACAGATTACTCAAAATGTTTGTAGACTGAGAGAGGACTCTGCATTTTTATTAAGCAATTATTATTCACAGTGAACTTTAAGAATTATGACAATTTGCTAACAAATATTTATTCATGATTGCAGCCCCAGTTGCAGGTCAGCAGACAGGAGTCCTGCAGGCAGGCCAGATTACTACCTCCCTCATCGGACACTGCAACTTACAGGTCCCACTCCATCACCCAAACCTACCCATCCCCCAACACCAAAACTGCTCCCTAAGACACAAACACTGACAGTGCAGACTGGATCAAGAGATGAGTCATCATTTTCTTAACCAGTCAACTCCCACCTCTAGGCCTTAGGCCCAAAGGCACAACCATGTCCCCATACTCCCACCCATTGCAGCCCCAGTTGCAATCTACAAGCCCCACTCTGTCCCACAAACCCACCCATCCACCAGAGACCTCAGCATATTCCTAAGACACAAACACTGCCAGTGCCAATTGGACCAAGAGCAGCTTCCTGAGACACAGACACCTTTTGCACCAAATGGAGGAATAGATGGGTAGATGCCAGGGCAAAAATACTGCCAATATCATATGGCACCACCAGAACCTAGTGGTTCTACATCAGCAAGACCTGAACATCCCAACATAGAAGAAACAGAAGAAAACAACCTTAAAATGATTTTATGAAGATGATATAGGCATTTAAAGAGGACAGGAAAAATTCTGTTAAAGAAATCTAGGAAAAGACAAACAAAAAATGGAAGAAATCAATAAATTCCTTAAAGAAAGTCAAGACAACCTAGAAAAAGCAATCATACAGGTGAAGGGAACAGTTCAAGACCTGAAAACAATGAAGAAGACACAAACCAAGGAAATGCTGGAAATAAAAAATCTGAGTAAATGAACAGAAACTACAGATACAAGCATAACGAACAGAATGCAAGAGATGGAAGAGAGAATATCTGGCATTGAAGATATGATCAAGGAAATAGATTCACCAGTCAAAGAAAGTATCAAATCCAACAAAGTCATAACACAAAACATCAGGAAACCTAGGACACCATGAAAAGACCAAACCTGAAAATAAAAGGGATAGAAGAAGAAGAAGGAGGAAGAGGAGAAGGACGAGGAGGAAGAGGAGAAGGAGGAGGAGGAAGAGGAGAAGGAGGAGGAGGAGCAGGAGGAGGAGGAGGAGAAGGAGAAGGAGAAGAAGAAGAAGAAGAAGAAGAAGAAGAAGAAGAAGAAGAAGACCAGCTCAAAGGCACAGAGAAAATATTCAACAAAATCATAGAAGAAAACTTTCCAACCTAAAGAAGAAAATGCATATGAAGATACAAGAAGCTTACAGAACACCAAATAGACTGGACCCCCCCCCCCAAAAAAAAGTCCACATATTAATCAACCACTAAATAAAGAAAAAAAATTAAGAGCTGCAAAGGAAAAAGGCCAAGTAACATATAAAAGTAGAACCACCAGAATAACATCTCACTTCTCAATGGAGACTCTGAAAGCCAGAAGGTCGCATGGACAGACATTATGCACTAAGAGACCACAGATGCCAGTCCAGAAAATTATACCCAGCAAAGCTCTCAATCACCATAGATGGCGTAAACAAGACATTTCATGATAAAACTAGATTTAAACAGTATCTATCTACAAATCCATCCCTAGAAAAAGCTGTAGAAGAAAAAAATCCAACCTAAGGAAGTTAGATGCACCCATGAAAACACAGGCAATAGATAATCTCGCACCAACAAATCCCAAAGAAGGGAAACACACAACATTACTACTAAAAAATAAAAGAATTTAACAGTCACTGGTCATTAATATCACTTAATATCAATAGATTCAATTCACCTATAAAAAGACACAAGCTAGCAGAATGGTTATGAAAACAGGATACAGCCTTCTGCTGCATACAAGAAACACAAACTGTCAAAGGCAGACACTACCTCTGTCTTTTTCAGTAAAGGGCTGGGAAAAGTCTTTCCAATCAAATGAACTTAACAAACAAGCTGATATAGCTATCCTAATATCTAACAAAATAGACTTCAAGCTAAAATTAATCAAAAGAGATTAAGGACATTACATTTGCATCACAGGAAAAATCCATCAAGATGAAGTCTCAATTCTGAACATTTATGCCCCAAATACAAAGGCACTCACATGTGTAAAAGAAACATTACTAAAGCATAAATCGCACATCAAACCCCACACACTAATAGTGGGAGACTTCAACATCCCACTCTTACCAATGGACATGTCTGCTAGACGGAAACTTAACAGAGAAATAAGGGAACTAACAGACATCTACAGAATATTCCACTGAAACACAAGAGAATACACTCTTTTCTCAGAACCCCATGGAATCCTCTCTAAAACTGACCACATACTCAATCACAAAACAAATCTCCACAGGAAAAAAAAATGAAATAAACTTCTGTATTTTTATCGGACCACCATTCCTTAAACTCAGAATTCAACATCAACACAAATTACAGAAAGTCCGCAAACTCATGGAAACTGAATAATGCTCAACTTAATCACCACCAGTCTAGGAAGAAATAAAGAAATTAAAGACTTTCTAGAATTCAATGAAAACTGATGTATAATATACAAAAACTTATGGGACACTATGAAAGCAGTGCTAAGAGGAAAATTCATAGTGCTAAATGCCTACATAAAGAAGTTGGAGAAATCTCACACTAGCGACATAGCAGCACATCTGAAAGCTCTAGAAGATAAAGAAGCAAACTCACCCAGGAGGAATAGACACCAGGAAATAATAAAATTGAGGGTTGAAATCAATAAAATAGAAACAAAGAGAACAGTACAAAGAGTCAATGAAACAAAGAGTTGGTTCTTTAAGAAAATCAACAAGATAGACAAACCCTTACCCAAACTAACCAAAAAGCAGAGAGAGAATATTCAGATTAAAAAATCAGAAATGAAAAGGGACACATAGCAACGGAAAATGAGGAAATCCAGAGAATCATCAGGTCATACTTTAAAAACCTGTACTCCACATAATTGGAAAATCTAAAGGAAATGGACAATTTTCTGGATAGGTACCACATACCCAAATTAAATCAAAACCAGATAAACAATTTAAATAAACCTATAACTCCTACGGAAATAGAACAGTCATTAAAAGTCTCCCAATCAAAAAAAGCCCAGGGCCAGATGATTTCAGTGCACAATTCTAACAGAATTTCAAAGAAGAGCTAATACCAATACTCTTCAAATTGTTTCACACAATAGAAACAGAAGGAACATTGCCAAACTCTTTCTATAAGGCTACAGTAACCCTCATAACCAAACCACACAAAGATGCAACAAAGAAAGAGAATTACAGTCCACTCTCCCTCATAAACATTGATGCAAAAAATAATCAATAAAATACTGGCAAACTGAATCCAAAAACACATCAAAAATATCATCCACCATGATCAAGTATGCTTCATCCCAGAGAGGCAGGAATGGTTCAACATATGAAAATCTGTCAATGTAATCCATCATATAAACAAACTGAAAGAAAAAATCCACATGATCATCTCATTAGACGATGAAAAAGCCTTTGACAAAAATCCAACACCTCTTCATGATAAAGGTCTTGGAGAGATTAGGAATACAAGGAACATACCTAAACATAATAAAGGCAACTTACAGCAAGCCAACAGCCAACATCAACTTAAATGGAAAGAAACTCAAAGCAATTCCACTAAAATCAGGAATATGACAAGGCTGTCCACTCTCCCCATGTCTATTTAATATAGTACTTGAAGTTCTAGAGCAATAAGACAACAACAACAACAAACAAGATCAAAGGAATACAAGTTGGAAAGGAAGAAGTGAAACTTTCACTGTTTGCAGATAATATGATAGTATATAAAAATTCTACCAGGGAACTCTTACAACAGATAAACACCTTCAGTTATATGGCAGGATACAAGATCAACTAAAAAAAAATCAGTAGCCCTCCTATATAGAAATGATAAACAGGCCAAGAAAGAAATTAGAGAAACATCATCCTTTACAATAGCCACAAATAATATAAAATATTTGGGGTAACTCTAACCAAACAAGTGAAAGACCTATATGACAAGAACTTTAAGTTCTTGATGACAGAAATTGAAGAAGATATCAGAAAATGGAAAGAACTCCCATGCTCATGGATAGGTAGAACAAACATAATAAAAATGGCAATCTTACCAAAAGCAATTTACAGATTCAATGAAATCCCCATCAAAATCTCAGCACAATTCTTCACAAAACTCAAAAAAAAAAAATACTCAACTTCACATTGAAAAACAATAAACCTAGGATAGCTAAAACAATCCATCACAATAAGGCAGTTTCTAGAGGCATCACAATCCCTGACTTCAAGATCTACTATAGAGTTATAGTAATAAAAACAGCTTGGTATTGGCATAAAAACCAACATGTGGACCAATGCAATGGAATTAAAGATTCTGACAATAATCTACACACCTATAGACATCTGATTTTTGACAAAGAAGCCAAAACCGTACAATGGAAAAAAAGAAAGCATCTTCAACAAATGGTGCTGGTGTAACTGGATGTCAACATGTAGAAGATTATAAATAGATCTATATCTATTACCATGTACAAAACTCAAATCCAAGTGAATCAAAGACCTCAGCATAAATCCAGCTACATTGAACCTGACAGAGGAGAAAATAGGAAGTAGCCTAGAATGTATTGGCACAAGAGACTACTTCCTAAATATAGCACCAGTAGCACAGACACTGAGAACAATAATTAATAAATGGGACCTCCTGAAACTGAGAAGCTTTTGTAAGGCAAAGGATACAGTAAATAAGGCAAAATGACAGCCTACAGAATGGGAAAAGATCTTCACCAACTCCACAGCTAACAAAGGGCTGATCTCCAAAATATATAAAGAACTCAAGAAACTAGACAGCAAAATACGAAACAATCCAAATAAAAATGGGCTACAAATCTCAAAAATGAATTCTACACAGAAGAATCCCAAATAGCTGAAAGACATTTAAGGAATTGCTCAACATCCTTAGTTATCAGGGAAATGCAAATCAAACTGACTCTGAGATACCATCTTACACCTGTCAGAATGGCTAAGATCAAAAACACTGATGACAGCTTATGTTGGAGAGGTTGTGGAGCAAGGGGAAAACTCCTCCACTACTGGTGTGAGTGCAAACTTGTACAACCACTTTGGAAAGTAGTATGTCACTTTCTCAGAAAATTAGAAATCAATCTACCTCAATACCCATGAATACCACTCTTGGGCATATAACCAAGGGATGTTCAATCATACCATAAGACACGTTCTCAGCTACATTCATAGCAGTATTATTCATAATAGTCAGAACCTGGAAACAACATAGATGCCCCTCAACTGAAGAATGGATAAAGAAAATGTGGTACATATACACAATGGAGTATTATTCAGCTGTAAGAAACAATGACATCATGAAATTTGCAGGCAAATGGATGGAACTAGGAAATATCATGCTGAGTGAGGTAACCCAGACTCAGAAGGACAAATATTGTATGTCCTCACTCATAAGTGGATACTAGATGTAAAGCAAAGGATAATCAGACTATGACTCACAGCTACAGAGAAGCTAGGAAACAAGGAGGACCCTAAGATGGACACATGGATCACCTTGGGAAGGGTAAACAGAGGACATCTCCACGAGTAAACTGGAGATGAGGGAGGGCAATAGAAGGGAGAGGATGGGGGATATTGAGAACATGAGGGAACAGGATGCTTGATCTGGGGGAGGGATGGAGTGGGAGAGCAATGAAAGAGATATCTTGATAGAGGGAGATATTATGGGGTAAGGGAGAAACCTGGTGCTAGGAAAATTCCCAGGAATCTACAAGGATGACCCCAGATTAGACTACTAGCAATAGTGGAGAGGGTGCCTGAAGTAGCCTACCTTAATATTCAGATTAGTAAATATCCTAAATGTCATCATAGTAACTGATGGAAGCAGATGTAGAGATCCACAACCAAGCACCAAGCAGAGCTCTGGGAGTCCAGTCAAAGAGAGGGAAGAGGGATTATATGAGCAAGGGGGTCAAGATCATGATGGAGAAATCCTCAGAGACAACTGAACCAAGCTCATTGGAACTCATGAACTTTAGACCAACAGCCGTAGAACCTGCATGGGACTGGACTTGGACTAGATCCTCTGCATATGGGAGACAGTTGTTGTAGCTGTGTCTGTTTGAGGGGCCCCTGGCAGTGTGATCAAGATCTATCCATGATGCATGAGCCGGCTTTCTGGATCCCACTACCTATTGTGGGACACCTTGCTCACGCCTGATGCAGAGGGGAGTGGTTTGGTCCTTCTTCAACTGAATGTACCAGACTTTGCAGTCCCCTCCTCCTCCCCCGTGGGAGGACTTGACTTACCCTTTTGGAGGAGAGGATGTGAGGTGGGGGGGAGGGGAACTCAGGGAAGTAGTGGGAGGAGGGATGAAAGGGGAATCTGTGGTTGATATGTAAAATGAATAAAAATAATTTTAAATAAAAATAAAATTAATCCTGCACAATAAAAATAAGTAAACAAATATTTATTCACTAAACCTCTCTTATAAATATATTACAAATAAAAAAATCATGCATCAAAGTTAATCAGATTCCAAGTCTACACATCTCAAAGATGTTATATGCAGGTAAAATATTCATTCTACAGTTGTGGAGCTTCTTTACATTGGCTTTTAGATTTTTTTCACTAATGGATATATTTTAAGCACTAGCAAATATTTAATTACTTATTTGTTTATTAAAATTCCATTACCAACATCAACTTGGTAATGTTGAAATGTACCAAAAATTAAGCAAATGTCCTTAGAATGTGATATAAAATGTTTGATAATTAAATAGGTACTAAAGACTGTGACAAAGAAGACAGAATTCACTCACATCTTACAAAGAAACACCAAAAAAGGCAGCTTACAAAGGGACCAAGCTTGTTCGAAACCTCAGCACAGCAGTCTTAAACACAATATTAAGAAACAAGTCTAAATGGGCTGGAGAGATGACTCAGTGGTTAAATGCACAGGCTGCCTTTGAGAGGACCCAGGTTTGATTCCCAGGACCAATGTCAAGACTCCCAAGTGTCTGTCAGTGCCAGGGCATCCAATCCTCTCTTCTGGCCTCCTCAGAGGCCACATACACAAATGTGCTGCACAGACATACATGCAGACAAAACACCCCGTGCACATAAAATAAAATTTAAAAAAAGAAAAAAGGAGACAAGAATGAAGATTTTATGAAATGAATCATATACAGCAACACTACTGTGTGGTGATATTGTGTTCCCCAAAATATTGTGCACCCTAATAAACTTATCTGGAGTCAGAGAACAGAACAGCCACTAGATACAGAGGTCAGAAAATGGTGGCACACATGCCTTTAATCCTAGCATTCAGAAGGCAGAGATCCATCTGGATCTCTGAGTTCAAGGCCACACTGGAAACAGCCAGGAATGGTGACTCACGTCTTTAATCCCAGGAAGTGATGGCAGAAAGCAGAAAGGTATATAAGGCATGAGGACCAGGAACTTAGAGCCTGGTTAAGCTTCAGTCTTCGAGAAACAGTTCAGCTGAGATTCATTCTGGATGAGGACTTAGAGGCTTCCAGTCTGAGGAAACAGAATCAGCTGAGGAATTGGCAAGGTGAGGTAGCTGTGGCTTGTTCGGCTTCTCTGATCTTCCAGCATTGACCCCAGTACCTGGCTCTGGGTTTGTTTTTATTAATAAGAACTTTTAAGATTCGTGCTACGCTACTGCAAATATACTAAAAGAAAATGCATTATTTTCATTCATTATATCAATGTATTAAGAATTTTCAAAATTAGATAAGAAGTAATGACAATATATGTGAGAAGGCAATTAAAATTTGCTTTGATCCTTGATTTTACCAAGAATTTTATAAAATAGAATTATAATATATTTAAAGTTGATAGGTATTGTTTATTTTAATATAAAGACACATAATGAAGCACTAACTCTCAGTTCCGATTAATATTTGCATAAGAATCCTCCTATTGCTTTTTGGTGGCAATTTTTTTTCTAAAAAGTCAGCTTCAAAATAATCAAAGAGATATGTTTTAAGATAAAATACATTAATAAAACTGTTCTACTGTGAGAAAAAGGCACAGTCACTGTTATAGTGGTAAGGCCTGTACGGATGATGAACAGACAGTAACCTGTGTCAGAGGTTGAGGATGCCGAAGCCATCTCAGAGAGCACATACTTGTGAGGACTCCTGAATTATGAAAAGCATGAGGACATAGAGTTGAGAATGTTTTATCAAACATGTCCATGTTCAGGATCCATCATTTAGAAATGAATACCTGGTGAAATCCATCCTGGAATGGTGACCGTTTCATGCTGGCTTCCTAGCCTTAAAACACTGAAAGCCAAAGACCATTTCTGGGTTGAACTTCAGGAGGTGTCCCTTTGATGGACCAACCATAACATCATGGAGGAATGATTTCTCTTTTCACACTCTCTGAAACTGATCTCCTTTTGAGTCTGGCCCTTCGTTATGAATCTTTTTTATTTATTCTTTGAGAGTTTCATACAATGTACTCTGATTATATTCTTTCTCTCTTCCAACTCCTCCCTGATCCTCCCCTGCCAATCACCCAACTCCATGTCTTTCTCTCTTAAAAAATACAAATACTAAAAATAAAAACAAAACAACACTGCAAAACACACACACACACACACACACACACACACACACACACACACACACACGAAAAATATGGAGTCAAATTTGTATTGGCCAACAATGCCTAAGAATGGAGACTATCCAGGAGTGAGTTTGATACTCTTAGTCACTCCATTGAAGAAAACTAATTTTGTCTTTCCTAGTAGTTATCAATTTCAAATAGCTTCTTAACTATGATTAGGGCTTTGAGACCAATCTCCCATTTTCCTCCTGGGGTTCTGTCTGGCTTGAGCTTCTGTGGGTCTTCTGCATGCTATCACTGTCTTTGTGAGCTCATGTGCGCACCTGCTCCTTGCGTCTGAAAAATGTCATTTCCCTTAAGTCATGAACTACCTCCTGATCTTCCAATCTTTCTGCTCCCTTTTCTACATAGATCCCTGAGCTTAGAGGAGAGGACTAAAATACAGATATCCCATTTAGAGCTGACCACTACAAAGTCACTTACTCTCTGCAGGTTTTCCAGTGGTAGATTTCTGGGTTAATTAACATCTACTGCAAAAAGAAGCTTCTCTGAGAAAATTGAGAGAGGCACTGATCAACAGGTCTAGCAATGTTTCATTAATAGTCTTTTTATTGCTATATTCCATTAACAGAACAATAGTGGTAGGTTTTTTTCCCGGTCCCATGACCTAAATAGTATAGCTTTCTGCCCCTTTAATAGCATCAGGTATGGGTTTTATCTCATGAAGCAGGCCTTAAATAAAATAAAAAAGTGGTTGGTTATTTCCATACCATTCTTGCCATTACTACATCAGTGGAAACATACATACACACACACACACACACACACACACACCATGAATCTTAAATGGTCTTATTAATAAATTTAAAAAAAACTCAGGAGCCGGGTATTGGGGTGAATTCTGAAAGATCAGAGAAGCAGAGTAAACCACAGCCTACCTCACCTTGAGAACTCCTCATCTGATTCTGTTTTCATGAATTTCTAGACTGAAAGCTTCTGAGTCCTCACCTGAATGGATATCAGCTGAATTTCTGCTAAAAAGCTTAAAAGCTTCTAGTTCCTGGTCCTCACTCCTTATATACTTTTCTGATTCCTGCATTCACTTCCTGGGATTAAAGGTGTGTGCCACCATGCCTGGCTGTGTTTCCAATGTGGCCTTGAAGTCACAGAGATCCAGATGGATGTCTGCCTCCTGAGTGATAGGATTAAAGGTGTGTGTGCCACTATTTTCTGGCCTCTATGTCTATTTAGTGACTGTTCTGTTCTCTGACCCCAGATACATTTATTAAGGTGCACAATATATTAAGGGACACAATATCATCACATTTCCTTTTTTTCTAAAATAATAAAAGAATAACTAATATAAGAAAAACTATGTCCAATAAGTATACACAATATACAGCCAAGAATTGCATTAACAATGCCTAGTCCATTAACATTTGACAGATTCAGACAAAAAACTCCATTATATATATTAACAATGTCCAGTCCATTACCATTTGACAAATTCAGACAAAAAAATTTCATTACTTATCCTATGTAGCAGGGTCCTTGCTGTTGTTCCCTTTGGGGGCAGGGGCCAAGTAGGCGCAGAGTCAAACCACACAGACTCCTGGGAGAATGTCAAAACAACAAGCTCAGTTTATTCAGGAAGAGGCAAGCCTTATATACCCTCCACCCCACCCTTGGGGGAGGTCTGATGAATATGCATCTGCTGGTGTGACATGGCTGCCTCTCATTGGTCCGGGTCATCTCCAGATCATGTTTCAGCTGCTGTTGCTAGGACCATCAGGCAGACCCAGGCTGGCTCTCAGAAAGTAGCTTTTTTACTTGTTTGGGCTGTCTGGCCCTCAAGCCCATTAGGGATGAGTCATCCCACATATCCAACCCTTTTTATTATTTTATAGGACACGCTCAGTGGGAGCTAGGGTGCATTGCCCTAACCTTGTTGACCCCACCTCAGGAGAGCTCAGCATAATGGACTGTGCCTGTCTTAGACTGGCTTGCCAAACAAGCTCGTATCCATCATTGAAATTCAAAATTTGTATGCAATATACAAAAGTCCAATCCAGTGTAAAATATTTAAAACAAGTAGTTCCTTTTTAAAAGTTGATTCAATAATCTAATTTTTATCTTATCATATCCATATTCTCTCTTTTTTCTTTCCATGGTTGATTCAGTAATCTACCTTTTATCTTATCATTTTTATATTTTCCCTTTTTTCTTTTCAGAATAGATTAAATAATCTACCCTTTTATTCTATTATTTCTTTATCTTTTTTTCAGAGTAGATACAATAATCTACCTCTTATCTATATCCCCATTTTTTAAAAAAACAAAAACCCTGAATCTAATCTCATTTGTTTAGCTTTTTTTTCTGACCACTAACAATAAACAACTTATAACCAACCATCCTAAACAATAACAATATCTATAACTCAAACAACCAAAAACTAGCCATCCCAACTCTTGAGAATGTGAGCATCATGTTCTTAAAGTCACTTTTTGCTGTCTGGGGGCAAAGGCATCTTTATGGGATCCTGAAAAGAAAAATTTTGGGTTAATTGTCAAGTCCTGGGAGAATTAGCTGTATCATTTGTCCAGTCTCTACATATTGAGAAAGTGCAGGGCTTGTCTCAAGTCCTTGCAAGTCTGTGAAGCTGGATAATCTCAGCCAGCCATCTCAAAATTGTCCTGAGGAGTTTGTAGACCACAGCTGATCTTTGGGTGGTATTATTCAGCTTAATGGCTTTATCATAGTCCATGTGGAATTGTCATTGTGTGGTCCCAATATCTTTTTGAGGATTTTAAAGTCGCTGTTAGGCATGGTCATGGTTCCCTTATTTATTGCTTGTATATATTGTGTATCATTATTGTACTTATTGTATATAGTTTTTCTTACATTAGTTATAACTTTTTTATTTTTTATTAAACAAAAAAAAAGAAAATGTGGTGACATATTGTGTCCCTCAATATACTGTGTCTTCCAATACAATAAAACTTGCCTGGAGATCAGAAGGAAAAGCAGCCACTATATAGAAGTCAGGCAATGGTAGTACAGGCCTTTAATCCTATCACTTGGCAGGTACAGAACTGTCTGGATCTCTGTGAGTTCAAGGCCACACTAGGAACAGAGCCAGGTGTGGTGGCACATGCCTGAAATTCCAACACTAGTTAAACATGGAGGTCTGGAGGTCTGTACAGACAGATAGGAAGTGACAGAGCTGGGCAGGAAGAGGAAGTGATGTAGCTGGACAGAGAGAGTAAATCAGATGGCAGAACAGCAAGGCATATAGGTGTGGGTAGACGGGAAGGAGCTCTCCCTTTGGAAGCTGCGGAGTTGGTGAGGTGAGGTTAGCTGTGGCTTTCCCTAGTTCCCTGATCTCTCAGGTTTTCACCCCTATATCTGGCTCCGTGTTTTTTATTTAATAAGACCATTTAGAAATTCGTACACACACACACACACACACACACACACACACACACACACTGACACACAAATTAGTTAAAACTGGTGGAGATATCACTATTCTTTATTTTAGCCTATATTACCAAAGAATAATAAAAACAGCATGACATTGGCATAACAGACACATATATCAATGAAATACACACCTGTTTTTTTTTTTTACAAACACAAAAAATACACACTGGAGAAAAGTTGGAATCATAAACAAATTTTACTTATAAAACTAGATAGTGGAATGTAAAACAATGAAAATGAAAACCTATTTATCACCCTGCACAAAACTCAAATCCAAACGGAGATCAAAAACCTCAAAATAAGGCATTATACTATAAATGTGATAGAAGAGAAAGTCAGGAATGGACTGGAAGTTAATGTCACAGGAAATGACTTTCTTAACAGAACTACAATAACACAGGCATTAAGACCAACAATTAATAAACAAGACCTCATGAAACTAAAAAGCTTCTGTTCAGCAAAGAACACTACCATTTGAGCAAAGAGGCAGTCTAAAAAGTGGGAGAAAATCTTTACCAATTGTACATCTGACAGAGGGTTAATATCTAAAATAGACACAGAAGTCAAAACCTGAACATCAAGAAA
Source organism: Peromyscus eremicus (assembly GCF_949786415.1). NCBI lineage: Eukaryota > Metazoa > Chordata > Mammalia > Rodentia > Cricetidae > Peromyscus > Peromyscus eremicus. The sequence goes on from NC_081422.1 coordinate 75,687,359, forward strand.
ATAACCCAGTGGGAAATTGGAGTTTAAAACTAAATAGATAGTTCTTAAAAGATGAAACGCACATGACTGAGAAACACTGAAAACAATGTTGAATATCCTTAGCCATCAGGGAAATACAAATTAAAACTATTATGAGATTTCATCTTAGCCCAGTCAGAACGGCCAAGACCAATAAAACAAACGACAGCTACTGCTAGTGAGTATGCAAGGAAAGGGGAACCCTCATCCATTGCTTGTGGGAGTGTAAACTAATACAGTCATCATAAAAATCAGTACAGAGGTTCTTCAGGAAGCTGAAAATAGATCAACCACAAAATTAAGCTATAACATTCAAGTATTTACACAAATGGTTTTACATCTTACCACAGAGTTTTTGTTCATCCTATTCATTGCTGCTCTATTCACTATACCAACAAATTGGAAACAACCTGGATGTCCATCAGCTAATAAATGAATAATAAAAATGTAGCACAGTTATCCAATGGATTATTATTCAGTGATTAAGAAAAATTATATTTGCAGGTAAATGGATAGAAGTAGAAAAAATCATTCTGTGTGAGGTAATCTAGAACCAGAATTGACAAACACTGTATTTTTTCTTATATGTTGGTGTTACCATGTATGCTTTAGGTATACCTATTTCATTTAAAATATCCACTGGTGTTAAGTAGCTAGTAAGGGACCAGGAAGGGAAGAGGGAAAATCTTCCAAGGAAGGGGAAGTAGAATATAGTTTTATAAAGGGAAACGGAAGATGTTTGAACAGAAGGATTAAAGGTAGTGAGGAAGGGGAGGGCAGGGTAGGAGAGGGATTATGGAGAGGTAAATCTGTCACTGAAGGTCTTTTGAAAAGCCATATAAAAACCTACAACTGTAGAACCTTCCTAAAATGCATACATATATGAAGTTGACCATAGTCAGTGCTTTACACCTAAAATGGACTTGGATAAATTCTGTTTGTCGCAACTAAAATCACTTATTGCCTCAGAAAGTGGTGATAATTTTAGGGCTGAAAACTGGCCTTAAATAAAAATTGGGATTTTTTTTTTTATTTTCGTTGTTCTGGAGATATAGTAAGACTTTAACTTCTATTAAAAGATAAAATGGTGACCGGGCGGTGGTGGCGCACGCCTTTAATCCCAGCACTCGGGAGGCAGAGCCAGGAGGATCTCTATGAGTTCAAGGCCGGCCTGGGCTACCAAGTGAGTTCCAGGAAAGGCACAAAGCTACACAGAGAAACCCTGTCTCGGAAAAAAAAAAAAAAAAAAAAAAAGATAAAATGGTGACATGGTCATACCATGTTCTGGTCCAAAAGGTTTCCCTATTAATAGCTAGAGTCACTTGGTATTAAATGACTTTTGATGACAAGACTTCAAAGATTCAAGGTCTATTTCTGTAAAGCAATGTTAGGAAGTTTAGCTAGATGAGTGGTTCTCAACCTTCCTAATGCTGTGACCCTTTAATACAGTTCTTCATACTGTGGTGACCCTATCCATAAAATTATTTTTGATGCTACTTCATAACTGTAATTTTCCTGCTGTTATGAGTTGTAATGTAAATATCTGATATGCAGGATATCTGATCTGTGAAAAGGTTATTTGACTGAAAGGAGTGGTGACCCACAGGTTGAGAACTGCTGAGCTAGACCAATGGCTTCTAACTACAGGAGTAACAGAGAAAGAAGATGGCAATTCAGAGCTGCATTACTTTTCCAAAGCAGATTCAGAAAAATAACAGGTTTTTTTTTTTGTGTTGGGCTAAATGAATTTCTTCTGGTTTTCAACCATAGAAATGAACATGTAAAAACTAGTTATAATATAATACCATAATTGTCTATTAACAGCATCATACATTGCAATTTTGCCAAATCTCATGTAAATATTTGAAATATGTGCCCCAAGAACTGGAGGCAGGATTTGTGGGCAGATGGGTGTTGCTTAATGTAGAGGTTTGGAACCGTGATGGCATAGGCTCAGATGTGGCCTAGGCACAGGTTCAGAGGTTCCTTATGTTGATGTGTTTGTACTTGAGGGCTCCAGGCTTTTAGCATTTTAGTACTAATGAAAAGTGATGGAAATCCTGCAGAAAGAAGGACCACTCTTACAGATAATGCTCGCTTCCAGTGATGAGTGCACCTCTTTTTCCTGCATTCTCTGGACATTAGGCAGATGGGGTTGCTATAGTTTCATTTGAAGACCCTGAACAACTTTGTCCCCGCAGTAACCCTGCAAAGTGAAGCAGAAGTACATCCAGCTGCAGTATCAGTAAAATGAAGTTAACTAAAAAATGACCAAAAAGAGCTAACCTAGAATTTGGGTTCCTCGGGGTCACTACCATCCAGACTCCCACGATCCTACTAATCCTCATCTTTTGAGAATCATTATACTGTCCAAAGTGGTGATTTAAGCTTCAGTCCTATATCTAATACTAGAAACCAGGAGAGAAAGTGGCATGGAAAGATGTCAATAACCTCATCCCAGTCTTTGAGATCTTCTTGCAAACAGTACACAATTTTATAGGCTTCTCATTGGCAAGAGTGGCATATAGCAAACCTAAATACAAAAAAAGGGATGAGAAAGGTATTATTTCTATAGGGCACACAGTCTGTAAAATGTCAAGTACAGAGGCTGGTATATCCTGGGGTCTTCAGGACTCTGCCTGAAATAGCAAGCCCTAGATTCAGTGAGAGATTCTGCCTCAAAAATTAAATTGGGAATTCATAAAAGAAGAAACCTGGCATTGGACACTGGCTAATAGAAATGAACAAATGCTCAAGTATGCATGCATGTTTGTGCATACACACACACACACACACACACACACACACACATTAGTGACTTATGCTAAGTAAGTTTGTTGTAAGAAAATTACTTTTAGAAACAAGAGAAGTAATGGGGAAAAAGACAAATAATCACATTTTTAAATTATTGATTTTATTTTTTGAGATTATAATATAATTACATCATTTCTCCTTCCCTTTGTTTCTTCCAAACCCTCCCATATATTCCTCCTTACACTTTTCAAATTCACAACCATCTTTCATTAATTGTTGTTATATACCTATATGTATATATGTGTATATGTATATTCCTAAATATGTAAGTAGAACCTGCTCAATCTGTATAATGTTACTGGTATGTATGTTTTCAAGATGATTTGGTATTAAATAACCAATTGGAGGGCTTGGGGCAACTATTTCTCACACTCTCAGTGTTCCTTAGCTGCCTACAATGGTTAGTGTAGGGTTGAGGCTTCCTGGGCTTTCTCCAGTCCAAGTAATCAGGCCTAGTGTTGTTGTATTTGTATAACTCCTATTTAGTCAGCCATGGTGGTGAGACTTGATGGGTGTAGCCTCTGGCTTTCCCAGGAGATATACTCTCACAGAAAACTTGCTGTTCTCTCTTTCACAAGATTTCTGTGCCATCATTCACAGTGATACCTGAGCCTTGGATTTGAGAGTTGTGTTGTAGATTTATTCATTGCAACTGGCTTCCAAAACTTTGCATTTTATCTATGTTATGCATATTTACATATCTACATATAATGTGAAATTGGAAAGGTGACTCTGGGGAGATAGAAGAAGACATGTGGGAAGGGGATAAGGGAGGGTAGTGGGGTCTGAATGATAGTAAGGTACAATGATAAATGTATTAAAATGTCATAGTTAAATCCATTTTTGCACAATGACTAAAAAATAGTAATAACAACTAAATTTATGCCATAAATAAAGCAACAGAAACATTTGGCATAATATATATGTGAACTTGTTATATCAACATTCCTATTGACATATTGAAACCAGAATCCTAATTAATATTGAAATTTATATGAATTATAACCAGGAAGATAATCCTTCACCATAGAAAGATATACATGAATTTCTAAATGGTCTTATTAAATAAAAAACACGGAGCCAGATATAGCGGTGAAAACCTGAGAGATCAGGGAAATAAGGAAAGCCACCAGCCAACCTTACCGCACCAACTCTGCAGCTTCCAAATGCGAGTTACTTCCTGTCTATCCCCGCCTATATGCCTTGCTGTTCTGCCATCTGATTTGCTCTGTCTGTTCAGCTACATCACTTCCTCTTCCTGCCCAGCTCTGTTACTTCCTGTCTGTCTGAACAGACCTCCAGACTTCCATGGCTAACTAGTGTTGGCTCTGTTTCCAGTGTGGCCTTAAACTCACAGAGATCCAGACAGATTCCTGCCTGCCAAGTGATAGGATGAAAGGCCTGTGCTACCACTGCCTGACTTCTTTGTTTACTTATAATGCCTGTTCCTATTCCTCTGATCTCCAGGCAAGTTTTATTTACTAAAGCACAAATAAAATATCACCACAGGAAGAAGTATGCTTTGCAATAATGTTGTAGTCTCTATAGTAAAAAATTGAAAAGTGTTTGTGTGTGTGTGGGGGGTGTGTGTATGGGTGTGTGTGTGTGGCTTTGAGTAGTATACTGAGATAACTATGTCGTGGGTAAAAAGAAATAACTTTAGTATTTTAGAATGATTGGCCTCTACTGAACTACTTTCAGTATGACCTTACTTGACTCCTTTGAGTCAGGCTTGGTGACATACCTTTAACTCTAACATTTCAGAGGCACAGACAAGCAGATCTTTGTTAATTAAAGAACTGCCTAGTCTGTACAGTGAGTTATAGGCCAGCCAGGGCTATATAACAAGAACTTTCTCAAAAATAAACCAAAATCGAAACAAGAACCAACAACAACAACAAAACCAGAATTGATGCATGTGGTGTATCCATTCATTGTATGGACCACAAGTATAAGAACATCCGCCTGCCTGGAGCAGCAGCTTCTCAGAGGTTACATGGTAAGTGCTTAGAAGGAGGCAGATCAGTGTGCTGTGTTTCTGGGTGTAGCAGCTTCTTTAATCAAGAGCTAGAACAGCAAAAGACAAAATCATGTGTTTTTGTCTCAAGACTGCCAGTTATCTTCAGAAAGTAAAAGTCTTCTTTAGGGGTCTCCAGATTCATTTTAGTCAGAGCTGTGCATGTTCAAGTTTGAATGGGTTATCAAGGCACCAACTTTCCTATTTTCCATGTAAAGTAGAGTACAAAAATCTTACATCCAAAGACCACCCTTTCTGTATCGATGACGTCATCAAAATAATTTTATCATATAAAATCATATCTGCAGGGGAATAGCCATCTAAAGTGGAAAAAAAAAGCAAGCATGATAATTCCCAAAATCATGGTTTAATATGAGTGGTCTTGGTAGCTAGAAGACTCTCAGAAATAATATTGGATTAGCATAACCTTAATCAGGTGCTGAGTCTAGCCCAAGCTGTGTTCCAGATGGAAGCTCTTTCCTGGAGCACATCACCACAGCTCCAGGCACCTGGTATGCATTTCTGGTCTATTTTTTTCCATTTCTTTTCCAATTATCTGAAAACCCCAGAAGTTATTTGCTTCCATCTGACAGCAACAGCTGCACACATCCAGCATCCTGCAGTGGAGTTCTGACAGCCCTTCCTAACTGGGCCACAGAACCTATCAGTGAGTCCATAGGAACCTTCACTACCCCGCAATCACAAAAGCCCCATCCTGATCTACTTTACAGGTGGAATCCTGCTCAGAGAACATGATGAAAGGGAAAACAGGGGTCTGGATGGCCTTGAAAGACAAACGTCAGAAAACAAATGGACACAGCCACTTACATAAAGCTGGTACCTCAGAAGTTAAAGACATGCTGAGAGACCCCACTTTTCTTAGCCTGTGCTACCCTGTAAAGCAGAGCCTCATGCATGCATCGAGTTAATTTAGGAAGTGATCCCAAGAGGAAGTGATCCCAAGAAACAGCAGGGCAGTGCTGACAAAGTCAAATGTGAAAAGAGGGCAAAGGAAAATTTTGGTCAACCCACAGCATTTGGGCCTTCTGAGTTGTAAAGCACTGCCGGGCTAGGAACAGGCAGAACAGTTTGTTCTTCAGCTCAGTTTCCCATCGGTCAAACTTTGCAATTGTAAATTGTAAAATACGAAATCTCAATTGATTTCCACAAGGTTCCATCTTACAGCATCAGTCACCTAAAGTAAAAAGTATGTAGTACTGTTGGGCTTTTGTGGATCTGTCTGTATGACTCAAAACTGTTCACGTGAGCATACATCTAGCACCATACATCTTCAATTACTTACAGGATAGCAAGAGGCCATTAGTTCCCCTTCATTCCTAGAATGTACGTGTATAAACTGTGGGTGTATGCTGTAGCTTCCTCACACTTGGGCATCAAAAGAACTTAGGGCAGTGGTTCTCAGCCTTCCTACTGCTGCAACCTGTTAATACAATTCCTCATGTTGTGACAGCTCCCAACCATAAAATTATTTAACTGCCACTTCATAATTGTAATTTTGTTACTGTTGTGAACTAAAGTGTAAATATCGGATGTGCGACCCCAAGGGGGTCGTGACCCACAGGTTGAGAATAAGTGGCTTAAGGGCAAGCGCTGGGGTCTGAGCACTGCAACATAGACAAAAGTACATTTCAGTTGGTTCCAGAGGACTATGGGGAATAATAGGTGGATTGAACGAGTGAAATGGTTTACTGAACCTTTAGATGAAACTTCTAGAAAAATCTTTTTTTGCAAACTCTGACTCAAAAGTAGAAGATCAAATACTTGTTAAAATTCCTTGGGTTTTCAAGATAAATAACACATTTGGATGTGCTATTGCAACCCATTTACTGAATGACCCAAGGGCTGGCAGTTTTTAATGGGTCCCACCCAAAAGAGGGTTCTCTGCTGTGACTGGTATGACTAGACCACAGATGCCATGTTCTTGAAATATCTATGCCAGATTGTGATGCTGAATAATGACTCTTGCAATCTTGGTAGAAAATGTATAGCAGATGTCCCTAAAGTTTGAAAGCAAATATTCTCCTCTTGAAAGGCATTTGAGTTCCAACAAAACATGGGAAACTTAACTTCAGTAAATAGCCAAGAGCTTGGAGTATCCTTTATGATCTGGGTATTATCTGAGCAAACCACTCAAATATAGTACCAACTATAGCCTAACAAGAGAATCCCTTATATGTGAGACCAAGTGTAGGTAGGTGCCAACTTCATATGTGACCTTCATTACTGGGTTATCCTGAGAATGCTGTGCCTAAATCTCTACTACCAGACAAGCCTTGAGCCTCGTCTTGGATCTCATGGAGTTCCATAGACCTGTAGAAAGAGAAGAAAACAGGTGAACCTGTATGATAGACTGTTCACCGGAGCACAGAGATACTTGATCAGAGCAGGATTCTATGGAGAAACAGCCCAACTCATGTGGCTTCAGAGGGCACTGAAGGTGGGAAATATTAATGGGAAACACAAGCTCCACTTACTGTTCCCATGGTTCATTGACCCCCTAGGTCACTTGTGATAGACTCAGAGCTTACAATAAGCAAGACTGAACAACTAGAGACAAGATACTTTGAGGATAGATTATGGAGAGAAAATAGGTCTTAAACATAAGCACACTTTGATTTTAAATACACACTTTAAAAGTATGTCCTCTACAAAAGAGGCTTACAATAATCAAACGTATATGACACTTTAGCCCATGGATGCTAAGATGCTAATCTACATTGCTGTGCAGCCAACTCTACCAAGGCAGCGAAATGGGTAGGAACAGGTGCTACACGTTGGCTCAGTGACACCAGTTCCCCTCATCAAAGCTGACCTGACTTTATCTTTACCTAACATTGATGCTCTAATAAATAAGTAGCCTTAGGGGACCAGTTAGCCAACCTGATGAGTGGCGAATTGTACTAGAAAGGTTTTTCACATAAATTCCATAGCAATTTGTCCTCACTGGAATAGTTAGTCCATGTGGATTTGGAATTTTCTTCCTCTGTTTATCAGTCTTCTGACAGTAATACCATCAGCAAGTTTTATCCAATTTCATGTAAAACCTCATGTTTTCCCACTCAGAATTTTTGTGACTTAGAATATATATATATATATATATATATATTATATATATATATATATATATATATATATATTATATATATGGCAAATAGAAAAACAGAAACACACAATGAAACAAACACACAAACACATATAGCCATGAACACAATGCTCACATTTTATTATCTTCTTGGGGAAACACTTATTATCAATTTAAAAGAGAGTTTCTGAATCCTGTATGTTGTTATCTAAATATACAGCTATGATAAACGCATTTACACAGTAAAGTATATCTTGTTTCTTTACCCATTGAACATTATCTTTACAAAGATAATAAAATGTATAGTAAAATGAGTCTAGAAAATTTCTAGCTATCTCCAAACCCTAGAGCACTGCAAATTCCCCACTGAGATCCCACTACAGAAGCACAAGTCACCCCGGGGTCCCAAACACCTTTGGAATGAAAGTTCTTTAAAATGTTTTGAATGATGTGATAGAAAGAACCAGAAACATTGGGTCACATTAAAAATATTTGGAATATTTTTTGGAGATGGCACATGAGAGACTATTAATGTCAAATATGGTTTCAATATCATTTCCTACAGGTGAATAAAAACTAGAAACAGTAGTTTAGTATTACCAATATGCATGTAGCTGAATTAAAATATACAAGATATCTATGATAACATGCATATATTATTTTGTTTTCAGATCATATGCATTCACCTTAACTACTAAAATAAAATAAAACAAAAACAAAAAAATTTTCTCAACTGGTTGTTATTAAATTTACAAAATCTAATTTCTGCCTGCTCACTATTTCTTTGTGAAAAAAACATACCACAGACAGAGCCAATTAAATGTATACACATGTTTGCATGATCAAGGGACTGGCATTATTTATGGATTTATTGGGTTGTTTTATTACTTTATTATGTTATTGTAACGAAAGAGCTAATTTTCATTTCATCACTTAACCGATGTGTGCTTTCGGATAGGTACTGATTCATGGTTTTTGTTTTCTTTCCCTTTCCCTAGGACATCACAGAACAACAAAGAATGCAGGTCATCATCTGAGAAGAGTTGGAACTGGAGAAGAGCTGGGTGGGTGGCTGGAGGAGTAGTAGCTGGGATGTGGGAGGAATAACAGCTAAGTTTCCTGTGGTAGATGATAATTCATCAGAATAATGGACAGTCATGTTAAGGGTTTTCATTCTAACTCTGATATAGTTTGCCACTTTAAAGTTATAAAAATCTTAATCTTTAGATAACTAGATATATTATTGTGTCTGGTACAGTTAAAAGTATCATTGTCAATTGTTTAGTCCACCAACTAAGGTAGAGAAAAAATGGCATACATAGTCACCCTGGATGTATAGGGTGCATCGGTTTATACAGCAAGAATCACCGTACCCAAATGCTGCAGCTTTAGCTTCGAGTTTGACAGAGTTACACTGGTCTTTTGTCAGTAATCTTCAAACTAGATAAGTCTCTCATCACTGACATCCAGCTCCATGAGATTTTACAGCCTATAATTCACTGTCACTCTGTATTGTAGAAAGCTCAGTAGCATCTTATGATGATTGAATCCCACTATGCATACCAATAGTATCCCAGTTTGGTAAGCAACATTATCATAAAGACTTCCAAATGTTCCCTTTGGGGAAAGTGTTCACTATTGAGAGCCACTGCATTAGACATATTAAGCAAATTAAAAACTTGCAAATCTTACAGACACAAACTGTGAAAAAATGTTAGGCTTTTCCCATTCTATTAACATTTAAGTTGACCCAACTAGTAATTGGCACGTGTAAATCCAGTTTGTTTACTCCCATAGTACAAACACTTTTCAGAGTACTTGCAATGAAATATAGAATTCACATTGGTGAGTGAATGATAAGAGTATCGAGAATATGGAAATATTGATGTGGAGTATTTGTGAAGAACTGGTTCTATTTCTAATATGTGGCTGCTACTTAGTTACTAATTTACTCTATTATAACACTTGGGAATATGATATATATTTCTGAGGAAGTCAGCCATGTTTGCAGTTTTCACCCATCAACTTTCAACTTCCTATGTTTACAATAAGCTAGGAGTTTGGCAAGGCATTGTTGCACACCCTGTAATTCCAGCACTTGGGAGACGAAGGTCAAAGAATCACAAATTTGAAGCTAGTCTTGCTCCATGTTAACACTGTCTTATTTTTCTTTCTGTTGCTGTGATAAAACACCATTGCCAAAAACAACTCAGGGAGGAAAGGGCTTATTCCAGCTTATAATTTATAGTCCATCACTGAGAGAAGGAACCTCTTCAAACCAGGAACCTGAAGGCGGGAATTGAAGCAGAAGCCATAGAGGAGTGCTGCTTAATGGCTTGCCCCTCCTGGCCTGCTTAGTTTGCTTTCTTATATATCCCAGCCCACAGTGAGCTGAACCCCCCCTACATCAGTCATTAATCAAGAAAATATTCTATCAACTTGGCTAAAGGCTAGTCTAACCAGGGCATTTTCTCAGTCGGGATTCCCTCTTATCAGGCAACTCCAGATTGTGTCAAGCTGCAAAAATAAATAAATAAGTAAATAAAAATAAAAAATAAAAATAAAAAAGATAACCAACACAGACTGTTTGTCTCAGAAAACCCAAAATAATGAAATGAATGAATGAAATGAAATTGTGACAAAGGTCATGTAAATGATTTGGTCATGCCAGTGAAGTGAGTTCATAACAAAGCAGGAATAGTGGTCAATGTGGCAAATCTTTCGATTTTGTTGTGGTTTGCTTTAGTGTGCAGCTACATTTTTTTCAAACCTGAGGACAGCTGTTTTTAGGGCAGTTAAGCATTGGCATGATAAGGTAGAAACTTACTTCTTATTCGTTATTTTTATGTGAACCTGAGAAAATTATATTCATTTCCTAATGTTTGGGGGTTTTCTTACGTCTGAAGGGCTTCTTTATTTTAATAGAGAAAATGGAAAACAAAAATTCTCAAAGCCCGGAGATATTCATTTCTTAAATGTGCTGTGTTTTCCTAATTTCATTGAAGACTCTAATTTATCAATCTGTTAAAATTTCCAAATAGCCACTTATAAATGTTGCAAGCTCCTAAATATAAAAAGTTTTAAATTCCCATAATTTGAAGAAAGAATATTGTGCTCTGAAGACTTTGTGTGCTGAATTCAGAAAAAAATTAGATCTAAAAATAAGTAAAAAAGAAAATTAAGGTCTCAAAAGTTATACATTTTAATTCTCAGACAGTATTGGTTAGCATACTATGTGGTGGGGATGAGGATTCACAGATACTCTTACATGTTGTTTGTAAAATTTTAATTAATTACAACCTTCACAGAGGACCACTTTATAAACACAAACATAGCAAACATAGGTTGCATACATCTGAGAAATACTATTTCTAGCAATTTACCTCATAAACATACTTATCTGTGAGAGAAGTACTCATTGAAGCATTATATGTAATACCTAAAGACTAGAAACATTTAATATCACCAACTGACAATTGGGGAAATAGATTAAGATTCATTCTTACCTATTGTAAGAGAATGAAACATAATTCTATTTAGTGATAAGAAATGATCTAATGTTAAATATCTAAAGATGTAAAATTATGCTAACATTTCTGACTCTGTATATTGATGCTAAATCTGTCAATACAAATATGCATGGTTGTCCATATACTAAGAATATCTGGCAGAATACACAAGCTATAGTTGGAATTTTTTCTTTGGGCTGTCAACCAGCTCCCAAATAAAGACATGGATTATTATTATTAATTATGAATTCCTGGCCTTAACTTAGGCTTTTCCCACTAGCTTTTTAAACTTAATTTAACCTATTTCTATTCATCTATGTTTTGCCTCAGGGCTTTTTATCTTTCTTTCATTCTGTATGTCCTACTTTCCTTCTTCTTCCATGTCTGGCTGGCCCCTAGTGTCTCCCTGGCATCTCTTTTTCTTTCTTCCCAGAGCCTAAATTCGGACTCCTACTCTTCCTGCCCAGAAGCCTTGCCTATAACTCCTCCCTTGCTAGTGGCCATTCAGCCTTTTATTAGATCAATCAGGTGCCTTAGGCTGGCAAAGTAAAACAGTAACACATCTTTATCTAATTAAACAAATGCAGCATATCTTTGCATAGTAAAAAATTTTCCACATTTCCCTTGTTTTGTCTAAATAAAAAGAAAGATGTTTAACATAGTAAGATTATATACAATAAGAACAATTATCAAGTAAGAATTACATTTAAAATTTCCAGTCCATCTGCATTTGGCAAATTCAGAGAAAATACTCCATTATCCATCCTATCTTGGTGAGGCCAATGTTGTGTACCTAATTTACTTTCTATCCTAACTTGTATTACCAACCCAAAATTATCTTTTTAGACCTCAAAACATTTTCTTAGATAAACAATTTAAGCTTTTATATTTCTCAACCTTATAAACTTTATATCTTTTATGCAAGTTTCTTTTCTGAATTTGGTAACAAGAAAAACTGTAACTATAACTAGCTCACCTTCAACATCCTCAGAGACCAGAGAAGGATATATTACCTAAGTAAACAGGAAGTGCAGAGCAAGCAACTTCCAAAACTACAAAAAATGGCAAAAATGTCTAGCTGCCTGGACAGGCTGTCCATCTTCAGCCTACAGGCCTAGAATATCTGTCAGACTTTTCGGTGAAGCAGGAATTTTGAAGGGCTGTCCCACCTTTTCTTGGCAAAGTTCAGCAGTCAGTCAACTTTATAAGTTTGTTTGGACTGTATAACCAAAACTATCCATGCCATATGAAAGAATGGCATGTAATAATGAGTCATGAGGAGTCTGTAACCAACAAGATTTATCATGTCTCATCCAGTCTCAGAGCTGTTCTCATGTCAAGAGTTCAGCATATATGATGCTTGTCTTGGAAAATTTCTAAGTTTCTTTCTTTATGTTTTTAGCCAAGATTTTCAGGGGTTCTCCCCCAATCAAATCTGGTCTCTATTAATTTTGGAGGAACGCACAGCCTTTCATTTCTTATGGAAGCAAAAGCATTCTCCTCCAATGCAATACAGTTTCTGAATTCCATTTTAAAGTTAAGACATATTATATTATTTACTTTTTCTTTAAAGACTTACTTAAATTTTTAAACTATTTATTTTTTCTTATAGCTGTCTATACCCATTTTCTTTCTTTCTTAAGCACCTATGCACACTATAACCTGTTTAAAGGGGTTTTTGTTGTTGTTGTTGTTGTTTCTAGTTTGGACATTTTACTGTGCACCTGTAATGTTCTCTGACCATGTAAGTCAAACTTTACACTACTAAGTGGCAGGTAGACACTGTGCTATGTGGCTTTGAAAGTTGGCTCCACCCTCTCATTGGATCCTTAACCAAGCCATAAGCCTACAGGCCTGGCAGAGAGCTAAGTTTAACTGTGAGCTGCATTTAACCACCCTAGCTCTAGGCAGTTGGTGCCTGCACTGTGGCAGGTATTTTTGTTTAGCTTGCTGTTTCTGCTTAGCATGCTGGCTGCTCAAGTACTCTACTTCACAACAGTGCCTCTTAAAGGAGCCATATCCTTTTCTTATTTTCTTTTAAGTTTTCTCAGGCACTATGTGGAAATTCAGGCCCCACATTGAGATCGATTTTTGGATTCCTTTGGGCTGCCAAGAGATCCCAAATTAAAGACATGGAGACTTATTATTAATTATGAATGCTTTGCCTTACCTTAGGCTTGCCCCACTAGCTCTTTTAACTTAATTTAACCTGTTTCTATTTATGTACAGTTTGCCTTGAGGGTCTTACCTTTCATTCTGTATGTCCTACTTTCCTGCTTCTTCTGTGTCTATCTCTCTGGCCCCTGGCATCTCTTTTCTTTCTTCCCTGAGCCTAAATTTCCCCTCCTACTTACTCTCCCTGCCCAGAAGTCCTACTTATGCCTCCTACCTTGCTATTGGCCATTCATCTTTTTATTAGACCAATTAGGTGCCTTAAGCAGGCAAGGTAAAACAGCAACACATCTTTACATAATTAAACAAACATTTTGCAAAAACAAACAAATGAAATGATGTGAAACAAAAATAAAGAAAACTGGAATCCTAATGTAGAATAAAGAGACGTAAATCATTATTGCAAATTATTCTTTTGTAGTTTGAATTTAAGAGAGTAAAATAACCCCTTTGTGTCCCAAAGTTGCCCCAAACCCAGACTGTCCAGATCCTGCAAAGATACAAGACATGTCTCCCTTCAGGAACTCCTGAACCCCAGGAACTAATGGCAGCCCCTGTCCCTAACTTTCTTTGCCTTCTGAAATTCAGCAAGTGTTGTATTTCATTTTCTTTCTGGAACATTCTTCCAACTAAAGAGATATTTTATGGAGACAAAGCAGCAGACTAGCTTTGTCAATGCCAGGTTCACAGGAACAATATTGCTTACCCTCACACCAACTAGATCAGCTAGTTGCTACCAACAGGGCCAAGAGTTTGTCTAGAACCAGAATCTAGTTGTTTGTCCTTAGTTCTCCTTTGCTTAAAGACTGAATGACTGTGTGGAAGAAATAGTAGAGTAATAGCTGATGGTCTCCACACATTTATTGTAACATGTAAATTTCCACTTTTGTTAGGTATTACTTTGTTTCCTCATTATATGATAAGGGATTGAGATTGAAGAGAAAATAGCCACACAATGACAGCCCAAGTGTTCAGAAATAAATGAAATACGAAGAGAGGTACTGAAACCCTCCCATGCTCATGGATAGGCAGGACTAACATAGTAAAAATGGCAATCTTACCAAAAGCAATCTACAGATTCAATGCAATCCCCATCAAAATACCAACACAATTCTTCACAGACCTGGAAAGAATAATACTCAACTTCATATGGAAAAACAAAAAACCCAGGATAGCCAAAAGAATCCTGTACAATAACACAACCTCTGGAGGCATCACGATCCCTGACTTCAAGCTGTACTATAGAGCTACAGTAATAAAAACAGCTTGGTACTGGCATAAAAACCGACATGTGGACCAATGGAATCGAATTGAAGACCCTGATATTAATCCGCACACCTATGAACAAATAATTTTTGACAAAGAAGCCAAAAGTGCACAATGGAAAAAAGAAAGCATCTTCAACAAATGGTGCTGGCAAAACTGGATATCAACATGTAGAAGGCTGCAAATAGATCCATATCTATCACCGTGCACAAAACTTAAGTCCAAGTGGATCAAGGACCTCAACATAAATCCAGCTACTCTGAACCTGCTAGAAGAGAAAGTAGGAAGTAGTCTTGAACACATTGGCATAGGAGACCACTTTCTAAATAGAACACCAGTAGCACAGACACTGAGAGAAACAATCAATCAATGGGACCTCTTGAAACTGAGAAGCTTTTGTAGGGCAAAGGATACGGTCAACAAAGCAAAGCGACAGCCTACAGAATGGGAAAAGATCTTCACCAATCCCACATCTGACAGAGGACTGATATCCAGAATATATAAGGAACTCAAGAAATTAGACATCAAAATGCCCAACAGTCCAATTAAGAAATGGGCTATAGAACTAAACAGAGAATTCTCAACAGAGGAAACTCAAATGGCTGAAAGACATTTAAGGAATTGCTCAACATCCCTAATCATCAGGGAAATGCAAATCAAAACAACTCTGAGATACCACCTTACGCCTGTCAGAATGGCTAAGATCAAAAACACTGAAGACACCTTATGCTGGAGAGGATGTGGAGCTAGGGGAACTCTCCTCCACTGCTGGTGGGAATGCAAGCTTGTACAACCACTTTGGAAATCAATATGGCGATTTCTTAGAAAATTGGGAATCCATCTCCCCCAAGATCCAGCTATACCACTCTTGGGCATATACCCAAGGAATGCTCAACCACACCACAAGAGCACTTGTTCAGCTATGTTCATATCAGCGTTGTTTGTAATAGCCAGAACATGGAAACAACCTAGATGCCCTTCAACTGAAGAATGGATAAACAAAATGTGGTACATATACACAATGGAATACTACTCAGCAGAGAAAAACAATGACATCATGAGGTTTGCAGACAAATGGATGGATCTAGAAAAAATCATCCTGAGTGAGGTATCCCAGACTCAGAAAGACAAACATGGTATGTACTCACTCATAACAGGATACTAGATGTGGAACAAGGATGACTGGACTGCTACTCACATCACCAGGCAGGCTACCTGGAAGACAGGACCCCAAGAAAGACACAGGGATCGCCCAACGACAGAGAAATGGAATGAGATCTACATGAACAGCCTGGACAGGAGTGGGGGTAGTGAAGGGCGAGGGTCGAGGGAAAGAGAGCTTGGGTGAGTGGGAGATCCCAGCTGGATCAAAAACAGAGAGGGAGAACAAGGAATAGGAGACCATGGTAAATGAAGACCACATGAGAATAGGAAGAAACAAAGTGCTAGAGAGGCCCACAGAAATCCACAAAGATACCCCCACAACAGACTGCTGGCAATGGTCGAGAGACAATCCGAACTGACCTACTCTGGTGATGGGATGGCCAAACACCCTAATTGTCGTGCTAGAAACCTCATCCAACTACTGATGGACCTGGAGGCAGAGATCCATGACTAGGCCCCAGGTGGATCTCTGGGAGTCCAATTAGCGAGAATGAGGAGGGTTTATATGAGAGAGAATTGTTGAGACCAAGGTCGGATAAAGCACAGAGACAAATAGCCAAACAAACGGAAACACATGAAATATGAACCAATGACTGAGGGGTCACCAACTGGATCAGGCCCTCTGAGTGGGTGAGACAGTTGATTGGCCTGATCTGTTTGGGAGGCATCCAGGCAGTGGGACCGGGTCCTGTGCTCATTGCATGAGTTGGCTGTTTGAAACCTGGGGCCTATGCAGGGTCCCTTGGCTCAGCATGGGAGGAGGGGACTGGACCTACCTGGACTGAGTCCACCAGGTTGATCTCAGTCTGTGGGGAAGGCTTTGCCCTGGAGGAGATTGGAATGGGGGGCGGGCTGGGGGGAAGGTGAGGGGGGCGGGGGGGGGGGGAGAACAAGGGAATCTGTGGCTGATATGTAGAACTGAATTGTATTGCAAAATAAAAATTAAAAAAAAAAAAAAACATTTTAAAAGGTAGATAAATAAATGTTTTTATTTGATCTCATTTTATTTTAAAATACAAAAATTTTTAATTATCCATTAAAAAAGAAAAACACCTGTGTTCATATTTCACATACTTTAGATGAAGAAATGCCATATAACATGCTAAAAAGAAAAACAAAGCAGCAAGGTCCTGTATAAACTGGGAAAATACTGATGTTACTACTAATTTTGCACTTTCACCCTAGGCTGAATTCAATTGACATGAACCTCTTTCTGCCAACCTTTGAATTGACTCAGGGAATCTTTATTCCATGAACCAGGATGATGCTAGTTTGTGCTATTTACAGCTTAATACCTTACACCTTAAAGGTACCTGCAGTGTTACAAATGGCTTGACATATCAATTAGTTTGTAAGGAGTGTAAAAAGTCCTGTGAGTGTTTGAGGCCAGACACAATTTGCTTAGAAAGTCAATCGCTAGTCTGTATGGAATACAAGTCCATAGGATTCAAAACAACCTAAGAAACTTGACCTCAAAAATGTTCAGAAAACAGCTATTGTCTAAAGGCTAGTACTCCTGACCCAATGCCATCCCAGAGAAGAGTCTTCAGTGTCCACTATAGACATGATTAGAAGGGGAAGTTTTAGTCTTTCTGGAAGAACTGTCCAAGTGAGGTATCCCATGGCTTCCCTGCTGACTTGTGTGGCAAGTATACTTGGCTCAACCACCAACAGGCAAGGAACTCACCACTCCTCAACCCAGAAGGTGAACTTAGAAACCCCCTAAGTTCACCACATTTGGCCTCTATAATGCAACCCACTTGAATGTGCTGTGCTGACACACTTTTGTGTCCTGGGTGAAGCCAGGTGGTTCTTTTTGAGCAGCTTGGATCACACTCCAGCTATGACATCTTCTCTTCTCTGGGCTCTCCACTGTAGGTCATTGTCACCTGTCCTGATAAAACAGGGATATGGAGCAGATAACCAAGGAGAGTTCCTCTCTCCAGACCTTGCTAAAATATTCAAGTCCTGCAATCCAGGGCTTGTTTACACTGAATCACCTTTTCCTCTCTGCAGAAAGCACAGTGAAGGCACTTGTCCAAGCTGCCCCTGTCCCTTTGCCTATTGACTGACCTCAGTGTTTCCCCCATTCTCTCCATAGGATGGTAGTGTTCTCCCCAGGGTACTATGCATAAGCAAACTGGAAAACTTTGGTTTCCCTTTCCCCATCAAGGTATGGCTTTGTCACACTGTCTTCACCTCTCCAATGAAAAAATAAATGTACAGGTGAAGGGGGTGGATGGCTGGCCACCTCAACAGTGGTGCTTAAAAGCACTGAGCCCAGAACTGGTATTTCTGTTTGTTAACTTCCTAACTCACTCACTTTCATTATTCTTCACATGAAAAGTATGATTCACAAGGGCACAGAAATATAATGTGATAATCATGAAGGCCCACATTTTCTGAGTAACTATCAGGGGTTTTACCTTGTTTAGTGCTGTGCATATATATACATGTTCAAGGTATATAATTCAAAGATTATTTGTATTTTAGAAAACAGAACTGTCTCTGACCACAAAGCCACTTTCTATTTCATTTTATAAACAATTCACAGTCACAGTTCAAACACAAAAACCTTCAAAAACTCAGTGCACCAAGACCTGCCTTCCTTAAGTGACACGAATCTCATCGTTGAAGAAATATATTAAAATGGAAGCCACCACTTAGAGTTACCCCCAAGACTTACACAATCAGAAAGGAAGTCATCCTGATTTTCCTTCAAATGCTCATTTCAATCTTAAATGAATACAAAGTGTGAGTTTTATACCCTAGTCAGTATGATTCAGAAATCAAACCAATCCACTATAGACAGCTCTATCGAAACAGTCATACTTGCCCTGCAAAAATGTGTTAATGTATAGCACTTAATCACACAAAAAAATCAAAATTTCCCTTCCTTTATGCTCTATAAATGATGCAGTAACTGCTGTGAGCAGAGCTTTCTACTACCTTGGTTTGGCACCTCCTGGTTCACAAACTTCTTTGTACATACAAAGAAAAAACTTTTGAAGTCCTATAACTTGTTCTGATTTTATTTTTGACAGCATAGAAATCAAAGATTCTTCTTCATATGCTGGAGGAAAAAATCCAAGGCACAGATAAGTGACAGTTTTGAACTATTTAATTTTCATGAATCTACAAGGGAAACTGGCAGAATCTCAGAAGAAGAAAACATATGCAGTCTTTCCTTCTTTTCTTGTTTCACTTATACACACACTAGACCTTGGGGTTTTGGGCAATCAGTCAATGCTTTTACTGTAACACACTGTTCCAAGTATTTTTACCTGGAATGTGTAAAACAAGGCAATAAAGTATAACTATCTCTTACTTACAGATGAGAACAATAAAACCATAGAGGTACTAAGCAACTGACAATAGTATTACTCCAGCATAGCTTTGGGGCTCTATACTTAATTTGTCACATATGATACATTGTTGTTGTAATAGATCACCTGTTGATAACTTGATCCCCAATATTACAGTACAAAGAGGGGAAGCCTTCAGTAAGTGATTTGATCATAATGGCTGACTTCATCAACAGAATAATGTATGCATGGAGCCATAGCTTATGTGAATATTGCAAGTTTCTAGACATTTTAGGAAGACCCTAAAGTAGGGTCTTGTTAAAGAAAATGGGTCTTTGGAGTGTCCCCAGGCCTCCTTCCCTCTTTCTGCTTCCTGTCTTTTCATACTCTTTCCATCATGATACGGGCCTCATCATGGCCCAGAACTAATGGAGCCCTGTGTTTCAGGTGATAAACACTCTGAAACCCTGAGACAAAATGAATATTTTCTCCTTTAAGTTAGTTTCTCCAATATTAAGTCATAATAACAGAAATTTAACAACACAATCATAAACTTAAGTACTTACCCTTTTTCCAATGAAGAGATCCCACAAGATATAGTCAGGAAAACACAGGAACCATACATAAACCACCATCACATTAGACCTTGAACTTTTTTTATGAATTGCACAAATACAGTTATGCAGTCTGTAAGGAAAGAGAAAACCCTTACCAAGTCATTGGGCAGCTCTCACATCGAAGCTAGGAGAGAGTCTGAAAATCCAAATCTCCCAGGGAGAAGGCATAGATAATGTTTGGGGTGAATGTTTTCTCTGCTGTGATAGCTAAAAGACTATATATATATATTCCAAAGCAGAGCATGAAATCAGATCATGCCCAATGTTTTTGCCCACCAAATTGTAATAGATTTGTGAGTACTGATTTTTTTTTTCATGAGAAACAACCTCTTAGAAGCAAGGTGTGGGATTTTGAAAAGAGGTTGGCTTGAGATTCTGAGCTACTTTGTGTCATTTGAATTGCTCAAAACATAACAAATTATAGAGGATCCTAGGATCTTCTAGTTAAAAAGAAAAAAATCCACCAAGGGACCCAATGGCTGTGGGAAGCACCTTTTTGGCTTAGAGGAAAACTGGAATTGTGCCAGAGATTGATGCAAGCTGATAAACACTACTAAGAGGTGAGGAATATTTTGAAGGTCTCCAGTCCCTGTTGCTTTGACTCTGCTCTAACAACGCCCCAAGCAGTTAAGAGTGAGGATTGGAGCGGGGGCAGGGGAAGTGGGGGAAAGCAATGGGAGGAGATGAGGGAGGGGAAACTGTGGTTGGTATTAAAATAAATGAATACATTTAATGAATAATAAAAAAGTAGAATTTCTCATGAGATTCCCTCTCCTGTAACTGCTCTTGCTTCACTCTCTGCAGCTTCCATGGTTGTATTGGGATATATAATACTAGACAAAGCCTTTTCACCATAAAAATGAAACGGTTTCCTGCAAAAATATTTCAGGTCAAATGTCTCTTTAGGGCACAAACCAGTCCACTATACCCCCTCCCCCACAGAACAACCTCAATTACCTGTTCTGATAAACAGGTAATAACAGAATGACTTCTGTTTATCGGAGACATCGGTCATCAACGGTAGTGTTGAGAATTTGAGACAGATACTCTATGCAGCTCAAGACAAAAAAATATGTATTGCTGGAGTCATTTTAGAAGACATTTGTTTACCCTTTCCTTAGGGTTTCTTAAAATGGACTGGGTTAGAAAACTCCTGTAGTAAAGTCCTCTTGGATTGCACCAAGATGTTTGGTGATGTCCTCTCAGTGTTCATTCACTCCTAGTCCAAGGGTATTGTCAAGATCAATCATGCCTCATGGGGATTTGCATTCTTTCCACTGCTTCAAACATCTAAAAAGCCATATCGAATAATTATCCTAACACTGCACAGTACTCACATCTGCAAGATCACTTTGGAGATGTTAAGGAATGCTGGGATAAGACTACAGCAAGGAAGACTATCAAAAAAGCACCCCCAAAGAGACCTAATATAGCACAAAAATCCATGCAAATTTTGATGATTAGCTCAGGAAACTCATCTTGACTAGTTTAGGGGAATAGTTATATGGAAAGCAGGCTACTTATTTAGCACTTCACTTGGCAAGCAATCTTGTCACAAAATCATATGAAAGTACCTTAATTAGAGAAATTAATGGATAATACTGTGTAATAGTCTAGCAAACATTAAGATGTAGGCTAAATTTAGATAGTAAATTTTCCATGGTGACCATAGTTAGGAAAACGTAAGACTATCATTCACAACTATTGGCTCATACTCTACTCCTTTTTCTTAGATAGGAAAAAAAAAACTCTTTCTATTCAATAAACCCTTTGTTTCCAAAATTATGTTTCAGATCAAAGACATTAGAAGATACCAATAATTCTTTCAGTTATTCCTTAAACAAGAATTCATTGTTCTTCCTCTTTTAGAACAAGATTCTCAACTTATATTTCTTAACTAGCTTTTGCTTTAGCGAAGATCATCATGAGAGCGGGTCTAGTTTCCCATGTTGACTGTCCAGTTCCTTCTTTTCTTAGAGTGTTCTCAAATTTCAGGAGAATAAGCATCCCATGAACTCACACCTTAGACATTGTACAAATCTCTTTAATTATATACCTATCATTTTGTCTCTTCCATCTTTGTTCATTCTTGTATCCTCTCTGGACCACTGTGGCATATTCAAGTTCTGGATTACTAACCTATGAACTTAATTAATATCAGCTTAATTGATCACGAGACATCCCTTCTGTTTTTAAAGGATTAATGGAATAAAGTCAAAGGGAAAAGATAAGAAAAGAATATAATAGAGTCTGCCACATTAAGTACATGTGGGTTTGTAGATTGTTACATAAATACTATATTTAGAAAAAACTATGTGTATCCCCAATGTAAAATAATTTGGATTTTTTTCTGGAGGAGGGTAAACATCATAAATATTTACAGCTCCTACTGTTCAGATGTCTTTCATTTTCAAAGTTCTTTCTGTGAAACTTACATTTGGATTTACAATAAATGATTCAGCCTATAATTTTAAGAATCCAGACAGTGTTGGAAACCAAAATCACCCTCAAAGTTTGTTTCACTTATTTGTTCCTGTAGATAAGTTTAGTTGGACAGTTCTTATCTGTCCAACAAAAACACAGAAGGAAATTTTACATTGCAAAGTGAAATGCTACTGCAGCTCTGGAAACTTGATTACTAATTAATGTCTTCATTTATATCAGCAAATTGATCATCTGATGTCTACTTCATTGTGACCCTGAAATTAGCATTATTTCAACATTTATAACTAGTTCATAATGCACAGGTTGATCGAGATCATAGTTTTTAAGCATGCAAATTTTAAACAACAAATTGTTCTTTGGAACTGAAGTAGTATGTTTGAAAAACAAATTTAAACATGTGTTTCTGAGAATAAAAAGAGCCTTATTTTCCACTTAAGTGTATGGAAACCACATTCCTCTGAGCTGTTGCACATGGTGGAAATGGAAATCACAGTGAGCTTCACTGCATTGTGAAGATGAGCTGGGCATGTGAGGTCCTTGAATGAGATCCAGGCTCTCACTAATGCCTTCCACCATTTGCTACTGTGATTTCACCAGCTGACTCAGTAGAAATGCATTTGTTTTTTAAATTTGTGAATTACCCAAATATTTTCTATCAATTAAGCAGAATATATTTTCATTTTTCAAACAGATCATGGTATGGCTATGACTTTATGCATTCAATTAATGACAATATTAAATTGCATCTTTGTTTAGATGTTGCTTGAACTAAATGATTATTGTGGCTTCATTATGTTTCAAAACCATTTATGCTAGTCTATAAGATACTATGAGCTGAAGCTGCCTATGTCTCTAACTGCTTACTGGCAGTTCTTACCTAGTTTACGATGCTCTGAGTATATGGGTTAGCCACTTCCCCTAAAGAAGACCAAGTTTCTCTCAATCTGATGATACTGTCATGTTCTTCAATTCAAGTTGAGTTCCTGTATAACCACTAGACCCACCCAGAGATATTTTCCCTGGCCTTCTTCAACAAGCACTCCCTTCATCTCCACCACAAGACCCTGTCCGTTACTTTTTTATATATTAATACTGTCTTGTTTCATGTAACTCTATATCACTAGAATAGCAACAGTTTTCTTTGAGTACACAATTGAAGAAATCATTGAATTTTCTAACTCAATTTGGGAAGCCTTTGTAAAATATTGTGAACACATATTCCTTCTATTGAGTTATTCCAGTACTTGCCTTAGAAACAGGTTCGGTGCTTCACAGGGAGCCATTCCAGAGGTCTTCATCCTGTGACAAT
Source organism: Peromyscus eremicus (assembly GCF_949786415.1). NCBI lineage: Eukaryota > Metazoa > Chordata > Mammalia > Rodentia > Cricetidae > Peromyscus > Peromyscus eremicus. Next base: position 75,711,098 of record NC_081422.1, read on the forward strand.
CTAGTGACATGATGTTGACTCAGGACACTGCTATTGCCTCAAGGGAAAAGAACAGTCCTCTCAATAAATCGTGCCAAGGACACTAAATATCTGTAGATATTGCAATGAAGGCTGACCATTACATAAAAACTATATCAATCCACAAGTCCAGCCCTACAGAAGGTACTAGAAGGAAAACTCCAACCCAAGGAGATTCACTATACTCAGGAAAATCCAGAAAATAAATAAACTCAAACTAGCATAACTGAAGAAGGGAAACACACACACACACACACACACACACACACACACACACACACACACACGTTGCACAAATCCTAAATGATCTTATAATAAAAACCTGGAGCCAGATATCAGGGTGAAACTGAAAGATCAGAGAAGCAGAGCAAGCCACAGCTACCACTTCTTACCTCACCAACTCCTCAGCCTGACAGAGCCTCTGCAAAAGAGAAAATTCTTGTCTCTTCCCACCTTATACTTCTTTCTCTGCCCAGCCATATCACCTTCTGTCTCAACCTTCTTAGTGCTGGAATTAAAGGTATGTGATCCCAAGTTCTAGAATTAAAGGTGTGTGCCACCACTGCCTGACTGTTTCTCTTTTACACTGGATTCATCTCATGTAGCCCAGTGTGGCCTTGAACTTACAGAGATCCAGATGGATCTTTGCCTCTACCTCCCAAGTGCTAGGATTAAAGGTATACAACACCAATGCCTGACCTCTGTGGCTAACCCTGTGGCTGGCTCTGTCCTTTGATCTTCAGGCAAGCTTTATTTCCTAGATTACAAATATATCAACACACACACACACACACATACACTTACCATCACTACCAATATCAACAAAATAACATGAATTAACAAACATTGATCATTGATCATTAATATCTCTCAATATCAACGGAATCAATTCCCCCAGTAAAAAGACACAAGTGAATAGAATGTATGTGCAAACAGGATCCATCTTTCTGCTGCATACAAGAAACATGCCTCAACATCAAAGTGGAAAGGGTTGGAAAAATATTTTCCAAGCAAACAGACTTAAGAAGTAAGCTGGTGTCACTAGTTTAATATCTAACAAAATAGTCTTCCAACCAAAATTCATCAAAAAACATGGGAAAGGATACTTTATACTCATCAAAGAAAAAATCCACCAAGGTGATGTCTTAGTTTTTAATATCTATGCCCCAAACACAAGGACACATACACAGGTAAAAGAAATATGGTAAAAGCTTAAATCACACATTGAACCTCTCAGACATTAACAGTGGGATAATTTAATACCCTAGTTTCACCAAAGGACAGGTCCTAAACAGAAAAATACTGGAGCTAAGTTATATTATGACTCAAATGGACATAACAGGTATCAATGGAACATTTCACCCAAACACAAAAGAATATACTTTTTTCTCAGCATGTCATGGAAATTTCCCCAAAATTGACCACATGCTCAGTCACAAAACAAGTCTCAACAGATATAAGAAAATTGAAATAACTCCCTGTATCTGATCAGACCACCATGGATTACAGCTGGACTTTAACAAGAACAGAATAACAGAAAGCCAAGAAACTCATGGAAACTAAACAACTCTCTACTTAATGATTACTGGGTAAAGGCAGAAATAAAGAAATTTAAGACTTTCTAGAATGCAATAAAAATTAATGAACAACATATTCAAACTTAAGGGACACAACGAAAGTAGGGCTAATAAGGAAGTTCATAGCACTAAGTACCTTCATAAAGAAATTGGAATGTACTCATACTAACAACTTAACAGTACACCTGAAAGTTCTAGAATAAAAAGAATCAAACACATTCAAAAGGGCTAGATGGCAGGAATTAATCAAACTGAGGAATGAAACTAATAAAATAGAAACAAACTGAATAATACAAAGAATCAATGAAATAAAGAGTTGATTCTTTGAGAAAACCAACAAGATAGACAAACCCTTATCCAAACTAACTAAAAGGCAGAATATTCAAAATGAACAAAATCAGAAATGAAAAGGGGGTCATAACAACAGACACCAAGGAAACCCAAAGAATCATTAAGTCATACTTCAAAAATCTGTACTTACTACACAAAATTTGAAAATCTAAAAGAACTGGACAAATTTCTTTATAGATATCATTTATTAAAGTTAAACAAAGATCAGATAAATAATTTAAGTAGATGATAACCCCATACAAATAGAAGTAGGCATCAAAAATCTCCCCCCCACACACCAAAAAAAAACAAAAAACAAAAAAACTCAGAGCCAGGCAGTTTTAGTGCAGAATTCCATGAATTCCATCAGTCTTTCAAAGAAGACATAATACCAACACTCCTTAAATTATTCCACAAAATAGAAACAGAAGCAACATTGCCAAATTTATTTTATGAGACCACAATCACCTTCATACTCAAACCACATAAAGACTCAACAAGGAAAGAGAATTACAGACCAGTTTCTCTCATGAACATTGATGCAAAAATACTCAATAAAATACTCAAGAAACAAATCCCAGAATACATGAAAAAGATATCCATGTGACCAAGTAGTCTTCATCTCAGAGATGCAGGGATGGTTCAACATATGAAAATCTGCCAATGTAATCCACAATAAAAACAACCTGAAAGAAAAAAAAAAAGATCATATCCTTAGATGCTAAAAAATAAAAGCCAATGACAAAATTCAACACTCCTTCATGATATAAGTCTTGGAGAGATCAGGGAGACAAGGATCATACTTAAACGTAATAAAGGCAATCTACAGCAAACCTAATAACAACATCAAATTAAATGGAGAGAAACTAAAAGGAATTCCACTAAAACTAGGTACACTTCAAAGCTGCCCACTCTCGCCATATCTATTCAATACAGTACTTGAAGCTCTAGGTAGAGAAATATGACAACTAAAGGAGATGAAAGAGATAAAATAGGAAAGGAAGAAATCAAAGTGTCATCATTTGCAGATGATGCCATAGTATACATAAGCAACCCCAAATTTTTTACCGGGGGACTCCTACAGCTGATAAACACTTTCAGAGAAGTGTCTTGATACAAGATGAAGTCAAAAAAGTCAGTAGTCCTCCTATATATAAAAAAACATACAGTTTGTAACCAATATAAGTCTCTGTGTTTACTTGGTCGGGTCTGAGCAGCTGTGGGACTGGCAGGTGAGAGATATTTGTCCTGACTGTGGGCCAGGCAGGAAAACTCTAGCTACAAATGGTGCCCAACGTGGGTCAAGAGTTTCCACCTAAAAACTGAGAGAAAAGATTCTAAAACGGAGCTAAAAACAGCTTCCTAATTGTCTCTCTCAAATAAGTGGCAGCTACTGGTTTGAGCTACTGGCGGGTTCCTAGCGTGCGTGTGTGCTCGACCTGCAGTATGGCTGGAATGAGGTCTCTGCAAGAGGCACATTAAGCTGCGTGGTGGATTTAGACTTTGCTAGTACAAAACAAAAAAAGAGGTTTCTGGGCTACACGCTGCTTGGATAAAAGCATAGACCCACGATAGCTCCCAGAGCTGGTGGTAAACGTACCAGCCATGTTGAGAAGCTGAGGTGGGCAGAGCCAGCAGCCACAGCTGCTGCAGTTTAAAGCAATAGATTCACAATAAGACAGATTCCATCTGTTTGGTGTTCTATAGGCTTCTTGTATCTTCATAGGCATTTCCTTCTTTAAGTTGGGAAAGTTTTCTTCTATGATCTTGTTGAATATATTTTCTGTGCCCTTGAGTTGGTATTCTTCTCCTTCTTCTACCCCTATTATTCGTACGTTTGGCCTTTTCATGGTGTCCCAAATTTCTTGGACATTTTGGTTCATGACTTTGTTGGCTTTAGTGTTTTCTTTGACTGATGAATCTATTTCTTCTACTGTATCTTCAACGCTAGAGATTCTCTCTTCCATCTCTTGCATTCTGTTGATTATACTTGCATCTGAAGTTCCCAATCATTTTCTCAGATTTTCTATTTCCACATGAGAATAGGAAGAAGCAAAATGCTAGAGAGGCCCACAGAAATCCACAAAGATACCCCCACAACAGACTGCTGGCAATGGTCGAGAGACAGCCCGAACTGACCTACTCTGGTGATGGGATGGCCAAACACCCTAATTGTCGAGCTAGAAACCTCATTCAACTACTGAGGGATCTGGAGGCAGAGATCCATGACTAGGCCCTGGGTGGATCTCTGGGAGTCCAATTAGCGAGAATGAGGAGGGTTTATATGAGTGAGAATTGTTGAGACCAAGGTTGGATAAAGCACAGAGACAAATAGCCAAATGAACGGAAACACATAAAATATGAACCAATGGCTGAGGGGTCACCAACTGGATCAGCCCTCTGAGTGGGTGAGACAGTTGATTGGCCTGATCTGTTTGGGAGGCATCCAGGCAGTGGGACCGGGTCCTGTGCTCATTGCATGAGTCGGCTGTTTGAAACCTGGGACCTATGCAGGGTCGCTTGGCTCGAGAGGGGCTTGGGAGGAGGGGACTGGACCTACCTGGACTGAGTCTACCAGGTTGATGTCAGTCTGCGGGGAAGGCTTTGCCCTGGAGGAGATGGGAAGGGGGGGCTGGCTGGGGGGAAGGTGAGGGGGACGGGAGGGGGGAGAACAAGGGAATCCATGGCAGATACGTAGAACTGAATTGTATTGCAAAATAAAAATTAAAAAAAAAGACAGATTCCGATGTAATCGTTTACAATGTGTGTAAAATAAACGTAGGCTTGAAAGAGACAAAAAGGGTGATATATACAGTTATATAAACAAATATATAGTTTTAAAAAAATAAAGTCTTTAAAGACACAGTAAAATTAATATAAAAAAAATAAGCCACATAAAGATGAATATTACACAGAGAATCTGGATTGTGTTGTCTTTGGGATTTTTAACTGCAGGAAAACATTTGATTGTAAAAGCTGTTGAGTTATGCCAAAATGTATATTTTAAAGATACCTTGACTTCAAAATTTGGATATAAGGATATGTTGCTTTGAAAAAGAGTCTCTTTTGTTCCCACAGAAAGCCAGAGGCTATGGATTTGTTTCAGATTAAGATACATCAGGTTTGACCAGCCAAGATCCCCTGAAAGGTCTCCGATGACACCATGGCCCAGATGATCCAACATCCAGAATAGTTTGAAGGCAACTGGCTCAGATAATACAGCCTCATGGACTATTCCATAATCCTAAAATTTTTTTTGTGTCCCCATAAGATACAGCGCCCCCCTCCAGCAGGAAGTAGTAAGAGAAGCTACATCCAAATTCCCAAATTATATGTAATTTTACTTTGTTAAGGTTAAAACCTTCCTTTTTGAAAAAAAAAAGGGGGGGAAGTGCTGTGGGATGGTCTGTTTGTCAAGTGTGTTGCTGATTGGTCAGTAAATAAATCACTGATTGGCCAGTGGCTAGGCAGGAAGTATAGGCGGGACAAGGAGGAAAATAAAGCTGGGAAGTGGAAGGCTGAGTCAGAGAGACACTGCCAGCCGCCATGATGAGAAACAGCATGTGAAGATGCCAGTAAGCCACGAGCCATGTGGCAAGGTATAGATTAATGGAAATGGATTAATTTAAGCTGTAAGAACAGTTAGCAAGAAGCCTGCCACGGCCATACAGTTTGTAACCAATATAAGTCTCTGTGTTTACTTGGTCGGGTCTGAGCAGCTGTGGGACTGGCAGGTGAGAGATATTTGTCCTGACTGTGGGCCAGGCAGGAAAACTCTAGCTACAATCACACTCATGGACGTGACTTCTATCAAAGGAAGAAAAAAAGGAGGAGGAAAGAGGGAAGTTAAAAGAAAATAACACATTTGGTGAAGAGTGGAAATATTGGAGCTCTGGTACACTGTTAAGGAGGGTGTAATGGTATAGTAACTGTGGAAATGAAATAACAGTTCATTGAAATATTATAAGCATAATTGCCATATGATACTGCTTCACAATATATACCCAAAAGAATTGACAGCAGAGCTTCAAAGAGACATTTGTACCAACGCTGCCATATTGACAGCAGCATGATTCTCAAAAGTAAACTGCAGATGTGACCAATCTGCGTATGAAAAGATGAACAGATACTAAAAACATTACATATTGCTAATACAAAGGAAGGAAATTCTAACATATAGTAGCATCTATGAAGCTGGAGGACATCATACTAAGTGAAAGAAGCTAGCCCATCACCAAAATGACAGGATGTGGAGTAGTTAGAACAGTCAAAAACACAGAGCCAGGAAATAGAATGTGAGTTTCCACAGCTTGGCATGAATGGGATGAGAAGTTATTGTTTAATGGATATAGATTCCAAATTTTACATATCAAAAGAAGGATGGAAGTTGAAGGTGGTGACGGCTGAACAATACTGTAAATGCATGTAAATTGACTGGCCACACAGCTAAAATGATTACATTGATAATGATTATTATACCTGTTTTAGCAAAAACAAGATTTTTTTTAGTTTTTATTTATTTATGACTGTGTATCTTTATATGATCTTGGTCTTAGGAGGCAGGTGTGGACATTCCATGACATGTGGAGGCCAAAAGAAGACATTGAGGAGCTGGTTCTCTCTAGGGATCAAACTCAGGTCATCAGGCTTGTACAGCAAGGATCTTACTCACTGAACGTAAGACAAATTTGTCACGCAATAAAATACAACAATATAAAACTGGAACAACACTCATGCAGCCATAACTCAGATTAGCATACAGAATACCATCACTGACCTTTCTTATCAACACCATCCTCATTCACATTCACTCATCCCAAGACATACAAAGTAACTGCTCGTCTCATGAATACACTTCCCTTCTCCTGTAGACATCTTTCCTTTCTCACTACCACCATGAAAATTCAAAACATTTTGTCTTATCCTCAGTCTGAATTAAAGTAATTTTTTCTAGCCCTTCCAAACCATCTTAAAGTGTCTTCGGTGTTAGTTTTAACCTCTGCTGTCTTTCCAGCTGTCTTCAGCACCTTCCCACTGCCCTCAAATGCGTGTGCACCTCACGCTCTGGGCCAGCAGTTCCTAAAACTTAATGTGCAGTGATTTTTATATTGTCATGTTATCACTTCATTTAGAATTTGTGATTATCCAGCCAACTTTACCTACGATGCCCTTATCTCTCTAACTATCCTATAACAACCTTCTTACACACATACATATTTTTGAATCCCTATTAGAGAAATTTTAGGTGTGTCCATTAAAAAAGTAAAATCATATAATTTGACTCACGGATTAGCTGTAAGGATTAAATTTCACTAGGAACAGATTCCTTAGAATAGCATCTAAACTAAATACATTACTAGATATCAAAATTCTAATAATTGCTCAGGAGTAGAAAACTTCCTTAAACTCATCAGACAAATGTGATTTTTCTCTTTTGGCCCCCTTAATATCATACTTGTGTCATTTAATATGTTCTCTCACATTTCTGAGGCATTGGCAAATATTTATGACTTATTTCTTTTACCAGAAAGCCCCTTAAAAATTGAGACTATTTTAAGCCCTTTAAAATAATCTACAGCATTCATCTTTTATATATGGTTTCTAGAATAGCAGCTACTATACATTAATTCTTAAAAATTTACTTCATAGCAATTGAATCAACCTGCATATTTTATTTACTATATTTATTCTATATCCTATACTATACCCTCATACATTTAAAATCAATGGTTTTCAGTGTGTGCTGAGAGTCCTTGAGCTAAAAACTGCTGTGGGATGGTCTGTATGTCAAGTGTGTTGCTGATTGGTCAGTAAATAAATCACTGATTGGCCATTGGCTAGGCAGGAAGTATAGGCGGGACAAGGAAAAGAATTCGGGGAAGTGGAAGGCGGAGAAGGAGACACTGCCAGCCGCCATCAGGACAAGGAAGATGTAAGGTACCAGTAAGCCATGAGCCATGTGGCAAAGTAAAGATTAATAGAAATGGACTAAATATAAGAGTAAGAGCTAGACAATAACAGGCCTGAGCTAATGGCCAAGCAGTTTAAATAATGTAAGAGTCTGTATGTTTATTTTATAAATGGGCTCTGAGACTGGCGGGACTTGGTGATGGGAGCTGGAGAGAAATTCTCCAGCAACAAAAAACCATTTCCGTAATAATACTACAAAACCATTTCCTTTTTATTCACATTTTCTCACACCTCTCCTGGATGGTCTTCCCCACGCTATAAAACCTGTGATCACACCACAGATTAACTGCAGAGGCACATGTGAAACTTCAAGACTCTTCTCAAAATATTAAGAAGAAATTTGTATGCTGAGAAAAGCGACACTTCATGAGAGAACTCAGGGCTACATCTTAGTTAACTCAGTGACCTGCAACTCCTCCTCTGGTAATTGGTGTTCCCAAACAAGCACTAAGGGCAGAGCTGAGCAGAGTGAGAACTGACCTGGGAAAGTGGACATGAGTCGTGAGTAGCAGGAACGTGACACTTAACAAAGGCAAATAGTGAGGACAATGACCAGTGCCGCTTAATTGTGCTTCCTTAAGGACATTGTTTCAGCTGTAAAATTCTCCACAGCCTCATGTACAATGGCCCCTGAGAACAAAATTAGACACTCTAAGTATGGATTTGGGCTATATACATTGACCAAGTTCCTTGGGATCTTCAATCAATTCTCTGTCTTATTGCTAATTGGAAATAATAATGAATAATAAATACTAATTGTTACAGATTAGTTACTCTCAGATAAAAGCTTATACTTGCCTCATGTTTTTAATGCATGAATCACAATTATCATCCTCTGTTGACAGATAAAGAAATATAACTTCAGAATGATAATATATCAAAAGCAAAAAGGTAAGTGTCACAATAGAGATTTAAACTTATCCTGTCTACTCAAAGGATCAAAGCTCTTAAATGAATCATCACAAAAAGCAAGTAAGGCTGTTTATGAAAAAAAAAATACTTTGTAAACTGTAAAATAATTGCTGTACCATAACTACTATGAAGTGTTTGTGCCTTTTTGTAACTTTAATTTCTTTCAGAAAACATCCATTTATTGGTGAAATTATTAAGGCCACTCCACGTAGTTAAAAGGGAGGTTTATTTAGTGGCGTAACTTAAAAGTGAAGGGATAGGTAGGTTGCAGGTTCTGGGAAAGGTGTGTTGCAGTCGGGCGGTGTTCTCTGGAGAACTCTGCTCAGTCTGCCTCCAGAGTCTAGGGTCCAGGAACCAAGAGAGCTGGCACATCCGGATCTTGGGTCTTCAGGGTCCTCTTTTGGCCCCACCTTGTAGGTGTGACAGTTACCGAAGCCTCAATGGGGGTTGGAACTTCAAGATCAAGGTTGGAATGGCTACCCACTACATCTCCCCCTTTTATCTAAATAAGAAGGTTCTGACCTAATACAAGACTATATACAAAGGAATGATTATCAAATATTGTCCAGGAGTAAAGAGGGATAATGACCTAAACAAGATGGAACTATAACCAAAGCGAACAATATTAAGCAAGAAACACATACTAAAATCCAGAGAAGTCTACAGCATTGGTAAATGGCATGTTACAGAGATCATTCCAAAAGGTGTCCTATCCTAAAGAACCTGAATCTAATACTTAATATGTTCTAAGATATCATATATATATCATATATATGATATATATATATATATACACTAAGTTGTAACTATAACTGCTAGTCTTCAATCCCATCAAAGACCTGAGAAGAAATATAATGGTACCTGAGAAATGGAAGATGGATGCAAGCAACTTTCAGGAATCTTGTAAGAGTAGACAGAGACAGCTGGCAGCCTGGACAGTCATCTAATGTTTCTCAGCATTGTTGGTGCATTCAAATTGGCTACAGGCCTAGAGTATCTGACAGACCATTTTTAGAAGCAGGAATTCTGAAAGACCATCTTACCCTGTCTTGGCAGATTTCAGAAGTCACTTTTCCTTGTGTCCTGCTTGTCCAGAAGGATAGCACTCGTATTGTCAGCAGTTGAGGCAAGGGCAGTTCTTTGCCCGATAGGCCATTTTTTGCCAAGAAGACAAACTTCCAAATGGAAATGTCTTAGAAGCCCAGCATTCTCTCGGGATCAAATTGGTGCTGCCAGGAGCAATTGTGTCTCATGTCAACAGAATTCTAAGTTATTTAAATGCCATAATCTCTAGGTCTATGAAGTGTTTGAAGATTACTTGTCCATCCGACCTATGTATCTGTAAATCTGGATAACCGAACTAATGTAACTATAGAGATGACAAGCATAGGTGACTATAAATCTATAAGTCTTATCTACTGAAGTAACCTAAGGACTAAGGCTTCATGTAAACAAGGTGAACAGTCTATAAGCAAATGTATAGTAAAGGACAATGACTTCAAAATTGTGACAATACACAAGATACTTATAACAGAGGTAGGAATGTATAGTGTGATATGCAATATGACAACAATCTTAAATATATATCAATATACAGAATATCCTAAACAGAAGTAGAACATACATACAGTATGACAGATATAAATTTACATTTGTATCAATATATAAATATTTCAAATAAGAGTAGAAATATATGAACATTATAACAAATATATTTCTGTATTTTTATTAATATACAAATTATCTTAAACAGGAATATAAAAATAGTTTACATTTGTATCAACATAAGGATCCATAACAGTGCAAATTACCGTGTAAATTATCTAAGGCTGCTATTTTTTAAATTTGTTACTAGTATATACAATAATCTACCATAATATCTTATACCTATCCATTCCATTTCTTCTTTTCCCTTTTCTTAGAAGATTTTGTTGTCATAAATCACCATGACCAAAAATAACTTGGGGAAGAAGAGATTCATTTCAGCTTACACATCATAGTCCATCACCGAAGAAAGTTAATGCAGGAACCTGCAGACAGAAACTAAAGCAAAGGCCATAGGGAAGTATTGCTTACTGGGTTGCTCCTCCTGACTTACTCAGCCTGCTTTCTTAAATCATCCTGGAATACCATCCCAGAGGTAGAACCACTCACCACATGCTGAGCCTCCCACATCAATTGCTATTTCAGAAAATGCTCGACAGGCTTGTCCACAGCCTAATTTAGTGGATATATTTTCTCAACTACAACTACCTCTTCACAAATGACTCTTGTTGAGGTCAAATTTTCATAAAACTAGCCAGGATAATACTTGTGCAAGTGTTTTACTAACAAAACATATACATAGAATATAAATGATTTTGAGAAACATCCTAGATATAAAAATTTGGAGTGTGTGGAAAAATTAGAAATTAATCTAGAGTTTTTCTCATTATCTCATAATGAGAACCTTTCTTCTACAGTGTTGGTCTCTATCCCAAGCTTTGATATTCCTTGGAATGTAGAGTGCTCAGGGATCTGCCTTCAGCAGGTCAGGTACTGAAGAGGAGGTGTGGAATCATTGAACAACTGGACAGATGCACAGACACACAGGGAAACTTTATCTGAGGGGCAAAGCTTAACTCTTCATCTTATCTTTTCACTGTCTGCTCCTCCTCTGTTCTTTCTATGATCTGTTCTTCTATCTTGTTGTTTTCCTCCTTCTTCACAGTTTTTTTTCTCCTTTTCTATCTCTTGCCTGTTATTTTCCTTCTACTTCTTCCCTGATGTTTTCCTGCTACTTCTCTTATTTTTCTCTTATCCCGTTTATACCTCTTAAAAAAAAACTTCTATACAAGAAAAGGTTGCCTAACAGCTATAAGTTACATATTTTCAAAAAAAATGTAAAATCTTTAGACAGGAAGAAATTACATTTTGATCACAAGTTACATGTTTTCCTTAGAAACTCAAAAGTAGTTAAATATTTTTCTTTGTATTAATTTTCCCACCATAACACTTTCATCCCAAAGCAACAATTATTATTATTTTTTCCTTTTGGTTTTTGGAGACAGGGTTTCCCTGTGTAGTTTTGCTACCTGTCCTGGATCTCACTCTGCAGACCAGGCTGGCCTCGAACTTACAGAGATCCGCCTGGCTCTGCCTCCTGAGTGCTGGGATTAAAGGTGTGTGCCACTACCACTCGCCACAATGATTCTTTTAAAACTTAACAAAGTTTTAAGCAAGCTGAGTATGTTTCAGCCAGTTCCTTTTGTACTGACAGACAGCTGTTTGCAGTTATAAAGAAGGGATCAACTACTTTATTATTTGTCTAAGAAGGTAATCTTACAGAAAAAAAATAACCTTAAGAGAATCACAAATCTAAACTTCTATATATAAGAAAAAAATCAGCCATTCCTACTTCAAGTCCTCAGATTGCACACCCACTCATCAACAATGTTTTATTAAACCATACCAGGAAGCCAAGGGCAAAAATGGATACAAATCATTATCCATGGTCACCAACCCATCTTTAGCAAGAAAGGCACCTTTGTTTTTGTTCCTGGACCTTAATAAGTATCTCCCTCAACTACAAAAGTATGCTTTTCTAAACTTTAAATTGTTCCCTAAGATTTTTTTACATCAAAGCTGTAGCTAGAGTTTTCCTGCCTGGCCCACAGTCAGGACAAATCTCTCTCACCTGCCAGTCCCATAGCCTCAGACCTGACCAAGTAAACACAGAGACTTATATTGGTTACAAACTGTATGGCCGTGGCAGGCTTCTTGCTAACTGTTCTTACAGCTTAAATTAATCCATTTCCATTAATCTATACTTTGCCACATGGCTTGTGGCTTCCCGGTATCTTCACATGCTGTTTCTCATCATGGCGGCTGGCAGTATATCTGACTCAGCCTTCCACTTCCCAGCTTTATTCTCCTCCTTGTCCCGCCTACACTTCCTGCCTAGCCAATGGTCAATCAGTGTTTTATTTATTGACTAATTAGCAACACATTTGCCATACAGAACATCCCACAGCACAAAGCCATTAACAGAAACATCTTAACCTAACTTTAATAACAGTCTATATCTCTAGATTCTTTCAAAGGGTTGGGTGAATCATTGTTCTGCTCCAGCAGCAATGGAAAATGTCAATCACTATTTTTGTAAGTACCAGTGACACTGCCCAGTGAGGGGCTAGAAACCACTTACAGTTTTCATACATCTCATAGATTATGAGGGATGTGGTGACCAAGAGGGCAGTAAGCAGAGCTATGCTTAATAACAACATGAGGTCCTCAGGAAACATAGCCCTCAGGATTCTGCCTCTCCAAGACACACCCATCGTGGTTATGCTGACCTATGAGCCATTTCCAAAGCTACTTGGCCATTCCTATCACACGGCCTTAGACAGCAGAGGCAAACACAGTCATTTCCTATGTGCTACTCATGACTAATAAATACTATTTTTTAATGGATACACAACTTTCTTTCAAATGTATACAACATGAGCCTTAAACCATTCTCCTTTGCTAGAATATAATTTATTCTTGAGTCTCAAGATGTAGAAACAATGCTTGAAGAACATCTTTGAGCAGCTTTCTTCCTGTAGGACATAGTTTTTTTCTAAGTCTTTTATGTCAAAATCAAACTGACCTGTGGCAGAGGTGAATATGCTTTTTGTGCCTGATCTTGCTTGCGAATGCTGATTACTATCTTTTTTAGACAAACACATAAATCTGCTGAATTTACAGCCTTCAAAATGCAACATACGATTTTCCATTCCAATTTTCTGGTTATAAATAAACTTGAAAGATTCCAGTTTTATCCATTTCTATCCCTTTTTGTGTAAATAGTGTGCCTTTTCCTGTTTATACAGATTGCAATTTCCTCCACTTATTTGGGAGGTTATGGATATTAATGCACTTAGCCCCTCTTAGTTTTTATATTTCTGTTTATTACTTTGCAAGCTATGCCTTATGCATTGTCTACTATATTCTTCAAGTTAGGAAATTTGTATTACATTTTTTTCTGTATTTCTAATTACATTTTTTCCTTCTTAAAAAGATGATCTTAAGCCGGGCGGTGGTGGCGCACGCCTTTAATCCCAGCACTCGGGAGGCAGAGCCAGGCGGATCTCTGTGAGTTCGAGGCCAGCCTGGGCTACCAAGTGAGTTCCAGGAAAGGCGCAAAGCTACACAGAGAAACCCTGTCTCGAAAAACCCAAAAAAAAAAAAAAAAAAAAAAAAAAAGATGATCTTGCTGGGCTGTGGTGGTGCACACCTTTCATCCCAGCACTGGGAAGACAGAGGCAGTTGGATCTCTGTGAGTTCAAGGCTAGCTCTTCAAAGTTAGTTCCAGGATAGCCAAGGCTACACAAAGAAACCCTGTCTCAAACTCCACCCTCGGAAAAAAAAAAGATGATCTTATCATCCTTGTTTACTTCCATGTTCTAGAATAATAAAGAGCAAAGCCCTAGCAAACACACAATATACATTTTCCACTTACTAAGTTCTATAGGTGTACCAAAACTTTTCTGGAGCTAGATTTATAGAAATGAATCCGCGTTATTCGTCCCGAGGTGACACAAGTTAAAAAGGAAAAAGAGGAACAAAGACCTTTATGCTCCCAAAGTGGTTTGGAGATCATTACAAAATGTATTATATTCTGTTATCTTTAACTTAAATAGTTTATATTACCCCTCCAACCACTTCTAATCAGTGTGATTCTGGGGCTCATGGTATATTGATGAATCTCATTTTTCAAGGTAACTTTCTTCTATAAAAATCACAAGCCATCAATTATCTGCTGAATCACCAAAACACAGGTGTTGGTTTCCAAAAATCTCTGGTCAAAGCATCTCACCAACTGACCTGTAAATTTGTCTTGTGCTTTTCTGTTTACAGATGCCTTGTATGAGGTGTGTTACTAACTAGTTAACTTTGAACTCATGGCCAGCTACAATAAGGACTGTATAAACATACATACTTTCTCCATAAGGCACCACAAAGCCTTTTTATCATTTGGAGTGGTAGACAATTCTTCAAAATTACACTCTTACAGTCACACTGTAAGTGGTGAGATCACCAATGACGACAGAAACACAGAAACCATTGAGCCAAACAGACCACAGAAAAGGACCCTTGTTTACAACAAAAGAGCTGACACAAGACAGCAAAGCTTGCTCAGACTTAGCTGGAAACATTCCTATCATGCCACACGAATGTTTAGGTACTCTGTGCATGCTACAAATGTCCATAAACACATGGCAAGGCTTCCAAATATATATTAGTTAGTAGATGACTTTTCAGTTAGAGAATCCACAAGTAGCAGTGTCTTCACTTTTCACCCAACCTCTTTATTAATCATTGACATCTTTCCATTGGTGCTTCGTCCTCTACATATCTAATCTTATGTTATCAAAAGAAATGTGATCTCCTTTGATCCTTACACATTTAAAATAGTACTTAATTGCCCCTATCAATGAGTATATTTCATTTAATATTATTTTTAGTCTCCTCAATTAATAATTTCATCTTTGCCAACTTTAAAGCCAGTTGTATTGAAGCAGTTACTGAATATTTTACATTAATATAATTCTAACATGGTGAGTATACTTTTCTTTTCCTTAGATGGATACAAGCTTTGCTAGGAAGGTGAGATAGGCAGCATTTTCATGAGGCATGTATAGATGGAAGTTTTGCTATGTCCCGCCCAGTCTTGCAGCCAGCACTCAGTCCCAAGTAATCACACAGAGGCTTATATTAATGACAAACTCTATGGCTTATGACTCAGGCCTCTTGCTAGCTAGCTCTTTCATTTTAAATTAACCCCTTTCTATTAATCTATGTGTTGCCATGTGGCCATGGCATTACCTATCTGCTGGTATCTTGTTGCTCTTTGGGAAGTGAGTTGGCATCTCTCCTGACTCCACCCTTCATTTCTGTCTTCAGTTTGAATGTACCACCTAGCCTTATTCTGTCTCACCATTGGCCAAACAGTTTTATTTATCAACCAAAGAGAAATACATATTTACAGCATACAGAAAGACATCCCACTACAAGCATGCTCAGTTTTACCATGAGTTAGTGACTTCCATGTTTTCATCTGTGTTCAAATGGAGATTTTAAGGATAATGAAAAACTAAAAGCTATATATCATAGCTATTAGCTTACTATTTTTATGGGACTCTTGACCATGAGAACAAATGGTATCTGACCTTGTGTTCTTGGGACTCTTTTACCCTTGTTGAGTTGCCCATGTCCAATTCCGATATGGTAGTTTTAGCTTCATCTTACTATATTTTATTTTGTCATATTTGATTGTTATCTCTTAGAAACCTCTTCTTTTCTAGTAAGAGACAAAAAGGAAGCAGATCCAGAGGGGGCGGAATGTGGAGAGAAACTGGAAAAAGTGGAGAGAGGAAAAACTATAATCGGGATATATTGTATGATAAAATAATCTATTTTCAATAAAAGCAAAAAATGAAAAAATAAAGAAAATGGTATCTGAGACAGCACTTGTATCTTGTAGCATTCTGGTTGAAGGGTATATTTTGTCTCTTTAATATGTGTTTACAGGCATTATTTTATCAATGTATTCAAATCCATCATACATTTCTAGAGGATGTCTTTCTGTATGCTGTGAATATATGTTGTTCCCATTGGTTAATAAATAAGTTGCTTTGGCCTATGGCAAGGCAGCTTAGAGGCAGGTAGGAAATCCAAGGAGAGAGACAGGAAAGAGAAAGGCGAAGTCTGGAGAGATGCCAGCCTGCAGCCCAAGGAGCAACATGCCAGCAGACCGGTAAAGCCACAGAACATGTGGCAAAACATAGATGAATAGAAATGAGTTAATTTAAGATATAAGAGCTAGCTAGCAAGAGGCCTGACACAGGCCATACAGTTTGTAAATAATATTAAGCCTCTGAGAGATTATTTTATTTTATAAGTGGCTGAGGAACTATGGGATCAGGCAGAACTGGAGAAAACTTTCAACTACAGTACATTTTTTTTCTATAAAATTGTTATGACCACAGGGTGGAAAATAATGCATCAAATAGTTTTACTGTAAGACTAATATTATAGTCATTTGTACCCTATAAAAAGGCTGAGTTATGTTGCCTGTCTTGAAACCTCTCCTTTTTCTTCCATTTGTCCTTCTAAGATTCATTTTTATTTGTTTAATTAGCTTTATTTGAGAAATTATATAAACTCTGTGATTCTGTTTTCTAAGCTGCAAAATGGTCTAAGAAATGAAGATAACAAGCAAGTACACAGTTTTGCTCTCAAGATATTTGTCCTCTAGGTAGGAAATGGAGGTAGAATGGAAATACACATAGTCTGTATCTATGAATTCTTTTTCCTAGATTTTTCTTAAGAAATAAACCTAAAGGTGTGCATATATTTTAATTCATAACTGTAAACATATTCATTTAAATTTAACTTGATTATGAACCAGAATAATAATCTCAACTAATAAATGAACAAATTATAAAATTAGTATTAATTAGCATTTCTTTTTTTAAAAAAACTTACTTTTTTATTGATTCTTTGGAATTTCACATCATTCACTCCAATTCCATTCATTTCCCAGCCCCTCCATATCTATCCTTCACCCTTGCAGTGTCCCCACCAAAGGAAAAGTAAAAAACAAAAATAAGATAAAAATAAAACAAATAAAAAATGCAAATAAGGCTGTTAATTAAAAAACAAACAAATAATACAAAAAAACTTTGTTCCTCTGTCTTTCCCATCTCTCCTTTTCCTCTTCATTGGTCTTGGTGGCATTAGAAGGTTCTGTGTATCATGCAGTAGACCCTTCTGTCCAAAAAGCTTTACTTGCAAACGTTCATTGTGTAATGTGATGTTGGTCAGGTTCAAGGCCTCTGGCCTCTGGTACACCATCAATACTGGACCCTTACCAAAACTCCTCCTGGATATCCTGCTGTTGCCCCAGGCATGGAGATCCTGCTGTTATGATTCCATAAGAACAGTCCCTTCACCCTTCACATGCTCCAGCAGGTCACACATAGGGTAAATATTGCGGAGTGCAAACTCTAAGCCCTGGATGTGTGTCTGGGTGGTAGCCAAGTTGTTCTGACTGGGCCACTGGGACCACCCCCCTCAGGTAGGGGGTGGAACCAGTGCTCCCATGGCAGTGGTGAGGGGTGGTCAGCTTTCCCAAGTGGTGGGGGCTGGGCAGCTCTTTTTTAGGGGCATGGCCAGCTTTCCCTGTGGTGGGTCATCCAGGTCTGTTATCCCAGGGCTGGTCAGATCCCCTGTGGGGGGCAGCTTTCCCCAAGCCAGTTAGGGGCGGAGACAGCTAAGCACATGGTTCAATACATGGTTCACATGTGGCCCTGTGGTAACATGGGCAACGGAAATCAACACAGACCCCAGCTGTAGCAGGAACACAGACCCAGACATTGCCAGCAGCAGTAACTTGGGCCTGGATGTCACCATGACCCATGGTAGCAGCACAAACTTCTCAGATTGTCATGGGCCCAGCAGCAGCAAGGTCCCCAGACTCGAACATAGTAACAGGAACCATGTACCTCAACACAGACCCTGGCTGCTATAGGGCCACGGATCCAGACATGGCCCTCTGCTGCAGCTCAGGTCTGGATATCTTCATGGCCCCAGGTGGCAGTGCAGTCCACCCTGATATGTATGGCTCTGGTGGCAGCATGAACCTTGGGCAGCAACAGGGCCTCAAGTGCTGGCTCATATCCAAGGTATCTGTACAGACTTCAGTGGTAACAGGAGCCACTGACACCATCACAGACTCTGGTTGAAGCAGGGCAATGGATAAATATTTCTTAATGGTTTTACTTATCTTTATTCTAAAAGATGTTAAATGATTTCATCAAACCCACTGACTCCCATTTCCAGGTCAGCCTCAAATAATTCTTATAATTTTCTCCAAACTTCACAAACCCAGGTTCATTTTCAGAAGCAGTTAGCCTATGCCAAGCTTGTAAAGTTCGTCCTCTGGCCATCGCTTGCTATAGCTCACTTCCTCATTCACTGAATAAAATCATAGGTCCAGAATAGCAAGCCCACTATAATAAAAAAAATTAAATTAAATTTTTCTTCTAATAATCATTGCCAGATAGTATGTGAAATGTTTTATTAACCCCTCATTCAGGTATCAAACTGGACTATTGTAGCTAATCTATATTTATGCTATCTGGAAACTGAAAACTTCATTTTTAACTAAATAGTCTGTTCAACAAAATAGAGGCAGGATAAATATATGTTTAGTCTCTACCACCAAACCAATTTGCTAGCTGTTGTATTTCATCTTATCTTCAGGGAGTTTAATTCAGCTTTATGAATGCACTAGTAGAGGCCTTGTGTTTCTGTGAGTCAGCACAGTGAATATGGCAGATATTTGTTAGATAGCTTATCTTTTCAAAATTGAAAACTAGAGGTCCACAACAAGCAGTATATTACCTCCTGAACAAGAAAAGTGGCACATGCATTATGTGGGCAGAATGAGAAAATGAAGGAGTAATTTATGATTTAGGATAGAGGGACTTGATCTCAACCATGGCTTAGTTGAGTGTATAGTACGTCCTTTGTCAGTCGATGGTAGTCATTCATTTTATCCCTAGACAGCTACGTAAAACCCCAAAATGTAAAATTTGTATTGATAATGCCCTGATAACTTGATAAATTCAAAGGAAAATTTCATCTCCTTAAGGAAAACATAGGGGACATTTTTAAAAGGAAAGAAAATAGATAATTGTATCAAGAAAATTTATTTATTATGAAAATAAACCATTTTGAATTTAAATAAATGGATAACAATTCCCAGAACCCCACTCACCTAAGCTATTCCCACATTTGAAGACCTAGTTGTGGTCATGCAGCTCACTCAAAAGCATTTCCTATTGAGGTCTACCAGAACCTTGCCTTCTTAAACTATTCCTACGCTCTGATTCAACAGCCCCTGCCCCTGCCAAGCATAAGAATCAAGACAGAATCTGACATCAGAAATAGAAATAATGAAAGAAATTCACATGCCTACATCACATTACACACACACACACACACACACACACACACACACACACACACATTTTAAAAGGCAAAGACATTATGTCATGTGCTCCCAAAATATACCAGTCCTGTAGTCATATTCTCCAATGTGAATTACCTAGATAAACCTCAGAATGCACTATTTAAAAGTCCAATCATAAACATAATAAAAGAAGTCAAGAACTTGAAAAACACCTCAGTGAACTTAAAGAATATAGTAATAAACTCATGAGTGATGTCCAAGAAACAACAAATATATGGCTAAACGAAATGACAAAAACAGTTCATTCAAGATTTGAAAACTGTATTCATTATAGACATAGAAATATTGAACCAAACTCAAACTGAAATGTAGAATGAAATAAAGAATGGAACTGAACAACTCACTAACCCAATTTAAAAAGGAGAATGCCTTACCAGTTGAGTGAAACAAGGAGAAGATAGAACATCAAGGCTAAAATATAAAGTAGAGGTATTGTAGTACACAATAAAAGATTAAATCTTTTAATTATAGGCATAGGAGAACAATTCCAAGTCAATGTCACAGACCAAATATTCAACAGGATCCAAGTAGAAAGTTTCCTCAAAATAAGGAAAGGTATACCCACACACATACAAGAAGCACACTGAACACCGAAAACACAGGACCATAAAAGAAAGTTCCCAGAACATATTATAGTTAAAACACTAAACATAGAGAACAAAAAGAGGATATCAAAAGCTGCAAGAGCAAACCACAAGTCACACCTATATAAAGGAAAACCCACTAAAATAATGGTTGGTTTTTTTAAATGGAAACTTTAAGAACCTGGCACAGTGTACTTGAAGCTCTAAAAGACCATGGGCATCAATGAAAATTCTGAGCTAAAAGAATACTGGAAGGATTGATACTCCAAATTTCAAGTGATCTTGTAGAGCTATAGTAATAACAAAAAATGGTACTGGAACAACAATAGATATATAGATGAATGGAATGAAATAAGAGATCCAAATGTGAATACTTATAACTACATATTTCTGGTATTTAACAAAGAGGCAAAAATAATATACACTGGAAAAAAGACAGCATCTTCAACAAGTAGTGCTACAGAGACTGGATATTCACATGCAGAAGAATGAAATTAGGCCTGTTTTATCACCTTAAAAAATTAGATTTAAGTGGATCAAAGACCTCAATTTCTAACGTGGAATACTAAAACTTCTTGAAGAAAACAGGTAGTATCCTACAAGAAATGTGTAGGAATGAAATTTCAGAATAAGACATGATTTACCCAAGAATTAAGGACAAGAACGGACCTCATAAGATTAAAAAGTGGTGTACAGACAAGGAAACAATCAGGCAAATGAAACAATTACCCACAGAAGGGGAAAAAATTCTTTTCAAGCTGTATCTGACAGAGGATTGATATCTAGAATATACAAATGTAGGAAGATAAAGCCTACAAGGCCAAGAGATGAGCCAACCTGGAGTCTGCCTGAGGGCCTAGCAACAGGTGCTGTCAGAGGTCCTGATTGTGCCTAGCCAATGAGAGGTGACCACACAATGTCACTGGATCAGGACACAGCCTGGGTGCTAGGAGGAAGGTATATAAGGCTCTTCCCATTGCTAATAAACAAGTCTGCTGTTTGCCTTTTACCTGACACCCAATGTCTGTGCCATTGGCTATGCTCATTGGCTCCGCATCTTCTCAACCCCTCCCCCGACAGAGCCCTTAGGACCCAGCAACATACAAAGAATTAAAAAAAAAAATACAAAGAGTAAAGAAAACAAACGACTTGATTAAAAACTCAGTTGAGGATGTAAACAAAGTTCTCAACAGAAGAAATAAAAAAGCTTGAGAAACACCTCAAGTTTTCATAATCTTTATCAATTATGAAAATAAAAATTAAAAATCTTTGAGTTTTTGGGGAGCCCACAGTGACCCTAGTTTGTGGCTTAATCCCATCTTGACTCAAGGTCAGAGAGCTCAAGCTTGTTTTTGCCCCTTACGGCTGGATAACAGAATGTTTGGCCAAAGTCGTGGTCACCAGGTGTCTTGAGAATTAAGGAGGTGTTTACACTTGTTTGTACCTTGAACCATGGTGTCCTTGAGAGGGGAAGGTCTTTTATTCCCCTTGCTTTGGGTATAAAAAGGCTGTGAGAAATAAACTCAGGGCTGCTGCAGTATTGACTCAGAGCCCTCCTGAAGCTATCTTGTGTCTCTTTTTTTCCTATGTCTACGTTTTTTCCTATCTATTATTTCTCAATCCTCACTCCCCTATTCAGGACTGTTCGACAGGTCAGGGTAGGGGGCGGTGTGTGTGGGGAACCTGACAAGATTTCATCTTATGACAGTTAGAATGGCTAAAACCAACCAAACAACTGACAACAAATGCCCATGAGGTTCTGTGGAAAGGGAGATCCTCATTCACTGTTGGTAGGAATTCTAATTGATTCAGCTACTCTGGAAATCAGTATAGAGAATACTCGGAAAACTAAAAATAAATCTACCATATGATACAGCTGTACCACTCCTTGGCATGTGTTCAAATGGCTAGACATCCATTCCCACAGATACTTGCTCAGCAATGTTCATTGCTGCCCTATTCACAATAGGCAGAGAATAAAAATAATTTAAATGTCTTTCAACAGATGAATGGATAATAAAAACATGCTCCGTGTACACTATTGAATACTATTTGACTTTAAAGACAGGTGAAAACTGCTCCATCTCTCCATCTCTCCACCGCATACTTTCTCATCACTCTGTCCATGCTGCTAGGCAGCCTATGGGGCCTGGCTGTTGCCTGCTGTCTGAACCTTCCATACTAAAATATTGGAATATCCTAACACCTTCATTTGCTTACCTCTATGACATTTATTTTTCAAAATGGAGTGTATGGAGAGAGAATGAAGAGTCCCTGTGAGCCTATATGTTGTGAGAAGAAAGAGCATGGGAACTGTGGTTTCTAGTCTCCCTTCTGTAGCCTTCCTGGGGTTAGTAATTTTACATCTCTCTAAATATTCCGTTGTCGCTAAACTGTAAGGGAACTAGAGCATTTCTTCTGCATAGTGAACAGCAGGTAATGTGAGGACTCCAGCCTGATGGTAAAGGGAGGGCATCTGAATTCTGCCCTTTGGCTTCTGACCTTGAGGGTCAATAAGGAAGCCTCTTTACCTCCCAGATCACTTCCCTCTGTGAAACAGCTCCACCTTCACAACTGCTTTCTGAAATAACTGAACAATGTCTGAAACACACTGTCTTTCCATGTATCATAATAAAATAACTTTAAATGTTGTTTGAATAAAGTCAGTAATTTAAGTAAATTCTTGTCTTGATTTGACTAATTTCTTCAAACTGTAAAACCATCTAGCTCATTGTGACCCATTCTGACATTAACAATGAAAATGTTTTTGAGTTGAATGTAACCTTTGACACTCTCGTTGTCAACCCAGCTGTTTTGAATATCAGAAAACAAACCTTAGAAGGAGGTACATTTGAGAAGCTTGGGGAATTACAATCTGTTTATCTCTGCCTGATTGCATTATTATCTACCAGATAGTATCTACCACAAGATTGCTTTATTATCTACAAGACTTTTTTATATTGCATCATCTAAATTAGTTCTTCCAAAGAACTAAGTCACCAATATGAGACACACACCAAGGATTTTGATGGGAGGCTTAGAAAAATTTGCATGTCTCCCATGTCCTTCATTCTTTATTCCTATGGCTCAGACAAAATCTTACCCATATATCCTTAGAGTCATTTTACTGGAGTCAAAACTCCAGGAAATTCATATATCTATGTCATAAGGTAAAATCAGTAAGCATTCTCACAACACTAAAATGAAAATTAA
This sequence comes from Peromyscus eremicus, assembly GCF_949786415.1. NCBI lineage: Eukaryota > Metazoa > Chordata > Mammalia > Rodentia > Cricetidae > Peromyscus > Peromyscus eremicus. Next base: position 75,734,764 of record NC_081422.1, read on the forward strand.
GACAACATATCAAGGTGCTTTTAAATAAGTGATTGCATGCCTTTTTAGTTGGCCTTTTGAGGTTGCTGGCTGAGAAAATCCATGAAATAAGCTCAGGGTGCTCCCCAGCCTTTGTTTTTTTTAATGGGAGTCAAAACTTCAAAACACAGGTGATAAAAAGATGAGCACAAACCTTTGAAAAACTGAACATGTGGCAGAAGCTGTTACAAAACATGTCATATTTCATCCTAGGACTTTTGCTAAAAATGACAAAGTTAGTTTAAATATGCCAAAGGCCATGTATTTCTGCTGGGTGAGAAATTTACCTGTGTTTTTAAATGATGAAATGCCTGAACTTATGATGACTTATATTTCCTTTCAAAGGCACATCCCTTAAACTCTGAGGTTTACGTGGCCTTCCTTTTCCAATCTTTTGATCATCTTGCTTTCCACAGAATCTCGTATTTATCCCTTTTGACTGTAGGAATAGCAGGTGTGCATGGCTGACTATGCAGGAGTCGGAGTCCCACACACCACAGTGTGACAAGCTTGAACAACATGATAATAGAATGATCCCAGGGACTCAGGAGTCAAGGGAGAAGTATTTATTGCTTAGCAACCTAGACTGATGTCAAGAGTCTCATCAAATACAGATGGTGAGTAGGACTGTTGAAAATCAAAATTGCTTTGCTATAATTCCCTTAAATTGGTTTCAACAAAAAATATTAATTAACTGGCCCATTTATTTCTTTGATTGATGGATATAACATCTCTGTGGCCAAGCAGTAAAGTGGCATTTACAGCTGGCTGGTCACACTGAAGAGCCTTGGACAAACAGGAGTTATGAGAAAAAAGACTCCCATAACTTCTCCTAAGGACCCTTGTCTGCTTTTTTGAGTTCACATTCAAGTGCCTTTTTCTCATGGTTGCTACACAGAATTCTTAGAAAGAGATAAACAATGTCCTAGTGTTTTTAAAACACACTGAAAATAAAAGTATCTCACTTTAAAGCCAGTCATAAGTGCTTTGTCCAACTAGCCCAGAGAACAAATGAATAGTTCTGAGAGAGGGGCACTTAAAAGAAAAGAGACTGTCAGGGTACATTTTTAAAGACAAAGTTCTGTACTCTTTCCATTTCAATTTTGTTGCAGGAAATCACATACAAAATATAAAACATTTCATTAAATTCTAACTTATTGGGCTGGAGATGGCTCCATGGTAACTAGCTGCTCTTTCAGAAGATCTAGATGCAATTCTCTGGACATATATGGTGGCTCTCAATCCTCTTCAACTCTCATTCCAGACACCTTCGTCTGACCTCCGCAGGCTTGGAGGTGGTACACAGACATAGATACGATACGTGCAAGCAAAACACTCATACACATTAAATAAAACAAGTCTTTAAAATTTTTATTTTTAGATGGAGATTTATATAAATCATTTACTCCTACAGAAGTTTGTTCCTGTGAAGTGTAACTTTCCCAGTCTCTACATTATTTAACTTTGTATATAAAGTGAAAGAAATTTATTATTTACATGTTTTGAAAATAGTACTGAAACATTAACGAGTCCAGTATAAGGTCAGTATTCCTTTCTACTCATGAATAGTATAGTCCTGTACTCCTAGCTAGCGGGACACCAATATTATGTAAACAACAGATGTGGTTTGAAGTCATCCTCCACATGGAAAGGCCAGAACAGTAAAAAATATGTTTGGAAGAAGTGATTGAAAATAAGAAAATGCTTTTATTCCTTTATTTCTTTCTCCTGTATTTTTGTAAAAATTTTGCTAAATTGAGTCATATTTTCAGTGTCTTCTTGTGCCAATTTCAGTGGTGTGTATGCCTTTCTAGAAATGTCTTAATCTCCACTAAACAATCAAATTGGTTGGCATACAAGTTGTCTTAAAATATCCTTATTATCCCTTTAATTCAGTAAGATATTAGTTAACTCTCACTTCCCTTACGATTGTTTTAGTTATTGATTTAGTTCTCTCTCTCCCTGCCTTCCTCCACTCCTCCCTTCCTCTACCCCCCCCCCGTCTTGATATCTCCCCTCCCTTTCTTCCCTTGATTCTTCTCTCCCTCCCATAATTCCTTCATTCCACCAAAAAATTATCAATTTTAGTGAATTTTTCAAAGAACAAACTGATTTTTACTTTGTTTTTTTTTTTCTAATTTTTTTCTGTTTCATAATATTTACACTTTTACAGTACTTGGTCCAAAGTGACATTTCGTACATGTGCCCATTGTTGCAGCAAGCAACCAGGGCACTTAGTGTTCCCAGCACCTCATATGATTTTAACTGTGCCATGCAAGGGAACAGCATCTCTCACTCATTCATACTGTAATCTTCATTACTATGCTGCTCTTTCTTTTACATTGGTTTTCTCTTCTTGCAGTGTTTGACAATGGGAGACTATGCTGTAGGGTGTACAACTTTTCTTTCTAGTTTAAGCATTATCCACTGTCAATTTCCCATTTGAATACTATGTTACTTGCCTCCTATAACTTTTGATCTGTTTCATTTTCATTCATTATGAAGTCTTCTAATTTCTGTTACTTCTTCAATATCGTATCGGTTATTTGGGATTGTCATGTTGTTTGTTTTGTACATTTTAATAACTTTCTAATGTTGCTTCCTTTAAAAACTTGCATGCTAGGCTGGGATTCAATTTAGTGTCTCACTCAATACTCTTTAGAGAAGCTTCTTGCAGTCGATGGGGATTTAACATAGAGACCCACAACTGGACAATGTGCAGAGAGTGAGAGACTTCAGAGTACTCAGTCCCTAACGGAAGAACACAAGACCTGCACAGGTTAGAGCAGACAATCACTGAACTAAGTGTGTATTTTGGGGGGGGGGGGGAGTAAGACCTGGGTTCCACCCCTAACCGAGATTTATTTGCAACAGATAACTGCTGACAAAGAGGAAACCCATTCTCTGTTTCCTCCAGTGGACTGTCACTCAATGTCAGCTGCACTCTAGGCCAGGCCCCAGAGGCAGGAGTAGTTAGTCAACATAAAATGAACTCCATTGATTTTGTTGTAAGCTTTTTTAAAAATTTTGTTTTTGGTGGAGGTATTTGTGCATGTGTGTATCTTATTGGGTTTTTGTTTGTGTTTAATTCTGTTTCTGTGTCTTAGGGGGGTTTAATTTTGAAAGAGGGATAGAAAGACCATAAATTTGGGCAAGTAGAGAAGTAAGGGAGGACCTAATAGGAGTTGAGAAAGGGGAAAACATGATCAAAATACTTTTTTGTGTATTTCACCATATAATTGTCACATTTTGTCCTCTGATTTATTATATTTTAAATGATTTTATTCATTATTAAAAAATCACTGAGATTTTCATTAAGATTATCTATTGTCCTTTCGGCTCATCCAGAAGGTTTCTACTTCAATTCTTATAAGTCAGATCTAGTAGTAAGTAATTCAATTTTATTTAGGTAACAATATTTTGGTTTCATCTTCATTCAGGAAAGATAATTTGGAATTCTTTCAGTCATGACATCCACTAGTTCTCTTTAAAAACAAAGCATTCATATATGTAGAGATTTCCCCACTCCCAGTGAATTGCTTCTTTCTTTCTGCTTTTAAGATTCTCACATTTTAAAGATTTTGACTTTTGATTGTTTGCTTATGTTACATTTTGTATCTTTTACTTAACAATTGTTGAGATCCTTGAGTTGTTAATTTTTTTTCATTAATGTTGACAAAATTTGAACTATTTCTTATTTGAATAGTATTTTGAACTCCTCTTTGTGAGAATGCCTCTGCACATGGGTTGATGAGTTTAATAATATTCAGAAGGGTTTTAAGGCTTTGCTTATTCTTTACTTCATTCAATATGTTCCAAGACTAAAGAGCTTCAATTAATTTATCAACAAGCTCATTCTATCATTGAAATTTTAAATTTCAATTATAGTATTCATCATATTAAATTCATTTATGATTTTTTAATCAATATTCCATTGTTGAGGGCTGGTTTGATTCAAGGTTTTTCCTCAGGTCCTGATGTATAGAGAAGGAATGCAGTTCCATCTCTAAAATCAAGACTATGCTTGGCAAATCCAGTAACGGCTTGGGCCCATGGCCTTGAAGGAGCTGTGGCTTTCAATCCTGAGAACCCAATCATTCCCAACATACAGGGCTATGGTTATCAGTCAATAGCACTGTGATCTTGGTATGCAACGTTCTTGAGATAACCTGTGTTCCCCTGTACAAATAGTTTGATTAGCTTCCTACTGACTATGTCTCATTTCTCCACAGAAATAGTAAATAAGGTGTACTTCTTAATTTACTAGATTGGCATTAACCCTAGTTTGAACAAGATTTCCTTATCCCAAATTTATCTATTTTCTTACATTCTGATTCACTGATTTTCTCTTTCAGGATCCTGTCACTGAAGAATGACCTATTCGGCCAGGTCATTCTATATTATTTGTCAGTTTTCCATTAACATAACCAAATATCTGGAGTATTTTTGTAACTTGGAAAGACATTTTTCTATCTTATGAGTTTAGGAGTTAAAGTTCAGTGAACCTATTTGTTCAGACTCTGGTGAAGACTTCAGCATATATTGATGGTATCACAGCAGTGGTAACTTAGGTAATAGTTGTAAGGTTAAAAAGGGCCAAGGAGAAAAATGTTCTGTCCCTGACTAGACCCAAGACCTGGACAGAGGAAAAACACCCTGACCCTGACTTGACCCCAGGACCGGGACATGAAACCCCACCAATCAGTATTTGCCACAGAGTCAGACTACAAAATCCCACCAGTCCTGAGCACAGAATCCCACCAGTCCCTGAAGTCCCTGAGCTGGAAATGCCACCAATCCCTGAGCACTAAATGCCACCATTCCCTGAGATTGACCCAGAATCAGACAACAAAAAACCATCCATCCCAAGCCACTCTGGAAAACTCTACCCCCCCCCAAGAAATCCTATATAATGTCTGTACCCCATTCAGTTTGCTGTTGTTTCTCATCTGAGGCAGTCAACCTCCTGCATCCCTTCTTCCCAATAAATTTATGGAGTGGGGTTTTTTGTGTGGTGTGACATTTTTGCTGGAGCAGAGCCCAACTGTAACAACTTTTGCTGGAACAGAGCAGAGCAGAGCAGAATTGTAACACTTTCACAGTGGAGACTTTCCCCTGGAGGAGCAGAGTTGGTACACTCTAGGGGACCTGAGCAGAGCTGTAACATTTCTCTGGAGCAGAGCTATAACAACTTCACTGGGGAAACCCTTTCCTGGTGGAGCAGAGATTACACTTGCATTGGGGAAACCTTTTCCTGGAGCAGGGCTGTAAGGTGCTACAGCTTATGGTGACTTTGTGGTATTCCTTGCCTCCCGCCTGCCAGGATACCTTTACATCAGAGTTGCAATGCTTACAATAATATCACGATATAGATAGCAAAAAAAAAAAAAAAAAATGGTAAGCCAGTCTTGATCTTTTGGAACAACCACTTTTACAAGAACTTGCTGGAGAGCCATAGAACTTTGTTAATACCTTCCTATGGTACCAATCCCAGTGACCTCATTACTTTGTACTTTGAACCCACTTCTTAAACTTTCTATCCTCCTAACACCACTACACAAAAGATCTTAATACTTCCAGACTTAAGTTTGAGCATAAAAATTTTGTTCAGTGATTTGTATATTTTTCTCCTTCAGTTATTTGAAAAAAAAAGCATAGCAAGTCTGTTTTAAAAATTTAATAGTTAAGCTTCCAGAGGATGTTTCTGTCAACTTTTCCCCAAACTGCAAGGGCCATCTTTCATTTTTTGTACTTATCTCCTGTTGAAACCTAAGCACTTTTAATGATATAATATAGCAGCAACTCAGGACATTAGAGTCTCCCTGTATTTAGTGTTTTCTGTGGTTGTTGTTCATTATTGATGTTTTTGAACTAATTCTGCTAAGTCTGTATTCTTTGTGCAGTCCATGAAGAGTCTTCTCAGCTATCTCAGCAGACAGCTCATGATTCAGTAGTCCATCTTAGGTACCTGGAAATAATTCTCTCAATACCTGCCAAAGGTCAGCATGATTTTAGAGAATGTATTAAACACTCTATATCTTTTCTCAGGCAACATGAACAAACAGCTCTTCACCCCAGACAGATGAAGATAATATTCCATCCGAGTCTAAATTAGTGAACCAGAAAGTTTATTTGGGTTGTTTCTGGGGTATGGCTGAGGTGTTACTCACAGGAGCATAAACTACCTAAAAGCAGCTGCATCCCTGGGATACCCACCTAACCACGGGTAACAGTTCATGAAAGTAGCATTCCTGGAGCTTGGAGCTCCCTACACAACTTGCAGACAGCTCAACGGGCCTGAGGTCTGGAAGTCTGTCTCTCTTCTCCTCTCCCTTCCCTTGCACACCTCTCCATCATTTCTTATTTATTTATTTATTTATTTATTTATTTATTTATTTATCTATCTATCTTTTTTTTTTTTTTGGTTTTTCAAGACAAGTTTTCTCTGTGTAGCTTTGCGCCTCTCCTGGAACTCACTCTGTAGACCAGGCTGGCCTCAAACTCACAGAGATCCACCTGCCTCTGCCTCCCGAGTGCTGGGATTAAAGGCGTGCACCACCACCGCCCGGCCATTTCTTATTTATTATATAACCTTAGGGAGGGGGATTGTGAACCTTGTAAATTTCAGTAATTTCCCAAGACTTGTGAATTGTTTACTTCCTGAGCCTTCTAAATTTCATTTATTTCCTGAGTCTTAAGCAGCCACTCTCCAAAATGGCAAGTTTCAATTTAGAAAAAAACTGCTCTACAGCACTCTGTCAAAGTTTATAATTCTACTATAGCCTTCACTTTTTTACTGCAAGGAGCTTTAAAGGTGGTCCTGGATGAAGGCTTAGGTCTTCTCTGTATAGGGTTTTTGTTGTTGTTCTTGTGGTTGGGGTTGTTGTTGTTGTTGTTAGAGGTGATGTTTTTTCTTAGCATATACACAACCCTGGGCGTGCATGTATGTGGTTTTCCAGAACTCTAGGTTAATAAAAGCATTCAAAAGTCTTCCTTAATTTTACTCCCCGATTTCCCTCATAGGTTCTTTGGTTATCCCATTGGTTATACTTGCAATATAACTATAGTCTCAGGCAGTCTAAATATTTAACAGTCACCTCTAATTATTTGGGACAGTTCCTCTCAGGAAAAAAAAAAAGGCTCTTCTTGTTAAGTGAGTTCCACCACATGCAAAGAAATTCAACAACAAAAGCACTACATGGGTAAAATAATGACAACCCTGGGGAATAGAGTCTGGGGAAGAATCCTAGCACCAGCTGCACTTCTAATGGTGTGCCTGCTGCTTCCCTTGTGAGAATGGACTGTTTTAAGGAGACCATTCACTGGATGGGAAAGCATAGGGGGTGAGGAACATTAGGAAGCCACCAGTCTATTCTCACTGATACTTGGCTGAGTTCTCAGATTCTGGTAAGCCTTTGGTGAATTTCCAGAGTTTTGAAAAAGATTTTGACAACTTCAAAAAAATGAAAATATTGTTACGGAAGAAAGAATATTAGAGACCCCTATCATTTTTATTGGCATTAACTTCTAATTTTCTTTTATTTATGTCTTAGTGCACAACTTTAAATGATATAAATGGCCGTACTCTATTGTAGGATCCACTCTGCTGCTGATCACAGAACAGTAGTCATTATCACCAGATAGTTAATGTTTAGTGATGTCTTATGCACCAAGTGAATCTGCAGATCTTTATATGTAGTGAGTCTATAAAACAGCAATTCAACAGTTATTCTCTGTGCTTTGTTATGTGTGTTAAAAACCAGAACCTGAATCATCTCTCCATCACCAGATAGTTGGCTGTAATCAAGAATTGAACCCAAGATGGGTTATGCTCAAGGGCATGTCTTTGTACATACCGCTCCAAAGCAATATGAAATTAAAATGTCAATAAATGACCTGGCTTCTCTATGTAAAATGACTCCGTAAGAGTAATACAGAAGAAAAATGAGACATTTACTTTTATTTAGAAGTTAGTTTAGTCAGCTGCTCTTAGAAATAGCTGTACAAGTAGATTTCCAGGCTGACTTTTAAAGAAACAATCCCTCAGGAGGGCAGAGTACACAGTGAGCCAGTGGGTCCTTGCTTCCTCTGCCTATGGATTGCACTGTTTGCTGGAAGGCTTTATCAGTATTTGCAAATAAGTCAAAAAGAATAATTCAGCTCCATGTATGTGTCTGATGTACGGTTTCAATATTCATTCTTTGATAGTTTAATAAATGTGTAAGGTAAAAATCAACCCTTTCAAGCAATGAAATGAAAACTCTGATAATGTAACTTATTTATATGTATGTATGTATATGGAGACTCATGTGCACATACATGTAGAGGTCAGGGGACGACCTTAGGAATTATCCTCAGGACCACTACTCCCTTCCTTTGAGACAAGGTCTCACATTAGCCTAGAATTCATCAGTTATGCTATATTGGCTGCCTAGACAGCCTCAGGGATCCCACAGTGTCTGCCTCTCCACCACTGGTCCCTCATGTGTGTTCACAACCACGACTCACATTTTTACATAGGATTTAGGGATCAACCTCATGTCCTTGTTGCTTACAAGGCAAGTACATTTCCAACTGCTCTGTCCTCCCAGTCCTGATAAGGTAAATTCTTAAATGTAGAACATTATCTGCACTTAATATTTACCTTATTTCCACTGGCTTTCTCGTCTTCGCAGCAATTCTGTAAGATAAACAAAATTGTTAGTAGTGATGCACCTATTTCATAGAGAAGAAATTGGAGGCAGGATAGGTCCATTATCTTGCCCAAGTCCATGTGATAAGACTAGGTCTTGAACTTTAGGGAGAATAAATAGCTACAGGGGCAGTATCTGTGACGTTTCAAGTCCTATGAAAGCATATGGAATGACCAGGCTTCATTTGGAGCCACAATGTGCTGCATGTAAATCGCCAGGCCGTGAAACCTTAAAATAAAGCTCACAACCAAGTAAAGTGAATTTCATGGCAAAGCCCTTTTTAGCCTTGATTCTAGAATGAAGTTATTTATGCTGAAATTAAGAAAACAATATATAAAGATGTCAACATTTCCTTTAAAATTTCCTATTATTCTGAAAAAGTTTCCTCAAAGAAAATGCATGAGGGAGAGAACCAAGCATAAAGAACCTAGTGGACTTCCCCCAGGTCAACTGGAAACTCTGCTTCCAGAAGATGGCTAGACCATGGCACAAGGTCCAGTTCTTCCCATACATTCCTGCCTCAGTAGCTCTCTTTTAAACATGGCACTTTCACCACTGAGCTGATGTCTGCCAAATGCTGGTGCTTTCTCTCAGCATAGAATCTTGAGACAAAATACATCAAATGACAAGAGCATCTAAATAAATAGTTCTCAATCTGTGGGTCATGACCCCTTTGGGGTCACATATCATATATCTCACACATCAGATGTTTATTATGATTCATGACAGTAGCAAACTTGCAGTTATAAATTAATATTTAGATTCTAAATGGACAGGTTGCTCCAAACAAAAGGCTACACAATGAAGCTCTGTCCACAAGTCTGTGGCTACCAAGTTTCTCTTGGGGCCCCTTTACTTGTGATGATTTTCTATTAGTCATTTCTTCCCTTATAGATGTCTTGGCTTTAAAATTAGAGTGGTTCTTATTTCTCACTTTCCTGCTTGAGAGTCCATGTGTTTAAAAATCTTGTTCTTGGTAGTCATTTTTACATTCATTTAAATTAAGAAATATTTCAAATTCAA